>NC_079322.1:54242034-55645031 GCF_029931775.1 Euleptes europaea
TGCAATGCTCTCTGGGGGGCGTACCAGGGGAGACAGCCCCACAGATACGATGGTCCCACCCTGCCATTTCCAAGAGATTAGTTATCTAGCAGCTACCTCACTTCCAACACACAACTGATCCCATTATGTCATCCTCTTAAATTATTATTTCCCTCCTGACCCAGCTTTTCACCAATTTCCTTTTTTTAATCTTAAATTTTAAAATAACAATATTGAAATGGTCTTAACTTCCCACAGAAAAACTCTGTACATTTCCTGCTTTGCATGTTAATTTGTGTTTCTATCAGAATTCTAGAAAAAAATTTTTAAAGATGGAAACTCTATCTCCAACCTCAAAAATATTTCAAAATCCTGAAATAGATGGAATAGTTTGAATAGATGGAAATTTAATTAAAGTTTGTTCATGCCCCACAGAGTTTCAGACTACCAGTATTTCACTCCAATTGAAAATTCTTTCACAAACAACATACTTTATACTGTAATATATCAGATCTCTTTCCCCTCCTCTTATGCCCCATTACAAATGGATTTTGCTTGTCATGAAACATATCTTTATTGGTTAACCTAATGGGAACTGGCAACAAACAGATGCCAAGAGCCAATATAACATATACATGAAGAATGAAGTGGGAGTTTTCTCTACTGCTGCAATTTTGTGATCTCAGCTGACATGTAAAAAAGACCTCTATCTGGGTCTATACTGTTTTTCCTTTGTAGGAGGATGGGCAAAGGAAGTCTAATTAGGAAGTTGTGATCCAATGAACAGATTCTCTTTTAGGCATCGAAAGGATCCATACAATCACCACCATAAACCTTGCTGATTTCACCTGGTATTAGACCTACCTCCTATCTGCAAGTTTTCAAACGCAGGTTGGCCAAGCAATTGGATTAGGAAAGAGTTGATCAGTAAACTATAATCCACTTTAGTATCTAAAGGATGGAAGGTATGAAGTTTTATTTATCCCCCTTTTGTTTTTTAACATCTAGCCTTATGAATAATTCTGGAGACACAGGTTGTGTTGTGTTATTTTGGTGTGTGTGTGTGTAAACTGCCATCAAGTCACAACCTCAGCAAGGGGCTTTCAAGGCAAGTGAGAAGCAGAGGTGGTTTGCCATTGCCTTCTTCTGCAGAGTCTTCCTTGGAGGTCTCCCTTCCAAGTACTGACCCTGCTTAACTTCTGAGATTGGGCTATACCATGCCACCTTCCCTGGTCTTAATAAAAGGTATCAAATAAAACATTAAAAGGCTTTTGATTTTAAATTTGCTATGTGCTAACCTATCTACTTACCTTTTAGTCTTTGAGTACTATTCGATAAAAGAAAAAAGTGCTACACTGACCTCCAGTGGATATGCTAGGTACATTCTCTTTCTCTCTCTCAAGCCCAAATGATGTCATTACTATTTTATTTCCACCAAGGTAAAATTCCACCATTAGCTGACTGAACATTTTATAGTTTTCTCTGAAGAGAAATGCCTCATGGAACTGTTAGCTTTGGTACTCTGAATTCTAGCTGTTTAGATTAAACATTACTTGATTAGTGCTAGACATAGATCATGCCCATAAAACACTACTTGGCATCAAATAAAGAAATGACTACTGAAAGCTAGAAATGGTGATGGGAAATGCATGCACTATGAACATCCTTTTCAATGGCTTCATCAAAACATTCAGAAAAGAATTGCACAATGAAGCCCAAAAAAGACATCAGAAGGCAGCAAATGCACAAGGGCCCTTGGCTCCTACAGAAATCACTTGTATTGGAAGATACAAGATAGGAGGTTCCATCATATTTGAAATATGCTGGAAAAGCTCTTTAAGATGACAGATAATTAATTTACAAAAATACCTAAAGTAGGGTCCTTCAGTGTTTTTATTCACATCTTCTACCCACTTAGCTACATTATATTCTCTTTTGAACCATGGGTTTAAATACCTGCAAAAAGCAATGGGAGGAATAGAGAAAGCAGAATAGAGAAATATCTGAGAACACACAGGCACAAGCTCCGCAAGGATGTTTTCCATCCCCTAAACACCAGGGATTATGTTCAATCAGTGTGAATGTTGCACAAGATGTTGGCAATGCGCACAACAGCACATGGAAATCTGAGCCATGGGGTTCAAAGTTAATCAATTAGGCTTTTATTTTCAGTTTAGTCTCCTTGAGAGAAAACTTATTCATGTAATTCAGGGGCTGTTAGTCCAAAGATCTACAGATCTCTTCAATCTCCAAAGCAGAGCTCATTTTGGATACAAACAGGCTTTCAACATTACGTAATGCAGTGGGAGAGCAGAAAGAAAGGAAATACAAATGCCTCAACTTTAGGCAGTATGATGTCCAAAGCAGGAAGGGAAATGGTGAGCTTCCTTTGCGGGATGATGTACAGACTTAAAGTGCTTGTCAGAGTCCCCAGAATGGCTTTGGGCAAATCATATCTCAGCACTACATATTCAACCTAACACAGAATTAGTGAAATCTAGGACTGTTATCTGCCTTGCGCTATAGCTACACAGCAAACTAGACATTATGCCATCCTAGACTTGTGCAAAGTGACCCAAAGGAAATTAGTGGGTAGATGGTCCCTGTTTTGAAATTGGAGTGTGTGTGTGTGTGGGGGGGTCCTTTATGCTTTTCTGGCCTCTCCTACGATTTCAAATAAATGAACTCTAGATCAGAGCTAGGAGACCTTGGGTGCTTTCACGCATGCAGAATAATGCACTTTCAATCCACTTTCAATGTACTTTGCAGATGGATTTTATTGTGTGAAAAGGCAAAATCCACTTAGAAACAATCGTTAAAGTGCATTGAAAGTGGATTGAAAGTGCATTATTCAGGATGTGTGAAAGCACCCACTGACTTGCAACCCACTGCAGACAATTAAGGCTGGCCCACCTCTTAGTGCTGCCACACAGAAGCTGCTCTGTGTTCTACTTATTTTTTCATTTGTACCCTGCCTTGCTCCTCAATGGGGACTCCCAAAGGGGCTTGCATCATTCTCCTCTCCTCCATTTAACACATGGCAGTTGTTCCCACATGACAAATACTCTGTGTTCAGAGGCTCACCACACACTGGATTTCCTCAGCATCACTCCAAACAGACAAAAGAAAAATGTCTGTAGTGCCAAAAGAAAAAAAAAAACTGCCAGATCAGTGCGATGAACTCCTGCACCTATGAACAACTGCATGAAGAGGTATAGAGTCACCTCAGCGTGTGTCACCTCCTAGCATTAAAAGCTACATTCTGTGAGAGTGGCCTGTGGGCGCCATGGTGGGCCCCTTTTCTAGTGCCCACCAAGAGTTTTGAGAAAGGGAGTGGGGCCAGGTGGGGCTTTTGCCCAGCAAGGCTTCTGATTGGCCACTGGAGATTTGAATGGCTATGCAGATTTTTTTTAAAAGTTGCTTTGGCAGCAGCTGCCACCACAGCACAAGGATCTCCACTGCGTGACTGAAGGTAAACTGCTGCAGCCATTTTGCAGCTGCGCCCACCATGTTGGGTCAGAATGTCAAACGTGCCTGCAGGCTCAAAGAGGTTGGGGACCCCTTTTATGGAGGAAGAATAAGGAATTCTGGAACTCTTTCAACTATACTGACTAAATACATGCCTCTAAGGTGATCTATTCCAGTTGTTTTCTCTCTGGTTAGACTGACAAAGGCAATTATTGTACCACAGTACCATATCACCAAGCTGGGTTTCTAAACTAGGACCCTGTGCAGATGTGCCATAGTAATATCCTTCATCTTGTGGACTCCAGGACTGGGCTTCATGATCATGCTCATCCTGCCCCACACAAAGGACATCATGTGTATACTGGGGGATTATAAATATAAACAATATGTGGCATTTGTCCAAGATAAATGATAAATTTCACCATTTCCTGAGGTCTACGTCTGGTTGCTAGCCCCCCCGCCCCTCTCCCAAATATTCCAACAAGACTGAAAGGTCTAGGGTGGACCTAACTGTAGTTGCTTTTCTTGTCTGTACTGGAACTTTACTTCCTCTTTTATTATTTTATCATTTCAATTTCTAACCTGCCCTCCCTGGCTGAAGCCAGGTAATGCGAGCCCTTGCTTAGGGTGGTTTAAGTCTAGCTGTGCTACAAAAAGAATGGTAAAATGTTAATATTAATATCAGGATAATTTTTAAAAGCCAACATAATGCAAAAACAGCATGGCAACACAAATATCCTTTATAAACTACTTTTATAAACTACTGGGGGCTGAGTAATACCGAGGAACCCTTGCTTTCTGAACGGCCTCTATCCCGCTGCGCACTGCAGCCATCTGTCCACCAAGACACTCTGGAGAGCCTGGGATTTATTTGATTTAAAAAGTCATTTGTACTTCTCTGGTGCTGTAGCAAAAAGGTCAAGGCACTCTCTGTTAATCTTACTGGAGCTTCCAAAGAGAATAGAGGAGATGGAATAGTCTAGCAGCTGCTCCTTTCTCCCACTACTTTCTGTTTCTAAACAACTCATACATCCTACACCCTTCTTGCCCTCTCTGCGACTCTGCAGTGTTGCAATTGGCAGTGGCAGTTTTTGGGATGAAATGCAAACGCTTTTTTGCTCATGCTGAACTGAGTTTGTATCCTTAGTATTAACAATCAAACCTGGTTGATGTATAAAATCTAATAATCAAATGCTGTTTGTACAATTTTGTCTAAATTTAATAAAACGTATCCCCTCTATCTCCTAACCCTCTCGCACAGGAACAGTTCTAATTCTCTATAAGCCAAAAATTGTTTCTAAACTAGTATACTTACGACTGTAATGCCTGATTATATAAAGGCATGTAGTAATTATATTATATACACACACACATGTACACTCACATAGAGAGTTTGAATAAGTTGGCAATCCCTATTATGAATTGCCAGCAGAGTGCACTGCTTAGAGGTCGGTACGACCATGAAAATGACAGGTCTGAGTTAATGCACCTGCAACAAAGTAAAGTTTCGTTTCCTAATGAGAAAAACAAGACATTATCCTATGCTACGCCCTCGGGCCATTCTCATAGGGTATGTTAATTTATTAGAAGATGCTACTAATGTTTATTGGTCCTTTATTATACGAAATACTACTATGTAAGGCAAATGCCATCCCCTGATCCTGTGGTTTGTTCTCTGGTGAGTAACCCTGCATTTTATCTGTGGTTATTTCACCCCAGGACTGTGTTTAGATAAATAAAGAACTGTTGCTTAACCTTCTCCTGGTTGTCTATCATTGGCCTATAAGACAAACAGGCATTTCACGACCAAGAAAAAACTAGGAGTGCTTTATGTTTCCCATGTCAGTTCCTAATTAAAAAGTACAAGATAAAAAGCACAACTGCAAGACAAAAAATTGCTAGCAAAAGCAATGGGGGCTGATGGCAGAACGCTATGCACTAATTTGTATCTTGCAAATTTTAACGGGCTCGTGCAAGAAAAAAATGCCTAACTTTAACTTACACTTTTTATTGGAAAGGCTCATTTGGTAACCATGAAGCACTCCCACTCTGGATTTTATAAATGAGAAAAAGAGAGTTTTGAGGCTTCAAAATACCAATTACAGACAATTTTACTTCTGTTTCTTCCAATCAACCTGTTGTTGTACTTTGACCTCATGCCAGGTTGCAGTATTAAATCAGGAGGATGTAGACTCTGTGGGGTAACTGTGCATCAGTCATCATTGATATATCGTATTGCATTACATCAAAATGGTAAAACTTTGCTTAAGCCTATCTCTGAAACGAAACCAATGGCTTGACTTGGCTGGCGGTGCAACATGCAACGATGCAGAAGTTCCAAGATTAAGAGTGAAAAATTACACATCAGGCCAGCAAGAAAAAGGGCTTAGCTTAGCTCACGCAGCCATCCACAGAAGAACTCCCAAGCGATCAAAGGTTTTTGTTTTTTTTTGCCACAGTGAAACTACTGGGAAGGAACTTTTAATCAGAAAAAAATGGCTGCCCCAAATGGAAGGGGAGTTGAAACTGACCTGTGATCCCGATTCCCTGTCTGGGGGTGGTGGGAACCCCCTTGGCTTATGCCTTGGGTCGGGATTTGGTTGATGTGGGAAAGCCCAGGCTCAGAAGCATGGGATACCCTGCTGCAAAAACACAAAATATCATAGGGAAAAAAATCTAAGCCAAAGTTTATATCATTTATAACAATGAGGAAGATGCACACCTAGAGGCAAAGTTAGTACAAATTAACAAAAAAAACTGGGACTGACTATCTGGGAAAGTAATCCACTGCAACATGCTTTAACACATGCTCATACTCCAACTGTCCAGCTCCTGGTTTCCATAGATAAAGTATTATTCTATGTAACCACTTTTTTCCGTTTCCAGAAAAAGCTGGACTGTTAATGTTTTATCTTTGCAATTCTATGTTGTAAATGTATTTTGAACAGACATTTTAAAAACAGTCCTAGAGAGAGCTGTGTTTCTATTCCATAAACAATTTGAACCCAAGCAAAATAGCTGTATTTTCTGCTCTGCAGGTACGATCTTTGGGAGCAACACAACAATAACTCTGTGCACTCTATGTACAAGAGGAATTAATCAATCCCCCCCACAAAAGAGATCAGGAAGCTTTCCACTGTCTTAAAACACACCGGCAAACCCAGTTTTGTTTCCTTGAATCTGTGGCACCACTGCTACTTCCTTGAATTATAATATCCTTGTAGGTAAAATTTCATGAGTTACCCAAATATGCTGTGGTTTATTTCACTAAATGCTACCAGTTCTTTAAAAACAGAGAATTACTTCTCTTTAGGCTGTTTAGACGGCTGCGTTGCTGCTCACATAGTGAGCAGCTCACACTATGTGACAGGCTGCAGCAACCACACATTCACATGAAGTGTACATGTGTGCATGTGGGTAGTTGGATACAAATAATGTGCTTGTACATGCAAATACTAGGTTTGTGTGCATATCAACGACATTTCACTGAACACATGACTTTAGTAAATCTAAATAATATCGTTTTCTAAGTGAAGTTTTTTGAGATACGCCAACTTTTTGCTGGGTTGCCTTCTAAGCCCAGTGCCAGCATTCCTCTCAGGAATGCGCTGTAAGGCTTCAGGAGAGCTCCCCCTTCCCTCTGGTGAATGATGGCACATGACTGAGGTGGGGAGAGCGCTCCAAACCACTGCTCTTAACTACGTAGTCTCTTCAGGCAACACCCACACCAGAAAAACTATGCTGTAAACTCTGTGAGTTTTTGCATGCTATACTCTGTTCACTCCCTGTGATTATTAGAGCTTTCCATATATTCTGAAGATACCCAGAAGACCGAGTGTTTAAGCTAGTATTTTCTCTCCTCTTAACTTGGTAAGGTAAACCCCTCATATTGTATGGTCTCTTTCCCCCCAATTATTCTCTTAGGCTTCCTGCTTATAACAATGCAGCAATAAAACCTAGTATGATTATTCAAAGCAATTAAACAGATATGAGCAAGTGATCATTACAAGCGAACACCAGCGATCCCCTCCACTGATCAGCATTATTTGCCAATTGGTGTAGCCATGACTGGAAAGGTATTTGGGCTTGTTTAGGTTAAAGCTGCAGGGAAAAAGAAAGCCGGAGTTCAGTGGATAAGGGAATTATGTCCTCTATCATGCAACTGGTGTGACCTAACATTTATGCTAGGTATCGCATCCCAATATCAGCCACAGAATTCAGGGCCAGTGAATATAAACAAAAGATGGAGCTGCACTGAAACTGGAGAGGATAGCACTAGGAGGCCCATTAAGAGCACATACATTTTAAAAGTCTAAACAGAATTCAGGCTACTAGTTTTCTGACTTACAGGGACAATAGTTATAGTGAGTTGCTCTCTCCGCCCCCCCACCCTTTATAATGTGTGTGAAGTAGAGATGGTTGTGAAAGGATAAATGTGCCCTTGGAATAACACTGGCTTGTCTGTGGGAATGGGGACAATTAAATCCTAAAATTACATCACCAGTAAAGGGAGAGACAGGTATATGGTGATGTATTAGCTAATCAAAGGAAACTAAATCCCAGGTTCAATTTGCCACTGGCCAAACCGTCAAACTCTGTGGTGGATCGCTACTGGTGCCTTAATTCCTGTTATACAGATTTTTGAAGTGATTGATCAAGATCATGCTTGCAGGGAGACACAAAATAAACTTTATTTATCAGAGCTGGAATCAAACTTGCTGTCAGCATTCCTACTGATTGTGGAAGCAGAACCTCCATGTTTTTCCTTGTTAAGGCCACTAGTTATGCTACATGGATCCCATCTATGATGCAAATTTTGTAAGACCGAGTGGCATCTGTGATGAGATCTGGGGGCTCCTTAGCTATTCTTACGTTAGAACTATTCTGCAATTCCCATTAGATTGTTAGCTACAGCGGAGGCAGGGAATTAGTATTACTATTGCACATGCCAGTATAGGCATGCAACATGGGACAAGTATATCCAGACATTTTTAAACAGTCCCAGAGCAGTTTGGCTGTTGATAAGTTAATAACTAACTTGGGCTGATACTATGACCTCAAAACAATTAAAGGCTATTGCCTTTCTGGAAAAGTTTTTCCTCTGAAGTGATTGGTTTTATCCTATAGCTTTATCCTAAAGTATTTGCTGTATTATTTCTCCTTTTGAGAAATTCAGAGTCACTTTATATTTAATTAAGTGAGAGTTTATTCAAACATGGCTTCAAGCTGACATGAAGTCTGAATGAGCTGCCTTGTTCCTGGACTTGCATGTATGCCTCACTTTTTCTTTTTGCCTGATACCTCAGTTTTTTTCCCTTTTGGAGTGGTATGTGATGAATTTGTAATCTGCAATTTTATTGGTCCCATGGTTGGCTTTAAAAAGGTAAAGTAGTCCCCTGTACAAGCACTGGGTCATTACTGACCCATGGGGTGACATCACATCATGACGTTTACTAGGCAGACTATGTTTATGGGGTGGTTTGCCAATGCCTTCCCCAGTGGTCTACACTTTACCTCCAGCAAGCTGGGTACTTATAATCAGAATGTATTCCTAAACACCCTTATTAGGAAACTTAATGAGACTTAAGAAAACATGATTAGGATTGTCTTGTGAAACAAGAAAGTGGCTTTTGCACTGCAAAAATTGGTAAACGCAATCACCACTAGATCTCTTGCACTTTAGTTTATCAGCTACCCAAGACTAAACGATGTCATTTAGATTATAATCTCCACTGTGAGATTTGAGAATGTTGCTGTTGCTTTATTATTTGCAAATCTCGCCATACAACCATTTTAACTGCAATATACTTTAAGCTATTAATGCTGTGATTTAAGAAAAATGTAGCACTCACCTCAGACTCTGGGAGATTTTTTAACATAACCAAATAATATACAAATATAAAGTCTTAGTGTTGGTTTTCTCAATATGAAAAATGTCAAAGGAACTAATAACAATGGCTATGAGGTTCTGATGAGCACACGAAGTTCCACAAAACAGGAATGGCTCCATTCACTTAAGCATTAAGGTACGCTTGTGTAAGAATAGTGTCCCTCAAAAATGAATTCAAGATGAGAGCCCATGCTCACGTGGAGATCCACAAGGACACCATGGCATCATGTGGACCTCCGCATAAGCACAGGAATAGCTGTTTGTATAGTAGAATTTCTGGGAAATAGGATTTTCAAACTGGTGCCAAGCTACACTGGTACAAGTGTTAGGAGAACAAGCCATACAAGTCAGATTTATCATTAATCCTTCTATATGGCTTACAATAAGATTAACAAGTATTTCTTACAGGAGGAAGCAAAGGAGAAATTTATCCAAGATTATGTTTTTAAAAAGAATACTTTTTTAAAAAAACGCATGCTTAAACAGGGCATTAATTACCTTCTATTTTTTCAATTTTTCCTTTCACAATCTTTCTGCAGGATGCTGTTTGTAAATGGAAAGCTTCAGTTGTATACTTTATAAATCAATGGGGCAAACCAACCACTATCTGTTATGGTGGGTTAGAAAAGATTTTATATTTAATCTATTTAGCCTTTTATCAAAGCTAAGAAATCCAGCCTGTCCAGGGGCTTTGCTACATAACCCATGCATGAGTGTCCGTCCATCACTATGAGTACAATGCTTAAATGGAGGCTCAATATTTGCCTCTTAGATAATACACTATTAGCAATGCACAGAATGCACAGAAGTAGGATTCATTCATTGTTCTGAATAGGGCAGTACAACAGAATATTTGAATACATTGTTAAAAGTTGTGTTTTCGGATGGCAGCCTACAGTCTATTTCGCAATAAAGAGGGAACTTCTGGAGAATTCATGGGTGTGCTCACAGTTTTAAATGACATTCTAGTATGGAGAAATTAAACCCACACACACTTTTTTCGAGAGAAGAAACTAACCATATTGTGTTGCTTTCCTTACAATGGGGGCACAGAACGGTGGCAGTTTATTAAAAACCCTGCTCAAGCAGGATTTATTCAGTAATTAGCTAAAAAAATATGGAGGGAGCGAAGAGATTGTAATCATGGGATGGTATCCTGGCAAAGAAACCTGTGAGGGGAGGGATGAATTTTAAAAACTTTTTTTGAACATAAGGTAAAAGAAAAAAATGGTTACCACATCATTACCAGTAGTTTGAAAGAGAATAGAAGTAACGTCTGAAGGGCCTGTTTCAAATAACTTCATAAGAAATGAAACAATCAGTTGGGGAACGTCTCTGTTTGCTCTTTCAACTAGAAGGCCAAACTTACTCAGTTGAATTGGACCGTGGCCTAAATCTTTTGCCTTTGCCTTTCTTTCTGTTTCCTCCTATATTACCTGAAAGAGACCAGAAGATAAGGTAGCTAAAAATACTTCAGATCCAGAAATGTAGCACTCTAGAGGTATTTGCATTTGTTTATATTTTCTTCTGTCCCTCCGCCCTTCCCTCGCCAAACAGCTTCTCCATACATGACGTTTTCTCTCCAGCTTTTTCTCTTTCTGTCTTTCTTTCTTTCTCATTCACACTTTCAAAATTAATTTACAGTGTAGCAAAAGATTTTTGCTTGTCTGCATTTTGATTCACCATGGCTCAGTCCTTTATCATTCTTAGCTGTATTCGTGACATTTTATATAATATAGGGCCAAAACTGAAGATCACTGGATCTCCATAAATCTATTTAAAAAGTAAATTACACATGCAGTTACAATTCAAAACAGGTCTGCTCAGGATGAAACGAGGTGATTTAACCCTTCAAGCCCCACTCAGTTTTGCTGACCAAACTGGGCCCATCACACAATAATGGTTCTAACCCTTCAAGCCCCACTCAATTTTGCTGACCAAAACACAATGGTGGTTTTTAAAGGGGGAAAGCCCTGTCTTTGTAGAATATTCCCTTTCCCCATTAAATAGCTAACACTGCATGAAGCCTGCTTTCATTTACCCAAAGTAAGTGGAGGTTGAAGAATGAATTCCCCTTGTTCCTTCTTGCATGACCCCAATCATAACTGCAATCATGCACACATGCGCTTCTACTAACCGACAGAGATCCATTATCTTAATCATATCTATTTTGGCCCATAATTTCACTAGATTTGGTTTTTGGCAAGCAAAGAAGAGCTTAAGGCTGTCTATTTAAAATTCTAGTATGCGCCAATGTTCAAGAGCACAGAATGATCTAAATCCTTAAATGTGTCCATGAGGCATGTTTCAGTGCAAAGTCACAACACAGTGGTGTTGTGGCAGTGATGAACGTTGCCAATGCAATAGTCTTTCTTACCTTGCCATGAGTTACTCCTTGGTCTCCCATTTTGACAGATGTCCGAAAGGTTCTTTGCATCTTGGATTCTTTCACTCCATGAATGAGATAATCCGTTTGACCTAGAGTACACAGCAAGACTTGCATGCGGTTGTTGATTCGGGCACATTAATTTATAATTTTATCATTCATTGGTCTTTTAAAGGTCTGTCTACAATACCTCAACAGTCTGTCTAAAATAGCAGCCCGTGTATTTTTGGTTGAGTTTCACTGGTGCTCCAGCAACTGGTCCTTTATTTATAGTTATTAATACAATGGTCTGATGTGATTACTAGGATATTTAATCTATATCCATTGCACAGGGCCCATTTCTAGATGCTAGACAGGTGGTTACACTGATGTTTGTGGTTCACCTTGCTGTTTGTTTCTCTTCTGCCTGAAGTTGCACAAGATTGATTGTCAAACAAGTGGGCAGCAATGTTAAGCTAGGTGGTAACTGAGATGCCACAGCAATCCAATGAGAACTGCAAAGATTTGGATACTAGGTGATCATTGGGACTTTTGAAACTGGCTCTGGAGTTCTCAATACATCTCGGAAATCATACAAGGACAAGAGGAGGAAACAAGTTTCTCCTCCCCTCCTTGAAGTGTAATCCAATCTCATTTTGCTTCCTTCAGAGCAAACAACATGGCTGAAGAAACTTTTCTTTTCCTGCTTTGTTTCTCCAAAAGAAAGCCAGGAAGAAAAACTAACAAGTATTCACTTTCAAAACTGAGAGGTCCTTGAACTCAAACTTGCCTGCAAATCTCACCCTTGGACCTGAAAAAAAACTCCCATCTCTTGACTGGCTTATGCACAAATCCTAAATTCTGAAGAAAAAATGTGCATCAGCCATTCTACTGCTTGCTTCTTCTGTATACATAACTGCAAAATACATCTGTCAGTAATATTTTGCTGTCTCTAACATTTTTCTTGTGCTCTCATCTCCACCAGATTCTGTATACAGAAAGGAGTCACAAACAGTTCATTCCTTGCGGGGAAGGGGGTGAACCGCGGTGGCCGGGAAGGCGCAGCTGAGAAGGCTCCTTAGAGGCTTCACAGCTGCTGCAGAGGGGGAAAGCCTTTTTTCCAAAATACAAACAGGAAAAAAGGCTTTTCTCCCCATAGGAGAAAGTGGGCCTGTGCCACCTAAAAAGGTAGTGCAGGACCGCTGGCGTCCCAGGGGGCGTTCCTGGGGTGAAAAGGGTTTGGAAGCTGCCTAAAGGCAGCTCTGCCCCCTGGAATGCCCCAGGAACGCCTCCTGGGATGCCAGCGCAGGGGCTTACACTGGGAGAATGCTGGTGGGAAGCCGCACCAGTGTCGGAAGGTTGAGCTGCCGCCATGGTCCACAAAGGCCAGTGCATGTGCCCCAACGCCAGCGTCTGTGCCAGTTTGCACAGCGCAAGTGGCACGGACGCTGGCATAGGGCTCACACCGGCTCCTAAAAGCATTCCCCCCCTTTCAGGAATGCACTGAAAGACTGGTCCAACAGAATTTTTACTGCTCATTATTCCAACAGCTGTTACCCAAGACTTTTCTGATGTCAACTTGCCTATCTGAAAATAAGTACTTGTTATATAAGCAATGGGCCTGTTTTAAATGTTACAGGTAACTGGCTAATAGAATGAGGCATAAAGTATTCTAGTGCAGACAGACCTTAGGAATTTCATAATTTTGTGCATTAAAGAACAAACAAGTGACTGAAATGAGGAATACATGGAAATATGGGGGTGGGGGGAGAAAAGACATTCAGCTTAAATCCATGAAATTTAAGCAATACCCATTTTAAAAATCAAGCCGCTGCTTCTTGGAAGGAACAAAATTTTGCTCCATTGTGCATAAGTAAAACCACTCTCATGAGAAAATAATTTTCAGAGATGTTGATATATTTAGTTATCTGAAAACTTTATCAGCGGAAGACTGTTTCATTTTAAGGAGATTTTCGGGAAACCACAATGTTAATTTCCCCATATGCATAAAAGTTTTAGTCATGAAACTGAATATTGC
The DNA here is from genome assembly GCF_029931775.1 of Euleptes europaea. Lineage (NCBI taxonomy): Eukaryota > Metazoa > Chordata > Lepidosauria > Squamata > Sphaerodactylidae > Euleptes > Euleptes europaea. The sequence continues at coordinate 54,255,775 of NC_079322.1, forward strand.
CTGTAAGTAATTTTTCTAATAGTTGCCTGCCACATTAAAATAAACAGAAACCTCATTGGGGGGGGGGGTTACACCCCTCTGTAATAATTTTGCAGATGCATCAACGTCTGAATTCTTTTAAAAATGTGCAGCGTCCAACTGCTACATTCAAAGCTTTAAATAAGCAAATAATCTTTTCTTTGCCTAATTTCTCATTTGAAAATCCTCAGAAGAGTAAAACATCAGAACATGCTAAAAAAAGTGAAGTTCATGAATGGAGTAATTGAGGTCTGTCCATTATTAGTTTTATTACATGACAATTCTTGTAAATTGTTTTAAGATGCTGGTTAAAAAGCAATTTCATAATTGAAATCTTAATGTTAAAGAACAAAAGTTGCAAATCAAGATGACCTTGTTAACTACTCGTAATGTATTACATGCACAGAGATGAGCCCATAATTTTAAAATGGTGTATATGCCTTTTCTCACAAATGGAGCAACAACGAGTCAGTTAAATAAAGCATCACTTAACCTTTGGCTGTTAGCATTTAAGAATGATGCAGCATGCATACAAGTCTAATGCTTGGAAAGGCTATGCATGTCTCTCTTCATGCACAAAGCTCCAGATTCATAATTAAAGTGCACGTGCATGCCATGAACATATCCCTATCTAGAAGAGTCTAAGAAACCTACGCTCACTTGGGGCTTTAGACATGGCACCAAGGGTTTTGGATTAAGAATTAAATTTGGCAGAATCAAAGAGCTGATATCTGCGATATTGCTATGGTCTGATCTGTGATGGACAGTCAGCAGTCATATAACCATGTGAGCCCACGATCACACAGGAGGCTGTTTACATGAAGCAGCTTTTCAAGCAGGTTCAGCATTTCTATCTTAAATCTTGGCTTAAACACACGAGAAGTCACTCACAAAAAGTAACTACTCATGTGATGTAGCAACCATGTGGCTGTATCGCAAGCAGCCACCCATACTGATTACTGCATTAATAAATCAGGCCTTCGTTCACCAGCAGCAAGAGACAAATGCAAGCTGGGTAAGTGAATTGGGTATGCTGGTAGAAACAAAAAGCACAGAACATTAAGGATAACATTCAGCACCATGTTCTAACATTTATATTAATCCATTACATTTCATAACTGTTAATGTACGTATGACAACATCCCCATTCTTTGATTACCTGATCATAATATAAAATGTATGGAAATACACAGGCAAGAGTTTGCTATAATTTTGCTTGATTATGAACTGGCACGTTTCATAAGCTGCAAATAAATTGCTTCCAAGCATGGAGATGAAGATCAGATAACTAAGGTTACAACCAAATGCATGGTTACCACAGACCTCAGGTGTGGTAGCTAGGCTGAAATATCATATCTTAGGAAATGATATTTCTTCACATCTGATTTTTGGCACTCAATATATATATATATACTTTTTCACATGGCAAGATGGAGGATACAAATGATCAGTAATCAAAGATTGAAGGAAGTCACTTTTAATACAATTCCACAAAAGGAAGGAAGGAATCAAACCTGCTGCAAAACAATGAAAGGTTCTGACTAATGGAATAATGTGTGATGGAACAGGTAGAAATCTGAAAATGCGACAGAAAAGCAGACCTCTTCTTAGAACTAGACGCAGAGTTTGTGCTGACTCCAGGAGGCATGTCGCTATAAAAGGAGTCGGCCTCACCAGGCTTTTTTACATAATCTCCCTGAGGAATTTGTCTAAAGCATAATGAACATTTTCAAGTCAGAAACAAACACATGCAGATACCCAATATATGTAACATATATATTCAGCACAGGGGGAAAAAGAGTTAAGAAATGAGGCTAAGATATTTTGTCACATAACTCTGTAAATAAAAGACTCAGACAAAAGAATGGGTTTACAATATCCCCCCTTGAAATAATTAAACATCTAATTAAGATGCATCTTGCACACTGAGCAAATTAAGTTTAAGGTTTCTACAGACAACAGTTTCAACCATTTGATTTAGAAATCCTTTGGGGCTGAGAGTGGGGTTCGCTTAGCTACTGAAGTACCGTTGAGACCACATCTTCTCACTTCCACCCTTCCTTTTCCCTCCCCCCCTTCCAACCTCTCTTACTCCACAACAAATGGCCAATTGAAAGAATCTGTAAAAAGTCCTTTGTAATTAACAGGTAACCACTGGGAGACCTCCAATTGTGTCCAGGTGTAACCTGTCGATAGTTGAGTGGATTCTCCTACAATTGGCATGTGAGCAGAAAGACATTTGCCTCGTTCTTCCCTCCCTCCAAACCAGCAAAAGACCCAACTGAGGGATGACTTGCTCCTTCCTTTAAAAAACAAACAAACCCAAATACAATAACAGAGGTTCTTTGTGCATTCTCACCCACTACAAAGTTTTTTGTTAGTCTCTGTTTAGGTGAGATAAAGGGCGACAGGAGAAAGACAGATTTCTTTTCTGCAATATTAACTTAAATTGTTATTCAAAGATTGATATAAAAATATCAAGTTTAATTGCAGGAATCAGTTTAACTAGATTTGCTTGTAATCAACGTATACTTGTTACCTTCAAAAGAAGCAACATTGGGGTTTTTATTTAAGTTGTGTTAATAGCTAGTGGATTTTGTAAGCATTTCTTAAAGGGTACTATCTTTAGTTTCAGAGTAGTGACTTGGCACTGTTCCAGTTAATTCACTAGAGCAGACATTTATTTTACAGCTAATAGGGACTGTTGAAACACAGCTTCCCTTATCACCGTAGAAAGTCTGGGGGGATTCTTTACTACCTTGACAAGTTAAAAAAAAGAGTTAAAATCTAGTCTGACCATTTATTTATTTTTTTGAAAGTGTTAAGTTGTATTTCTATCACAGCTTTTTAAGGACCAGAAAACATTCCTGAATTTCTACAAAATTGTCTTGTACAAAAGAGGGCAGGTGCAGAATAGCACACAATGTCATGGGGAGGGGGGGTAACAACAGACTGTGCACATTCTCATCCATGCATTCACATTTCTCTTTCCTTGCATCCTGAATAAATGAGAAGATAAAGGAGCACTCTGACTGTTTACTAGGAAGGGAACATTTAATCAATATTTAATGCCACTCCTAGGCTGCTTCCATATGGCAATGATTGCGTGTATAACTCTCATTGCCATTCCAAATGCAAAGGCATCCACAGCAGCAGCTGAGCATCCACACAACAGTTTTCCTTACACTTTGCCTCTCTTCCCCCATGGTTGCTATCACCACTGGCCTTTTTAGAAAAAAAATGGCAATTGCCATATTGCTATAGCATTATAATGCTACAGCAATATAACAATCACATTTACAAAGAACCAAAAAAGCCCTCTGATGGTATGAGGGGAAAATGGCAACAACAGGGGGTTGAGTCAAGGAAAATAGTGCAGATATGGGTAGGACCTGCAAAAATGTTCACTTTCCGGTCCACACAATATGCAAACATGCTTTGACTGTGATTGTTTTAAAAAAAAAATTATCAGTCCAGGTTTGGGGAAGATTAGTACAAAGCAGGGGAAAACCTGGACAGTGGGCAAATAGGGGACAACATTGCATGGATAATTCAACGCCTCATTCATGCCTGTTTGAATGCCAAACTGGGAGCAAAACTTCCATGTGGAAACAACCTTAGTCTCGAAACACTAGCAGCATGTTGAATTATGGCAACAGCACATCCTGGACGTGGATGACTTTCTTCTGAGAGCAAAGCATTCCAAGAGGAAAGTGACAATCTGCTTTACAGAACAATGCTGCAGAACTGCTCCAGAAAAAGAAGATAGGTTTTAAGAAGTTCCATGCATAGGGCATAAAAGTGGATAGTTCCATGTACGTAAATGAGGCAAGAGGCTACTGGCATTAGCCGACATTCTTACTCTTTGTCAACAAAACCTGAATCTGAACAACGGCGAAATCTAATTAATGCAAATTCAGTTCAGACATTATGATAGTCTGGAGTCATTTGAAAATTCTTAGTGAAGGATTGTTACACGGTAACCAAACTTTAATTTGGTCCGGAAGCTAAGTTCAATGTTATGGCTCCTAAGAAAGTAAAGCTGTAATAGAAAACACAACTTTAAGGATTATTTTTAATAGAATACAGGAATCCAAGTCTTAAGGCAGAATACATTACTGCAAAGAGGAGTACCAAGTAAATTGGAGGGGCAAAGGTAATTTATTTAACAGGAGATGCTAAGGATTGAACCTGGGACCTTCTGTACACAAAGCATACCTAATTCTAAGCCACAGCCCCTCCCCAAAATATGACTTCCTCGAAATAAGTATATCCCCTGGTAAACAAAACATAGGGGCCACCATTTCAAGCCTGCTCAGACAATGTAGCCACACTGCTTTTTCACCTACCTCTGTCTTCGATAGTTTCTTACAAGAGGAGGGAAGAGAGAAAGAGTGAGTTACCACATCGTCTTTGCTATCACTCTATTCAGTGTTTTAAACAAAAAGGCATCAAATATTAAAGAAGCCATAACCGAAACAGACTGTTTTTTCTTTTTTACTAAGTAAGTTGTCATTGAAACGGAACAAGAAAACATATTTCATAACATTGTGGGGAAAATGCATGCAAGAAGCATCAGTTTATGCTTGAAATATGTAATCCAAGTGCAATAAATGAATGCCCTGTTTTCCCCTGTTGTTGGGGAAACAAAATTTCTGCTTTATTGAAAGTATAAAACTATTGCCCTGGATTATCCACACTGGCCACAATTTACATAATTTTCACTCAAGAAGCAAGAGCATAACCTCTTCTGCTATTTTGGTAAAGCTATCTTGCATCCTAAACTGATGTAACATAAAAGAGCACTGCTGGAACAGACCACCTGTTCCTGCATGCCTATAGGGCCAGCCAGATGTTTTGAGGAAGCACATAACCAAGATGCCTCTCCCCTGAAACCAGCGACTGCTATCCAGAGGCACATGACTTATGAACCAGGAGGTTCCATTCAGCTATCATAGCCAATAAACTTAGCTCCCATTAATTTGTCCAGTCTTCATTTAAAGCCATCTAAACCAATAGTCACCAGTACATCATGCAGCAGTGAATTCCAAGCATTAATGAAGTACTTCACGTTATCTCTCCTGAAGCTATTGCCAATCATGAAGGAGAAAATTTTCTCTCTATGCATTTTCTCCACACCTTTATTCATAATAAATACTAATGCTATTGCTATGTGTGGAATTTAAGAATCTGATTACTTAACACACTTAACCAGAAGGTGTTTTTTTTAAAATTTTAAGAAGATGTACTTTCAGTATATTTAAGTTCAGTGCATGAGTTTAATATTCATTTTCTCTAGTCTGGGCAATACTTTTTCATTATAATTGCTATATTTAGATGGACACACTCAGGGCAGGCCCTGACCAAACAAGGCCCCTGGTGACCCCTGACCAAACAAGGCCCTCCGGCATTCCCTTCCTCAAATTGGTTCGACTTTTGAATACCTTGTTTTTTATTGTACCTATAGTCTACTTTTTTGTCTTTGATGCATGACATACATGCATGATTTGTGTGTGCGTGTGTGTGTGCAACATGCCATCAAGTTGCAGCTGACTTATGGTGACCCCAGCTCAGGTTTTCAAGGCAAGTGAGTGAGAAGCAGAGGTGGTTGCCATTGCTTTCCTCTGCAGAGTCTTCCTTGGGGGTCTCCCTTCCAAGTACTGACTCTTCTTAGCTTCCGAGATCTGATGAGATCGGGCTATACCATGCCGCCTTCCGTCCGCATGATTTATACCTGTCATATAAGACTATGCGTTTGTACTCTCAGATTTGAATTCACGTCATATATAAATAAAAATAAGCTGTTTGAATTATAAGAATAACTGAGAGGTACTATAAACTGTGTATCAGTATTGGGTAGACCAGTACTAAACATACTTGCACAGTAAGTGATAGCTTTAGAACACTAGGCCTGGTCATTTGGTTTGTACTATTTGTTTCACTCTGTTGAGTGGACAGTTGAGTGACGGCCACTTTTTAAGTTTGTGCCCAGGAAGTGGCCTGGGTTGCCAGGAAGTTGCCATTTAATTGTGCCCTGGACACACTTAAATATGGATGTGAAACCAATACTTAACAAAAAACAAAAAGTACTCAAACGTTGACAAAGTCCTAGTGGAAAATGGTTGTTGCCATTAGAGTATATAGGGTTCGATTCAAAAGAGCCCTCTAACAGTTGAGCCTTCCATGCAAAGAGCCTTCTTCCAGCAAATAAGGCATGTTCCAACAGAAAAAGGCCACCAGTAAAACAGAACATCTGGATTCAACCAAATTTTTTCTAATGACATATTGGCATCAAAGCACTTTATCCAGCATCCCCAACGCAACAAACTGAGTAAACGTTTGTAAAGAAGTGGACTGGAAAGTTACCCAAAGGTGTTTAAAAAGTGAATGGCTGAACGTATTCCCGATCATCAGGTTTATTTTGTTCAGTGAATTGTCTAATATTCTCTTGCAGTTTAGAGAATACTGCAACCTGCCAGCATGTAAAGTGGTACATACTTTTAATTTACTAAAAAAATATAAATTACTTACTTGTAACCCCAAGCAGTGATGCACAGAATGAGAGCCAACACTAAAATGGTACCAGCAATGGCACCTATAATAATATTTGTGCTAGCCACACCTGGATAAAAGAAAAAGATCCTGAGAAAACTTCATTTTGGAAAAGTACACCAAATCACAAAGCTCCTTAAAAACTACACCATTATAGGTATACATTTCTGAAATAATCTTATTTAGGCAGAGGGATGCAGGATTCAAGATAGTTGAATTAATTTGTTGAAAGAAATTTTGTGCTCTGATGTTTGAATCGCAGCACTCTGAGCTCAGGGACTTTTTTTCTTCTGGTTTACCATCCCTCCCACTTAACGTCTTCTGATGCATATGCCAATATTATAACTAGTGGCAGAATGGTGGATGCCTTGGGGGGACATCTGATAAAATTTCTTTTCATGACTCAGAGGATTGATTTCCCTTATCGTCAGGAAACTATCCAATTGTAACATATCCTGCCTTGAAGAGTGCAGCTTGGCTAGATTTCTAGAGTCATTTGGTGGAATTTGCTTTGTGTCACACTAAGGTTCTTTTTAGATCAAGGAGCAGCGATTCAGAGTGCTTTGCTTTTGGTCAACTCTATCATTAGGTTGGACTAGGTTCTTGTTATGAATCATAAAATGTAAGACTGTGCTTAGCGTTCCTTGTAATGGTAAACTAGTGTAATTATACTTGATTTCAGAATCAAGACAGAGCAGAAATAAAGCTGTTTTGAATACTTAACTACTTCAGAAAAATCTATGGGTTTCTCACGATTATGACTTATACTATAGTAATAATTTCCAAACCACGTGTAGCAAAAAAACACGCAGTGTTCCACAAGGGATAAATTCACTAATTAAAGTCTCTCAGAAAGTCAAGAGGTAGCTTCTCACTGCATATTTATGACATCGATCCACTGCCCAAGCTCCTTCCTATCAGCCTCTACTTTGGGAACATTTTTGTATCTGTAATTCTGCCCAATAAATATGCCGCAGAATTACCAGGGTCAGTGGAGGTTGTCTGTTCTGCCTCTGCACGAATCACTGCTCTGGGCTTACCTCCTTCCAATAATATGTTGTATGGGTTTTTCTGAGGTTGGGTGATTCCTACACTCCCCTTTAAAACCAAGACTTTTAATGACTAATAGAAAAGAATCACTTCAATTCTGAAAAAAGTGTTTGTTAACTATCAAAAGAGGGGGGCATATAAACACTAACAAGATGCTCTTGTTGTTTTTACAGTATGGAAAGTGAAGAATCATTCTCTTTCCTTTGAAGTCAGATCACAGAGATGCCCATAAGCATTTCATGAAAATAAGTATTTATCTATTCACAAATATTTATATCCAGCTTTTCTCCTAATCAATGGAACTCAAAGAGGCATACAAATAACATTGTGCCACCTACATCTCACCTGGATTGGTAATATTTTTGCCGCTTTTTTGTTCTGCGAGACTGGTGTTGCAATCTTCACCTGTCCATAATGGATCACAGACACACTGTATTTCATTACTGCAAACCTACAGTAAGATAAAACCCAAGATTAAAATAACCCAAATGAATGTTTCTCCTCAAATTAGAGTAAGCATGTTTGCTGATATAGACATTGTTTGTTATTTTATTTTAGAGATTCCATGTGCTCTCATGTTCACCTTGCACATCAATTCCTACTCAGAAGACAAAAGGAGCAAAAGAGAGAGAGAGAGAGCAACTGTTATTTGGGTATTCAAAGAAGTCCAAGAAAAAGCTTGATAATATAGAAATTGTTGCTACACTGATCTCCATAGCAGACATGTTGTCATGCTGATTATTGGTACTTATCCGGAGGCATTCCTGAAAGGGTCAGGAAGAAGTTCAAACTCCTGACAATACACACAATTATACGCAAATAGCCACCTCTATTGGGATGCCCAGTTTACCATTTTCAGACCAACTGCCTTATAGCCTGGTTAATAATGGATTACTTAGAAGTATCAAACAAATTGCTTCATCCCTGAAATGTCTATGCAAGAGGAACTGTCATCTACATTTAGGAGGTCCCTGTGTGGCATCCATTCAGAGTGGCCTGTACAAAACAATAACAAAAGAATAAGCATACTCCATGTCCTGAACAAATGTTGCCTGCTGAGCTTCCTGGGCAGGAGCTGAAGTTAAACGAATCCACAGCAAGACATTTGTGTTCCCAACATATCCTTTCAGGACCACAGGGTGTCCCGTCTTCTACATAGCCAAGATCTGCATCTTCCTCTAGCTTAACATGACCACCACTGCAAAGCAAACCGAAACAAGCCACTGTCAGATGAAGTTCACTTTTTACTACTATCCAAAATATTTTCTTACATTTCTTTCAATAATGTGATAAAGCTGGACAACAGCATTTGTTTGCTTTCCACAGTAAACGGGCAAGTTACAAAAAGTAGTATTCAACCAGCTTTTCCACGAGAGGAAATAGGAAGGAGGGGCAGCTTTTGACTTCTGAAAGGTTAAACCAGGGATCATCAGACCCACATGAACAAAAGTCACATGGAATCAGAACTGCAGGGAGGAAAGGAATCTGGGCAAGATTAAGTGGGAAAGCTAGTAAGGTACAACCCCCATCCCCCAAAATTCCATGGTACTCAGCTACCTAGGTACCTGCTACCTGAGTACCAAAGCATATATTATACGGAATTTTACCTGCAGTTATAGGATTTCCCTGAAGTTTGGAAAGAAGATGATGTGATTTCACCTTCAAGTTCACCAAGTCTTGGCATGTTAGAGACGATATTGGAGCACAGGAGATAGCCGCAAAGTACATCCCTGTAAGGAAAGATTTAACAGGCATTAGTTTATTTATTTAGTTCCATTATTTAGAGCAGGTCTTTCTCACTGAGAGTCAAGGTGGATTACACAGGGTAAATCAATACAATTAAACACAGTCTAAAAGGGAACAGTTATGTTCATAGGAGTGAAGAAATAGGTCAGGGGTCATCTACATGGTGCCCATGGGTGCAACAGAGTTCACTGACACCAGTCTTGGCACTCGCCAAGTGTTTTTAGAAAGTGGGTGGGGCTTTCGCCTTGCAGGGCTTCTGATTAGCTATTAGTTGATAGGCTGCGCAGATTTTTTTAAAAAAATGTTGCTTTGGCAGCAGCGGCCATCGCCGTACAAGGATCTTCCCTGTGTGACTGAAGGTAAGCTGATGCAGACCTTTAGTGGCAGCCATTTTGTAACTGTACCCACTACGCTGTGTCAGAATTCCAAAGGTGCCCGTGGGCTGAAAAAGGTTGGTTTACCCGAAATAGGTAAACTGCATCAAACCTCTGCAGACTATCAGTTCTCCAAAAATAAAATCCCACTACTCTTGGAATTACATAGGACCACAGTCAATGCAAACAAGGAGATTAATGAATAGTGATTTAATGGGAAACAGTAGCCACACAGGTTCCCTGATCAGATTGGGGTAACAGCGCAGAGGGAGAAAGTGTATCATTCTTGCATTTGTGACTAATTTTGTCAAATGAAGCCAACCACTACCCACTCAAAGACACACACACACTCAGTAGCTCTGAGAGGGAAACAAAAGATAGGCAACCAGAGGGTGCCGGCCTTCGTTTCCTTCCTAACAACTGCCTGGGGAATGTTAGTTTCAAACAGCAAAACCACATGGGGGAAGTACACCCACACTCTCCCTGCCCCACACTGCATCCATGCAGTAGCTATTTCCCTTTTCCAAAATTAATTTTAAAAAATCCCATTGGGGGGTTATGTTCAAAGATCTCCCAGCATCACATCTCTTAGTCCTCAAAAGCCTTTAAACAAAGTGCCTGAAAGAAAAATCCTGTAACAGCAGTAAGCTCCCCTTCCACTTAATCTGCAGACCCACGACCAGCCCTCTGGTGTGAATAATTCTTTTCTATAGAAGCACATGTTAATTTATCAGATAACTGGGGTTTGGGTTTTTTTCCCCACCATGTGGAAGTCATCTAGCATTGCAAACGAACATGGAAAACAGGTCTTGAATATGAGGTTTTTGTTGTTGTTGTGTGACCATGAGAAACCCATCAGACCATGAGAAGCCCATCTAAAAGGCCAACTTTCACACGGCCTGCTATCATCTCACTCCAAACTCAGCTGCTGGGAGTAAGAGTGGTGAGCAACAGTAACGAAAGAGGCTAGAAAAACAGATGCAGCTGGAGGAGCATTTTAGGGATTGCAAATGTGGGGGTGTGGGTTTGAGACGGCATGTTAGATTTGGTTTTTGCAGAAGAGGGTACATAGTCAACAATGTTTGAGGGGAACACTTCTAAAATAAATTAAAGTGGCTCAGTGGTAGAGCATCTGCTTGGCATGCAGAAGGTCCCAGGTTCAATCTCCAGTTAAAGGGACTAAGCAAGTCGGTGACGTGAAAGACCCCTGCCTGAGATCCTGGAGAGCCGCTGTCGGTGTGAGTCTACTGACTTAGAGGGACCAGGGTCTGATTCAGTATAATGCAGCTTCATGTGTTCATGTGTTAACTTTGCAAACAAAGTAGTTTAACTTACTGATTTTCACACTGTATCCAAGTATCTTTGTTTCTGCCACAGTTACCTTTCTCAGTCCCTTCTATATTCAGTCTATCGTAACAATATTTGTCAGCAGCTGTCACATCTGAAAACAGAAGTACATTTCTTTAGTTAATGACATTAAAAAAAAGAAAGAAACTGTAATCCCAAAGACTGAAACCAGGTATAAACTATAAAATATATACTAGGTACTCCAAACATTTTATTGGGTTTCAACTTGTGAATCCATCCTGGAATCTTCCATTTTGGAGCCTTCTGTCCCTGCTAGCAGAATGTATCCATGGGATCCAACACAATACTTGTATTACCTTTACAATAAACTATGTGCTTCACAGAGAATTTAAAAAATAAGAAACATCCCTGCCTGAAGGCTTTTAGCTCAAGCATTCGTAAGACACAAAACCTCAGGGATGGGGAGAAATAAAAGAAAAAGCAATTGGAGTATGAAAAGGATAATGGGGAGTTTATAAAACACTGCATCTTCATGAAAGCACACAGGTTGGTGGATTTTTAAAAATGGGAATTTGCAGTGTTTCAGATGGAATGGCTGGCTGTTGTCTATGGAATCCCAGCCTTACTGACTCTATACAAAAGGGTTTTTTGGGTTGCTGGTGTTTTTTTTGCAGCCTTACATTGATTCTATGACTCCTGTGGCTTAAAAAGGACTAGAAGATGCACGAAGGAGAAGGGACTGCCTCCTAGTATGGCGTAATGGTTAGAGTGTCGGATTAGGATCTGGGCGACCAGGTTTGAATCTCAACTCTGCCTGCTGGGTGACGTTGGATCAGGTCACACACTGTCAGCCTAACCTATCTCACGAGGTCGTTGTGAGAATAATTTAGAGGAGAGAGCAATGTTGGGTCCCCACTGGAAAGAGAGGTGGGGTATAAATGAAGTAAATAAATAAAATAAATAAATAAACGGTGACAGAAAATTTCTGACAAAGAAGTGTGAAGCCTCTTTAACACTTAAAAATTTGTTGTTGTTTTTTAAAAAGATCACGTATTATTTCTGAGGGCCATGTTGGTCTACAGTAGAACAGTTAGATTTGAGTCCAGTAGTGCCTTAGAACACCTTTTGAGAGTCAAAGTTCCCTTCATCAGACACATGATGGGTAGCCGTGTTAGTCTATCTGTAGCGGTAGAAAAGAGCAAGAGTCCAGTAGCACTTTAAAGTCTAATAAAATTTCTGGCAGGGTATGAGCTGTCGCGAGTATCTTCAAGTATCTGAAGAAGTGAGCTGAGATTCATGAAAGCACATACCCTGCCAGAAATTTTGTTAGTCTTTAAGGTGCTACTGGACTCTTGCTCTTTTCTACGTCATCAGACACAGCAGAGCAGGTGGGGACTGAAGTCCTTTTATCCTAGTCATAAGGTGGGAAAGATGTTCTAAAAAATGCTTGTAAAGGATGCGCAGCTACAATGTATATTGTAACCAACTTGATTACAATGTGATCTGTGTTCATCATGGCATGTTATATTGCCTATTATACTAGAGGTCATCTGCCTTCATGCTAAGGGAGTGGCCTTTCGAAAGGATATCAGCTAAAAAAAACAAATTTAGAGTATTTACTCACTTTCTCCCCAAATATATTTACACTGTCTGTCTCTTGTTTTGCATCGTCCTCCAAAACAAGTGCCCTAAAGAGACAGCAACACAAGGACATAAAACATTAATATTTTTTCCCATATTAAAAAAGAGCCTGATATATTTTCTAAACAGAGCGGATATATTTTCTACTACAGCAGGCTTTAGGGGAATTCACAGGTGTTGGGAGAATTCCAAGGGATGCTGTGCTTCCTGATGACATCACTGGCATCACAGTGTGCGATTTCCAAATGCTGAAATAAATGAGCTATTAGCCATTATTATTATTATTTTGGCTGGGGGGGGGGTTCCTCCTGTGAGTAGGTGGATAAGGGATTGGATTCAACAGTAATTCCCACTGATGGAAATGGCCCCCCCTGTCCCACTACAGCTCCTGGGGTGAATCAGAGATCAACAGAGGAGGGAGGGAATAGAGAAACTCACTCCTCCAACAGAAATCTAATGCTGGATCCAACCCAAAAACTAAAGAACATAAGAAAGGCCATGCTGGATCAGACCAAGGCCCATCAGGTCCAGCAGTCTGTTCCCACAGTGGCCAACCAGGAAGCCCACAAACAAGACGACTGCAGCAGCATTGTCCTGCCTGTGTTTCACAGCACCTAATATAATAGGCATGCTGCTCTGATCCTGGAGAGAATAGGTATGCATCATGAATAGTATCAATTTTAACTAATAGCCATGAATACCCCTCTCCTCCATGAACATGTCCACTCCCCTCTTAAAGCTTTCCAAGTTGGCAGCCATCACCACATCCTGGGGCAGGGAGTTTCACAATTTAACTATGCGTTGTGTGAAGAAATACTTCCTTTTATCAGTTTTGAATCTCTCATCCTCCAGCTTCAGCAGATGACCCTGCATTCTAGTATTATGGGAGAAGGAGAAAAACGTCTCCAAACCATGCATAATTTTATAGACCTCTATCATGTCTCCCCTCAGCCGCCTTCTTTCCAAGCTAAACAGCCCTAAGTGTTTTAACCACTCCTCATAGGGCAGTTATTAGTCCCCTAATCATTTTGGTTGCTCTTTTCTGCACCTTCTCAAGCTTTGTAATATCCTTTTTTAGGTGTGGTGACCAGAACTGTACATAGTATTCCAAACTTGATTTTCTTTGTTGCTGTCAAAGCTAGGATTATATAACAGGAACTAAATTCTGCCAGTAAACATCTAAAAGTAGATACTTCAGTACCTCATCTGTGTCCTTTTTACAAACTCAATCAATTTATGAACAGACCCATTTTGATTTGCTTATCCTATACTGTTACAATTTTCTATAAAAAGCAAATTAAAATTTCACACTTACCTGTTGGTTATCACATGAGTACCCATCCATTTTGTGGAGATTTGGAGAACACTAGAGATAAAGTGGAGGGAACCACTTGATAAGATGGACAGTGAAGGAGCTTTTAAAGCTGTATTATGATATCTAAAATTAACGCAAATGTAGTTTTTCAATCTTAACTTTTAACTTTGCTTCCCTACCCCAAAATTAGTTTTAAGCAACTCCATATTTTTCATTTCTTTTGTTTTGAAACCTCACCTGATTTGAAGAGCCTGTGCAACGCTCCGGAATATCACAATCATTTACTGCTTCTCTGCACACAACTCCTTTTGCTTCAAACTGGGGAAAGAAAGATCAGAACATACAGTATATATATACCTTGTCAACAGTTCAACCCAGAACATCATGTGGTGGTGGAAAGTGCCATCGAATCACAGCTGATTTATGGCGACCCTGTAGGGTTTTCAAGGCAAGAGACGTTCGGAGGTGGTTTGCCATTGCCTGCCTCCGAGCAGGCTGAGTTCAGAGAGAACTTTGGGCGGCCCAAGGTCACCCAGGAGGTTTTATGTGGAGGAGTGGGGAATTGAACCCGGTTCTCCAGATTAGAATTTGCCGCTCTTAGCAACTACATCACGCTGGCTCTGTACACAATTACTTTTTCTGGAATGCTGAACTGACATTACTGTGATGCTTCCACTGCCTTTCTGTTTGATACTGTGAGTGTCTTAGCAATACCTGCTCAACTTGCAAACTTGGGGACAAAGAGGTTATTACAAAGATGTCCTTCCTGCCAAGAAAACGTTTCAAGAATTTTTGCTAAACTCTGAAAATGAACCATGAGAAAACAAGCAAGGCCTGCTAATCTTCATGAGAGCAGACAAGCTGGTCTATTTTAAATAGCAAAACAGAAGCCACTTAAATACATACCTGGCATTTCTTGCAACAAAGTCCATTACTGCACTGGGAGGTAGCCGTTAGAGAGCAATTATGACAGCAATCGCCCCCTTCAACAGCACATTCCTGAGGAGTAGAAGCAATTGCGTAATGGAAGTTTGGAAAGAACACTTCATCAAAAGTGTCTGCAGCTTCCTCTAAATAAAACACTGTGGGCAGGAGTAACTTGAACATTAGGGTCTTGGGGAGGGGAGGTCTTAGGGTCGCTAGCTCTGGATTGGGAAATACCTGGAGATTTTGGGGTGGAGCCTAAGGGGGGTCGTTTTTAGGGAGGGACCTCTGCAGGGTATGATGCCAAAGAGTCCACCCTCCAAAGCAGCCATTTTCTCCAGGGGAACTGAGCTTGGTCATCTGGAGAACAACTGTAATAGCAGTAGGTCTCCATACATCACCTGGAGGGTGGCAACCATCAGGGCTGCAAAAGTAAACAGAAGGGAGACATCCCTTCCATTCTGGGTAAAGGCTGGTGTACTGCAGTGCATGTGCACTGAGGAAGGTACTTACAGCCCAAATACACGTTACAGGTGACATGAGTCGGTCATGAATGCCTGACCCAATTCTCAGTCACACTTGCACACAGAAACTAACTTTTTAAAAACCTCTACAAGAGGAAGGAAGGGATTCAGACCCCCCACCCTCCATTTTCACCAGAGGAAACAGTCATAGTGGGGGCTTGGGATAGAAATGCAGAGCCCGAGGAAGGGGCAAACTGCCCCCCCCTCCGGTGACCATCTAGATGCCTAAAATGGCTCATGGGGGAAGTCTGAAGCCCCTCCTTCCCCCTTGTAGTGTTTGGAGCTGTGAGGAGTGATGAAGAGGTTTTAAAGTTTAGTCCCCACATGAACGTGTGACAGACTCTGGCCAGGCACCTGTGACTCAGCTGGGATCACACGTAATGTATATTTTGCCCCTTAGGTACACAGCTAGCAGTTTATTGTATATTGTGTTTATTGAATGAATGAGAAGAAATAAGCTCCTAAACATCATCCAAGGAGCTCCTTTTTGGTTTAATTCCCCTTCTAACTATTCCAGTTTGTAAGTGAAGGGCTCTGCACCTATCTAGAAGAGCTGCTCCTGTAACTACGCATTGGAGGACTTACAGTGGGAATACCACAGTCACACTCTTCGCCGGCTTCAACAAAACCATTGCCACATATTGGAGGATCAAGAAGCTGAAACAGAAAAAGATGCAGTGGGGAAAATATTTACAAATGTGGAAAAACATTATTAAGTTTTAAAAGTTAATTAAAAAGTCAGAGCTATGTTCTCCCCATTAATCATTCGCACCAGGTAATCGTATATGTGATAACATATGCAAAATAAAGCGAAACATTCTTTTTTTCTTGTTAAGCAAGACTTAGCACTTGTTGTTTCTTTGGAAAGACTCCTATCTCTATTGAGATATTTTTAATTCATCTTTACATGTCTCTGAGTTTTACAAGCATATTCTTTTTACGTTTACTTTAAAAATTAAGGTATTTTTCTATCTTAAATATCTATCTGTATTTATGTGTTGTAAGTACAATGCCGGGAAAGATACAGAATTAAAAGAAGTCTTACAGTGCATTCCTAATGAGAGTTACTCCAGTCTAAGCCCATTCATTTCAATGGGCTTAGACTGGAGTAACTCTCCTTAGGAATGTACTATTAATGTTTCAGTTGCAGGTTTATTCTTCCTTTTCAGGGTTTTACTTTCTATATTTCAGTAATGAAGTAGTGGAAAGTGTCATCAAGTCACAGCCAACTTATGGCAACCCCGTAGGGCAGGGGTGTCAAACATAAGGCCGTGGGCCAGATCCAGCCCCTTGAGAGCTCTTATCTGGCCCATGAGCCAACTGAGGCAGCCACCCCCCCAGTCCTGATCTGGGCTGGTGAGCCTGCTGTGGGATCGCCAGCCGAAAAAGCCACCCACCCCCCCAGTCCCAATCTGGATTGGCGAGGCATGGTCCGGCCCGACCAAGTGACATTTATGTCAAATCCGGCCCTCATAACAAATGAGTTCGACACCCCAGCCGTGGGGTTTTCAAGGCAAGGGACATTCAGAGGGGGGTTTGCCATTGCCTGCCTCTGCATAGCAACCCTGGATTTCCTTGGTGGTCTCCCATTCAAGTAATAACCAGGGCTTATGCTACTTAGCCCTGACCTGGATGGCCCAGGCTAGCCTGATCTCATCAGATCTCAGAAGCTAAGCAGGGTCAGCCCTGGTTAGTATTTGGATGGGAGACCACCAAGGAATGCCAGGGTTGCTGTGCAGAGGAAGGCACTGGCAAACCACCTCTGTTGGTCTCTTGCCATGAAAACCCCAAAAGGGGTCTCCATAAGTCGGCTGTGACTTGATGGCACTTTACACACACATGCTACTTAGCTTCTGAGATTTTATGACATCATGCTAGCCTGGACTATCCAGGTCAGGGTACATTTCACTACTGCATAAGAAAAAAATCTGAAAGTTTACAATCCATCCTGCGATGCTATGCATTATCTATACAGCATGATTTATAGTACAATTATGCAAGACTACTGAAAAACAAAGATTTTTTAAACTTAAGAATAGAAAGCTGTAAACCTGCAGGAATCACTGAATAAAGAGGATTTAACTATCCTCTCCATCTGCCACTAGATGTTTAAAGAAAACACACATGCATATGCCACTGCTCTCAAGTGCAACACTTAAAAAATATAAACAACAAATTTTGCCAAGGAGAATCAACTTTATGTGTCAGCAAGCACAATGTTGTAGAGATGACTAAATGCACTCTTTGTTTTATAATTCTCCAACGGACAATAAAAATTACATTTAATTCAGATGCTTCAAGACATGTGTTCCATGACCAGGATCCAAAGGGTACACTTATATTTGATATGCTTACCCAATCTGCTCCCTCTATTGTTTCAAAAGTTCTCTTCACAGAATTCCCCAAGCTACTCTTCTGAAAGTTGCGCAAGCCAAAAGTATTTTGGCGGTTAAGGCCAAGAGCACTTTGAAACACAAAGAAACACAGGAGGAACCTGACAGTCTCTAAGGTGCTCAAGCAATTTAGCACAATGAAGCTCAAAGTCAGCAATCTTAAAATTATGGCTGGCAGACAGTGGGAAATTAGTGCAGGCTATGGCTCATTTAATAGAACTGAGAAATGACAACAGTTGTTACCGTACCACCTCATACTTGTTTGTCAGCAAGCATTTCAAGACAATGGCCATGACAGTGGCCTGAACAGAACTACAGCGCCCAATCAGAACGACAGAACATGACCTTCCCATGAGTCAAATTATATTACCTTGGAAGGTTTATTGAAAAGGCAGGCTCCACCTCCATTATTTAAAAATTCATGATACTCCTCAACATCACATTTGGAGAACTTGGATGGAAGGAAGTAGCTGTTAATGAAGAAATAAGTTTTTTATTGGTTGATTAGTTATTTGAATTCATAAATGGCTGAATTGTCCAAACGTAATTCCATGGGAAAGTGGGAGGGTTAGTTGTTTTGTTGAGCTATTATAAAATAAAACAGGAAGAACAGTGTAATCAAAATGACATTGCATTTGGGGGGTAATATCCTAAGTAATCTATATTTGTTTACCCCTATATCTAGCTTCAATTTTTTATATTGGTGGATTATCTGGGCCAGTCGTGGATACAGCAAGATTAAAAGGAATATGATCAAGGTCTCTCACATGTAAAACCCACATAAATGTTCACAGAATACAGATGGCACTTATATTTCAGTTTAAATATCACCAAGGCAAAACACGAATTCAGTTCATATGAGAAAATCATGACTCATCTGCAGAACAGAATATTTGTATGAGGCCTCAATGCAGTTATGACCTGAGAATGCCTGGTAATTATAGTTTGAAAATGTAAAATGCTTTTGAATTTATTAGACCAAAAAATGTGTTTGTCTACATCAGACAGATTACCCCTATCCCCTTCCCTTTTTTCCTTTTTGTATCCCGTATTTAAACAAAAATAAAAATTATTATTAAAAAAATGCAGTTATGACCGTAACAACAATAAACTAAACTAAACTAAGCAGTTAAGTATACATATAATAGGAGACTGATTAGCCTGGAAGAACACTGCTTGTTTTCGTATTTAGGCATGCCACTGTTCCCTTTTCAAAGTTTCAATGAAAAAACAGGCCCAGTATTATTTAAGCTGCTCTTAAACAACATGAAGAATAAAGCCTGCAATACTGAACTTGAAAAGTCCAGATGAATTCTTGGACAAACTTTGGTCTTCATCAGACAAGAAAAGGTACCCACAAGCTTTCTGAACCAATGATAAGGCATCTAGCAGAAGAACCCTGCTACATCAGACCATGGGTCTGTTTGGTCTAGCATCCTGCAGGCCTCCCTCCCCTCACATGGTTTGTAATTAATATTTAGCCATCATGATCAGCAGCCATCAAAGCTTGGGGTTGGGTCCAAGCAGCTTTTCTGCTGGTGAAAAAGGAAGGAGGCAGCTGTGGCTAAGAGGTAGAGCATCTATGCTGCATGAGAAAGGTCCCAGGTTCAATCTCTGGCTTTTCCAGTTAAAAAAAGTTCAGGTAGTGGGTTATGTAAAAAACCTGTATCTAAGACCCTGGACAGCTGCCACCAGTCAGAGCAGACAATACTGGCTGACCTTGATAGACCAATGGCCTGATTTATTATAAGGCAGCTTCTCATATTAACCACCTGAAAAGGCGATGCTGAGAATCATGGGCTTCCATGTACAAAAACCATGTGGCTAGGGCTGGTAATATGCACAGGAACTGAATGAGACTAGGGGGGAAAATGGCTGGATCCAACTCATAGCCATCTACATGAACATCAGCTTGAACCATTCAGACTATGTAGCTTCTTTAAGAAGAAGAGTTGGTTTTTATATGCCGACTTTCTCTACCAGCTTACAATCACCTTCCCTTCCCCTCCCCACAACAGACACCCTGTGAGGTGGGTGGGGCTGAGAGAGCTCTAACAGAACTGAAACTTGCCCAGGGTCAGCCAGCTGGCTTCGTGTGTAGGAGTGGGGGGGAAGGGAATCCAGTTCACCAGATTAACGTCCATTGCTCATGTGGAGGAGTGGGGAGTAAAATCCAGTTCTCCAGATCAGACTCCACCGCTCCAAGAATAACAAGAGAATAACAATAACAATTCTTTAGAAAATATTCCTTAGAGAATAACAAGGCATCGTTTTCGTGATTGTTATAATAATTCTGTCATTGTGATTTGGTTATCACTTACCCAAGTGTAATACTACTAAAGCCAATATGGTCATTGATTCACATTCTCAATGTCACCTTAAAAGTATCCATATTTCATTTTAGTAACTTTGTGAGCCTGGACGCAACTGAGGCCATATAGTCAGCATAGTTGCTTTTTAAAAAGTTCATCAACCATTAATTTACATTTACATTCCATGGCAATTTTCCTAATTAAATGCCTTACCCAGTGTCTCCCATTATGCATCCATACCATGTATCCTCACATTTACACTCACCTAAAAATAAAGAAATAAATCCCACTCAATTTGACCGTTTAAATTATTTTGACACACATTTCTATTTTAAAGCAATATTTTAAATAAATAATGTGCAGTAAAATTCCTGAATTGAAGTCCCTCTGAAATGTCAAATGAGCCAAAATTGCATTTAAGATTTCACAATCAATTATCCCCTATATTTAACAAAAGGCTCTTGCCACCCAAAAATTCAGCTGGATTCCCTTCACTGTAGTTTCTTAAAAACAAACATGTAATACCATAAAGACTGAAAAAGGGAAGCATTTAATGTTTAGAAAAGAACTGGGGGAAATTAACATTTTGAAAAAGAATGGCCATACTCGTTTGAAAAACCTTACCACTTTGCAGTTTTCTTTTGTCTGAGAAAATACCAAGATTGTGAGCCAAGGACTGTGCCAACGTAACGGACATTAAATCAGATTTTCCAAACTGAAAAAAAAGACAGTAATTGCTTTGGGAGGAAGACGTCAACCTTTCTAAACAGATTTTCAAGTAACTGCCCTGACCAAAAAAAATGATGCTCAAGCATTCAGTTCATAGATTAACCCTTCAATTGAAGATGAACAACAAGCAAGCAGAGTGATACAAAGAAAATTACTTTTAAAACAAATAACATCCACTATTACATTTCCAGAAACAGCAAAACACATGGAAAGATGCATCTGAAGCCACTCTCAATTTTGCTTAGATAACTTAGCTTTGTAACAGTGCAGTCCTAAATAGAGTTACATCCTTGTAAGCATACTTCAAATAATGTATCTCTGCTTTAGATGGCACTGTTAAAGCTAAACAAGTTGCCTGCAGATGCTAGGATCATGGAGAGGAATAGGTAAAAGACTCAGGTACAGTATATTGCCCCATTATATCATGGGCAGGTTTTTAGTTAAGTATCAGTATTAGCAAGCATCATCCTTCCCTTGGGAGCTCACGGCATTCTGCAATTGTGAGTGTGAAATTTAAAGTGAAACGTCAAACTGCTCTTTAAAAGTTGGAATAGAAGAGGGTATCAATGCTAGCATTTTTCTCTAAGACCCAGTAAAGGAACTCTAAAAGCACAGAAAGATGGTAGCCTGGCTTAAACTTCCCATTACAAGAAGTTTATCAAATTCTAGGTTAGCCCTTCAGGTTTTCACCAAAACAAACTGGTAGAGATCTAGAGGGAAGATCATTTAGAGATGAGCGCATTTTCCCCTGGCCTGGGGAACTCTAGAACTCAAGGACACAAAGGGGATTGATTCTTGAAACTTCCTAGCACAGTGCATTATACTGCGTAATGAACATAGAACTAGAGATGGTTTTGTCAAAGTACACCATGAAATGCTGAGATCACTGTGCCAGTTTGTATTTCTAGAGCTGTGAAGACTTACTTCATTCACACCTCCACCTTTCAGTAATGAGCAAATTCCACCAATGTAAGCTGCCCCACTGCGACTGCTCTGAAATTGACTCCCTCTTTAAAAAACAGAAGGAAACAATTAGAAAACAACAGCAACCTAAAAACTATAATGTTCAAAACAGACAATGGAAAGGGGATGTGTCTGAGGATTTCCCCATCTGTTGATTCATAACTTTGATAATAAGGCAGACATATGGGAATAGGTTACCATGGGTATGGGAAAATGTATCTCTGGAAGGAATGTGCTACTCACTCTGTTCCATGTGTGTATCTGCATGTCACGTAAACCAGTAGAGTTCCATATTATTATCTGCATAGTTTCAGTGCTACTTGTAAGAATCACATGTGCTGTACATGTGCTGTTAAGTTCCCACGGAGAATAGGATTAATATTGTATTTTATTTGGTTGTATTGTATTGTATTTGTTTTTTTAAATAAAGTTAAAATAAAAAAAAAACACTAAAACCTAAAAAAAGAAAGAAAAGATAACCCCTACCTTAAGGTATTAGTCAACTAAGAAAAACAACAGATGCTTGCTTTATATGCCTGTATTACTCCTTGGGAAGTCAGTCACAAGAAGATTAGATTGGAACAAACATCCAGCCTAACTATTATGGGGACAAATCAACAGAGATGGTCATAGCCCTTCTTAACTATCCAAGGAGTACTACTGCACCCTTCAAGTACTTCTCTCCAAACAAGCTCACTTTCTTCGTATCACAGTTCATCTGAGGAAATAATTACCTGAAGGGGCAAACTGTAGACTAAGGGCAGGGGGTTGGTTACCATCCACTTGCCCGGTTGGCTCTAGAAATCCCATGTCAGCTTTACAGGGGATTGGGTTTTAGCAAATATGTCTGCTGCTGGCAGTTCTGCTTTGGATTTTGAAACAGAGTACAGGTGGGCCTGGGGTTTAATCTAAAACATACTTTAGAAGAAATAAGATTGCCCCAATGGATGTTTACAGAAACTGCTGTTTAGGCTTGGGTATTAAAAAGCTGGAATTACATCACAATGAAAATACAGTTTTACTTTATTCCCTAGGCTTATTCCTGTGCATTTTGTTGAGTTGTCTTACAAGTATACATGGGAAAATGTGTCAGTCAGTACTATCACTAGAATGAGGGTCAGATCTCCCTGTCCCAAACAGTAACAAAAAAAGCTCCATTAAATTACGTACGAAAAAAGATGAACTGCATCACTTTTCTCTTTGATAAAATCCCTTCTGTATTTCATAAACGCACGCAGGGTCACCAGTGGGTTTTCAGATATGGTGAACTTGTTATCAGTACTCCAGGTTTCCATAGCAACCAATACTATCCTGGTGTTGAGTTGTTCTTCATAAATCTAGCACGTTAACAAATCAAACCATCAGCAAACAACATAGAAACTTTTGCCTCTTTTAAAATATATATCGAGCATAAAGAACAATACATTAATAAAGATCAATTGTCATCACCTTTCTAACAGACTGAACACATATATATCGAGCATAAAGAACAATACATTAATAAAGATCAATTGTCATCTCCTTTCTAACAGATTGAACACATTGTGATCAAGGCCTAAATGTTAGAATATATTTAAAGGTCATTTAAAAAAAGGATAGGTTTTTTAAAAAAATCATGCCTTTGATTCAGCAACATATTTCACGATAAGCATAAGCTTAACCGCAGGAATGGTTCTACTGAGATAAGCGTGACTCCATCCACCCTTAAGAGTCTGGCTACATCGACAATGATAAATAAAGATACTATTGCTATCACTCTCTCACTCTGTCCTGAAATTACCATCCCTATGATAAGACTCAGAATATATCTAGGACAGCAGCTGGTGAATTATACTTACCATATCTACCACATTCACTACTGATTTAGCAAAGTTGTTTGTGAGGACAACCGATAATCGGTGCTTTTTGAACTGAGAAACAAAGAAAGACAAATTCTAAACATTTTTGAAACACAATTTCCATTCAGAAATAACTTTATTAAAGGTGTTACTTGCTTGTGACTGGCAAACAACCCAACCATTAATATTGTTCTATTTGTTCACAATGGCAACTATGAAGGCTAAATGTATTCATTGGTGGCCAGCAAAAGGTAGTGAGAAAACAAACAGAATAACACTAATTTGTAAAAAAACCAAAAACAACCCTGATCTTACAGTATGCTGGGTCAGTACATACACACTTAGGATAGGAAGGTTCCAACAGCTATGCCATTGTAATGTTCCAAAATGTGACCTTAAAGTAGTGACATTACATCTGCTTGCTAGTAGATGTGGTCGTACAAATGTCCATGATGCCATTGGGTTAAACAATAACGACAAAAATTTAAAGCTGAAATCTTTGGTTTCAAATACATTATTTCACCAACTCTGTTTGTTATGACATAGATTATGTTTCACAGAATCATGTCTCAACTGTACTCTTTAGAATTAACACATGCCGCCAATTCCTTGTTTTTTCTTTCCCAGCATAAAATATTCTGCAGTCACAAGGGGACCAATATAACATTTCAAAAGTTAACGTCTCATGACGTCATGTATCAGCAGTCCAAATTGTTATTACAAATCGTATTTAACAACTGCATTCCAAAAGAGTCTAGCCTACTTAAGGCAATTTTTGCAGAAGGTTAGCATTCTTTCTCCTAAAATGTTGGGGTTCTTCTACCTTTTCTCCTGAAGGCCATGTCATACATATCTGCTTAGCAGTAGACAAAAGTAAAAAATCTATCTCTGCCTTGTTGTTAGCAGGAACAGAGTGGGAGAAACACATTGGCCAGACTGTACTAGAAGATGAGCCCCGTGGCGCAGAGTGGTAAGCTGCAGTACTGCAGTCAAAGCTCTGCTCATGAACTGAGTTCAATGAGTACCCAGCTTGTGGGGGTAAAGGGTAGATGACCGGGGAAGGCAATGGCAAACCACCCCATAAACATAGTCTGCCTAGTAAACGTCATGATGTGATGTCACGCCATGGGACAGTAATGACCCGGTGCTTGCTCAGGGGAATACCTTTATCTTTCTTACTGTGTGTGTTAAGTGCTGTCAAGTCGCTTCCGACTCATGGCGACCCTATGAATGAAAGTCCTCCAAAATGTCCTATCTTTGACAGCCTTGTTCAGATCTTGCAAATTGAAGACTGTGGCTTCCTTTATTGAGTCAATCCATCTCTTGTTGGGTCTTCCTCTTTTCCTGCTGCCCTCAGCTTTTCCTAGCATGACTGTCTTTTCCAGTGACTCTTGTCGTCTCATGACGTGACCAAAATACGATAGCCTCAGTTTAGTCGTTTTAGCTTCTAGGGTCAGTTCAGGCTTGATTTGATCTATAACCCACTGATTTGTTTTTTTGGCAGTCCACAGAATCCGTAACACTCTCCTCCAACACCACATTTCAAAGGAATCTATTTTCTTCCTATCAGCTTTCTTCACTGTCCAGCTTTCACACCCATACATAGTAATAGGGAATACGATGACATGAATTAATCTAGTCTTGGTGGCCAGTGACACATCCTTACACTTCAAAATATTTTCTAGCTCCTTCATGGCTGCCCTTCCCAGTCTCAATCTCCTTCTGATTTCTTGGCTGCAGTCTCCCTTTTGGTTGATGGTGCAGCCAAGGAATAGAAAGTCTTGAACAATTTCAATTCTTGAACAATTTCAATCTTTTTACTAGCTACCTATTATAAGCATCAGGACTGAATTCAAGGTGCTGCATGTCTTAAGTAATCTCTCTTCCTATCCATATAAACAAACAAACAGCACTGTGATAGAAACAGAACTACCATCCTATATAGGTAATTCCATGTGAGTTTCAAGGTGTCTGGGTCTCTTTCATCCCATTTCAGATTAACTTTATATACAGCGCCAGATTTTGATGTGAAGCAGGTTCTAAGCAATGTCAGTTTAAGATACCCTTACAATAAAAACAATACTTTATTTTTCAATTGCAAATCTATATATAAATGGGAGAGAACAATAAAAAGGCTTTATTTTTGCAAATGTATAAAGGCAAAGGAATGAAGAAAATTTTAATCAACCTGGCCACCTGGATCCATGCCATGGTAACATCAAGACTAGAATACAGGAATGCACTCTACATAGGTCTGCCCTATCATCAACAAATAAATAACACTTATGCATTGCTTCAAATCCCTGTAATCCTAGTTCTATTACTTTTCTCATCAAATATCTTATTATATTGATTGTGATGATTTACATTGTGTAATTCACCTTGAGTATCAATGAGAAATGTGGACTATAAATAATGCAAATAAATATCATCCATCCATTTGATTCATCACATAGTAATCTACATGGACTCCCTTTCCATGTAGAAATTTTGTCATGGTAAAAGAAGCCTATAGTTCCAGTTGCTGTTGTGACAGAAACAAAAAGATGTTCCCCATAAACACATCTGGATATAGAAGAAATTATAATTATTCTGTTTTCTACATAACTTGAATCATAATATACAGTCAAGTTTCTGTGTTGTAGTGGATTCTCTTTGAAGTTCATCAGTAAGTGGTTCACAGGGCCTTGGGGAACATCTATGATTAGAAGATGCCAAATCTCATGTGACTGACAGAAAAAATCTAAAGAATATTTGTTTCTAAAAAATGGAAACAACATATAAATGAAAAGATGAGAAGATTTGGCAATCGTTGCTATAAATGACCTTTAAAACTAAGAAGAGGGAAAATGCACTATGGGGGAAATAAGTAAATCATGCAAAGAATATAGAATAGAAAACTACAAAATGGGATAGAAAAAGGAAAATGAATATATGGGGACATATTCCTAAAAGCCTGGTAAAATGAATATTTGGTACCACTTTTATAGTATTATTTCTTCTTGCAGAAAACATCATAAGGCCAAATTATACATTACAGACGTCTCTAGATCAGCCACAAGGATTTTCAGTCAGATACAGTTTTGTGGGTTCCCTGCTGGGAATGCAACTCTAAGAGCTGTGGAACCCAATTTCGATTGGGACCTTGGTTTGCAAGGAGAGGGCGCTTAAGCCTTTCTCCTGCCATTTTTTAATCTAAAACATCCCTGGGGAGCCACTATTTGCCCTGTCAGGGGCTGCACATGCACCATCGGGTTATACATGCACCTCTTCACAGGGCACATAGTGGTCACCTATTTCAGACCAGAAAGACAGCACGGGGGAAGCTTTAACCTCCCCCTTCCCCACATGCTATGATTCTGACTTGAATCAGGCCCTATGAGTCTCAGAGTTGAGTTTCCTAAAGAAAGCTCGCAAAACAGCATCTGCCTAAAAATACTTGTGGCCGTTCCAGAGACTACTGTAGCATGTAGGCTGGTCCATTGTCAGGTGCCTATCACCAAGGCAGCAAAAGAGGCCCACTCGCAGACAAGGCTAAGACTTCTGTATCATCGGAGGACAATATTATTTTGTCATTTTAAAGATCCCAAAAGATATTTGCATAAAAAATATTATTTTGCCATTTTAAAGATACCAAAAGAAACCTGAGCCTTTTGAGAAATGATAATGTTCCTTGCATCCAGAATACTGAGAAGAGCTGAAAGTCAGGCCCGAGACAATACAACATCCTTGGGGACACCCCACTATCTGCAAGCACTTTCTACTGGGCAACTCCTTTTAACTGCACCATGGGGCGTGATTCTAACCAATAATTCCCTGTACAACCCCCCACCCCGCATGCTGTTTTTAGTTGGGAAAACAGCACCAGAAGTAGGAAGCAGCCCTTTCCCCCCCTGAATTGCAGCGGTGCTGACCAGAATCCACCGATGCAGCACAATTAAGAGGAGTTCTGTGGTGAGAGCTGACTGCTTCAAAATAGCAGTGTGTCCCCGGGAACACCTATATCATCTCATTTGGCTTAGTTAAAAAGGGAAGGGAAAAGGGGGGGGGTTGATCTGTTCAGGGGCCAGGAGCTTGCAACATTCTGGAAAAGGAGGCTTTGATCAGGAGAGGAGTATTGGGTCAAGGGGATTTCTCTCCCCCACTCAGCCCATCTTATTATATTTTATTGTCAACATGTGTGTGCTAACTTTTGATACTGGCTTTTGCAACCATTTTATAATGTACACTGCTTTGAGAATATAACTCAAGGGTCCCCAGGTTTTTGACCCTGTAGGAACCCTTGGAATTCTGAGACAGGGTGGTGGTCACAGGAGACAGAGCTAACCACACAACGTCAGGGAGTGAGATGATACATAGGTTTAATAGAAACTCTTCAACATTTCAGGCAGAAGCTCTGTTTAACTGGATGCTTTTTAAACAGAATATATTGTTTAAAAGCATTTTCTTGTATACACAGCTTACTTTCGGCCATACAGTGAAGATCCTTGTGTTGGGGGGGCGGCTGCTGCCAAAGCAACTTTTAAAAGATCTTCTCGGGCAATCTTATCTCCAGTGGCCAATCAGTAGCCCTACTGGGCACAAGCCCCACCTGGCCCCACCCATTTTCTAAAGCCACTTGGCAGGTGTAGGAAAGGTGTTGGCGGGTCCCATGGCAGCCACAGGCACCATGTTACGGACCCCTGATCTAACTTGTCAGTGGAAAGAAACTTTTAAATTTATAAAAATAAATTCTTACAGCCTAAATCTTCAATGCCCTGCCCTGTCAGATCTCAGAAGCTAAGCAGTAACAGCCCTGGCTTCCTCTAAGGAATACCAGGGTCATGAAGCGGAGGCAGGAAATGGCAAGCCACCTCTGAATGTCTCTTGCCTTGAAAACCCCAAGGGGTTGCCATAAATCAGCTGTGACTTGACGGCAAAAAAAACCTTCAATAAAACCCCTCTTATAAAACAAAAGTCTCTTATAAAAAGGTGTTCTCCCGCTTCTTCACAGCAGTCTTTTAGATATTTGATATTGCATAAATAAGTGCTGCTGAAGATTCAGAAGTGGATATTTTCCTTTGCTTTTGGCAGCAAAACCAACATTTGCAACCATTATGAAGGGGGGAAAAACACCCTTGGCAGCCTCCAGATTAGATAGCTGCCTAAATGCAAGGAGAGCAAATAATCCCAAAGTACACTGAATAAAAGATGACTACTTTCTTTCCTGTTTCTCAGGGATGCAAAGAAAAGAATCAATAACCCTTTATTCCATAAACGGATGTCTTATGTAATAATTTGGAGGAAGATTTTTTTTAGTGCCTGGATGAAACATACAATGAAATGAGGCAGGAGGGGGAAAATGTCTGCTTCAATACAAGCTTGCTATGTGTGTGTTAAGGTAGTAGGGGAAAAGTCATGGAAAGCCATGGTGAACGATAACGGGAACTGGATGGAACCGCTGAGCTCTTAGGCTCCAGTCTATGTAAGACAACCAGATAAGCACGGAATGTTGACGTGCCCCGTCAGAGCATGGATTTTGGATAAATGTCTCTTCCCCAGTACAATCGGGGCTCAGTGATTTTACTTGTTAGAGTAGCTGAGCTGCAGCTGCGAATAAAACTGTTTTTCTTGACAACGGTCTCGGGTCTCTCTCCCCCCCTACGAACCCGTTTTCTGCTACATTCCCTGGTGCAGTGACTCGGATCCGAGGGGGGGAAGACGGGGTGTTGTACCCCTCTGGCCCACCCGGCTCGGGTTGCTGGAAGCGGGGTGCCTTTGAGTTCTTTCTGGCACCAAGACCCTTTTTGGTCGAGAGAGTTACGCACAGACACCCTGATCCCAGTTTCGGGTGAGATGCCGTCCGAACCCAACAAGACCGTGAGAACCAGTTCTGCACCTCCGGAGGGAATCACAGAACTCAGGTGAGAGTCAGAAGGGATTTTAATTCAGTTTTGGTACCCTCTGCTATCAGGGGAAGGGAAGTCTGATCAACTTCCAGGTTCTGCTCGAGTAAAGCCATCAGGTTTGGCCGAAACTGCGGGACCTCAAGTCAGTCAGGAAAAGGGGGGAAGCGTGTGAGCGTGCTTGAAAATTGTGTGAGTGGTTTTGGGTTTGATTGGAGGGGTGGTCTTCAGACTTAACATCCCAGACGGCGTTTGCGCAGTTCCAAACCAGGCGACCGCGTTTGGTCATGAACAAAGCCTTGCTTGTGTGTGAGACTGTTGTGGAACACTTTGCATACACTGGTATACATTTTGGGAGGCTCATGGGTGGAAAAGTTTCCCGTAGTGACACGCCACTCAAGTGGATGTTACACAATTTCTCAAAAGTCTATCAGAATTATCCCGAATGCAACCCGAAGACCCTCCGTATTCTCTGTGGATTGGGTTGCATTCGAGGTTGGCTGGCCCCCTGAAGGTAGCTTTGACCAGACTCTGGTCCAGCGGGTCTATCCGGAAATTACCGGAGAAGGGCTCCTCCATCCAGACCAATTCCCGTATATTGATGGGTGGAGTGGCTTTGTTACAAGAAAGCTGCCAAAATCTGCTCTCCGGGCTCATGAGAATCAATGCCGCATCATGGTTCTGCGACCTCCGTCTTGCCTGAGTAAAAAGCCGACTTCCCCTCCAATCCTCCAAAACCAACCAGAGGAAGAGCAAGTCCCACCGTCATACAATTCCCGCTACCTGCCATTGCCTCTGCCGCCCCTACCTCTGAGCGGCCACCGCACGCCACCCCCCGACGCCGCAACAGTCCTGCCCGTGCTGCCAGTCCAAGCCCCTGACGACGCACCAGCCCTACCTGTGACACCAGCCCTTTATGGACCCCGGAGGAGCATAGAAGCATCACTCCCCGAGGCAGAGAAGGAGAATTTGTACAAAAATAACTGACATGAGGAACCATAGACTACAAACCCCTAAAACTGTAAATCATCAACGAATGCCAGTTATTTGAACAAGAAGTTATTTGACTGAGGAATGAATGGACTTAAGATAATAAGAAAAGTCATGCTGGATCAGACCTAGACCCATCAATCTGTTCACACAATGGACAACCAGGTGCCTCTCGGAAGCCCACAAGCAAGATGACTGCAGCAGCATTATCCTGCCCTGGCTTCTGTTTCATAATTCTGCAATGAGTGGGCTTTCTTACAAATTCTGTTGTATTTTCTGAGGAAATGGATCTGGCATGTGGAAGATCCATTTTCTTAAATGTTACAAAGCAGCTACTGGGAGCTTAACCCTTTCCACCATGCCTTTTCCCCAACAGAACTCGCTATCCCCCACCACCACCATCAGAACTGAGAGAAAAAGGGCAGATACCCATACTCAGACAAGCCATGGAGACAACAGACTTACTCTGTTGTAGGTTCTGAGCATCTGGTTTTCAGAGAAAACTCTGAATATGTAGAGCTCTAATCAGCTCTAATGGCTAATAGCAGGTTTTAGACCTCTCCTCCATTAATTATCTACTTGTAAAAAAAGGGAGACATCTAATTTAGTTGTCTTTGTCACTTATAGTGGTAGGGAATTCTAAAAATGCAAGGACTGACTAGTTTTCAATTTCTTTAAACCAACAGCAACAACAAAGAGTCGTGTGGCACCCCAAACACAAACGGTTGGACCCAATGATTCCCTTATGCTAAGTGAGGAGTGTTCCATCAACAGACTCCTTCCATCAGAGGAAGATTCCTGGGAGGGAGTAATTGGATCCAATCCTCAAAGATGTATTGGGGCACAAGCTTTTGCGAAATGGAGCCTACAAATATTCGGTGAGCTATATTCTGTGAAATCTTATACCATAATATATCTGTTGCACTTTAAGGTTCTTTTTTTGCTTTCATTCTAACAGATTAATACAGCTAATACAATAGGAGCCCGTAGCGCAGAGTGTTAAGCTGCAGTACTGCAGTCAAAAGCTCTGCTCACGACCTGAGTTCGATCCTGATGGAAGTTGGTTTCAGGTAGCCGGCTCAAGGTTGACTCAGCCTTCCATCCTTCCGAGGTTGGTGAAATGAGTACCCAGCTTGCTGGGGGTAAAGGGAAGATGACTGGGGAAGGCACTGGCAAACCACCCCGCAAACAAAGTCTGCCTTGGAAACGTCGGGATGTGACGTCACCCCATGGGTCAGGAATGACCCGGTGCTTGCACAGGGGACCTTTACCTTTTTAATACAGCTGCCCTGCCGGAATTGGAAGTCAACATATTACTTGAAGAACTATTTGGAAATTCAGAAATTATTTGGGGAAAGATGTTTGTATCATAGGGAGGGGACATAATGACAATTATGACTGCTTTCAAACTTAACTGGTGAATGTTAGTAGCATAACACACTATTCAGGAAAGAATCAAGAAGGAATGCTAGGCATAATGCTCTGTCTATATTTACTGGATTGTCTTCTGTTCTTAAAGCTGCTACTGAGTGGCCCCAGCCAAAGAGCTCAGACTTGCACAACATCTGCTGTATGGTTAGAACCATTCTGTAGTAGGTACTTTATCATTAATGTATTACAAGCACTTGCATTATTGATGATTTCAAAAAGTCCCAGTATGTAAACCTCACCATCAGATGATCATTTACAATCATTAGCTCAACATATTTTGTTTCCTCTTCAATCTTATGTGGAGTCTGATGGACCTGCAGACAAAGTAAGATGCTGTACATGTTCAAACTGAAAGAGGCAAAACATCCAATTCTGAACAAATCACATTCAAACTAATTTATTTCCTTCATTGTGGCCTCATTTAAAAACAACATCTAAAAGTATTTCTGGATGCCAAATTAGCATCAAAGCATATGTCATTCCTTCCAGTGTTTGGCTGGTTACAGACAGGTTTAACAATTCTAATATAACAGACTCAGGAATGCTTCCATAGAAAAAGGATGACGGGCAAGTCTTACACTAAAACTTTGGTCGTTGTCCAACCCCAATCCATTACTGAAATCTTTCTACTTCACAACACCCCTATGATGATTACATAACAAATAAGGCTTTACAATCCAATTGATAATCTGCAAGCTAAAAAAAATACGAAAGAAGCGAATCTGCTTATTTTGAGAATTTTTCTTTCTGCTAGATTTTTCACACAAAAAATGTCAGGGTTTTCCAGCGGTTATTTTGGTAGCACACTTCATCTCGTTTTATAGATGCATATCATGCACAGCATGCTTTTGTAGTAGCCCATTTCACAAGAGACTTCCCAGAGGAACTGTATAATTGAGGCTATAAATCCAGAACAATTCCATGTTGTGTGTGGAGAGGCAGAGCAGCCCTCTAGCACCATTGCAGGGGGGAGCTCAAATAAACAGCTCCCCCCACTTGCCTTTGCATCTTTATTTCAAGCGGATAATGTGTGAATATTGGTTCTAGCTGTACATAAACTAAAACAAATTTTATAACAAATACACACATTTGTTGGCTAAGATATATTATCTAAGCCAGAGAAAGTTTGGGGAGCAGTAATGTTCACCTAACTTAGAAGAGCTGCTGAAGCTGGTACCTGAGCCAAAGGATTACAAACTTCAGTGGTATCTATAATGGCCTGATGAACCCATGCTTTAAGTCCTGCAGGGATACATGATCCCTGTATCTTGATACTGACATGGGGTGTAGCAAGGAAACAAGTCCCCGCCTTTTCCAGGGATAATCCACACATTTCTGAGAGATGTTCAAGGGCTACCAGTTTGTTTCTGGAGAGAATTCAAAGTTCTGGTGTAAATGATTTAAGGTGAGGTAAGTCACATGATAAACAACAGCAATGGAAGATAAATGTTTTATTTGCACTATGCTAAATGCTCATTTACCCTAAAAACAGCCTTCTCCTGGTAGGCAAAAGGCTGTAGATCAGGTTTTCTTGGCAGCTTTCAATCTGTCTGAATAGGAAGAATGGCAGTTGATATGTGTGTAGCCAGAGGAGAGGGAAAACTGGCGTTTGCAGCATAAAGAGACATACCTGCCTTTTGCTTCTTCTGTGTCTTGGTTTCATAACAAATCTTTGTGATGTGGTATTCATATGCCAGAATTCTAAAACAGAATATACATTCAAGTCAATAGACTGGTAATAAAGATATGCATTTTCAGCAACAGAATGAAGGTACAAATACACTTGTCACAAGATACGGTAAGCGTTTCCAGAGTGATTCAAAACAAAACTTTACATTTTTAAACTCCCTCAAATGGTGCCCTTTTGGACTCTCCTCCTCACCTTTATTTATTTAGAATACTCAACGTTGCACCAAATGATCATACAAAAAATTCAGAACTAAAAGACAAACGGAAGAGAAGATGACAGGGAAGAACTAATAATACAAGAATTGGTTTCCTGTGATTTTTTTTTTAACGTCAGTTCATAGCTGACTTATGGTGACCCCATGGGGTTTTCAAGACAAGAGATGTTGAGAGGTGGTTTGCCATTGCCTGCTTCTGCATCATGACTCCGGACCTTCTTGGTCTCCCATCCAAACACTAACCAGGGCGGACCCTTCTTAGCTTCTCTGATCTGATGAGATCGGGCTAGCCTGGGCTATCCAGGTCAAGGCAAAAAAAAAAGTTTCCTGGAATTAGATACAGTATTAAACTTAACTAACCAATGTTAAGGTCAACAGACCTGCAAAGAAAACTATTCCCTCATTTCTGACAAAATGGAC
Source organism: Euleptes europaea (assembly GCF_029931775.1). Taxonomy (NCBI): domain Eukaryota; kingdom Metazoa; phylum Chordata; class Lepidosauria; order Squamata; family Sphaerodactylidae; genus Euleptes; species Euleptes europaea. The sequence continues at coordinate 54,290,092 of NC_079322.1, forward strand.
AGATCTGCAAGACATATTCAGGCACACGTGTTTAGATTCCATATGAGATACAAGAGAAACTCAGGATGACAAAGACTCATCTATTTTCTACTTTCTGATGAAACCTACTACATACCTGCTTTTCTCCTCAAGAAGAATTTAAATTGGATTACAACATCACTTTCCCCCCTCATTTTATTCTCACAACAACAAGCCTGTGAGGTGGGTTAGGCTAAGAAAGTGACTGAGCTAAGATCACTCAAGGAACTTCCAGGGAAAAGAGGGGATTCAAATGTGAGTCTGTTGAATTCTATTACAATACTCAAACAGCCATACTTTTCTGGCTATCTCCGTATTTTTAAAAGACACGATTCAGACAAATAATCTGCATTATATGAATAAGAGCCAGCATCGGCAAACAGCACAATATACCTTTTTAATAAACATTACAGATTTTTACTAGAGGCACAGTATCCTTATCTGAGTGAACACAAGCAGATGTTGTTGTGGAAGTATAACACTTTCCATCTATTTCTGAAACTGCCCTAGGAGGGATACATGAATAACTGAAAAGTGACTTTGCAGTCTCTAGAAGATAAAGACATTATAGAGAGCTTTCATGTCACAAATGATGGTTTTCTAACACACAATATTCCACTTTGTGAAAACTGTAACACAGAAGCAAAAATAATTCTAACAGGCTTAAAAATATGGTTCTTGTAGGTTATCTGGGCTGTGTAACTGTGATCTTGGAATTTTCTTTCCTGACGTTTCAGGAAAGGCTTAAAAATACTTTACATACAGGTTCCTGGAATTTTAAAAAAATGATTTAAAAATACCATTCAGTTTGTGAACATTTACATAAGTAATGGAACATTTGTAAACTGCAAAAACAGTTTTTCACCAGCAATTTTCGGTCCCCACTGAGGAGAAAACAGGGTTGCACTTACCTTTAGCTGTTGTTCATCGCTATATCTTCTGGCAGGTACACATTGGGATAGCACGTGCACAGGTCTGCCATGGACAGACGTTTTTAGCTTCCAGGAACTGAGGGTCACCCCTACCCTCCAGAGCGAGAGTGCCACGGTTTTTCTTGCCTAAACTATCATGTGCTCTGGAGGAGCAGAGCCCCCTTCCCTCAGTTCCTTCTTGTCCACCATGAGCCCCCTCCAATAAAACCAGTTACTAATGCTCCTTAATAATATAGAAGAGAGCTTACAGCAGGGCAGGAGGGAGGGACTGTTTGCCTGCACAGAACATGAACCACCGTTACAGGCAAGTGCAACCATGTTTTCATCTTGTCTTCTTTGCAGTCCCACATTGGGATTCTAGCAAGCTACTCACCAAGAAGAGGTGGGGTGTTGCACTCAATGAAATAACAACGGGAGGACTGCTCTTCCAACCTGTATATCTTTTTTTACTTGCAGGTCTAAGGCGTAACGTTTTATGAAGCTGTCTTCTGAAGACCAGGTTGCAACCCTGCAGAGGTTGCGGAGTGGGACCTTGCCAAGGAATGCAGCTGAAGAGCACTGGACTCTGGTGGAATGATCATGAACATAGAAGGGGCAATCCACTCTAGCAGATTTGTATTACTGTTTTATGACACCCACCTGGAGATTGACCTTTAAGTCTATGGAAGGCTCCAGAGTCAAAAAGTTTGGGTTGAGGATACTGGAACTGCTGTTGCTGTATATATCTGTGGCCCCTATAGAAGGGTGTTGCATAACCCTGTTGATGAGGGAAGCTCCTTTGGTATTGTTGAGGGAAGCAGGTGTCACTCCTAGCAACTTCGCAGTCTTTCTGTTCCTCCTCAAATTTGAGAGGAACTCGTCAGTAGAGGAAGAGTACAGTACTATTGAAAGGTAAATCTTCCACTTTACAGTGAGTTTCCAGCTGAAGTGCAGGGGTCCAGAGCCAGAAGTGTTGATGAAGAATGACAGCCGAAGCCATGGACTTGGTGGAGGCATCAGATGTGTGTCTGCCTTCATTTATTTCCTGCTTAGACAGTTGGATGGCCTCATTCAGGATCAATTTAGCTAAATAAAGCTTTTCCTCAGGCAACATTTCTAGATACTGGGAGAGCTTCTCCCAGAGGAAAAGCTGGTATTCCCCCCCCCCCCCATCAATATGGTCTGGTAACTGGCTATGCAGAAGTTTAGGGCAGCAGATGAATAGATGTTCCTTCCAAAGGAGTTTCCTTATCTGATGGAGAGGAGTGCTGGCCCAGGCACTGTCTGGCCTGCATTTCCTCTGCAATAATAGATAAAGGTGGGGGATGTATGGAGCGAAAGTCACAGAAGTCCTGTTTGATCCTGTACAGGTTTTCCACCTTACACAATGTTGCAGGTGGGGAGGATGGTTTGGTCCACACCACAGCTTTTATATCACTGAACCCTTCTAGAATAGGAAAGGCAACAATCCCAGGAGAGTCCGGATATAGTCTACTTAATGTTTTATCTCTAGGCCTGTTGTCTGTGGTTGTAATGTTGATACTTACCCATTCTGATCATTTATTTGCTGTACAGGTGAAGGTCTTCATTAGGAGAAATGGGTGTCAGGTCGCCAACCCTTTGATACGGGGGAGGTTGAGACTGGCACTCCAAGCTGTGGAAGGATACGGCCATTCCCTTCTCCTCCTCGGCTTTGGACTCAACAGCAGTAGTTGGGTCTGTGGTAAGATGCTGTGTTGGTTTCGGATGTCTCAGAGCCAGTGAACAGATTTGATGTGACATTGGTCCTGGACCCAGCGTGGAACTATAAAACCCTGACCAATCTGGAACATACGTCAGAGACATATAATACAGATGCCAGGGTGGCGGCGAGTAGGGCTGTGGCCAAGGCGCTGGAACTGATGGTTCTGACAGGGGAGCAGTAGCCGTGAAGTCCTATCACTACTGGCTTTGGGGGTAAGTTGATGACAAGCCTAGCAGGTTAACCCATTAAGGTCTTCTCCCATACACATTAAACACAGATCGTGTTCGTCAGTGTGGATCATCTTAGAGCCACATTGCATTCACTTCTTGAAGAGGGATTTCACTAACATCGCCACTCACCATCTGGGTAAAGACCCAGTGGGGAACGCAATAAACAGTGGGAGAGAAGAACAGTGACCGTGCATGAACAGTCTGTTCGCAAGCTGACTATATCTCAGACCACAGAGGCTGTAGGTTCTTGTTATCTGGCCCTTTGTCTCTCTCTCTTTTTTGATCAACAACAGAGGGAACACCAAAGATCACAGGAAACAAAGAAGAAAAAATGATTGGTTCTTGTAGGTTATCCGGGCTGTGTAACCGTGGTCTTGGTATTTTCTTTCCTGACGTTTCGCCAGCAGCTGTGGCAGGCATCTTCAGAGGAGTAACACTGAAGGACAGTGTCCCTCAGTGTCAAGTGTGTAAGAAGAGTAATATATAGTCAGAAAGGGGGGGGGGGTTGAGCTGAATCATTGTCCTGCAAAAAGTATCAAAGGTAATGTGCTAATCATTGTCCTGTAAATATCAAGTTAATGTGCTAATGAGGGTGTGGTATGTTAATATGGAACCATTGTATCCTGAAGTGATCTGTTAATGTGTGGAATCCAAAGCTAATCTGCATGGCTATTGTTGACTGTAGTCTTTGTTAGTCTGGAGGTTTTCAGGACAGGAAGCCAAGCCTTATTCATTCTTAAACTCTCTTCTTTTCTGTTAAAGTTGTGCTGATGTTTATGAATTTCAATGGCTTCTCTGTGCAATCTGACAAAATAGTTGATAGAATTGTCCAGTCTTTCAGTGTCTTGGAATAAGAACCTGTGTCCAGTTTGTGTCAGTCCATGTTCAGCCACTGCTGATTTCTCAGATTGGCCAAGTCTGCAGTATCTTTCATGTTCTTTTATCCTTGTTTGTATGCTGCATTTTGTTGTCCCGATGTAAACTTGTCCACAGCTGCAAGGTATACGATATACTCCTGCAGAGGTGAGGGGGTCTCTTTTGTCTTTTGCTGATCGTAGCATTTGCTGTATTTTCTTGGTGGGTTTAAACACTGTTTGTAGGTTATGTTTTTTCAAAAGTTTCTCCATCCTATCAGTGACTCCTTTAATAAATGGCAAGAATACCTTTCCTATGGGAGACTGTTTTTCCTGAGTTTTCTGATTTTTGTTTGTTTTAATGGCCCTTCTGATTTCATTTCTGGAATAGCCGTTTGCTAGCAGTGCGTGATTTAGATGATTAGTTTCTTCATTAGCACATTATCTTGATACTTACAGGACAATGATTAGCACATTACCTATGATACTTTTTGCAGGACAATGATTCAGTTCAACCCAACCCCTTTCTGACTATATATTACTCTTCCTACACACTTGACACTGAGAGACACTGTCTTTCAGTGTTACTCCTCTGAAGATGCCGGCCACAGCTGCTGGCAAAAAGTCAGGAAAGAAAAATACCAAGACCACGGTTACACAGCCCGGATAACCTACAAGAACCAATGAACTCTGACAGTGAAAGCCTTCGACAATATTAAGAAAAAATGATGTTGTGAGCCCAGATTTAGTCAGGAAAGTTGGGATAAAAATATAATAAATAAATAAAAGAAGGAAGAAGTCAGTGACACAGTAAGCTGAAGAAGCTCCTATCCCAACAGTGGCAAGAAAGGAACTGAGGGAAGGGATGCAACTCCTCCAGAGCATGTGACGGTTTAGGAGGGAAAAACAGTTAAACATTAGCTCTGGCAGAGGGGGAGCCCCCTCGGTTCTTAGAAGCTAGAAACTTCTATCCGCAGCAGGCCTGTGTATGCATAGTCCCAATGTGGGACTGCACAGAAGATGGCAAATGAAAAGTTGGGTATAAATGCTTGAAATATATAAATAAGTAAAACTTTTAACAGCAACACTGATCAAAAGAAAGAAGGATCATGATTTAGAAAAAGGAGAAGTCCAGAATAAGCTAATGAAAGAAAAGGGAAGCTTTTTAAAAAAAATGCAAAATCTGGATATAATTGGAATATGTCTCAATAAAACACTTTGTTGGATTTATGAGTTGAATTTCTTTAGTATATTTCATTTAAAAACAAACACTAATGTGTTTCTGGAAAGGCATCAGTACCCACTTCTGATTTTCACAAGCCCCTACAAAATCATTAAGTGACTGTTACAATATCAAAAAGCCAAAAGCATCCTTTCAGGGAGGAAAACTCTTTCATTAGATCACAACATAATTTAATATTTTCCATCTCCCAATGAGGCTGGCAGATTATTTTCTGCTTTTAGATTAACAACAAACAAATGAATCAAACCCAACAAGTGCTTAACACTAAATAAAAATAACAATGAAAGCAGAGTATAAAAAAGCATACCAGAGGGAAGATCATCCAAAGGAAATTCAAATAATCTGGATTTATAAACCGAATGTAAATGGAATTCCTCCTGAAATAAGAAATAACTAAATTAATACAAAATCAATCTGTCAAAGAACTCTATCTAGCCCTAAAGAGTGCATTAAAAGCTTGTTAATGAAGCTGAGCAACCTAACTGAAATTTTTAAAAACATTATGCCACAAAAATGTTTGGCATTTTTATAAAGTATAATATAATAGAACAGTTCAGGAGGTCCCTTTATAAGGGAATAGGACTGTAGTCTACCGCAGTATGTATTGTATGCATCACCTTGCTTTTAATGCATTGTCTTCTACTGCTATAACCCACTTTCTGCATGGTATGCCATGCCTTAGGCAGGTTTTTCTTTTTTGCTTATAAATTCATCCATATTGCTTCCGATCTGTTAATCCTAGTCCTACTACATTGCTCACTGGATGTCATTTGCTGTCTGATAGAACTGTTTTTTAATATTTTTAATATTTTGTCATCCACGAGTCTCAGCAAGAAAGGCAGGCTATAAATGAAGTAAATAAAATAAAATACTTTACCTTGCTGATTTCATCCATGCTGCTGATGCAGCATACCTCACAATTAAAATGCTCAAAACAGTACTGTCTTTCAAATCTCCCATGACCTAGTAGTTGACATATAAGGATTCTTAAGCTATTTACTAAAAGCATAGTTTGGCCTTCGTGATATATTCTTCCTTTAAATATCTAAGCCTTTGCATTAAAAGCACAGTTATTACAGTTCTACTTACATGTGAGGTGTAATTCTCCTCTGGTTCAATAAGATACGTATGATTTCCATCATAGAACATGCCACTGTTAAAAGAAATATAAGTATTACTTACATACTAAAATATGTAAATGTATATAATGACTTATTTTTAATTTAATGCCAGCAATTTTAAAACAATTAAAAAAACTATATTTGGAAGCTCCTTGCCAATTTCTGTGATCATTTCCTTTAAAATCTCCATCACACTTGCGGTGGAGTCAGAGGCCCATACAATCTATGAGTAAATTTTATCCAAACAATAATTTGTTTTGGAATTATTGATCATATTAACCATCTTTGACTTCTGATTTGTATGCATGGTCAAAGAGTTACACTTTTCAGACTAGGAATCAAAAGAGCAACGGCCCATCTAGAGGGGTTGGGAATCCCCAGGTTCGCCCTGGTGGACAGGCTGCCATTTTTTAAAGTTTGTTCCCAGGATCAGCCCACTATGGCAAAGTTTAAAGAAATTCCCAGCTGGGAACTCACTTTTAAAAGTGGTAGCACATCCCTGGGGCAAATCTGGAGATGCCTGTCATGTCTAGATGGGTTCTCAGTTCTTAGATAAGATAGTCAAGCTTCATGTATGAACTGCAGCTCTTGTCTCTATACAGAATATCTGGACTGAAGTGCATGTTGCTAACATGGAATATGTGAAAATGTAATTCTGTGCCTAGCAAAAGGTCTTATCAAACATCTTGACAGCAATCAGTTTGAGAATTCCAGTTCAATTACTACAGCAGCAGTGCCTACTCTTTTCCACCAGTGGGCAGCAAAAAGCATAATACAGTAAAAATACCTTGAAGAGAAGCCCACTTGAAGAGATGTACAGAACAACCATTATTATTGATAACAGTAATATTAGGAAGTGCTTTCCCTTATATAAATGGCCGTAGTTCTTGAGCATGCAACAAAATACCCTCTGCGTCTTTTGTACAGTACAGTATGCCCCAAAGCAATGGTTTGAATCCTGCAAAAAAGGCGTCTTGCAACAGGTGAAGTTCTGGTATTATGGGACAAGGAGAAAAAGCTCCCTTTATATACTTTCCCCACCCCTTGCATAATTTCATAAATCTCTATCACATTCCACCTCTGTCACCTTTTTTCTAAACTGAAAATTCCCAGATTCTTTAAGCCTTTTCTCATAGAGAAGGTGCTCCAGCCCCGTGATTATCCTGGCAGCCCTCTTCCACACTTTCCTCAGCTCGGCATTGCGCTTTTTGAGATGGCAAACAGGGCTGTATGCTGTATTCCAAATGAGGCCGCACCGTAGCTCTATACAAAGGCCATTACAGTTCTGGTTGTTTTATTTTAATGTCTTTCCTAATAATCTCCAGTATGACATTTACCTTTTTCACCAGTGCCACACACTGGGTTGACATTTTCATTGAGCCACTATAACCTCCTTTCCCTCTCAGTCAGTTCACCAGCATATCTTTAAAGTTAAGATTGTGTGTGTGTGTGAGAGAGAGAGAGGGAGAGAGCAAAGGCCTCTGCATCTATCTGCCCTTTTACAATCTTGCATTTTGTTACATGCCTCTCTAAAAATGTGAAGGCTTTGGGCAAAATAAACTTCCTTTAAATTTTAATTACGGTAAGTAAAAGCATGTTTAGCCCTCTTCTCTAACTTGTCAGATGCCCAGGACATGTTACAACAAAATTTTAAATTGGACCGTTTAGGAAACACCAATGCAAAAGTGACAGGCGGTAAAGGATACAATCCTCAGCACCTTCCCTAGGCTGTGGTCTCAGCAAGCCTTAGGATTACATGTTCAACCTAGTATATCCATAATTAATAGCAGTTGAAAGAGACCAAGAATATATATTTTTCCCTCTTGAAGAAGACCTAAAGCTGATCAAATCTCATATGTTTGAAAGAAGTGAAAAAAGTTTAAACCAAGATACTAACTCGAAGATTTCATTGCAAATCACCAACCATCAGTATAAGTAAAGGCCTATCAGCTGCCTCTAGCATCCCAAGTTATTTTTATCAGTTAGCAAACAGCATCACGGATAAAAGCAAATACCTTACGATTAAAAGGAGTCAAACAGCTGATGCATTCTGCGGGGGGGGGGGTGTTCAACACAGAAATTCAGCATTAACTTGAAATCAAGATTCTAGAGTTATGTCTCACTCCCAAGCCTTGATTATTTCAAAACATTTGAAGATATAAATTTTAGTGCAGTATGAAAAGGGGGGGATTACTGACCACCTAAAATAAACCCAGCCCTACAAATACATACCTAATTATTTAAAACATATTTAGGAAAGTGATACTATAAAATCATCAATCAATGACCATCCCATAAGATAAGTGCACGCCTTGCAGGGAAACTGAATGATGATGACAAAGAATCTTGAGGTAAGTGCTTCTATTTATAGTTGATACCACACTCATGCATGACCTTAGAAACAATTTTGCCCTCAGGATTGATCTTGCATTTCTACATATGCAAAATATAAGTACATAAATAACAATGCATTTAGATTCCAAATGCTTCACATGCATTGTCTCTTATCCCAGACTACTGACCTAGACCAGTTTTATTGAACCTCATAGGTTGAGGCTCTGAGACAGAAGGTCAGAAGCACCGGTTCTCCTTTCATAAGGAATCTTTCATGGGAGGAACGCCTCCTTCCACTGCAGGAAAACCGTCTCAAACTGATCCCACAGCTCTGCTTACCTGATATGCATGTCTGAGAAGAAGAAGAGTTGGTTCTTATATGCTGACTTTCTCTGCCACTTAAGGGAGAATCAAACCAGCTTATAATCACCTTCTCTTCCCCTCCCCACAACAGACACCTTGTGAGGTAGGTGGGGCTGAGAGAGCTGTGACTAGCCCAAGGTCACCCAACAGGCTTCGTGTGTAGGAGTGGGGAAACCAACCCGGTTCACCAGATTAGCGTCTGCTGGTCATGTGGAGGAGTGGGGGAATTAAATCCAGTTCATCAGATTAGCGTCTGCCGGTCATGTGGAGGAGTGGGGAATCAAACCTGGTTCTCCGGATCAGACTCCACCTCTCCAAACCACCGCTTTTAACCACTACACCACGCTGGCTCAGATGTGAATCAGAGAATAGCAGTGAATCAGAGGTCAAATGTGAATCAGAGAACAGCAGTGCAATCCTAAACAGTTACATCCTTTGAAGCCCATTGATTTCAGTGGACTTAGAAGGGTGTAGGGCTGCAGTGTTACTGGATCTGCTCTGGCTCGGTTTGTCCATTTGATGTGAATGCCCATTGTTCACGGGTAAGCACAAAACCTTTATATTTGTTTTTGGGTTGCTGGAAGCTGCCTTGGGAAAGGAAGCGGAGAGTGCAGGGTATGAATGTTTTAAACAAACTGCTCTTTCAGTAATCAAGGTAATTTGTGGGCCGATTCTAAGTGATACATTTTGAATGTGTGTATGCTGCCTCTCTAGACCTGCTTGAGGTAGCTAAAACAGCAAAGCAAATAAAAGTAAAACAATAAGAAACACAAATCACATCAACAAGAACAAATAAAAACAAACTCTGTAAACTATGCCAACAATATTAGCTATTAAAAACAACTTCAGTCAAAAAGTGGTAGGACTAAACAAACAAAGCCTGGCTTAAATTCTAGCACAAAGCTGCTTTTAATAAAATGATCATTCTCACTTCACCAATTTACAGCGCATCTTAATTAAACTTACTGAAGCCCGTGACATGTTGAAAGGGCAACGAAAGATTCTGGATTCCCTCGCAGATGACCGTGGTAATAACAGTGTTCTCCTCCCTGAAATCAGAAACAAACAAAACCACTAACATGGTTTCTCAAGCAAACCCCGGGTGACGTTACCAGATCCACAAGGCTGATGAGAATGGTGGGTTAACCTCTACGTGCCCAGATGGAAGGTTACACTACTGATGCAATACAGGGTATAGCGAATGTATGTAAGTTAATGTCAACATTCACAAAAAAGTGTTGGGAATTGTCAAGTTTCACAGGTTTCACACCAAATTTTGAACATTTACTGTAACACATACACAACTGTTTATAACTAAACAATTTTGAGTGAATCCTAGAGCGACGTATCACCACAATGACCTCACTTCTGGTTTTGTGCCGAAAGCAACATCGCACCTTGGCTAGATGCTGAACCACCCCCACCATATTTTACCACCACCACCCTGTCGAATGGCAGAAGGAACAGTGGTCCAGGCTAGGCGATCTCCTGCCCAATTCCACTCCCTCTTACAGCCTCTTACAGCTTTAGTCCATGCAAGTCCTATACCTCCCAACACAGATGTTTTCATGGTCAAAGGAACCCCCCTCTTCCTGTTTTCACCAGTGGAACAGCCGCTTGAATCCAGCGCAATAGTCTGTTGCTTATGGCACAAATATTTGCTTTGTGAGTTCTCATGAACTGGATCTCGTTAAATCGGTTTTGCGGGATTTGTCGTCATACAAACTGGCCCAAACTCGCTTGCAAAAGAATGTCAAGCACAGCTGTAATAGTTGCAAGCGTCTATTGGCGCGACAGTCACTGGTGGCTAAGGGAAAGCCCTTTCATGCTAAAAATAACTCACTGTCTAGAATAATAATAATAAGAAAATCAGACTCCATCGCTCCAAACCACTGCTCTTAACCACTACACCATGCGGGGGGGGGGGGGATCAACATTTGAGAAACATATTAAAATGGATTGAAAATGAAATTGATTTCAGCTGCCATTTTAGATTCGGGCGAGCAGCACAAAAAAGCTTGCTCCACAGTTTGGAATTTCCAGCTATTGGTCTAACACAGAACTTCATCTATAGCTCCCAGGAGGACACAAACTGTCCCTCTCTTCACTTCCCATGCAGAAATCTTCTAGCTACTTCTTGGGCCTGAGGAAAGAATGTACAACCCCTAATATTATTTGCTAGTCATGGAGGTGCCCTTACTGGGCCAGCCTAATGAATGTGTGTTATTTATGAAATGCTAACGGATGATTAACCTTTTGCATCAGGCAGCTATTGCAAGGTTGCTGGGTTTAAAAATCGCCATCCTCAGCATGTCGCCAAATCTAATTACCAATTACTCAAGTATCCACAAGTTTAAGTCTGCAGCAGGATAATGCACCATTTCCAGGGTGTGCAATTATTTTCTGCTGGGGCAATGAGATTGGGGGAGGGAAGAGTATCAGGGGAATGTGTACTGCAAATATGTACTTAGGGTTGCCAACCTCCAGGTACTAGCTGGAGATCTCCTGCTACTACAACTGATCTCCAGCCGACAGAGATCAGTTCCCCTGGAGAAAATGGCCGCTTTGGCAATTGGACTCTATGGCATTGAAGTCCCTCCCCAAACCCCGCCCTCCTCAGGCTCCGCCCCAAAAACCTCCCACCGGTGGCGAAGAGGGACCTGGCAACCCTATATGTAATGCAGCACTTTAATGCGGGATGAAAATTCAGATCACCAGCAAAAAAACCACTTAACATAAAAACAGGATTTGAGGCAGCAGTTATCTACTCCTGCTTTAAACAGAATGCATGACAGCAGATGTAGTTCAGACTCGTGGAGACCTTGTGACATAATCTAGAATGGGGTTTGAGGTTAAGCAACAATTTGTGCTTCCTGGCCATGAGCTACCAATAAGATGCTCAGTGGGTCCAGCCACAGGGTATGGATAAATGGCTAGCTCACTTTACTGCTTGCTGACATCTGGCAAAGATAATACAGTAGCATCTGCTTGGAAAGTGGCCTCTTGATTGCTTTCCTTTAGAGTCAAAGACTCTGGTTTTGAACAACGCCAAAGAGATACTGAAACACAAGGAAGCCAGGAGACCTTTTCCCCTGCCCTGTTACTTCAAGACGAATTATAACCATTACCAGCAGGAAACTCCACCCAAAAACTTATGAATCTAGTAACTCTACCTGTTAAACAAAGTCCTCAACATCCTTCCAGTTCTGATTTCTCAATTATTTTCCAAGCAAAATCCCAATGTTCGAGGCAGGCCTACTACTGTCATCTGTGGTTCTTTCACATGAAGTTAACAAGTACAACCCAGAGCACGCATGCACATGCGCGCACACACACACACACAGAGTTCCCAATTCATGGATCCTTTTCACCTGATTGAATCAATGTGCACCCTGACTTGAAACCTACAAATAACCCAAGCCTGAAGACCTGAGGCCAGAAAGAACATATAGTTGTATGCTTCCAAATACAACAAAAGCAAACGATTCTAGACAAATGGAAAGAGGAAATAACTGTTTAAAATTAGTCTTTCCAAACAATAACACCTTCCTTTTTTACCACCTTATAATGGTTATTTCAGAGGCTTTGTAACAAATGCCTAGAAATGTTCAAGTGCCACTGAATTGGAAGCTAGGTCAATGGTTTTAGAAATCAGGTTAGCAAGATGAGCTATTTTTAGTTATAGTTGTAGAGCACAGTGGATGACCTTTATCATGAGTGGCGCAAATCAGAATGTATGGAGCAGCATACATTCTGGTACCATGGCTAGCCTTCTCTCCTCTTCCTTCTCCATTTCATGTGTTTGTAGCAGAGGCATAGGTTTATACAAGCCATTTTTTTAAAAAAACTGATTTAGAAAATGTACCCTCTGCCAGGGACTGAACCTAGGACCTTCTGTATGCCAAGCAGATGCTGTACCACTGATCCACAGTCCTTCCCTCCCTCTTGCCTTGCAAGAGTGGCAGTTCTGTGCACAACTGCAGAGAGGGGACAAACATCATGAGAAATTCTCCAACAGGGTTTGTAGAGAGAAGTGGGAATTGCAAAATTAAAACTACAGTTCCAGTAAATATCACCTAAATGCATTACCTAAAAGGCAGTACTTGATGTTCTCCAAAAGTTTATTTTTAATTTAATAACATGGGCATCAGGCATGATTTGACAGAACAGCAAGAATTAACGCAGGACAGAATGAGAGTTAAGACTCCCTGGCCTTCCACATGTCATAAGCAAAAGTCAAGTGCCACTCAGAAAAGCGTTTCCTTGTGTGAAAACAGCAGGCGCTGTCAATGCACATAAAAACAAACCATTCGTAAAGCACTGGCTAATTTTTTAAGTATTCCAATTATGATGATATTCAACCTGCTAATTTAAAACCACCCTGACCTGGACAGCCCCAGGATCCTGTAGAACACTCTTCTCCTGCCTTTGTAAAACCCAGTTGTAACCTTTACTGCTATTAATACCAAGGAGAACAGAGAAAAAGTTTTATTTTACTCTGAGGGAAAAGTAAACTGTGGATATTCAGGACTAACTTTATACAAATGGAACATATTGAGAAATAAGGATACGGAGATAAAATTTCTTTCTAGAATATACATATTGTGTCGGAGTGGAGAGAATACCAGTAACTGTCAGACTAGTTTTAGACTTTCAAAGCTGTCACTTTTTCTTCCGGTTTCCTAACATCTGAGATTCTTCAGTAGAGCCTTTTTAAACCGCAAACTTCCATTTGCCCCAAAGCTTCCAAACAAACCTGAAAGACTATGTACGAGAAACATCAACCAGTCTGTGCCACCGTTGGCCACCACCACAGCCCACTTCCACCAGCAATGACTAGACAGAGCAAGATCCCTCACCTGCCTAAAGAACCTCTCAACCCTCTCTGACTCAAAATAGCAGTTAAATGACTCTTTTTCCTCAGCTCCCCTCACTCCCTTCTCCCTCCAAAGGCCCTGATTGACCATTGCTGGCTTCCCCTTCAAACCACCAGAGTACAGATATGAAAAAGGAGAGGACTTGGTTCTGTCTATTCTGCAATTTGCAAGGGCAATTTGCCAAGCAAGGGCAATTTGCATATACTAATTTACTGAAATATTCTGAATTAGCTTTCAGCGGCTGGGAGGAACTATACATTACTTCAGCAAATATGTGCTCCCAAACCTTCATTTGATGGAGATCAGATGGCATTTGTGGGGGAGAATGAACTAGTGTGCAAAGGGAAATGCTATTGCCTCTGTTTCTCCTCCACCAGTGGCATCCTGTCATTTCCCACACAGCTAGAGGTACTTCCAGGTCTTGCATAACAATCCCAGAGAAGTAGCTGTATTTATTCTGGCAAAAACAAACAGAAGTCTTGTAACCAAAGACTACGCCTATTTTTATTGTGCCATACACTTCTACGGACAAGTTCCCAGTTTGTCAGATCCATGTAGGGGGTTCTACTACACAGACATTTATTATTTGCAGTTATGAAGAAAAAAAGGTTCTAAATAGCTAAAATCGCCAGCTCCAGCTTGGGAAATTCCGGCAGATTTAAGGGCACTGCCTGGAGGTGGGGTAGGGGGAGCTCAGTAGGGATCCACTGAATCCACCCTCTGAAGCTGCTCCAGGGGAACTGATCTCTGCAGTTTGGAAATCAGTTGTAATCCCAGAACCTCAGGCCCTACCTGGAGGTTGGTACTCCTAAAAACAACAGGATCAAAAAGGACATGAGATTTAAGGTATATAAAAAAGTCTTGGAGTGAGGCTGGGAGGAAATGGAAGGGGGAAATGGCTTGCAGGGACCATTTGCAAGGAGGCATCCTTCGACCGGCCAGTTTTCCCTACAAACAACCAGCCATACCCATATCAGTGTTATAAAGCAAACAAAGGGATAAAAATTCTGTGTTTGCCTCATGTGTTTGTAGCATGTGAGGAAGTAAAACATTACCTCAATCAGTTGGAAGGTAGACACGGGCAGCCCATTCCTGGGCTCTGAGACACAAAGAGCTCAGGAGGCACGTAAGTGGCCCCACCGGCGTCTGTATCACTTGCGCTGCCAAGATTGGCACGGACGCTGGCATTGGGGCGCTTATGCTGGCCTCCCTGACCTGGGGTGGCAGTGCGGCCCTGGGACACCGACTCGGCCTCCCGGCAGCATCCCGACGGCACGAGTGCTCATGCTGTCGTCCCGGGGGCATTCCCAGGGCATTCTGGGGTGCGGAGCTGGCAGCAGGCAGCTTCCTAACCCCTTCCAGTCTGGGAATGCCCCCCCCCCCTATGCCTCAGCGGTGCTGCGCCAGGTTTTTGCTGGTGCAGCATCGCTTTTCTCTATGGGGCTCCCCCCCCTTTTTTTTACATTTTTCAAGCCCTTTTTTCCTGTTCATGGCCACTGGGCTCAGGAATGGGCTGTAACACCACATAAAAAAGATCTTTGAACTGTAAACTTTATAATTAGAAGCTACTGCTACAAATCACTGTTATACTTTTTCCAATAAGTGCATGTTGTTTAACTATTTAGGATAAAATATATAACAACATTATGTTATGTATAAATGTATAGCAGTTACAGGATAAAATCAACTGGTGCCCTTGGTGACATTATCGTGGTAGAAGCAAAATTAGCCTCACTAACTGTGAAACTGGACAGTAACATAAATCTGCCTCCGTGATTTATAAAATCTAAGTTCCCTCCTTGCGTGATCACAAATTCTCCTGCTTCATGATTTCATCCAACTGTGTTGCAGTTCTGCTACTAAAAAAGGATTATCTTTATTTGAAAACAATGTCAGAAATGAATACAGACATGCAAATCGGAGCACAAACAGCTGGATTGTTTAGAGCTGCTGCCGAGCAATGTAGTCTGTTTCATGCCTTATTTTTTTTATTGTTAAAAACAGCGCTTACTGAAAGGCCAAGTTATTTAAGTGCACAGTATAATCCTTCGTGTTATCCTGCTACCTATGTTATGATGGACTTAACTTGGAAGAAGTAGGACTCAAATGATGCAGAAAAGCAGTAATTGTCCAGTTGTGTTATAGTGCATCATCACAGTAAGTCTGGGCAGATCAGATTCATCAACAGAATCTTCATGCAAAACAGGGCAATACATACGTTGTATCTGCGAGGAATACAACTGATCCCCAGGTAGCTCATCTTTTATTTTTTATTTATATCCCACTTTTCTCCCCAGTGGTGATCCAAAGCAGAACAACAACAACGTTTTATTTACACCCCGCCCTCTCCCGGTAAACCAGGCTCAGGGTGGCTAGCATCATACATATACATAATAATACAAAATTTAATACAAAATTAAAAGCAGAACCAATTTTACTACATCTTTCATACAGATGGCACCATCAACAATTTTCCCTTGGGGAGGATGTTTCTTCAAGCAGTCATAATTCCAGATAACAACCGGGGGGGGGGGGGGCTGACAGTCCCGAATGATGTTATGAGACAGAAGGATAATGGAAAGGGAAAACACAAGGGAAAGACAAGGAAGAGGTGAAGGATGGGGAAGAGAAGGTGAAAGAGGGAAGGGAATCCAGCTTAAGCTGTATTACCATCGCTGAGAGCCAGTGTGGTGTAGTGGTTAAGAGTGGTGGTTTGGAGTGGTGCACTCTGATCTGGAGAACCGGGTTTGATTCCCCACTCCTCCACATGAGCGGTGGAGGCTAATCTGGTGAACTGCATTTGTTTCCCCACTCCTACACATGAAGCCAGCTGGGTGACCTTGGGCTAGTCTCACTCTCTCAGCCCCACCTACCTCACAGGGTGTCTTTTGTAGGGAGGGGAAGGGGATTGTAAGCCAGTTTGATTCTTCCTTAAGTGGTAGAGAAAGTCGGCATATAAAAACCAACTCTTCTTCTGTCCTCAACAGTAGGCCTGGTGGAACATCTCTGTCTTGCAGGCCAAAATTGTTCTCCCCTTCACCATTTCATCCTCACAATAAACTACCTATGAGTTAGGACAAGCTGATAGAATGACTGGCCCAAGGCTGCTCGATGGCAGAGTGGGGAATTCACACCTGCATCTCCCAGATCCTAGTCTGCCATTTTAACCATTACATCATGCTGGCTCTCATCTCCTCATAATACTTTACAGCTCACAAAATATATCAACAATCAAAGATAGAAAAAGCATGTTTCTTGCTTATATGTCTGCAGTTTGATATTCATCACAGAAGCATTTTCACACCATCCAGATAAAGTAACATGAGGGTTCTAGCTATAGCAAATGCTCTCTTCCTGAACTTCCTCCTCTTTCTTTGAAATCGAAATAATCTTCCCTATACATGTTCTGCAGCCAGCTTCCAAGTCTCAATGGAAAAGCACTACAGCATTACCACATACAAGAAATTAAAGAATCAGCGCTGGAGGTGGTGCACACTTGAATCTGGAATGTGGCCTTTAATTGCATACAACATACCACAACTTCACCAACAGAATACAACATTGGGATGGGCTCCAATTGTCTGTTTTTCCTTACCTGGCACATTCTGTGCTTGCTGATGCATCTCCCTCTCCCCGGATTAACATCAATTAATGCCCCAGAGCTAACTTCTGTCACCATACCCTGGAGTTCTACCAAACCCAAAAGAGTGTTCACACCCTTCTGACTTCATCTCCCCTACTGAATCCCTATAGCAGCACTGCTTGCAGTAAAATTAAAGCAGTCCTTATTTGCTGCTAAAATAACCTGACCTCCACTAAAAATAATCTCCTTCAGTCAGTCTTGAGTGTAGTGCCTTAGTGACGTCTAACAGCATCCCAATGGGTGTACCTCTGTTCCACAGCCTCCCACTCCACAAGTGTCCTGGTAGGGGTTAGTGTACAGTTCCAGGTTGGGGAAGGGGGAACAAACCTTACATCTCAGGTGGTTATAAGTTAGCAGAAGGGCATTAAACATCTAGGAAACATTGACCTGTGTTTTAGATGGGGAATGCTGCAGCTGGAGTGGAAGAATCAGTGGCAAAGAACTCAAAACTAGAACCGAAGTGGGGGAGTTCGGACTTCGGCAGTTCCCGAATAAAAACAGGCCGAATTTTGCCGAATCCGAATTTTACCGAATTTTTTTTTCAACAGCCCTACTTTAAAACAGACTTTCATTGCAACATCGCCCCTGTCATCCACCTTTCTGCAGTTTGCTGTTAGCATAAATGCATCTGCCTAGTGCAGGGGTCCCCAACCTTTTTGAATCCACAGGCACCTTCGGAATTCTGACACAGGATGGTGGGTGCAATCACAAAATGGCTGCCACAGGAAGCAGAGCCAAAAAAAATGTCAGGGAACAAGGTTCTCCTCACTGCGTAACTCTAATAGTAACTCTTCAATATTTCAGACAGAAGCTCTGTTTCTGGATACCTTTTCTAAAAAATTCTAAATATTCTTTAAAAAAAATTCTTGCGTACACAAAGACTATCTTCCGCTACACAGTGGCTGTGGTGTGGTGGCGGCGGCTGCCAGAGCAAGAGCTTTTGGAATCTGAACATCCAAGCAAATCTGTGATCACAAGCCTTGTGGAGCAAAAGCCCCACCTGGCCCTGCTCATTTTCTAAAAACACTTGGCGAACACCAGGAAAGGTGTCGGCAGGCACCATAGTGCTGACAGGTTCCATGTTGGGTTACTTGACCTCATGGATGAACACTGATGAAGTGAGCTATGACTCACAAAAACTTATACTGGAATCATTCTTATTAGTCTGTAAGGTGCCGCTGGGTTCCTGTTTTATCATTCTTACGGTGAAGAACCCCGTAAAAAAATTATATTACCCTTAATCAGCAAATGGATGGTCCCTTATAGAACATCCACTTGCCAATTCTTGCTGAACGACATTACAACTGATGTTACGGTGAAGGTGGCAGAGTTTTTTGCAGAAGTTGTAAAGGTTAAGAGTCAAACTCAATTTTAATCTAGATATGCATTATCTGTTTATCTCTGACCTTGTGACCAGCAATTTTATTATGCCAATAAAGGTGATCTGATCTGATCATTCTTACGGTGTAATCCTAGGCGGGTCTACTCAGAATCCTATTCAATGGGGTTTATTCTGTTGAAAGTGTTCTTAGGATTGCATTGTTAACCATTTAGCAAGTCTTTTTCGAGTTACAAAATATCTGCTCAGCCACAACCTTTTGCTTTTCCTTAGCTCTCTTCTTCTGCCAATCTCCTTCAACTGTCAGTTCTCAACTATAAGACTCTACTGTCACTTTAGCCTTGATCCATGGAATGAGGAGGTGCTCCAATCATACAGCTCACTATGTATACCAGTGGTCCCCAACCTTTTTGAGCCTGCAGGCACATTTAGAATTCTGACATGGCATGGTGGACAAAGGGACAAAATGGCTGCCACAAAATGGCTGCTCAGGAGGCAGAGTCGGCCACAAAATGATCGCCGCAGCGTAACTTCAGTAACACAGTGCAGATCCTCGGGCTGTGGTGGCAGCTGCTGTCAAAGCTACGTTTTTTTAAAAAAAATCTGCACATCCAATCAGATCTCCAATAGTCAATAGTTGCTGGGCAACAGCCCTACCTGGCCCCGCTCCCTTCTTAAAAAACACTTGGCGGGCGCCAGAAAAGGTGTCAGCGGGCACCATGGTGCCCTTGGGTAACCCATTGGGGACCCCTGCTATAGATCAATATCTTACTAATAGCTTGCACCAATGTAACTATGGCTGTGGGGCAAGTTACAAGTGTGCACATTCTTACTTTAACTTCCACCGTCTTTCCTCCATGTTTGATATGTCTCTCAAGGTAGTCTGAAGATAGTAAATCACTGCAATGATAGAAAAGATAAAGTATGAATATGTAACATTATATGACAGTCACTCAGCAAAGGGTTCAGCAAACACTGTATTCAGCAAACACATAAACCAACAGTAAATATTTCCTTGGTGCATTCATACATGCACACTAAATGCAAAAGACTGGAACTGAAGGTACAGTTCCATTCATAGAAGAAGTCCTTCTGCAAATGGAACAGTACCTTTTATAAGCAGAGGGACAACTTTGGATCACCTCTCACTGTGTGGATCCAACACAAAAGATGCATTATTTGTCTGCCTTTCAGCTAAAGAGAAAGTTCTATTTTAAAACTAGACTCACAATTCCTAAGAAGAGGAAAAGAAAAGGATTGTTGGATTTCAGGGATAAACTGGGTAAAGAGAAATTAAGAGAATTTATCTTAATAACACTGGAGAAGACTGCCAATTCTGCCTCCACTGTCCAAGGTGTCTCACTCTCAGATAGACTGCAGCTGCAGGGACATGTTTATCTCATTTATTTATTTATTATTTACATTTATATCCCGCCCTCATTCATGCAGGTTTCTGGTCCCCCCTCCTTTTGCAAAAAGCCTACTGCTTGGTGAGAGGGGTGAATGGGGAAATGTCTCCAGATGTGGGCAGGGAGGTACAAAGAAATCCACACCTTGTTTTCCATACCAAGAGCAATCTTGCTTTTGCTGTGATCTTTCCCAAAACATCACATCAAAGAAGGTTTCAGAAACACTGGAAAAAAGGATAATGAAAGGGAAATGGGAGGAGGGGGATGCCATGTGAATACTAAAAAAACCCCTGCCTTTGAGAGCAGGAATGGAGCTAATCATCAGTGTGAAAGCAGCATAGGGCTGATTTCAAGAAACCTAACAGAGGATAGGAAGGGGGTTAATATAGGTAAAGGAATAAGGATGGGCACGAAGGGGGTTTCTAAGGGGGACAAGTGTTAGCCAGTTATTGTCAATCTTAAAGGGGGGAAAAGATTATTTCATGAAATATTTAATTTTGTCTCAGAGATGGAACGGCTTTTCCAAGGTGTTGCAACTAATTGCCTGAAATAATGAGATGCTGTCTAAAATGAATAAATTATAGAAGAATTGTTCCAATTAACTGATAAAGACCAACATCATGATAACAGAAAGCCAGTTCCATCTTCCCCCACCATCTGACTAGGGACCACTCTGAGGCCCAGAGGCCGTTCATAAGTGAAATGTAGAACACAAAGGGGGTGTTGCAGAATCAAGGAAGAATCACATAAAATCACCTTACTTCCTCCACCATGAGCAGAAGGGAGAGAAACAGGATCCCCACCCCCATTGCACTGAATGGAATCCCAAATATTTGGAAATTCTGAATTTTTAAATTCTGAATCTGAAGGGTCACAATTAGGGTTGCCAGCCCAAGGTGGGAGATCTTTAGGGGTGGGTACCCGTGACGCAGAGAGTTAAGCTGCAGTACTGCAGTCAAAAGCTCTGCTCACGACCTGAGTTCGGTCCCGACAGAAGTCGGTTTCAGGTACCCGGCTCAAGGTTGACTCAGCCTTCCATCCTTCCAAGGTCGGTGAAATAAGTACCCAGCTTGCTGGGGGTAAAGGGAAGATGACTGGGGAAGGCACTGGCAAACCACCCCGCAAAAAAAGTTTGCCTTGGAAACGTCGGGATGTGACGTCACCCCATGGGTCAGGAATAACCCGGTGCTTGCACAGGGGACCTTTACCTTTTACCTACCTATCTGACCTCCCCAGTGTCACAAAGGTACTTCTGGCACAAACCACAGAATTTGCCATACAGTTTTAGGTGAATGATAAGAGTGGCATGTCAGCATACTAACTTCACTTCTGGTTCGTGCTGACTTTTCTTCATCCCCCCCCCCCCCCACTGACCTTGCAAGCCTTAGCATCGGGCTGCCAGCAGGAGTTCTCCCACCTAAGAGGGAGACTTGGCATACTTAGTCACAATCCACATTCCAAGTCTGAATTCTGGCGCTGCAGCTTATGTTTCATATCCCTTCCCCGGGCGACCCAGCTGGCTTTCTACAGGAGCCAATGAGATCCCCAAACTCCAAAACAATTACAAATACCTACAATGATAAGATGTGGACTTGGAAATTTTCAGAATATGGCATCATTTGGTGAATTCCGAATATTTCTGAATCCAAATTGCACATCCCTACTGGCCTGTCTTGGAAGGCTGTTGTACAAAGGTGCTTTCAGCACTGGGGGTGTTAAATAAATATAATAATAAAAGGAGGTGGTGGTGCTGGTGCCAGCTGGGTGCTTGTCACACCAGAGGTCGGGTTCATCCAGACCTCACTATGGCTACATCCTTGATCAACTCACATCCTGGGTTCAATTACTGACACAATGGACTTATGGAACCCTTTCTGCTATCGATATGAGTAATTACGGTTCTTGCCAACAGACATTTTGACACAGCTACTCTGTTACAATATTGTAGAAACATCTGGTCAGCCACTGAGATAAGTGTCTTGGAAAAAGAAGCCGAGTACTATGTGCATTAATTCTCGACAGTATTTCACAGAAAACACACATGCACTGGGATTTTTCCAATTGAGTAGTAATAATATTAATACCATCCAGAACGTCACTGTTTCCAAGTTCTTGCTAAGAACCATATGGAGAGGAAAAGTAGCATTACAGTACATTGAAAAGGTTATATATACAAATACAAAATGTAAGAGTTAAATTGTGTTTATAACCATACCATCTCAAGCCTACCTTTATCTTTTTGCCAGTGTTTATAATCTAAGATATGAACAGTATTTGAAAATATAAAAACCCTAAGAAATACAGGGAATCCCTACTTAAACTTAAGACAGACTTACACTGAGTTAATCATCATTCCCTGTTCCCACAGAATTATGGTTCTGTAAGGTGCACTAGGAAACCTAATAGGAGAATGCTCAGAAATATGTACATAGAACAGTTAACAGCAGAGCTTTGTGTACCTGACGTATCAGAGTACATAGTCTATTCACATAGAGAGTCAGTGGGAGAATGCTGGCCCTATTCCCTGCTTGAAAAAGTAAACTGGCCCCATTTACACACATTCACCACAAGCAGACACAACATGTACAGGCTTTATGAGCATAATCACCATACCCGTGTTCAAGAACATTTGAAAAGCAGCTCTCCCAATTGTAGGAATGGAGCATATGTGCTTACAGACTGTATCGGTGCTGTGACAATGTTTAGCAAACCCATGTAGGAAGGGCAGGGTCGGCAACTATGAGCAGTGGCAGGTCCAAAGTGCCTCTGCCTTTGCAGCACGCCTTGAACCCGAACACTGATGTGTCATGTACAAGGCTCCTTTGGTGAAATCATATATAGGGCCCAAGCTAGGAGGGGGGGAGTGGTACATTTTCTAATGGCACATGGGTCCATGGAGGACTTACAGCCCATTCCCTTACCTTCTCCAAAACCGTTTCCTGGCCGCTGAAAGGCTTTTAAAAGCCTTTTGCTAGCTTTTTAAATTTTAGATGGGGCATTTTGCCCCATTGAGAACAGAGGGACTGCGCCTGCAAAAAAAAACACAGTCGCAGCAACACCGCTGGTATGCCGAGCCGAAAGGAGACAGGAAGCTGCTTACTGGCAGCTCCACCCCCCAGCATGCCCCAGGAACACCCCCCGGGATGCCGCCACGGGCTTTTGCACCAGTGGGACGCCAGCGGAAGGCCCAGCTTGCATCCCTGGGTGGCGCTGCCACAGCAGTGCTGGGACACAAGCGCCTGGGCCTCCCCACCGGCATTGGGGCCACTCCGCGTGGCATTAGTAGCCCAGGCGCTGGTGCAAGGGCCCCCAACACCGGTGTAGCCCCTTTTTGGCCTCCTAAGGACTTAGGCCCTCCTAAGGCCCATCTATCCTGCTATTTATATGATTTCAGGAAAAAAAACAGTGGGATTTTTTTTGCATGACCCATTACATTGAATTATGGGGTGGGACTGTAGGGGAGGAGATACACTGCATATTTATGAACACACAACTCTGCTTTTTACCACTGCAAACCATCGGTCTATCAACATCAGCACTGTCTACTCTAATTCTCAGCCACGAAAAAAATAATGCTTCAGGCCTGATCACAAACATCCTCACAATGGCCTCTCAAGGGACAATGAGACAAAAGAGACATGACTAATAATTTGTTTCAACTGATAATCAATAGAACACTAATTGCCTAGTCACAGAATTTCGTATGAAGAAGCTGAGGCAATCCTAATTATTCAACCGCAGACTCCAGAACATGACCACAAGATCTAGATCGTATAGTTATCAATCACTGTTAATGTAGAGCAGCACGTCTCAGTTTAGGTACCATTGTCCAAATGATGAAGAACTAAGAGATGTTACATTTACTTATAACATGTGTGCCACATTCTCCATTAAAAATGCTCAGTGCTGATAACAAATAATTGACGAATAATAGCCATAACCAAAACAAGTAATAATATAACAATTAATAACAATAACATCATAACAAAAAAGAGAGCCAGCCAATTCTCAAGCACACACAGAGAACAAAAACTGATAAATAACCATTTATTCATGAATGCTGTGGACCGGAAAGTAATTAGGCTGAAAACAAAGGAATTGCAAAGAAAAGCAGCATCTTTGTTAGAATCTGATTAAATATATATAGGATCTTGCCCGCAGGGATACACATTGCTAGACTTTTATGGGAAATGGAACACTTTATTAAGAGATGCATGATGGAACCACACTGCAACTCTACTTGCAGCACAAAGTTGTCTTCACAGGGAAGCGGCCAAGAAAGAAATCTTGAGGAAGGTTGTCCATCCTCCTGGAGAGAAGTGGTTGGTTTGTTCTTGCAAATCCTTACCGTATTTAAACTATAGCTATGGTTCTGCCACTCATACTCCCTACTAAATTTTATCAAAAAGCACTCATACAATAGTTATTGGCAAAAGAGGTGTATACACAAATTCCCATGCTGCTTGATAGACAGGAAGAGTCTGTTTGCACAGCAACTACCACACTTCTATCTTACTATTCACAGGTTGTCAGAAAATATAACACTTGTGAGCATTTCACTGCTTTGTATTTTCCCAGATGTCAAAGGCTTTAAAATAAGGATATTTGTGAAATGCCCCTTTGCCAAATTTCTTCAAGCATATTCCTGGTTTTCAAGTATCAGACATTGTGACAGGGGCAAGATTAATAGTGTCAGAATATGCAGTTCTTCCACAACTGTAATTCTAGAATTATGCTGTCAGTGATGGTGAATGGACCAAATCAGAAATGAAGGTACTAACTACATTAAGCCAAGTCCTGGGGCTGTTCATAAAAACGACACAAAAAAAATTTAAGTATTTTTTTCTTCTAACAACATTTTTAATAACTTAAAAAAATTAAATTTTGCTATTTTTAAATTTTATATATATTTATTCTGTGCTGAAACAGTGATACACTAGCATCGAAAGGAGTTTTTTTAAGCTTACAGGGAATTTTTTTTCTTTTTACTAATTTTGGGGGGGCAAACATTGCTTTTTTAATGAAAGCAAAAAGAAACTTCAAGGGAAGAAAATCTAAAATAAAAATCTACCAAGGAATTTTTTTTTAATTCAGAGACATAAAATGTGTGTATAGTAAATGTGCAAATATCCATGACCAACACTTAAATGCTCTCTCTTTGCTGGAAGGTAACCAGAGTGGAACTAAAGGCATTAAAGAACTGCAGAATTATCATCGAATTGGTTCTTGTAGGTTATCCGGGCTGTGTAACCGTGGTCTTGGAATTTTCTTTCCTGACGTTTCGCCAGCAACTGTGGCAGGCATCTTCAGAGTAGTAACACTGAAGGACAGTGTCTCTCAGTGTCAAGGGTGTAGGAAGAGTAATATATAGTCAGAAAGGGGTTGGGTTTGAGCTGAGTATTGTCCTGCAAAAGTATTGTCCTGTAAGTATCAAGATAATGTGCTAATGAGGGTATGGTATGTTAATATGGAACCATTGTATCCTGACGTGATCTGTTAATGTGTGTAATCCAAAACTAATCTGTATGGCTATTGTTGAATGTTGTCTTTGTCTGGAGGTTTTTCAGGGCAGGAAGCCAAGCCTTATTCATTCTTAAACTCTCCTCTTTTCTGTTAAAGTTGTGCTGATGTTTATGAATTTCAATGGCTTCTCTGTGCAATCTGACAAAATAGTTGGTAGAATTGTCCAGTCTTTCAGTGTCTTGGAATAAGACCCTGTGTCCTGTCTGTGTCAGTCCATGTTCAGCCACTGCTGATTTCTCAGGTTGGCCAAGTCTGCAGTATCTTTCATGTTCTTTTATCCTTGTTTGTATGCTGCGTTTTGTGGTCCCGATGTAAACTTCTCCACAGCTGCAAGGTATACGATATACTCCTGCAGAGGTGAGGGGGTCTCTTTTGTCTTTTGCTGATCGTAGCATTTGTTGTATTTTCTTGGTGGGTTTAAACACTGTTTGTAGGTTATGTTTTTTCAAAAGTTTCTCCATCCTATCAGTGACTCCTTTAATAAATGGCAAGAATACCTTTCCTATGGGAGACTATGCACGGTCCATTAATGTTTTGATTATTCCTCTTTTCTGTCGGGGGTGGTGGTTGGAGTTTTTGTGTAAGTAGCGATCTGTGTGAGTTGGTTTCCGGTAGACCTTGTGACCTAACTGAAGGTTTGATTTACGGATGACAAGGGTATCAAGAAATGGGAGTTTACCCTCAATTTCCTTTTCCATGGTAAACTGAATGTTTGGATGGATATTATTAAGATGGTTTAGAAAGTCCATTAATTTTTCTTCACCATGGCTCCAAATGGTAAATGTATCATCTACGAATCAGAAAACTCAAGAAAAACAGTCTCCCATAGGAAAGGTATTCTTGCCATTTATTAAAGGAGTCACTGATAGGATGGAGAAACTTTTGAAAAAACATAACCTACAAACAGTGTTTAAACCCACCAAGAAAATACAACAAATGCTACGATCAGCAAAAGACAAAAGAGACCCCCTCACCTCTGCAGGAGTATATCGTATACCTTGCAGCTGTGGAGAAGTTTACATCGGGACCACAAAACGCAGCATACAAACAAGGATAAAAGAACATGAAAGATACTGCAGACTTGGCCAACCTGAGAAATCAGCAGTGGCTGAACATGGACTGACACAGACAGGACACAGGGTCTTATTCCAAGACACTGAAAGACTGGACAATTCTACCAACTATTTTGTCAGATTGCACAGAGAAGCCATTGAAATTCATAAACATCAGCACAACTTTAACAGAAAAGAGGAGAGTTTAAGAATGAATAAGGCTTGGCTTCCTGCCCTGAAAAACCTCCAGACAAAGACAACATTCAACAATAGCCATACAGATTAGTTTTGGATTACACACATTAACAGATCACGTCAGGATACAATGGTTCCATATTAACATACCATACCCTCATTAGCACATTATCTTGATATTTACAGGACAATACTTTTGCAGGACAATACTCAGCTCAAACCCAACCCCTTTCTGACTATATATTACTCTTCCTACACCCTTGACACTGAGAGACACTGTCCTTCAGTGTTACTACTCTGAAGATGCCTGCCACAGTTGCTGGCGAAACGTCAGGAAAGAAAATTCCAAGACCACGGTTACACAGCCCGGATAACCTACAAGAACCAATGAACTCTGACCGTGAAAGCCTTCGACAATATCATCGAATTATTCCCAGTACTGATTTCCAGTGCTGTCCTCATATATTGGGAAACAGATCTTCAAGGGACTTGATGATAAATTTTGCTGGCTTGATTAAATGAAAACAGCTAAACCCAGAGCATTGCTGATATGTAGTTCTAATGCTGCATGAAATATGTTTTTGTTTACATTAACCGAATAGCATTGTAATTTTGTAGCATTCCCACATTGTTCTCAGCATTCTAGCTCTTTAAATGTTCCAGAGGCTCCTTTTTCTGTGCAACTGCATTTTCAACACTACAACACTCTGAAATCTCCCTCAATGCTGCTAAAATATTGATGTTTCTAAAAAAAGCCATTCTGATGTACTATGTGCTATTAATACATTTAAAAGAGGACTAAATAAGGATTCAATGGCCCTGGATTGTTACCCAGCTGACAGTCACAGTACATATCAGATTTAGAACCAAAATCCCACAAAGAATGGAATACTGAACCGGGAATCATGAAGATTTCCAAGCAATAGCAAATGGGTAAATCAAATTTAGTCCTTTCAGCATTTTGTTCTTAAAAAATTGCAAACCTTTATTCCTTTTTTATATAAAAGATTTTTTTAAAATATAAACTGAACATAAAAGAAAACTTAAAAACCAGATCATGACAGCAGTTTCAATTCGAAGAAAAGGAAAAAGAAAAAGAATATAACGATATAATGAACAATATGCAATAAAAGACAATAGCAATTATGAGCTGTATATAGTAAAGTAATAATGAACATTAAACAGTAATTATCCTGATATTCTTAGCATAGGTCATAAAATACTTTGTTTAGTACTTTATAAATACAATATTGATATTAGACATTACTATAAAATGAATTGGGAAGTAAAATAGGTAAAAAAAATACTTGCAGTGGTAATTATTGTTTTATATTTCTAAAAATATTTCCCAAACATTGAGAATTAAGTTTTTCCTCCCTTTTTGATACATTATCAATACAAATATATCAAAAGTACTTTTCATAGTTCATAAATATCATTTCAACAATCCCTCTTTCTGCTCCCCATTTTTAGGAATAATAAAAAAAAACCTCTTATGTGAGCTTGCTGACAATCCCAAGCCATAGACGTGCCTTTATGCTTGCCAGATTAAATGCTTACCCAACTGTAGGTGCCAGGTTGTTTTGCGAAAACTCCATACTCAGATCGAGTTTGTGAATGTAAATCTGGAGATATTGGGACTTTACACCATCTCTTATTGTTTTGTCAGCACTGGTCAGCTCCTCGGTTGCGTTGGATCACCCCAATATTGTCTAAATACAAACTTCCCTTGGAGTCCTGGGTGATATCCCACATAATGGGAGATATTCATCCTGATATCACTAGTTCTGTTGCAAGATTTTTGGCAGAAGTGATGTCGCTCAAACGTCAAAACAAAACAAGAACGTAAACTACGAGTTGAATGTTGAAACAGATTATGTGATTTCAATGAGACTGGTTCAGGGGGAATATATTGTTATGGTATTAGTGATGCTATGTTTAGTAATTGTTTCTACTGTGTTTTAACCTTAAGTATACGTTGGGTGTTGTAAATTGATTATGTGTTGTTGTATTATGTATTATTGTTATAGTTAAGCTCAAGACCTTTGGTCAAAGGAGCTAGTAAATAAATGGAAATGGAATAATAAAATAATATGCTTCCCATTTATCTTGGAAATCTTTAATTGGTCTTTTATTCGCATAATTTGTCAATCTTGCCATTACTGCATATTCAGCAAGTTTGCTCTTCCAGTCCTCTCTGTATCGGCTCTCTTCTGCTTTCCATTTTGGTCCAAATGTTACTCTAGCCACCATTATATATTTGAACAATTCTTCAAAACATTTTGGAATATTTTTTGGTAAAAAAGCCCAATAGCATACTCTTGGCTTCCATAGTAAAATTTTTTTTTTTTTAATTTTCTGGATTTCAGCATGTATTTTTTTCCAGTATTTTTTTGTTTTTTTACACATCCACTTCTTTACATTTCCAACATTCCCCTTTATAGTTCTTATCTATCTTCTCAATATCTTTTGGAGTAATATACCAATAAAACACCTCGTACTAGTTTTCTATTAATGTTTGACTGGCTGTCCATTTTATATTTTTCATCCATATTTCCCATTGCTGGATAGATATTTCTTCCTCGAAATTTTGCATTCATTTGACCATACATTTTTTGACTTGTTCGGTTTTTGTGTTAAATTGAAGTAATAGCTTGTAAATTTGTCCTAGTAAATGCTCTTTTAGTTGCATTATCACCTTTTCAAATTCAGTCAGCTCCCTGATTATGCCTCTTCCTGTGTGAATGTCCTTTTTAAATCTTGAAACCAGCTGAAATTATAATAGCCATTGTATGCTTTTCCTTCATTTTACTAAGACTAGATTTCTCCTTGAGAGTTTATCATATCTCCTTATGTTATAAAATCATTTTTTTTTCTCACATTCGTATCATAATATGCTGCTATGGGGGACATTAATGGGGATATTGGAGGACTAATTCTTCTTCGGCTATATTCCCAAATTTTGAATAATTCATCTCTAATTGCAAGAGTTGCATTTTGCATTATATTTTAATTGATTTTTTTAGTCCAGAAATGATTACGTAAGCCTTCTTCCAAATCTGCCTTTTCTAATTTTATTACTTTTTGCTCCGGGTTTTTTAATCCATTCCATAATCCAAACCAGGCCAGCTGCTTGATAATATAATGTTCGGAATTGCTAGTCCTCCTCTCTGCAAACCTTTATTCCAAACTAATACAGCAAATATATTTTTCATTCATGAGATTAAAATGTACCGATGTTGGCAAAGAGTGCAAGATTTTTATACTGTTCTCCCAGCCCTTTCTTCCAAGGAGCTCAGAGTGGCACATGATTCTTCCCACCTTAATGTTACCCTCACAACAACTCCTTGCAAAAAGGTTAGGTTGAGAAAGAGTGATTAGCTGAAAGTCTCTCAATAAAATTCATGGCTGATTGAGAATTTGAATCCAAGTCTCCCCAGTCTTCAGACAGCCATTCTAACCATTATTCCACACTGGCTCTTCTGGTTCTCAGGTATAAAATGCCCAAGTGGGATTTATGCTAGGCCTTCTACCAGGCAGGCCCCAGCACAACTTACACTACAAGGCCAGCTGAAGTATAGAAGGCAGGGAGGTTCTGATCTGCAATCTCCACTAAAGACTAAGGGGAGGACATGACAGAAGTTTATAAAATTATGTATGGGGTGGAAAAAGTGGGTAGAAAGAACTTTTTCTCCCTCCGTATATTTAATTCTCAATGTGGCCCAGCCTGTGGATGCTTACATCTGGAGATTGCGGCCATGGACAGACCAGACAGATCTTTCTATAATTTTGAGAGAAGCCTTAGGTTTTCAGAAAATCTGAAATCTTTTAAAAAAATCTGTTGAAGGGTTAGGAAGATACCATATGAGGAGAGAAAATGCCCCTGTGGTTCTGGATATATAGAAACCCTTGAACATGTTCTTTTTCATTGTCAATATTATACAGATATCAGAGAAAGGTTCATCTCACCACTAATTCATAACTCTTCCAGCCAGTCTGGACAGTTCCATATGTCATCCCTGCTACAAGATGTTAACTCAGATATAACGTATTCGGATGCTAGATTCTGTGCCGCTGCAATTGACATACAACAGAAGAGGGGCTGTGCTAACCAGCAGTCTTGAAAATGAAGGCAAACAGTTATATTATATGTGCTCTTTCTTACCAAGTGGTTCATTCATTATACTAACTAATGAACCAGCATGTTTTATTCAGATGTGTGTTTTTTTAGACGACTGTAAATTGGTAACTTACCTGTTTTACTTGTGCTGGTCATTGACTGTAATAAAATTTCTATTCTATTCTGTTGAAGGGTTAACCTCTACCCAAAAAAATAGAAGCACCTGTAGATTTTATTTTGAAAAAAATAATCCTATCTCAGTGGCCATTGCTAGGCAACTGCAAAATCATTGCCAGACTTCAAGCTTTGGTTTCTGTCAGTAAAAGCCAGCAGGAGGGGCAGAGCCCTTTCCAGGTCTGTTTTGGTCTTTGAGAGAGGGCTTACTGGGGCTAGGCCTGGCAACAGCCACTGGGTGACTTGCTACAACATGGCTTGCATGACTCACCCAGGCCCAGTTGCTTGCTACTGTCCAAATGCAGCCACCCCACAAAAGCCAGTGTGATGTAGTGATTAGAGTTTCAGAGAAGGATCTAGGAGACCTGGGTTCAAATCACCACTCTGCCATGGAAACTCACTGGGTGATCTTGGGACAGTTGCACATTCTCAGTCTCACCTTACAGGATTGTTGTAAGGATAAAATGGAAGAGAGGAGAATAATAAAAGCTGCTCTGGGGTCCTCACTGTGGAGAGAGACAGAGTATAAACGAACTAAATAAATGTAGTGAAGATGGGCGCAAATAAAAGGCTGGTGGGTGAGTGGGAAGAGGAGAAGGAAGGGAAAGGTGAGAATATGGAGGCTGCAAGGAGTCAAATGCCGTCTCCGTCAGACTGTGGAATGCTTAATAAAAGTTATTATTTATGTAATTCACTTGTTCACCACCCTTCTTCCCAGTGGGGACCCAAGTGGCTTACATCATTCTCCTGTCCTCCATCTGATCTTGTCAACAACACTGTAAGGTATCTGAAGAAGTGAGCTGTGGCTCACAAAAGCTCATACCCTGCCAGTAAATTCTGTTAGTCTTTAAGGTGCTACTGGGCTCCTACTGTTTTCTACTGTACGGTAGGTTGGGCTGAGAGAATGGCTGGCCCAAGGTCTCCCAGTGAGCTTCAATGGCAGAGTGGGGAATCAAACCTGGATCTCCCAGGTCCTTGTACGACACCCTAACCATTACTCAACACCGGCTCTCTTGATACATATGCAGAATAGTCTAATACTGAGTAGAACCAGTATTATCAGCAAGTGAGGATATGAGTTTTAAAACTGCAGTCAGGTGCATCAAAATGGAGAAGCTACAAGAAAGCTATTTTTAAATATTGAAAGGATTCTCTTGTTCTCCTGACACGACTGTGCAGACACTGACAGTTTTAATAATCGGTCCAAATAAATTCTGTACCTTAAAAGTTGCAAACAGGCCACTGATAACCAGCACGGCTAGCTTCTGGTCAACACATCATTTTTAAAAATAAAGCTCAGCTTAAAATGTCAGACGATATTCAGTTTTGAAAGCACATATATCTGTATGTTTTAGCAAATGCAAAAGAGGCAAGACCAGGCTTTGTTTCCCTTCTGCAAGAGATGGCCATTATTATATCCTCTGGCCACTGGAGGTCCTCCTCTTAACCTTGCATGGGTCACCCTCCCGCACAACCCATTCAGGAAAGCAGCTCTATTCTGCAGATGAGGCTCTTTGCCTAGCAAGAGCTGTTTCAGCAAGGGGCTGGGAATCAGGGGTCTATGCCAAAAGAACTACTGCAACCTCTCCGCCAGCACAATTTCAGTGCTGGCAATTCATGCAGGAATGCAACCTCTCAGCCAGCAAGATTTCAGCGCTGGCAAGTCATGAAAGGATGCACCTTTGTCAGCCGGCACCATTTCAGCTCAGGCAACTCAACCCAGGAAGACTGCCAACAGTCTTCTGAAGAAAGCTTCTGCTTCACTACAGCATCACATCGTAATTTTTAAGTAGCACTGCTTCAAAGCCTTCCCAGTTTCCTAGCTACACACAACAGATAGGCTAAAGCTCTGTCTAGTAACTCTGAAGAAGTAACATCTCTAAGGAGAGAAGAAGGGTAGTCAGATAGTAATCTGAGCCTTTTCTAGTATACATTTCACTTCCTCAGTTTCAACTCCCTACAATTAATAGTTTAGGTTTGGTTGAGTGTGGCCTGCTTGACGTACTTTTCTCATCCTCAGCTCTCAGAAGCAAATTACAATGGTTATATTACATAAGGCCTTAATATGCTACTGGAATATGGGTTAGACCCAATGGCTCTCTTGCACTGTTGGGAATCTTCCATTAAAGGAAGATTCCTCTCATTGGAGGAAACAGTCCTGCATGCAATGGAGAATTCCTTAAAAGGGAGGGAGCCCCTGGATCAAAACCACTGTCCCCATTGTTCGAATCTGTGAAAGCGAATCACATGAACACATGAAGCTGCCTCATACGGAATCAGACCCCGGGTCCATCAAAGTCAGTATTGTCTACTCAGACCGGCAGTGGCTCTCTAGGGTCTCAGGCAGAGATCTTTCACATCACCTACTTGCCTAGTCCCTTTAACTGGAGATGCCGGGGATTGAACCTGGGACCTTCTGCATGCCAAGCAGATGCTCTACCACTGAGCCACGGCCCCTCCCCAATCTATAAATGATCCCCTACAACCTAGGTGAATTACTTCTGGCCTTGAGCACATGCCCTGCATGCATAAAGTTCCCAGACTCAAACCCTACAAGAGCCTCAAGCAGCAAAACTGAGGAAGGTTTCTGCCTGAAATCTTGACAATTAGAATAGACAACAAGATGGATCAACCAGTGTCAGAACTAGTTTTTCACATGTAATCTGTTTCTCCCACCAGCTCCAGTTGAGGAAGGAAATTATGGGTCCTGGTTTGGTTAACGGAACAGGTGGAGTGAAAAGGAGAAAGCAACCGTGCCTCCTGTATCCTCTACTAGTAAACGGGGGGGGGGGGTGAGAGGGGAAGAATTACCAGCGAGCAAGACACTGGCAAACCACCCCGTAAACACAGTCTGCCTAGAAAACGTCAGGATGTGACGTCACCCCATGGGTCAGGAATGACCCAGTGCTTGCACAGGGGACCTTTACCTTTAGGACAAAAAAAAAATTTTTTTAAACAAACCCATAGACCTTCTAATCACCTTTTATGCTTCACCAATAAAACTCACATAGGGTCGCCCTAAGTCGGAAGTTTATTCAACAAGTGAGAGTGGTAAATCAATGTAGAAAACACACTTATAAAAACTTATTTTCTACTTTCCTGCCCCCAGCCTCAGGCTTTCGGAAAGTCTCACCGTTTTTCCTGTTGGTTGGCTGGCTCTCTGCGGTGCTAGGGCTAATACCGTTGATGTTCAGCAGCAAACGTTCTTTTCTATCGTCACCAGGTTTGACTACTGCACAGAGTACACCTCAGCAGCTTTCTTCTCCTATTCTCCTCAGAATTCCTTCTTTTCACAGCCACCTCCGTGACAAAATTAGAGTTGCCAGCCACCAGATGGCACCTGGAGAGCTCCCACTATTAGATCTCCAGACAACCAAGATCAGTTCCCTTGGAGAAAATGTCTGCTTTGGAGGGTGGACTCTACGGCATTATACTTGCTGAGGTCCCTCCCCAAAGTCTGCCCTCCCCAGGCTCCACCCCCAAAACTCTCCAGGTATTTCCCAACCCAGAGCTGGCAACCCTAGACAAAACCCTTTTTCCCTCACAAGCTCTACTGGGGGTGGGGTGGGGGTTACTTACACACAAACACATACTCATTTTCGTTCCCTTAATAAATGGAAGAACTGTTCTCTTCTGAAGATTTATACTGCCTCGCCACCCACAGTTAGCTAGTCTTTTTCCCTAAACTGAAACACCACACTTGCTGTGGATCAACTAAGATTTAAGAAAGGAGAGAAGGAAAGGAAAGAGAAGTCGTGGTGCAGTGGCTTAGCAACGATAATAATCAATCATAAGTTCTTGAGCCGAAGCTTTTACACCATCATCCAGACAACAATATTAAATATTAAAGCAGACTGAAAGGCAATAGCTACATGTTTTTCTTTCTCTCTCCCCACCCCCTTTTTGGTTGGGGGGAACACTAGTACTTTATGATTGTTTTCAAGCAATTTATGCATTTATATGCTGTAATAAAACTTTTGCATTTTCTCTATTAAGATAATTAGCAACATTAAGTATTTCTTTCAGTGTAGCTACCCCCTCCTTTTTTAAAATTTCTAAGAATCCATCATATAGAACCTTTTTCCCAGTGACCACTATTTCGATGAGAATTAGTATAATGTTGTGCTAGTGAACACATGAAGCTGCCTTATACTGAATCAGACCCTTGGTCCATCAAAGTCAGCATTGTCTACTCAGACCGGCAGCGGGTCTCCAGGGTCTCAGGTAGAGATCTTTCACATCACCTACTTGCTTAGTCCCTTTAACTGGAGATGCCAGGGATTGAACCTGGGACCTTCTGCATGCC
This sequence comes from Euleptes europaea, assembly GCF_029931775.1. Lineage (NCBI taxonomy): Eukaryota > Metazoa > Chordata > Lepidosauria > Squamata > Sphaerodactylidae > Euleptes > Euleptes europaea. The sequence goes on from NC_079322.1 coordinate 54,325,548, forward strand.
AAGCTGATGCTCTACAAACTGAGCCACAGCCCCTCCCCATTTTAAGTTACTTCAGGAAGTAAAGAAGAAAAGCACAGAGAAAAGTAATGAAAGTGCAGTATATTTTTCACATACTAGGAAGTCAAACACCAGAAAAATAACTTTGCTTGGTACCACACAAGACCAGAACAATGGGTTGAACATACTTATTCTTCCCCAGTATGGTGGAGCACCATCTTGCTGGAAAATCAGTTGATTAAGATTAGACAACTGGGTGATAATATGATTTTGCAAAATCTGTGGATAAAATCTGATGAAGAAAAATTGAATTCATTGAAGAAAAATGGTCAGGCATGAGTAGTAGGTATTTTCGGGCTGTCACATTCCACCTCTTGTACAACATGAGTATTTTCAGAGCCTCAGAACAATTTTCTGCTGTAATAAACGTTCTCAGTTGCTTTACCACAGGCAAAAAACTGTGTTCCATTGTGTGACCCCATTCGGTAGCTGTACCTATTCAAAGTTGTAGAAGGTTTCATATGGATGCCCTGTGCTGCAGGGTTGCCCAACCAATGGTTCCCTGATGCAATTTTATCCAGCACCTGACAGCTCTATCAAATTTTAATTAATATGGTCAAAATATGTTAAAAATGGGAAAGAGATCAGAGATATGCCATATTCTATATTTAGGCGAATATTTAGGCTTATCAAATGCCAAAACTGGTCTTTCAATATTATGGGGTGGGGGGTGGACTATTTTCTCACATTTTGTTTAAATCTACTGAATGACCTATTTAGCAAATCTCTTAATATATTCAACTGGTGAATAAGAAAAAAATGTCATCATGATTACAGAAGGTTGTTAACGTAAGAAATTTTGCTTATATATTGAGTTTTGCAACCAAAGTGGCTAACATGGCCAAAAACAAAGGTAAGAGTTTTGTACCTCTGTTGAGGATTGGACTGTGTTGTGTGTTTGTTCACATGTTATATTAGGCAAATTCATCCAAATTCCCAGCTAATTATCCAATTCAATTTCCTCTTTACTGTATTTGAATTACCCAATAACTGCTTTCCTGTTTCTCAAAACTATAGTGTGCAAGAAAAGATTTTAGCTGAGATATTTTTCAAACAATTCATTTATGCTCCTAGACGCACATTTTATATTTTATACAATTTTATATCTAACCACAGGACTGATCACATGGGATGGAATCATATTTTCAGATTGTTAAATGATATAGATCTTGGTTTATGATTATTTTTCACAAAAAGAAAAATGCATGTCTTTCCATTACTGAGTGACCTACGTCAATTAAACAGATTTCTTTGTACCATCTGCCAGATAGATTTACAAGCCTTTATAAAAGAAGTAGTAAGAGATCACATACTCATGTCTATATAAAAGTACTTCCAGTTTTATTCCCTGTCCAGATGTGCTTCTTGCCCATCTGTTATGGTCATGCACAAACATGTTGAGTGTTCGGGGGGGGGGGGCTCGATGCTTCTACTTTAATAATGCTGGGCTGAGAGAGGGACAAAAAGATGCTGCTGGAAAGAAAGCAAACTTAAAACTAGACTTTAAGTCTGACTTTTTTGAAACTAACAGCAGCACTTCCTTCTATTGCAAGCTACTTTTTAAGTTTAAATTAGTTTACTCACCCTTTCCAGTCCCTTACTTCAGTCCCATGAAACCCAGCACGAACCGAAGCAGGGTTTCTTTTTTCTTTTAACAGGGAATTTCTTCCCTGTGTTTTACCTGGGGATCCTGAAATTATCCTGGAAAAGCCGACTGGGGGGAATTGGGATTTTCAGCTACAGTTAAAAGGTGTCTTTTTCAGTTCGGATTAACTCCTTAGTCTTTTTATGTTCCTAATAAATGCTTTCCAACAGGTTGTTCACTTCTGTACTGTTTTGTGTGTGTGTAAAGTGCCGTCAAGTCGCAGCCGATTTATGGCGACCCCTTTTGGGGTTTTCCTGGCAAGAGACTAACAGAGGTGGTTTGCCAGTGCCTTCCTCTGCACAGCTACCCTAGTATTCCTTGGTGGTCTCCCATCCAAATACTAACCAGGGCCGACCCTGCTTAGCTTCTGAGATCTGACGAGATCAGGCTAGCCTGGGCCATCCAGGGCAGGGCATACTGTTTTAGTTAGTCTTTATAATGGTATCACCTTACTATAACTTTTGGATTCTTTTGTTTGAAGAACACAAATTCTCTTTTGATTTCTTCTAAATACATTTGCCTAACCCCACATTTTCTTCTTTCACTTTTTATTTAAAGTTATTGAAAATTAAAAAGGTAAAGGTCCCCTGTGCAAGCACCGGGTCATTCCTGACCCACGGGGTGACGTCACATCCCGACGTTTCCTAGGCAGACTGTTTATGGGGTGGTTTGCCAGTGCCTTTCCCAGTTGTCTTCCCTTTACTTACCATAGTCTAAAAAAGTGTTCACGCTCTTTCTAGTAATGTCCCAAAGTTAAGACAGAAAAGGAAAACCATATTACTTAAGTTTAGCTGTTTCCAGGTTTTCCCAATCTACCCCAAATTACAAATCTTTAGTACAAAGAACGAACTTCTTCCTTTATCAAATGGGATATTGCATCAGATTTCCGTTCTAGTTTCTCTTTTGGGACATGATAAAATAGGGATAACAGAATGGGGTCACTAGATAAATTTGTTTTCAACTTTGGGTGTTTATATTTTAAGTGCAACCGAGTTATCTTCACATAACAGGTTTACACAAGCTATATTGAGGCCAGTCAGCATCAAACTGGTTTACTCTTTTCAGTGAGGGAAGAAATACCGATTCCCCCAACTGCTTGCTTCAAATCCACAATACAAAACGATTTCCTCTATTATTTATCTGCATGCATTATAAATGAAAAAGGTCCAGGGGCTGAACACACCAGGATTTCATCACATCTGCAAAAAGGTTGCATGATATTTTAAAGCTCAATTTTACAGTTAGTGTGTTTACAATTATGGAGTGAAATAAAAGGCTTGGCCATTTAAACAAAGACAAAAGCTGCAATTTAAGTATTCAAAAGAAAGGTTTGATCTGCACTGTTAAACTTTGCATTACAGATGGCAGATCAGCAATATAATCTTCACTGATTTGGAACCAAATTATGTAAAGGGCAAACGTTTCTTAAACAACTATGTATATACCAGAACCCAAGGGCCACTACCTAAGTTACAATTTGAAATTTTGCTTTTATTTTGTTATATGCTATATTGTATGTGAGAAAGTGTTTTTAACAATAGAAAAGTAGAACAGAAACTCCTTAAAACCATAACACAAACTAGTAGGACTCCTGTATCTGAAAAAATGTTCTCTCATAATGGCTACCATTTTCAGTAACTCAAAGACAGGGGTTGAAGGATTCTGGGAAATCTTCTGCAGGACACATATCTGACTCAGTCTTAATTAAATATTTAACTCTTCTTCTCCCCCACCCCCACCCCAAATATCATAGAGATAGCAGTGATAGAATGTTTCCTTTGGATGGACCACTTTATTTACAAATATTCACACAGATCCTACTAAAAGCAAGCAGATCCCGAAAAATATCAAATACAACCATTAATCCTGGATGAGGCTTCCAAAGGCACTAGGAGCCAGGGGAACAAATTGGGAGGGAACTGGGAACATCTAAGCTACTGAATAATGCCTGGGCTGGGCATGTATTCCCTCCTCATTGGTAGATAATTTTTTTGTAGTGCAAATAATGAGACAGTCCAAGAGACTGCTAGATGAAAGAGATTTGACCTGGGCAAAAGCAATAGAGTTAGCACTGGCAGCAGAGGCTATTGTACAGAATGTACAAGACTTAATTCTAGATTTTAAAGACACTCAAGGCAATCAAATACATAAGATACTAATTCCCCAGGAAGTGAGTCTGAAAGTCTGAAAAGATATTTTCAATGTGTAGAGTCCTACCCTGTATCTGGATGCAGCACTACACGTTGTCATAAGTGCTCCAAAACTGGCCAGTTGGCCAGGAAGTACAAAGTAGGAAAGCCAGAGAAACACAGCAGCCTTTTACCTGGAGGGAGAGGAAAATTCAGAGGGGGTAGTCCACACTATGTAATGTTTCAAAGGGAAGAAAGTGGGCCTACATAGAGGGTGCTTTCACACATGGTGAATAATGCACTTTCAATGCACTTTAATGATGGTTTGCAAGTGGATTTTGCTATTTCACACAGTAAAACCCAGCTAAAAAGTGCATTGAAAGTGGATTGAAAGCACCCGAAGTCACAATTGAACTGAGCAACCACCCACTATACATTTAATGAGACATAGATGCCTCTTCCATAGTAATGAAAAAGGGGACTATATCAGAAATATCGCAAAGGACCTGAAACATTAGAATAGAGGTGGCTTTGCAAACCTATACAGGAGAGTGAGTTCCAGAGATGGGTTCTGTACTCATGGCTGTAAAATCGTCAACAGAAATCTACTATTGGTCATCCAAGGGAAAGGGACAAATTTAATTGGCAGAGAATGAGTTAGAGTTCAACTGGCATTAAATATTTAAGATAGACTCCCCAGCAATTCATACTCTTCACATGATCTTAGGACCTTATTCCAGGCTCTCCCAAGGAAGATTGGGAACCTTGGAGCGGATTACAGCCTGAAATATTTCATGGGAGTTCCAGTTCCTTACTCTCTCCAAGAAAAGACTGGACAAGAATTGGACTGAATGGGAAGAGAGAACATAATATCCCTTTTAACATTCTCAGAATGGGCCACTCCAACAGTGCCTGTAGTAAACCAAAGTAAGACTGTCCATATATGAAAGGATTATAAAGCAATTATGAATAAAGTTCTTCTGAGCTTGGCCTTTGGGTTGGGGAGAGCAGGGTAAAAATGCAATAAATAAATAAATAAGATAACTACCCCATTCTTAGGAGAGAATCTACTATTAATCTGGGGGGGGAGCTTTCAGTAAGGTAGACATGCCCTAAATTTAGCAACAGATGAAGTTAAAAAGTGACTAAACAGTTCACTAACAAACATTCATGAAGACATAGTATTACAGCCAATTGCCCTATGGAATTTCCTCTGCCCCAGGGATTTTCCAGAGAGCTATGGAAAATTTGTTGAAAGGAACTCCGTGGGTGGTAGTATTAATTTATGAGCTCTTCATCACAGGTTGGGAAGACAGAGAACATCTGTCAATCTTGGAAGGGTATTCCAAAGCTTAGAAAAGGGAAGAGTTTGCTTTTTAAAAAGCAGGTGTTCTTTTATGAAACCGCAAGTTATATACTTGGGCAACCAGATAGCCAAAGAAAGGTATTCACCCTGAAGCTGAAAAGGTTGAAGCCACTGGAAGTACCCCAGCTGCACATAACACAACTGAATTAAACATACCTAAGAATACTGAACTACTAATTTCTGCACAGATGGAAGGTGGTATGGTTTAGCCTGATTTCATCAGCTAAGCAGGTTGGTACTTGGATGCAAAACCACCAAGGAATACTCTGCAGAGGAAGGCAAACCACTCCTGCTTCTCACTTGTCCTGAAAGCCCCTTGTTGAAGTTGCCATAAGTCAGTTGTGACTTGATGGCACATATGCACATACTTAATTTCTCCCCAATGTCGCAGTCCTTTTGCACCACCTCCTGAAGAAAGTGGGGAGAAGGATCAAGAAAAAGCATTTCAAGACTCCAAAACAATTATTCTGGCCCACAGCACTTTTGACTCATTTTTATCTAATAAAAACTAATTTTATCTTTTATGGGGTGGAGCAGTATTGTTCCATACAATGGAGACTGGGAAGAAGAAACCTATTGGTTATGTTTCCAGAACCTAAAAAGGCAAAATGGGGCTATTCTTAACTGGAAAAGGAGAGACTAGCTGTTATTATTGGTCAATACCTATGTAAAAATAAATTTTCCACCCTGAGACTTCACAAAGTATTAGTAGAACAGTCCACTAGCACCTCAGAAACTAACAAGATTTCTGGAGTATAAGCTTTTAATAACTTTTAATGGAAAAGAAAGTCAGAACATGTTTGGACTTAATATGTCATAGGGTGGAGAAGTAAGTATTGAAGAAGCAGAGAAGTTAGAAGGGAAAATATTATTATCATGCCTGACAGAGATAATAATATATCTATTTCTATGCACACCATCCCACATGGGTCCCTGGAATTAACAAAAACTCAGACAGGACAAGTATCTTTTCAAAGGGAACTGTCAAACGGCCAAGATATGAAACAGCATCATATTTGAATAAGGAACATGTATACCTGAAATACATGTTAATACCTGAAATACTATAAGGTTAATTAAATGGAAAGGGATGGAATGAACTGGTTGGAAGGGTTTACCTGGACAATTATGAATGCATATTACAGCATCTACTGTTCTTTTATTTTAATTTCCAGTTGCCTGAATAAACAGCATCCCTGTTAAAATAACTATCACTGTAAGCACCTGTGTTTGAGGAAAGGGAGACTTAATGGTCCAAAATCGCCTCCCCTCCCTAAAAGAAACCCTGGGGAGATTATTAAGTCAATTTAAGTCTTTAGTATAGATATGCACTTCAGGATACAGGAACTCTGATATGGATTATCTTCTACCACTAAAGTTAATGGACAGGAGAAGTCTCTGTTCAAATGCACAATGAAATTAATGCCGTTATGTAGACTGGAGCAAATAATGGTTTGGATCCTACGACAGATCTTCCCGTGTGTCTCTCCAGCCATGGCAAAGGCTTACCTCTGCTGAAGGGCTTGCTTTCTCAGCCACTAGCGCTTTTGCATGTGTCATATTAATCTTTTTTCCAAGGACACCTTATGCACATGAAAGTGCTTGCAGCAGAGGAAGCAAATGCCGCAGCAGAGGAAAGCCCTAGCAAAGCTGTCATAGGAGCCAAGCCTATGAGTTTCGTCAAGTAGCGGTTGAGCTTTCGCATCTGAGAATGGGGGTGGGATCTTGCAAAGTTTTTAAAACATTAGTTTATGTAGAGCAACTCTGTATCTCCATTAAGAGACCATGAATTTTTTTTCACTGGCCAAGAATACACATTTAATTAAAAACACTGAAGCAACTCAACAGTGAACATTGCTTGATCGGATTTCCTGAACAAACTGAGTTTGGTTTCACAAACATGCCAGAATACTCCAAGGCAACTTTGGCCAAGAACACAGAGCGGTATGTTTTCTGTACAAATTAAATGCAGGAAATATGGAAAACTGGTAACATAAAAGTGTAAATGCAATTTAAAATGTAAAACCACAGAAACAAATCTGCAAATGATATAAATAAGCTTTTATTTTTAACATATGAATTGTGAGAAAGGAAAATGGAATCTTTCTGAAACAATAATTCTGACACCGTTCATTTAGTACCAACATTAAATTTACTGTGTTAGGAGTGCAGAATGTTAACACTATAGGCAGATAGAAAAATTAAACACACAGCTTTTCTTTAAATGAACATATTTCAAGCTTACTATCAGCATAAAGAGGGGAACTCTGAAAAAAGTAGCTTGAAATGAACAAGTTATTGTTCACGTTTTATTCTGAGCTGAAAGTTCACGCATTTCCTTTATATAACAGGTTTATCAATTCCCTGGTTTTCTTCCAGCGTTAAGAAATTTACTGATAGATAAGATAAAGCAATCTATTTAAAAATGTATGGCTGGCAAGCAATCAGTTCTAGTCATTGTTTGAAAACAATAGTGTAATAATGCACCCTCCAAGTTCATTTAGAACACGATAATTGATTTGTTTCTTGCCCAAAATGGCTCACGATGAGACCTTTTTTTTACTGCAAACCTTTTAAGATGATGCTTATCAGCACACTTCTATTGCAAATATAAGTTACAATAAGAAACAGGTTGTTATGTTGAAACAATTCTTGAGTATCCTGAGCAGAAGTGATCCTTTGTTTCAAAATGTTAAGCATGTTCAATATCCTTTATATCTTTCCTGCTCAGTAACCATGAAGGTTCTACATAGTTACATGCTAGTTATTATCAGCCAGTGTGGTCTAGTGGTTAAGAGCGGCGGACTCTAATCTGGAGAACCAGGTTTGATTCCCCACTCCTCCACATGAAGCCTGCTGGGTGACCTTTGGCTAGTCACAGTTCTCTCAGAACTATCAGCCCCACCTACCTCACAAGATGCCTGTTGTGGGGGGAGGCGATTGTAAGCTGCTTTGAGACTCCTTTCGGCAGAGAAAAGCAGGGTATAAAAACCAACTCTTCTTCTTCTTCTTCTTCTCATTAATGACCGAACAATCCAGGGCCCAAAATACTGATTTGGGGGGGAGAGGCTGACTTGATACCATGGAAGCGCCTGTACAAAGTATACTGTTGGGTCCCTTCTGTGTTATAGCCAGCTGGCTGGAATTATAGTGGCAGCTATCGATGAATAAGGCCATAGAATAAGGTTATGGTCATCAGTTCTGGTCAGGAGGAAGCGTCACAGGCAGGAACCCAAATAGCTTTGGTAAGCTTTTACAGTGTTAGGAAGATCGCAATCAAAAGTTGAAGGGTGACAACCTGACACACCTCACTATTCTACAGTTCCTTGGCCATCCCTGCCTGCTGGAATACTGCCACAGCTACAGCCAAGGGGCCCTGTTCTAAACCCACAGGGGAATCCACCTCTCAGTCTTAACAAAAGACTTGCAGCCCATTCCTGAGATTTCGGCCAAAACCTCATAGGAGGAGGCGAGGCCAGTCCCGCCGGCGGCCAAGCGCCACGGGACCACGCCTTGCTCCTCTGCCGGCGAGGCCTCTTCGTGGCACTGGCCACGGCATAGTGGCTGCGCCGGCGCAGGGGGGCGTTCTGGGGGAAGGAGCTGCTGGTTAGGCGGCTTCCTATCCCGGTTCGGCCCGGTACGGCAGTGCTGCGCCTACTTTTTAGCAGGCACAGCCTCGCTGTTCCCTATGGGGCAAAGGCCCCGGTTAAACAAAAAAAAAAGCAGCGAAACAGCTGTATTTTGTTTAATGGCATACGCGAAACGGCTTAGGAGGAGGCGCAGCTGCGCCTCTTCCCCACCGTCTGCATACGCCATCAGCTCAGGAATGGGCTGTTAATGTTAAAGTAGCTTACTGCTTAGATTCACATCTAGCCAAATAAAGATAGTAAACATTTCTAGTCAGTTCCAGTGGAACTGTGTCATTTAAAAAAGAGATAGAAAGCAATATCTGAACAGTAGAAAGAAATTTATAAACAAACAATTAATGCTGACTTGCAGTATATTTTATTTCATTGCATAAATACTGGCAGCAAAAGAAAGAAATTCCATCCAGATGTTATGCTGTGCTTGCACTGACATGCATAAAAGGGAGTTGCAATTTTCCATCTGCACAAATGAAATTAATATCAAAAAATAGGTGTGGAATTAAAAAAATAATTAAAAGCTTTTCAACCCAAAAAGTCATAATCTTCAGAAACCAAAAGTACCAGAATTCTTCTCAAACGCATTATTTAAGGAAACCAATGTAGATGATCTATAAACAACATTTTGTGATTCAGTTCATCTTATTCTGCCCAATTTAAATGTCAGTTTTTAACTCAAACCTGCGGGCAGAGTTTGTTCTTTATAACATAATTATGGTACACACTGTCTAAGGAGCTTTATAAATAATAAACATATTTCTATTTAAGCAAACAGCATTGGCTAAAAGTCCCAAGTTTACTTATAATCAATACATACAACTGTACAAGCATAACAGTTCAGCTCAATACTGTATACAGTTTTAAAAGCTTTTATTCACCTAAAGAGGTCACACTGGTGAAGATGTACTACTAAAAGCTCAGATTTATTAAGAATATACCAAAGCAGGATTACTGCTAGGGATCAGATTGCTACAGAGCTGCTTTTTGTAAGAGAAAAAGATTTTAAAATAAAGCTGTGAGTGTCTCAGAATCAGCTTAGCTAAAATCTATAATATAGTTTCACAACTATAAATAGGAGTTCAAAAGAAACACTCCATTAGGAACAATCATCTTTACTATAAAGCAAAACTGTCTTTTAAAGAATAAATATCTGAGGAATAGTGCATTTATGAGTAATATGACATATGAATTTGGTGGCAAAGAGCAATACTGCTTTGAGAACAAGGAAGATCCAACATTTGCTATCATTTACTAATAAATAACAATGAAAGATGTACTGAGAAGCTCAGTACAACATAGGAAAAATGCTTCTTTGGTCCATTACAAAGCATTACAGCTGAAAATGGCAAATGCTTAGAGGTTTGTGTTTCTGGCAGAAATTGCCTCTGTGCCAGAACAAATGTCAGGAACGCGCTGAATTCCAATAATATTGAAACAACACAGTTCTCTCCTCTACCAGAGATGAAGATGTTCCAAGAACAACCACCCAATGATTTCTAAACTGTTTATATGGAAGAGTTGTTAGCAACAGAAACAAAATGCTTTATTGAATGCAAACTAACGAAAATTGGCTTCAAGATACGTTGCTGCAACTGTGACACAGAAGAAGCAGCAGGAAATCAAAAACTCACTACATTTTCCAGTTTTTGTGGCTAGAGAAAACCTTCAACAGAATTATGTAGGTTTATTATTTAGAGCAACCACATTAGTCAAGTGAAAAACCACCTACATAAAACAGTTTGATAAAGTTAAATTGAAGTTACATCGAAGAAACATAAGACAAGTTTACCGTATATACTCGCGTATAAGCCGAGTTTTTCAGCCCAAAAAAAGGTCAATACGGTAGAGGGGGGAGGGGGAGGAGGGAGGGGGGAACTTACCACCGTCACCGCCGCCGGGTCGTGCACCTTTCCCCGGCCGGCAGCAGCCTTCCTGGGCTGGCAGGAGGCCCCTGCAGGCCGGGTCACCGCCGCGCCCACGCGCCTTCCTCCGGCTGGCAGCGGCCTGGAGGGGCCTCCTGCAGGCGCAGGAAGGCTGCGCCGCCGCCGATTTGCCGCCTCTCCCGGTGAGTAGGGGGTTCAGGGGCTCTTCCCCCTCCCCCCCTTGGATGGCACTGGGGTCGGGGTGGGTTGGGGTGGGTCGGGACGGCCCAGGAGGCTGGCGGGAGGGCGAGATCATCCCTGCGCTCTAAAATGGCGGCCGCCATTTTAGAGTGCAGCATTACCAGTAAAGGGAATTTCTTATTGACCCTCAGCTTATACGCGGGTCAATAAGAAATTCCCTTTTCTGGCCTCAAATTTGGGGGGTGGGCTTATACCCGAGTATATACGGTACTTATTCTGACTCCAGGAATGGTTTTCCCTATTAAGCAATCACACTGTTGCCATTTGGGGGTGTTTACTTGAGGATTATGTAACAATCCATGAAAACTTCAGCACAAGTAATTACATCTTTAACTTAGATAGACAACATAACTACATTTTAGAGCAGCTTTCTGATTAGTTGTAGGTAGAGTCCCTTCATGATCACTATGGAAAACACAAATCAGTTTTGTAACAATTTCAGAGATGGAAAAAACACTCCGATGTATAAATCGCAGAGAGGGAGTGAAGTAATAATCATGCAGATTTTAGATAAATAGATAGAGTATTGCTTGACTCACTGTTATGGATATTTTAGTTATATTAGCAGCACGGTCTTAGTTTCTTTTCAACAATTTTTATTATGAGTATTTTAGTAATGTTATGTTTCCATTTTCTTCTGTTTTTGTATTTCCATTTTCTTTCGTTGTTGTATTCTCATTTTCTCTTAATAAAAGATTTTTTTTAAAAAGAAATCACTTTTGGAGACAGGTTTAAGTAACCCCCATCTTGCAGGGATGCCACTTTCCAGGTTCTGGAAAGACCTTCTTGTGGTGCTCCCTGTTCCCCACCCTCACTCAATGGAGCAGCAGTGGGGAAATGCCATTGACATCAGGACATCACTTCCTGTTTTCGAACAATAAATGACATGATGCTCTAGAAATTTTAAAAATCTCTATGGTTTTGCCAGAGATTTTGAAATTTCTAGATTGTTATGACATCACGTCCTGTTCCAAAACAGGAACTGACATCTTAGAAGTTTCCATCCTCCCAATGCTCCTAAGGATTGCCAGTCAAGGACTGCCAGCCCTAACATGTTCACTGAACTTGTGCACTGGTTCAGTTAAAGCAGTTTCCAATTATCCAATGAAATAATGGAATATATAACCTAATCCTAAAGGTCATTTACTTTTTGCTCTGAAATAGCAAGGTGTGAAATAATCAAATGCAAGTTTATTTTTGGGAAGAAATAGACATTTTGGTTATTTCCTATCAAAAAAAGTTAACTTGTTTCATATTGTATGTTACATTGATTATATTTATCTTATTATGTTTAAATTAGTCCTTGTTTTGAATTTGCTAGATATTTTATGTGTAGTGGCAATCTCAGTTCTTTTTGTTTCATTTTTTCTATCTATTTTGTTTTCCATCTTTTGTATTAACTATTATCTAAAAATAAATAAATATAAAAAAGAAAAGATAAACTTATTTCACTGATTTAACAACAGTAAATGCATCATTCATAACTTTTGCAGGGCTCAACTGGAAAAACTGGGAGGGGGGGTCTCCTTGGGGGGAAAATGATGAAAGTTTCCCCAAATATTTTTACAAACCTTCACATCTTTACCTTACTGGCTGCTGATGTGAACTTTACTCACCTGGCTGCCTCAGAATCTTCTTTGAGAAGAGTTGTACAGACAAGTTAATTATTTCAAAGCTTTAATTAGACAGTTGCTGCCTTGCTTACCCCAGAGAATAATACAAAATAGATAAGGTAAAAATCTATACAACAGTAGTATTAGTGACAAGTGACCAGACTAATTAGCAAATCAATCTTATTTAAGATTCATGCGCCCTTACCTAAGAAAAACAAATGTGATTCAGACTCAGAAGAAGACGACAGTGGAGATTTCTATACCATTCAAGATCTCTAATCTTCATAACAGAGATTCAAATTCTCTTTCATGTCCAGTTTGAGCCTTAGTTAACTACTTACTCAAAACTATCTTAGGAAACCGGGGAAGAGCCGAGATTCAAACCCAAATGTCCTTGATCCAGGTTCAACCACTTGCCATGGCGGCTATCACACCCACGCTTGTATACTACTGCATGCTGCTGCTCTTTCTTGTTAAGAGTTAAGAACAATTTTAAAATATGTTCTTCATTTACAGTTTACATGACACTTCAACATAAACATTAGAAGGCTATGTGCCAAGGAAAGTAAAGACAGAATTTATCAGCATGTCTCTTCATTAAAATAAAAACTGAACACTTGGCTTTCCAAATGTTTGACTATTTTTCTAAATAAGAAGCTTGTTTAGATTTTCCTGGCCCTGACTTGCATAGCCCAGGCTAGCCCGATCTTGTCAGATCTCGGAAGCTAAGCGGTGTCAGCCCTGGCTAGTATTTGGATGGGAGACCCCCAAGGAATACCAGAGGCATGAAGCGGAGGCAGGCAATGGCAAACCACCTCTGAATGTCTCTTGCCTTGAAAACCTTACAAAGGCACCATAAATCAGCTGTGACTTGACTGTACTTTCCTCCACCACCAAGATTTTCCCATGCAACATTACAAAAGCTTGAGTTTTGTGCATCTCTCACTGATCTGAAGGGGAGTCTGCGCACAATCTCAATGAATTGTGCTCCTACTTGTTACCAGAAACCACCTTGTATAATGACATGCCCCTTCACATACAGATATAATTCCCAATAGCATTAGAAGAAAACAGAACCATTCCCACTGGGACAAACAGGCAAGGTAGAACTCAGCTTCCACTGGAGAGTTTGACATATTACCTCAAGCAGACTTTAGGATTTCACTAAAAGAGGCAGAAAGTTGCCACCTCACTCCATGATGATATTCTTACCACTAGGAGAGGTCCCATTGAGATGTTCCACTTTAAGCACCAAAATATTATTTTGCCCAACTCCATCGCTCCAATTTGCTCCGCATGTCAACCAGGCCAAGTTATTCTGGGTCCCAGATGTAGCGGGTGTCCAATGAAGGTTCAATCGAATTAAAAACCCTTCATGGACATCTGGTTATTTGCGAGTGATAGGATCTCTCTCGCAATAGCAGCAGCACATCTTGCAACCCGCCCAATAACACTAATCCACAAACGCCACCTGTTCCCCACATGTAAAAATGCATTCCTAATGAAAGGCCTGCTCTTTGCTTAGCTCCGCACATGTTCTACATTAAAATGAGAAACTGCCATCTTCATAGGAGAGGCCATCTCTCTCAACTGATGCAAAACATAATCTGGACCTCTTCAACCGACAGCTATGGTCTTCTCAAGCAGCCACAAGCAAATATAATTGTATTTATATAATATTTACAGAGGCTATATTCTTTAAAGAAAACAAAAATTAAATCATACATCAATCAGTTTTATTTCCTCCATTTTACACAATGTAAAATTTAATGAGCTGGTTATTTAAAAAATAACTTAGCTATATAAAGCAGAGCAAGCATGACTTGGCACTAAATATTCTGAATCTTTATTGTGCAGAATAAATCAACATGTTTCAGTTAGAAGTTTATTACTGCAGTCTAACTGGGAGTTTGAACTAAAGTTCACTGAATGGAATACCAATTTTTCTTTGGTCAAGAAGACACCAAGTAAACCTATTCACATTTAGGTTGTTAAGAAATTAGAATTTGCTATTTATATGGTTAATATGTTTTGTTGAAAGATTTTCAAATGGGGTTATAGAAAACCAATACATATGAAACATAGATATTGATAAGGGAAATATAAAACTGGCTTCCTTATCACATATGATAATTCCTACTCTAATCACCAATAATGCAAGCGTATCTGTTTCTCAAACATATTAATGTATAGAGGTATTCATTTTACATTGTATTTTTAATCAACAGTATAGTATTGTTTGGTATTAACTAGGTGAGGTCTATGAATGTGAACTCCAATCAATAAGATTTAGGAATGAAAGCCATATGAAACTTCGCAGACTTTTGACAAACTTCATTTGTCATGTAAATTCCTCCACAACTAACATATCCCAGGTTTTGTTACCCAACTTTGTAAATATGGTAAACGACCAGAATTCTTGCTGTGATTAACAATGCAAGTACTCACCATTTATTGAAGTGCTGTTCTTTTCAGGATAACGACCAATGTAATTTTTAAAAGAGTCAACTCGCAACGTTTTGATTTTTTTATTATTACAATTTATTTATTTTGTTTCTTATATACCCCACCTTTCTCCTCAATGGGGACCCAAAGCAGCCAGAGATGGGAGAGAAGGAAATAGCAATCAAGCACCTGAGGAAAGACCTAAAACGGCACGCCAGTGTTTGATTTCATGGCCTGTTAGAAAAAGGTGGTAATACAAAAATAAAAGCTGATAGCCCATTCACAGTAATCCCTTATTATATTACTTCTGCCTTCTTCAGCCTTATTTCACTATTTTTCAGTAAAATACTGGGCACTTTATAGACAACATTTTTTTTACTTTACTACAAACCTGAAGTGTACAGATCAGCTGTATTTTAAAAACAAAACAGCCTTAAATTATGCCCTTCTAGATTTTTGGTTTCTGAAGCCACAAAAAAGTGAGAAATGCTTTCCTTTCACTTGCTGCTACCTCCTCCTCATTCTGTCCTCCCTCCCATATTACTGGATGTATCCTATGACTCCCACTAAGACAGATTCAAGGCCTTTCTTCCACCAAGCCTTTTTTTTTTCAAAAGAGAAAGAGTTCCTTCAATGGAGGATGGCTTTTTCTCATGAAGAGATGCTTCAAAGAACACTTTGTCTTTGTTGATGGAAGTCTTTCTCGGTGGGAGGAAAGCTTACAGCCCGCTATAAGAGGGGGGTAGAAATGCAACGGCTGGGAGCGGAGCACCTGTGCCGCTTCCTGTAAGGCTTCCCTGCCAGAAAACAGAATAAATAAACCATGTGAAAATAGGAAAATTGGGAAACTCACCCATTGACTTCAGTGAGGCTATGCCAGCTATTTTGCTGGCGTAGCTCCGCTGCAGAGTGAAGGGGCGTTCCCAGGCCAAAAGGAGTTAGGAAGATGCCCAATGGAAGCTCCACCCCCAAAAACGCTCTGAGAACGCCTCCCAGGGAGATACGCTAGTGGGAGGCAGTGCCATGCTGCTACTGGTGTCCAAGGAGACTGGCGTAAGTTGCCCTATGCCAGTGTCCATGCCAGTTTGCACGTGCAAGTGGCACAGATGCCAGCATAGGGGTCACGCCAGTTCTTGTGCAGCTCCACTCCCCCTTCAGGATTGCACACTTAGTGGAACAGAGAGTTATAGGATCCAACCCTATGCCCGGCAAGACACAGAATTCACTGGAATATCAGCTAGGATGAAATGAGACACAAATCCCAAAAACATGTAGGCTCCCAACCTAGATAGCTACACAAGAGCTTAGATGAAAAGAGCTGAACGTTGATATTATATCTTAACAGCAGCAATACTGGTTGCAACCTCTAGTACTTTCCTGTCTCCATCAAATCTGCAAGCATGAATGCAGCTGGAATCCACCCATACCTTGCACCATACCTCTCTCCACTAGCAGGTGGGAAATTGGGTGGGTGAGACAAAGAGTTAGGAATGGCATGGAACCAGCCATAGCTGCATCCTCTATAGCTGCAAGGCAATCAAATAGATAGAAAGCAAATGAACACCCCTGCCACGAGAAACTATTTAGGGGAGAAGTTTAAATGATATTTATGCATTGCAAAGGGGAAGTGCAAACTGACTATACTGATAAATCCCTTTGTGTGCATAGGGTACTCCTTGCATGCTGTACTGGATTAACGCCAAAGGCTGAATAGATGCTCTCAGCTCAAGAACAACAATTCCTCTGTAGTTGCTAGCAACAGAGAGGCCTAGATGACAACCGCTCGACAAATACACTTAAAGAAAAAAAAACGTCTTTTCTCAAAGAAACCATTCACTTTTTAGGCTTACAGTCAAATCCACATCAGGAATACAATGCATTTATAATACATATTTACCATCTTCTGGAATTGAGCCTCTACTAACTTGCCTGTCCACACATACCGATGTTAGTTATTTTTTTCTTTCACAAAATTTCCCTACCTGGTCACCAGATGCCAATTCTTGTTCGCCCCATATCAACAGCTCAGTAGGCATTCACAAGCCTGAGACCACAGAAGCTTCCAGTAAGACTGGTACCATGTTAGAAACACATCAAAACATACTGCATACATACCAAGAATACAGGTGTACTGTTCTAATATCAATGTATTAATATATTAATGTACTTACTGGTTTAATTCTACATCCAGGATAAAAGAAGATCCGAAAGCATCAACCTGGAAGCTGGCTCGGGCAATATGAGTAGACTGCAATGTTAAAATAATTGAAATGGGTTAGCATTCAACTATCCCCAGTGTATTCTGTAAATATATAATAAAGAAAATGTACTTAGTATCAACTCAGATGTATGCAATTAGGCTGAATTATTTACTTTGAGTTTTTTCCCCAGATTGTAATGTCTCAGTCTTTTCTGCAAAATTTTACAACATCCCCCTTTCTATATTTTAACAGTCATATTCAGCATCCTTACAATTAAGGAATTTGCTAAATTACGCACAGTTAGATATTTTCCAAACATTCAAAAAATGAACAAAACTCATATTTTCCCCCTTAGCACTACAATTGCAATCTTAGTTCATGCAGGTTTGCCAGCTCTGGCTTGGGAAATTCCTGGCGTTTGGGGGGAAGTACCCAGAAAGGGCAGCATTTGGGGAGGAAATTCAGCAGAGATGTAATACCACAGACTCTACCCTCTGAATTTGCCATTTTCTCCAGGGGAACTGATCTCTATGGTCTGGAGATCAATTGTAATTCCAGGAGAGCTCTTAAGTCTCACCTGGAGGTTGGCAAAACGAAGTTCATGCCGCCAAAGTGGGAAGTATCTATACCAGTGATGGTGAACCTTTTAGAGACCGAGTGCCCAAACTGCAACCCAAAACCCACTTATTTATCGCCAAGTGCCAATACAGCAATTTAACCTGAATACTGGACATTATTGCTAGGGTTGCCAGGTCTCCAGCCACCACCTGGAGGTTGGCAGCCCTAGTAGGGGAAGGGGAAGGGATGGAGAAAGGAAGGAACTGGGAGAGGAAAGAGAATGAAGGAACTGGGGAAGGAAGGAAGGAAGGAAGAAAGAAAGGGGGGAGGGACAAAGAGAGAGAGAGAGAGAGAGAAAGAGAGAAAGAGAGAAGGTAGGAAGGAACTGGAAAAGGAAAGTGAAGGAAGGAACTGGGGAAGAAAGGATGGAAGGAAGGAAGGAAGTGTCCTGGGTCGGGCCTCAAGCCCCACCCAGGACTTGTTCCAGGATGCACACCCGAAGTTCTCCCCCCCCCCCTTACCGGCAGCTCTGGGGAGGCGGCGAGGCTACGGCACGGGATGGCGGAGACGTTGGGCCCCGGCGCGGCGGCA
The DNA here is from genome assembly GCF_029931775.1 of Euleptes europaea. Classification (NCBI taxonomy): domain Eukaryota; kingdom Metazoa; phylum Chordata; class Lepidosauria; order Squamata; family Sphaerodactylidae; genus Euleptes; species Euleptes europaea. The sequence continues at coordinate 54,343,920 of NC_079322.1, forward strand.
TTGGGCACCTGCTGTCGGGGGCAGGGGAGGAGGGGGCAGCGAGGGCGAGCGCGCCAACACTTGCGACCCCGCCAGCCTGCGGGCAACCTTAACGGCGGGGAGGGAGAAGGCAGAGGCCTCGCGGCCACGCCCAAGCAGGAGGACTCGAGGGTGGCTCTGGCTACCCCACAAGCTTACCGCAGGAGTCAGGGACGAGCGCGAACGGGGGAGAGGGGGAGGACGGCGGGAGATGGCAGGCCTTTCTCCGGTGGACGCACGGCTGTTGAGGGGCCGCCTGGCCCTCCACGAGCGCCCGGAGGAGGCGGGCGAAAACGGCTGGGGGAGAGGCGCCTGAGGAGGAGGACGATGGCGGCGGCAGCCTGGAGCTGGACTGCTGGGAGCCGCCTGAGGGGGACAAGGAGGAGGAAGGCGGTGAGGAGGAGCTGCTTCTGGAGCCTAGAGGAGGAGGCCCCGCCTCGTTACTGCTGGCCTCCCCGCCGCCTATCAGCTGTTGTGGGGCAAGAGGGGGGAAGAGGAAGAAGCCAGCCGCGTGCGTGCGAGGCAGGAAGCTGACCCGCCGACGCACGCACGGTGGGGGGGGAGCTCTGCTGAGAGAGGGAGGGGCACAGACGACCCAGGAGGCCTTTTGGAGCTCACCCACGCGTGCCGGCAAAGAGGGCTACGCGTGCCGGAAGTGGCACGCGTGCCATAAGTTCGCCAACACAGATCTATACAATAAACCTATTTCAGTTTTATATCACTTTAACCATAATTCTTCCCTCGAAGAATACGGAATCTCATAGGGCGATGAGACTGCTGGGCTCTACTTCTTATGTTTTCCCATACAATAGGGGTTTTTTTGGGGGGAGACCTCACCTCAAGTTTATCTATGTTCAACCAGCAGCGTTGCCAGCTCTCGGTTGGGAAATACCTGGAGATTTTGGGGTGGAGCCCAAGGAAGATGGGGTTTGGGGAGGCATTTTAATGGGGTTTAATGCCATAGAGTCCACCTTCCAAAGCAGCCATTTTCTCCAGGTGAACTGATCTCTGTCGCCTAGAGATCAGTTGTAATCCCAGGGGATCTCCAGCCACCACCTGGAGGTTGGCAACCCTATCAATCAGTCATTAGCTATCTGAGTTAGCTATACATAGCTATACAGTCTTATGTAAGTAGTGTAGTTTATGTGAGAGATGAGCAAGTGCACACAATTATTCTCCATAAGGTTATATGTGGAACAGGAGTCACCAAGAGTTTCCTACTTTATTTGTACTGTAACAGTGGCCCAAAAGATCTGCTGATTACAGTATGCATTTTGGCTGCTGCTTTGGGGAAGCAGAGATTTGCTGCTTTCGGATGCTTGTGTACGAAGACAATCGTCAATGTTGTGGGGTGGGGAGGTGAACATATCCCCCCCTTTTCTGCCTCGGAAAACCCTTGATGTCTCTGTGAAAACTGAGACTTGGCATTTTCTACTTCTCTCTGTCTCTGTCTCTTCCTCCAGCCTCCCCCCTCCCCATTCTCTGGTATGCAAACACGGTGCTGGCTTCTTGGGCTGACGGAGAAGGGGGGGAGCCTGCCTGCAGAGGCTTTTCAGTTACTGTTCTGAAGCTTTCATTTTCTTCCCTTGAGTAGAAGAAAAATTCTTCCTCTCCTGTATGTTAAACGGGCAGGAGAGGGCTATTTATTCTGGAGAGCCCGGAAAACAGACTTTAGCACAGGCACAGACAGGATTGGCACGGCGTGGGGAGCCGGGACTAGCTGCACAGACAGGGCTGATGCGGCGTTGGGGAGGCATATGGATGCCGCCAGAAGATAGGGGCAGCAGGGGGCGCACGGCGGTGGGACTTGCTCTTCCTCCGCCGGCTTTGGAGGATTTTTTTTTTTACTCAGACACGACAAAGAGTCATAAAACCATGACACGGCACTAATTCTCATGAGCCCGAAAAGCAGATTTTGGCAACTTTCTTGTAACAGAGTCACTCCACCCATCAATATACGGGACCTGATTCAAACGGAGAAACCCTTCCCCAGTAAATACCAAGTTCTGGAATTTACGCTTCTGGAATTTACCAATTGCTTTACACCACTATTGTACAATGCAAATCACACAAGACAGTTATTGCTACCCTCAGTCTGTGACTGAGAACCATCAGTTGAAATAACCATAACCCACTACCTTCGGACCAGCCGACCCTATATGCAACACAGTCCAGTTCACAAAATATACAAAGGGCCGCATTCTGATAGACTTTTGGAAAGTTGCATGGCACCCACGGAGGTGTCACTACAGAGCTTTCTTTCCACCCATTCCTCCCAAAATGTGTACAAATGTACGCAAAAGTGTTCCACAACAGTCTCTCACACAATCAATCCATCCCTTCAATCAAACACAAAATCACTCACTCACTCTCACACGCCACCCACCATTTCCAAACCTTTTCCTGACAGAGGTCTCTGCGGTTTCCAGCCAAACCTAATGACTGTAATAGGGCAGGACCTAGAAGCTGATCAAACTTCACTTCCTCTGATTGCAGAGGGCACCACAACTGAACTAAAAAACCCTTTCCTGATTCTCACCTGCCTTCTGTGATCTCCTCCGGAGGTGCTGGCCTGGTTCTTGCGATCCTGTTGGGTTCCAACGACACCCTACCAGGGTGAGTGAGGCCAGGGTGTCCATGCATAACTCTCTCGACCAAAAAAGGTCGTGCCGGCAGAAAGGACTCAAAGGCACCCTGGCCCAGCACCCCGAGCCGGGTGGGTAAGAGGGGGGCAACACCCCATCTCTCCCCCCTTCACGAGTCATGGCACCAGAAATGATGTGGTAAACAGGGGTTCGTGGGGGGGAGAGAGAGACCCGAGATCGTTATTTCAAGAAAACAATTTATTTGCAGCTGCTGACTCAGAGGCCCGCATTCAGGACAGAATGTTATTTGTTATATGGAACTGAGTAGAACACCGACAAAAAGCTCAGATTCAAGAGAAGCATCTGGAATTTCAGATGACAAGGGGAGGAAGGTTGCAGTCTGTCCCATACCCTGAACACAGGAGAATTCGAGAGTTGTTGGGAAACAGCTGGAGTCTGTTGTATGTGGATCCTGGATTTTACCCTTCCAGCTAACCCCAGCCGCTCGTGGTGAAGAGAAAGCCTTTTCTTTTCTTTTTTTGTTAAAAATGTATAAAATGACCTGAATTAATTGTACCCAGGATGTGAATTAGAAAGTTGGTCAGAATGAGAATTGGGAAGTCGATTGAGTGGTGGAGTGAGTGGCTCACTGAGATAAGAGGGTTCTGGGATGTGTATTTTGTGATAGGAAGTATGGTGGAACGGAAAGCTGTCACTGCTCTTATGTCTCTGTATAGTCATGATGATTTACAGGTGTAAGTGTGATTAATATGCCCTTAGCAGGGACATTCTTCACAAGGGGGTAATGTAACAGTGGCCCAAAAGATCTCCCGGTAATAACTGGCATCCAGACTGCTAGGGAAGCTGGGGGAAGGAATGTCTACCTAGATACAGGCTTCCTCTCTGTGTGCTTTAAGTAAGTGGGTTAAGAGTCATGGAGTGTCACAGTGAACTATAACCAATGATAGGAGAAACTGGATGAAACTGCAACTGTACTGAGCCGCCTCTATCTCTGTAGTGCTATCAGCTTTACCCTGAATGTTGATGGGTTATCATATCTTGAATTTGGATAAATATCCCTTCCTCAGTATGATCGGGTCTCAGAGATTTCTGCCCATTAGGGCCTCTGAGTCAGCAGCTGCAAATAAATTGTTTTCTTGAAATAACGATCTTGGGTCTCTCTCTCCCCCCCACGAACCCCTGTTTACCATATCAGTACTCACGTAATTCTAACACACTGGCTGCATTCAGACTTTAACCATAGTTGAATCCACCTGTAGAAATCTGGCTTACAAATGAAAACAAACACTGCTTTGCTTTTTCACCCAGTTCAGAGCTCAAATTATCTATCTACAGTTAGTTACAGACCAGGAACTCTTCAACTCGTCAGCTACACATGAGACCAAGTAGGGATGGAGTTTGTGGGCACAAACCCCCGGAGTTCTAAACTTACTCTTGTCATGCACAAACAAAGGATGCCTGGACAGTTATCCTAAAATTATACTTCATACGAACAGATAACATTCTGCGACATACTACTGTTGGCACTAAAATTAAGAATTTGACAGAATCAAGAGACTGGTGGTAGGAAACAGCCTAACACAAAAGCATACCTCCTAAAATATGACTAATATGACTAATATAATATAAAATATGACTAATATAACCAAAGTTATGAATCTCCTCACACAATACAATCTGCCACATTCGTACGGATGCACAGATATTAAAGTACCAGTAAAAACTTTATGAAGAAGTAAAGGAAGGGGAGGGAGAGACTTGGGGAAAGAAATGGCCGGTTTCCAAAAGCTGCTGCACAGCTAAATGCTTCTGGAAAGTTTCGCTGGCTGACCCTCATATGTCGGCGAACGGGTGGGTAATTTGGCCAAACGTGGCTGCTTTGCTAAAAGGAATGTAAGATGAAGCTTTCAAGAATATCATCCTAATTTCAGTGACTAAGCAGTTCATGTTGGCTTGCCGATTTCATCGATATCCGGTCTGGCACTGGAAACTGAGAAGCATCAGCTGTTTGGGAACAAGTGCTCATTCTGCATGTGTGTGTGCTTGAAGAGGAAAAAGATTGATTGGGTCCAGCAAGCCGGTTTGTTCTTAAGAGCAACATTTAAGTAGATAGCGGGAATCATAAAAAAAAAAAAGGTACTGAAGGACTGCTGAGGAGAAAGACCCAGGTGATGAGATAGTCTTCCAGGAACAGTCTGTGTTAATCAAACTCAGAACTATTCTTACTATGCACATTTATAACGTATGCTGTGCCATACAGAATATTAAATCCATTATGGAACTTGGATTCCTTAGAATGTTTCATGATATTAAGGTTCTAGCCTTCCCAATTTCAAAATACAGTTTGAAAAACATGCATGTGCTTTGTTTGCTGTGGACTTTTGATGGTGTGGCCCACAGTCAGCAAACAACGTCTCTGTGCTTTAGAGAACCTTCTGTATAGCCTCATAAATCTCTCTTTGCATTTCTTGCGTTTAGAGATCCTGAGATCCATGAGTGGAGCTCAACTCATATAATGCTATGCACTTCCTGGGGGCTGGGGGGCTGGTGGATCACTAGTAACAATGTGAGGTACAACAAGGAAGTCTGCAGCAAGAGGGGGAAATCAGTGGAGATTTTTCATGTCTGGATCCAACCACCCTGTGCTTTTCCTCCATGTCTATTTTTTGTTTCAAATATTTCCAAAATACTGTGACTTCTGAAAGAATCCAAAGACTGCAACCAGAATACCACAATGTGAATTATGCATGCCCTCTTATATTTTCATAATTTATAGTTTCTTAGTGCAGAACATTTTCAGTGCATATAAATATTTTCAAGGCATGTCACATATTGCAGGTGGATGCAAAGATTACCCCAATAACAAGTACCTATTCCCTAGCCTGCTTTGGAAAAGGCTTCAAAATTTATACAAACTATTTTTAAAAAAGATACAACACCAAAGCCCCCAAGCCAAGCAGAATAATTCACCCAAATTAAGCTCACCAGTTTCTGTCCATGAGGTTCATAAAAATCGAGGGTACAGCAACATCCACCTCAGAGCATCATCAACAGAAGCAAAACCACCAAAATCCTCCAGCCCAGTACATAGGACAGCAGAAGCCAATGTCGAAGTTCCAAAAACCCGCATGACAAATACAGCCTTACACAGCTTCCTAAATCTTGCCAAAGAAGGCATTCTACACATTCCCATAGCAACTACAGAGAATGCTATAGCCCTAATGGAAGACAATCTGACCACTCAAAAAGAATAGCTAACTGGCACTATGCTGACCTTAACTGGCATATAGGCATATATTAGGGGAGACAGTCCCTCAAATATGTGGTTCTACGGCCATTAAGAGCTTTGTTGGTCAAGCACTGTACCTTGAAACACAACAGAAACCAGGACGGTTGCTTTAACAGCTGTGTCACATGAACATAAGACACATGAAATTCCTTTATATTCTGTCAGACCATTGGTCTATGAAAGTTAATAATGTTTACTCGGACTGGCATTGGCTTTCCAGGGTCTCCAGTAGAGGTCTTTCTCAGCACCCACTGAATTATTAATTTAACTGGCAATGCCAGGGACAGAACCTGGGACTTCTGTATGTGAAACAGATGGTCTACCACTGAGCTACAGCCCCACCACAGTGCCAGCTGCTGAGTGTCAGGGTTTCAGTACCTCGTAGCATTCCAGTAATATAAACTTCACTCCAGACGTTACAGAGAGTTTAAAGTTTATTTCAGAGAACCTTATGAGATCAGCATCCTTGAGAAATCCAACGACAGAATGGCAAGAGAAAGACAGATACAGCATATATAGAACATACAAAGAAATAATTACAAGTAGACTTTGAAATGCAAAAACATCAAGTTTCTTTGAAGCTTCCACAAGGTGTTAGGAATGACACTAGAAAGAGCCTTGGTTTCACTTACCGTGAAGGCTTCTTCTGCTCGTAGGTAAGAAGGGCGTCTTCAGTCTGGGTTATTTTCCTTTATTTGCTAGGGAAGGCAGGAATCAACAAAATTTGTAGGCCTTCCGGTTCTCTAGGGGAAATGACCCCCTCCCTTCGGAACGCCTCAGTAGTTGAAAAGCTTAAAAATGCCAATAAATAGTAATCTCTATAATTCAACAAACGATTCTTGCCCCTAATACACGAGGAACACAGGGACGGAAAAAACAACTGGTAACGAGAAACAATCATTCAACTTCAACATTGAAAAAACACGTCTTACATAAGACACCCTCCCGTAGCAGTCGCTACCTCCTTCCCTTTTTTTTTTTTTATGTTTAACTAGGGCGGGGAAGACTCCCTTCTTACCTACGAGCAGAAGAAGCCTTCATGGTAAGTGAAACCAAGGCTCTTTCTCGCTCTAGGTAAGAAGGGCGTCTTCAGTCTGGGACTTACCAGAGCTATTTGTGAACTTGGGTGGGAATTAGGTCTCCTGTACAGTCTGAAGGACTCCCAGACCAAAGGCACATGCCTCTCTGGAAAAAGAGTCCACTTTGTAATGTCTGGTAAATGTTGACAAGGAAGACCAAGTAGCAGCATTACATATTTGTTCCAAAGACACCTTGTGTCTAAATGCTACCGTGGTGGCCGCACTCCTGACCGAGTGTGCGGTGATGCCAGGTGGAGTTCTCACTCCGGAAGTCTTATAGGCCTGGGCAATACAGGCCTTAATGGTGCTACTAATAGCTGCCCGAGACATGGCGCCTCCCTTATTGGGTGCCGTCAAGGTAATGAAGAGACGCTCTGACTTTCTAATATGTTGGGTTTTTCTGATGTAAATGCGCAAGGCCCTTTTTACATCTAGGGAGTGCCATTCTCTCTCCTTCTGATTAGAAGGATTCGGGAAGAAGGTAGGAAGGACCATCTCCTGTTCAAGGTGAAAGCGAGTCTGAATCTTTGGAATGAAAGAAGGATCAGTACGGAGAATCACTCTATTCTTGCGAAATATGCAAAGATCTGGCCTGACGGAGAGTGCTCCTAGTTCCGAAACCCTTCTGGCTGAAGTGACTGCGGTAAGAAACAAAGTTTTCATGCGGAGCCACTTAAGGTCAACTTTTCTAAGGGGTTCAAACGGTGGTTTGGTCAAGGCTAGCAGAACCGAACGCAGATTCCAAGAAGGGAATCTATGAACCACCGCAGGGGATGTCAATTTAACTCCTCTAAGGAAGGCACAGATGTGAGGATGCTTTGTTAGAGGGTACCGACCTATACGAGGTACCAGCGTGGCTATTGCGGCCAATTGTCGTCGTAATGTGGAGACTTTAAGACCGAGTTTATGTCCGTCTTTGAGGAAGGATAAGACGTCAGGTACCTTCGGTTTTAGTGGATTCTTGGAGTTGCGGTGACACCAAGTGGCGAACACCTTCCAGGTAGCTCCGTATATCCTTTGTGTGGCCGGTCTTCTGCTGGCTAAGATGGTATCTACGATGTCAGTACTGTACCCCTGATCTAAGAGGCCTCGCCTTTCAAGTGCCAAACGGTTAGACGATACCACCCGGGATCCGGGTGACAAATCGGTCCTTGGAGCAGAAGGTCCTGTCTGACTGGAAGTCGCCAGGGAGGCTGAATGGATAGCTGTTGTAATACCGGATACCAAGGTCTCCTTGGCCAGTCCGGAGCTACGAACAGTACTGTGGTCCGAAGGCTCCGAATGCGCCGGAGCACTCTGGGAATGAGAGGAAGAGGTGGGAATGCGTAGAGCAGTCCGTTCGGCCACGGGGATAGGAGAGCATCCGTCCCTTCCGCTCCGGCCTGGTGGTATCTGGAATAGAACCTTTTGAGCTGGGAGTTGGCTGGAGTCGCGAAAAGGTCTACTTGTGGAAGGCCAAACCTGTTGACCATCTGATTGAATACCTCTGGGTGTAAGGCCCACTCGGCTTCGTCGAGGCGTTGCCTGCTGAGCCAATCGGCCTGGATGTTCTGCACCCCTCTGATGTGCTCCACTGATATCGAGGCTAGATGGATCTCGGCCCACTCTAGTATCTTGGAGGCTTGCTTGTGGAGAGACGATGATCTGAATCCTCCCTGCTTGTTTATATGAGCCTTTGTGGCTATGTTGTCTGTTCTGATGAGGAGATGAGTCCCCTGCAACTGGGGACCGAAGTGCAGAAGGGCATTCCATACAGCAGTTATCTCTAGGAAGTTGATGCTCCTTGTCTGCTGACTGAGATCCCAGACTCCCTGCGCTGGTTGGCCTCGGAGAGTAGCTCCCCATCCCGTTAGACTTGCGTCTGTGAACAACTGAGTAGGTGTTTCGTGGATATAAGGGAGACCCCGAGATAGGTTGGATGGGAGCGTCCACCAAGTCAGGCTCGCTCGGGCAGCGTCTGAGAGAATCAGTAATTTGTTCCGCTTTTTGGCAATGTCCTTCTGGAACGGTTGAAGGAACCACTGTAAGGGCCTTGCCCTGAAACGAGCCCATGGTATCGACGGGATGCACGACACCATGTGTCCTTAGAGCTTGGCAAGTGTCATAAGACGAGATGTCTGGGTAGCAGCCACCTGTTTGGCTAATGACGAGATGGATTCCACCTTGTCCTTCGTGAGGATGAGGGAGTTGGTTGTAGTGTCTATGACCACACCGAGATGAGTCAGCGTCTGAGAAGGAACCAGTTGACTTTTGTCCCAATTGATGAGGAAGCCATGGTCCTGTAGAATCTTGATCACGATGTTGGTGTGAATCCGACTGAGTTCTTGAGAGGGAGAACATATGAGGATGTCGTCCAGGTACGGGTGTACCTGGACTCCCTGTTTGCGGGCCTCTGCCATGAGGGTCACCAATATCTTGGTGAAGACCCTTGGGGCGGAAGTTAGACCGAAAGGTAGGGCCCGAAACTGATAATGGTCCTCCTGGCAGGAGAAGCGAAGGTACTTCCTGTGCTTCGGATGGATGGGGACGTGGAGATACGCTTCGGTGAGGTCCACCGAGGTAAGAAAGGCTCGAGGTGTTAAGGTCTCCGAGATGGACTTCAGAGTTTCCATCCTGAATTTCCTGTAGATGACAAATTTGTTCACCCATTTGAGGTTCAGGATGGCTCTCCAGCTCCCATTTTTCTTCGGAACCGTGAAAAATACGGAATAGACTCCCAAGGAGCGCTCGGAGGACTCGACGGGCTCTATGGCCTGGATGTCTAGCAGATGTTGGATGGCTTCTCTTGTGCGGAGCAATTTTTCTTTGCCTAGATTTATTTTGGAGATGAATCTTGCTGGTGGGGTCTTGCGAAACTCGAGTAGATATCCTTGAGCGATGATGGAGGATACCCAATGATCCGCATGTGATGCCTGCCAAGTTTTCGCAAAGCGAGAGAGGCGGCCCCCCACCGGGTCGATCCTGGAGTCATTGTTTGGGTTGTTGAGGCCCATACCCAGACCTGTCAGGAGGATGGGAAGAGCGTGGGGATCTGGAGAAACGACCTCCCCTCCGAAAGGAACCCCTGGAGGAGGTCCAGGATCCCTTTCGTTGATCGCCCCTAAATCTCTGGAGTGTGTGGGAGGAACGAAAGGAACGTGAGAAGGACCTTTGCTCGCGCTTGTAGCTCTTGGGAAGAGCCTTTTTCTTGTCTCTTGTTTCAACTAGAATAGGGTCTAGTTGGTCGCCAAAGAGTTTGTTTCCCTGATACGGGAATCCCATCAGGTCAGCCTTGGAATGGTGGTCCACCTGCCAAGGTCGAAGCCAGAGGGCTCTCCTAGTTGCTAACTGGGTGGCAATGGCTCTGGCAGAAAAAGAGAGGGTGTCTAAGGAAGAGTCGGCCAGAAAGGTGACCGCTTTTAGGATTCTGGACACTCCCTCCTGGGCTTTCTTATTTCCTTTAGGAACGATCTGTTGAAGTTTGCGTGTCCATACAATGGCCGCTCTGGACACTAAGGCTGAAGTGACCGAAGCGCTGACAGCTAGAGCAGAAGCCTCGTGTGTTCTCTTGAGAGAGATCTCAGCTTTCCTGTCTAGAGGATCTCTGATGGATCCCTTACCGTCTCTAGCCACAACGTCATTGGAGTGTAAAGCACACACAGGTGCTTCCACTATCGGGGGTTGAAGTAATCGGGCCGTGTCAGGGGCTAAGTCATAGAACTTCTTAGCAATGGCAGGAGTCTGTCTGCCTGCCTGCTAAAGGCTTTTCCCATTCAGCAGTAATGAGAGAGGTGAAATAGTCTGGGACTGGTAAGACCCGAGCGGGGTTGGCATGCCTGTGGAAAAATTCCTTGGAACCCTTAAGCTTGTCTGGAGCTTGTGGGTCCTGTGGTTCAAATAAATCCAAGGCCTCTAGAGTCTTAATCAAGAGCGAGGGGAAATCCTCCTGAGGGAAAAGCCTGAGCTGTTTCTCCTCTGGCTTAGGCAGATCTTCCTCAGTGGATGAATCATCCCCTTCTTCATTCTCCTCATCCGAAGAGTCTGGAGAGGATTGGGCCTGCATTACTACCGACCCCCTGGGTTGGTGAGAGGATTTGCTGGAGACAGGCTTCTCACCCGTAGGCACAGCTTGTCTATGCTGTGTACTAGAGCCCTCTAGAGGATCCTGATAGTCCTCTGGGTCTTTGATTGAGGGGGTGGGGGTCCACTAGGCCGCTTGTAGGCCGTCTACAAAAACGCTTCTTAGGAGCTCTTGGAGCTCTGCTCTTAAGGCAGCCATTCCCCCCAACTCCAAAACCCCCGCGAGCGCCTGTACCTTACCGGTAGACGTTTGTGCTGCCGAAGAGGGGTCTGGAGCTCCATCGCCGCTTGGGGAAGCCTGGCTAGCAGCCGCGGCGGTAAGCAGGGGTCTCTCCTTGCCGAATAGGTCCGCGGAGCCTTCAGCCGCCCGCGGGGTCCTCGGCGCCGGGCTAGCAGCCTCGGCAGGCGTCCGGCTAGCAGCTGCGCCTAACTTAACCCTCTCCGCCACCAATGTGGCGGCGGGTATGTGTGGCGGTTGGCTAGCAGCCTCGCCAGTCTTCTTACGTTTTCCTGAGGAGGGAAACTTTCTGTCCCCTTTCCCCTCAGGATTCAGTTTTCTTTTCCTTTTCGGATCGGGGCCTTTTTGGGACTGCGATGAGTCTCCGCGGCTGTGATCCGCCGCAACGAGGAGGCCCGGGTCCAAATCTATGGACGAAATGAATTCGTCCTGGTGGGCATCCGCCATCTTTTTTTTTTTTTTAAGGAGGGAAAAATTTAAACCGAAATTCCCCCCCCCCGGGGCCCGCAAACAAACGGACAAAAAAGGGGGGGAAAGACACGGAGGTAAGGGGGAGGAAAAAGAACGGGAAAGGAAAAGCTAGGGGAAGAAACTTTCACCCAAATTTAGAGAAAAAACGGCGGAGAACCGGCGGCAACCTGCTTCCCTGACAAAGGCAGGAAACAAAACTGAGGCGTTCCGAAGGGAGGGGGTCATTTCCCCTAGAGAACCGGAAGGCCTACAAATTTTGTTGATTCCTGCCTTCCCTAGCAAATAAAGGAAAATAACCCAGACTGAAGACGCCCTTCTTACCTAGAGCGAGAAAGGTCGACCTCAGATTTACAACGGGAAGGCTTTGAAGTGGAGGTGTTACAGTCCCCAGTCTCTGTCCCTTTTCCCATGGGAACGGAAGGGGGGGGAAAGGGCACGGAGCTTACTCATCCCGGGTCCGACTGGGTGCCCTCACTGACACTGAGGCTTGTACAACCGTGTATCCTGGGTGGCAATTTCTTTCCTGCTCAGAGATCCACCTGACTAGGTTCCAGCACGTAATCTAAGGAGCCAATCATACACTTGCAGGCCGTATAAAGCCTGGGCTTGTAAACCAGTTAATTCCTCAGTCCAATCAATGTATTACCCAGTGCTTAGGTGCTTCTGCTTATCTAACCCAGCCTGACTTCCTAGAATTTGACCCTGCCCAGCCTGGACTGTGCAACTTGGCTCTGCTTATTTCCACTTTTGAGTCTCAGCCGGAACTCAACCCTGCTTCTTCCTCTCTGGGCCTTCCACTTGGGGCTGCTCAGCTGGACTTCTGACCTGCAGCCTGAACCTGATCCTGCTCCACTCCATCCGCTGGTCCTGGTCCTGAAGTTGTATCCAGACTCTGACAGGAATTTACAGAATGGAGCAATGCAGCAAAGTCAGCAGGATGTGAGGGCGATCTGGCTGCGACATCTGTCACCCCACTGATCACCAGGGTTGATTTGGCTGATCTGGCTGGCTAGGCGGGTGTCCCCTACCTCCCTCACCGCTCCATGTGCGCCCCGACCGAAGCTGCGCGCTCGGCGGAAGAGGACGACATCCCAGACAGGAGTGTACCGTTCTTTGGTCAAGGGTGTACGATAGCTAGAACCTCCAAACAACCTGCTAGAACCTCCAAACAAGCAAAGTCAGCAGTGTCAATCTTGCCATATTTGCACATGAGTCCACATTTCCAAACACAACCAGCAGCACTGAGTGATCCAGATACATGAATTTGCCACCCAAGCCTTAGCATTCAGTACAAAAACAGGCTGGAACATTTCCTTTTAGATAGAGTCATGCATCCTGCACTTGGTGCTGGAATGAACTTTTCCAGACTAATCCTGTTTAATATAATGAGTCATGTGTTTAATTTAAAATGTATTAATGTGTTTAATTTAAAATATAGCAGGCCTAACAACCCAGACTAGCCCAATTTCATTCAGAGCATGGAAGCTAAGCAGAGTTGACCACAGTCGCTACTTTGATGGAAGACCACCATGGAAGACTGAGGCTGCTATGCAGATGCACGCAATTGCAAACCAACTCTGCTCATCTCTTGCCTTGAAAACCTCTTGGGGTCACCATAAATCAGAAAGTTCTAAATCTGAAAAGGTTGAAAGCTAGCCATCTGACAGTGCATTCCTAAGGAGAGTTACTCCAGTCTAAGCCCATTCATTTCAATGGACTGGAGTAACTCTCCTTAGGAATGCACTGTTTGTCAAACAAGGGGGGTTACCGCACTTTGTATTCCCAGTGATGTATTAAGAGTTTGAAAATGTTGTAAAAAACATCGCTTTAAAAGGGTTTTTGGATACCACGGCTTATACATGGTTGGAAGACGTCTTCACAGTTAAAGGGGCCAAAGTGCGAACAGTATTTTTTATAATGTTTTCAAACTCTTAATACATCGCTGGGAATACATAGAAAGTGTGAACAGTATTTTTTATAATGTTTTCAAACTCTTAATACATCGCTGGGAATACAAGTGTGGTAACCCCCAAGGGTACGAGCCTCTTACCCTTATTTGTAAACTTCCCCAATGAAGCTTCATTTTGATATTTTTTTCTAATAACTGGACCAAAGCACCCAAAACGTTCCAGATTCCTAAATGCTAACATCACATTTCTAATTATTTTAGCAACCTGGGACTTCTTTCATTCTCTTCTACATATCCTTTTATTTCATAGTTACCAGACTTCAGTATCTATGTAATTGCTGCGTAAATGGTGACTTTTTTGTTTCAAAACTTTAGTTTTCACATCCTTAATGGGGTGAACATTAAAAGGTGCCACCGTGTCCAGGATACACTGTTGTCTTTCTAGGCCAAGCAAAGGCTTTCTGCCAATTTGGCCAATATTCAAGCCCACAACACAAGCCTCACTGCTAAGACGGTAAAGCCTGAACTGGGCATCTGCCAGATGTTCTGATAATTAAACCAAAAAGGAATCTTGTGGCACAAGATTCCTTTTTGGTTTTGCTACCTCAGCCTAAAACAGCCATTTGTCCAAATTTTGTCATCTGGTAACTGAAGGGAGAATTCCTCAACACAAGCCCCCTGTGATATGTGGGGGAAGAATTAAAAATGTATTAACATGCATTTGAAATCTGGCTCTATAAGAAAAGTTTAAACAGCCCAAGTGGAGAACAGCCCAAGCGGGCTCATTTCAGAGGGTCAACACCATCTTTATTCTGTTTTCTTCTCTTTCACCAACAATTAAAATCCAGCAGCAAACCACCCTGTAAACAGAGTCTGCCTAGTAAACGTCAGGATGTGATGTCACCCCATGGGTCAGGAATGACCCGGTGCTTGCACAGGGGACTACCTTTACCTTTAGTAGAGCAAAACCCATCTTTGGCTATACCCTCTGTGATGGACAGGAGGCTGTCCCACCTCTGACAGGGAAAACAACTGAGCTGCTCCAGCATCCAGTCACTGTCAAGAAAGGGATGGAATATTAGCAGAAAGCACAGTAGGAGTTAGTTCAGACCTGCCTCAGGGAGAGAGGAGTGATCGCTCAGGTCTGGTTCAGCAAAACAGCAGAAAGTCTGAAGGGTAGCTCTGCTTGATAGTGTGGCAGAGTGGTTTAGCTCTGCCTCTGGGAGAGAATAGAGTCTCTCTTCTGCATCCACTCCACGCCCCTGGCTTTACATAGAATCCCGTGGGTGTGTATATAACATAACATAACATAACATAATATATATACATTATACATATACATTATACATATACATATACATATATATATATATATAAAAACAAATTGCATTATGGGAGAATGAATGTATATGAAGAAGCACAATCACACTCATTCCTTCACCCCAACACACATCATGGCATGACCGGTGAACAAAATATTTATTTATTTAAAACATTACTATGCCACCTTTCAATTCAGGGTTCCCAAGGTGGTGAACACGAAAACTCTAAAACATGTCAGACTAGGGTTGCCAACCTCCAGGTATCAGCTGGAGATCTCCTGCTCTTACAACTGATCTCCAGCTGATAGAGATCAGTTCACCTGGAGAAAATGGCTGCTTTGGCAATTGGACTCTATGGTACTGAAGTTCCCTCCCCAAACCCCACCCTCCTCAGGCTCCGCCCCAAAACCCTCCCACCAGTGGCGATGAGGGACCTGGCAACCCTATTTCAGACTTTTAAAATACTACTATATAAAAATATTTAAACCAATTGAATAAAATGTAATCGAAACACATAAAAAGACAAAAATAAAGAGGAGGGTCATAAGAATTGTGTGTGTGTGTAAAGTGCCGTCAAGTCACAGCCAACTTATTAGTGAAAGAATACTAAACAAAACAAAAAGTCTTCACCTGCTGGTTGAAAACAATGATTAAGAGACACAAATGAGTCTCCCTGGGCAGGGAATCCCAAAGTTTCAGTAGCACAAGTGAGAAGGCTACCTGTCTAGCCTCAGATGGTAAGCGCACCCAATGAAGGACCTTTGAAGACGACCAGAGTAGATGGGTAGATTCACATGGGATTAGGCTTCAACTAAACAGCATAGGACCTTGAACTGGCAGTAAGCGTACATCAGATTACAGCCTAAATGAAAATGCTTTAACCTGAACATTTAAATCAAGATAAAAACTTTCATTTCAGGATTAAACAACATTTTGGAATGAGCAAACAGTTCATTCAAATCCAGCAATGTAATTTACAGCTGCAGTAAACAAGGCAAAAAATAGAAATCTCTGTTGAATCAGCATTAACTGAGCGCCACAGAAGAGACAATGCAACTATAGCAAGCAGCATTCAAGGAGCCACTTAGTTTTGAATTCTCTGCGCACCCTCTCTATTACAAAATAGATAAACAAACAAACAAAAGAGAACCCGGCCTAGGGCAAGAATAAAGATATCCGTTCTAGTGAATCCAATTTACACAAGAAAAGATTGTAGATTTATTCTCACAGGAAAATGAAGTCTCTTTCTGAGGTCAAACACACTTTTACAAGATTAAGATAAAAATGTATTATTTCCATTCCTTTTCATCTGGTACCAAAAAAACAAACAAAAAAACCTTGCATTTATTTTTTCTTATTTGGATCTCTACCTCAGTAGATCCCAAATGCTGGAGATGGGTAAATCCATAAGCTAACACATTTATAAAACACAGCTAAAATACTGAAGTAGGAATGAAGAGAGCTAATATTACAACCGTAAAGGTGTGGCTGGAACAGAATTCTTATCTTTGGGGTGGGGAGTGAACTAACCTCACCACAGTAAAGGAAAGTTTAAAAGAGGGAAGAAAAACACTAAAATCTGCTAAGAGATTCCCCCCCTTTTTTCTATTCAAGTAAATTATCAAATCTCAGTAATCAGCCATTTCTCTGGAAAACCCAAAGCGCACAGTATCGTTCACAGTTAAGTGTTATTTTCTACAAATAATTGTTATAAGTGTCTAAAAGACTGTAGAGGACAAAAAAAGAAAGCCAAAGCAAATCACAAAACTTATAAGCCTTCTTATAAGTTCTTTTTTTGTTGAAAGCAGCAAGCAAAGAGAAAGACCCAACATGAGATGGATTGACTCTATAAAGGAAGCCATGGCCCTCAGTCTGCAAGACCTAAGCAAGGCTGTTAACGATAGGGCGTTTTGGAGGACGTTGGTTCATAGGGTCTATTCTTGCAGAGCTCCTAAGGAGTAATTCCGATTGGTGGGCACACCACTCGCACACTTCTTCACGCTGATAGACAAATTTGGTATCCTCCCAGATTCGTGGCTGAATTCTATAATAACACCATTGTTTAAGAAAGGTGATCCTAGTAAACCGGAAAATTACAGACCAATTAGTCTTTTGTCTATTATAGGAAAGCTCTATGCCAAACATCTCCTCAAGAAATTATCTGAATGGATGGCCCTTCATAATCTCCCAGGGAAAGAGCAAATTGGATTTTTACCTAACCATTTCTACAACTGATCATTGCACAGTTCTTGCATTTTTGGCAGAAAAATATCTTAAGTTCCCTAGAGGAAAGTTATATGTTGCTTTTATCGACCTTCAAAGAGCGTTTGACACAGTCGATAGACAGATTTTATGGGAGAAACTATGCCATATGGGCCTTGACAAACACCTTTTGTTTTTATTAGGTAACCTCCATTCATCCAATACCTGTCAAGTTAGATTTGATGAGGGGAGCCTCTTAACCCAAAAAATCCTGGTGACAAAGGGCGTAAAGCAAGGCTGTGTACTGGCACCATCCTTATTTAATTTATTTATTAAAGATCTCCCTGCTTTTTTGGCTAATACTGGTGGTCATGCACCTAAGCTAAGTTCTGAGAAAGTCCCTATTCTGTTATATGCGGATGACACAGCAGTCCTATCCCTTTCAAAGATGGGTCTTAAACGTTTGTTAGCTTCTTTAATCCTATTCTGTAAACGGAATTCCCTATCTATTAATTTTGATAAGACCAAGATTCTGATCTTTTCTAAGACTGGGAGGCAATCAGTTTGGAAAATTGAGGGAAGAGAAATCGAACAAGTGAAAACATTTAAATATTTGGGGGTCTCTTTTCATTATAATTTAAAATGGATTGCACACCGTCATCAGTCCCTTACCTTGGCAAAAAATAAGATGGCTGCAATAACTTGTTTTTACTATAAGAAGGGTAACCATTTTGTTCTGGCCGCCTTACAGATTTTCCAAGCCTCTGTGATCCCGCAACTTTTGTACGGAATCCCAGTTTGGATCCAGGGTTTTAATAAAGAAGTGGAGTGTCTCAGGGCAGTTTTTTTGAGACGCATCCTTGGCATCACAAACTCTGTTATTTTTCTATGTGCGCTGAGCTGGGACTGCACACGATAGAATCTGGTGCTTGGATCACTACTATCAAATACTGGTTACGCCCCCCCAAGTAGTTTATTGGCAGCTTTACATACTGACTCAACTGTATGGTCTCGGCTTATCTTAAATAGGATCAGATCACTCGGGATTGATCTTGATTCCTTGTCCAATTCCAGTGAATTATATATATTTTAGGACAATCCAAAAAAGGATATGGGACAGTGATTCCCAAATAATAAAAGCTGGTGCTGAAGGTATCTGCTCCCCTCGTTTTTTAGGCCTTTCTTATCAAATAAACTCTATGGCCCAGTATTTTTCTAACTTAACTAGACCCTCTCACCGTAGAGAATTTTTGTTGGCCAGATTTAATATATTCCCTTCAGCTGTTGTTAGTGGTAGATACAAGGGAATACCACGCGAAGCAAGATGTTGTAGGTGTCAATGCAAACAACCTGACACAATACAACATATTCTCTTGTACTGTCCACTTTTCACACAGCTTCGATGCAGCTTAATTAGCTCTCTTCCTCAATTTACTACTGCAATGACTACTGGAAACATAGGCCATTTATTGGATGACAAAAGCTTTGAAGTTACCACTCAAGTAGCTGAGTTCCTGGCCAAGGTCCTAAAGGAGGGAGAAAGAAGGAGGGGAACCCTCATTTAATTGTTTATTATAAAATTTACTGATGAACTGTGTATTCATTCTTTTTTTAGATCCATATCTATCTGCTTTACCTGTTTGCTTTGTTACTGTAAATGCCAATAAAGGTTCTGTTTTCTGTTTTCTGATTCATAGGGTCGCCATAAGTCGAAAGTGACTTGATGGCATTTAACACACATGTGTGTGAACCAGGTCTAAGTTACATCCTGCCATGACAGCCACATCCAACAGTTCCCCCTGACTTTAATTGAGGTGGCCTATTTAGAAGAAGAAGAGTTGGTTTTTATACCCCGATTTTCTCTACCTTTTAAGGAGACTCAAACCAGCTTACAATTGTCTTCCCTTCCTCTCCCCACAACAGACGCCTTGTGAGGTAGGTGGGGCTGAGAGAGTTCGGAGAGAACTGTGACTGGCCCCAAGGTCACCCAGCAGGTTTCATGTGGAGGAGTGGGGAATCAAACCCGGTTCTCCAGATCAGAGTCTGCCGCTCTTAACCACTATACCACCTAAAGTCTGCTGTGACCCCACCACCACCATCACAGTTTTGCAAATCAAGGCACCACAACTCTTAGACAGGCAAAGCAGAGCTGATTTCCTAAAAGCAACAGAGTAAGGAGAATGAGAATGCAGAGGCACCAAAATACTTGCAGAACTGCAAAATGCTTATAACCTCTGGGAGTCAGCATTCTGGTTTGTCTTAGCAATTAACTTCTCCCTAAAATTTATGCAATTGGTATTTCCCTCACTTTATTTAATAGGTGTTTTTTTTAATCCTACTCTTCTTCCATGAAGCTGCTGGCTGACAGTTCTCTTTTTGTCCTCACAACAACCCTGTGAGGTAGGTTAGTCTGAAAGAAAGTGGCTGGTCCCAAGATTGCCCAGAAAGTTTCATGACAGAGCTGGAACCTGAGCACAGGGTAGCCCAGTCCAACACTAATCACTATATAACACTGCCTCTCTAATTTCCAACTTAATTATTTTATTGAGTCAACAACACAAGACTTTATTTTCTGATACTAAGAGCTCCACGGTATCCAGAGAAGAATGAATAAACTCCTGTCGAGGATATTGCAGAAGCAAGCCACCTGCACCATCTTTTACCCTACCTACATGAAGGACAACTGTAGGAATTTAGCCTCTTATTATTATTTATTAAGTTTATACCCTGCCCTTCCTGACACTGCTGGGCTCAGGGCAGCTTTTAGCATATGAATACAATACAAAAATACAATACCATAAAAATGAATAAGAAAATCAGCATTAAAACATACAATAAAGCTTAAAACGAAACCCAGCTTAACAAAGATGGCACCAATTTAGTAAAATCACAAAGCAGACGAGTAATAGTGCAACTTGACAGTCATAATGGGTGGTGTATTATAAAATTCTTGTGACAACTAACGTGATTTCACCCAACCCCTTATTTTTAATCCGTATTAAATATAGTTCAACAGAAAAGATGTGGTAATGGAAACTAGACATTAGAGATCATCTAGCCAAGGGCTGGTGACACTGAATATAAAGTTGCACCATGTTTAAGAAAGCTCGTTTCTTTCAGATGAGTTGTACCAAACTTAAAAGATCACGCACAGGGCTCTGCTTTATACAAGGACTCTTTATGACATTAAGCTAAAAAGGCCTTATAATTTTTAACTGGCGTAACAGACCATATGTACCTATGCTACAGTTTTGTGGCATGTCACAGGCCTTGAAAACAGCAACTGTTTACCTTAAAAAATGGCTTGATTGTGAATTTAATTCATGGGAGGCAAGCGTGGTGGAGTGGTTAAGGTGTCGGACTAGGATCTGGGAAACCCAGGATCGAATCCCCATTGTGCCATGGAAGCTTGCTGGGTGACCTTGGGCCAGTCACACACTCTCAGCCTCGACCCTGGCAGGTATTTGGATGGGAGACCGAGGAATACCAGGGGCATGACGCGGAGGCAGGGAATGGCAAACCACCTCTGAATGTCTCTTGCCTTAAAAACCCTACGGGGTCGCCAAAAGTCAGCTGTGATTTCATGGCAAAATAAAAGGCAAGCAAATAAACAAAATAACGGTTAACATGGTGGAGCTATACCTCTAGGGCTACAATCCTGTACATACTTATTTGGAAGGGTGAAAGTAAGGTGGTAAGTGCCAGTTCAGAGCAGAGGTAAGAAAGTGACTGAAGTGGTAGGTCCCATCTTCTGCTCTTAGGCACTCCCCAGACAGTACTGGTAACAAATTTAAGTTACTGTCACTCCTGCTTAGAAGTACAGTCCATACTGAACTCAGAGCAATTTGCTTTGAAGTACATATACACAGGATTGGGCTGCATGAGTACATTCATACGAAGTGCTGCCCATGTGAGCAGGATGGACAACGAAGTAAACCTCCTACCAGAATACATCTACCTAGTGCAGGAACCATCACTAGCGCTTGCCTGAGATAAGCCTACTTGCCCAAAGAGGAAACCCAAACAGTGAATTTAAACACAGCTTGCAAAAGCCAACAACGAGGACAGCGTTTCGGGAAGGAAGAGACTTCACCAGGATATAATGACAGAGAGTATACCCCCCCCCCAAAAAGCACCCATTTTCTTTGCATTAAGCCAAAACACAGATGATGTAAGGAGTGGAAATATTGGGCCTCGCTGAAGGACGGCTCAGCACCACTTCACCAAGGATGGCTTCCCAGCACAGCAGTACTCAAAGGGCATTTTTCTGAGATTGCACTGTCCTTTGCTACGTGCTGAGGTGCACATAAATCTTTTGGCATCATTTTCTCCTTCACAAGGGCAGGTCTAGGCATATGGGAGCAGCATTCATATTCCACATCTAAATATCGATTCACAATAATGAGATTCAAATTATGCCTAAAAGTTCTGTTGCAGGCAATATGACTATTCAGTATGGGGGGGATCAAGGCCAAAATCAAGGATCAAGACCAAAATCTTTTATGAGCCAGAAGGTTACCACTCACTACTATATCACTGACAACACAGTGAATGTCAAAGTACACATGGGCAGTATTTGTTCTTAACCGGCTGCCTGTAAGTGTTAACATTCTGCTTGTATACCATGCCTTTTCCTCCAATGGGGACCTAAAACAGCTTGCATAGTTATCCTCTCCTCCATTTTATCCCTCAACAACCCTTTGAGGTAGGCTAGGCTGAGAGTGTGGGACTTGCCCAAGGTCACCCAGCAAGCTTCCATGGCAGAGCAGAGATCCAAACCTGTCTCAGATCTTAGTCAGATACTGTAAGTTGGTGGCGCAGAGGTCACCTGAAATCATAAAATGGCCAATCTGTTTTATTAGTGTTCAACCCCAAATCAGACTACCCAATAGGAGCTGTGCCACAATGTATCTCCAGAAATACGTCGAGCATTTGTAGCATTCACATCACAACTAACACAGTTTGTTCATATTCCTTTTTATTGGATTTACCAAAAGTTTCAAAGCAATTAGCACTCCTTGCTTCTGAGCTTAATTTAAGGATAGTACAAAATAGGAAAGAGCCCCGGGGCGCAGAGCGTTAAAGCTGCAGTACTGCAGACTCAGCCTTCCATCCTTCCGAGGTCGGTAAAATGAGTACCCAGCTTGCTGGGGGTAAAGGGAAGATGACTGGGGAAGGCACTGGCAAACAAAGTCTGCCTAGAAAACGTTGGGATGTGACGTCTCCCCATGGGTCAAGAATGACCTGGTGCTTGCACAGGGGACCTTTACCTTTTACCTTTTACAAAATAGGAAGAATGGGATCACGTGAGTGTACGATGGACACAAAAATGTCAGACGCTGAAATATGCACCATTTGTAATCATGGGGCAATGTGCTCTACTGGGCTATATTAGGGAAATGACCTATTGCAGTAACTAAAGCCATTTCTCTCCCCCAGCCCAGGCTTAAGCAAACATACTTCCCAATTATACTGATTTATCCTGCCTTTCATTCAGGATGACTTGATTTCGCAGCAACTCAATGAGAAAAGTTCAACCGTTTTCCCAAAGTCATGGACAGGAAACGACTCGAGCCGACATACACTGCAGTTCCAAGTCTTACACTCTAATCCAGGGCTCCCCAACCTTTTGAGCCTGCGGGCACATTTGGAATTTTGACACGGCACGGTGGGTGCAGCAATAAAATGGCTGCCACAACATGGCTGTCGCAGGAAGCGGAGCCAGCAACAATATGGCTGCCACAGCTTAATTTCAGTAACACAGTGAAGATCCTTGTGCTGTGGTGGCAGCTATTGCTCAAGCAACCTTTTAAAACATCTACCCGGGCAATCAACTCTCCAATACCAGAAAAGGAATCAGTGGGTTCCCACAGGTACTACGTTGGGGACCCCTCCTCTGATTACTACACCAGTCCATCTCTGATTTATGCCCAATGAGTTCATGAATGGCATTTACAGCGAAAATGGCTTTCCAGACAGGGCCCGGCTTGCGTGGTTCCCCATTGCTGGAGCAGCTGCTAACATGCAATTGCAGTGGGGCTTCCACATGGCAGGTTTCCTACAGTTTCCCTGTCCCAGTCCCCCAACACTGGCCACCCTTCACCCACCCACCCAGCCACTGGGAGTTTTGCAATTTAAAAAATCAGCACTAGAATATTAATATAATGATATATCAATATGTATACCAGGTTCTCTGAACTCCCAGCTTTCAGGGTTTTTTTGAAACCACATCTCTAAGCCACTTCCACTGCAGAGATATGCCTTTTTACTTATATCTCTAAAAAAATAAGAAGCCCCATGGAGACGGGGAAGAAATTACCACTGTGGGATAGGGTTTGGGGAAATGGCTGCCATGTGGGCGGGGAAATCCAATTTTCCTACCAACTCAGTGACAATCCAGACTTTACTGCAATCTTTCCCAAAATTTTGGAGCAAACCAGGTTTCATAAAGATTGGAGAAACGCTGAGGAAATCCCAGGAGGTGCATGAATGCACCACAATGCTGTAGGGAAGCAGGGGGATTACTCCCTAAAAGCACTGAACTTGTGCAGAAATTGATATTCTTCAGCCAAATACACCATACAGCTGGATCCTTCTGCGTTCTAACTAAATGCCTAACCCTGGATAGTCTAGGGTTGCCAACCTCCAGGTGGAGGCTGGAGAGCTCCTAGAATTTCAGCTCTCCAGAATACAGAGGTCAGTTCTGGAGACAATGGGTGTTTCTGATAGTGGACACTTATGGTATTATACAGTGCTGAGGTCCCTCCCCTTCCCCAACACTATCCTCCCCAAACTTCATCCCAAAAATCTCCAGGAATTTCCCATCCCAGAGCTGGTAATCCTACTGGACACGCAACTCCTATATTGTTCAAACTTATAAATATACCAACTTTTGTTGATATGCTAAGTTAGCATTTCAAGTCTGTTGCTAGCTTCCCCCCCCCCCCCGTTCATTTTTTTAAAACAAAAACAAAAACAGGCTTGACCAAGATCATCTAGAGCAGGGGTGTCAAGCATAAGACCCATGGGCTGGATCCGGCTCCTTGAGAGCTCTCATCTGGCCTGTGAGCCAGAAGAGGCTGTCACACACACCCCACTCTCGATCTGGGCTGGCGAGGCATGGCTCGGCTTGACCAAGTAACATTCATGTCATATCTGGCCTTCGTAACAATTGAGTTCGACACCCTGATGTAGAGAATCTTGGATTTTAAGTGAAATCCACTACATTAGATCACACTTAACTTTTAAAAAGTTGCAAATTTCAGGACTCTAACACAATTACAAAGGCAAAACTACTTTTCACTATGTAAACCTTTCACTGGGGTAAGTGGACTTGTTTCAAGCACTGAATTGTCTTATTTGGGAGAAGGAGGAATGCCCTGCCAGCAGACTAAATGGATAGTTTTCTGGACTGTTGTCCTTTTGGCCCAGACTGATCTTTTGTTTTGCCCTAAGCTGCTTGATAGATTTATTGCAAACTTAGGTCTGGGTTTCCTTTGGAGTCATCAATTCCTTGCCAGAACGCTGAGAGGGACAAAAGAGAGCAATTAGACCCCTCTCTCATTCTGCTCCCTTCCAGCATGCACTTACATACACAACTTAGCAGTCAGAATCGACTCACTAGTGGGGGGGGGGAGGCATTAGTGAATTACAATTAAGGACTATCTCGAGCACTTACAGAACATTTTAAGAGAATGATGAGAAAAATGAGCAAAACCATATGCAGTAAACACGAAGAACCTACAAATTATCCTTTAATGAAAGGGAAACACATGAAAGAACATTAAGTCAAAATGTAAAGACTCTGTGGAATCTGTATTCCAAGTGAAACATTTTAAATAGGAATGCAACTTAAAACATATGTTATTCTTTGGGATATACATTATTGTTTCCCAAATTCACTCCTAGAACACAACAGCGGACCAAGCAAATTTCAAAAAGTAACCAGAAGTTGCTTTCATCAGAGAACAAAATTCTCTTTACAATTGCAAAACTGTAAAATGTATTGTGGTGAAGCAAAACAGTACTAATGTTATCACAAACTGGCAACTACCAAGAAGAAAAGGTATATAAATAAAACTTGAAAACAAATATATAAAATATTGAAAGCCTTTTGGATAGAACACTGATTTTGCTATAGAACTTTAGATTACCCCATAGTTCAGTAGAGAACCCGCTCCTAGAAAACCAAAACTACACAGCTTCTCTTCTCCAAGTCAAGCAATCTCACACCCCCATCAATATGAAAGACATTTCTAGTGCAAAGTACAAAGAGAGTTTAATACGGTCCAAGACCAGCATAAAAACATACCAGATATACATACATAACATAACACATATAAAAGTGCATCAAGTGTGAGCCCCTATAACATCTTACAATCTCTCACTCATAAAAGCCGTTAAGCGCTTAATTAAAAATATTACATGTTTGGAATTAGTATAAATATAAATATAAAATTGCTCAACCATTAAGTTCGACCCATGCACGCCTGGTCCTCATTGCTTGCCACCCAAATTTGGCCACTTTAAAAGTTATCTCCATATCTTTGTCTGAGAGCATGTTAGAAAGACTAAAGGCTCTGGATCGCCCTGGGAGGTCCGATAATACAGAAAGAATGGCTTCTCGTATCTTGTTGTAGATTTTGCATTCAAACACAACGTGCTCGAGGGTCTCAGTACCCCATCAGCGCAGGGGCATAATCGTCCTGCATATGGTATCTTTTTGTATCTCCCTTCCAAGACGGCTGAAGGGAGTGCGTTACAACGCATCAGGGTGAAAGCCCTCCTGTATTCTGGCCTATCTAAGTGGGAAAGGTAAGACATCAGGACCACGTTGGTAAGAGTGCTGCAATTGTAGCACATGTTTTTGATTCTACTTAGGTCATGCTGCCTTTCCACGTCCAGAACTCTTTGCCTGATCAGGGCTCTGGCCTGTGGATAGTCCATTGATAGGAGCAGATATTGTGAGAGACCATAGTAGCCGACATTTCTAGTGGTGCTCACCACCCTTTTCTCAACACTCTGAAACTACCACTGGCTCAAGAAGCCTGAGGACTGGATCATCCTCTGGACCGAGGAATGTAATTCTGCCCTCTATTTTATACCCTCATTACCTAAGCCAACGTGGTGTAGTGGTTAAGAGTGGTATAGTCTAATCTGTAGAACCAGGTTTGATTCCTCTCTTCCTCTCTTCCACATGAACGGTGGACTCTACTCTTGTGTTGGTTTCCCCACTCCTACTCATGCAGCCTGCTGGGTGACCTTGGGCTAGTCACAGTTCTCTCAGAACTCTTTCAGCCCCACCTAACTCACAAGATGCCTGTTGTGGGAAGAGGAAGGAAAGGTGATTTTAAGCCAGTTTGAGACTCTTTAAAGGTAGAGAAAATTGGGGTATAAAACCAACTCTTCTTCTTCAAAGTATTAAGTTCTCAAATATGTATTCAACAGCATCTACAATTACCTTCCATCCAATTAACTAGCACTACTTGTCCAATAGCCTTTGCTACACTACTGTGAATAGAGCAAGTTTGTAGAAGTAATTTTGACGTCTTTTGGAGTTACAGCACTTGTATTCCCACCACAATCCCCTTAATCTCAGAAAAGCTGATGCCAAGGGCTAGGTGGATTCCTGGGAACAACATGTGGTATGGTGCTAGGAGAGGAGGAGGAAAACAGAAGAAATAAGAAAAATACCAACAAAAAAAAGCTTTTAAAATGTGCATTAGATGGGGGGGTGGTCCCTGCTTATTTCATTTACTTTCCCCTCCAGCATGAATTCCCCACCACAGTCCAGGCTTGTCTCCTTTAAACAAAAGAGCCACATTTCATGGAAAAGGCAACATGTAGCCATACATGTTGATGACTCAGACTTATATCGATGAATGTTTGAAATGGGAAATTTAGTATTTCTTTGTTTTAGCAAATGTATAAAACGCCTCTCCAGAGACCAGCTCGAGGTAGCTTACAACTAAGGTAATAAAGTCATTAAAACACACCCATTAAAAACAAAAG
This sequence comes from Euleptes europaea, assembly GCF_029931775.1. Lineage (NCBI taxonomy): Eukaryota > Metazoa > Chordata > Lepidosauria > Squamata > Sphaerodactylidae > Euleptes > Euleptes europaea. The sequence continues at coordinate 54,371,124 of NC_079322.1, forward strand.
CCATTAGATAAACCACTAAAAACAAGCAGATGTCATTAGAACAAACCAGTGTACAACAACAGCATAAAATACACTCTGAGTTGCCTAAGCTTATGTAGATAAAATGATCCTCTGTCAAGAAACAGGCCATAAAACATTTAAAAGAAAAAACCCTTAGTTAAAAGCCTGGGTAAAAACTATTGTTTTAGCCTGGCTCCTAAAAGAGAAAGGTAGGTGCCGGGTAAGCATCATGGGAGAGTGCTTCCCAAAGGCAAGACACCACCACCAAGAAAGCCCTATCTCTGGATGTTATCCACCTCACCTCTGAAAGTTGGGGCACAGAGAACAGGGCTTCAGAAGAGGCTCTTAACTGGACAACAGGAGTGGAAGCAGTCCTTCAACCACTCAGAAACTTTGTGAATAAACCTTTGGAATATTTGTAAATATGACAGAATGTAAACCAGGAAAAAGAGAGAAGTTGAATATATGTTTTTAGTTTGCAGACAAACAACTGTGAACTTCAAGACCAACACAATTTTAAAAACATCGCCCATTTTTTTAAATCAGATTTTTCTGAAATTTAGCCATTTTCTGGGTAGATTATGTTAAATTTCTGACTGATGGAACACATGTTTTTGATTTTGAGATTAATAGAATTTTCAGGAATTTTAATGGCCGAACAATAACATGTCCCAACTATACAGCCATACCTATAGCTGTAGTGTAAGATCAAGTACAAATATACCCCAAATTTTAAAACATCAATCTTAGAAAAAATAAGTTAGAATATTCGACACTATTACCAATCTGTGAGGAATTTTACCAATCAACTACCTATCACCAATCCATTCCACTAGGTAATAGTGAAAAAAGAATAAGTTGTACTACACTGTCAGACTAAGAACATTACGAAGCTTTGCCAATTCACCTTTTCAACTTCAAAATCCCAGTTTCAATATTTACTTTCTTGGGAAAGTCAAGTTCATCGCCCTTCACTTTCACCCCATTTTGTATTTTGAATTCTGTGTACAATTTTCCCCATTAAAATTAACACAGTCATCAATTTTATTTCACCATTACTTTGGTGTATAAATAGAAATGAGTAAAAATGATGGGAAAATACCAAAAACTGAAAAATGAATCAGGAACATCCTAAAAAAATGGATAAAAGTAGAAGACTTACAAAAGCAATGCACATGAAAAATCTTCAAACCACAGTGTTCATATTCATGCATTCCCAATTTCAACAGAAGAAATGCTGTATTTACCCAAAAAGAGTTTTTTCCTCGAGGTGTGCTGTTAAGAAAAAGTGTTTGTGTTTTTTTACACACACATACAAGTTATAAATAATAATGCAAAACTTTGTGTACAACTTTTTTTTCCAGGGGTATCATCTTACGTTCACAATGTCTTCCTTTCAGGTAAATATGGTAGGCTTAATTTCAGATACACAGATTTTTTTAAAAAAGCAGCTACAAGTAGAGTGATTTTCCTCAAATTTTCAAAACTTTGCATCAGATACACCTCTGAGTGAAGAAAATACATGTATCCTCTGTAACATCATTTTAAATATGATGATATTACATAAATGCATGACTTTGCAATGTATAATGAAATACTTTCAGTCACATGTAACTTGATAAATATACAGCGTAGCCTATTCCAAAGGCAAATAATGGTTTAGAACGAGAGGATGACTTGCAGGTTCCAGTTTATACAGAACAATCTTCGTCATGTTTAAGGTAACTGAGTTGCTTTTGTTACAACAAAAAATTAGTGCTTGAAATGCTTGAGGATCTTTGGATGACTTTGAAAACCAGATGTACTCATTACCTTTGATAAAGGCCCATTCTTCACATTAGTGAAGATGACATCCTACGGTACCACATCATAAGTGAAACCTGATATATGCCTACGGGGTAGCTGAAAATCATGAGCAAATTATGTTAGGCTAATTCACTATACTGCAGAAGGTACAAACAATTCCCCACGCCTTGAGAGATGAAGTCAAAGACCATAAGAAACAGCCCAAACCAAAAAAGAAAGCATATACTGATTCTTTTTAGGAGTATACTATTGACCTTGGTTTGCATCAGTCACCTTGAAAGAATCATTACAGCAACAGAGAAGAACGTGTGTCAAGTCATAACCATCTCATGGAGACCCCAACCATGCGGCATTCAAGGCAAGAGAAGAGCAGAGGTGGTTTGCCATTGCCTTCCTCTACATAGCAACCCCAGACTTCCTTGGTGGTCTCACATCCAAGTACTGACTGGCTGACCTTGCTTAACTTGGATATTCAGGCTACATTACAGCAATAATCTTGCAAAACTCTGAAATGTCCATTTAAATAAGTCTGACATCAGAAACCACAATATTCAAAAACCAGTGGGAGAACATTTCAACCTTCCAGGACATTCTGTTGCAGATTTAAGAGTAGCAGTTCTCTTACAAAGGAATTTCAAAAGGAGATTGGAAAGAGAAACTGCTGAATTAGTTGATATTCAATCTAAAGACAATGCATTTACCTGGGCTGAATAAAGACCTTGCATTCATGGCTCATTACCAATGCTGATTTCTCCACACCCATCTCTCCCCTGGACATCACAGACTCTTCTGCACACCACACCTAATCCCATCACGCCTGCTATTCACATTTACATACTGTTAACATTTACATACTAATGCTTGTCTGAATTCACTCTCCTCTGCTTAAAGACAGATGGATTCACATTCTAGCTGTATCTGAAGAAGTGAGCTGTGGCTCAAGAAAGCTCCTACCCTGCCAGAAAATATTTTTGTTAGTCTTTAAGGTGCTACTGGACTCTTGCTCTTTTCTACTATAACATATATAGGAAGCTAACTTTTACTGAGTCATCAATAATCCATTTAGTTCAGTATTGTCTACTCAGCCTAGCAGTTGCTCTCATGTTTCACACAGTCATTCCCAATACAAGCTAACTGGAGATACCAAGGATTGATTCCGTGGACTGCCAAAAAAACAAATCAGTGGGTTATAGATCAAATCAAGCCTGAACTGACCCTAGAAGCTAAAATGACTAAACTGAGGCTGTCGTCTTTTGGTCACGTCATGTGATGACAAGAGTCACTGGAAAAGACCGTCATGATAGGAAAAGTTGAGGGCAGCAGGAAAAGAGGAAGACCCAACAAGAGATGGATTGACTCAATAAAGGAAGCCACAGCCTTCAATTTGCAAGATCTGAGCAAGGCTGTCAAAGATAGGACATTTTGGAGGACTTTCATTCATAGGGTCGCCATGAGTCGGAAGCGACTTGACGGCACTTAACACACACACACCAAGGATTGAACACATGACCTTCTGTATGAAGACCAGCCTGCCTTTTTGGCAGTGGAAGCTGCTGCAGAGAACACTTCCAAAGGAAATGCCCTCTGTACACGCTGTTCACATGTTGCATTAATAATACTGATCACGGCTCCAGAATACAGAACTACCAATAATCTAAAATCTAATCTAAAGAGTTAATATCACAGTTCTTTATTTTCAAAGGCTTGTTTCAGAAACTTTGTTGCCTGAAACAACTTTTAGCCTGGGGGTTTGTTTTATGGATATCACTTATGGATATCATAAAACCAGCTGCTGAATGCTGTTTTTATGCTCCCAACTTGTTTAGTGCTGCATCATTTGTATGCTAATTTTTTATGATTTTATTGCATTGATTTCACTTTATGAGCTGTGGGGGGGGTACTCTCCCCTGCTGAAACCACCCCAACCCAGGGGCTGGTACAATCTGCTGCAACCACAAGCCAGTGGTCCCTTTGTGGCACACGGGAGGATGCATCCAACCTAGCCTCCACCCCCCGTACTGTGCCTCACACCCATTTAGACCCAGCTTCCTGCTCTGTGCAGCCCAGGAAAGGACACCCCCCACACACATATAGAGGTACCCAGACAAGCTGTATATGGTACAATCTGCGCTGATTCTTTCTCTCTCCGTCCCACCTTTGGGGGGGAGCAGGACCTGGGTGGGACAGGGGGAGGGCCCTTTTCCAGCACTGGTTTTTCCTCACAGCTCGCCCCTGCTAAGCTATCTCAAAAGTCGCAGGTCACACAAAACACTTTAAAAAAGGTGGACTGGTGTACTGATATTGATATTTTCCAATTGAAATCTGAAAGATTGGAAGTTATTTACTAAGACTCTCAATTTTAAAAGTCACTGGCCTAAAATACCTTTAAAATGTATAAATTAAAGCAGAACAAAATTAATAGACATAGATCTTTTTCTACTCTATTTTACAACAGTACAATACGGTATGTATATTATGTTATGCATTATGTTCCTAGCCTGATTAGTCTGCCATAGTTTATTAAACTCGTTGAATAGTTACAAACATAACCTGATCACTTCTTTTCTTTTGATACGAGGGGTAGAGATTTCAGAAGATTTTTTTTAAGCAACTACTCCCCAATAAGTTTTAGAAGTGGGTGAGAAAACAGTCTGGCATTTTAATGCCTTTAAGCGCTAAAGATGCATGGATCTGAGATTAACCACATTCAGAGGCCCCTTTGTCAGGAAGTTAGTTAAGGGGCTTCTTTGCTAGCAAGCAAACCCCAGATCCACCCATGGATCCTTTTGGAACAGCAACAGCTTACAGTCTGTTACTGTTACAATCGCCTTGCAGGTCATACTGCTGCCAAGACCCAGCCTGAGAAGGCAACAAGGGCCATTTATGCATGCGAGGTTGTGCTTTGGATTTCCTGCTCTCTTAGGAAAAAAGTAGATTCCTTTGAAATGTGGTGTTGGAGGAGAGTGTTACAGATACCATGGACTGCCAAAAAAACCCAAAAAACAAATCAGTGGGTTATAGATCAAATCAAGCCTGAACTGACCCTAGAGGCTAAAATGGCTAAACTGAGGCTATCATATTTTGGTCACATTATGAGAAGACAAGAGTCACTGGAAAAGACAGTCATGCTAGGAATAGTTGAGGGCAACAGGAAAAGAGGACAACCCAACAAGAGATGGATTGATTCCATCAAGGAAGCCACAGCCCTCAACTTGCAAGATTTGAGCAAGGCTGTCAAAGACAGGGCATTTTGGAATGCATTGATTCACAGGGTTGCCATGAGTCGGAAGCGACTTGACGGCACTTAACACACACACACACACACACACACACAGAGATGCACATTTTTCTCATCTGAGATCTCAAAACTCTGCATGGGGGCTTCTTGTTGAGTTTTGAGAATCTGGATGGAGAAAATGTGCATCTGCGTGTACATGGTGAGGTGTCTGGAGACCAAGTCCTATGAGAAAAGGTTGAAGGAGCTGGGTATGTTTAGCCTGAAGAGGAGAAGACTGAGAGGGGATTTGATAACCATTTTCAAGTACTTGAAGGGCTGTCATATAGAGGAGGGTGCTGAGTTGTTTTCTGTTGCCCCAGAAGGTCAGACCAGAACCAACGGGCTGAAATCGGATCAAAACAGTTTCTGTCTATACATTAGGGAGAACATTCGAACAGTTAGAGCAGTTCCTCAGTGGACCAGGTTTCTTCAGGAGGTGGTGAGCTCTCCTTCCCTAGAGGTTTTTAAGCAGAGGCTACATGGCCATCGGTCAGCAATGCTGATTCTATGACCTTAATAGAAAAGAGCAAGAGTCCAGTAGCACCTTAAAGACTAACAAAAATGTTTTCTGCAAGGGTATGAGCTTTTGTGAGCTCACAAAAGCTCATACCCTTGCAGAAAATATTTTTGTTAGTCTTCAAGGTGCTACTGGACTCTTGCTCTTTTCCACTACTGCAGACAGACTAACCCGGCTACCCACTGTGAATTATCTATGACCTTAGGCAGTTCATGGGAGGGAGGGCATCTTGGCCATCTTCTGGGCATGCAGTAGGGGTCACTGGGGGAATGGGGGTGAGGTAGTTGTGAATTTCCTGCCTAGTGCAGGGGGTTGGACTAGATGACCCCAACAGTCCCTTCCAACTCTATGATTCGATGATCTAGAGAGCGGCCAATGGAAGGCAAAACCTCCCAAGGGCCTCTTGCGTTGGTGCTTGGGTCACCAGAGAATCACCTGATGGAGAAAATAAGGGGGGGTGTTACTCATTGACCTAATCCCTTATTCATGCTTTGTATTAATTTTTATATTAGGTATTGGTTTTATAACGCTGGATATGACAAGAACAGATCAATTAGAATAATATTGGGATTAGTTCCGTTAGCAAAAGATTATACAATTTAATTCTAGACGGGAGAGGGAGAGGGGGAAGTTAAATTGTTAAATTAGAATATTATTTGTTTTTCTCTTTATTACGATTATTATATTGTTTTTATGGATATATTAAATGAAGGAAAATAAAAAAAAAATTAAAGAAGAAAATAGCGGGGGGGAGGACCCAAGCCGGATTGCCCAGGGCCCACCCGATGGGCGGCGCTGGCTTTCCCAGTCCCCTCCGGCTGCAATTGCTCTGCGTGGCGCATCGGCTCCCTGCAAGCGCGCGTCCCCGGGGCAGCAGCACATCCCTCTCACCTGCCGCCGCCCCCGCCCCCCGAGAGCCGCCGCTCACCTGCTCCCCCTCGGCGCCGCTCCCGACGCGGGTGTCGAGCCGCCGGTGCCGGGCGGCGTCGCCTTCGCCCGCGCTGCGGATCAGCCGGCAAGGGACGACGTCCTGCCGCTGGGCGAAGCGGTCCCCGTCCCTGCGCTCCATCGCCGCCGACCAGGCGCCTCCTCGGAGAGAAAAGGGGAAGAGAGTCACGAGCCTTATTGACCCGAAGATGATGGGGGGGGGGGGAACGGGCACGGCACTGCCGCTGCGAGAGGGGCTCTTTCGGAGAGAGCTCCATCTGAACCGGGGGGGGGGATCGTTTGATGCTCTGCAACAAAACAAATAACCCTTTTTTTTGACGCTCTGCAACAAAACAAATAATTCTTTTTTTTGATGCTGAGCAACAAAACAAATAACCCCTTTTTTGATGCTGAGCAACAAAACAAATAACCCCATTTTTGACGTTTCCTTGCAAAAACAAAAACACGCACGCGCACCAAACGCGTCTCTCCCCCCCCCCCGAATGCTCAGCGAGGGTCACCCACGCATCGTGCCTCCCTTTCCCCCTCCCAGTCACCCGCGACGCATGCTGCAGAATCCCCGGGCAAGGTGAGGTGGTCTTTACCTGCGCCGGAGAACATCCCGAAGGCGCACAGCAGCAGCAGCAGCAAGGAGAGCAGAGAAGCCCCGGGATGCATGGCTGGCTCTTGGCGGGGCTCCTCGCCTTCCTCCGGCCAGCCGGCGGGGAGGCGGCAGGCTCACAGGCGGGCTGGCATGGTGGCGGGGAAGGCGCTGCCCGCTACTGCCTCGCCTAGCGGCGGCCGCGCGTTAGGGTCGCCGCCGCCGCCGCCTCACTGCTGCATTGGGCTCGCCTGCCTGCCTGCCCGCCTGCCCGCCCGCCCGCCGCTGGCTTGCAGAGCGTTTACTGCACTGGCTGCTTCGCTGTAGCTCGGAGGCGACAAGCTCCGCCCCCCCCCCGCCTCATCCACGTGCACGGTCCTAGAGCCGTGGGATCAATAGCCGAGCGTGGAGCGCGCGCTCTCTTTCCGTGCGCCCCACTCACCGACCCACCCACCCTCTAGCTTTGAAGGAGGAAGCCAAGCCCGGGGGGGAAGCCGGGAAATGTAGTCGTCCAAGGGACAAGAGTCACTGGAAAAGACAGTCGTGCTAGGAAAAGTTGAGGGCAGCAGGAAAAGAGGAAGACCCAACATGAGATGGAAGGACTCTATAAAGGAAGCCACGGCCTTCAGTTTGCAGGATCTGAGCAGGGCTGTCAAAGATAGGACATTTTGGAGGACTTTCGTTCATAGGGTCGCCATGAGTCGGAAGCGACTTGACGGCACTTAACACACACACACAAGTTCGGCCCAGGGTCTTTCAAGCTCACTTCTCTTCTTGGAGGGTGACGTTAATAATCTCCCCCCACACACACACACACATTAGGCAAGAAAGCTACCACCAAACGGAGGAGGGGAAGAGTTGGTTTTTATATGCGGACTTTCTCTACCACTTAAGGGAGATTCAAACTGGCTTACAGTTAGGGTTGCCAAGCTCCAGGTAGTAGCTGGAGATCTCCCGCTATAACAACTGATCTCCAGCCAATAGAGATCAGCTCACCTGGAGGAAATGGCTGCTTTGGCAAATGGGCTCTATGGCATTGAAGTCCCTCCCCTCCCCAAACCCTGCCCTCCTCAGGCTCTGCCCCCCAAAACTCCCGCCGTTGGTAAAGAGGGACATGGAACCCTACTTACAACCACCTTCTCTTCCCCTCCCCGCAACAGACACCCTGTGAGGTAGGTGGGGCGGAGAGAGCTCTAACAGAGCTGTAACTTGCCCAAGGTCACCCAGCTGGCTTCGTGTGTAGGTGTGGGGAAACAAATCCAGTTCACCAGATTAGCCTCCACCGCTCATGTGGAGAGTGGGGAATCAAACCTGGTTCTGCATATTAGAGTCCACCGCTCCAAACCACTGCTCTTAACCACTACAACACGCTAGGCTTTAGAACTACTAAAAGGGTTTACGGAATGAGGAACTCTTTATTCTAGGTATGTCACATTATGGTTTGCTCTAGTGAGCATCTAAAAGTAGGATTGGAGTTCAGTAGTATAGAGACCAACAAGATTTTCAGGGTCAGTTCGGGGAGCCAATGCTTTTAAGAGTCAAAGGCCCTTCCTCAGTTTCCTAAAGTAGTACTGGCTGTAGGTTTGCTAGATTTTAAGCTAGCTCTTCTAGTGGTCCTAAAATGATAAACAGGAGGCTTGTGGCACCTTAGAGATTCTTGTTTATTATTCTTTGTCTCATCTTTAAATGATTATTCCAAAAGTTCTTCTCTAATTAGGTTAGTTCGAACCCAGGGCAATCTCATCTTCAAATGATCATCAATTACAGGTTACGTACCTAGACGGAGAAAAAATGGTCACTTTCCTTTTATATTTTCAAAAGCTAGCAGTTATTTGAATCTGTATACAGCACACACTGGAATTATGACAACTCTATGAAGTAACGTTCTCCAAAATGTCCTATAGTTAAGAGCCTTGCTCAGGTCCTGCAGACTGAGGGCCGTGGCTTCCTTTATAGAGTCAATCCATCTCATGCTGGGTCTTACTCTTTTCCTGCTGCCTTCAAGTTTCCCTACCATTATTGTCTTTTCTAGTGACTCTTGTCTTCTCATCATGTGACCAAAGTACGATAGACTAGAAATTTTTTTATAATGTATTATTTTTACTTTTGAGTGCAGAACTATATTAAGCCAATTGTTTCTTCCTCTCACTAGAAGAAAACCAATATACTCATATTGTCTAGAAGAAATAGTTCAACATCTACACAATCATTGTATCTATTAGGCATGGGTAATTTGTTTGCCTCTCATATATAGAAGTTTTTTTTAATCTACATATATAGTAATTCTTAACATCCAACAATTTCAGCAAGAATTTTCTAAGTCTTAAATGGAATACAAAATAAAGCACCAGTTCATTATTTCATTTCAATTTCATGTCTACCTTGTATCTATTCAAAAGGCTCACCTAAGGCTTCAAGCTGTAGGCAATAGGAAAAATGCATAATCTTGCAGATACCGTATACCAATAAGCATCTTACCTCACCAGAAAGATCTGTACAAATATGACTCATTTTATACTCCTACATAGAATTATAAGGCAGTCTTTTTATAAAGTTGACAACTGTCTTTTATTATAGTTGTCAAGCCCACATGGGGCTCAAAATGAATAAAGTAAGGTTTAAAAATAATATTTTTAAAAAGGAATAATATATTTAAGAAGTATTTTGGAAGATCAGTAAACAAACATTAAGCATGCAGATGTTTCAGCTGGTATTCTGTAAACAAACAATCCTGACTGCTTCTGGAAATTTTCTGTCCCTGCTGTCCAGACATGAAGAAAACGTAATTGTGACATTCCTTTTAAGAATAGCCCTGCTGGATCAAACCAGATGTCTTGCCCCAGATCTTGGGTGTTTCCACCCCTTTCCTCACATAACATACGAAAGGCCCTGCTGGATCAGACCAAGGCCCATCAAGTCCAGCAGTCTGTTCACACAGTGGCCAACCAGGTTCCTCTAGGAAGCCACAAGTCGTCTTGACTGCAGCAGCACCATCCTGCCTGTGTTGCACCGCACCATCAGCCTCTTTGTTGTATTATTAATTCATCCGTCCGGATGGTTGCTCTTATCTACCAGCCTGGCCACATCTCCCTTTTTCTCCATCTTCATGGTCTTCCACATGCTTTTCAGTCAAATGATAGTGCAACCCCTACAGAGTTATACCCTTCTACATCCATTGAAGGAATTACATTGGGCTTAACTTCTAGACCAAGTATGGGCTTAGAAAGGAGTTATTCTGAGTAAGACTGCATTCTTACACTCCTCCCCTCTTGACTTTTATTTATCGCACTCTTACTCTCCTTCATGAATCCTGATAACGATACCATTTCATATCTAAATTACTTTCAAAGAATCATTTATACATTTGCTAACTTAAGTTCTCCTTTTCCCATCTCCATCCCACTTTTTTCAGCTCACAGGCTTATATCCCATGTTTTCCTTTCCCCCATTTCTCATGTTGTATCTGTGTAAAATTATGGCTAGCAACTGTGCCTAATGAGTAGCTTGATGTACCACACCTAGCTGTTGGCACCATATAAATATTATGTTTTAACTGATTAGTTTGAATCCCATTATCTAGGACTGTTTTGAAATCTTCAGCCTATATAAATTCATGAAAGATTCTCCAAGCATTAAAAGACAGAGTCCTGAGCATTCATCCTAAACAAGCTCCCAGAAGATAGGAATGAAATATTCGTCTAGTATCTCCCGTTACAAGATTCTTCCAACATCAGCTACATTTTGAAAAAGTCCTTAATCAGGTGAATCATAGGATTTTTTTCTTAAGATTTTAAATAATTGCAGTTTATGAGAAGACTACAAACGAATACTCTGTTTAATACTCATCTTAAAAATTAATGAGAATGTGGTGTTTGCTCCAGAAGAACTGGATGTTTTATAGTGTGGCAAGGTTATATTTCCAATACTCTCTCTGAAAAAGTGAGAGTCGAATGAGACTAGAAGACCAAGATGCTTTCTTGTGTCGGCTAAGAATCCCCTGCAACAGAATACAGTCAATAAATCTATCCCAATTACTCAAGAAGTCCCACCACTGTAGGAAAAGCTTGCAAGGAGAGCTCTTTCTTGTCTCCTAAATAGTCAATCCTTTATCAGTGCGTTTTTCTGGAAACTCTGGTAAATTTTAGCTACCTCCTTTATAATTATGTTACCCCTTCTGTCCCTCAAATATGCCAAATCAAGCAACCAATCATACGATAGCAAAATTTCTCATGCCTAGTTCAGATGTACAGTATCTTTTAAAAGGTACATTTCCTCTCTTCTTTCCCCCAGCCTTTTTATATACATACAAACACTTGGAATAATATGCACATAAGGGCTTAATACAAGAATAATCACTATATAGTTTATTACCAAAACAAAGTTTTCAAATACAATTTTTCATTTTGCCTGTTTATTCAAAACTCACGGTTGTAAATAAAGCAGCATTAAAATCCAATAAATGGTGATGAGGAGGCAGAAGTAGAAAACAAAGACCACAGAGCATCTGTATGCTGGTCTTTCCAAGAATCTTTTATCAGACTTGACTCTTTGTTCTCTGTCATACTTGAAAACCCCCCAAAATCTGAATTTGCATCACTGGTTTGAAATAATTCTAACAGCGCTTGTGTTGATGAGGTCTGAACATTTCTTGTTTCTTTTGGAATGGACGGTTCATCGGTTCGCTTTAAGTATGACTCTGTACTTTGTTTCTGATTTGCTTTATTTCTTCCAATGGAATTTTTGACTTTTCTATTAAGTTTGATGTTAGGTGAGCTATTGTCCGTCAACTCACTGGGTTCCTTGTCTGCAGCAGGACTACGTGGAAAGGGTTCTGTCTCCAGAAGGACTGAAAGTTCTCTTGGAAAGTTACTCTCCTCACCAAGGATGGCAAGATCTTTGTCAACTGTTGAATTTATCTTCTTCAAACATTTTGTTGGCAGACGAACTGTATTGTTCATCTTTCGCTTTGGGTTTGCTGGATTGTTCCTCTCGCTAAACTGAGATTTTTGGATCCGAGACTGTAGTGGGTTTGACGGAAAACTTTGTAAACTCTGTCTTGACAGAGACTCACAATGTTCATAAATTTCAGGCAAGGTTCTCGTGCACACTTTGCTTTCTTTCCGGATAGGCAGCTGGACCAAGTTTGCAGATAAAGCAACATCTGATAAATTTGAAAAATTTGGCTTTTTACTACCTTCAGTATTCCCATTGAGTTTTCTTGCTACTTCTAAAGAACACTTGGTGTGGCAGAAATTGACAGAACAGGCAGGTTCAGAGGTAGGAGAGTTTTTGTGTGGAGATTTAGGATATATTTGTGTGCGCTGAGAATCTTCTTTCACTATGTGCATATTAATGTTTTTCCTTGAATACCATCTCAATGGGATGTCTTGTCTCTTCAGTCTTTCTTTCAGTTCATCTGTGCTTGTTCCAATAAGGGGAGCAAATTGTCCAACACTACATTTCCTCCTAATAGTAAGAAAGTTACAAAGTAAACATTCAAACCAAATCTTCAAACACAACAGAAAAAAATAGAACTGTTCATAAGAAGCACAGATCAGGTGTAAACAGATTACTTCTTTTGTCCAGACCTTTGTTTACCACTAAGCTGTTTGAGGCAAAACATCATTAGCCCTACCGAACAGCCAAGTAACAAAATATTAGATGTGCACACCCAAGCAGAGGGAGAAATCAAACTGGGCCAAGAACTGCCTTACGTTTAATAAGGGCAGTGCTGAGATGGCTGCATTCACAACTCAAGAGAAAGCACAGCAAGATGCTCAGAAAAGGTAGGTGTATACATGGATATTGATGTTAGCCTTCCAATTCTGGGCTTTTCCACACGCTCGACTTATTCCTGGTTTTCTTGGCAGTCAATCTACAATCACTGGAATCCATCTGTGCACTGTTCTTCTGCATGTGTGCGCTCTCTCTGCATTTTCACAGTTGCCTTAAATGATCAAGAGTTTCAAGGGCGGGTGCTGTTGTCATTAGTGTCATCATCGGTGGTGTCACAGCACCCTCCCTTTTCTTTAAACATCCATAAGATATCAATATAGTGTTGTAATGATAGCTTAGCCAGGCTCTCTGAATCCCCAGCTTTTGTTTAAAATAAAAAGGAAGTCTCTAGCACCTGCCCTAGAAGCTATGCCTATTCCCTTATATCTCCACGAGGGAGGGCTCTAGAGACTTTTTTTAAAATGAAAGCTGAGAATTCATAGAACCTGCTTAGACTATTATAATACTATATCAATATATCGATATTTTAGGGCCTTTAAAAAAATCAAAACTGAAACCACATGTCTTCCGGGGGTGGGGGGGTAGGAGAGGAATTGGTTTGATCATGACAACAGTCCAATAATTGAAAAGTGGGCTGGAGGTGAGTGGGACAAAAAACCCCGACAGACACTTTAAGTGTGTGTTAAGTGCCGTCAAGTCGCTTCCGACTCATGGCGACCCTATGAATGAAAGTCCTCCAAAATGTCCTATCTTTGACAGCCTTGCTCAGATCTTGCAAATTGAAGGCTGTGCATCTGTGTGTGTGTGTGTGTGTATGTTAAGTGCCGTCAAGTCGCTTCCGACTCACAGCAACCCTATGAAACAATATCATCCAAAATGCCCTGTCTTTGACAGCCTTGCTCAGATCTTGCAAGTTAGGGCTGTGGCTTCCTTGATGGAATCAATCCATCTCTTGTTGGGTCTTCCTCTTTTCCTGTTGCCTTCAACCTTTCCTAGCATGACTGTCTTTTCCAGTGACTCTTGTCATCTCATGACGTGACCAAAATACGATAGCCTCAATTTAGTCATTTTAGCTTCTAGGGTCAGTTCAGGCTTGATTTGATCTATAACCCACTGATTTGTTTTTTTTGGCAGTCCACGGAATCCGTAACACTCTCCTCCAACACCCCATTTCAAAGGAATCTATTTTATTCCTATCAGCTTTCTTCACTGTCCAGCTTTCACACCCATACATAGTAATAGGGAATACAATGGCATGAATTAATCTAGTCTTGGTGGCCAGTGACAGACACTTTACACGCAAGGAAAGAGCTGACTCAAAATCAGCTTCCAGAAAACACTGGGGAAAAATGGTTTCAAAAGAACCGGGGGGGGGGGGGGGAGAGAGAACAGAAAAACAAACAAACTAAAACGAAGCAAAAACTAAACTCACAAAAATGTGTGTGGAAATAAGGGGGATAAACTGAAGCAGTATGAAGCCAAAACCAATGGGGAAAAAACCTTTTAAGTAGAAGTAAGGTAGTGGAAGGAAAGAGAAGGTAAGGTTGGGGGGTGCAGGTGAAAGAATGGGCAGCAGAAGAGAAAGGACAAGTGACAATGATTACCAGCAAGGATGCTTTAGTCTGTTAAATATAGTTATATTCTTAAATATAATCCAGAAGAAACAAGACTGCATATTTTCAGGTACCTGTTGTTCTACCATTCTAAGTGGAACCATGAGAAAATATTCAAGCTGCAGAAACAGCTAAAAGTTCCCTAAAATAAATCAATCCCAAAGAACAGGTGTATATATGAATACTGATGTTAACCATCCCATTTTAACAAGAAGTGAGGCGGTGGTAGTAGCAGCAGCAGCTATTAGCATTGTGGTTAAATGCTGGAAATACTGAGCCGCCGCCCCCCCCCCAACCGATCTTTTAAAAATGTTTGCTAGGGCTGTGCATTTGGATATTTCTAATCTGAAACAATGCCCGAAATTCCCTGTTTCATTTTGGAAGTACCCTGAAATGAAGAAAGGTACACTCACAATTTCAGGATTCCCAAAAATTCTCTCTCTGAGATGAAAGGCCTGGTTCACCACCATTGTAAACAATAGAATGAGACCCGGCGTTTAGAGTTGGATGCTAAGTCTACTGATAACAGATATGCCTGAACCCAAAAAAAGACACCTGAAATGATGTCAATATTTCCAATATTTTAGGAAAACAATAATGTCCTATCTGAAACAAAACTAAATGCAAAAATTTTCATTTGAAGTGCACGTCTCTGCTGTTTGCCCTCTGATGATTGAATTGTAAGTATAATTTTGGACTAAAATCAAAGGACTAATCAACTGTTTCAAATACCAAATGTTTTCAAGACAGTTTGTTTTGAAATTTTCAAAATTATTTGACTGCAAGATTACATACATCGGATTTTATTTACCTTTTCGTTTTTGGTGTATTTTCTCTTAACTCTACAAAGTCACAAGCAAACTGGGATATAATGTCATCCACAACTTGATAGTGAGAACTCTGTGAAAAGGTTTGGTGTTGTTCACTTTCAAGATGCTAAAATTAACAGAGAAAAAACAATGTATTGATAGTATTCATACAAGAATTTATCAATATATCTAATACTCAACATGCCAAATCTGTGGATACTTAAATCCAGAGACTGAAGCCTCATATGAACAGGCAAGACAGATCTTTCTACAAACTTGAAGAAGTCCCAGGTTTGCAGAAAACTGAAATCTTAAAAAAAAAAAAAAAAGTGAGGGGGGGGGAACCATAAGCAGCACCTATATCTAAGAAACTAACATCCTCTGTGGCTGATTCTAGGCAACCACACAGTATTGCCAGTGTTCAGCCTTGGTTTCTATCAGAAAAAGGCAGAGGAAAGGGCAAGGCCCTTTCCAGTGTTGTTTTGGCCTTTAAGATAATTCACAGTGGGTAGCCGTGTTAGTCTGTCCGCAGTAGTAGAAAAGGGCAAGAGTCCAGTAGCACCTTAAAGAGTAACAAAAATATTTTCTGGTAGGGTATGAGCTTTCGTGAGCCTTTAAGGGAAGACTCATAGGAGCCAGCCCTATCAGGATTTACTTATCTTTCTAATATATGCCATCTCTTCACTAATAAAAGGAACATGACAACTAAAAGTCCTTTGTTCAAACCATAGCAATTCAATAATTTCACATTTTAATTTGAGACAGCTAGAGAATCCTCCCTAGAGCAAGCTGTTCCTTCAACAAAATTAACCTTGATGCCTTATAATGTAGTTTAATATTTGGAATTCCTAGGCCTCCTTGAGAAGTATCTTTATATATAATATTTGCAGCTGTGTTAAGAGGCTTTCCATGACATAAAATTTAAAATAATTTGTTACCGCTGACTTAAAGTGTCAATCTTCACATAAAGATAAAGATTTTTGGTAACAAAACCATTCTTATGACAGCTGTTCTGTCTAACCATGAAATTGGAAGAGATAACCAAAAGCATAACTCCCCAAGAATCTCAGACTGCTTTTTAACATGTTTATAAGCTGCCCATGTACTTAATATCTTGGGGGATCCAGATACATAGATATTTAATAGGTGATGCTTTATATTAAATATGTAGTACTTCAAACAGTTCAGCTAACTTATATGATAAATTAAAGTCAAACTGCACACCCTTAATCTCTCTCATATTTCTAATAACAATAGCAAGGGCCTCAATAGCCAGTCTGCAGACCATTCACAGCCTAGAAGGTAGAATGCCTTTCAAAAGATATATAGACATTGATCCATTTGTTAAGACACTACTGCATAGTCAGGTCATGCCCAACCCTGTTAAGATCTCTACGTAAATCCTACGTAACAGAAACATCCTCCAACTGACATGGGCAAACGTTTCTAAGCTGTGTCATTGCTTCATGTGTTTGCCTTACTGGTAAAAGTCTGTAACTTACCCTAAGATAGCAGTTTCTCCCCACACCCCCTAACAAAGTTTGCTGAAAGGCTGACAGGAGTGCTGGCATCTAAAACATGTTAACTTCATTGTGGATGTGTATTTACTTAATAAATACAATTATAAATAAATACATTTTCGTTAGGATTATTTTAAAAGATGGTTCTCTGTGCAAGAGAGCTTGTACTATTTCATCCAAGTTATCATCTACATTACATTGCAGAACTGGCAAAGTTACAACTTTACATCTATTTAACCTTCTTCTGACAAGGAATCAAACATCTACAAAACAAAATGTTGAACTTTTTTCTTTAAGAGCAAAGAATGATGTAAAGACCTGTGGACAAATGCCTAAAAATGTTAGAATTTAGGCATATTCATACCACATAAATAAGACAGTTACTTAGGAAAGGTAGACTTACAGTTTGAAGATCATCATACTTTTTCAAACAACATTCACAATATCCTTTTCTCTTCTTGTGTTTTGCAGGAAGCTGAGCTGGAAAGGTCTCTTCTTTGTCATTGTTTGCTGGAGTTCTAGTCAAAAGGGAAAGAAAAGCCCTCTTATTCTACATTCCATAATATGGTTGCCAAGGACCCATCTACCTGTTTGCAAACATGTCTCAATAATTCACTTTGTTTAATCATATAACATCACTGACCTACTGGGGAAACAGGCTAGCGTAATATACTCAGCTTCAAAGTACCAAAATAATCAAGATAAATAATAAGCCACCACAAAAAAAACGGTAGCAATTAAATGTAAATGAAACATTAACAATTTCAGATAGGCCAAAGATACCACATTACTGGCAGAAAACAGTGAAGACTTGAAATGTCCCGATTAAGGTTAAAGCAGAAAATGCCAAAGCAGGATTACATTTGAGGATGATGAAGAAGAATAGGTTTTATGCCCCACTTTTCTCTACCTGAAGAAGTTTCAAAGCAGTTTACAATCACATTCCCTTCCCCTCCGCACAACAGGCACCCTCCGCACAACAGGTAGGTGGGGCTGAGAGACCTGTGACTGGCCCAAGGCTTCATGTGGACGAGTGGGGAATCGAACCTGGTACTACAGATCAGTGTGCTACACCACACTGGCTCAAGAAGGCAAAAACAATGACTTCTGCAGAATTACACAACTTTAAGGTTGACAAAGAAGAAACTGAAATTATTAAAGATTTTCTATTCCTTAGCTCCATCATCAACCAAAAGAGAGACAACAGTCAATAAATCAGAAGGAGACTGGAAAGGGCAGCTATGAAGGAGCCAGAAAAGATCTTTAAGTGTAAGATGTGTCACTGGTGACCATGAACAAGTTAATTCATCCCATAGTATTCCTCATTACTATGTATGAGTGTGCAATTTGAGAATGAAGAACGTTGATTCATTTGAAATGTGGTGTTGGAGAAGAGTTTTATAGATACTATGGACTGCCAAAAAGACAAATAAGTGTGTTCTGGACCATATCAAGCCTGAACTCTCTCTAGAAGCTAAAATGATTAAACTGAGGCTATTATACTTTGGTCACATTATGAACCCACTGGAAAAGACAATAATGCTTTGAAAAGTTGAAGGAAAAGAGGAAGGCTCAACATGAGATGGATTAAGGAAGCTGCAATCCTCAGACAATAGGACATTTTGGAGATAATATACCGTATTTTTCACTCCATAAGATGCACTTTTTTCCTCCTCAAAAGTGAGGGGAAATGTCTGTGCGTCTTATGGAGTGAATGCCGGCTGGGCGAGTGCGCGTCGAGACGGCGGAGATGGCGTTCCCCGCCCCGACGGCCAGCTGGGAGGCGGCTGGGGCGCACAGAGCCGGCTGGGGAGTAGCACAGGATCCATGCAAGCCTCACAGTGAAGAGCATTCCATAGGCATGGTGTCACTGCTGAAAAAGCTCTGTCTTTGGTTGCTACCTGCCTCAAGTCTGAAGGTGGGTGCACAGAGAGCAGGGATTGTGAGGAGGGTCTTAATTGGCAGGAAGAGTGAAATGGCCCTTCAAGTACCCTGACCTCAAGCCATTTAGGGCTTTAAAACATTACAATCAGCACTTTGAACTATGCTCATAAAAATGAGTAGCCAGTGCAGATCTTTCAGCATCAGGGAGATACAACCCCAGTATCCCACCCACCAGCAGTCTGGCAGCCACATTTTGGACCATCTGAAGTTTCGTGATAGTTTTCAAATGTAGCCCCTGTGTAAAGCACATTACAGAAATCTAACCTGGATGTAATTAGAGCACAGCCAGACTGAGTCAAGCTTTTCAAGGAACACCCATAACTGGTGTAATCAGCCAAAAGCCTTGACTGGAAACAGCTTCGGTTTACGAGGGCCCTCATCCATTCCATTTTTATCTATCATGTAGGTATCGTGGTGACTAACAGTGCCCAGTACACTGAAGTTAATAGGCTCAGAAGGCTGTAACTCTTCCTAGGATTGCACTGTAAGTTGCTTAGGCCTTCCATAGAAAGACCACTTTACTAACTCCAGAGTTTTGTGCAGCTTGACACATAGATATTTAGCATTATATAGTTTCCATGCGAGTAACAGATACCTCCTAGAACATTCAGATCCCAGGCAGATACTCACCTCACATACCTAATGATCTATGTGGCAAGGTGAGAAGACGCACTGAGAAAATTCCACACATGGAAAACTCACCAGAAAATAAAGAACTTTCTAGACTAGCACTAGTCTCACAATAGGTCAGCTTTTTTTGGTTGAAACCCAATAGTTACATGGGAAGTTAGAAAAATCTGGCCCTCTTAATTAGGTTATATCTAGAAATGCTGCTAAAAATAATAGTTGCTAGACAAAGGATCAGTTCACACATTTAGTTTTGAAGTGGTAAAGTCCACATGTAGTAATCCTGGTTCTGTATGAGAATCCTTGTGTTTGTATTTAAAACCTCTGAAGTTAGCAGGATACAGAACACATTTCAAAACTAGTAGTTTCAATGTCACACATATACACGCACGCACCTGTGTAAGCAGTAAATTCACCATGACAAAAGGGACAGCATGAACTCCAAGGCTATAAAACCAACTCTCATTCAAGCTAAAATTCCTTCCCTATTGCTTTTCATCACATTGTATAGGATTGATTTGTACAAATTACTGTATAAAAGGAAACCCTCATTGAATGTGGCATTAATATTTTCCACATGAGAGCCATGTATGATGTTCCATATAGTATGTCCACAAGCTGTTATAAACATACCACCTAGCAGCTAAATGTTTGTAGGGATCTCATTTAAGATTCTGTATCATACTGATAATCAGATAATTTCACAGGGATTAGAACCTTGCTTTCCCTCAGTGGTTACAGCAACTTCTTTCCACTGGAATAAAAAGCAGGCAACAAGCTGTTGTGGAAATAGGCTGGATTTGTAGAGAAACTGAACAATGAGTTCTGGAATGTGAAATACAGAATCTATCGTACACAGAGCTAGCTTTACTTCTGCAACTTCCCCTCTCCCCTAAAGACTAGGAAAGCAAATGTGATCTCAAAAGTAAATAATCCTATGAGGAATATACAAGCAGTGAAATTGTTTCAAGCAGCGTAAGAAAATAGTGAGATATTTTATATGTGGTGAAATGAACCATTTGGGAGCTTATGTTTCAACTTCCAGATTTATTGAGGATACTTGACAGAGGGGCCATTAAATTCTGTTTCCCCCAAAAAGTACATAAATACTGTAAAAAAAGCTTGAGCATTCTCATTCGCTTCCTGGGATTACTAAAATACCCAAACTCTGAAGTAACAGTAAGTACCACTGAAGGGTTCACTTATTGGAAGACGACCAAATGCTGGATTGGGGAAGCCCAATTCTGCAAGAAGTGTTCCATTAAAAACTGCATTAGAGTGGGGAAAGGATCTATACCAATGTAATTTTCCAGAAAGTGTTATTGGACAGGATGTTCAATTACACTCTGATTGCCTGATATCATATAGCTACTCAAAAGCTGAGGTCTGGGACGAATATGATTGGCAAAGTGCCACCAGATTGACAGTTACAGAATATGTTGAAGACCTGCTGACTCAAGTCAATATTTGAAATTCAGCTCCTTTGTATCCTCCTCACTCCTACAGACGTCCTTGTCCCCAGAATCACAGAACAGTACACTATCCCCTTTCTGAATCTAGCCTGAGTGAACTTTTTAGCCTTCCACCTCCCTTTTTCTTCAACTCTTTGTAACCCTTTTTCCTATTTTCCCCTTCAGGCATCTGTATCTTCCCAGGTTTTCCCCCAGTTTTTTCAACTCAGGGCATACTCTGCATCCTTCCTTCAAAGTATCATCCTCTCTTGAACTTCTTGTTCTTTCTATTACTTGTTTTCAGCCACCAGACTCCTTTCATAGAATCATAGAGTTGGAAGGGACCACCGGGGCCATCAAGTCCAACCCCCTGCACAATGCAGGAAATTCACAACTAACTCCCCCCTCCACACCTCTAGTGACCAGAAGATGGCCAACATGCCCTCCCTCTCATCATCTGCCTAAGGTCACAGAATCAGCATTGCTGACAGATGGCCATCTAACCTCTTCTTAAAATCTCCAGGGAAGGAGAGCTTACCACCTCCCAAGGAAGCCTGTTCCACTGAGGAACAGCTCTAACTGTTAGAAAATTCTTCCTAATGTCTAGACGGAAACTCTTTTGATTTAATTTCAACCCGTTGGTTCTGGTCCGACCTTCTTGAGCAACAGAAAACAACTCGGCACCCTCCTCTATATGACAGCCCTTCAAGTACTTGAACATGGTTATCACATCCCTTCTCAGTCTTCTCCTCTTCAGGCAAAACATACCCAGCTCCTTCAACCTTTCCTCATAGGACTTGGTCTCCAGACCCCTCACCATCTTTGTTGCCCTTCCCTGGACACGTTCCAGCTTGTCTACATCGTTCTTAAATTGTGGTGCTCAGAACTGAACACAGTACTCTAGCTGAGGTCTAACCAGAGCGGAGTAAAGCGATACCATCACTTCGAATGATCTGGACTTCTGTTGATGCAGCCCAAGACTGCGTTTGCCTTTTTAGTTACAGCATCACACTGCTGACTCATGTTCAGTGTTTGGTCTACTAAGACCCCAAGATCCTTTCCACACACACTACTGCTCAAACAAGTCTCCCCCATCCTATAATTATGCATTGGATTTTTCCTACCTAAATGCAGAACTTTACATTTGTCTTTGTTGAAGTGCATTTTATTAGTTCTAGCCCATTTCTCCAGCCTGTCAAGATCATCCTGCATCTGGCTCTGTCTTCTACCATATTTGCTACCCCTCCCAAATTAGTATCATCCTGTGGACATATTTTACCTTGTGCCTGTACCTCGTGTAAGCCTTCCACCTGCTCTGAAACAAAAATGAATTTTCATTTCAGAGTAGTATGCAGCAAAAAAAAGTGGCTTGTTTACTTTTTGCTTGCCACTGTAATGTCCAAGTTATATACCAAGTGTTTTTTGTAAAAAAATCCAGGCCTGCTTCCATCCTTTCTAACAATTTTTCAGATTTTGCCATTGTGCTCCACTATTTTTATCCCAGTCCCCTGCAATTACCTTTGCCTCATCTGAATTTGCTTCTGGCCATTAACATTCTTCTTTTCAACATCAAATGGACTGTAGGGTTTTGGATTAGAATAGTTGATAACTGGAAAGCTGGAGAGTTGCAAGTAAAATGGTCTGTAGTTACTAGATTAGAAGGGAAAATAAACAGTTATCTCCATGCTACTGAGCATAGATACACTCATTAGCATTTTAAAAAGTCATGAGCCATATTTCTATACCACTTTTCCTCACTGCTCAAAGTGGTTACAATAAAATCAATTTGATCTTCCTACCTTCTCCCTTCGCAATATTAGTTATTTGACATGAATATATTATTCTGCTACAGCCATTTGATATGTTATTCTCTCTCTATGCCAACTCTACATTCCGCTTTAGAGAGTTCAGACCCCATACAAGCCTATGCCATTCACCCAGGAGTGTGGGAAGCTGCAATTACAACATACAGTAGACTGCCTCCACATTATTCTTTTTTGGCCTTTTGTGTGTCATTCCTGTGATCCAGGTTGGTGGAACATTTATATTTCCAGCTGTTTGTTCTGAGAGAAAGTCAAAAAGCAACTCTGCCCTCCAACTTTTCCTTCCCCATCTTCTACTTGTCCTCCTTCCACCAGAAAGCGTTGGGAAACTCTGTCCTTTGTATATGGATGCAAAGACATGTTTCTTCAACATAACTCAACTACAATACAACATTTGAGACCAACCAACTGGTCAAACAGCTGCCCAAAATATCTAGAGCAATCCTACTGATAAACTGGATGACATATTACCATCCAACGACCCCACTATGTATGATACGATGTACTTCAGTTTCCATTCTCCCCATTCTATTATCTATTTTATCTTCTTTCTAGTACAAGCATATTTAATTCTTAACTAATAATAGAAACATATTTAATTCTTAGTGTGACTTAATAATAGATTGCCACTTAAAGCTTCTAATATACTAGCGAATGTATAATAATCCTGCTGATAAAAAGCACTTACCGTGTTCTGTCCTCTACTTTCAGAAAAGGACTTTTCAGTATACCTGTTCAAATGAATTGAAGACTGTGAACACACAATACTTTGACCAATAGGAGCCACCAGACTCACAGCCTCTATCAGAGACAACGTTGGCAACACAGTTTATCCCTCTCACCCTTGCATAATATTCACTCAGATACAAATTCAACCGGTTTTCAACGTAGATCACGCATAAACTAAGTATATACATGTTGTTTTCAACACTGGACATTACAAGCAATTATCTTATTTTGTATATTAGCTCTCGCGTTAAGAAAAACCTAATAATGTTTTTCTTTTGTTATTGAATGAAAAAGATAACATAGTTTCTCCAATACTTACTCTTGGTTTTCTGCACTGAAGACTTTTTTTCCTAATTAAGAGAAAGACTGGAGTGAGCATTTTTATTTGCTGAACCTCAAATTGTATCAAATTTTACAGCTGAATTCATAAGAAAGAGGAGCAAAATTAAGATGAGAGTTACAGAATGGTAACAACCCTTCTAAGCAATTATGAGGACCTGAGAAATGTACTCTTACTTAAAATGATTCATACAGATTTAATTAAGGGATTGAAAGTGTCATTTGCACACCACCCCATTCACAAGGCCTCACAAAAAGGTGGAAGTCAGACAGTGACAGGGCTGTGGGAAAGCACCAGCATTTTATTTATTAATTCATTTACACCCTGCCTTTCTCCCCAGTGGGGACCCAAAGGAGCTTAGTCATTATCCTCTCCTCCAATTAATCCTCACAACAACCCTATGATGTAGGTCAGGCTGACAGAGTGACTGGCCCAAGGTTACCCAGCAAGCTTCCATGGCACAAGTGGGGGGTTGAACCCAGGTCTCTCAGATACTAGTCTGATACTCTTAACCACTACCCCACAATGGCTCTTCAGCAATGGGAAGGCAAGATATTGCAGCTTGGTAAATGTTCTCTGCAAGCTTGGTTTACCTGTTCAAAGGTAAAGTCACGATACAATGAGTTGAATCCAAATACTCCCTTATGCTAAGACTTTCTCTGATTGAGAAAGACTTCTTTCTTTGTCGGTTAGATGTTTTAATGAGAAATCCAACCGAATGCATTAGCAACAAACTCCAGGAGAGGGGGTTGTTCCTCTAGCCAACATCCCTAATTCATTGCTTTCTGCCACTGTTTTATGACTACACACTGGTGTCTACTTACCACATCTTTGACTTCTGAGCTGGATTTCTTGATCAGACATAAATCTTTTTTCTTTTGATCAATATAGTTCTTAATATCTATTTAAAAAGGAAAAGGTTATAAAACATTGTATCTAGCTTCTTCTAAAAGAAGATTAGTGACAAAATGAAAATGAGTTTTGTAGTTTACAAACGGAAAAAGAAAATACTTGCCATCAACATGAAGTATTTTCACTCCCCAGCTCAAGGCATTGGATAGTATACTACCTGAAGGGATTAATTCCTGAAAGACAGGTGTTCGTTATTCTTAACATCTATATCCAAACTTATTCCATCATGGAATTCAAGGCAATGTACCGTATATACTCGTGTATAAGCCGAGTTTTTCAGCCCCCCAAAAAGGCTGAAAAATCCCAACTCGGCTTATACACGGGTCAATACGGTAATTGGGCAGTTTCTCCTTCGGAGCCGCCTGAATCGCGCTCCCGCTGACCAGCTGATTCCCCCCCACCCCCCAGCGCGCTCCCGCTGGCCAGCTAATTCCCCCCACCCCCCCAGCGTGCTCCCGCCGGCCAGCTGACCCGGGCTGGTCCTCTCGCTCTACAGCTGATCTGCAGGCCTCCAGCTGATCCACGGGCCTCCTCCGGGCCTCTTCCTCCCGCAGCCGCCATTTTAGAGCGCCAATTTGCCGCCTCTCCCAGTGAGTAGGGGGTTCAGGGGCTCTTCCCCCTCCCCCCCTTGGATGGCACTGGGGTCGGGGTGGGTCTAGAGGGCCCGGGAGGCCGGCGGGAGGGCGACCCGGGGCAGAGGCGAGATTGTCCCTGCTAGGGCTGTCAATTCGGTCCGGTCCGAACTGAAAATCAATCGAATTTCCCGATTCAGTGATTTTCAGTTCAGACGGATCCGAACTCAAATCTGGCGGGCAACCGGGGGGGCCGAATTCAGCGAGTTCGGGAGTTCGCGAATAAATTCGGCCAATTCGGGCCCCCCTTCAGGGAAGCCCGCTGAAAGGCACGGGCTGCCCTTTAAACTGATCTGCGCCTCCCAGCTGGGAGGCTCAGATCAGTTTAAAGGGCAGCCCGCCTCCCTTCAGCGGGCTCCCCTGAAGGGAGGCGGGCTGTCATTTAAACTCATCTGCGCCTCCCGGCCGGGAGGCACAGATGAGTTTAAATGACAGCCCGCCCCCCTTCAGGGGAGCCCACTGAAGGGAGGCGGGCTGTCATTTAAACTCATCTGTGCCTCCCGGCCGGGAGGCGCAGATGAGTTTAAATGATAGCCCGCCCCCCTTCAGGGGAGCCCGCTGAAGGGAGGCGGGCTGTCATTTAAACTCATCTGTGCCTCCCGGCCGGGAGGCGCAAATGAGTTTAAAGGACAGCCGCGCCTCTCCAGCGGGCTCCGCTGGAGAGGCGCGGCTGTCATTTAAACTCATCTGCGCCTGGCGCGGCCGCCATTTTAGAGTGCAGCATTACTGGTAAAGGGAATTTCTTATTGACCTTTGGCTTATACGCGGGTCAATAAGAAATTCCCTTTTCTGGCCTCAAATTTGGGGGGTGGGCTTATACTCGGGTCGGCTTATACCCGAGTATATACGGTATATAGTATTCCCAGGTGATTTCTAACACAAGCTCTTATCAGACACAGACCTGATTATCGTTAGCAAGGCTTTTGTAAAGTCATGTACTATTTTTAGTAGTCATGGTATTTCAGCAGGTGCAAATGTAGCAGCCATCAAATATCTGCACTATGCCCACTACCACTTCCCCTCCACAATGACAAATAGTAGATAGGCAAAACAAGGGCCAAAATCCATTTCCTTTTTCTTTTCTTTTGCACCACTTTCTTTTCAAAATTATTTTTATCAAACAGGTTTTCTTACTTTTTATATAGGACATGAAAAAACTAAGAAAATTAAGATAAGATGGGATGGGGAAGGAGGGTAGGAAGGAAACACTTAACGAAGATGGGAAATACAAAGGTGATAAGAGGGATACATGGGTAAAAGGCAAACAGTGAGAAATGAAGTGACAAAAAAGAAGTGGTTGTGGGTTTCCTGCATTGTGCAGGGGGTTGGACTAGATGACCCTGGTGGTCCCTTCCAACTCTATGATTCTATTCTAGTCTAAGTAAGAAAAAATTCTAGATGCATATATGAATCTGTTGGCTACTTGTCTAAGCATGGGGCTGAGAATCATTGTCACTTAAGTCATTGAGTACCCAAGGGGAGAAGAAAGTGTGGAAGTAAAACTATTAAATGATATATACCTGTTCTTTGATTGCTTTTTCAACTAAGGATTTTCCTCTGCTCATGAGCACCTGCATTCAAAAAGAAATATGAAATACATATATTACAGATTTTACATATACATATGCTACTTACATATAATTACATAAGAGATAACTTTTGCTAGCAAATAACTTCTACTAATTAAACATCGTTTGAATTAATGAACAGTCAGGATGTAACCTGACCTTGATGGCCCAGGCAAACCCGATCTCATCAGATCTCAGAAACCAAGCAGGGTCAGCTCCGTTTAGTACTTGGATGGGAGAAAACCAAAGAAGTCCAAGGTCACTATGCAGAGGCAGGTAATGACAAACCACCTCCTTCCTATCCTGCTTTGAAAAACCTACAAAGTTGTCACAAATCAGCTGCAACTTGAGGGCATTTCTACCACTAATAAGGACAAGTGCATTTTGGGTTGGAAGGACCACATCCTAGTGATTCTTTGCATCAGTTTGCAGTGATGCTTTGCTAAAGACAATATTAACCACCATTTATAAAATGCCCGGTTAGACTTGAGAAAGAAAATGAAAAGATTTGTAACATTTATTTTAAAATCTTCAGGAGAGGGAACAGGACTTACTGTGTCCACCATCTTAAATGAACTTCCATCATTCTTGTCTCTTCTGCTGCTTGGATGAGGGGAACTGTTTCCTCCATTATATATAGATTCTGGGCTTGGAACTGGAGATACTTGTCCAAGAGTCTGAGCAAATTTTGCTTCCTTTTTGTTAGAGATCAAATAGTTGATATCTTTGCCAAAGAATCCTTCTACTCTCTAAACAAGAGGGAAAGCACTGTTTTAGAAGATCTCTATACTATTTTATATAAAGCAATGTGGCTATAAGAAAGCATTTGATATCAGTTTTACAAGCAACAGTCTCCCCTCCACACACACAAAAGAACATCCTCACATGGCTTTGGACTATGAGTGAATACATAGGGGTGAATTCTGACATGGGTCTCTCACTAGGTGGGTCAATGTGAAAGTAAAATGTGTTTGGGCTGTTCATGAATGACACATCCTCAAGGGAGACTAGAGATGTGAGGGCCTGGGAAAAACCAAAGCGAGGGGGGGGGGAGGAGATTTTTTTCCCTGAGGTATTTTTCCCCAATGGAGAATGTGGAGCAGTAAAAAGAAACTCCTACGAAATAATTTCTCTTTGAGAATGAGTGAAATACTTCTCAAAGCAAGGTTTCTGTTCTTCACTCAAAATATACTGCAATGGGGGGGGGGAATGGGGAATTTCTATTTGACTGAGAAAACCCTTATTTTAAAAAGCATTTCAATCATTTGAAAGGTATAGTATGAAAAAGTCTCAGGAGCTGCTTTATTTTTCCAATGGAAAAGCCGGAAAATTCTGAGAAGCGGCGAGGATTGTGTCTATGCTGGAACTTGTTGTTTCACACCAGAGAGGAGTTGAAAAAAAGTATATCCTCTTGCTTCCCAGACACCACCATTCAGACACGTATTTCAGCAAGGCTGCACACTTCCCAAAAGAACCCCCCAATTATCTGAGTACTGCCTGGTAAACATTAGAACAGGCATAAGTAGGTCCACGGCACCATTAAAAAGGTCCACGGCACCATTAAAAAGGTTCAAGGCACCATATTCATTCTTCTACTGGCTTCCACCTAGAGCTCCAGATCAGTTCCTTGAGGGGAACTGATTGCCATTTTTCTTTCCCCAAGACGACCATACTTCCTAGTTTAAAAAACTCAGAAAGTCTCACACAAAATTCTGTCCAAACAATATGCTATCCAATTATTTTTCAAAAAAAGTATGCTAAATATCTGGACTTTTACCATTCTCTTTACCATTAAATTGGATCACACTGCTGGCTTTAGCTTAGTTCTTTACTACTCAATCCCAACAAATCTTTCAGTATACATAACAGCATTTGTCCACATTATAGCCTACCCACATAACACATTGACTACATTTGTTGTCCATGTGGCACACTGATACACAGTGCTGGTTTAGGTCTGCTTCACACAACATAAAGAATCAGATGCAAAGAAAGAAAGAGTTGCTTGTACATTCTCTTGAATGTTTATGAGAAGAATAAATCTAGAAGTTCCCAGCACCAGATTCCATGTAATAATTGAAGTTGCTATAAAATGTCATATTCTTGCTCAGCTACAAAGCTCAATGTAACTGTGAATAAAGCAGTCTGTACCTCATAGGGGTATTACGAAGTAAGTAAGAAATATTTAAAAACTTAGTAAAATAAAAAAGAGCTTTAAGAATTAACACCGTCGCAATATACATGGTACCTCACAACAATAATTTATTTTTATATTCATTGATTTTCCCTATTCATATTTCATTATCTGCTGATCATTATTTACATCACTGCCTTATCTACGAGTTCATGAGACCGTTAACCTTCTGATACAAAAACAAACAATGCAAATGTTAAATTTTAATTTTATGGACTGGATCCAAAAGGCTGCTTGGAAAACATTTAGGAATCCAGCCTGACTTTGAAGGCTCCCCTCTGATAGCCACCTAGCAGGCTACTCCAAGAGAAAATAACTGTTCCAGCTGGGAACGGAATTTAGGAAAGCATCTATTAGTGCACTGTACATCCAAAGACTTGGATCCCGGCTTTAGCATATACAGTAGAATAAAGATTTAAAATTTTCTATTCATTCAGGAAACCACTGGAAAACTGGACCAATTCAGATGACACAATGAAATATTGTTTAACCTGGATCCTTTCACTTTTGCAGTGGATTTCTTAATGAACAGAAAATTTAAAATCTTTACTGTACATGCTTTGGCTTAATAGAACAATCTACTTTCTCAGAGTTCATAGTATTCTTCATTTTTTAAAAATGTACATATGGACTTACACCTCCCAGTTCCTTAAGATCGTTCGCTATTTTCTCAGAGAGGACATTGGATGGAATATCAAGATAAAACACCTTCCCAATAAGTGGTTTGCATTTTAATTTATCTGATTTTGTGGAATCTTTCTTCACAGTTTTCAAGGGAGGTTTACTTCTGTCTGTTCTTCCTTGCATATCACCTATAATCAAAAAAAGAAACTGTAATCAGGACTGAAGTCTATTTGCATATATGTATGCTAACCAAAGTAAATGCCTTTTGTTGAGGAGCACAAAGCCATTTTTTGAAAAAACTGGATATATTGAGGCTCTTTTTCTCATACACATGTGTAAGTACATCAGAAGGTCTCAGGCTTGCATGCCTGCTGTTTTACATTCCTTATGCAATGTCAACAACTGCCTGTACATGTGCATTCTCCATTGCTTGCCCACTGCCCAAAGAGGTCAGGAAGGCTCCCACTCTCCTGGCCTTCCACAAACTATGCAAAACTGAACAAGAGGGCTTTTCTACGCAGGTAATAGGGTTGCACTGTACAAAATGGTTCAACTTACTTGGATAAGTGACAAACTGTGGTCTATACTGCTGTGTATAGCTTATTGTAAGTAGGAGCCTATTCTGGAATTTCTGTGCCACTTAATGTGTTATGTTAACACTTATGCTAAGTTTCAGTTTTTTCTGGTGGTTCCAGACTTCTAAAATCCAAATTCATTGGTTATTGAATGTTCCATTTTGTTGATTGTACCGACTATGTGTAATCTGCCCTGAGTCCGTGAGAAAGGTGGACTATAAATAATGTAAATAAATAATGACCACCTCAGTTGGAATCACAAAAATATGCAATTCCATGTTCATATATACATAGTATCTCACGGTGAGGTAGGTGAGGCTGAGAAGTTCAACGTCATCCCACAAACTTCCATGGCAGAATGGAGATTCAAACCCAGGTCTCAGATCCTAGTCCAGCATTTTAACCACTTAAAATATATGGCTATTCCCAGGCATACAGACAAAAAGCAAATTCAGTAGATTCGCATCTAATTAGCCATCTTGCTTATGCATGCCCCCTCTCTCAAATGCATAGAATCATAGAATTGGAAGAGGCTATATTGATCTGGATAGCCCAGGCTAGCCTGATCTCATCAGATCTCAGAAGCTAAGCAGGGTCGGCCCTGGTTAGTATTTGGATGGGAGACCACCAAGGAATACTAAGGTTGCTGTGCGGAGGAAGGCACTGGCAAACCACCTCTGTTAGTCTCTTGCCATGAAAACCCCAAAAGGGGTCGCCATAAGTCGGCTGCAACTTGACGGCACTTTACACACACACATATAGACCATCTAGTCCAAACCCCTGTTCAATGCAGGATCAGGCTAAAGCATCCCTGACAAGTGTTCATTCAACTGCTGCTAGAAGACCGCCAGTGAGGGAGAGCTCACCACCTCCCTTGGCATGTAAATAATAAGATCTGTGAAGCTCCTAAACACTACCTGCTAATTTAGTAAACAATACTACTTTCTGAATAATCCACAATGATTCTCTTGGGATGTTTATTACTTGAGAACTAAACTTTGCCCCACATTTTTGGGACGGCATGCAGTCTCAAACTGACACTAGTATTAAAATATACTGAAAGAATCTGATGAACTAAATCAGATCGTAAACGCATGAGCAGGACTCGTTTTATTTAGAACATAAGAAAAGCCAGGCTGGATCACACCAAGGCCCACCAAGTCAAGCAGTCTGTTCACACAGTGACCAACCAGGTGCCTCTAGGAAGCCTACAAGCAAGATGACTGCAGCAGTATTATTTAACTATAACTGTTATGCAGGTCCAAATTATTAAAATGTTTATAAGCAAATAATACATGCTCTGTTTTTAAATTTTGGACTAAATGGTAATACAGCCTAGGGCAGTGGCGAAGCCGACAAGTTAACAATGAAAGTGGGAAGAAGGCAAAAGAACAGAAGTTTTAATTTCCCAAAAAAGCAACTCCTGCTTCATCAAGTTCCTCCAGCAACTACATTTTTAAAAGTCTTAATTGCAACCAGCTGCTCCACATGGCTGTATTTATATTCTAGGTGTAGCCATATCAACACATATTATGTCTATGCAGAATAAGCTGTGTGTAACATTTAGACCTGCTTTATACAATTATCTGTTTATTTACTGCTTGAACAAAAAAACAAATCACACCTTTGAGCTTCTGAATGAAAACAAACGGGCTCTTTGCTGGCAGGCTGCTCACAAAAGCGCCCCACGGCAGCTTTTGCATTTGGCTGAGCAATCCCCAGAAGCAGGAAACAAAAATAAAAACCGAACCAGTGCAAAAGGGGAGTTCCTCCCCCACCCCCCAAGCTTCTCAGGAAAAACATTTGCCTATTTCCATCTGAAAGAAATAAAACCCAGACACTCACAGGGAAATTGTCCTCTGCTGCTGCTTTTCAAACCACTTGGTTTCATTTTCTCGGGAAGTCACATTTTTCTCTTCCCCACCTCCCTGCGACGGTTACCGCCTGCAAAGGAAACAGTTTGCAGAAAAATTCAGTGGGTAACGCTGTGTTAGTCTGTCTGCAGTAGTAGAAAAGGGCAAGAGCCCAGTAGCACCTTAAAGACTAAGGAAAATATTTTCTGGCAGGGCATGAGCTTTCGTGAGCCACAGGCTCCCTTCTTCAGAAAGTTTGCAGAAAGCGACTTTAAACACACACAAGAACTCTTTAAAGGGTTGCTGGGAGAGGGGGCGCGAGCGAAACACCGCCGGCCTCCCGCTCCTCCATCGTGGCCCACCGACCCAGTTCTGCCCCCCCCCCACAAATTTCACTCACCTATGCTTTCCCCCCCCCGCCCGGTCCTCCCCCGGGGGGCCGCGCCTGGTGTCCAGCGCCGCTTCCCCGTACCCGCCGCCCGCAGAGGGACGGTTGGCGTTTGAAACGCGCGTTCCCGCCGCGCGCGCGCGAGCCCACCCGCCGCCGCCGCCTCACCCCGCCATCAGGGGGCTCATGGAGCCCGGCGCGGCCGGCCGTGCTCAGCCTGCCCGCCTCCCGGCCATCGCCGCCCGCGCTTTCCCGCCTTTGGCCGACCGGCTGCTGGGGCCTTCCTCGCACTGAGCGGCGGCGGCGCCTCCCACCGAGGAGGGGCCTCGGCCCACGGCCCCGCGCGCCTGAGAGGGGCCTGCCGGAGGGGGAGGGGGGACTCGCTCTGGTAAGCGGGCAGAAGGGGGGCGGGGAGAGCCTCGGGAGGAACTTCCCCTCAGCTCTCCAAGCCGGGGGAGCGCGAGGCATCGAGCAGCCTTGTGGAGAGGAGGCGCTGTACGAAACGCCGGGGTTGAAGGGGCCGCTGGGGAAGGGGACGGGCGTCCTTCGACGCGGCCCGTCACGGAGCGTGGCCTGCTTTATGGAGGGAAGGGATGGTTGGTGGTGCTCGGCGGGGTAAGGTCAGGAGGTGTGGCCGCTCTCGAAAGATCCCCCCCCCAGGGGGTGGCCGGATGTGATACTCCTGACAGGCTTACTAGATTTTTTTTATTGTTGGTTTTTTAAATCAGTTTATTCAATGAAATACACCTCAACGAAAAAAACAACATGCAACAATCTTCATAGTTTAAAATCCAAGATCGGTACACAACCTTCAGGTTGACAATGAGGAAATTGAAGTTGTTCACGCTTTTCTATCCCTTGGCTCCACCATCAAGCAAAAGGGAGGCTGCAGCCCAGAAATGAGAACATGAAAGAGACTGCAGACTGGGCCAACCTGAGAAATCAGCAGTGGCTGAATCACGGACTGACCCAAACAGGACACAGGGTCTTATTCCAAGATGCTGAAAGACTGGACCGTTCTACCAACTATTTTGTCAGATTGCACACAGAAGCCATTGAAATTCATAAACATCAGCACAACTTTAACAGAAAAGAAGAGAGTTTAAGAATGAATAAGGCTTGGCTTCCTGTCCTGAAAACCTCCAGACTACAGTCCACAATAGCCATGCAGATTAGCTTTGGATTTCACACATTAACAGATCACTTCAGGATACAATGGTTCCATATTAACATACCACACCCTCATTAGCACATTATCTTGATACTTACAGGACAATGATTAGCTCATTACCTTTGATACTTTTTGCAGGACAATGTTTCAGCTCAACCCCCCCCCTTTCTGACTAAATATTACTCTTCCTACACACTTGACACTGAGAGACACTGTCCTTCAGTGTTACTCCTCTGAAGATGCCTGCCACAGCTGCTGGCGAAACGTTAGGAAAGAAAATACCAAGACCAGGGTTACACAGCCCAGATAACCTACAAGAACCAAATCAGAAGGAGATTGAGACTGGGAAGGGCAGCCAGGAAGGAGTTAGAAAAGATTTTGAAGTGTAAGGATGTGTCACTGGCCACCAAGACTAGATTAATTCATGCCATCGTATTCCCTATTACTATGTATGGGTGTGAAAGCTGGACAGTGAAGAAAGCTGATAGGAAGAAAATAGATTCCTTTGAAATGTGGTGTTGGAGGAGAGTGTTACGGATTCCGTGGACTGCCAAAAAAACAAATCAGTGGGTTATAGATCAAATCAAGCCTGAACTGACCCTAGAAGCTAAAATGACTAAACTGAGGCTATCGTATTTTGGTCACGTCATGAGACGACAAGAGTCACTGGAAAAGACAGTCCTGCTAGGAAAAGTTGAGGGCAGCAGGAAAAGAGGAAGACCCAACAAGAGATGGATTGACTCAATAAAGGAAGCCATAGCCTTCAGTTTGCAAGATCTGAACAAGGCTGTCAAAGATAGGACATTTTGGAGGACTTTCATTCATAGGGTCGCCATGAGTCGGAAGCGACTTGACGGCACTTAACACACACACAAACTTAAAAAAATTAACAGATACAATTCATACTACCACACCAAAAACATGGTTTAGTCCTCCTGACCTGGATGGCCCAGGCTAGCCTGATCTCGTCAGATCTCTGAAGCTAAGCAGAGTCAGCCCTGGTTAGTATTTGGATGGGAGACCACCAAGGAAGACCAGGGTTGCTGTGCAGAGGAAGGCACTGGCAAACCACCTCTGTCAGTCTCTTGCCATGAAAACCCCAAAAAGGGGTCGCCATAAAAATAGCTAGACTATCATTGCAGCACATCGTCCTTTCTCACCCTTGATTATAAGATTTTCCATTTTATTTACAGCTCGTAACCATAGCTCATCTAGGCTCATTGTATCACCATTTTTCTGATGTGTAGTTAACTTTATTAATACATATATTTCTTTAACTTTAACCAACCGTTCCTCTATCTTTGGAGTCGTTTTTTTGTTTCCGGGGACTGGCAAAGGTCATTCTAGCAGCAGTTATCATGTGTAACCCCATACATCGTTTATCTTAGGTTAGGGACTAAATTTAACAAGAGTATCTCAGGTTTACACGGAATGTCAATCTCCATTCCAACAGATAGGTATTTCACTATTTCAGTCCAGAACGTTATAGCTCTCTCACACTTCCACCACATATGTATGAAGTTGCTTGGTTTTTATCGCAGTACCAACAACTATTATTCACTGATTTGTAGATTTTACTTATTCTAATTGGAGTTAAATACCACATATTTACCATCTTAATTAGATTTTCTCTTATTTGCAAACTAACGGATAAATCTAATCCCTTTTAAAAATATATTCCCATTCTTGATCATTCAGCGGTTTATCTAAATAAATGTTCCATTTGTCCCTATAACCCAATGTTGAATTTAAATTATCTTTTAATAAAATTGCACATATTTTTGAAGTTGAAACTTTATCTTGGAGCATTAATTTCTCAAACTCTGATTTTTCTCTAATTTCTGTTGGTTTTTATTGTTGCCACTATGTTGTGGTATGGTTTTTAAATGATATTACCAGCCCTGAGCTGGGGAGGGCAGGCTACACATTTTAAACAAATAAATAAACTGTCTCTTCTTTTCTCCCCTTTGATTTAAACAAAAACTTTAGTCTTTCCCCTTCTTTTGGTGCTGTTGTTTTTGGGTCGCCCAGTTTTAAATGCTTTTCAGTTGTTTCCTGCATTGATTTGTTTGTAGGGTTGTCAGGAGCCTCTTTGCCATTGGCGGGAGGTTTTTGGGGCGGAGCCTGAGGAGGGTTTGGGAAGGGGAGGGACTTCAATGCCATAGAGTCCCATTGCCAAAGTGGCCAGTTTCTCCAGGTGAACTGATCTCTTTTAGCTGGAGATCAGTTGTAATAGCAGTACCTGGAGGCTGGCAACCCTATTTATTTGTGGGGTTGCTCCCCATGTTAGTTTTAGCCAACCCTATTAAATCCAAGTCGCAGAACTAATTTCTAGTGAGCCAACTGCCTGTGTAATGCCTTTAAATCCAGTTAACTGGTTTCCTTTGAAGATTAAACTGGAAGCAAGATAGCTGAATGTATTGCTTACAATTGTTTGCGGTATTGGTGTTTATCCCCAAGTGTCCAAGTTCACATCTGGAAACAGTTACATACAGTGGTATTGTTGATGTTTGAAAAGTTGCCACAAACCTTGTCCAAAATTCACTGCATGTGTTAGTAGCAAAATAAAACAAATCTGTCTTAAAGACTAGCAACGGTATTCCAATATGAGCTTTTGTGGGTCTGAGGAAGGGAGCTCTGACTTACAAAAGATCATGTTAGAATAAATGTTGCGAGTCTTTAAGGTACCACTGTACTTCTGTTTTGTTTGCTGCAACAGACTAATATGGCTGCACCTCTCTCCCTTAATAGCACTCTACCAAATCTCACTTTTTCACCGCAAGCTTGTCAGAACGTGGATTTATCTCAAAGTAGTGTTTGGCTTTAGAGGCTCTAAATTTCACAGAGGTTGAATCACAGTATTGAAATTACCTTGGATGTTGGCCTAGATCCAAAGATGCATGTGCCTAAGGGAGTTTTAGACTTGTTCTCAAACAGCTCTCCCTTCTGCTTGGCAAATTTCTCTTGAAACGGAGTTTGAGAAGCAGTTTGTGAGATTGTATGGAGATTTGGGATTCAAGGGGCAGGGGAATCAGAAATCCCCTTGGGAATGCTTAAAATAGCTTTTTTGATCCTACCTCTGATATGTGTGCTGTCAAGTCTCCTATGACTTATGGCAACCCTATGAATTATTGATCTCCAAAATGTTCTATCATTAGCAGCCTTGCTCAGGTCTTGCAAACTGAGGGCTGTGGCTTCTCTCTTTCTTTATGTGCCAATCACTGGGACACTGCATGTAGACTTCTGATTCTATTTCTG
The DNA here is from genome assembly GCF_029931775.1 of Euleptes europaea. Taxonomy (NCBI): domain Eukaryota; kingdom Metazoa; phylum Chordata; class Lepidosauria; order Squamata; family Sphaerodactylidae; genus Euleptes; species Euleptes europaea. Next base: position 54,408,019 of record NC_079322.1, read on the forward strand.
TCACCTTTTACTTTTGCTTCTTGTCTATCTAATTTTACGAGTTTCATCCGTCATCTATCAAGGCTTTTCATTTCTTTTGGCTTCAGGAATAGTTTTTGTGCATTCTTCCTTGATGATATCTCTGGTTTCAACCCATAGGCCTTCCAGTTCCCGTTCAGTTGAACTTAGTGATTCAAATCTGTTCTTTACATTGTCTTTAAACTTTTCAGGAATGTTGTTTAGATTGTATTTTGGCACTATGAATGTTTTGGTGTTTTTGGATTAGGTTTAGATGAAGGCTGAGTGAAAATTGGTGAAAGGAACATTAACAATTTGAGATATATAGATGATACCACATTACTGGCAGAAAATAGTGAAGCGACTTTTGATGAAGGTCAAAGTAGAAAGTGCCAAAGCAGGATTACAGCTGAACATCAAGAAGACAAAAGTAATGACTACTGGGGAATTACAGAACTTTAAGGTTGATGATGTAGAAACTGAAATGGTTGAAGATTTTCTATTCCTTGGCTTCATCATCAACCAAGAGAGAGACTGCAACCAAGAAATTGAGACTGGGAAGGGCAGCCATGAAGGAGCTAGAAAAGATTCTTAAATGTAAGGATGTGTCCCTGGTGACTAAGATCAAGATAATACATGCCATAGTATTTCCCATTACTATGTATGGGTTTGAAAGTTGGACAATGAAGAAGGTTGGTTCATTTGAAATGTTGTGTTAGAGGAGAGTTTTATGGATATTGTAGACTGCCAAAAAAACAAATAAGTGTGTTCTAGATCAAATCAAGCGTAAACTCTTCCTAGAAGCTAAAATGACTAAACTGAAGCTATTGTACTTTGGTCACATTATGAGAAGGCAAGTCACTGAAAAAGACAATGATGCTAGGAAAAGTTGAAGGCAGCAGGAAAAAAGGCCCAACATGAGATGGATTGACTCAATAAACAAGTCATGGCCTTCAGTTTGCAAGACCTGAGCAAGGTCTATTAATTTATAGGGTCACCATAAGTCAGAAGTGGCTTGACAGCACTTCACACACAAAAGACTTAATTTTTTCAAATGAAAACTGTTATAATGTTATAACGATACAACACTATTCAATTGCCAGTTTAAAAAAAAACTCTGAAGAGGCCCTGGTGGCATAGGGTTAATGGCAGTGGACCAAAGTGACTTTCTGCAAACTCTGTCTGTTGTTAATTGTGTGCAGTTTAAATACTTTAGTATTCAGTTTTCAGAATATAATGAAATAATAAACATGACTTGCATCATTAAAGAGCAATTGCTGGTGAATAATGCTACATGTTATAGTAGCAATCTGAGTTCTAAATATAAACTGCAGTATGCTGTTTTTACTTTTTGTAATGATTTATGTTTTTCAAGGACTAAACTATGGATTCCAACGGAAATGGATTATACAGCGTCACAACTTCTCAGCAAGCATTTTCCTCTTGTTGTGGTGCTGTTATAACATCTCTTTTGGGTGAGTATAAATATTTGAACACAATTTTGTCATTTCCACACAAGTTATTTGCCTTGGGTTCACTGCTGTTGGGAAGCAGTTTCCCCCACCCAATAGGATCATGTGCATATGGGCACTTCCCAGGCTTTCCTCTGATCTTTCCAAAATTTTCTTTGTGATGAAGTTTTGGGAAAGATTGCAGCAAAACTTCACATATATTGTTATTGTTATAAAGCCCTGGTGGTGAGGACAGGGAAACAGCCACTGCCTTGGGGACCAGGGCAGGAAATTTATGGGGAAACCTGCTATGTGGAAGCCCCACTGCTGCTGCACTGTATTGGTGGAAACTACACATGCCTGTCCCCATGTGGATCTTAGTGTTACGTTGACATACATATTCTATTCTAAATGTTAGCTAATGGGGGCAAAAAGAAGAGAAAGTTATTACCTTCCTGCCCTATTTATGAGTTTCCTGGAGGCATCTGGTTGCTATGGGAAACTGGATATATTAATTAGTTGGACTTTGGGTCTGATTCAACAAGGCTCTGATAATGTTCTTATGATATTGGCAGCCCCGTTTTGTTTGTGGTTAGTTGTAATAATTGGATTTAATTGTAATTCTTTAAAAACACAAAGTATATATCTAATTCATCATATTTGTATCCTGGTTCCTGAATAAGCTGTTACTTACCTTGCAAGGACTTCTTCAACCATGAAATCTGGAGTCTGTTTAAAGTAATGCTGATATTCTACTTATGCTAATTAATTCATTTAGTTACATTTTAAAATTGTGAGCCACACATTAAGGTATGAAGACAAAGACAATTCTTCATTTAAAATATATATGACATTGTGGATTTTTTTTTTTTTTTGCCCTAGTGACACCCCTAGATGTTGTCAAAGTCCGGCTACAAGTCCAGAGCAATCCATCCCTCAAAGGTACATCTGCATAGCTGTAGTGACTGCCTTGCTTAACACTTTACACTTCGGTAATGTGTTGTGACTGTCCTGGGCAAAGTGTAGCATGTTGATTACACATATATGAGAGTCACCGTATGCATGTTCAATTTAATCCAGAGTTAGTTAGTTAGGACCTCAGCGCCGCACTCTGCTGATGAAAATCTATTGGTGGTCCCTGGTCCTAAGAGTGTGCGACTGTCCTCGACAAGAGCCAGGGCTTTTTCAGCCCTGGCTTTGGACTAGAGGAATGCTCTGCCTAGTAATATCAGGGCCCTGCAGGACCTGAAAGAGTTCCACCAGGAACTATTCCACCAGGCCTATGATTGAGGACAGCCACAGATAATATCAATGCTGACCTTCCTACTCCCTCCCCCCTTATGTACAACAATTATTGACTACTGAATTATGGGGGGGGATTGCAGACTCGGTTTGAAGATCTTACCTTGGTGTTGGCACCCTTGCTATAGCAGGCACCATATTATATGGTGCCTTGTATTGTATTAATAATTTTAGAAATGATATTTTATGGTTTTAATGTATTTTATTGTTAAAGTGTGGTTTTAATGTTGTTACCTGCCCTGAGCCTGGCCTTGGCCGGGAAGGGCAGGTTATAGCAAGTAAGTTTTTATTGTATAGCCATAGGCTGTCACAATATTCAGTACAAAGAAATACAATAGTAAAACACAGATAACATTCACCTTTAAGAAATGGAATATAAAACATTAAAACATCAATATCAGTAAAACGGACTGAAACATTAAACCATGAAGGCTCTAAGTATTTGCTCTCTGTAAAACCTCCTTAAGCCTGATTTTCTTTGCTGCAAGTGCAAACTGTGCAACCCGATAAGAAATATGTGTGTCACAGTCCTACAGCAAAAGTTTAATTTTTTCAGTAACCGACAAAGTACTCATCCCAGCCAAAAGGGCTGCAAGAAATCTACTCCTGGGATGAGCATATAATGAGCAAGAAAGGACGTAATGTGGTAAATCCTCCAGAACAGGGGCACCACATATACAGATCTGCTGATCTAAAGGTGTTTGAGAATAGCGCCCCAGAAGCACTGCTGTTGTCATTGTTTGAAAATGTAGGGAAGTGAAATTTACTCTAAGATTTTGATTGGTAATATTGGCTAAGTAAGAGCTTCTGCTATGGTTGGACTTAATAAATTTGAACCAAGGTGCTGTTTTGGACTTAAGAATTAAAGAATGATCTATTAGTGCGTCCATTTTATAAATCCAATCTCGAAGCTGGCAATTGTCCACCAATGACCCTAACAGGTCATCTGGTATGGAATAGCGTGAAAGTATGCTGTTATAGAAGGCGAGACGTCCGGCACCTTTAGACAGAATATTAAATGACTGCTGTCTGAATGAGTTTGAACTGTCAAATTTATTCTTTTTCCAATATTTTAGGATGGCTAAATGTGCTCTTGCTTTAAGAGAAGGCAGACCTGTTTCAGCTCGCATCAAGACAGCTGAGGTCCCCTTTGGGAGGGCCAAAATACGTCTAAGAAATTGGGTCTGCGTAATTTCAAGGCTAGATAGAATATTCTCATTCCACCCCCAGATTTCAACTCCATATAAAAGATGTGGTACAACCTTACTTACAAAAAGTTTCTGTGCTGGATCAATAAGGTGGCCTCCTTTTGAATGGTAGAAGCTCAGGATCGCCCCTACCATCTTTAAGGCAGATGATCTAACTGCGGCCAACTGTGCAGTCCAATTCAAAGATTCTTTAAATATCATGCCAAGATTTTTAAAAAGCTGCATTGCTATATGGGGTTACCAAGGATGAACCATTAGGATATATTTGCCCTCTTCTTAAAAACCATAACCTTAGTTTTTTCATAATTGATGTTTAAGGCATCCTCCCTGCAATATGTCCCCAGTTGATTCAATAGTCTTCTAAGGCCTATTTTAGTTAGGGATGTTAAGGCCATATCATCTGCATAGAGGAGTATTGATATTTTCTGTTGGTCCAGAGAAGGTGGAGTAAATTGAGGGCCCGAAAGTCTCTCGACAATGTTATTAATATATAAATTAAATAATAGGGGAGCCAATACACAGCCCTGTTTCACTCCCCTACGGGTTGGGATTTTTTCGGTTAGAGAACCTGTAATCCCTACCCTAATTTGAGCATAAGTATTGTTGTGCAACTGGGAAAGTAAAAACAGCAAGCACTTATCAATATTCGTAGATGCTAGCTTTTGCCATAAGAGAGGTCTGTCTATAGAGTCGAATGCAGCAGCCAAATCAACAAATGCTACATACAATGACTTTGTTGGACCATTTATAGCTGAATAGGCCAACTGATGGAGAACTTGGCATTGGTCTATGGTATAACCCCTTTTCTAAATTCTGCTTGCATTGGGTATATGATTTGCTACGTAGCTACCCAATCTTCCAGCTTCAGGAGAAGATGTTTGCTATATAGTTTCAATGCTATGTCCAACAGACTAATCGGCCTGTAGTTGTGAGGGGCAGACTTATCTCCTTTTTTATGTATGGGCACTACAGTACTCAATTTCCATCCAGGAACTAAATAGCCCGTTTTATTAATTTGGGTGAAAACCTTGGCTAGGATGGGTGCCCACCAACTTGAAAATGCTTTATATAACTCCGGAGGGATCATATCTTCGCCTGGGGCCTTTCCTGATTCTAGTGAGTTTATTAAGCCAACAACCTGGGACTCAGAAACTGGTGCCCAATCTGGAAGCCCTACAGGGTCCAAAATAGTATTCTCGATTTGTTCGGAGGCTTGGGGAACCAGATGAAATCCAAAAACCTTACTAAAATAACAAAACCAATCATGGCCTGATATATGGGCCTCCATCCTGGCACTGGGATCCCTAATTTTGTTAGAGACCAATTCCAAAAAATGGGGATCATTTTTCTCAAATACTGCTTTTTCTAATTCCTTCCAAAAAGATATAGCACACTCCTTTTTTCTTTTTTTTAATTAACATTTTATATTTTTTTAATTAACATTTAGACCTTCGGTTTAAAAGATAGGCCATCTGTGTTCCATTGTTGGACCGTCTCACTTTCCTCATGGTGGCTATAAGTTCTTTTTTATGTATTTTGCAATCGTGATCAAACCAACCATTTTTAGCATAAGGTGATAATTTCATGACCTTGTGATTTATGAGCAAGGGCTTAAGATGGAAACTAATGGCCTCAAATGGTATTAACACATCAGCGTCTTGATGTAATATGACTTCTGTTAGTGAGGCCAATTTAGAATTAGTAAGAGTATGTGCAATTTTATTATACAAATGTTCTGATCACCTGAGTCTCCTTGCTCCTGGAACAAGACCATCTGCGGAAGTTTGAGCAGACTTTAGCTTAACATTGGACTCAATATTGACTATTAAACTCTGTGGACAGTGATCACTTATAGGTGAGTCCACAACCTCGAATTAAGCACTTGATTTAACAGTCCTGAGGATATTGCTATACAATCAACTGTACTAGCTCTACAAGTAGACAAGTATGTAAAGGACCCTCAAGATACATCAAAATTTGAACCGTGAAATATGCACAAATTAGCCAATGCAAGCATTTCCTGGAGTTTCAGTCCTTCCTTGTTTATCACCATATCCTTTGCTGTTCGTTCTAGGATCTGAGCATGCAAAGCCGTCTGTGCCTTCAAATTGACAATAGCTCTCCTCGACCCTGGCCCAATTCTAGCATTAAAATCTCCACATAAGACCATGTAAGCTCTTGGGGGGCAGGTTATAAATTTGAAAATAATAATAATAATAGTGACAGAATGAAATGGGAAATCGTATTTGTTCATCAACATTTCCTTCTTGGGCAATATCCATGAAGTGCCTCTGACATACAACTACATTCCACAGGGAATTCAGAATACCAGTGTGTGAACTAAATGGGAAATATAATACACCGGCATAAATCTTAAGATGTCTTCTCCATATACATACTTCCTGCATATAAAAATGTGCTTAACCACCCTCCCTCTGTCAACTTAAGTCTGTGTGTGTCTGCTTGTTTATTGCCTTCTGTTTATCCTTTTATCAGGAAAATGTTTTGTGGATTCTGATGGCCTTATGGATCGTGTTTGTGTCTATGAAAATGGAACCAGTAAAGGTAGTCATAAGGCATCTGGGCAGTTTACTGGCATGAGGGTAAGGTGAAATATACATATTTGTTTGTTTGTTTGATTGATTGACTAGTATCACTCCCCAGCAACGTCGGGCTCGGGGCAGCTCACAACATATTGCACAGTTTAAAACATTTACTGTGCCAGTTAAAAATCTCAACATTTTAAAGTTCTAATGGTGGCTCTAATCAACTCCAGTGGCAGGGCTAACAGCGTAAGAGATAAGGAAAACAGTCTCAGTAGAGGAAGGACAAGGGTAGGTAGGGTAGATATAACTAACAATGTAAGTTAAGAAAAGAGAAGAAAGGGGGGAGAAGGGAGGCCATCCAAGATGGAAACCGTTGCTATTCTCAACCATAGGCCTGGCAGAACATCTCAGTCTTGTAGGCCCTGCAAAATTAGAGAGAGAATTCCACCAGGCTGGGGCCAGAGCCGAGAAGGCTCTGGTCAAGGACAGCCAAGGACCACCAGCAAGTTATTTCCCATTGAATGTAATGTAATGTTCTCTGAGGGGTATAATGGAAGAGATGGTCCCGCAGGTACCCGTTTAGGGCTTTGAAGGTCAACATCAAAACCTTGAACCTGACTGGGTACTCTACTGGAAACCAGTGCAGCTAAATGTGTGCTTTCCATGGGGTCCCTGTAAGTCAGAAAGCTACTTCAAATAAAAACAAACTCATATTTAAAATAGAGCAGATGTATGTAAATTACACAGAGACAGTCATTTCTGGATTCTGGGCCAGGCTTTACATTTGGTAGTAGGATGGGCCCAGCTTGAGTAGAGTGATCAAGTTTATGGTTTTATTTATTTGTGGTATATGTTGCCCAAAATTGGGCCTGCAAACTCAGATTACAGCTATAAGATCAATATATACTATCCTAAATTTCATCAGAGTTGATAGAGGTGGTTTGACACCCCTTATGTTGAAGGTGTTCCCTATGTAAGCTTCTGCCCTAAGTCAGTTTGGGGGCTGAGCTTGTTAGACTCAAAAAATTGCAAAGGGAGCAAAACATAAATTTGAGAGTGCTTTTACAGGACTGAAAAATATTTTAGTTGAGTTAAAAGCACTTTTAACATAGGGCGTTCACAGTCCCACAGTTTCAAACCATGCCCACCTAATAATATTGCTACGAGCATAATATTGCTATAAGCACTGCATTGACCTACCGTATATACTCGGGTATAAGCCGACCCGAGTATAAGCCGACCCCCCAAATTTGAGGCCAGAAAAGGGAATTTCTTATTGACCCGCGTATAAGCCGAGGGTCAATAAGAAATTCACTTTACCGGCAATGCTGCGCTCTAAAATGGCGGCCGCCATTTTAGAGCGCAGGGCCCCTGCCCCAGGTCACCCTCCCGCCGGCCTCCGGGCCCTCCCAACCCACCCCAACCCACCCCGACCCCAGTGCCATCCAAGGGGGGGAGGGGGAAGAGCCCCTGAACCCCCTACTTACCTGAAGAGGCGGCGAATCGGCGGCGGCGGTGCGGCCTTCCTGGGCTGGCAGGAGGCCCCTGCCAGCCGGAGGAAGGCGCCCAGGCGCGTGGTCGGCGGCGGCGCGGCCGGCGGGGGCCTCCTGCCTGCGCAGGCAGGCCCCTCCCGGCCAGAGGGAGGCGGCCAGGCGCGCGGCCAGCGGCGCCGCGGCCGGTGGGGGCCTTCGCAAGGCCCCTCCTGGACAGAGGGAGGCGGCCAGGCGCGCGGCCGGCGGGGGCCTTCGCAAGGCCCCTCCCGGCCAGAGGGAGGCGGCCAGGTGCGCGGCCGGCGGCGCCGCGGCCGGCAGGGGCCTCCTGCCTGCGCAGGCAGGCCCCTCCCGGCCAGAGGAAGGCGCCTGGGCCCGGCAGCGGTGGTGATGGAGGTAAGTTCCCAACTCCCTCCTCCCTCCTTCCCCCTCCCCCCTCTACCGTATTGACCCGCGTATAAGCCGAGTTCGGCTTTTTCAGCCCTTTTTTTGGGCTGAAAAACGGCTTATACGTGAGTATATACGGTAGATGTTACAAGAAAGAGAGGGACAAAAATACAGTTGGACTGCCACCACTCCATGTCTTTTGAAACATTTAGTTAAGGCATTACTTCAGTTATGTAACTGCAGAAATGCTCAGGGGAAAGGCAGGTTTATAAATACTTTAAATAAATATCTTGTTATTATTAATATTCATCATCTATCAAACTTTTCTAGAGCCCTAATGTTAGAAACAAACTAGTCCCAGAAAAATATAGACACATGCCAATTTTAAGCATAAGGAAGCCTAATTATAATACAGCTAAAACTATTTACATTGTTTGCTAAGACTAGAGCCATGCTGTGCAATCCTAAACAAAGTTGCACCCTCTTAAGTCTGTAGGAGTCAGTGGGCTTAGATGGGTATCACTCTGTTTAATATTACACTGTTAATGTGTGAGGCAATTTTGGACCATAGTTATTTTTGCAGCTTTTTCTAGCCACCAGACAAGATTTACAGAAATCCATGACCCTTTATTTCTATCTCTGTATTTGGATATTTTAGGATGCTTTTGTGAAAATTGTTCAAAGAGAAGGTGTGAAAGCACTGTGGAGTGGACTGCCTCCATCACTGTAAGTCACATTTTCTTCTTGCCTTGCATAGTATATTTCTGTTATTGTATAGGCAGCAACAATAGTAATAACAAACTGAAATCTGTAGAAAAAGGATGCTCTGCCCACCTCCCTCGTCTGTTAGAAGCAGACATGTCTATATTGACAAGTAAGAAGTAAATAGTAGAATGAGTGTAGTTAAAATTAAATTTTAAAAACTTTTTAATCATATGTGTCTCAACCAATTGATAACATCTATATATGAATAAATTCTGAAGAAAAATATTACTTAATTTTAGATAATACATTGCAGCAAGCACAATAGAATCAGTACTCTATTTCATGTGAAAGAGAATCTTTCTTCAGTTATAACACCTGAAGTTTTTGGCAGGAGGAGTGTCTGTGTAATAGTAGGGTACTCTAAAGGAGTGGAAGGGGGGAACCATATTCTTTCAGAATAGGTTCTGAAAGTTCCTTCCTTGTTTTCCCTCTCTACAGAGCTGGTGAAAACTTTTCCAGTTACAGCTATGACTAATACTTACTTGTAGGGCATCAAACTCAAGGAAGAGAGTTGAAATTGGTCTTTCAAGGGTAAATTCTATGCCCCTTTCTAAACTAGTACTGGTGTACAGATAGTTCAGAACTCTCAGCATTTAAAGAATTTATAAAAAGTTGTAAATAATAAGAAAATGGTCTTGGTCAGGGGAAGGTTCATGGTGGGATGAATTTCGGTAATAATCACTGGTGCTATCCAAAAAGTGCCCATGAAACCTATTCTGTGTAATATTTAGTATTGTAGTCATAGTACTACCAGGGTGAAGCACTGCATTTTCTCACAAACAAATATTGCCCTCTGGAGTGCTGGAAGAATGCAATACATTTGCAGCAGAGTGTGCTACTTTTTAGTTATACCCAAAATCTTTTCTTAAAGGACTATCAGCTGTGGACATGTTGCACGAAAAAAGTCATTTAAAATAGTTCTGAGTCACTATAATATTTTAATTCGTTTGCTGATTGGTTAAGCTGAAAACAGATAATTGACAGAAATATTTCAAATGATTGACAGGCCTCACTAAATATTTATATTTATTTTAGAGCAGTGTCAGTTCCAACAACAGTAATTTATTTTACCTGCTATGATCAACTACGTGATGCCTTCATTTCTAAACTAGGAGAAGATAATGACTACATTCCACTTATTGCAGGTGGCATAGCCAGATGTGAGTTAAATGATCTCTAATATCTAGTTTCCTATACATCTTTTCTGTTGAACTATATTTAATATGGATTAAAAAGAAGTGGTTGGGTGAAGTCACATTAGTTGTCACAAGAACTGTTTAATACACCAGCCATTATGACTGTCAAGTTGCACTATTACTCTTCTGTTATGCGATGTTGTGTTTGTGAACATAAAAGAAATGTCAAACAGTTTATACTCCTTGGAGTTAAACAGACAAGATTTTCACCAAGTGGAGGCATAACCTTAACAAAGATTAAGTGTCAAGGAGTGCCGTTTGCTCATTCGTTCCTGCTTCTGCATCCTCAAATTTCTCCTCCCTTCCTTTTCAGCACTAACCGTTGTTAAAGCTATGTCTGTGCCAAGGTTAACAGTAAGCAATAGTTACTAGCATATGCAATCCAAGAGGAAAAATCTATAGGCATTCACCATCAACATAAAAACAAAGAGAAACCTAGTCAGCAACTTTACTGCAGCTTTCTGAGCCACCTGTAGCTTCTTAACCTACCCCAGAGGCAGTCTATGTACAGTACATTGCAGTAGTCCAGCACAGAGATTGCCAAAGCACCCTTTGAAGTTCCCATATCTGTTGTCTAGAAGAGGGCACAGTTGAACACATGAAGTTGATTTACAGCACATCAGAACATGGGTTCATCTAGATGAACATCATCTGCTCTATTAGCTTTCCATGATCTTTCCAAACACAGTAATCTGAGATCCTTTAAATGAAGATTCCAGGGATTGAACAAAGCATCCATTGAGCCACAGCTGGTGTCTAAGCTCAAACAGTGTGATGGCAGGAAACATGTTTGTATAAATCTGATCTACCCAGTCATGTATCAAGTGGGGAATGGAATAGTTTTAAGAGAAAAAGAGATGAGTAGATGTGGGGAGCTGAACTCCCTACTTTCTCTTTCTGCAGACCTGTACTCCTCCTCCCCACTCCCCATCAATCTTTAATACTGGAAGTGAGCCCAGCTGGGAGAAGAGTGTTTAGGGCAGGGTGTACAGGGAGGTAAACTGTATGAAATGTGCATGTGGATGAAAATGGCTCTTCAAATTGGGCCCCACCCTCTTTTATACAAGATTGGAGCAGACTCAGGTTTAAACAAATGAGTCTGTTACCATCATATGTTGCTTGACTCTCAAACTGCAAAACTGGTCCAGGAACACCTCTGAAGTTGCTCCTTCCGTGGAAGTGTGGCCCTATTCAGAACAGGCTGATGCCTCATACCAATTCCAAATTCAACTGACCTGCCCACCATCAACAACTAAGGTTGAGCTTGTTTGTTAGACCTCAGCTAGCACCTTCAAAGAATCCATTGCCTCACTGGGCTTTGCAGACAAGGAGAGAAATAACTAGGTATAGCTTGTATATCACCAAACTTCAGATCCTCACAAGACTTCATGCAACTGTTAAGCAACACAGAGGATAAAATGAATCCTCGCTGCCCTTCTCAAGTTAGTTCCCAGGGGATGGAGCAATAATTCCTCAGTATCACGTTCTGTAACCCATTTTTCCAATAGACATAGAACAACTGCAAAGCAGTGCTACAAATCCCAGTCCTGCAGCCACAAGCTATTCTACTTGCTTGCCCATGAATGGAATATTCAACTGGTCTATAATTTCCGAGTCTGAAAGGTCCAATGAGGACTTTTTCAAAACAGATCTTACAACAGCATCTTTAAGGGGCCCAGAACCCTCACAATCTTCCATAAGGAGTTCTTAACCACGGCCCTCATCAAACCATCTACTCTCCCCCAGGATGCTAGAATTAGCCAGGTACACTAAGGATCTGAAGCATTGGTTGTAGGACAGTTGGCTGTTTAAAAGGGGAGGCGGGAACTTTGTCCATCTCCTCAAGTTGTAAGAAGAAAAATGCATTTGAGCTATGGTTCCCAGCCACTTGGGAAAAAAATTATCTACCAGGTGTTGTTTACCTCCATGCCATGAAAAGGCGGAGACTGGAAGGAAGGTGGTTCAGGGTGGCCAGGCACCTCTGGCTTTCACTCCGCCGAGGCTGTGGGCGAACTGCTTGGCGGAGCGGCTTAATGTGAGAGGGATCTCCACAAAATGATCCTGGACTGCTGGGGGGTGTCACGCAGAGTAGCAGGGGGGGGGGTTAGTCCAGGGCACGGTTGGGACCTTTGGGATTTGGCATCGGCATGATTGCTGATCAGCAATTGGAGGGGCCGTGGCTCAGTGGTAGAGCATCTGCTTGGCATGCAGAAGATCAGCCATCCATCTCCACACATTAAGCATCTATTAAAGGAACAGGAGATTTTTCTCCAGGCCGGTTGGCATCCCTAATTTGAGCAATTGCAAAAAAAAAAAAAAAAAGACCCCTTATTTGACACACTTTGAAGACGTAACACTAACCATATTTAGTGCTATGATAAAGGTATGTATACAAGGAAGGGAGGATTACACAAAGCACAGGGAAGAAGAGGAGTCCAGAGGACACTCCCTATCTCTTTGCCAGGGCTAAAAGATGGGGAAATGTTTCTTCTGCACTGTCTTTGATAGTTTTGTTTGAAAAATTTGAAAATCTACTAACACGGTAGTTTGTTAATACTAATGGAAATGGATTCCATTAAAATTAAACGGACATTGAAATAACGGGTTTGAATAAAATAAGGTTATATTTTTAAATAAAATCAGTATTTGTTTAAGAGATGAAAAGTCATATACCTGTCTTTAATATGTAGCATTAAAGTTAAACTTTTAGTTGTTTAAAGTCTACATTGCAAACAGTTTTTCCTAACATTTTGACTGCTCTCCATAGTTTGGATTTGCTATGTTTGGGCCAATAGATATCTATATTATGTAGTTTTTCATTCTAGGTAAAGCATTTTAAATAGTGTAAAAAATTCAGAAAGAAAATATAGTCTTATAAACACTCATAGGGAAACTGTTTTATTACCAAACATCTTTAAGTACTTTGTTATTTTTCTCAATTACAGTGTGTTCAGCAACTGTAATAAGTCCGGTTGAATTGATTAGGATAAGAATGCAGTCTCGCCGGTTAACTTACAAACAGTTACATGCTTGCATTACTAGTAATGTAAGCAAAGATGGCTGGCTTTCACTCTGGAAAGGATGGGGTCCCTCTGTTCTTAGAGATGTTCCATTTTCAGGTATGATTTGGTTTTCAACATCACAAATGTGTGTGTGTGTTAAGTGCCGTCAAGTCACTTCCGACTCACGGCGACCCTACGAATCAATGTCCTCCAAAATGTCCTATCTTTGACAGCCTTGCTCAGGTCTTGCAAATTGAGGGCTGTAGCTTCCTTTATTGAGTCAAACCATCTCTCGTTGGGTCTTCCTCTTTTCCTGCTGCCTTCAACTTTTCCTAGCATGACTGTCTTTTCTAGCAACACAAATACTTATTTATTCTATTCTTTAGCTGTTGCAGGTTTTTCCTTTTGATGTTGTAACCAATCTGACCATTTGGTAAAGTCTAAAGACTCCAAATTCCATTCAGAGTTCTGACTCTTACTTTGAAGGCCCTAAACAGCTTGGAGCTAAGGTACTTGAAGGATTGCCACCTCCTGTACTGACCAGCCTGCCATTAATATCCTCACAAACATCTGCTCTCTGTGTTCCTCCACCTGCAGTGATGAGGCAGGTGGTAACCAGGTACATGACTTTTTCAGTTGCGGCACCTTGCCTGTAGAATGCCCTTCTCATTTAGTCTCACGTAGCACCTACCCAATAATATCTAGGCACCAGGCCAAACCCAGCCTTTTAATTATGGGTTGATGTTTCTAAACTGTTTTGCAGTCTGCTTCTAGCCTGAGAACTGTTTTATGAGACTTGTTTTGAGCTACTACTTTTTTTATGTTAGTTTTATGATCTAGATGGATTTAGAATGCTGGATTTTATTGGTTAATTTTTTATGACTTGTGCTATTGTTATGTTGTATGTAAGGAGCCTCAAGCAGGCTTTCTGGAGGGTGGGATAATTTTTTTCCCAAATGCATAAATAAAACTAAGGCATTGTCTTTCAGTTATTAAATATGGCTGTGCGGATACAATATCCACCAATGGGATATGTATTACATAATAGTGATACACTGAGTGAAGCTTTTAAAAAAGATTTAAACATTTCTCTTACAGTTTTGTGGAGAGTTGCTGTCATGTCTATTCCCAACATATTATTGTTCTTTCAACCATGTCGTTTCCTAGGGAACAGACATCAACCAATCAACCTCCCTACTCGGTTAATACTGTGTCACTGTATGAACACTTTATTATTTTAAGCTGCATTGCAAATAAGTTACTATTTGTAACTTGAAGTAACACAATTAATTCCCCTTTTCTTTCCAAAATACTTTGAAAGATGTTCTTGTTGCAGTTTTCTGACTTGGCACATTATACTGTTATCTCCATAGGGATTTATTGGTGTAACTATGAATACTTCAAAAAAAGATTGTGCAAGAGATCAGGCATACATGAGGCAACATTCCTGATCTCCTTCTCATCAGGAGCAGCAGCTGGTTCGGTAAGTATCTTGATGAAAATGTTAGGTACGTGCAAGTATTTAAGCAAAGTATGAAAATATAGGGAGCCTGAGAGTGATATAATGGAAAGAACATTAGGCTTTCCTAGATCCTATTAAAGTAAATAGCACCTAAACATACAGTTAAGTCCTGTTCATTTAAACTGAGCATCAGCATAAATACCTTTCTTTGTACTGGATGCAGTCACTATGATCCAGGTTTCTCTGAATATTCAGATGTATTCATGCATACACAGACTACTCCCATTTATTTCAGTGGAAGTAACTGATCCATACATGCAAAGAAATGCACACACAGAAGGCCATTCTGAGTGTGAAACGTAGTTGCATTTTAGGCCACAATCAAGCAAAAGTGTTTAAGCCAACTGAAATTGGTAGTGTGCTTATTTCTGTTAGATTGCAGCCTATTTAAAAAACTTAAGAGAATAATGGAGCTGCAGTACCTATTTTCAGAAAAACATCATAGTTGTGCATAGCAATAAAAGAAGTCTATATGGGTCACCATTAGTCTGTATATTAAATCTGTATAATTAATGGAATTATTAATAGACATAGCAGTGTTGTCTGAGCTGCTAAAAACTGTATACAATCACTGCATAAAATTTATACACAGTGTTTTGAGACAGGTCTTGTACCATGTTTATCATTTACCGGTAGCTGCTTTAAACAAAGCAAGTAGCTTTACAGTTCACTCTTGTGCAGGTTGCTCAAAAATATGCATGTGCTATATTGCAACTTGTAGGTTTTCCTTGCTTTTCACACATAAACACAGAGTTTGTGCAATAAATACTGTTTTGGTTCTGGGCTAAGCACTGCATTTCATAAGAATAGGCTCATGTTTTTTGTTTAAAGTGTAAAATTTTGCAGTGCTTTGGTATTATACCTTCTGTTCGACAAAGTGCAGTCCCATTCAATTCTATTGGACATTAATACTTGTAATTGTGTGCTAGATTGTGGCTAGCAGGGCAGCTGTAAGACTGTCAGCCAGCATATGTACAGTATACAAGAAATATACAGGAAATGTTGCATCTGACTGTTATACAATTCTTCCACCAGATTGCTGCTTTATTAACGTTACCTTTTGATGTAGTAAAAACACACAAACAGACAGAAATTTGGGAATCCGAAACAACACCCAGTAAGATCTTAATCTTTTACTAAGCATGTTTTTCCCAGATCCACCATGTAATGCTTTATCTAAGAAACCCCCTCCTGAAGAGCTCTCACCATCGTCTACACCTTTGTAACACTGTGGATGGACTACTGTAATGTATTCTGTGTTGCTGGCTTTAAAAAGTATTTAGAAGCTGCAGCTAGTGCAAAATGCAACTACCCAGCATTCATTAAGCCAGGTGTCCCCAACGTGGTACCTGTGGCCGTCATAGCAACCGCCATACCTTTTCTGGTGTCCAGGTGTTTTTAGAAAGCGGGCAGGGCCTGGTTGGTCTTTTGCCCAGCAAGACTACTGATTGGCTGTGCAGATTTTTTAAAATGTTGCTTTGGCAGCATCTCCCACCATAGCCCAGCCCTCCTCCCTCTGCCTTGTTATCTTGCCAGTGGGTGAGGAGGACAGGTGGTCCTACCTCACTTACTGCCTTTCCTTGATGCGAGGGGGTAAGGAGGGCAGACAGCAGCTTCCTTGCAGCATGCCATATATCACTGCACCTTGCCATGCCTGGGTGTGGGAACAAAGTGGATGTGTGGCTGCTTCCTGCCTCCCCTCACCACCTCACCTTGGTGTGGGAAGACGAGGGTGAGCAGCAGCTTCCCCAGGGCACACCTTGCCTCCCTGCAGGGGATTTTCTTGCCATCCTGGATATGCTGAGTGAACAGGGTGAGAGAGGGTTCTTCTGGTTGCAGCCTCCAACATTCTCTGCAGTGATGTAAGATGTTGTTATTTAGCTATGCATTTGAATTTATTACATAAAGACTTCTAATGGTTTTGTTTTAGGGTTATTTTAGTTTATATACAGTAGATGGGATAAGATGTTTCAGTGTTCGAAATCACCTCACTTGAATATCGTGCTTCATAATGCAACTTGCCACCTCAGCAAAAGTGAGGTAGAAGTACAGTTGACATTTAATTGTACATCCACTTTTTCTTTCAACCATTATAGCATTTTTTCTTTTGTTTCTTAGCATCACAGAAGAAGCCTGCAACAATATGGGAAGTAATGAAGAGAATTGTTGCTGAAAATGGATTCACTGGGTTATATGCTGGTAAATATCTGTTATACAGTTTTAAAAAACGATTTCTACCCTACTGGATAGTAGTAGTATTTTGTGTAAAGCAGTATCAAACTACTATAGAAAGTAAAGAAGCTGTTAAAATTGGGGGTGGGGGCTTAGTTACAATCCTTTTTTTGGTACAGAAGTAGCTGTTGCCTAAATTTTTCTTTAGGTCAGATTGGCCAGGTATCCTGGAGGTTTTTTGCCATCTTCTGGGCATGGGAGGAGAGGTAGTTGTGAATGTCCTGCATTGTGCAGAGGGTTGGACTAGATGACTCTGGAGGTCCCTTCCAACTCCATGATTCTGACTTGTAGCTTTTCCTTCAAAGAAAGAGCCACTCATGTTGGAAGAACACTCCTTAGACTGGAGGAAGACTTTGAACTTTGCTCTGTAGAGTGGATTCAGCCTCAAAGCAGAAACAAGCTATAAGGAGTATAAAAGATAATAAACAAATGTTTGAGGCTTTAATTTCAGGGCATAAGAACATAAGAGCAGCCCTGCTGGATCAGACCAGTAGCCAATCTAAGTCCAGCATCCGGTCTCACAAGGTGGTCCACCAGTTACTTTTGAGGGCCAACAGCAGGGCATAGAAGCTGAGGCCTTCCCCTGATGTTGCCTCCTGGCACCAGTATTCAGAGTTACTTCCCTGTAATCACCATGGCTAGTAGCCACTGATAGACCTATCCATCAGTCTGTCCTTTTTCTGTCCTGAATCTACTGCCCATCACCTTCATTGGGAGCCCCCAAGTTCTAGTATTTTGGGAAAGGCAGAAACAATTCTGTCCACTCTCTCGAACCTGTTTATAATTTTATAAACCTCTATCATCCCCCCACCACAGTTGTCTCTTTTCTAAACTGAAAAGTACCAGACTCTTCAGCTTTCCCCTTAATCATCTTGGTTGCAGATGGCCCACTTTGGGTGTTGAACGATCTGATTAAGCACAACAGTTCACTTGTATGAAATTTAAGCACTTCTACTGTACACAGATTTTAATGTTGAAAAATTAGTGTTTAACCACACAATTTACAAAGATTTTGTTGTTGTATGGATAGCTACAGTAATTTCTCTTGTTTCTGTAGGTATTGTTCCAAGACTGACAAAAGTTGCTCCTGCTTGTGCCATAATGATCAGCACATATGAATATGGGAAGTCTTTCTTCCGTAAATTAAATAAAGAAAGAGACATGAAGAACCGTTAATGATGTTTCTCTAAACTTCAGGTAGCATCAATGTGCAGTATGCAGAAAGCCAAACAAGATCTGCAAGAAAAAAGATTGAGTCTTAAAGTATGGCACATAAGCCTCTAGGCAGCCTCACTTGGTAGCTGTGCCATTCCTAGGTGGGCAGATCCTATACACTGAATTAACCCAGCAGGAAGGAACCACATCTTGCTGATCCACAGTGCAAGGGAAAATACAAGTATAGAAGAATGTACCTGCTGTTATCTGCAGATCTGATGCAAAGATTGTACTTTATTTCTTTATTTTATTACTTTGCCTATCCCAGGTAAACACCCCTTCCCCTATTTTAATGTTCCCGATTAGCTCAGAAAATGCAGCTAGTTATCTGATAGTAGTATACAATTCAGTTGCATTTAGCACTTTTCTTCAAAGTACTTTTCATACTATGTGTTTTCCAACAGAGAGTTACTAGCCCAGACTCCTTTATTTTAACTGTAAAATGCTACCATAATAGAAAAATTTCCATTCCATTCTTCCCTTGAAGGAACACTTGCCATTAATCTATGGCAAACTCTTTTAACCTACTGTAATTGATGATTTTCCCATCATGTGACTAAGCCAGACTAGCTGTATTAGATGAATAAGGCAAGAAGAATCATGAACTATATACCCAGTACTTTGATAAAACTATACAGGTGTTTAAAATATCCACATCAGGAAACTGTCTGTTTTCTTTATATATTGATTGTTTTGTTACCTAACCTGAACCTGCAGAATTACAGTAGCTAGAGACAACTGGCTTTTGTATTCAGTTGGGGAAATGTCCTTCTCAAAAGGGAAAAACACCATTTCACGCATGATAATTACTGATCCACACATCCAAGATGCCTGTTGGGCAAATTATTGTATGTACTTCCTTTCCAACTGCAGATGTGATTGCCTAGTCAAAGCTAGGTTATAGTGATTCCAGGCAGAGAGAATACCCATTTTTCCAAACTCACTATTAATCAGCCAACATATGAGTACACCCATGCTGTATCTATATTAGTGCAGCTGCAGCGCACATTCAACCATAATTTCAGGTACAGAAGTTAACTTTTGGTTAGCATTTATCTGGGTCATGTCAAACACTTTGGTACTACTACTTTAAAACACTCTGAATTAGGATTTCATAATTAGTTGTAGTGGTCTCATACTAGCCATGCAGCAGTGCATTAGAATGAATGTGTTTTGGCTGTTAAAAAGCCTTGCCCTCATTACTGACTGCCTTTCTGATTCTAACATATGGCCAGTTCCAATGTTGCTGGAACGAGAAGTGGCCAAACTCTCATTAAACAGAGTTAATACAAAGTTTCAGGATTATCCACACTGAATAGCATTCACTTCATTTTTCATTAAAAATGTAACAACTTTCAAAGGGAAACATTTAGAAGTAATAAATACTTGGCCAGAATGGACAGAAAAACTGGTTTTATAAGCTTTGTACTTTAGAGATATGTTTAATATTAAACTCAACTTTTGCAACATAGCTTGCATGTGGATGATTGCATCTAGCTAAGCATTGAATATTAGAAAATACAGCACTTCAGGCTGGTAGCAAGTATCAGAGATATCATAAATCACTACTACAGAACAAGTGGACATTATACATTACTACTATATTATGGATTTTATAAAGTGAAAAAACTACAGCATTATTCTGCAAGTTGCCAGTGCAATATCTCCAAGTGCCTGTTTTATTGCAAAAAAAAAATTATGCCACATTAATTGGGTAATGTAAAGTAAATGTAAGATGAAAGTACAGCTCCTTTCTCTTCACTTTAAGTTATTACAAATTCCAGGTCTGATTCTAGATAATCATACCACTAACCTGGCCAGTATTAGCTTTGCAGCTCCATCATGATTTGGATGCTCTGAATTCATTGAACATTAGCTGTCATTTCTAGCAGTTCTACCAACTTCTGAGCATGAACACTTTCATAAAAATATACTCTAGAATTCAAGAAAAGCGAACCCTGAAAATGATGGATCATCAGTACATACAACAGTAAACTACAGTTAAATTCGTACGTTTGAAAATTTGTACAGGCACAAGCCAAAATGGGGCACTGCAGAATAGCAGTTTGCCTCTCTGTTAGTAGGAGATGCTTCCATGTTCATGTTGTACCCATTCTCTCTTCTGCCTCTGTATTTGAACATCTGTGTGGTGATACCCTTCTCTGTACTTTCAACTTATCTTTTTTCAATATTTTTATCAGGTTGTTGACTTACACTGCAATCCTACTCTAGACTAAACCTAGGATTGTACTGTTAAAGCCATAGTAGAACACAGGATTGAATCCAAAGGTTCCCTTCTCACCTAAGGGTTTTTCATTCAATATTCTAGCTTGAATGTTAAAAGTGAAATTAAAATCCAAAGAGTGCTTTTCCTTCCTGTGCAAAATCTCTTGTACAAGCGGAAACGGAACAGACTTGGTCTGTGTATATTCTTGCCAAAATATTTATGAATTCCCACTAGCAACTGCATTTCCTTCTGCTGACAATTTTCTGTATCTAACCTTAATTGACAAATTGGGAAAATGTGGTTTACATTCTATTTCTGCCAGGTGGATCTGTAACTGGTTGACAGATAGCACCCAAAGAGTGCTTTTTAATGGTTCCTCACACACTCCACTAATCACTCCTTTCTAAGTGGATCAGGGATCTGTCCTGGGCCCTGTGTTGTTCAACATCTTTATAAATGATTTGGATGAAGGAATAGAGGGGATGCTTATTAAATCTGCAGATGATACTAAATTGGGAGGGGTAGCAAATACGGTAGAAGACAGAGCCAGGATACAGAATGATCTTGACAGGCTGGAGAATTGAGCTAAAACTAATAAAATGCACTTCCACAAAGATAAATGTAAAGTTGTGCATTTAGGTAGCAAAAATCACATGCATGATTATAGACTGGGGGAGACTTATCTCAGCAGTAGTGTGCGCGAAAAGGACCTTGGGGTCTTAGTAGACCAAACACTGAACATGAGTCAGCAGTGTGATGCGGTAGCTAAAAAGACAAATGCGATCTTGGGCTATATCAACAGAGTAAAGTGTCCGGATCACATGAAGTGATGGAAGGCAACAAAGATGGTGAGGGGTCTGGAGACCAAGTCCTATGAGGAAAGGTTGAAGGAGCTGGGTATGTTTAGCCTGAAGAGGAGAAGTCTGAGAGGGGATATGGTAACCATCTTCAAGTACTTGAAGAACTGTCATATAGAGGATGGATGGTGCTGAGTTGTTTTCTGTTACTCCAGAAGGTCAGACCAGAACCAACAGGTTGGAATTAAATCAAGTGTTTCCATCTAGACATTAGGAAGAATTTTCTAACAGTTAAAGCAGTTCCTAAGGAACAGGCTTCCTTGAGAGGTGGTAAGCTCTCCTTCCCTGGAGGTTTTTAAGAGGTTAGATGGCCATCTGTCAGCAATGCTGATTCTATGACCTTAGGCAGATCATGAGAGGGAGGGCACCTTGGCCATAATCTGGGCATGGAGTATGGGTTACTGGGGGTGTGGGGGGAGGTACTTTGGAATTTCCTGCATTGTGCATGGGATTGGACTAGACCCTGGCAGTCCCTTCCAACTCTATGATTAATTATGCATTAGTAATTGTTACCTTTGCCAAACCCTTTTTTTCTTTTGACTTCTGCACTTTTGAGACTCAGACTAGAAAAATCTTGAGACATTTGCTACTATGAAGCAAGATGTATATAAGATTGTTGTTAAATCATAAACAAATGTGTATGGCATCTTCTGGAGGACATAACAAGAGGTTGCAAGAAAGGATAGTTTTTTAAGAGTAAGAATGCCATGAACTTATATGAAATCAAATTTCTCTAGTGAAAGCAGTCTAATAGAACTCACAGGATCCAATCCTCTCTTTCAGGGGATGTCAAAGCTATACTGACCATGAAGGCACTGACTATTATGGATCTGCCTCGCATTCCCCTTCCTTCAGAAGGCCTTTCCAACCATGGGGTCCAGCAGCTGTAGTGGGAGAGGGGCAAAACTGCCCTGTGCATCATCAGAGCTCCACTGATGGAAGAGAGAAGTAATTTTGCCCCATCCCCACTGTAGCCACTGGACCCATTGGTTCCTACAACCCCGGAAATAGAATTTCCTGGAGTTAGAATGGATTGTTGTGGGGAGCAGTACCTAGCAATCCTTGCGCCCCTGCCCATCCAACTGGGTGTTCATGAAAGGTATTCTGTTTACATAAAACATTTTCTTGATTACAGAAACATGCTACAGTAGTGATATTACAAAATGTTTAATGCACATGCAACATATTGATACAACAGGGCAACAAATATGCAATTTGTTTGTTTTTTAATTCAGAATGCTTGGCAAGATTTCAGAACCAAGACAGTAAACTTCTCATGCACAAATATTGACTTAACTGGCTTCACACGCACATTAAAGAGTTTTGTTGCTAGCTGTAAAAGATTTTCATCCTGGCTGCTTTCATAATTAATTTAATCAGTGTGACAACATCATGATTCTTGATAAACAAATGGCTGAAGGAAGCATTTAAATATTAACATACAAATCCACCAATATAACTCTATGCATTTCTGGAAACTAGCTGTATAGATTTCCAATTCCCCATGTTCTTGAGAGTATCTAGTTTACAAGAGCATGATCATGCAAGTAGCATATAGCCAATATATAGTTTCTGGCACGCCATTCAAGTGCAAGACTGCAGCGTCATTTTGTTTCAAAATTTAGCTCAGTACATAACGCAATCCAATAAACACCATACAGAAGATTTCATGAGAGGCACATCTCATTATTTTGTCAAAACAAAGTAATCCAACTGACAGCGCAAAAATAAGCTGCAATGAAAGATTTCAAATTACATTGCTGCATACTGACAAACAATGTGTGGATCTTCTTTGGCACAATAAAGCATTTTGCCACAGTCATCAAGGTCAGAGGCTCTATGTGTATATTAACTTTTTATAAATTTGCCTCTGTTTATAACCATAAGTAAAGAACGCATTAGTCAGTACAAAGGTTTGCTCTCCAAAAAAATCTGCAAAGCTTTGGTAAAGAAACCTATGGCTTGCATTGCTTACTTTGTTTAAACTACGTCATGTTTACTGGATTGGTGGAAAATCTTTAATATGGAACCAAATGCAAGAATAGTTTTCTTCAGAACTATTCAGCGAGAACATTTACATGGAAATCTGCTGACATTGGCTTTCAGGAGGGTAAAACTCTTGAAGGAGGCAGCATAGCTTTATAGGGGGAACTTGCAGAGAGAAGTATAAATTAATTTAAATGCTACCTCCACATTCTTGCCTTTTTGCAAGTCATCCATTGTGTCAGTATACCAGCTGTCTGAATAGCTGACGAAGAGAGGCTGCTGGTTTTACTGGCCCAATTAAAACAGCGTTATAATACAGTTCAAATTCAAACCAAGATCTAATGGGTATCATTCTAAGTAATTAATTTTTAAATGGAGTCTTAATAGTATGCAATTTAAATGTTTTGCTGTTTACAGTAAATTGGAAAGATCACTTACCTGAAAAAATTTACATCATCCTAGCAAATACCGAAATTAGTGCAGTACAGTATTCTGCTCTGAAGATAAGCAAATCATGAAGAAAAGACAGATTCAGTCAGCTTTTTTTCCTTAGGAGTCATTTACAAACTTAACTGTGCATTCAATGGTTGATTTGAAAATAATATTGTAAGAAGTAAAGTCCCTTGGAGTATCCTGTTTCAGGACAACAGTAAGTCACTGGGTTTCAGACGTTGACAAGGATAGGTTAACTTTTTTAAAAAAACTGGCCTGACCTTTTAAGAGTCTTGATGGCAGGTTAGTTATGGAATGCCAAATTATTACAAACACAAAAGTCTTCTCTGGGTAAATTGGTTCAAGAAGGAGTAAGTCCAGGACTTGTCATCTCTGTTGTAGGACTTGCAAGGTATTCACTTGATTTCAAACTTGTGAGGGATTTGTAACTTGCTACTGAAGTTAGAGAACCACAGAGACCAAGTAATGAGGGAGTATCTTCTTTCCCTGTTTAAGAAAAGATAACACTTTTCAGTTATGTTTTCATACTAGTGATTGGTAGGGGGTACTAACCAATTAAGTATACAGCCTCAGTATCCTCCCCCACCCTTCTTCTCTACTGCTAGTGACAACAGTAACTTGGTTGAAACATCTTGAGGCAGACAGAGGTATCCTTCAATACCCTATGCACAACCCTTTTTTGAAGTCATCACCAGAGTTTTATAGGACAACATATAGGATCTGGTAGACTGTCCCTGGCCCTTGCATGCATTGTAGTGATTACTTTTTCAGCCATTCTGGAGTAAAAGAGAGAAATCCATAGGCTTTCATTATATGGTTGGCAGGTACAGGAATGTGGAATTGAAAAAGTAAAGTTGAACAGAAAGTGACTATACTTCAGTGCCCCTAAAAAGTTTACTCCAAACAAAACAAAAATTGAGTAGTCAAGGGATAAGAGGACAGGCCTTCATTGATTAAAAACTGGTTAGGTGACAGGAAGCAGAGTGCAAGAATAAATAGACAGTTCTCACAATGGAGTGAAGCAAGCAGTGGGGTCCCACAAGGACTGGTATCAAGATGTGAGCTATTTAATTTGTTCATAAATCAGGTGGAATTGGGGCTGAGAAGTGCAGTGTCCTGGCTTGCAGATGATGCCAAATTATTCAGGATGATGAAAACCAAGGTGGGTTGTGCAGAGCTCTAGAAGGATCTCTCTAGATTGGCTGAGTGGGCCACAACGTGGACATTAAAGTTCAGTGCACATAGGTGTAAGATGATGCACACTGTAACAAAAATTCCTAACTTTAAATATATGCCGATGGGGCCTGAACTAGACAAGTCTGAGAAGGAGAATGATACTGGGGGTGTAGTGGATAGCCTGATGAAAATGTTGACTGTGTGGCAGTGGTGAAAGTGGTAAACTCCATGCTGGTGATTATTAGGAAGAGAACTGAAATTAAAACAGCTAATATTGTAACGCTCTTGTATGCTTCTATGGTAAAGCCTCATTTGAAAAACTACAGTTCTGGTCACTCTGGCTTTAAAAAAGACTGCAGAGCTAGGGAAAGTGCAGAAGAAGGCAACAGAGATGATTAAGGGACTGAAGCACTTTTTCTGTAAGAATCTGGAGTGTTTCAATTTCGAAAAAAGACTTAAGTGGGAGACATGACAGGTTTATAAAATTATGCACTTGTGGAAAGAACTTTTTCTCCTTCCACAACAGAACTAATTGAAAAACTCACCTTCTCAATGAAGATGCAATGGAAAAAAGGAAATGGTACTTTACTCAACAAGTAATTAAATTGTAGCATCCATAGCCAATGGACTAGTGTTGGAGAAGAGGATAGATGGCTTTAAGAGAAAATAGGTCAGTCAGTGACTAACACCCATAATAACAAAATTGAGCATCCACATCTAGAGACAGTAAACTTCTGAAAACCAGGGCTAGGAGTATGAATACTGTCCATTTCTGGAAATTAATTATTTGTGGTTGCTTCTATTGCTTTGTGTTGGATTACATCCATTTACAAGGCCCATCTGAGTCATTTAGATACCTTGCATCTTCACAAATCGCCAGAAGATGGAGCAGTTTCACTTTCTGACAAGTACTGCTCAAAATCTTACAACAAAGACAGTTACCATATGGAACAAGAAATGCTAGATGTTCAAGATAGATTCAGAAAAGGAGGAGGCACCAGCAATCATACTGCAAAGGTACCCTGGTTATAAAAGAAAAATTCAGATGAAAATCAGCTTGTGTTTCATGGCTGTGGATCATGAAAAGCTAGGCTTGGTTTTAAAAGAAATGTGTGTGCCACAACATCTGGTTGTTTTGATGTGCAACCTGCACTCTGGACAAGAGACTACTGTTAGGACAGAATATGGAGAAACAGAATAGTTTCCAGTTGGCGAAGGTGTCAGATAAAGGTGTATTTTGTCTTCCTCTCTCTTCGATCTATATGCAGAACATATCATAAAGAAGGCTGGATTAGATTTAGATTAAAGTGGAGTGAAAATTAACAATCTGAGATATGCAGGTGATACCACATTACTGGCAGAAAATAGTGAAGACTTGAAATAACTACTGATGAAGGTTAAAGCAGATAGTGACAAAGTAGGATTAAACTGAAGATCAATAAGACAAAAGTAATTACTGGGGAATTGCCCAACTTCAAAGTTGACGTTGTAGAAATTGAAATGGTTAAAGATTTTCTATTCCTTGGCTCCATCATCAACCAAAAATTAGTCTGCAGCCAAGAAATGACAGGAGACTGAGAATGGGAAGGGCACTCATGAAGGAGCTAGAAAAGATCCTTAAGTGTAAGGATGTGTCGCTGGGCGAACAAGATAATTCATACTGTAGTATTCCCCATTACTTTGTATGGGTATGAAAGTTAGACAATGAAGAAAGCTGACAGGAAAGAAGTTGATTCTTTGGAAAAATGGTGCTGGAGGAGAGTTTTATGGATACCGTGGACCGCTAAAAAGACAAGTGGGTTCTACATTAAATCAAGCCTGAACTGTCCCTAGAAGTGAAAATGACTAAACTGAGGCTACTGTACTTTGGTCATATTATGAGAAGACAATACTACCTGGAAACGACAATAATGCCAGGAAAATTTGAAGGCATCAGGAAAAGAGTAAGACCCAACATGAGATGGATTGACTCTATAAAGGAAGCCAAGCCCCTCAGTTTGCAACACCTGAGCAAGGCTGTTAACAATAGTACATTTTGGAAGTCATTAATTCACGGGATCACATTAAGTCAGAAACTATTTTACAGTACTTAACACACACTCTGCATTGTACCAATAAGCTGACTTTCTCTTCCTCCTCCTCATCCTAAAGGAAACTTTTTTTTTAATTGACACGGTATCTCAGGAGCAGGAGATATAAGAACACATTTTTAGATTGGACAGTCCAGGCAGAGAATAAGAGGAAGAAGATCTAACATTCTTTGGTGGGGGAGGGGAGAATAAACCAAAAGTGCAACTACTGGTTCCTGGTTGGTACCAGAAAATTATTTGTTCTGTGTCCTGTAGAGAGTCTCATCCCTTGCACAAACTCCAGCATATGGTAACTTAACAAATTTGTCCACAAATTATTTTCAGCTGTCAAATTATACCCCACACGTGGGAAGATGCTGGATGGCCTCAATCATCTCTACAGGACCTAGGCCACCTACTTGATCAGCAGTTTTGTACAGCAGTATTCTACACAGGAGAAAAATCTTCAGCAGCTGTGAGATCCAACACAAGAACTGGTCCTCACTGATGCCACTCAATGGCATATAGGAGATATGCTTGTATGGTGCTTTCACATCTCTTCATTGACTTGGATTTTGTTTTCTTTTGAGCAATGGAAGATCAGGAAGCTCTCTCCAATCAGACCAGAAGATCTCTTGCACAAATTATTACACTGCATGAATTAAATACTGTTCTGCAATTCTACATAGTTTCACAATGTCTGGCAGTACTGGAACCCCAAAATGTATTCTCTAGTGCAGATCCACAATTACTGCAGGATTACTGCATAACTATGTATCTTATTAAAAGATGTTTGCTGAATACTGGAAAGAAATTTAGTTGAGAGAGACCCTTCCTCTAGTTTTCAACTGACATCAACTGCCTGGATCCAGCACCCTTTTTGAAATTGTGCTTTTATTTGATCTTAGTGGCAAGGAAGATTCTGAGGACTAGGGAGGACAACACTGAAATCACATCTGCCCATAAGATTGTGAGTCTCCTCATTGCTAAGGTTGTGTAGTGGTCAGAGTGTTGGTCTAGGATCTGTAAGAATGAGGTTTGAATCTCCACTGTGCCATGGAATCTCACTGGGTAACCTTTGGCCAGCCATACACGCTCAGCCCAACCTACCTCACAGGGTTATCATGAGAATAAAATGGTGGAGAGGAGAATGATACTAGCTGCTCTGGGTCCCCATTGGAGAAAAAGGTGGAGTATAAATAAAGTGAACAGATTCATTTCATTTGATGGATTTTGTAATCTGTCTTGAAGGCCATGTATGGTAGAAATGTGGGTTAAAACCTTTGAAATATTTCAGCCATTCTAAAGGATTAAAAGACCTGAAAAGATCATGAGATGGATGAGGGCCAACAAACTGAAGCTTACTCCAGACAAGACTTGATGGGCTGTTGGTCAATGACAAAGCTGCTCAAAGATGGTGGAGTCAGTCTCTCCTGGAAAGCGTTGTATTCCTCCTGAAGAAATGGGTTTATAGCTTGGAGAATTCTACTGGATCCTGACCTGCAGTTGTAGGTACAGGTCTCCTCTGCGGCAAGTAGCACCTTTAATCAACTTTGGCTGATATACCAGCTACAGCCATTGCTCGAAGTGCATAATCTAGCCAGCTATTCATGTTCAGCTCTCATCCACGTTAGAGAACTGTAATGGACTTTAACGGGATCTGCCTTTGGAACTTGTCCTGAAACTTTACTTGATCCAAAATGCAGCTGTCAGGCTATCATCAGGGAATACATATAGGGATCGTAACCCCTTGTGCTGAAAAGATCGGCACTGACTTCCCATCTGCTTCCAGGCACAATTCCAAGGGCTGGTTCTTACGTTTAAGGCCCTAAACCACTTGGATAAGGGGTACCTGAAAGACCGCCGCTGACTACTGCACAATTTAAGATCTTCTTTCCAAGACCTCACCTACAAAAGTAAGGTGAGAAATAAACAGAGCCAGGGCTTTTTCGGGGTATACACCTTGCCTCTGGAATGCCCCCCCCCCCCAAGGCTCACATGGCACCTACCATATTTTGCTTTAGGCATCAGGTCAAAAGCTTTCTTTTTACCCTAGGCTTTAAGTGAGGAATTCTATCTTTTAAAAGTGTTTTTATGGACATCTTCTAGTCTGAGAATAATTTAAATAATTTATGCTACTAAATGGTGTTTTACACTATTTTAATGCTTTGGCTTTTCTGCTATTGGATTTGATTTTATTGTATTATTATATATTGTGAGGTACCTTGAGCAGGCCTCTGAAGAGGCAGTATATAAGTTTTCTAAGTAAATAAAGTAACTTTTAAGGTAGTTACTTTACCTTCACTAAGTAAATTTAATCCATCCTGTTTTCCATCACCATCTTGGGAATGACTAGGATCCAGAGATGTCTGAGAAAGGCTAACATCTGCAGACAGCTGGTCCAGGCTGTGCAAACTCTTTCTGTAAAATCAATGATAACCAGTTTGATTCAGCATCTTCAGTGATTGTATGATATAAAGGACAATGCTTATTTAACATATATTTCCTCTTTGTTAGAGGAATTACTGAAGAAAAAAAGATGCTCCAGAAAAACACAAAGTGCAAAGTTAGAAATAAATTTTAAAATGATTTTCCTTAAAGACGAGTTGTAATAATGTAGTATAAATGTAGTAGTTCTATTACGTAGTATGCATGAGAAATTGCAGATTGTAGACAACAGTACAAATCCAGAAGTTAAGCTTCTAGCATAGCCAAGGACTCAAAAGTACTTTGTCCCACTGATTCAAAGGTTTTAACATCCAATGGAAATACCTCACTGATAAGGAATTCTGGTATTTATTAAGGTAATAGTCTATTGCAGGGATCCCCAATATGATGCCAATGGGTGCCATAACACCCGTCAACACCTTTCCTGGTGCCCACCAGATGTTTTTTGAAAGTCAGTGGGGCCAGGTGGGGGGCTTTTGCCAGTAAGGCTTCTGATTGGCCATTGGAGATTTAATTGGCTGTGCAGATATTTGCAAGTGCTGCTTTGGCAGCTACTGCCACCACAGTACAGGGATCTTCACTGTATGAGTGAAAGTAAACTGCAGCAGCCACTTTGTGGCTGGCTTCACCCCCTGTGGCAGCACCCACCACACTGTGCCAGAATTCCAAAGGTTCCCACAGGCTCAAAAAAATTGGGGATCCCAGGTCTATTTTTTTAATCCTTGCTGACTTATCCAATGTGTTATTAAAGGCATATGAAAACTATGAAGTACCACCACAGTGACTTGTGAACACAGTGAGACCTACATATATGCAACGATTTCACAGGAGCACAGGAATAGATACAGAATGTAGTACTGGGAGCAGAATGGAGCTTCCTGAGAATTTCAGCACTTTTTAAAAAGCAAGTATCTAACCTGTATGGCTGCAAAGAAACATTTGAAAGGATGTGTGGCAATGCCTGCTAAAATCTCAGAAGCCAAAAGAAGTAGCTGAGTGAAATTTACAGCAGCAGAGGCAAAGTATTAGTGTAAATACCATGACTATCAAATCCAGAATTAATTTTGCAAAACAGCAAAAGCTTTGGAATTTCTCAAAGTAAAAAATGAACAAATCAGTATCCTTTATGCCAACTGGAAAACTAAAATTTTCTAAGCACAGAACTAATTTTAGTGTTTAGTACAAAAAGAACCCAGCACAGAATTAACCAAATGAGTCAACATTGTTATTTAATTTCCAAGTCTTTTTTCCACTGATAATTTCAAAGGATATTCAAAGTCTATGAATTTTAAATGTTTTTTTTTCATCTTTTGCAAGCACTATGCAGGTATATCCGGTTTTGTCAACCTCCATAGGAACTCCTCCACAAACCCACCCACCTAATGCCATGCGTGTGCACACACACAAACACCATACTCAGAGCTATGCTAATCATTTGGGACTAGTGCTGGAATCCCTAGGATATACTCTGACATTTCTCATTGGATCTTGGCACCCTGAGTCAGGGTGGATTTCTGCTACTCAGCAATGCCAACAGGAATCCCCTGCTACTCTCTGATGACTGATCCAGCCCTTCCTTCTCTCCACTGTTCATCTCTTTACTGGAATTTTGTGTAGCAAGATTACACTAGGAAGTGAAAGCCCCCAACAATCCCATCAGCAGCTATGGCAAAAATGTCAATTTCCAAACCTCTAAGACACCTGGTAGAAAGACTAGCAGGTAATAATATCCACAGAGTTTCTAACAAAGATTTTAATATCAGCATGGTGCTACTATTTAAAAATAATTCTGACATAGCCAAGTAAATAGTAAAAGAAAGTCTTTAATGAAATAATACAGAACTGGGTAAGTTGGTTAAAGAAGAATATGCACATGCAGTGAAGGGGTGAGAGAGCAAGAAATCATGCAAAAAAGGCAAGGATGTCAAAAATACTCTATAGTGATGAATTATAAGATACAAGCAGGGTACCTGCAAGGACTAGTGTGGGGCATCTCATTTCCCCTCTTGCACTATTTCCTCTTTTCCTTCCCTGAAAGCCCCCATAGCATTTCCCCTTTTCCTGCTTCTTTCTCTCCTTCCCACCCACCCGCCAACTCACCTTTTATCTGCCCCCCTTCAGCTATATTTATTTATATCCTGCCTTTCTCTACAATGGGGAACCAAAGTAGCTGGCATCATGCAACTTAGGTGGTAGCAAGTCACCCAATTGTTGCTGCAAGGCCTGGCCTCAATGAGTCCTCGTTAAAAGGCCAAAACAGCCCAACCATTGGCCCTGTCTCTTCTCCCTATCTTTTATTGAAAAATTCAGGCTTGAAGGCTAGCATTACAGTGGAAATTGCCTAGCAATGGCCAGCAGGGGCATTTGATACAGGCACTATTTTTATCATTTGGAGGGGTTAACCCGCCCCCCCCCCCAATGATTGCTTGTTTTTTAATTTCAGATTTTCCTGCAAACCTGGGACTTCTCTCAAGTCTATAGACAGATCTGTCCTGTCTGTCCACAGACCCCAACTCTGGATTTAACTATCTGCAGATGGGCCCACGTTGAGAATTAGATATATTGACAATGTGGCTTTTAAGAGATTACATTAAAAAGTGAGATTCAAAGCTATCCCAGCTATTGTGAACTATTCTTACTATGAGCAGCATTATACAGGGAACGATTTCCCCAAGTTACTGCCTCCCTCTTTCCTGCCAGCACTATCAGATACCCAAACCATGGCTAAAATTATAACTTCTTGCTGCACAAGACTGCATTTCTGCCCTAACAGGTTCTGCACACAATTGCTAACACAAGACCAATTATAAGGTTTCACTGCAGGTTCTTAGTTATCCTTTGAAACAAATCAAAATGCATCTTGAGAGCACCGATTTTCACAATGGTAAGTATCACTGATGGTCTGAATTTCAAAATTAAAAACATAAATTTGTTGACTCGTGTATTGCAACTGCGGCACAGACACTAACATGAAGTAAACCTTTCTGCAGTTTAAAAAAACACCCCTTTAATTGCCAACGTTTGTAGCTGAAGACTTCTGCTTAATAAATCATCATTCCAAAGTTAAATTATTGCCCAAAATATGACAAGTGGGATGTTTGAGCCAACTGTGAAATACCTTAAATGTGCTGAAATGTTACTTTGAGAACAACTGGTTTAGCCTTGAGATGGAAAACTGCTTTAACTCAAAAACATAATTCATTTGTCATAACAATCCATGATTTATTGTTCCATATACAAGCCTGAGAAATCTTCAGGCTTGCTCACATGCTTCCTCCTCTCCTTATGCACAGTGGGAAAATTAAATGCTTCTGCAGCAAGTGATGGTTTGTTTTGCCTGAATTATAAACTATGGTTTGTTCTCTGCTCTCCAGATCAGTGTGATCTGAACCATACAACAACCCATGGTTTGTCACAGAAATCTATGAGAGAGAGATGTGAGGAAGCATAAGCGCTTCAGAAATCCAAGGCTTGTCCCTGTAAGACCAATGCTTGACAATCAGAAATGGTGCCAACTCAGTGAACCACAGTTTAGGCACTGGGCAACAGGATCATGAACCCCTACCTTCTCCTATCATCCCATCCCCTCCGTCATGGTACAGCATTACATTGGACCAATGGTCACTCATTAATGGTATGGTAACCCTTAGAATCAAACTTAATATTTAACAAAGTTAATATGCTCTAAACGGTAGTTAACAATGATCAAACATGATGACAAACCATAGTGGAAGAGAGGGAGAGGAATTTACATTTGAGAAAAAAAGAAATGCGAGAGCCCAAAACTATAGCTTGTCCTGCACACACCTTAACACCTAAATCTCATATACATATATAAATTAATTGCTAAAATCTAGATACTATCTATATTAAGTTATCCACAGGCCTTCCTCACTTGGATATTTGACCTTTGTCAAAGTCTGTTTAATAGGACCCCACCTCAAACTCATTAAAGAATTAAACTGTATTGAAAAATTATTTTCACTTTCAAATGGAGAGGACAATACAACTTAGTGTTATTTGCAAAAGTTACCATGAATGTACATGAGGTTCTTTGAACATACAGGAACTCCTATTTAAAGTCTTACTATTGTTATTACTATTACATAGATATGTTTTGAGATAAGGATGTTAGTATAAATTTAACACAAGCAGTTCTAAAATACACACTAATATTTAGTTATCCGTGAATCCCCCACAAAATCCCTTAACGTTTTGGTTGACAATATGGAGGGAAGGAAAATGAGATTCCTGTAATTTTAGGAGCACTGCACAAATATATCAACTTACTCATCCCATTGCTTATTTTGTTTTCGATAAAGTAGCGTATCCAAGGCAACAGCATTAACATCCAGAGCTCCTGGGGAAGGCCACTGATTGGTGAGATGGGTAGTTAATTCTTGTCTTGATCTTAAATCATTATTCTTTAGCACAGTTCTGTGAACACACAGTGAATTTCATGCCATTAGAAGTAACTTCTTAAAATCACAGAAAGAAAGTAGGACTGTACTTGGAAGATTTGCAAGCTAACATACTGTTTTTCAAGCATTGTTTCCCCTAGGAGAGACTTTTCAATCAGAATTTAAACACTTTAAGAATAAGACTAAGAGTCAAATTGAACTACACTGTGAGAACTTTCCATTATGCTACATGACACCAGCAGGTCAATTTCAAACAAAGCAGAAATAAAAGAACAGCATTAAATACTACTTCTAAGACAGCTAATATTTATCATGCTTGATTCTCAGCTAGCTAACAGGCAAAGTTCTAAGTGCCTAATTCACAAGTCTATACAATTGCGGTGGTGTTTTTACAGAGGAGGAAACCATGGTACTAAAGCAATTGATCTGCCTATACAAGCAGTCAGTGGGACAGCTCAGGACAGATCTCTTTCAAGCACAAGAGTGGCTCTCTATAGAAGAACAGAAATTACAGAACTGCTTTTGCTGCACTGCAACCTACATACTAATCATTTATTTTTATTTAATTCTGGAAAACTCCAACTAGGCAGAGTACTTAAAATGCAACTTGGTATCAATTCTTTTCTACATCAAAACTAAAACTTCTAATGGAATGTTTCATGTACTTATGGCAAACTTAAATTAGTTTGAGCTCTCAGTGTTTTGCTTCAAAGACCACATTATGTAAGCATCTTCCAAACAGACTGATAATGCTATATTGAACAATTTACTCCTAACTGGGGGAAAAAATACTACCTTCAGTGTGTGCGTGTGTGTCCAGGACAGGAAGAAAGCTCCAAAAGAATAGACACAAAGTAAAGGTCTCATGATTAAAGCCCACTTTGTGTTGGGTCACCATCTCTCTCAGCCAGTTAAATTTTAAAGTATTGTTTTTCTAACATAAAAAGTGAGGTATGCTTCACAATAGGAAAAGTCTTCCAAATGGGAAAAAGAGACAGGGAATGTTTTTAACTTAACTATACAATCATGGGTTGATTACTTACCAGTACTATGAATTCTCCTATTGGGTAATCTCCTTCACATATCCCCTCTCTATGGAGTGAGCTGTCAGCACCTTGACGACCCAAATCTGTTGAAATGTCAAATGTCATGTATGTGAGCCCATGCAACGATGTGTGTGGTGTGTTCACTGCCCTCTAACTACATGTTAGCAGTGTCAGAACTCCCATATTTGAAAAATTCCCAACACATTGAGGAAATCGGAGATTGAATACGGATTTATGGAGGAGATGACGATAGCAGAATTCTAGTTACTGATATGCAACCTA
Source organism: Euleptes europaea (assembly GCF_029931775.1). NCBI lineage: Eukaryota > Metazoa > Chordata > Lepidosauria > Squamata > Sphaerodactylidae > Euleptes > Euleptes europaea. Next base: position 54,443,297 of record NC_079322.1, read on the forward strand.
GTTTTCCGTTGCTCACTGTTTGCATCACAGTGGGCTGCCCTAGGGGAGACCTACAACTACCTTCAAGAACCGAATTTTCTTTAGAAGTGTTTGAAATGTCAGATGAAACATTTTGCCTACAAACAGTAAACCTTTGCATGCTCACTCAATATGGTTAATGTTGAAAGTAGATCCAAAGTATGCCAACTTTCGTTACATACACAATTAAAAAGTAAAACCAAGGCTGTCTTGTCCAGTAATTATGGTAAATTAGCCTAAGTACCATTGCCAATTACAGCTGCTGGGAATAGTCATTGTGCTTATCTTCCATATATTTGACCTTCCCACAGAAGTAGCAGAGACTGTCCTCATGCATTTCATAGAATTTTGGCCTCACTGTTTACAAATTTTTCCTCTATACATATGTGTGTGTGTTGTGTTCACTTACACCACATACCCATATGTAAAATGAGGACATGCCATAAATCTTATGAAGTAGACTGTAGTATACAAAAATCTGATACCACAACAAATATGTTTCTGTGTATCCAACAATCTGTAGACCTCACAAAAAAGGGCCTTTTCTGCTTCCACTGCAGCCACTGGTTTGTTCTTGGGATCAGTGGACCGTCAGAATAGCAAAGGGGGCAAAGTGGGAATCTGCAGTGGGAGGGAAGAAATTGGTAGAAATTGCCACCCCTCTTTCAAAGTACCTTTAAGTCTTGAGTGCCTTAAGTCTTGAACTGTGTGGCTGCATACAAGCTGTTTGACTTTAAGGTATCACAGAGTTGTTTTTTATTTCTACATTTCAAAATAATTTTATAGTAATTTAAAACAAAATACATAAGATTTGGTCTCATGATTTAAAGACTATCCCGTTACCCAGAATCAACAGTCTCAAAAGATTTTCATACCCTAGTAAAATTCCAAAAATGATTCTTACAACCCTTCTTCCCTGCTCTTTTCTCTTTTCAAGTGACATATACCGGTAGGTGGTAGAAGGAAACAGGAAAATGGTATCCTCATACTAGGTCTGCCAGCAGAAACAGTTGTTTCATAGCATGGATCATGGGAATAATTTTCCACACAGTATTGTACCAGATGACTAAGTTCTTCTATATGCACTGGCCATTATGTATTAGTAAAACCAAAACCTGTATTACCCCATTTTGATCCTACCTTCTCTCTATTTGGACCTGACTGGTATAAGGTTCTCTCATCCTCACAACAACCCTGTGAGGTATGTTAGGGTGAGTGAGTGACCAGACCACCCCAGATAGCATTATGGCAAAGGGGAAATCTGAACCCCAGTTAGAGTCCAAAACTAACCATTAGACCATACTAGCTTTCAAGGGTACATGAGATATTACAGATGAAATAAATCCTCTTAATACAGTTAAAACGTATGCAGAGACCAGTCCACGAAAGGACAACTATTTAATATTTAAGCCAAAATACTTAAACAATTCAAAACAGAAAAAAATCATTAGTGCTCGTGATATCCTCCTGCCAGAATATGTTGTTTAATGTAGAGTTTAATGCACTTAGGAATCACTAAGCACTCAGGAAAATAAAATGGAGCCTTAATTAGCTATGGACCACCAGAGACCCCACATGCCTACTACATGCTTAGGGACATTAGATGAGCATTTTTCTCAGTAAGCAGTAAGGGAGAAAATAGGAGAGATGTACTCCTGCGTCTGAAGGATTATAAATATTATATATATTTATACACACACACACACATAAATGCCTGATTGTGAAGGATTTTTTTATATATATATATATATATATATATATATATATATATATATATATATATATATATATATATATATATACACACACACACACACACACACACACACACACACACACACAAATGCCTGATTGTGCCTCCTCAAATAAACTTTACATAAGCAAAATATTGTCGAAGGCTTTCACGGTCAGAGTTCATTGGTTCTTGTAGGTTATCCGGGCTGTGTAACCGTGGTCTTGGAATTTTCTTTCCTGACGTTTCGCCAGCAACTGTGGCAGGCATCTTCAGAGTAGTAACACTGAAGGACAGTGTCTCTCAGTGTCAAGGGTGTAGGAAGAGTAATATATAGTCAGAAAGGGGTTGGGTTTGAGCTGAGTATTGTCCTGCAAAAGTATTGTCCTGTAAGTATCAAGATAATGTGCTAATGAGGGTATGGTATGTTAATATGGAACCATTGTATCCTGAAGTGATCTGTTAATGTGTGTAATCCAAAACTAATCTGTATGGCTATTGTTGAATGTTGTCTTTGTCTGGAGGTTTTTCAGGGCAGGAAGCCAAGCCTTATTCATTCTTAAACTCTCCTCTTTTCTGTTAAAGTTGTGCTGATGTTTATGAATTTCAATGGCTTCTCTGTGCAATCTGACAAAATAGTTGGTAGAATTGTCCAGTCTTTCAGTGTCTTGGAATAAGACCCTGTGTCCTGTTTGTGTCAGTCCATGTTCAGCCACTGCTGATTTCTCAGGTTGGCCAAGTCTGCAGTATCTTTCATGTTCTTTTATCCTTGTTTGTATGCTGCGTTTTGTGGTCCCGATGTAAACTTCTCCACAGCTGCAAGGTATACGATATACTCCTGCAGAGGTGAGGGGGTCTCTTTTGTCTTTTGCTGATCGTAGCATTTGTTGTATTTTCTTGGTGGGTTTAAACACTGTTTGTAGGTTATGTTTTTTCAAAAGTTTCTCCATCCTATCAGTGACTCCTTTAATAAATGGCAAGAATACCTTTCCTATGGGAGACTGTTTTTCTTGAGTTTTCTGATTTTTGTTTGGTTCAATGGCCCTTCTGATTTCATTCTTGGAGTAGCCGTTTGCTAGCAGTGCGTGATTTAGATGGTTAGTTTCTTCCTTGAGAAACTGTGGTTCACAGATCCGTCTTGCACGGTCCATTAATGTTTTGATTATTCCTCTTTTCTGTCGGGGGTGGTGGTTGGAGTTTTTGTGTAAGTAGCGATCTGTGTGAGTTGGTTTCCGGTAGACCTTGTGACCTAACTGAAGGTTTGATTTACGGATGACAAGGGTATCAAGAAATGGGAGTTTACCCTCAATTTCCTTTTCCATGGTAAACTGAATGTTTGGATGGATATTATTAAGATGGTTTAGAAAGTCCATTAATTTTTCTTCACCATGGCTCCAAATGGTAAATGTATCATCTACGAACCTGAACCAGACTGTAGGTTTGTAAGGTGCTGATTCTAATGCTGTCTTTTCAAAATATTCCATGTAAACGTTTGCTATTACTGGACTGAGTGGACTTCCCATAGCTACTCCATCAATCTGTTCATAAAATTCTTGATCCCATAGGAAATAACTTGTTGTCAACTTGTTCAATTTTATGAACAGATTGATGGAGTAGCTATGGGAAGTCCACTCAGTCCAGTAATAGCAAACGTTTACATGGAATATTTTGAAAAGACAGCATTAGAATCAGCACCTTACAAACCTACAGTCTGGTTCAGGTTCGTAGATGATACATTTACCATTTGGAGCCATGGTGAAGAAAAATTAATGGACTTTCTAAACCATCTTAATAATATCCATCCAAACATTCAGTTTACCATGGAAAAGGAAATTGAGGGTAAACTCCCATTTCTTGATACCCTTGTCATCCGTAAATCAAACCTTCAGTTAGGTCACAAGGTCTACCGGAAACCAACTCACACAGATCGCTACTTACACAAAAACTCCAACCACCACCCCCGACAGAAAAGAGGAATAATCAAAACATTAATGGACCGTGCAAGACGGATCTGTGAACCACAGTTTCTCAAGGAAGAAACTAACCATCTAAATCACGCACTGCTAGCAAACGGCTACTCCAAGAATGAAATCAGAAGGGCCATTGAACCAAACAAAAATCAGAAAACTCAAGAAAAACAGTCTCCCATAGGAAAGGTATTCTTGCCATTTATTAAAGGAGTCACTGATAGGATGGAGAAACTTTTGAAAAAACATAACCTACAAACAGTGTTTAAACCCACCAAGAAAATACAACAAATGCTACGATCAGCAAAAGACAAAAGAGACCCCCTCACCTCTGCAGGAGTATATCGTATACCTTGCAGCTGTGGAGAAGTTTACATCGGGACCACAAAACGCAGCATACAAACAAGGATAAAAGAACATGAAAGATACTGCAGACTTGGCCAACCTGAGAAATCAGCAGTGGCTGAACATGGACTGACACAAACAGGACACAGGGTCTTATTCCAAGACACTGAAAGACTGGACAATTCTACCAACTATTTTGTCAGATTGCACAGAGAAGCCATTGAAATTCATAAACATCAGCACAACTTTAACAGAAAAGAGGAGAGTTTAAGAATGAATAAGGCTTGGCTTCCTGCCCTGAAAAACCTCCAGACAAAGACAACATTCAACAATAGCCATACAGATTAGTTTTGGATTACACACATTAACAGATCACTTCAGGATACAATGGTTCCATATTAACATACCATACCCTCATTAGCACATTATCTTGATACTTACAGGACAATACTTTTGCAGGACAATACTCAGCTCAAACCCAACCCCTTTCTGACTATATATTACTCTTCCTACACCCTTGACACTGAGAGACACTGTCCTTCAGTGTTACTACTCTGAAGATGCCTGCCACAGTTGCTGGCGAAACGTCAGGAAAGAAAATTCCAAGACCACGGTTACACAGCCCGGATAACCTACAAGAACCAATTTACATAAGCAAACTTCTACCACCTGCTGACTGACCTCCTTGATGCAGGTGAGGTGTGAAAAAGCTGCCTCAAAGAATTTAATGCCAGTGTACAAGGCCATTAGCCAAGCACACACTTTCACAGATGCTCAATGTGTGTGCTCTTCCATTCCCACCTCCCCCATATTAGCAATTTAGCAAACTGATATCGCTAGGCAGTGTTTAAGCAAAAAATACTTCCCCAGTAGGCCTCCACAAGAAAAACAAGGTGACGATAACCTCATTGGGAACAGATTTATACACTTACATTGGACCTAGTTAATGAAAAGCCAAGCAGGAGAATAGTGATAGCATCAGCAGCAATTCCACTAAGCCTACCAACACACTTTGAACAGCAAAGAGCAGCAACAAATAGAAGCATAGCAAAAGAGAAATATCAAGCGTGCATAACCAGGAATGAAATGTGTACATCACTCTTCATGGCAAACAAATGGGAATCTGAGACATCTAAAGAAGTTCAGTCTATTAACTTAACCAGGAGTTTAGCTGGCTCCATTATGAAAAGCAACCCCCCCCCAAAAAAAACCCACAGTGGTTTACAGTGAATATGGAGTTTGTAAATGGTTCAGCTGCTTGCAATGTAGATGGTGTGAGAAAGTAACAGCAAGCATAAAATCAATATAATAGCTTCAATCTTTGGAGCAGCATTAACTATCACAATTAAACAAGCATACAGACCCAGCCATACTCACTGCAGGAAAAAATTACATATAACCTTTTCTAAATGTCACTATACTGTAATCTTCCCAGTTCCCAGAACAGTTTGACCACTGTTCTCTTCTCAAAAGTCATCACTATCATTCACTAATGGAGCCTGTATTATTGCTGTAATTGTTTTCATTGTTATTCTACAGCAGGGCTGGGGAACCTTTTTTCCGCCAAGGGCCATTTGGATATTTATAACATCATTCACGGGCCATACAAAATTATCGACTTAAACACTCGCCCACCTGGTGGCACAGGATGGTCTGTTGCACCAGTTGGGCATAGCAGTCCAGCCGCACGCCGATCGTTCGATGTTCTGCATGATCGGGGCCGCATTCTACAGCCAGCTCCTGCTACCTCTGCCTTCAGGGATGGAATGAGGACACACTAAGAACTCTCCCCCCCGGCCCCAGCACATTCTGACCCTGCCCCCTTTAACGCCTCCATTGTCGCCACTTCCGCCCCAAGCCTTCTTGTAGTACAGAGGGAATACGTTTCTCCATGGCCCAGGTGGGAAAGGGGTAATAGTTTCTTGGGCGGTCCTAGCAACTCCATAACTACCGTATATACTCGGGTATAAGCCGACCCGAGTATAAGCCGACCCCCCAAATTAGAGGCCAGAAAAGGGAATTTCTTATTGACCCGCGTATAAGCCGAGGGGCAATAAGAAATTTCCTTTACCCGCAATGCTGCGCTCTAAAATGGCGGCTGCCATTTTAGAGCGCAGGGCCCCTGCCCCAGGTCGCCCTCCCGCCGCCTCCAAGGCCCTCCCGACCCACCCCGACCCCAGTGCCATCCAAGGGGGGGAGGGGGAAAAGCCCCTGAACCCACTACTTACCTGGAGAGGCGGCGAAGCGGCGGCGGCGCGTCCTTCCTGGGCCGGCAGGAGGCCCCTCCAGGCCGCTGCCGGCCGGAGGAAGGCGCCCAGGCGCGTGGGTGGTAGCGGCGCGACGGGCAGGGGCCTCCCATGGCCCCTCCCGGCAGGGGAAAATGGCGGCGGGGGCCTGGGGGGGCCAGGGCAGCTTCCCTGCGACTGCAGAGAGGCTGCCCAGGGCCCCTCCCGGTGGGGGAAAATGGCGGCGGGGGCCGGGGGGGCAGGGCAGTCTCTCTGCGGCTGCAGAGAGGCTGCCCAAGACCCCTCCCGGCGGGAGAAAATGGCGGTGGCTCGGCAGCGGTGGTAAGTTCCCCCTCCCTCCTCCCTCCTTCCCCCTTCTACCGTATTGACCCGTGTATAAGCCGAGGCCGGCTTTTTCAGCCCTTTTTTTGGGCTGAAAAACTCGGCTTATACACGAGTATATACGGTAACAACTCTTCTGCAAGGGGGGAAAAAGTTCCTTTACTCGGCAAAACAAACTCACATCCACTCCATAACTAATTACTCTTCTGCAAGGGGAGGGAAAGTTCCTTTACTCGGCAAAACAAACTTACATCCACCTTGAATAGAGGCTATTCCTGTCCGCGGGAGGGGGCGGATCACCATTCTTAGATCCTTCTGAGCTAGAGATCTGCCAGGTCCCACAAAGGGCCAGACCAAATGATTTCCCCACCCCTGTTATACAGTAGAGAATGAGAGACTGGAGGGGGGACTCTTAGTACACATGAAGATGCTTTATACTGAATCAGACCATTGGTTCATCAAGGTCAATGTTGTCTACTCAGACTGGTAGTGGCTCTCCAGGGTGTCAAGTTGAAATCTTTCACATCACCTTCTACTGGCCGTGGCCCCTACTGGTCGTGAACTGCAATAATAAACAACAGAACACATCACCTTCTACCTGATCCTTTTAACCGGAGATGCCAGGGATTGAACCTGAGATCTTCCACACTCCAAGCACATGCTCTATTACTGAGCCACTGGCCCTGCAAAGTATGTGGTATATCATTTATATAAGGGATACAAGAAAAAGACAGACAAAGTCCTTAGAAAGGAATATGTGCTGTAAATCTTATATTTATGGAGAATATAGGCTGGAGGGAAGCAATTCATAGCGGATTCTTGTACAGAGTTGATTTCAATGGGCATAGATTAGAATAAGAACATAAGAAAGGCCCTGCTGGATCAGACCAAGGCCCATCAAGTCCAGCAGTCTGTTCACAAAGTGGCCAACCAGGTGCCTCTAGGAAGCCACAAACAAGACGACTGCAGCAGCACCATCCTGACTGTGTTCCACAGCACCCAATATAATAGGCATGCTCCTCTGATACTAGAGAGAATAGGTATGCAGCATGACTAGTATCCATTCTAACTAATAGCCATGAATACCCCTTTCCTCCATGAATATGTCCACTCCCCTCTTAAAGCCCTCCAAGCTGGCAGCCATCACCACATCCTGGGGCAGGGAGTTCCACAATTTAACTATGTGTTGTGTGAAAAAATATTTCCTTTTATCTGTTTTAAATCTCTCACCCTCCAGCTTCAGCAGATGACCCCGCGTTCTAGTATTATGGGAGAAGTTTTCCTCCCTGTCCTATTATGGAAGTTTTTCTCCCTGTCCACTCTCTCCAAACCATGCATAATTTTATAGACCTCTATCATGTCTCCCCTTAGCCTCCTCCTTTCTGAGCTAAACAGCCCTAAGCGTCTTAACCACTCCCCATAGGACAGTTGCTCTAGTCCCCTAATCATTTTGGTTGCTCTTTTCTGCACCTTCTCAAGCTCTGTAATATCCTTTTTTAGGTGTGGTGACCAGAACTGTACACAGTATTCCAAGTGTGGTCTTACCATAGATTTAACATTGCATAGGGTTGTTCTGTCAGCCTCCCTTTAAAAAACTTCCATGAGAAGACAGCTTTAGAGAACAGATGCTCAAGGAAACAGTAGTGAGTCAAAAGTTGAAAACGTTAGAAAGCTAAATCACAAGATAGGGTGCCCTTTTCATGTTTTCCGATAGATATACACATAAGATAAAACATTCTAAGCACCAATTACAGAGAGAAACTTTAACACTTGGTTCCCTGCTATTTTAAAGAAATAAGATGTATTGCATTAGATACTGTTAAAAGTGTATTTATCTATTAGCATGTAATAGATCGTTCTACAGTTACTGTTGATTTTGCATGTTGAACACTTTATGTAAAGAAGCACGTATTTAGCAATAATAGAAGCATTTGTTGAATTTGATTCTGCTGATTACTTCACCAATTGAGACTATGGTGACAGACACAACAATTGGAAATACATTTCATGCAAGTCAAAGGGGCTGACTTCTCACAAACACACTTTGGACATGGTTGCATAGGACATTCCTATGCTAAAGAACAACAGCAGAACACGTGCCCAGCAAATTCCTGGCAATACATACATTCAGCAGCATTAGGTTCTGGGCTTTTTTCTTCTTAGCATTAGACCTTGTAAAGAGTGGCCTTATCAAGTAATGACTCATGTAATCACATTTAATTTTAAATTCCATCATGTTTTAAATCTCTTCATCACACTGACTCATATCCATATTTCATTTTAAAGCCTCAGGCAGGGAGAAATGGAAGCCAGAACCAATCCAAATGTCATGGCATTTAGTGGCCCACTGTGGAGAACAAAGTGGTAAGCCGGGGAGGGTTTTTAAAAATAAAATAAAAATCAGGACATTTACAGTTAATAAGCACTGGATTTTAAACAACCATGTTGTAGTCAAGATTAATATCAAAATAGTTTTCATGATAATTGCTTCCATCTAATTTGTCCAACCTCATTCAATCATTCAGTCTCATCATGAAACACAGAAGTACCAGTTGAGCATTTTTCTAATTACTGACAGCAAGCTGCAAGTGTTGCTAAGCATCTGTTTCAGTTCTCCTCCATACATGAGATTCTCAGGCATTTCAAATGCAGTTATCGCTACCCAAAGGAGTTTGGCAATGACTGTTAGCATTAGATACAGCTGTTCCCAGCAATTGTTCACTAAAGTTCAAACTTTCCAGCCACAGGTTATTTTCTCAAGAAAAACCTGCATTTCCAAAGCCTTTAGTCCAAAACACCCAACCACTTACTAGGATGGTAACTAATGGTTTTTCTTACATGATCAGTACACATATCTTGCTAACACAAGCAATTTGCCAATATATACTGGATATGTTACCTTATCTAGCGGAATCGAACTCTCTTGTTCAATAACTATCAGACGTTATCAGCATGGTTTCTTTTGCTTTCTGAGTCAGAATCACTTCTGCCCTTTAGAGCCTTGTCCTCTTCTTTCAGAAAGTATACTAAATGCAAAGCATTTTGCTTCAAAATGGCTTTAACATATTTATAGCTAACCAGATTATTCATATTAATGATGAGTCACAAGAATTTAAATAATGCCAATAAAGAGTTAATATTTATAATATCAATTCCTAGGGGGCTGGAAAAACTGCACCAATATGAAGTTTGGGCTGAGAGGGAAGGAAGATACAACCCTGTTGTGCTCATATTACCTGTGAAGAAGTAGGGATATGGAATCAGAAATTACCTCAAATCCAAATCAAATACCTTTCATTCTTTAGAACACCAAATCTAATTCATAAAAATTATAGCAGGTGATATCCAGCTATAATTAGGGATATGGAATCAGAAATTAACTCAAATCCAAATAAAATACCTTTCATTCTATAGAACACCAAATGCAAGTCATAAAAATTATAGCTGGTGATATCCAGAAATGACCGTTATTCTGGTGTCTTGCTTGCCTGCTTTTCACAGTTGCACAAAGTATGGGGCAGCAAGGGAAAAATGATTCATGAGACAATTTAAGCAACAGGGCATATTTCAACAAGACAAGCTAGCAGATGTTTCAACTGAAGAGGGTGCATTTTGACTTTCCATAAATCATTACACTGTCTAAGTGGTTTCAGGAAGGCTTTGTTTACTCTATATAAACAGAACAGGTCCTGGTCACTTGCTATTTTGTCCTCTGATTTAGGGCTGCACCTGCCAACTAAGCACCGAAGCAAACATTTTGTTTATACCGTCTGAGTGTGAGTGTTGCAGATCGGGGAGAGAAGGAATCACAGCAAAGGCTACAGTCTCCCACACCCTGAGACCTGCAGGGGAGGCTGAAAAACATTTTGTTTATATCTTCTAGCAAATAGTCAGTTACAGATAGAAGAGAATATAGGAAAAAGAAGGATAAGGAAAATGTAGGGAAGTGTTTCCCCCTCTCCAACAGAAGGTAGTTTCTCATTTTCTCTCACTTATGGCAAATCAGAGGCATAAGAGATATCTTTACATCTTTAATTTTATTTAACAGCAGCCTTGGAGGGTCCTAATTAAGATCATGCCATGGACCAAAGATGATGGTCCTCCAATGAGTCCTCCCTCAAATGCCAAAACATCACTGACAAGGGCCATCCCCCTATCTTTTACTTACAGAAACCAAGGCTTGAAAGCTGGCAAAACATTTGTGGTTGCCTAGCAACTACCACAATGGCCATTTATTTCTTAAAGGTACTGCTTCTATTATTTTGAGAAGCTAACCCCCCATTTTTTTAGGACTTCGGGTTTTTCTGCAAACCTGGGGATTTTTGCAGAAAAACTGGGGATTTTTGCAGAAAAAAACTATCTTGTCTATTTATGGTTGCCATCTCTAGATGGAAGTATCAACAAATTTAGCCCTGCTGAGATTAGACACACTGATACTCTACATTATTTGTTAGTGCAGATCACATCTGGGTAATATTTAAAATGTCTGTGCTGCTCCTCTGTTCAGAGTCAGTTATCTTCTGTTATGTGGCATCTGAATTACTCCATAATTATTTCTTCAGATATTACAAGGACCAAATTTTGATTCATATTTCAAGTATACTACAGTAGTCTTATATGGGTACATGATAAAAATAATCGCATAACATAATATTTATTGTTTAAGGCCAAAGGCCATTACAGTCAGGACACACAAAGGGACATAGACAACTATGGCAAAAACAAGAATAATGTCAAAAACTCTTAACACATTTAAAAATACATAAACACCTTCACTATACATAATTAAAATAGTTCAGCCTTTAGACTCAGCTCCGGCCCATATTTTCTTGGCTGCCAAGGTAAATTGTGCCACTTTGTACGAAATATATTGATCCAAATTGCAAAGAAGGAAAATTAGTTTCTCCACCAAAGAAGAGCAATTTATGTCCTTTAAAATCTCAGCATGAAATTTATCGTCCCTCCTCGCCGGCCTCTCTCGGAGCTCACCATGCGGGATCTGGTGGTCGAGGTTCGAGTCCTCCTCTTCGGCGTCTTTGTGTGAGTATCGGGGGGGGCAAGTTTCTCCGGGGGCAATGCCCATTTCCCCCATATGAATTCTCCAAACTCTGCATGGGGGCTTATGGTTGAGTTTTAGAATCGGGATGGGGGAAATGTGCATTTAGAGAGCGGAAAATCCAAGGCAAAAAACCTCCCGTGCGTTTTCACCCTCCTCTCGTGGGCAGAGACCAGGTGTCCCCTGGCGCCCTGTTTCCAACATAGTGCACAATGCTGGGGTGTTATGCTTGTGGCCCAGGGCCCAGGAAGAGTTGCTGTTGCAAGGGGTGGGGGGCTTTTGGGACCCCTGGCGCGGCAGCTTGGGGGATCAACTTCCCTGTAAGGAAACAGGCACGTAGCGCCGTGGTGAACTTCCCTGAAAAAACCCAGAAGCGTTCCTAGACGTCGTGCCTCTGGGGAGTCTTTCTCCTTCACCTTCCAAAGCATTAGGGCTGCTTGTGGTGGCTAGGTCCGGAAAGGCGCTCTGCACATACTTGGGAAGCCCCCAGGTTAATGATACCTTCTCCTGTTTTTCCAGCCAGCAGCGAAAACACGGGCTTGTACTGAGGCTGCCTGAGGAGAGTTTTCCGGACTGAAACATGAATTGGGATCTCTTTGGACCAATCGTTTTTATCTCAACGCTAGATGAGGCAATTTTGCCCACTTGGAAAGGGGAGGAATACTACAGTCTCTAGGATTTAAATGCGGCGGCAACACGGAGCGAGCAGGAGAATGCGGCGTTGTGAGGGGGCAGGTACCTGGCTCTCAAAAGAAATCTCAATCGTTGTACTGTTGATATTTGGCTCTTTTGACTAATGAGTTTGCCAACCACTGCACTAGGGCGTAACAAAGAATATTGTTAAAACCAGTTAAAACCAGCTACACAAGTGGTATCTGATGCTTTGCCTTAAAAATGAACTGACAGAAATATTTCTTTGCTTTATCCAGAATCTGAATGGTGCAAAATGCGTGTTCTGAATTGTTCAGTGGAATTGCCAGCTATTGTCCACTTAAGTCTGCAAAGTCTGTTCCCAAAAATCATTACCTTGGTCTTGGCAAAATTAATGTTTAAAGCTTTGCTCTTACAGAAATTACCCAGTTCATGCAGCATCCTTCTTATGCCGATACGGATTAAGGACACCGGCACCACACCGATCGCATGTAAGAGGATTGATACCTTACCTTCTCTCCACTCAAGGATGGTGGGACTTGGAACAATAGCATTTAAATACACATTGAAAAGCAGAGGAGCCAAAACACATCCCTGTTTAACTCCTGAGTATTAGGAATCTCCTCAGTTAGGGACCCCAAGGGGCCCACTTCGATTCTAGCTAAAATAACAGAATGAAATTCCTGTAACAGGAACAATAATCATTTGTCCATGTTTGTGCCTGCCAATTTTGCCCACAGCCAATTCCAATCATTGGAGTCAAAGGCAGCAGTTAGATCTTCAAACATTGTAAACATGGACTTGGTAGGACCCTTAATACTCAGTTGCACCAACTGATGAAGAGTCAACTAGTGGTCTATCATACCAAATCCTTTCCTAACCCTGCTCATTCTGGATGGATAACATGATTGGAAATCTTCCAGTTCTCCAATCTGCGCAGAGAAATTTTGCTGTACAATTTGGAGGTTATGTCTAACAAACTATTTGGACAATAGTTCCGGGGAACTGATTTGAAGCCCTTTTTAAATACAGGCACAATAATGCCCTGTTTAGAAATTGAAGGAAAAATGTCAGTAGAATTAATCTGGGTGAACAGTTTGGCAAAAACAGGCAACCACCTGTCAGAAAAACTGCCTATACATCTCTGGGGGGATCAAGTCTTCATCTGGGGACTTATCAAAAGAAAGAGAAGCAGTAAGTCCTTTATCTCAGACTCTGAGATGAGAGGCCATTGAAGTAAAGACAGGATGCTTAAAAAATGGAGCCTGTGCCAGAGACTCTGGGTCCTGGCTGTAAGTGTGTATGCCAGTCTCTTGAAAAATCTGTGCATCCCATCCAGAAAAAAATCTGCCTGGGCCAAGTGACACAGGTTCCCAGAACAGAGACTTTCTTACCTTGAACAGCTAAACCTAATTCCTGCCACTGCAGGTTTACAGCTGCAGTTTCTTCATTTTAAGAATTTTTTTTATAAACTGATCTTAACCTCATGAGGTAGTTTGGAGCTATTCCAGATTTTTCCTAGTGAAACCGATGAGTATAATATACTCTGTCCTAGCAGCTCTACATTTTCAGTCAAACCACCCTTGACATGAAGATGATATTATTTCAAATAGTTCATTGTTAATAAACAGGGATTTAAGCAATTGAATTATGGTCCCAAAGGCAGTAATGGCATCAGAGCCATTTCTCAATAGTCCTTGATGAAGAGACCCAAAAGTTCCTTCCTTCAAAGCTTGAGAAAGCATAGTTTGTAAAAGTGGGGACCATTTAATCCTCCTTGTACTAAGTTGAGATCCTACTAATGGAACATATGCTGAGATAAGAAAAATACCATCCTCAAAATCAAGCATTAAGCTTAGGGGGAATCTCTTGGGCTAAAATAATGGGAGCATTTGCTAAGTCCTGTGGGATAGTATCCAACTCATGTTCCTCAAGAAAGCAACTAGAGGTCTCTTCGTCTTAAAATTAATAGAAGGACATAATTTCATTCCAGAGAAAGAAACATCACTATTGACCAGAGTAATTTTCATGGGACTAGAAGGGGCGGGCAGAAAATTTACCAGAGTAGGCTTAGACAAAATCACCTTAGCCACAACCTCCCTAGAACAACTAGGGGGAGGAAGAGGGAGTGATATACAGCTGCCCCTATATTACCCAGAAGTCTAAGCCTCAGCTGCTCCAGCCTATCCTTTATAACCTGTTCATCAGTGGCAAGCAAGGCTAACAAGGGCTTTATTAGAACCTCCTCCAAGTCATGACTAACAAGACCATGTTTGGGGCTAGGCTCTAAGGGAGCTAAAGGGTCATCCCAGCAAATTAAATCATGATCTGGAGCACTATCTGAATCATCCCTTGTCATGGAATTAGAAGTATGTGAAGGTTTAAATCTAAACAGTGGAGATAACAAAAACTCATTTAAAAATACTTAGATTTAAAAAATGTTTTTGACAACAAGTAATGACAGAATGGTTGAACTGTCAAATGTCAGTAATATTTTATGATCCTTGGAGTTATTAAGAAGCAAAACTGTTCTTAGGTCCCAGATTGAATTCTGCTACCAAAAAGTGTTCTCAAGTGGTTCTTGGCCCAAGATTTGGAATTCCAATAAGGGATATGCCCATTGAATCAACAGAGAATCAAGATATCCTATGAGGCTGCAATACTAGCTGATAAGAATCTTCATCCTGCTTGTAGTCTAAGTATTACAATCCATTTGGCTCCATTGTTCAACTGCAGAACCATCCTGAGTAAGCAGAACAGGTCACAGTATCTCAGCTGGCCATAATGCAGAGAGATTAGTTACAAGTTCCACTGCTAAACGGATAAGATGATCAAGCTTAGATAATACCACAGATAGCTGACTACTGTTTCTGCAGCCAGAATAGAAAGCTCCTACATTGGGTCCCCTTGAGCAACCAACACTCTTTACAGACTCTCTGGAAGCTGCTTCTGTGCTATAAACCAAGGGCACAACATCAATCATTGTAGGCATAGTTTATAGGAACTTTTAAAAATCTCAAATTTTGCTCTGAAAGAGACAGTAAATTATCTGGCTCACATAGGCACTTCCAACTACCCACTGCTTCTCAGCTTTATGCTGACTTCTGTGCTATTCTTCTGCAATTACGTTCTCCTCCTTGGTCCTCCTGGAGTCCATCAGGAGCAGAGCGCTGCCAGCCTAGCTGTTCCTCTTTCTCCCTATTCTCTTTGCCTGCTTAAAAAGCTGTGGCTGCAATGCAGCAGCAACCCTTCATTTCCACCATTCAAACTGCAGATTTCAAACTGCAGAGTACAGTATAAATTCCCTTACCATAAGCTGTCAGGGTCTAGTCAATTATCTTCAGACTGGAGATAACAAGACCTTCATAGTGTTCAATTAAAATTCCACTGAAGCTCGGGAGATAAAAACAAATAATTTGTTTACAATGTTCTCCTCATAAGGGAACCCTCCAGACTGTCTCTTGCTTCCCGGGGAGGAAAACGTATAACTCAAATCAGACTAAAAAACAAATTAAAAGGAGCAAGGTCTCAGGATGTCTGAACCAATCACCATCTTGACTGGAAGTCCCACATTAAAAATCAAATTGATAGTATCTACTCAAAGTGTGCAGATTTGCACATACGTTACAGTAGTTTTTTACATCAGTAGTTTATTCCCCAAAAAGAGCTTACTCTCATCAGTTTGTGCTACTTTGGTTCCCCACACTACTGTTTTCCCATGATATGCTATCCAATGTATTTGATTAGTAAAGCCTGCCTAGCACTTGAGCAGCCCACTGCTACCTCTCTTGAAAATAGGTCCAGAAGTAGAGTTTAGGTTTGAGTTTAGGTACCTGAAGACGACAGGAACGCCCTCGAGGGGGTGTCAAGAATCCTTAAAGCGGTTTCCTTCTTGGCTGACTCCTCATTAGACGCCATGGGGTCTGAGAGCATCAGTGATCCTTGTTGCTCCTTATTGGCCACGTCAGCCGTGGTTCCCAGCCCTGAGAGAACAGTCCACCCAGGAATCTTGGCGACTACCGGACAAGGAAGATCTTCTGCATCAAGGTCCGATTCTTCACCCCAACCCAGGCTGGTACAAGCTGACCGCCTGGGCATTGAAAGGGACAGGTTCCTATGCTTAGGCTACTCTCCAGAAATTACGGACACCATCTTAGCGTCTCGGAGACCTTCAACAATCAGAATTTATAATTCTTCCTGGAAAGCCTTTGCCAGATGGGGGCGATGTAAACGTGTCAATCCATTACGACCATGCGTGTCAGACGTTCTAGCCTTTCTACAGGATGGGCGTAAGCAAGGACTGAAGGTTTCCACACTACGCTGGCAGTTGGCTGCCATTGCCACCATAGTTCCCAAGGTCTCAGGTTTTCCAATTGCCAAACATCCTCATGTCCAGGCCTTTTTGAGGGGTGTGGAATTAGTTTCTCCACCAGTCGTCCATAGGTTTCCGACATGGAGTTTACATACGGTCTTAACAGCCTTAATCAAACCTCCATTCGAACCCCTTCGCCAAGTGGAGCTTATTTGGCTCCGCATGAAGACATTATTCCTAACGGCTGTGACATCAGCTCGATGGGTTTCAGAACTTAGCACCTTGTCAGTTAGGCCAGGTCTCTGTACCTTCCATGCGGATAAGGTGGTGCTCAGGCCAGACCCCTCCTTCTGCCCAAAAGTAAATTCTAGATTTTATAGGGAACAGGAAATAGTTTTGCCGTCCTTTTGTCCACACCCCAAAACCTTAAAGGAAAAGGAGTGGCATTCCTTAGATTTGAGATGCGCCTTGCGAATTTACATTAGGTGCACAGGCCCTTGTAGGACATCAGACGCTCTCCTTACCAATCTTTCCCCGCCCAACAAAGGAAAACCCATGTCTCGGGCGGCTATTAGCAGAACCATCACCAAGTGCATTTCTCAGGCATACACACACAGTAACCTAGCGGTTCCACCTAGAATCATGGCTTATTCAGTCAGGAGCGCGGCTACCTCTACGGCCTTTGACCGTAGGGCCCCCTTGGAAGAAATTTGCAAGGCCACAACGTGGTCTTCCATTTCAACTTTTGTTAGGCACTATAAATTGAATCTGTACGCTTCGGCGGATGCCGCCTTCGGCAGGCGCATCCTTCAGAGCGTACTACAGGACGTCTAAGCCCGCCCTATAGGGGACAGCTCTGGTATGTCCCAATCATAGATGCCCTTCTCTCTCAGAGCGAGAACGAGCCTTGATTACTTACCGTGAAGGCTCCTTCTTCTCTGAGATACGAAGGGCATCTCCCCTCCCTGACGTCCTGGATTAGCTGGTTCCTGAAAAGGGTTATTGTAACGTTAGACAGTACTTCTTAGTTCTGTTACTTCCTTCTCTGCCTTCGTTTTTTGGTCTTGTCATGACTAATATCTGTAAATACTGTTACTCCTTGTTATTCCTTGTTGTTCATAACTTGTTTTTTCCAAGTACTGCCCTCCTGGGGGACTTACATTTGAGCCCATTAGCTTCTCGGAAAGTTTTGGAGAAGAAACGGGGCGTTTCCCAGGAGACAGGATGTGAGAGCGAAGGTTTTTAAGGTCCTGCCTCCCGAAGCAAGCGAAGCCGAAACACCCAATTATAGATGCCCTTCGTATCTCAGAGCAGAAGGAGCCTTCACGGTAAGTAATCAAGGCTCGTTCCATCCCAGAATCTCAGGTCTTGAGACATTCAGCATTTTCTTATTTCAATGGAAAATGAGAAAGAACAGATATGAGCCTGGAACACATATACCAAATATCTGTCCAAATATCTGTCCACAACAACAACGCATTATGAATAGAGAATTGAATGGGTAATTCAACTAGAGACTTTACTTAGCTTGGTCATCCATGGTAACAGTACCTACATGACTCAAAGACCTGAGCAAGGAAGCAATCTAAAATATTATCATCTATTTGTTCTGGAAAAGTTACATAGGAGCAGGTACTTTCCTTATGCTGCATTTGGTTTTATTCTGTAATTTTTTTAATGTTATGCACCACTAGTTTCACTGCTAAAAAATTCGTTTCATGCTATTAGTGTTTATGATAAAAAATGTGAGGGCAATCATCCCAATAAAGCAAGAGAGATTTGCTCATGATGGACACATAAGATGCTGCAGCACTTGGGATAGACAATCTCATCCTATACTGGGCCAATAAACAAATTACCACATATATCATCCCTTTTCCATTTCCTATTGTACAGCATATTTGGAAGAGCCACAAATACCACCTCCCAGAGCACTTTAGTTCCTTGGACTGGGATAAGAGCATGTAAAAGGTTCCTGCATTTAGGAGCTTTCCAGCAGGGCTTCTAATACCTATATTACTAAATGCCCTTCCCTCCAAACACTTCTTTATACTTCTCCTCTGGATATTCATTGCCCTTCAGATAAAGATAAAATTGCAGTTGTATGCATTATGAATACACTTAGAACATATATTTAAAATGTGCTGATGTACACATATTATACATTTAGCAGAATTTATTCAGAGAAATGCCTGTGCAGCACAGGTCATCCTATACAAGAACAATGATTTACGAAGAGTCTATTTAAGGGCTGCTGTTCTTTAAGAATCAATTCATTCCATCCAATAATATTTATTTCCTTATTGAAACAAGTGATACTAATATATACTATTTGTTGATTGATATCATCAAATTGTTTGGTTAATTGTATGTCAGTTTAAAGACCTGAAAGATAAAATATGTTCCAAACAATTTTATCATTACTGCAAGAATTTTCAGCCCAAACAAGATTTTACATTTAGCACCTAAACGAGATCAAGATTTCTTCAACATTCAAACTGTACTTGATACAAGAAAAAAACTCCACAACATTATTTCTCAAGTAAAACTTTTGCTCTGCATATAACTTACAGCTGATCCTGCAGTTCCACTATGATGTACTCAAGCTGTTCTTTTTCCATTTTATGGGCCACATCAGTAGCTTCTATTTTCTGATGTAATAGCTTGTTCTGTGTGATGGATTCAGCCAGCTTGGCCTCTCTAAGGCGTACTAGCTCTTCCAGATAACCCTGGAAATACATACATATTCCTTTATGGTACTACAAAACTGGCAAGTCAAGCAAAGGTGTTAATTAATAGATTTTGTTTTGCAAAAAGCGTTTTGATGGGCTAGCTCACATTTGGTACTTATTGATGTATAGTACACTGGTTCTTCGACTAGCTTTAATGTTATGGGGACACGCACATTTTTCTTTAATGTGACCTCAACAGCTTAGATCTGTTGTTTTAAACCTGTTAGCCACCTTAGTGGCCTTGATGAGGGCAGAAAGTTGGGATATAAATTTTGTAAATAAATAAAATAATAAAATCTCTAAAATCAAATTTACTAAGTTTTCTTTTGCAATTAGCATGGTCAAATACCATGCATTTTCAGTCACTTTTACCTTCTGCTCCAGTGTAAGATGATATTTCTGTTCAACCCTTTTGCATTTATTGTACCAGCTGTTTTCATCCATGAAAAACGGAGGACCAATATTTTCTGGAGAGCTGCTTTCGCTGCCGGTACTGCCCAGTGTTCTTAGCTCTTCTTCATCACTACTGATGCTGTCAGAACTGAGAGAGAAATTTTTAAAGCTAAAAACAACTTGCTACAAAATTTAGCTGAAAAATCTCCCCACTGTTTTAGAAACCAAATGCAGCTGTTCTTTGAGAAGTAATTATCTCTTCATTTCATATGCACACTCACCACCATGCTACAGGCAGCCTGGTGAAGAGGTACCAACTATGTTCTCTACTTTGTAAAACAAAGACACTGTATTGAATATAGCTTAACTTTCCATCAAAGCACAGGAGAGGGCATGTAACTAAAGGAGAAAACAGAGCAAGACTGACCTTATCATTAGGAACGACAAGGCATATCAAGATACCACATTTTTATCCTGCCGTTCCTTCAAAGAGCTCAGGGCAGCATACTTGTTTCCTTTCCTTCGTTTTGCCCTTACAACCACGCTTTGACATAGGCGAGAGACAGCAGCTGTCAATGAGCTAAGCTGCTGATAGGGGATGTGAACATGGGTCTCTCACGTCTTAGTCCACCACACTGGTTATTCATAAATTTGCCAAGATGCCTTATATCAAGTCAGTAGAGTACAGTCAACATTGACTAACAGTGATCCATGGTCTCGAGCAGAAGTCTCTCCGATCCTAAAAGCCTTACACTGGAGATGCTTGTAATTTGAGCACATACAGCATGGATTATTCTAAGCCACTGCTTAGCCAGCAAATCTTTGGAATACCATTAAAGGCAACACACTGCGTATTGACTTATACTATGTTTGGAGCCTTTATACAGTCAGAAGTACTTTATTAGCAATGATATTTAAAACAAAAAGCTTTTTGAATGTTCAGGAAAGAAAACTTTAAACATGGTTAACCTTCAGCAGGTTGTGCTGAAGTATTTTGAATCCAAGTGCTAAAAAGGTTCTATTACACATAGACATTTGAGAAGCACTTTACAGGTGGGTTTTTTTCTGGAGTAGTGTAGCATTTTTCAGCATCATTACTTAATATTAGATATTTACATGGTTTAAACTGGTCTGCAATCCTGGTTTGTAAGCAAGAAATAGACTAGAATTTGTCATCTCATCCAATTCAGACATTGCAACAAGTTACAGGAACATGGTTGCAAACTGAGAATACAAACTGCGAATCTACAAGTAAAGCATAAGGAGAAGCAGCAGCACTGCAGTGTATGTACTCAAACCTAAGAGGCTCATTCTTAGATAAAACAAACCACAGCCTTATCTAAGTGTACTCTGAGCATACATTCCAAGTTTTTGATCTCTTTAAATGGCTGTCAAGTATTTCTATATCCTCACTGTCAAGGTCTGCCCTACCACCACAAAGATTACTAGAAAAATTTACATCACTCTACCTATAAAAAGAGTTACCTTGAAGCAGATCTCCTAAACTCCTTTTGGGTTTCACCAGAGCATGACAGCTTTTAAACAGGCTACCTTTTTGATAGAAAGTCACTGCAGTTAGCCTCCATCGCCATTCAAAAGAAGCTAGTCTTTCTCACAGGTTCACCTTGTCTCAAAACAGGTAAACATGCATAATGTCAGGCTATAAGGAGGAAAGTTTCAGGGCAGTCTAGAGTTCCCAACCAAATTCCTTTACAGCTCATGGTTGCATGAAACTCACTGACAAAGTAAAAGGAGCATATTCAACTGATCACCGTGGAAGCATCAGAGCACAGTGGAAACGGACTTCAAAATGACAGGCAAGGGGAAAGCTAACCAGCTATATACACTGATGTGTGAACCCAAGATGAAGTTTCCAGAGTAAAAATATACCTTTGGGTGAATTTCAGGTATGGTGTATAGTCTATCACAGGCGGATAATTACCATCCAGGCCTTCTCCCTTAAGACAAAAGCTGACAATGCAAGAAATCAGTAATAGTTTTCAGTAGTTGAAGGAACAGATTAGAATCTAGAATGCTGAAATTCAATTACCAACTATTTTACTTCCAAGCAATGCTTATACACACAAATTGTATAGCTATACCGTATTTTTCGCTCCATAAGATGCACCTGACCATAAGACGCACCTACTTTTTAGAGGAGGAAAACAAGAAAAAAATATATTCTGAATCAAATGGTGTACTGCCCCTGCATCTCTGCCCTGGGAAGCAGCTTGGGACCCTGGGGTCTGAAAGGGGTTGGCCGGACTCCCTGCCCCCCAAGAGGGCACCGGTGGAGACCCGCCCTGGGGACTTGTGCGGCAGCTGGTGCCTGAATGCCCCGTCTGCACAAGGGGGGGAGACGTTACGCCTGGGGAAGCACCCTGAATCCCTGAGCACGCGGACGGCGCTCTGTGCCCCACTGCCGCTGCGCGGCTGGGAGGGGCCTCTGGCCCCCCAGCTGCCTAGTGGCTTCCTAGCCAGCTCCCAGGGTGCATGGGCTCCACGCCGGGCTCCAGCGGCAGTGGCAGGTAGGGGCCTCCCGCCCCCCAGCTGGCTGCCGGCTTTAAAGCCGGCTCCCGGGGCGCGTGGGCTCCACACCCAGCTCCCGCTGCGCTGGGCGGCTGCTGGGAGGGGCCTGCCGCCCCCCAGCTGGCTGGTGGTGTCCCAGCTGGCTCCCGGGGCACGTGGGCTCCGCGACAGGCTCCCGCTGCGCGGCTGCTGGGAGGGGCCTCCCGCCCCCCAGCTGGCTGACGGCTTCCTAGCTGGCTCCAGGGCGCGCCGGCTTTGCGCTGGGCTGCCGCGGCCAGGGGTCAGCCGTGGCTCCCAGGGCCTCTTGGCAGCTTTGCCCTTCTCCCCGGGGGCCGGATTTACACACATTCGCTCCATAAGACGCACAGACATTTCCCCTCACTTTTGAGGAGGAAAAAAGTGTGTCTTATGGAATGAAAAATATGGTAATTTTCAATATAATATTAGTACAATGGACAAGAGAAGACAATGCCATAACTTCAGCAGAGATCACAAATGACCCAACTATACTGTGAGTAACAGAAGCTTCATTCAAGACTGCTGAGATACTACTTGAACTAGGCTGCAAGTAGTTTTAACTTCCCAAAGAGGAATTAAGAGTTCTTGAAGAACATTTCCACTTTCACACTTATTCTTTGTTCTAAAAAGATTTATCTATAAAATAAACCAGCTTTAGGGTAAAAGAGATTGGATTTTAAGAATATCAAAATATTTGAAAACAAATCCTTTGAAGGGGGGCTCCAGCCCACCTTTCCTTCACTGCCTGTCCTAAGGGGTCACCTAGTCAACCTCAGAGAGGAAGAAAGGGGGGAAGGGGGGTTGGGAGCACATGTTACCCTTTCCTTTCAATAGTTTTTCTCATGAAAGTCTAGGGTGGATCACCAGTGGAATCTATCCACTCATCTTAAAGGTGGGCTGCAACTTGTGCATGCTTTCCGGCCTCTCGCAAGGAGTGCAGTCATCAAGAGCTACTTGTCTTGTTGGGTGGCTACCAGTCAAAACTGGGAAGCTCCTTGCCCCCTTCAACATCCTTTAATGTAACAGTTATGGCCTTTATGAATTATAACCAGCAATCAAACAGATTTTTTTCTCTGTTCCCTGATGAATCCTTTACAAAGAAAAAATTAGGACTTAAATCCAAGTTAATAAAAAGGGATACCTGAAATCAATAGCATTGAGGCCCAGCAGCATACCAGCAAGCATGTTTGCTTCTTCTCCCATTACAATTGCTCCATCTTCATAAAATCTTCTGAAAAATATATTTATTTCCAATTCAAACAATTGGAGTCAGTTATCTGTCACTCCTATTATGCAAGTTACTAAAACTAAGCAAAGGTGCTGCCTCTGGAGTCTGCCTTAGATCAGGGTGGCACTGAAAAAAGCTACCTCTAGTTGCTGCTTATGGAACTTGAAGAGGTGTTCTCCCCACTCATACAACTGTTGCCTGCTTCCAGGGCAGACTACAAAATCCTGCCTCTGGCTCTTACTGGGTTGGCACGGTAGGGGGATGCCCTCATGTGTTGATGCCTTTGTAGCTGGGGTGATGTGAGATGAGGGAGGCCAAGTCCTGAGGAAGGTAACTGTGGAGGTAGAATGATCTGACCCATCCCTGGAAGCCAGTGCAGCTGATCAAGTATTCATCTTTTGTTCTTACAAGTGGCAGGCCTCTGTTAAAATCCCAGAAGCACCACTTGAAGTTTCCAGTAAGTCTTCAAAGGCAGCCCCACATAATGCATATTACAAAAGTTTAACCTGGGTGTTAGCAACATTGATCAGGTCTGATACTGCCAACCTTAAATTTACAGTTAACACAGAAGTAGTCCAAACTGAACATCTAGTTTTGCTGATATATTTGTGAAGTCTTCTGCAAATTAATTTGAATTACTCAGGTATATTTGTTAAAGACAAGAGCTCAGGTTCCAGTTTTGTATGATTAGTGCTATGTACAACATTCAACAAGTATACATAGTCTGTGCTTGGGAATGCTTTCCTTAGTATGCCATGTTTTAACAGTAATAAACTTTCATTGAGATATTCAGCATACAAAGCAACACTATTTAAACATGTCAACTAATCGAGTGCACAGTGTTACTCCAGTGAAAATTATCTTAGCTTGCATTTGCAAGACTCTTTGCCATCATATGAAATGCATAAAATTCACTTTACCAAAAGAAAAAGGAATTCACTTGATGACTCAAGCTCAATATTTGAATAAGTAGCAAGCAAATTATACTGAAGAGTTTTGAAGTCCACTTTAACATTTTATTAAACATAAACACCTGGTTGTTTTGAAGTCTCTCAAAGCTGTGGAAATATATTCAGACAAATGTTTTTCCATTAGTGCTACTCTAATCCAAGCTCTCCCCTGGAAAAAAAAAGAGAGAGATAGCATCAATTATGTCTTTTAAGACCAAACCATTTTTTGTAGTATTAAAGAATGTAAAATATCCAAGTTGATAAGTGGTGACATACAATGAATGCAGAAAGGGGCATGTGGGCCAAGGTGGACAGCAGCTGAGCACTTAATCCCGATCAGCACTTTTCTCCTCACTCCTATATACAGTCATTCCATTCACTCACATACAAACATTACATCCTGCATTTCATGTAGTCACATACCAAGATATTCCTCTCCCCTATCACACACTGCAATATATTTTACCTCACTGCACACATATGTATACATCACATAGGTATACCTTATTACACAAACACAGTCCTCACATCTTAGTCATACACATTCATCACTATGGTGCAGCAAAGCCCACAAATCCTCTTATTTTGATGGATACTACTCATTACCTGTCTGGCACATGTATCGGCAAGGAGACACAAACTGAGAAGCTGCCTGAGAACTATGTTAACTTCTCTTCAGTCCACTTGTTCTTCATCATCACATTTCTAATATAGTAGTATAATATGTGAGGCAGTAGTCAGGATACCAAGACAGAAGCCCACTTGGATTCCTGAAATTTGTGGTCAACCCTTAAGCCTGGCCTGAACTAAACCTCCATCTCAGAGCTCATATCACTCATCTGCCATCAGAGTTTAAAGTTTCCTTGCCTACTCATTCTTGTGCTAGCACTTTTACACTAGTGGTAGTTGCTAAGAAGGTCATCCATTAATCCTGAGAAGTCACAGGTGATGTTCAACTGTGGACAAGTCCTATTTTGGCAGCTTCTCCTCTGCACAACAGTCGTTCCTTCCACAGTATTCTCCGAACCTTGTGGAAGCCTTTAGTGATCTGACTTAACCCAAAAGTATTTAATATGATTGTTTAACAGTTCCTGACAAATCTGGAAATAGAGTACATAAACACACAGTGCCCAATTCTCACAATATTCTAGCCACTTAACAGAGTTTAAAAATAGTTTCTGCTACATTTCAAGGTTCAAGCACTGATATTTTGCAACATTTCTGGTAACAGTTTTTCAATTATTTCTTCCAATTTCCACATGCAAGTTTTCAAGTGATGTCAAATTCCTTTTAGTCAAATTCCTTTTAGACAAAGAGTACTTTATAACTGAACATGTTAAATACATCAGCACTACCAGAAGCTAGCTCAACAGACGTTTTCAAGTTATATTTCTCATTCTCTAAGAACTGAGGCAAACCATCTGCCAATACAGCATTTTAGTAACAATATCAAATCTACTTAGTTAAAATAGCAACATGATATATGAGTTCATTTCTATAGTTCACCACTGCAAGTGGAATAAAAAATTAAACAGACAGTTACATTCCAAAACACAATCCACATAACACAAACCTCACCAGTGTGTGAGGTTTCAAGTTCAACAGAACTGTTAGATTATAAAGCCTATTGACAGTATTTCTCTAGGACAGCAATTATAGATAGCTGTTGCATGCATTGATCAACACTGTCATAGCGATTTTATTTCAACAGCAAGTGAGGCATAATCGGCACACACTGTGGACTCTGAAGTTTGAAAATGAATAGCGCTTTCTGACCTTCGCTCTTGACGAACTGACATTTTCCATATTTTCAATGCTGCAGATGCAGTTGTGTGAAACTTTACGGCAAGCCACCTTAATATAATCCCAAAAGCTACGAGGGCTTTCATAGCCAAACCAGGAGATCTGACCTAAAACCAGTTGTCAGGGAGAAAGAGAGAAAAATCATTAAAATTGATACATATTTTATATGATCGAAGAACCCATGCCTATTGTTGGGAGGTGGTTACTGTGATAGAAAGCTTTTAAGACAGGTGGCATACTTTAATGCAAATTACAATTTGAACATCAAGGTAGAGCACAGTCTAAAACTTGCTGCTGCACTCTGAGAGACATCATTCTGTAATGGCATACAAATGTAGGATGGAAATTCACAATGCTGCCCCCTGCAGGTGTTTCTCAGGACAGCACAGATGCTAATGCCAAGTGGGGTAGCTGCTCCATAAAGCAACTACACCACAGGCAAGCTCAAGCTCAATGCTTCTTAGAGACAAGAAGCGGTTTGTGCTCTAGCAAGAAGAAGAGAACACGATCCCATGACAGAGCACTCAATGTCAGCCAGCTATTCCCATTTCTTGGCACTGAGAGCTTCTCCCTCTTCTCCTGTTGAGCTACTCGGCATCATTCTGTTGCTTCTGCCTGGGAACAATCTGCTGATGACAACCACACTTTGTTGCACTCTGCTAGGCCCACCTGGATGACATGAAGGAGCTCATGAAAGAATTAAGTCAGCCAAAGTGCTGAGGGTTAGCTGCCTACTGCACAGGCATCCAAAGAGACCAATGTGGACAAGCCACAGAAATACACCCTACATCCCAACAAAATAAAACATAGAGGGAGAAGTCAGCACAAAGGGCAATCAAATAAAAGTAAAGGGGAAATCTGAACCTGATATACAAGGAAAAGTGGGCTGGCAGGTGATCAAAAACTAAGCTGGACCCCAACAATGTAGATGATAGAGAAATCTATTCAGAAGCAGATATTCATGCAGGCTCTGCCTTCTCAGCAGCAGCAGGATTTACTCCTATCAATGTAGAAGAAGTTCTTTGGCCATACCGGCTTTCCTAAGTTTAGCCACCATGGCTTCTAGCAGTGAGCAGTCAAGTATTACCAACCCAATAAAATGTCCATTTGTTCCATTATTTTCTTCAGGGGTCTCAAATTGGACCCCTTTGTCCAATTTACTTGAAACTTGGGGGGGGGGGCTTTAGTAGAGAGGGAGGACAAAGGTCACTGAAAGTTTAGTGCCATTTGGTGAAAAAACAGCTGCTCCAGAAAGTCGGCCACTTTCCCACATAAATTTAATGAAAACAGTAATCGTGACCTTTCTGAAATTACAACACAGAACTAAATCAATAATTTTTCAAGGGCACACCCCAATGGTTTCCTTAAGGGAAGCCTGTGATCCATAGTTCAAGGACAGTCCTATGAATTTCAGGTCGAGCTCTCCAGGCTCTTCATAGATCTTTATGAAAAATCCATTACAATTAAAACATGTTAACCCTCATTTACATTGGAACTGCTGATATACCATTAGGAAAAGACACTGTTGAAAAACATATAAAAGTACAGCTTATGTACCTTTGAGGCGATGACTAAGAATTTGTTCCAGAATAGCTGCAAAATTGTTAAATTCTGGGGAAGAATCATCAATAGTTTCAAAACATGAACGATCAATCAGTGTCTTGACAGAAAACCTAGGACAGAAAAACCATATGATGTTTACATCTGCTCATTCAGTACCACATAATATTTTAAGGAAAGGCATGCCTTGGCATTAAATTAAATTTCTCCACTGAATTTAGAGCCCACTCCAAACAATTCATTCAAATAAATTAAAATTCAATATTATTTGAATATAGAAAAGTTTTGCAATTACCACTTACATACTGTCAGAGTATAGTTATGCAAGAAAATAAAATGTTTACAATATTTTAAGAACATAATAAGAGCTCTGTTGGATCAGATCAATAGTCTTCTTTCTAATCCGAGTCCTGTTTCCACAATGGCTAACTATATGCACCAAAAAGTTATCAGAAGTGCTTCAAAAGCTGAAACATCTTCCTATTGCTGCATCCCAACAACTGGTGTTCAGAGGGCTTTTCTTCCTGCCATCAAATCACAGCTGACCTATGGTGATCCTATAAGGGTTTCAAGGCAAAAGATGTTCAGAGGTGGTTTACCATTGCCTGCCTACGTGTCACAACTCTGCTATTCCTTGGAGGTCTCCCATCCAAATACTAGCTAGGACCAACCTTGCTTAGCTTCTGAGATCTGATGAAATCAATACTGCCCCAAAACATGGAGACACTTGTTCTGGATGACTCTGGTCAGGCCTGATTCAGATACAGCTGTGCCTTAGGTATCTAGTTAGCTTTCCTATATCAGATCATCAATCTCCAGGCAAGAGATACACCTCAACAATGCTTTAGGCTTGTTTGGAGCAGAGCACACAAGTAAAAATATTACTAGAGAATCTCTGCCTTCATTTTATCTTTTTAAAATCAACTTTTTATTAAAACATAATTATTTACACTTTTAACACTGACTAGCTTAAATATTATAATCCCATCCACTGATTTATATAGATAATTAAAGGAGAATTATTACTTTAGCTCATTAATCATCTCTCACCCAAAGTAAGCAAGTCACAAGCAAGTTACTCCTTCTGAGAGGGAGCTGATAGTCAATACAGACTCCCATATTTATAGGTTTGGAAAATCCTATTTCAACGGTAGTTAGTCATTCCCTTCATAGGGCTCACATTCTTGGCTAACTAATTATCTTATTACTTAAAACACCACACAAAGTTACCTATACTTAGCTGTCTTCTAAAAGACATACAACTATTGTGTTAACATTTGTTTACTGCTTTAATCATAACCAACATATTTAAAAGATAGTGATTATAATTTTCTCATACATATGTTTATCTGTTGGACCCCAGCTAGTACACCCCATAACTGAACTTATCTCTTCACTTCTGTGTGTACTTGACATTTTTGTGATTCTCAAAAGCTCCTGAGATCGGGACCTGGAAACATATTATATTGATTGATATTGAATTGACTAGAAACCATAGTAGTCTATCAATACTTTGTTCGTTACCTGTCTTCAAGGCAGTTCTGTTCTGGTTTTTGTATGTTAAGTGCCATCAAGTCATTTCCGACTTATGCCAATCCTATGCATTGATGACCTCCAAAACTGTCCTATCATTAACAGCCTTGCTCAGGTCTTGCAAACTGAGGGCCATGACTCCTACTTTCCTCTACTTCCTTTTGTGCAACTAATTCACAGGAGGACCCACAACCTTACTCCAAGTTTTTTCAGGAGCTTTTGACAAGCCACTTTACCAAAACTTTTTGAAAGTCCAAGAATATAATGTCTACCGGTCCACCCTTATCCACATGCTTAACACTCACAAAGAATGTCCAAAAGACTAGTGAAGCAGAACTTCCTTTTGTAGGAGCCACAGATTCTCCTTCTACCTGTTTTCCCAAAGCCAATGTTAGGCCAGTTGTTATGCTTTCCTGGATCCTCCCTCTTCTTTTTTAAATCAGTGTTATATAATATTTGCTACTTTCAATCCACTGATAAGGAAGAAATAACAACATGATTAACATGTTGCATTATTTTAGTCAGTAGTCCATCTCACTTTTTTTTTTTTAAATGTCAACAGCTACCTCACAAGCTCTTTTCAAATATTCTAGGAGTTTACTTCCTATACATAAATAATATAATTTTATCAGACCAGATGTTCAAATCCAGAGGATACAATCCTTGGCCTATGACAGCTATTATGCCTAATGAACTGCTACATTAACCCAATATGGGGTAAAGGACCAGTCTTTTTCTCTCTCGCTCACAGACAGCATATACAGCAGCCACAGCACTATACTGTTTTCCTCTAACCAGGCAATATAATGGACATTTGCAACTACTAGATATGTACGCATTTCTGGCAGAAGAGAGCTCTCATGTGCAACAGCAGGGGTGTTGATTTGCTTCGTTGCTTGGGAGGGTATTTTTACTTACCACAAATCATCAAACATGGGCTTAATTAAAGTGTTCTATAAGAAGATCTCATTAATCATTGTCAGCTAACAGAATTTGGGATCTAGGTCTATGATGCAAATTTTTGAAACTTAGTTTTGAGAGCAACTGTGTGTCTCATCTTCTTACACCGTTTAGATGTTAAGTTCAAAAGTATGTGGCATTTTTACACAAACTAGTTACCATGATACCAACTAGTTACCATGATACAAAGTGGCAAAGACAAGACAGATACAGAGAACTGAACATGGAGAATAATAGTAGCTGAATTCTGTGAGGCATATGATTGCTCTGTGGAGTTCCTATTACCTACAGCATGGCTCTTCAAGTCACCCAGAACGTTCTTTTACCTACCCTCATTCTGATACACACACAAAACCCCTTTAAAGTCATTTGGCATAAAAGATATGTCTGGGTCTCTTGATGAGAAATAATGCATGATCGTAAAGCATTGCATGCCTTGTTCCTAAAATAAAGAACTGAATTAAAGACAAACCTAAAGCATTACCTGTCCTGTTTCTGAAGTGCAGAGCTGAATTAAAGGCAGTTTTAAATAAAACTGATACAATTTAATTTAACAATGGTACCATTTGTATTTTGCATTTTAGGGCCAAAACAGACCGTACATAGAAGACCCATGATCCAATCTCTGGACATTTTCATTTTTTACTTAGAAGCAGTTGCTGGGGGCTGCCAGTTGGCTCTGAACAGTGGCTGGCTCAATCAAAATTAAATGCCCCAACATCCTATTAGCTTTGCTAGGGGAACATTACAAGAACTACTATAACCAGGAGCTGCAAAGAACTAGTCATAATGATACTACTTGTCTAATATTTGTATAATTCAGTGTCAAAACCCCATTTAAGTGCAACGTATATTCAAATGGTTAAGGCAACATTGGCAGCTCATTCCTGAGCTTTGCGGCAACGGGGAAGGCTAAAAAAAGCCTTTTTAAATTTAAAAAAGGGCCATTTTCCCCATAGAGAACAGCAAGGCTGGACCAGGAAAAACCTGGTGCAGCAACACTGTTTTGGAGGGGGGCGTTCCCAGGCTGCAAGGGTTAGCATGCAGCCTACCAGAAACCCTGCCCCCCAAGAATGTCTCCCAGGATGCTGGCGCAAGCACTTGCATTGGCAGGAGGCATCCATGGGCCACGCCAGTCCTGGAGCGCCACCGTAAGTGGCACTACACCAACGTAGGAGGCTGGTAGCCTCCTAAGCCCGTTCGGCCCCCAGCTCTAAGTCTAAAAGCAACACAAAGTATGTCAATCCTTGTTTCTCAATGCATATATGACAAACCTATTAGTTACACCATACAACAGTAGGGATAGTCTCCATATATTTTGCACAACCCAGAGGTAAACCTGCAATGGGTGCTAAGTGAGCTTAGGAAGGCCATTAGGAGCATTGCTTTCTTCATATTCCCGTCTCTACTAACCCTAACCGCCACACTCTTCCAAAATTTCCCCAACCTGTCCTCATTAAGAAATTTCAGTGAGACATGCCTCATATGAAGCCTAAGACTAAGCCACAATCAGTCCAGGGACACTTCACATTAAAAGATGCCTGCATGGGTGGCACTGTCACATATTACTTTTTGTTGCAGCTTGCTTTTAAACTTTTGATGTGCTTCTCAGTTAAACAATCTGCAATCACGTTCCTGTCTATGTAGAGTGATTCAAAATGGTTTTGTTTTTTGAAAGATGGGGCATAAACTAGTAGAAGTAAGCTTTATAATTTCACCACAGAATTGTATTATGTACTAGAGTCGGCTTTACTAAACTAACCAACCTGGAAACTATACCTATTGCCCTAATAGCACAGCCTCCCCTGTGCCAACTAAATGAGCATTAATAACGGTTACTCAGTGCTGAGACTAAGGCACTCAATGCAAGTTATGACATTAGCTAATGGGTGATAAACAGAATAACAGACCCTCAGATTTGATGGGCTTGGAAAGGAGAGAGAATGCCATTCTTGGCTCTAATTTACTCATCCACCTACATTCATTATCTGTCATTGAGACCACTGCCAGAGACCACCAGCCATGGCCAGGCCTGTTTTTTCACAACTTGGCCCTTCTTCTGAATTAAGAACAGGCATAGGCTAAGGCCAAAATAAGGAATGCATTGGATCAGCACAGCAGCATGGAAAATCCTGTGCCATTTTCCAGGCAGAAATTCCCCCTTCTCAAAGCAGCTATTAACCACAGCAGGAGAAAAAGACAGGGTCTCCCAAATAAAACTGGGGGATGCTGGGTGGCTAGAACCCATTATTTAGACAACAATGGGAACAAATGTCAAGTCAATGCATATAAGCATATTTCCATTAGTGTTCATAGAGGCTAAATGCAAAGGGCCAGGAAACATAAAGAAAAAGGGGACCAATTCACACATATGAGAATCCCTACAATAAATATAATCCTAACACGGGGAACTGTCTCGTGATCTTACTTTTCACATCTGGCAGCGTGCACACCATTCCCTGTTGCCCTGACTCTTAATAAGCAATAGCCATTCATTGATTAGAAAACAAGAGTATTCTAACATAGATGCTGAGGAAATAGCAATAAAGAAAGCCCATTGTCAGGATGCGGGATGGAGAAAAGGGAAAGATAGAGGATGTTTTTCCTATTCTGGACATGCACTGAAGATGGGTTGACAGAAACTAGTCGCCCCCTTCATGGTTTTGTCATCCTTTCGCCTTCACAGCCAAGGCCCTGGAATGGTGGACCTTTTCGCCCTCCTTCATTGCACGCTCTGGGGGCTGAAGTTCAATTG
Organism: Euleptes europaea; assembly: GCF_029931775.1. Taxonomy (NCBI): domain Eukaryota; kingdom Metazoa; phylum Chordata; class Lepidosauria; order Squamata; family Sphaerodactylidae; genus Euleptes; species Euleptes europaea. Next base: position 54,476,406 of record NC_079322.1, read on the forward strand.
TGGCTATGGCTGCCAACTTGGAAGGCTTTAAGGGGGGAGTGGACATGTCCATGGAGGAGAGGGCTATCCCTGGCTACTAGTCCAAATGGATATTAGTCATGATGCATACCTATTCTCTCCAGGATCGGAGGAGCATGCCTATTGTATTAGGAGCTCAGTAACACAGGCAGGATAATGCTGCTGCAGCTGTCGTACTTGTGGGCTTCCTAGAGGCACCTGGTTGGCCAGTGTGTGACCAGACTGCTGGACTTGAAGGGCCCTGGTCTGATCCAGCAGGACTTTTCTTATGGGCCATTTATGCATGGGAGGTTTTGCCTTGGATTTGCCACTCTCTAGAAGCACATTTTTTTCCCATCCAGACTCTCAAAACTCTGCATGGGGGTTTATTTTTTAGTTTTGAGAATTCAGATGGTAAACATGTGCATCTAGAGAGTGGCAAATCCAAGGCAAAATCTCCCAAGCATAAATGGCCGGAGAGTTTGGTTGGGGAAAATGTGTATCTAGAGAGTGGCAAATCCAAGGCAAAATCTCCCATGCATAAATGGCCGGAGAGTTTGGATGGGGAAAATGTGCATCCAGAGAGTGGCAAATCCAAGGCAAAATCTCCCAAGCATAAATGGCCGGAGAGTTTGGATGGGGAAAATGTGCATCTAGAGAGCGGCAAATCCAAGGCAAAATCTCCCATGCATAAATGGCCAGAGAGTTTGGATGGGGAAAATGTGTATCTAGAGAGCGGCAAATCCAAGGCAAAATCTCCCAAGCATAAATGGCCAGAGAGTTTGGATGGGGAAAATGTGTATCTAGAGAGCGGCAAATCCAAGGCAAAATGTCCCAAGCATAAATGGCCAGAGAGTTTGGATGGGGAAAATGTGCATCTAGAGAGCGGCAAATCCAAGGCAAAATCTCCCATGCATAAATGGCCAGAGAGTTTGGATGGGGAAAATGTGCATCTAGAGAGTGGCAAATCCAAGGCAAAATCTCCCATGCATAAATGGCCAGAGAGTTTGGATGGGGAAAATGTGCATCTAGAGAGCGGCAAATCCAAGGCAAAATCTCCCATGCATAAATGGCCTCAGAACTCAAACATAAACCCCCATGCAGAGTTTTGAGAATCGGGATGGGGAAAATGTGCATCTAGAGAGCAGCAAATCCAAGGCAACACCTCCCATGCATAAATGGCCAGGGTCTAAGAGGGTGGAGAGTCCCTTTCCAGTGAGCGCCTAGGGGAGGCAGCAATGCCGAATTAAAAGAGACGCCTCCGCCGCCGCCGCTGTCCTGCCCGGGGTCCGCTCACCTGCAGACGGTGATGAGATTCCGCCTCTCGACGGCCGCGTTGCGCGCCTGGACGCTTCTCCTCCGGGAGGAGGCGTTGAGCCCCCCCAGGCCGAACGACGCCATCTGCCCACGGAGCGCAGGGCAGGTGCCGGAGGGGCTCCGGCGGCGTCTTTGTTCCAGCCCCTCGGCTGCCGTGGAGGGCGCTTCTCCCTGGTAATGGTCGCCCCGCCCCCCCCCCCTGCTTCGGCCGGCGGAAATGTCGCTGGCGGCCCGGCGGAGGTGTGTGTGTGTGGGTGGGTGTGGGGGTGTGTGTGTGTGGGGGGTCTTCGTCCCTCTCTTTCTCCAGCCGCTGAAACGGCGGCGGCACCTAGAAACCGCCTCGGCAGCAACCGCCGGGACTGCAGAGCGCCGGCCCCGCCAGCCAATCGCGAAGCAGGAAAGGGGCAGGGGGCGGGGCTTAAACGGGGAGGGGCCTTCTTGGGAGTGCGCGCTCGCTCGTGCTCTCTCTCTCCCCCCTAACGGAAATAACTGTCAGTGGGGAAAGAGGGGACTAAACGGGGGGGGGGCTTCGTCCCTCTCTCTCTCTCTCTCTCGCCGCTGAAACGGCGGCGGCACCTAGAAACCGCCTCGGCAGCAACCGCCGGGACTGCAGAGCGCCGGCCCCGCCAGCCAATCGCGAAGCAGGAAAGGGGCAGGGGGCGGGCTTATGCGGGGATGGGCCTTCTTGGGAGTTCGCTCGCGCGCTCTCTCTCTCCCCCCTAACGGAAATAACTGTCAGTGGGGAAAGAGGGGACTAAACGGGGGGGGGGCTTCGTCCCTCTCTCTCTCTCTCTCTCTCTCTCGCCGCTGAAACGGCGGCGGCACCTAGAAACCGCCTCGGCAGCAACCGCCGGGACTGCAGAGCGCCGGCCCCGCCAGCCAATCGCGAAGCAGGAAAGGGGCAGGGGGCGGGGCTTAAACGGGGATGGGCCTTCTTGGGAGTGCGCGCTCGCTCGTGCTCTCTCTCTCCCCCATAACGGAAATAACTGTCAGTGGGGAAAGAGGGGACTAAACAAAGGGGGGAGGCAAAGGGGAATAATAGGGGAATAATAGGGCTGAATGAGAGGAGGAGGAGGAAGAAGTTCATGAGGTGGAGCTCCGCTTCCCTTCGCAACCTCAGTGTGTAGCAATCGCTCCTCCTCCACCGCCACCCTCATAATCTCGCGCTTCTGAGTCATTAATCCTAAATACCTTCTTCCTCTCGCTTTCACAGGCGCACGCGCAATATATTTTTCTCAGCAAGTAAAAGCATACATACACAATTAAGGGCATTTTTCTTACATGATCCTAAACACGCTTTCTAGCATTCCCCAGGTTTAATTCATTATTAAATGTGTGTGTGTTAAGTGCCGTCGAGTCGCTTCCGACTCATGGCGACCCTATGAATGAAAGTCCTCCAAAATGTCCTATCTTTGACAGCCTTGCTCAGATCTTGCAAATTGAAGGCTGTGGCTTCCTTTATTGAGTCCATCCATCTCTTGTTGGGTCTTCCTCTTTTCCTGCTGCCCTCGACTCTTCCTAGCATGACTGTCTTTTCCAGTGACTCTTGTCGTCTCATGACGTGACCAAAATACGATAGCCTCAGTTTAGTCATTTTAGCTTCTAGGGTCAGCTTTCCTAATTATATGTTCTGCATATAGATTGAAGAGATAGGGAGATAAAATACATCCTTGTCTGACACCTTTGCCAATTGGAAACCATTCCGTTTCTCCATATTCTGTTCTAACTGTGGCCTCTTGTCCAGAGTACAGGTTGCGCATCAAAACGATCAGATGTAGAGGCACACCCATTTCCTTTAAAACCAGCCATAGCTTTTCATGATCCACACAGTCAAAAGCTTTGCTGTAATCTATGAAACAGACGCTGATTTTCTTCTGAAATTCTCTCGTACGCTCCAGTAACCAGCGTATATTTGCAATATGATCTCTAGTGCCTCTTCCTTTACTGAAACCAGCTTGAACATCAGGCATTTTGCTGTAAGATTTTGAGCATCACTTTACTTGCATGAGAAATTAATGCAATGGTCCGATAGTTGTTGCAATCTTTGATGTCTCCTTTCTTGGGAATTGGAATGTAAATGGATCGTTTCCAGTCTGTGGGCCATTGTTTTGTTTTCCATATCTGTTGGCATATTCTTGTCAAGATTTTGATGGACTCCGTTTCTGTGGCTTGGAATAGCTCTATTGATATCCCATCTGCTCCTGGTGATTTTTTTCCTCCCGATTGCTCTCAATGCAGCTTTCACTTCACTTTCTAAAACTGTAGGTTCTTCTTCAAAAGATTCTTCTTGGAAAGAATCTTTTATCCTTTCATCTCTTCTGTATAGTTCTTCAGTGTATTGTTCCCACCTTTTCTTTATTTTGTCCTGTTCAGTTAATGTATTTCCATGCTGATCTTTCAGCATGCCTAACCGTGCTTTAAATTTCCCTTTGATTTCTTGGATCTTGTGGAACAGATCTCTTGTTCTTCCTTTTTTGTTGTTCTCTTCTATTTCTTTACACTGGTTATTATAATAGGTCTCTTTGTCTCTACGTGCTAGTCGCTGGAACGTTGCACTTAGACTTTTGATTCTATTTCTGTCACCTTCTACTTTTGCTTCTTGTCTATCTCTGGCAATTTTAAGAGTTTCCTCAGACATCCATCGAGGTTTTTCTTTTCTTTTGGCTACAGGAATAGTCTTTGCACATTCTTCCTTGGTAATATCTCTAGTTTCCACCCATAGTTCTTCAGGTTTACATTCACTTGAACTTAGTAATGCAAATCTGTTCCTTACATGGTCTTTAAACTCTTCCGGAATATTGCTTAGATTGTATTTTGGTGCTATGAATGTTTTGGTGTTTTTCTTAAGCTTTATCTTGATTTTCGATATTACCAATTCATGATCTGTACCGCAGTCAGCTCCTGGTCTTGTTTTGGCCAAGAGAATAGAGCTTCTCCATCTTCTGCTTCCAATTATATAATCTATTTGATTTCTATACTGGCCGTCTGGTGATGTCCATGTATACAATCGTCTATTTGGTTGCCTGAAACATGTGTTTGCAATGAACAGATTGTTGTCTTCACAGAATTCTAGGAGGCGTTCTCCTGCTTCATTCCGTGCTCCTAGCCCAAATCTGCCAACAACATTTGATTCTGCTTTGTTTCCTACTTTTGCGTTCCAATCACCTATGATTATCAGCATATCTTGTTTAGGTGTGTGATCATTTTTTTCCTGAACACTGGCGTAAAAACTTTCAGTTTCTTCCTCATCAGCATCTGTAGTTGGGGCATAAACTTGAAGGATGCTTATGTTGATAGGCTTTTTCTGAAGTCTGATTGATATTATTCGGTCAGACTTTGCATTATAGCTCCTGACTGCCTTTGCTACATCTTGCCTCACTATTAAAGCAACTCCGTTTCTTCTCTTTTTGTCATTCCCTGAATAAAACACTTTGTAATTTTCTGATTGAAAATGTCCTAATCCAGTCCACTTTAATTCACTTACTCCCAGGACTGAAATGTCCATACGTTCCATTTCTTGTTTAACAATTTCAAGCTTACCCTGATTCATGCTTCTCACATTCCATGTTCCTATTATATGCGTCAAACAGCTTCGCATCTATTCATGTCAACCACTGAACGTCCTTTCGGCTTTAGTCCAATCGCATCATTAAGAACAGCGCTACTCGTACTTGTCTTCTGCTCTACCCCAGTAGCAGATTGAGTGCCATCCGACCTGGGGGTCCCATCTTCCAGCACTATATCTTTTTTCATGTTGGATTGTCTCATCATAGGGTTTTCAAGGTAAAGGTTGGTCAGAAGTGGTTTACCAGTGCCTTCTTCTGCGCAGTACTAACCAGAGTTAGCCGTAGTGGCACTGCCGTTGTCTACGAAAGATCTTCCGCCAGTGTCACCTTCCACTACTGCTGCTGCCCAGGGATTCCTCTATCCCCATCCCCATTGGAACTGCCTGTTCTCTTCTGCAGATGTGGCCATTGATCCCTTAAGGGGGTGGATGCATCTTCGTCTGGTGTCTCAGCTGTGACCATTCTGTCTTGAGTGACTCTGCTAGGAGTTTAGTCTCTTGATAGAGTCTAGACCCCTTACGGTATTGCTCTCAGCTTCCCTAACACTCACAAACCCCCTCACCACGTTAAGGTGTGCATCCAGAAATACATCGTCACAAAAAGAGACGATCACTATTGTACACAATTAGCACAGCTGTTTCACATAACATCAGCAATCTCCATATTCTGGTAGCAATATAGCGGAACTCGGCCACTGCGTTTGCACTTTCCAGGTTTGTTATGCCATTATGAAGTCTTGATTGGATCATGGGGTTGCTAGTAATGGCTAAGCTTCCATTTCCTACCTGGGTAACGTTTGAGGGCCGAGGTTAAATGGATCAGGGCCTGGTAGTAAAAAGGTGGAGCCCATAAAATGCCCTCTGGCATTCTAAAAAGTACAGCTGTTGCAATATGTTTGCAAGTCTGCTGCAGCTGAGCAATAGATAATACCAGTTCAGGTTCACACACTGGCTTATCGCACCAACAATTTACAGCATATTATCGTGCTCGGCGTGTGTGTTTTGGATGAGTATTCTTCATTTCCGATCGCACCGTGCCTGTTAAGACTGCTCCCAAGACGGTTTATCGTCATATTGCAAGGAGGAGCATGGGGGAGCACTGCGTCATGTCTATGTCACTGATGCTTCCCCCCTCCCCTCCCCCTTTTTTTCACGCATGCGCAATATCATTGATCTGAAGAAGCACTCGTTGGGACAAGCACATTAAAAAAAATTGAGAGCAGGGAGGCACGCTCTCAACCCCGGCAGCGGGAGAAAGGGAGGAACAGGCAGGGAGAAACTTTGTGCCGGCAGGAGAGCCCTAACTTTGTGTGTGTGTGTGTGTGTGTGTGTGTGTGTGTGTGTGCAGGCGCTCTCTCTATCCCTCAGTCTCTCTCCCTTCCTCCTCCTGCTGCCTTCCCCTCCCCCATCTGCCGCTCGCAGCAATTTCGCTACTTTTCCAGCCCTCGCCCTCTTCTGCATTCCTTCCCCCTCAAGCCCACGAACCGTTTACAAAATCCTCTTCAAGGACATTCCATATGAGGGAAATGTTTGATTGGGACCATGCACAAATAAAAATGGTTGATCTAATGTTCCAACATTCCCGTGTTCCTTTGTAAGACCACAAGCACTTGGGGGGGGGGGATTAAGTAACAATAATGATTGGTGGAGGCAAACGGGAGGGGAGAGGGAAGGTGGGATGGGAGGAGAAATGCTTTTCATTGGGTGTTGCAAAAAGAGGGGAGGAGAACTGAATAGCGTATGTAACTGGATTGCCCTTGAACCCCTTGGATTGCCGGTTTTGAAACGATATAACGAAATACATAGTTTTGGGGAAAAACAGATGTCTGGCACTTCCAAAGCATTTCCAAGCCGAAATGGAGGTCTGAGGTGCAGTCTAACCTGGATAACACTTTTTTTAAACATAGTATATACTGAGTGCGTTAGGCCCCACCGTCTGTGCTCCATGAACACAATACAATAACCAAAACTGTACACAGAGCAGATAAGTGAGTCTTGGCCTCAGTGTACAACTACAATTGTAATACACCGAAAATACATGTCTGTTTCACAGATGTACAACCCACCCTCATACACACAAAAGAGTTTGTTGTTCCTCTGGCCTGTTCAGCACTCCCTCTCATTTGCCATTTCTCATATTCTTCCCAATACCCAATTCTTCCCAGTACTCTACCTGAGACCCTGGAGGGCCCCTGCCAGTCTGAGTAGACAATACTGACTTCGTTGGACCAAGGGTCTGATTCAGTATAAGGCAGCTTCATGTGTTCAGTTCCCATCTCTGAGCCCAAATTGAGGGGAGCTCAGGTCACACCAAGCAGGTGGGTGAGTAAACAGACATGGGACAGTTGGCTCAAACAGCTGGACAGATAGGTAATGATGGATCTAGGCAGACCCTGCTGCTGCCACCACCCACTCCCTTGCAATCACTAAGAAAACCCTGCTGCTGAGTTACTTCTACCTATGAGCCCTAACTGCAGTGAGTCAGCTCAGAATGCCCCTTGTGCTAGTGTGGTATAGTGGTTAAGGTGTTGGAATGGGTTCTGGGCCATTTGGTGATGGGGCCACTTGTGGAGTTGAATCCTCACCCTGTTGGTGTGGTTGGAGAACAGAATGCATCACTTTAGGAGGGAGAAGGCTGTACTGTTGTGGGTCCTTTGGCCTTTCTAAATGTCATCTTTTGTGGACCCCTCGCTGGCCTCACCCTGTGGTTGCAAGCCAAGAGATAGAGATCAGCCAGGATATGGTCACTTCTTCCATGGCAGCAGCTGAGATGGATGAGGATGGAGGTGAGGTGCCTTTGGGGTATGTGGCGGTGCTCCCATATGTGGCACAGCCATGTTCCCCCTGCTGATGTGGTACTCAGCATTGCCCCCCCCCCCACGTTCCATGACCCTGACCGTCTTTGCCAGTGTCATGGAGCATTTATGTGCCCTCATCACTTTGTCATGGACTATGGATGCAGAATCAGTCATCCTTCTGGACTTGACGATTAGGGTTGCCAGCTCTGAGTTGGAGAAAATCTGGAGATTTGGGGGGTGGAGTCTATGGAGGATGGAATTTGAGGAAGGGAGGGAACTCAGTGGAGTATAATGCTACACAGTCTACCCTCCTAAGCAGCCATTTTCTTCAGAGGAACTAAACTTGGTCGTCTGAAAGATCAATTGTAATAGCGGGAGATCTCCAAGTGCTACCTGGAGGTTGGCAACCCTATTGGGTATCAACAATATTCCCAGACATTCGAGTGCCAAAAGTACTATTAAAAATAATGTAACAAGAGACACTGGGTACATTAAGATCTTCTGCAAATGTTCTGCGCTGTGTTCCCCCACTAACAGAAGTGCACTGGGAGGGTTCATGGGATAGGACATTTTATCTGACTGCCTTCAGGTTAGGCACATTGAGAACTTCACAGTGAATGTGTTCAGCAGGCGAACATGTGATTTTTTACATCTGTGATTGCTTGTGACCTGAGCCTCAGATCAGTTCATCTTGACTGTTCAGTGCCTAACTTGAGCACTATTCTGATCAGTTTTATATCTGCACAGTAGCTGTGGTGGTAGAGTTTAATTTCCTTCTGCCTTGAGACTGCTTTCATATTTATACAGTAGGTGAAATCAGTTTTCCCCCCATAGTCATGGATAGTCGGGTGAGGTAATTAATTTTTGTTGTCATCAAGTCACATCTGACTTGTAGAGCCTTGGGACTTAGCAGCGCTCACCCTCTTTTCCTCCGTGAACTGCAGGGGCCGCGCCAGTGGAGCCTCCTCGGCCTCAGACCATTCCGAGAGTCCGAATCAATCTCTCCCTCGGATGCAGCCAGTGTCTCGCTCCTGTTAGGGGCACAGGCATGAGACCTTGGAATGCCCTCCTCATCGGCCTCCGCCATTCTGCCTTTATAGGCCTCGGCCATGGCTCCTCCCTCCCCAAAGCCACGCCTCCCAAGTCCTCAATAGGACGCACCCTGACGCCGCTCAGCTGGGCGGCGGGGTGGGAATCGCCTGACCGCTCTGTGTGGCCGCGCCCCGCCGCTTTCCCGCTCTCCTGCCGGCGTCCGCCGGGTCCGACGTCCCGTTCCTCCATCCTCTGCCAGTTGGCGAGGTAGGTCGGTTTGCCCTCCCCGGGCTGGGCGACTCCCTGCCCGGCGTTGGAGTCTTCTTGGTTCTCCCCGCCGCAACCTCCTAGAGGTAAAAGGAGCCTCTGTGGAAAGGGGCTGTTTCCGTCCCTAGACGGTTCTTTCCTTCCCTCCTTTCCCTTTGGTGGGGCGCCCTCCCCACGTCTCAGAGGGTCATTAAAGTCCGAGCAGGGCCCGGCAGGGTCCGTCTCGTGACATGACTTATAGTGACCTTGTGGGGTTTTCAAGGCAAGAGACATACAGAGGTGGTTTGCCATGCCTGCCTCCGCATCACAACGCTGGTGTTCCTTGTAGGTCTCCCATCCAAATACTTGCCAGGGTCGAGTCTGCTTACCTTCTGAGATCTGACGATATCAGGCTAGCCTGGGCTATCCAGGTCAGGGCAGAAGTAATTAATAGTGCCACCTTTAAAAGAGTTATGATTAGATTATGTATGTAAGTTTCTGCATCTGGCCTGTAGAACAGTAAATTTTCAGTCTAATAGTCACATATCAATCAGGAAGATAATTTCAAGGGTAGCCATGTAATGCTGGTCTGCAGTAGAAGATCTAGATTCAAGTCCAGTAGCACCTTAAGGACTAACAAGATTTTTGAGGTATAAGATTTCAAGATAGTAAGCTCCCTTCTTCAGATACCAAAGGGAGCTTTGACTCTCGAAAACTTATATCCCAAAATCTTGTTGGTCGCAGAAGTGCTTATAGAATCATAGAATCATAGAGTTGGAAGGGACCACTAGGGTCATCTAGTCCAACCCCCTGCACAATGCAGGAATTTCACAACTACCTCCCCCACACACCCTCAGTGACCCCTACTCCATGCCCAGAAGATGGCCAAGATGCCCTCCCTCTCATGAACTGCCTAAGGTCATAGAATTAGCATTGCTGACAGATGGCCATCTAGCCTCTGCTTAAAAACCTCCAGGGAAGGAGCACTTACCACCTCCTGAGGAAGCCTGTTCCACTGAGGAACCGCTCTGTTAGAAAATTCTTCCTAAAGTCTAGATGGAAACTCTCTTGATTTAATTTCAACCCATTGGTTCTGGTCCGACCTTCTGGGGCAACAAAAAACAACTCGGCACCATCCTCTATATGACAGCCCTTCAAGTACTTGAAAATGGTTATCATATCCCCTCTCAGTCAGGACTCGAATCTAATATATCAAACAGTAATGCAATCATGTGAAGTTAGACAATATCCAGATGAACACAAAGAAACTTACCTTCAATAAACATACATATGCCTTGTATTTTACCCAGGGGCTTAATCAATAAAAAATAAGTTACATTGAGTTCAGTGGGATTTTCTGCCTAGTAATTGCACATATGATTTAAGCCTTAAACATTTGAAGTTTATATGACAGCACTGGCAGATGATTTACCATATTCATGTGTGAACCACTGTGTCATTATAAATATTAATGTGTCATGAATAAATGTAATTTAACCAATTGGAGTTTTTTCCCTTTTTACATTGTAGTCCTAAACACATTTACTTAGAAGCAAGTTCTGTTAAAATTGGATGCCCAATTCTATGTAAGTGTGCACAACTGTTTAAAATCAATGGGCTGAGGTGCACCTAACCCTGTAGAGGATCAGGATACATATCTGTTTCAGCTCAGGGAGCACTTATTTTAATTAGCTGTTGTAAGACACAGCACACTTGACCTCAATGCACAAGCATTTACATTGCCACAAGGTGGCCTCGTTTAACAAGGTATTCTCCTTGCCAAACTGATGCTGGACTGAGTAGCGTTGCTTTTCTTCAGTGGGGCATATTCATCTCAAATAAAATACTGCTACCCAGTTAAGAACAATAAAAATGTTTTAAATAATAAAAAATAATAACAATAAATAATAATAATATACCCTCATGTACCTTGGCAGCAGTAATCCAGCTGATCAGCAGTTCTCTGCATCCTAAAAGTATAGCTTTTTGAAAAGTTGTAAGCAGGTTGTATGCCCTGGCCTGGATAGCCCAGGTTAGCCAGATCACAGCCACTAAGCAGGGTCAGCCTTGGTTAGTATCTGGATGGGAGACCACCAAGGAATACCAGGGTTGCTATGAGGAGGCATGCAAGGGCAAACCACCACTGAACATCTCTTGCTTTGAAACCCCTACAGGGTTGTCATAAGTTAGCTGCAATTTGATGGCAAAAAACAAATTGTACCCTGACCTGGATGGTCCAGGCTAGTTTGATCTTGTCAGATCTTGGAAGCTAAGCAGAGTTGGCCCTGGTACTTGGGAGACCACCAAGGAAGTTCAGGATTGCTACACAGAGGCAGGCAATAAAAAATCAGCTCTGAATGTCTCTTGCCTTGAAAACCCCACATAAGATGGCTGAGCTTAACAGCACTTTCCACCACCACCAAGCAATTTGTAAGTAAATTGTAAAGTAAGCTGTAAGCCTGCCTTCACTAAAAATTGTCATATTTACATCATTCAGTTTGTTAGCCAAAATGCTCGGTTATGAATATTTATATGGGGAAATTAGCAAATCATAACTGGCAAGGGGCATAACCTTGGGATCTAACCTTTGTTTACGGGAGTCCGTTCTAAGATTCACACAAGAGGCGGAAGCAATGGTTTCTTTTAAGAAGTTTACTTTGAAATATGTGCACAAACAATCCAATTACACGTATACAACACACACTCAGAATCTAGGAAATAAAAGTAGGAGTATAGAGAGACGTTCGCCAATGTGGCCATCTGGCCGGTCACCCTTTGAAGAGGGGAAATACTGCACTTGGTCCTGTAGCGGAGATGTCCTGAGTTCCATGAGGCTAGCAAGAAAAGAGTAGTGGGGGAAGGGATTCCCGGGGCTTGACCAGCAAGTCAGGGGAGTATATTGGCTGGGCTGCACAAAACCCAAACCAACAGAGTGACAGCAAGTATAGGAGGGGTAAAAAGAAAGCTGGCTTATGGCTGAAAACTACCCCAGTTATACTCTTTTGGGGCTGGGGGATGATGGGCTTACCCCCTCGTGGTTCCCGCGGCAAACAAAGGCAGACAATGGCATTAACGATCGGCTACTGGGGTGGGGCAATGGGTGATTTAGACGGGCTAACTAGAACCTATGGACTTTGCGCAATTCTGGGAGACCCGGGAGACAATCGCTGATGGGCTTATTGTTAACACAAAGGCGCGAACAGCTGCGTCCAGGGTGAATCACTTCCTGGTTGCCTGAGGTGCGATCTCGCTGGTGCTGATGCCTCGGGGGCTTCCGATGGATCGTTAGCGATGCAGATGGAGGGGGGGCTGGCTACATGTCTAGTTGTTCCTTGCAAAATGGCATCTGCTGGATATGGGACGGGATTGCAGGGAAATGGATTCCCTTTGGTTCACTCAGAGGGGTTGTCCTGCCCGTGGATCCTTGGTGCCTGTTTCGTGGGTTACGGCATGAGTCTTTCCCTTTGCGTTTAGGGCTTGCTGCATGTCTGGAACAGTGGCGACACATGTTGCTGTGGTGGCCACGTAACTTAGTTCAGGAGAGGGCCACCATCAGGCTTCAAGTTTTTGCATCTAGTAATGTTGCTTTAATTAATTGAAAGGACAGTTATTTTTGCACTTATGAAAGTTTTAAAGTATCATGCATACTGATGGCACAGTATAAATTATCATTATCATTATGAGCCTCATAGAACTCATAACACACAGAAAGTGACATGATAACTTTATTTGAAACAACTAGCACTATGTATGTTGGAAACAATCATACAGCTCCAATCATAGAATTGTATCATAGATTTGGAAGGGACTACCTTGTCCAACCCCTCCCCCCATGCAAAGCAGAAAATCCAAAGCTTGATCATCCCAGCCACATGGTTGTCCAGACTATTCTTGAAGACCCTCAGTGAGGGAGTACCCACCTCCTCATCCCTAGGTAGTTTGTTCCATTGTTGAACTGCTTATACTGTTAGGAAGTTTCTTCTAACAGTCAACTGAAATCTACCCTTCTGTAACTTAAGCCTGTTAGATCAAGTCTTGCCCTTTGGAGCAGCAGAGAATAAGCCTTTTCCAGTGATAACACTGCAGGTACTTGAAGAATGCTATTATGTTTCCCTCCTATGTACTGGGTAGTAAATGCTGTTGAACTCAGTAGGAATGACTCCCAAGCACACATGCTGGGATCTGGTTTATTAGGGGGGAAAGTGTCAATGCTGTTCATTCAATGCTAGGTTTCCCACAATGCCTATAATAATAATGCTATCACAAATCAACCATAATAGTTATCTTAAACATATTTCATGCCAGTAATTTCCAATGATTTCAGAGGCAAAGGTACATCTGTTCAGTGCTGGTTTAGAAGAGGGAAGAAGCAGCTGCAACACTGGAGTGGTGGAAGTTCAGGGAAGCTGGGCAAAGCATGGAACCTAGAAGTTACTGACTTAGCAAGCTGAAACAGCAGCCAACCTCTAGCAAGAAGGAAGGTTCTTGTGAGTGGTTAAAGGCAGCAAGGGGGCATAAGAGGCTTGCTGTGGCTTCTTTAAAGAGCCTGGGAACTGTCTGAAAAGGATGTATTCAGCCACCCAAACCAGTCTGTGGAAGACTGGAACTTCAACAGGCCTGGAGAAATCCTGTTCCCCTCTTTTTTTGCCATCAAGTCTCATTTGACTTATGGCGGGGTTTCAAGGCAAGAGACATCCAAAGGTGCCATTGCCTGTCTCCACATCACACTCCTGGTATTCCTTGGAGGTCCCCCATCCAAATACATGCCAGGGTCACAACCCTGCTTAGTTTCTGAGATCTGAAAAGATCAGGCTACTCTGGGCTATCCGGGTCAGGGTCCTGTCCCTTTCATAGAAGGTTAAAGTGTAGAAACATTCCATGGCATGGAAAGAAATCACATTATCTGGTAACATCCCATTTGAGGCCTCACCATGCAGATCAAAACATCTGCACAACAGGCTCAACCAGGCCTACAACAGAGGTTTCTGCAAACCAAACAGAATCCCCAAGTTTCCAGAAATAGCTGAATTTAAAGGGGGGGGGGCAGATATCATTTTAAGAAACGATGACGAAGATCTTTTAACTTGTGAGATCTTGGATGCCATTTCAGGTTGCCAGGACAACACACAGCAACACCACCTACACCCTCACCTTGCAAAGAGGTACCAAGGCAGAAAGGTTTCATGCCCTGTCCCATCCATTGGGTGACCAACTAGGTGCCTGAAGTTTAGGAGAACATAATAAACCCTTCTGGAGATTTCCTGACACTCTCTACATGAGCTGAAGGGCTCTTCATTGTTTAGCAATGGTGAGGAGGGAGGAAATGGAGCAAATGGAAAGAGAGGAGGGGAAATGGGAAATGGAGTCAATGGGACTGATAAGGGGAATGGGATTTCCCATCCATTCAGGTCCAGATGGGCAGTTTGGAAGGAAATGGAGCCAGAGGAGTGGGCACTATACCCCACTGAGGTCCCTCCCCTTCTCAAACCCCACTGTCCCAAGGCTTCGCACCCAAATCAGGAATATCCCAACCCAGAGTTGGCAACTTTAGACTAACGCATGGGGTGTGCTTCCAAATCTAATGCTGAATCTCAGTATTCTAAAGACTCCTCTTGACTTTTCATAGGACTCAGACTCTACATCACACCTCACTTTGTCCTTTCTTTTGTATTCCTGATTAAAGACATGGATAAAACCCAACCTGATCAGCTAATCAATTTTTGTTCTGTGTTGGTTGCACATGGGTACGAATTAGGATTGCCAACTCTGGATTCAGAAATTCCTGGAAATTTGGTGGTGGAGCTGGGGGAGGATGAAGGTTTGGGAAGAGAAGGACCTCGGTATAATGACATAAAGTCAACCCTCCAAAGCTGCCATTTTTTCCCAGGAGAACTGATCTCTGTAGTCTGGAGATCAACTGAAATTCTGGGAGATCTTCAGGGCTCACCTTGGGATTAGGAAGAATGCACAAAAGAGGGCCTCATCAATGCCAGATCAAGGAAGAGAAGAAAAAAATGATGGTGCAGGGGGAAAAGGCAACCTTATCGCAGAGGGAACACTCTAAGGGATAGCTGCCTCACAGATCCCCTGACGAAACTGTGTACAAAATGCATAGGGATCTTCACAAGATAAAATTTATTTCCCCACTTTATCATCATTTTTTTCCTTCTTATTTTTCCTTCTCTTCTTTGATTATACATGGGGTAGACCAGACAGATTTGTGTTGCTTCTTTAAGAATGTTATATAGTACTATTTAAGAATAGTGCAGTCTTGAACAGAAGTAATTCATTATGTTGGTGCAAGGGCTTTCTCTTGAGGTAGTAATGTCTTGTTTTGCAAGTTGCATTATGTAGAAGACCTCCCCAACCAACAGTTCACTCTCAGAAGCTAACCAGGGTTAGCCCTGGTTAGTATTTGGATGGGCAACTTCCAAATAATATCAGGGTCATGATGTGGAGGCAGGCAATGGCAAACTACCTCTGAACAGCGTCACCATAAGTCAGCTGTGACTTGACACTAAAAAAGCATAATTCAAGTGGATGTTAAAGGCTTATTGAAGAATAATCTCACTTGACTCTGACCTTTTCCCACCACTTCTGGCACTCACGGCCAAGTATAAAACAATATAATCCAAATATTTTTATGTTAAGAGGAGACAATACATTATTATTGTGTGTTTTGCCAGAGGCAAGGGTTATTTAATGGATCTGGGTAGTCAAAGAAGCTCAGTGAAGCAAGGTACCTTGGCAACACATTTATACTTTAATTACATATCAGAAAACAGTCCATAATATACATAAAGGCAGTCTTTTACATCCCTTTGGTTGCTGGGAGCTTCCTACAGCTGTTCTCAACAGCTCCAGATCTCCAGTAACGCCCACTCACTGTTTCTTCCTCTTTTGTACTTTTCAGCCTGCTTAGGTGCAGCCTCCCAGTTGGAGTATCACCTGGCAATCATGCTGAGTCATGCCAGCTGAAGTCAGGAAAGCTGAAGTCTAAGAGGAAGCAATCCTGCAGCCCCTTTGGTGATGGAACCTAGCTGCTAATATGCTCATTCCACTGACAGTGGTTACTCTGCCTTAGCTAATGGGGGTAGCTTTGGATTTGGCATTGAAGTTGCCAAGGCATGTGGTCCTTGGGTACGTCAATGTTCGCGTCAAGGCTGCTCTGATGGCAGTGGTTCAGGACTTTATGGGCATCATGACAACCATGGGGCTGTCCCAGAATATTCCAGTCTTTGCAAAAATGTAGCATGGCGTATGATCAGTTGGTTTTCTCTGAGGACAAAGTGCTTGTTTTGGTAGTGGGGGGATTTTCCCACTTTGCCCTTTTCACGGACTGACCATTGTTTGGTCAGAACCCATGGAGCCTCCTCAAGCGTGGGCAACAAATTACGATGGTCCATCCCAGGAATCTAATGGATCCAGAAGGGTTCCTGATGTCTCTGGAGGACTTTGCAGGAAGCAAGACTGGTGCTTCTGTAGAATCCCTGGTAGACCAGTAGAATGTGGAGATGACATGGATGGTAGACATGATCACTCTCCACTTGTGGAAACCAGAATGCCCCTCAATTGACTGAACTTTCAGTGAAGAAACAGCTGGAAGATGGTTAGAGTACATGTGGAGGAAAATTTGAAGTGAATGTGATATTGTGTTTTCTCCCTACTGTGTGGCAGCAATGGTGGTGAAGCAGGCTCACTTTTATGCCACCATTGCATCTGTATAGTGCCATCTGATGGAGCTTTTCTGTGTTGTGAGGGGGTTTGTATCTTAGGATGAAGACCGAGAAAATTAGATTCACTGTAACGCATTCATAAGGCATTGTGCAGATAATATTGCTGTAATTCACTACAACTTGGACTCCATGGGCAATCTGTTTAATCTCAGGATGTCACCGGAGTACAGTCTGGCCCTAGTTGTCAAACTACACACTATGGCAGACACAGGTCAAACTTGTGGCCAGTTATGTCATTTTAGAGGAAAAAATTAGCTAATTAAAAATTGCTGTGCAATGGCAACAAGAGATCTTGTTTCTCCCCTCACTGTTTGTGCTCTTGAAAAGTTACTGGGGGAGACAAGATTGTCTGGTGCCTGTACAATGTGGGTTTAGTCATTGGGCCCTCATGACGTTTTTTTTAAACAGTTAAATTTTGGTATAAAACAGTGCCAGTAGCCATGTAATGGACCCGAATCTGCTGTAATATGTAGTTTGGCTCAGTTGGTGAGGGAAGTGGCAAGCTTGTTAGAAGTGTGTGGCCCAGGAAGAGTTGGGTGGTGATAAATGCTTCCTTGAGAGAGGGGATAGCTACCTTGAGAGAAAGCAAAAGTTTTGAAGAAGACATCCGTGGATTTTTGATACCATCAGCTTTGGTATCCTTCAGGAGATAGCTTAATTGGAAGAGTGGGGCACTGTGCTTCAATGGTTCCACGCCTACCCAGACATCCATTTGTAGACAGTGGCCTGATGCACAGCTCTGTCACATTCATGTGTGGAGTCCCACAGAATTCTATGCTCCTCCATGCTCTTTAACATGTATATGAAACTGCTGTGACCAAGTGTCTTGAGGATTTGAGGGTGAAGTTCTACCAATATGCAGATGACTCCCAGGTCAACAGCTGAGTCAGGGGGGCCTGTGGAAGTCCTGAACAAATTATTGGAGAAGATAATTGGATGGATCCAGATTCCAGGCTAATAAACTGAAGCTCAATCCAAGCTGAGCCTCAATCCAAGTAAATTTGAGGCGCTCTTGGTCAATAACAACGGTTGTCAGTGAATGAGGAGTCAGTTAGTCCTGGTGTGGTTAAAAGAGAATTTACATAGTTTAGGGGTGCTGTTGGTTTACAGTGAAGGTTCAGGTCTTTTTCATGGCACATATCATTTTATGGACTTTAGTTGGTATATCAGCTATGGCCATACCTTGAAAAATGTGATCTGGCTATGGCAATGCATGTTCTGATCACATTACTGCAATGTGTGTTATGTGGGTGCTTCCTTTTAAAGCTGGAAACTTCACTTGGTCCAAAGCTGTGGTGGCTAGGTTGCTCTTGGGAGCTGGATATAGAGATGGTATCACCCCTGTCCTGAACACTCAACAATGATTGCCTGTTTGTTATGTGGGTGCTTCCTTTAAAAGCTGGAAACTTCACTTGGTCCAAAACTGTGGTGGCCAGGTTGCTCTTGGGAGCTGGATATAGAGATGGTATCACCCCTGTCCTGAACACTCAACAATGATTGCCTGTTTGTTACAGAGCACAATTCAAAGTGCTGGTGTTCACCTTTGGAACCATAAATTGCTTGGAAGTGGAGTACCGAACAACCATCTTCTCCCGTACTTTCCAGCTGACCAGTTAAGATCTTCATCTTAAGCCCTGCACTCTGTGCCTCCAAGTGCAGAGGTGAAGTCAGTGGCGACCAAAGGCGGGGCTTTCTCAATGGTAGTACCTTGACAGTAGAATTCCCTGCCTGGTACCTACATTGATAGCATTTAAGCACCTGACTCAAACATTTCTGTTCATGCCATCTTTAACTGAAGTTTTACCCCCATCTTTTAGTTGCAATTTTATTACCTTAGCTTGTATTCCCTGCCTATTACATTCTTTTATGCTTCAGATTGTTTTATTATGTTGAGATGCTATTTACTTTATTGACTGCTGTTGTTATATGGGTTAACTGGGGTGGTTTTATTGCTGGAGGATCCATTTTATTGAACCTTTTAACTGTTTTATTAATATGTTGTTTTGATTTGTATAATTTAATGTTTCATGCCTTGTTTTCTTACATGTTGAGCAGGTATCTGGAGAGGCAGCATAAAAATGTGCAGAGTAAATAATATATTGTACCTCTATGTTCAATTTGAAATTGTTGTAAACTGCTTTGGGAACCAGTCATGACTGAAAGGTAGGGTATAAGTATAAAGAAAATACATAAAATAAATACATAAAAACCAGAGAGGCACAGTTTGAAGCCTACATCTTTTTCTGTGCAGCCCAATTTATCCATAAATTGAATTTTCTTTCTTAGAAACTTCATGACTTTACTGGCTTCCAGAGATCTTACAAGCAACCATCATCTCAAAATAGTTTTCTGCTCAGTTGTTTCCAGTGACTGCAATCATGTTTGCTATTAACTCCCATAACAGACCCACTAAATGCTTATCAGCACCTGTCACACAAGTTGCATTGAAGTGTACACAAGACTTCCTAATCCCAGCAGGTTACACAGACAGGCTGGTGTAAGTGGTGTTTCTAGATAACAATGGCTCATTTCTTTAGCTAGGAGTTCAAAGTGTAAGATAACTTAGGACTTCTCAGTTTCCGGAAGTAGACTTTTTTGATAGCCGTACAAAGAATTTCCAGACATCCTGTGTGGAATGGGATGTTCTGTACTTGATTATAAGATCGAACAGGGTTGATAAAATGGTTGTGCTGTATAAAAGATGCATAAACACCCAGTTTCACTGAACTGCTTGAATTTAAACAGGTTCAAGCCCATGGGGTTCAGTGGATTCCTTCAAAGACCAGGTTTCATATTTTAAGAGGATGGCTTCTGATGTTAGGATCCATTTTGACAATGGGGTGTCTGAATGACTTGTATATTTGTTCCTCCCCTCCTCTTTTGAGTTGTATGAGCATCACATGTGAGTTCATGGATCTCTTCATAGGGGAGATGCTAATTTTTAATCTTTAGATAGTATATGAGAAATGTGTTCAGTGACTCCATGGTCACAAGTAACTCATGCCAAGACCTGACCACTGGATGTCAGTATCCTAAGCCATATTTTAGTTATCTAACTTGAAGTACCATTTTCAGTTTAATGTGAAATAATAAGTGAATTTAAGGATTTGCATTTTCATCCCTAACTTGGATTTCACTGAACAATTTCCAATTCAATAATAACATTAATAGTTTGTTAAAAAGCATCTTCTCTTCTTGTTTCCACTTATTTTTTATTTGGTTTTATTTAAAAAATTTTAATGCTGCCTTTCCACCCTATCAGGGTTTCCAACGTGTGTAATTTCTGGCGCACTCCAGTAGTTATATTCATATCACTTGCTTAGTGGTTCAAATGGTGAAAATCCACCTTGAAAGTAAGTGTTGAGTAAAATAGATTGCTTTACAAGAATGAAGACATTGGTGCCCCAAAATATAAATAGAAAAACCTCTTTATATTGTAATGGATTACAACACAGGGATTTTGCTAAGGAGGTGGTTACAGCAGTGATGTGGATAAAGCCTCTTGCTCCTAATGCTTGAGCTCATGTGAGGTCTTGAATATTTGCAAACATGACCTATTGTCCACGGATGCGTAATAACAAGAGCTGACACCAGAGCTGGGATAATCAAAAGGGCCAACTTTATTTTTATTGTTCAAGAGGGATCTGCAGTGCACACAACCAAAACATCCCCAATAACTGATTGCAGTGCGGGCCATTGTGGGGATGCTGAAGAGTCAGGCCTCCTCTTGTTTTTTGCATCCCCGTTCTTAGGGCGAGACCCACCCTGGCTCTGAGCCGTCATGTGTGGTACGGCTCCTGCTCTTTCTTGCCAAGCCTTTTTAGTGCTCGAGGGAGGTGTGCCCCGTCTAATCTACCCTAGTCGCAAGGTCTATAGGTAAAGGATAGCAGCACCCCTCAAGGAGTTCCTGTCCCAGGTCCCTGCCAGGCACCGAGGCCCCAGTCCTGGTCTGAGGGTTACTCCTTCATCTTCCAAACTGATGCCTCAGGGTGCTCACCGGAGTTGTACCATAATCATGGAACCACCCTTTCCCGCACTGCTCCCGCCACAGGGGGCAGATCAGCTTAATGCTTGGTCCGCCCCACGGATTCCTTCCCTTGGCTCCACCCCTCATCTAAGTCAGGCTTGACGATGCCCAGCGCTTGGCTCTCATTCTCGCGACCGCAGCCAAAATTCGCCCCGCCCCTTACTTCTTCGAAGGTGGGCTGGGGCGGTCTTCTGAGGGAAATGGCAAGCCATGAAAGCTTCATATTCTATTTTTGTCAGCTGCAGTAACGGTCCATCACAAAAAAACATAGAGATGGGAGAACCTGCGTGGCCAAGAAGATATAGGAAGGATGCAGGGAAACTAAAGGCAGACGGTCCAAAGCCAGAGTGGCTGAAGGAAGAGGGAGCATGGCTGAAAATGTAGAAAGAAACAGGAGCCTGAGAGAAGGGTAGGGCTGAGGTGTCTGACAGGGACCTGAGAAAACGAGATGAGTCAGGGAGTTTAAGGGGGGAAAGACTAATGAGAAAGTGGCTACTATAAAGCCCCCTGTTGATACAAGAGTATGTATGTTGTTCACCAGAAGGAGCAAAGAGATCCATTTAGACTGGTTTAGGAGGATAGGAGCCCCTAGTCAGAAATAACATATACTGAGGAGCACTTCAGATGATGAGCTTATTTTAGGGAAAGCTTTGAATATTGCCAAGGGAAGGAGTTCCTGTCAACTGATGGAAGGAGGCAAAAAAGCTGGTCAGGGAAGCTAGAGGACTCTAGATCAGTGAGCCAATAGGGCACAGGTCTGACACATGCGGTACAGCAAAAATTCTGCCAGATGAGACTTTTCTGTTTGAGCAGCACACGATAGAAGAGAGAAAACATTCTCCTTCCCTGCAACTGTTGGAAGGATACAGACCCCCTCAGAAATTCTGGAAGCCTAAAAACCCATGAGTTGAACGCAGTGTGTGTGTGTGTGGGGGGGGTGTCTCTGAATTTCACACCTGGATTTCAACAAACTAGCTACTGCAGCGAGTGGGCAGAAAGGTAAATTCTGGTCTGGATCACTCAAGACACTGAAATGGAAACCAAGAGAAAGGCAGCCAAGAGGCACGGTGATGGGAGTAAGGGAGCCATCTTGCTTTTTTTAATTGGCTGTGCCTTTAATATCAGCCAGATGTCTAGATGTATGGTCGGTGGAGTTTGGGGGAGGGAAGGCCACATGGCCGAGCCTGAGCTCGTCAGATCTTGGAAACTAAGCAGGGTCAGTACTCGGAAGGGAGACTACCAAGGAAGACCACTGGCAGTGTCAAGCCACCTCTGCTTCTCACTTGCCTTGAAAGTGGAGGTCTCTTCATTAGCATTCCATATGTGCCAGTCTTCATAAATGTTTGATTTGTCATTTAGAAAAGTCTGTAATGTAGGCAGATGAGCTGACTATGGTATTTATTGCTATCCTGGTCGAAGGTTGATGTTCAACAAACATATTTAGTGCCATAATATTTCTTTGTGGTGAACTGAGTACACTGAAGTTCATTTTAGTGATAACAAATTATGTTACTGAATAACCACCAAGCCTACTTTGCTAAAAAAAAAAAAAAAAAAAAGAAGAAGAAAAAAAGTAAGCAACATGATAGATTTTGTCATTTTTATGCTTTTCCCTTTCCAATCAGGATATCCATCTTTTACTGAGAGTAATACCAGTTTCTTGTCTTGGTGTCCACTGTAGCATTTTCATAGACTGTTATCCTTATTTTACTAAACTGGGAGCTTTTATGTATATATAATTTTTTTTTGCTTATGTTCTTGGTTTCTTTGAGAGCATGATTGGGCCAAAAAATACAATGAATATCTTAAATAAACATATGCCAGAGGAGGTGTAATGTGCAGGCGCATCCGTTTATATATTATGAGAATGCAAAACTGACCAGAGATTCTGGAATACATTATTCTCGAATAACTGTGTTATAATATATTGGAATGTACTGCTCAGAGCTGAATTGGCTGTGTGAGTAGTACCAGTAAAGGAAACAAATGTATTGGAATGTAGGCGTGACTTGGCAAGAGATTTTCCCAAGTCAAGATCTTGTTGGCCATTCTGCCTCTTAAGCTATCCTAGGCAGCTACGGAAAGAAGCAGGAGTAACCATAGCAACCAACCGGGTTGGTTTCCCCACTCCTACACATAAGGCTAGCTGGATGACCTTGGGCTAGTCACACTCTCTCAGCCTCACCTACCTCACAGGGTGTCTGTCATGGGGAAGGGAAGGTGATTGTAAGCCAGTTTGATTCTTCCTTTAAGTGGTAAAGAAAGTCGGCATATAAAAAACAACTCTTCTTCTTCTCCTTCTTCTTCTGCCTGTGAGCAGTGGTTCCTGTGTATAGGATGCTGGTGGTGGTGGGGAGGAGGAAAAGGCATGCACTTGCCCCACCAGCAGTGGGAAAGGAGCAGTGGCATGCACCAACACTGCCATTATTGTGAAAGTCGGGGAGGGCATAAAGAGGGCAAAGGAATCAGAAACTCCCCTCTGACTAAGCAGTCATTTCCATGCAGATGGGATATGGAAGGAGAAGACCCTGTTTATAGTGGGGCACATGTTTGTGGTGGGGAAAACTGTACAGAAGTCAGTTTGAAGAGATTCCCCTAACACTTGCTACAAGACCTAGTAACCAGATATGTATAATTATCACCATAATAATGAGTTGGTTTTTATATGTTGACTTTCTCTACCACTTGTGGAAGAATCAGATCAGCTTACAACTGCCTTCCCTTCCTCTCCCCTCAACAGGCACCTTGTGAGGTAGGTGGGGCTGAGAGAGTTAGGAGAGAATTGTGTCTAGCCCAGGGTCACCCAGCAGGCTTCATGTGTAGGAGCAGGGAAACCAAATGGTTCGCCAGATTTGAGTCTGCCGCTCATTTGGAGGAGTGGGGAATCAAAATCACAGATATGTGGAAATGCTATTATAAATTTATCTTTTTTCCATATCCACCAACTAGTTCATAAACCTGATACAAGTGTCTTTAAACCTGCCAATCTGTTTTTCATACATCTTCACCAATAGCAGGAGCAGGGCAAGAAAATGCTCTAAGTGGTACATATGAATTTTGTCATGTTCTACACTGAATTTAAGTAAAGGAACATGCTGATTATCACTCTCTCTCTCTCTCTCTCTGCAGGTATTCCTCATATACCTACAGGTCATGTCTGCAATGAAATCATGGCACTGATCTAGTTCACAACATCTCATTGTGAGCCTAGTCAGATCTGTACTTATACCATTGGCACATAGGATGGGTACTCACGTTTCTCCTGACTTTTCTGGATGCTGTTTTAGCTCAAGGTTAATGCCTGTGTCATTCCCAAATCGATTGCTAGTCCTGTGCATAGTTTTAGTTTGGGTTTGTCTCCCCACGCCCACATTCTTGCTTCTCCCTCTCACTTTTCTTCCCCCTTCCTCCAAACCCTCCCCATAAAGCCTTTTATTTTGTTTGCGAGTGCAGGACTAGTGATAGAACACTGGAATAATCGCTGCTGACCTATGAGGCTGCTTATTTCTCCATTTAACTCGTCCTCTTCATCCACCCTCTGCCCATTTTTAATTTCTTTGCGAGTACAAGATTAGCAATAGAATGCTGAAATAGCACAAATGACCATGCAAGTGTTCTTATGTCCCCTGCATTGAGATAGGAAGAAATTTGTAATGGAATGGTGCCTTGGTGGATATTTCTCCTTTTGGTCATTTTGGGTAGAATCACAGTAAAGCAGTCATGTGGAACTGGACCCTTTTTTGTGTGATTCTCTGCTTTGGTTGTGAAAGGGCTACTCGGGTCAATTAAAATGAACAAATCCCAACAATTTTTTTTTGCTTGTGAGTACAAGATTAGCAATAGAATGGTAAAACAGCACAAATGACCATGCGTATTTTGAAAAAAATACTACAGCCAATTACATGACTGCCTTTTTTCACTAGCGATCTAGTGCTCTATCACTACAGCGCATGTGTGAACCAAAAAAAGGGGGAAAGAGCAAGCCGTGTAACAATGACAACATCAATGACCACTTCCCCCATTAGTTCAGATGCTCTGCATTTTTGCTGGTGTTGCAGAAATTTAATCCTAAGTACTTCAGGGATTTCTTTTGGGGTGGGGGGGGGGAGGAAGCCCCTGAACAGAGTGATCTGAGAATTTGATTGTAAATACTGTGCATACAGAGAGCAGCATATCCAGTGGAAACAGCCCGTGCATAAAAGGCCAAGGAAATGAGAATTTCAGAAGCTGAAGTTCTGTCAATCATATAAAGGAGTAAGATCTCTGCCAGAAAACATGGCGCCACCTGTAGGGCCAATCCATTTTTGCCTACTGCAACATTCTGATTGCATTCTGACTTAGGTCCTTCCATTTGCCCAAGGTTGGCCTGTGCTTTTCAAGCTACAGCTCCCCACACCTCACATCTAACTCCTTTTGAAGCTGCTGCTATCAAAAGCAGGATTTTGTTTAAAAAAAAACCTGGCTTCAGTTGATTGTTTAAAGAAACGGGTCACTACAAAGAAATTGGAATTAAAAATATACACAAATGAGGTCACGTGAACATTACAACAGTTATCAGCATTTTCAAAATTATTTTAAAAATAAACAAAACAGTGCTTTCCAGAAAGCAGACATGGGGCTAGATCTAGACTAAATTTTCCAGTGGTTGGATGGAACTTTAGTCTGGATCTGGCCCACTAATCTCCACAAAAAGCTGTTCCTGAAGGAATGGGGAATGAAGGAATGTCATGAGGGGGTTGGAAGCAGGAAGGGGGGAATCAGAGGAAATTACCAGTTTGGTCTGGATCCAACCGATGGTTACAAAAATCATAACAACAGGGTTACTTAGGCTGCATTCAGATGTTATGGACAAGCCTCTGTTCAGGATGGCCCAAATACGGCTTGTTGTCATGCTTGCATGCTACTTCCTGCAGTGTGTTCTAAACCACAGTTTGTAGGGAAGAAATAAACTGTAGTTTGCCCTGGTGCATGCATTCAGATATCAAAGCAAACTGGAGTTTGGTTCAAGATATTTGAAACTAGGAAGCTTTTAGTTGTGCTTTGCATGGAAAGGGAAGGGAATGTGTGAGCTTACAACAAGTTCTGTTAATGCCCCTCGTAAACAAACAGAGGTTTGTTGTGTTGTCTGAATGCAGCCTCACAGTCTACAATATTTGTTTGAGCAACTCTTATCTCCCTATGCTATGCTTCTTCCACAAATTTAGCAACCCTGAACTGATATATTTATCACAGAGAACACATTTCTATTTTAATGAAAATCATCTTTGTTTGGAATATGCCTCAACTATTAAAGTAAGTGATGCTTCCCTATATAATTATCTATTGTCCTCATGATGCTTGTGAGGGTCTTCTCCCCAAAGGAGCAGAATTTCAGGGGGCTCAGTGGTAGGGTTCCCTGGCAACCATCAGGAAGACTGGGACATGGAGAGATGTGACATCAGTATGACCCAGAAGTGACAATGGGCAGCTCTAGGAATTTGAAAGTGACATACCAGCACAGAGGACGCCGGTGTTTTTTTCCCCAAGGGGCAATTTATGACAAGGGCAGATTTCAGAGCTGATAGTATTATTTGTAATTTACATTTACGGTTCCCTTTGACAAATAATTCCCTATTGCTTGTGTAATAGAAACAGTTTTTCAAGTGACATGGGTATTCAAATGAGGGGAGAGAAAGAAATATCATTGAGTGTTCTCCACTTGTTGGACCTGCTGAAAGCAGCTCTTTGGTTCTCAGCCACTGTTTTGACTTCTGGCAACAAGACTCGTAGTGTTGGAAGATTTAGTAGGCACTGCTAGGGTGGCCAATTCCTGGAGATTTGCAGGTGGAGACTTGGAAAGGCAGTTTGCCAGGGGACAGGGCTCAGTGGGGAGGCAAAGACTGAGTCTGCCCGCCAAAGCTGCTATTTCCTCTGGGGAACTGATCTCCAGAGAAAAGGTATAATTGTGGGAGAAGGCCAGGCCTCACCTTAGGTACTTTTTCTCATCTTGATCATCGCTTTTTGCAGGTAGAAATACATAGATGCAGAGTTGTATATGAACTTTAGCAAGTCTTCCCTCCCCCACAAAATTAATTAAGCCTCAAAAGCACCACAAACACTGGGAAATCATCAGTGCCAAGGAACTGTTTGTGATGGACACTAAGACCTGGCAGAATTGCTTAGTTAATCCACTAAAATCATACAAATCTTACAGCCACGGAGGGCAATTGTGACAAAAGAACAACAGTGGAACAGATATCCCTTTTTTGTATTCCTTAATACAGGTAATAATTGTACTATCCATCTTTAAATGATGTAACTAAAGTTGCTCAATCAAGTCCAATAAAAGAGGTTATATAAGTTTGCTCAGCTTCCTGTTTGTGGCATGTGAAAGTTCAATTGTTTAAAGATTGTCTTAACAAACACCTAGAAGCCTGATAATATTTAAAGACATGTGCCTCACATGTGCCTCATATGCCTCAACAATTAAAGTAAGTGATTCTTCCCTATATGATCATCTATTGTCCTGCTGCTGCTTGTGTGGGTCTTCTGACCTCCCCCAAAGGAGCAGAATTTCACGGAGCTCAGTGGTGGGGTTTCCTGGCAACCAGCAGGAGGGCAGGAAAATGGAGGGACGTGACATTGATATGACCCATAAGTGACAATGGGTAGCTCTAGGGTGGTCAATTCCTGAAGATTTAGGGATGGAGCCTTGGAAGGGTGGAGTTTGACAGGGCTCAGTGGGGATGTGAAGGCACTGAATCTACCCACCAAGCCATTTCCTCCAGGAAACTGATCTCCGGAGAAAAGTTATAATTGAGGGAAAAGACCAGGGCTCACCTTAAAGCTGGTATCCCTAGTCTTCCCTCCCCCACAAAATTAATTAAGCCTCAAAAGCACCACAAACACTGGGAAATCATCAGTGCCAAGGAACTGTTTGTGATGGACACCAAGACCTGGCAGAACTGCTTGGTCAATCCACGAAAGTTATACAAATCTTACGGCCACGGAAGGCAATTGTGACAGAAGAACATGTGTGGAGAGGAAACCAGGTATTCCCCTTTTTGTGTTCCTTAATGCAGGAAATAACTATACTACCCATCTTTAAGTGATGTAACTAAAGTTGCTCAATCAAGTCCAATAAAAGAGGTTGTATAAGTTGGCTCAGCTTCCTGTCTGTGACATGTGAAAGTTAAATTGTTTAAAGATTGTCTTAACAAACACCTAGTGGCCTGATAATATTTAAAGAAAGAACTGTGGATATAAATTACACCGAGCTATAAAAAGTACCATACAACAACAGGTTGTACAATATATACCTGTTAATTTTTTACTCAAGAATTTTTCTTCTTCTTAATGACATGTATTTCACCCTATAGAGTTCATGACCATGAAAGGTAATGATGGACTTGTGGAGTGAAGAAATCCAATACCCACCCCCCAGCTTGTCCTGGCTCCATTTTTTGATCTCACCTACCCTACCTTCCTCTCTTTCCCCGCTTGCTTGGTTTTTCACCCCCCTTTCTCCCTGTGCTGTCTCTACTTACCCCCCTTGCAGATCCAGAATTTTCCCACCCTCTCTTTTCCCTCTCTCCAGCCACCCACCCACTTTTCCTCTCTGCCGCGGCCTGCTTGCCTGCCTACCCATTCACTTTTCCATTCCTGTCCAGTGTGGGAAAATGGGAGGGGAAGTGGGCGAGCAGAAAAGGCAAGCTGGAGCTGGCCACAGCTTTTGCCTTCTTGCCTTTCTTGAGGTGACAGCTGACACAAGGATTTTGTGCGGCCTCTGGCTACGGCAACCCAATATGCCAGCCAAACTTCTGATTCCCCCCTCCCTTTCCAAAGTCTGTCATGCACAGACACCGCTCTTAACTTTTGGGGGAAGATTCAGCCTCAAAATATGATTTTTGTAACAAATTGTATTTTTCTGCAAACCTGGGGCTACACTATGCAGATATGGGAGCCAGACTCAGGTGTTACATATAAAGATATCTATCAGCCATGTGTGCCTCTGTGTGTCACCTTTATGCTGTGCTAGTGATTGCCTAGAAGTAGGGTTGCCAACCTCCAGGTGGGCCCTGGAAATCACCTGGAATTACAACTGATCTCCAGACTATACAGATCAGTTCCCCTGCATAAAATGGCTGCTTTGGAGGGTGGATTCAATGACATCATATCCCGCTGAGGTCCCTCCCCAAACCCCACCCACCCCTGGCTCCACCCCCCAAATTTACAGGTTTTTCCCAACCCAGAGGAGCCCCATGGCACAGAGTGGTAAGCTTCAGTACTGCAGTCCAAGCTCTGCTCACGACCTGAGTTCGATCGTGACTGAAGTTGGTTTCAGGTAGCCGGCTCAAGGTTGACTCAGCCTTCCATCCTTCCGAGGTCGGTAAAATGAGTACCCAGCTTGCTGGGGGTAAAGGGAAGATGACTGGGGAAGGCACTGGCAAACCACCCTGTAAATAAAGTCTGCCTAGTAAACGTCAGGATGTGACGTCACCACATGGGTCAGGAATGACCTGGTGCTTGCACACGGGACCTTTACCTTTTAGAGTTGGCAACCCTACCTAGAAGTATCTGGCTTGACCTGGTAGGTAGGGTTGCCAGGTCCCTCTTTGTCACCGGCGGGAGGTTTTTGGGGCAGAGGCTGAGTAGGGCAGAGTTTGGGGAGGGAAAGGACTTCAATGCCATAGAGTCCAATTGCCAAAGCGGTCATTTTCTACAGGTAAACTGATTTCTATCGGCTGGAGATCAGTTGTTATAGCAGGAGATCTCCAGCTACTACCTGTAGGTTGTATTCAAAAACACAGTTGTCGGCTATTAGACTATAATATAAACAATCTATGTGTTATATTATTCGTTTCATATATAACACGTGGTATGAAAGAAAGAAAACAATGACAAAGATTCCAGTTACGTATACATTATTAACCGCATAATGTAACACATGAGTACAATAAAATAATATACAAACAAGGCGTGAATATAATTTTTTCTTTCTTAGATAAGTATTAGAGGCTATATTCCGTTTGGTAGTGGTACAGGATGCCGGTGAATGCCTGTTTCAAATCTTCATCAGCCACCCCAATAATTCACGGAAGCCTTATTCAACAGAATTCAGCGTCTGGGTTGTATATAAATTCCTCAGAACGCTAGGCTGTTCATTTTTAAACGCTGTCACTGTAAAGTATACATAGTTATGTAACCATGATTAGTTAACCAATAAATCATAATGTGAATTACAAATTAATTATAATAATGTTAGGCTTTCATACTCACATATTCATATAAGTAATCAATCAATTTCATCACAGAAACTTGTGAGGTGAGACCCGACAGAGATTCTGTCTTGTTCACAATCATGGAAAGTTTGATTAGTATGGCATTTGAAACTACATCAGTGAGATCCCAGGTGCAATGAAAGTAATTACAGAAAAGAGGTGAGGTCATTCATTGCATTTAACCCTTTGGGTGCTACACAATCGAAAAGTTGTACAAAACGGGGTTTACTGGTAGAGGATGGAATGCTGTACCAATTAACTTTAGTCTGACAGGCCAGGCAATTCTTCCATCTTTAAAAGGTGTACAAACACATGCTAAAAACTACAACATCTATTTTACTGCTGCATCCAAGCTGTTAACTAATCAACCTATCAAGTATTACCTTAATACAGACTTGCACTGTGTAGCCCACCACCAGCTAATTATAGCTTGCTAAGTGTTTGACATCTCTTGTTTTTGTACCCTCCACATAAAGGCCAGGAGTTTTATCACACTTCTGATAAGGCACCATTTGGAGCTGGAGGGCTGAATTCTTCCTCATGAGTCAAAGGCTGTGCAGGCCTCCTTTCGCCATAAAAGCTTTCATTCTGAACAAAAACTAATGGAGTCTCATTCTTAGAAATCAATTTGGGTGTTTCTAGGTAATGTTTATTTATTTATTGCACTTTTAGTGCGTGTTGAGATTTAGGCCCTTGATAAGGGAAAAAAATGCATTGGAATGAACATGCAAACTGGGTTGCATTAGAAAGAGGGATAATTAATTGGAAATCTAAAGCCCTTCTCAGACAAGCAATGTTTAAGAAGCAATTTGTGAGTGTATTGAAATAATGAACACCTACCTAGCAATGTGGTCTACTTCTATGGTCAGTAGGGTTGCCAGGTCCCTCTTTGCCACCGGTGGGAGGTTTTTGAGGTGGAGCCTGAGGAGGATGGGGTTTAGGGAGGGGAGGGACTTCAATGCCATAGAGTCCAATTGCCAAAGTGACCATTTTCTCCAGGTGATCTCTATTGGCGGGAGATCCGTTGTAATAGCAGGAGATAGCCAGCTAGTACCTGGAGGTTGGCAACCCTAATGGTCAAGGTCATTCAAATAATTTGGAGGAGCGTTTTGAAACGGCAATAATTTTAACAGTAACAAAAAGGCTAAGAAGAATCAGTATTATTGCAATACATTTTGACTCCCTTCTTCTTAGTGCATTCCTTCTGCCTCGCCCCATTTAGATTCTTTCCCATCCCCTTATCTCCTGATCTATTCTTTGCACCTGTTTTTCCAACCAATATTGTGTTATTAAATTCTTTGTAATGTATGAGACCGTTTAAAAATAACAAAAAGAGAAAAGGCACCGCTATTTTGTTTTATTTTGAGAGAAAGTTCCTGTCCTTAAGTGCCGTCATGCAGTAGCAGGGACTTTTTTCTTAGGGTGGGGTTACCAAGAGAGAGTTCATAAGTGACAGATCTAGCCTTGTTAAATATTAGCTTGCCAGGAGGTGGAGTTCAATAGGCATAAACATAACCCAGAGTGGCCGAAGCAAGGTCCAAAGGGAACGGGACCTCCTGGCAAATATCTGTTAACAGTAATCGTCTGGCACTGCTTTAGGTGAGTGAACAATATTCAGCTGTGTCTACAGGCACTCACCAGCCACATTACCACTGCACTCCACTACTATTAAACATTTCAGAAAAAGAAGGGACAAGAGAATCATCCTCTCCTCCTGGTAAGTAATGTTTTTTTTTATTATTATTATTATTTCATACGCTGTACTGTGCAATGTTAGAGACATCACAGTAAAGGCAGCCGCTGACCAAAGGAAGGGTGTAATTAATTCTACAAGACTGATTTAATGGGAGACCCAAAAAGATTGTATACCTCTATACACATATTTGCCCTGACCTGGATGGCCCAGGCTAGCCTGATCTCGTCAGGTCTCAGAAGCTAAACAGGGTCGGCTCTGGTTAGTATTTGGATGGGAGACCACCAAGGAATACCAGGGTTGCTGTGCAGAGGAAGCCCTGGCAAACCACCTCTGTTAGTCTCTCGCCATGAAAACCCAAAAAAGGGGTCGCCATAAGTTGGCTGCGGCTTGACGGCACTTCGCACACACGCATACACATATTTAAGAGACACTTACAAAATAAACACACTCTACAGCTGTGTCCCGGATATTCCAGCACACCTTGTGTAGCTCTTTGTGACAACTGTCTCATATAGCTTTTTTTTTTAATTCCCCAAGAATTACTGTCAGGTTGTTATAGATTGTTTCAAAATCTGCATTTCCTTGTGGGTTTTTTGTGGCCTTGGAGATAATAACAGTATGTTTCTTTAAGCCCCATGATGGTTTATAATTTAATTTTACGAAGAGATTCAATTATCTTGTTAGATATAAATGGCATCTGAAAGGTCCGCAGATACGCACATGAATGGAAAGGGTGGCCAGATGGATGTAACAGATCATGTTTCTGAGTCTGGAAGCAAAAGGTAAGTATTTTTTCCCCCTGCCTTTTCCATTATCAACAGATGAGTTCATCTTATGTGGGTTTCTTGCATGTGTGTGTATGATTTGCTGGCTCCTGCTTGTGGTATAGGAAAAAACATTAACATTGGATTAAAATGGCTTGCAGTGTCTCATTTTCATTAATTTATGCTAGAGAGATATGTAATAATATTTACTGATTTCTTGGTAGCTTTGTCTTCAGTCCACAATGCCTTGTGTTGTCAATATGGTAGCTTCACTGCTGTGTTCTTGATTCCTTTGTGTCAAGTCTTTTGGGCTGTAACAGAGACATCCAGTTTTCTGGATAGTTTGTCCTCCATGGTATTTGCTTCATGTCACTTTGAGCAATTCTTGAGACAGCTGCTTGTTTTTCTTTTCCTTATCATGATCAGCTTTAGTGCTCATTTTTTAAATGATGTAGACTTTATAACTGTGACGGCTGTGACTTCAACAGTTGTAGTTGTTTCTATTGCCACAACCATATGCCATGGTGAGACTGTACCTATTTAATTTCTGTCTGTCTTAAACACCCAAAGCCTCTTGGGTGTGCGTATGAAAGGTAGCAATGTCAGCATTGGGAGTGTTCTCTTACCAAATGCAGACAAGTCTGAAATAATATATGGATTCTAATTGGAATTAATAGTAGCTATTTGGGCCATCTGGGCCCTAAAATGAGGGAGGCATTATTGGTTTTACTTTAATAAATATTTGAGCCTTAGGCAAATTCTACACAAAAATGGCTCCTTCTGTTCATTTGTCTTGTGGATACAGTATAATATAATAACCAGATGATGCAAGTCTATATGTACATTAGAAAGAAACCAAACAGAAATAGCGTGAGAGAAACTAGGAAGGCAATATTGGTATCGGATTGCATGCTGTTTCATAAGCTACTGAAATTTGAAAGACTTTTTTCTTCATTTGGTCTGAAAGGTTACTTTCTTTACAAGCAGCATTGAGTTTTAGAATGCACTGTTTTCTAATCTTTTGGCACTTTTGTTTAATTTTGTGGGAGGCATAAAATCAAGGGTGACAGTAATCAAGTGTCTCAAAGTGGTTACAGCATCAGATTAGGATCTGGGAGACCCAAATCCCACTGTGGCCTGGAATCTCACTGAGTGACTGTGGGCCAGTCCCACACTCTCAGTCTAACCTACCTCAAAAGGTTGCCGTGAGGCTAAACTGGAGGGAAATTGCTTTGGATCCCTATTGGGGGAAAAGGCGGGGTATAAATTAATACATAAATAAATCCATGAGAAGAGAATAATATCTTGTATTTTAGACTAAAGTTTATATACACACTATAGAGTATGGAAGAAATTGCCATTGTATGCCATATCCTCAGTCTGAATGTGTTGGAAGTTCCAGATTTCCCCCAGATAAATAAAGTAAAAGAAATAACTGATGATATTAAGACTAGAGAAATGCATCATGATCTATCTGTTACATTTTTAGTCTATCCTATGTGGCAGAAATAACTCCCACCTCCCTCATTTTAGTCTCATTTAGATTAGGCTGAGAGAAACTAGTTTAGGGATACCAGTTTAGGGATTCCTGGGGATCACTGGAATTACAGCTCATCTCCAGACTATAGAGATCAGTTCCCCTGGAGAAAATGGATGCTTTGGAGGGTGGACTCTATGGCATTATACCCCACTGAGGTCCCTGTCCTCTCCAGGCTCCATCGCAAAGTCTCCAGGAGTTTCCCAACCTGGATCTGGCCACCCTAGGCTCCTCCCGACTCCCCACCAGTTGCCAGGGAGGACCTGGAAACCCTATTGCTGGCTGTTGGTCAACTCAGAATAAGAGAAACACCTATGAAATAAGTTGAAGAAAGATCTGGGCATCAGAATGGAGGAGAAAGAAAGGCATACCACCAGAATCTGTGTTAGAAGGAGATGAAACAGCAAGGGAAACATGGCAAGAGATAAACCCTGTGTGGAGTTGGGCAGGCTCCTTTGTGGCGATGAAGGGATGTTTCCTAGAAGTAAATGGGTGTGGGGCAGAATGCTTTTTAGGCCAGGGGAAAGCTGAGTTCTTCCTTGTTGAGGCTTGTTCCCCTCTCATTTGTAGGAAGGGGGCAATGGTGGGTTGGGGCCAGGGTTGCCAGCTTCAGGTTAGGACATACCTGGAGATTTTGGGGGTGAAGCTTGAGGAGGGAAGGGCTTGGAGAGGGGAGGGACTTCGATGCCATAGAGTCCAGTTGCCAAAGCGGCCATTTTTTCCACGTGAACTGATCTCTGTCACCTGGAGATCAGTTGTAATAGCGGGAGATCTCCAGCCATCACCTGGAGGTTGGCAACCCTAGTTTGGGGGCCATTTTCTGTGCCATCCTGGTTATAGTGTGAGCTGTAAATTCTGGAGAGCATCAAGGAGGTTTTTGAATCTGTCCCATGCAGACACCATATTTGGAGAGTTTGGTGGGCAGAGTTTTTTAAAAACACACATTTGACTTGACATCTTTTTTTAAAATGTAGTTTCTAGAAATAATGAACAAAATGCATCAAGAATGACCTGAAATTTATCGTCATTTTGCATTATATCTTCCTTAAGTGTCAGGGAGTTTTAATGTTTATTTTTAAATGTTCTCATTCAAATTCTGAATAAAATCTATTCATGTGCTTTTTAGCAATGAAAAAAAGAAAACCAAAGAAAAGCCCAATATGGTCAGCCCATTTACAATGGTAAGTCATCTACATACTGAACTTGTATCAGTGCACACAAATATAGCCTCCATGCAGACATGGTACTGATTTGTTCTTAACCACAGTTAAGAGATTGACTGGGGGCTCTTGTACTCTCTCGCCTTCTTCTCTTATTTTTGTGGAGAATGGGAGGGATGGGGACATGTTTTTGATCTCCTGACCTCAATTTGTATAGGGTTGCAAGTGGAGCCTGGAGTTCTCCCAGTATTACTACCGATCCACAGACTACAGAGGTCGGTTTGCCTGGAGAAAATGGTAGCTCTACGCAATCACATCCTTGCTCACCTTTTTCCCTTCCCCAAACTCTGACTTCCCCAGGCTCCATCCCCAAATCTCCAGGACTTTCCCTACCCAGAGGTGACATCCGTAAATGGACAGCTAACAAGCAACTAATTCACAATCTTTAAATTGGAGTTACTTTTTCAATACAGTATGAGTCCAGACAATTGGGTCGACATTTAGTGGCTCCAGGATTATTGTGATAGAACTTATACTTGCAAGATATGTTGTTATATTAGTCTAGTGTGTTAATTTGAAGACTTTCCCTAAGGTAGGAGCAGTTCAATCAGTTCAGAGTGCTTGCATGAACCTGTTGGAGTTGCTACCTGGATTAAAGTTGTTTGAACTACTCCTCATTCTTTTGGTCTCTATTTTGAAACACAGAAACATCACAAGGATGCCCTGATCTTCTTGTTAAACAATGAAGATATGCGCAACTGGGAAATGCTGCTAACATGGAGCCTGGGGACTGGGATACCTCGGCAGCAAGAGCTGGGGGCAGTTAGCCAGGCTGAGGTAGAATGGGAGCTGAAGTTGGACACAAAGACTGCCCCCACCGGGGTGATATCTGGGACTAGGACAGCTTGGTGGGACAGGCATGGCACTGTACCAGAAGACTGGGAATAGTGTGGATGTTACAATATACTGTTTGCTGCCCTGAGCCGGACGCTGGTTGGGAAAGGGCGGGATAAAAATCAAAAATGAATAAATATGTACAGTTACTGTTGACCTGCCTGCCTCGTGTATGCTTTCTGACTGCCCTGATCCATAGAGTGGAGGCCACTGCTCAGCCTACTACAGCCCACCATACCCAGTGAGTCCTGCAACTCCACCAATCCAGCTCTGACAGGGGTCACAAAATGTGCTAGATAGTGTCATGGATCTTTGCTTAATAGGGTTGGAAAACTCCTGGATATTTTGGGAGTGGAGCCTAGAAAGGGCGAAGTTTGGGGAGGGAAGGGACCTCACTGAGGTATGATGTCATATAGTCTACCTTCCAAAGCAGCCATTTCCTCCAGGGGAGCTGATCTCTGTAGTCTGGAAATCAGTGGTAATTCCAGGAAATCTTTGCCCCCCCACATGGAGGTTGGCAACCCTAGTGTTTAATGTAGTGTAAGAATGTCAGTGTCATGCAACAGAAGAAAATAGTAGATTTTTCATTTAATATTTGGTATTAATGTTTGTGCAGTAATCACCCACGGGAATATGCTAGAGATTGTAAATGGCTATCATTAAATGTGCCATCATGGAGAAATTTCTTTTCACTCGTGGATTTTTTTTGTTTGTTTTCAGTTTCGTTACTCCGACTGGCAGGATAAGTTATTGATGGTGCTAGGCACTGTCTTTGCCGCTGCTCACGGAGCTTCCCTCCCAGCCATGATGATTATTTTTGGAGATATGACGGATAGCTTCGTTGCTTCAGGAATTGTTCCAGGTAAGAGCTGTCCTGTGGACCAAGAGATTTACAGTACGATAATGCCACGGAAAAAAGGATGAAGGTCTAGCCCATGGATAAATCACCCCTATGAAAACTACCAAAAGCTGCAAGTGCATAGGAAGCATTGACCAGAGTAGTCAAACGCAAAAAAAGAAAAGAAAAAAGCAGTCCTGTCTTTGCAATCTTATTTTGACCAAATTTTCACAGAAACTTTCATGTGTTTCCTACATGTATAGGACTGAACCAAGTACACATTTAGAATTTTATGCAAGGCAGATACCGGTTAATTGTAGTAAACCTAAAAGGTGAGCATAACCTGAAGAATCTTTCTCCCATTTAACTTAATGGGGCACACTTGTTAGGAAGGAAGGAAGGATCAGACTGCATGTCCCATGTATTTCAGGGGCATTTGGCTTGGAAATGTGTAACACTGCTTGGAATGATTTTTTCTTTTGCTGTATATCCTAATTAAATTTCTCTATCTGCATATCTAAATAAATCTTTTAAAATTGTTTTTTAATTATATAAATGGGAAGAGGTCATAATGTAAATTAATGAGGTAGGATGTGGAATACAGAATTATAAGTTTAGGGGCTTTTAAATAATTATTTTGCCATTCTGGAGTACCAGAGTGCCTTGATAATTGCCCACACCATCTCCATTTATTTACTTGATTATGAAGTATTTCCTATGATGAGGACTGCATATCTGTTTATCTAGATGGCCTTTTAATTAGACTCTTCTGAAGCCCTACTACCATCATTTCAGAAAAAGAAGGAGTTGGGGGGAACTTTGGTATATTGCTGTGATAGGAAAATTGCGAGAATTGTGCAATATGAGAAATTACAACTTTGATGAATTAGCAAATGGAATCCCCAGGATATCTGGGGTGAATGGATGAGTAGATAAAGCTAATCATTGGGGTCTCTGTACAGTCACACATAGGAACTATGCTTTCAGAAGCCACCTGCAGAAAATTCTAGAGCTCATAGGAGTCGGAGATGGTCCCAGTCCCCTCTAGCGGTTTTCCCCACCTTTGAGTCGCATGCTTCAGCCCTCACGTTTATCTTTTCCTCTGTGGAGAGTAGGCAATTTAGAAGGGCACTCTTTCTGTTTGTTTCTTTGAGGTAAATTCCATCTCTTCTAAAATTATCTGTAAAGGATGCAGGGCTCTGCACTCCCCAGTCTCCCCCTAGCTGCAGGGAGCTAGAATGCCATAGATGCACACCTACAGTGTCTAGTCAGCATCAGAACATCATAATTAAGCCACTGGAGGACACACCAACTCTGCCCCTTTTAATTTTTCAGCTTTTTATGTTTGGTTCTTGAAGATCGTCATAGAAACCTCACTACTTCTGTTGTAGTCCACCACACTGATCCCAACATACTACTGGAACCTTCTTCTCACTCCAGTTCCAAACCAAAATCTCTGTATGAATCATCTCCAAACAATGCCTTCATTGATCCAATAGCATCTAGTAAAGATTTGATGCTTTTCTACAGCTTCTGCATGTGGCTAATGTCTAGGACACTGAAATGAGCCACACAGTTCAGCAATCGTGGGTCCTGTTTTTTGGGTCTTGCAGTCTATAGAGAGGAAAGGCAGTGTAGTGTAGCACAGTATCGTCAGAAGCTAAGCAGGGTCAGTACTTGGATGGGAGACCACCAAGGAGGATCATAGAGGAAGGCAATGGCAAACTACCTCTGTCTCTCACTTGCCTTGAAAGGCTCTTGCTGGGGCTGGTTGTGACTTGACAGTCCATAGCCCCTTGCTGGGAGCCAGCATGGTGTAGTGGTTAAGAGTGGTGGTTTGGAGTGGTGGACTCTAATCTGGAGAACCGGGTTTGATTCCCCACTCCTCCACATGAGCACTGGTCACTAATCTGGTGAACTGGATTGGTTTCCTCACTCCTCCACATGAAGCCAGCTGGATGACCCTGGGCTAGTCACAGCTCTCTCAGCCCCACCGACCTCATAGGGTGTCTGTTGTGGGTAGGGGAAGGGAAGGTGATTGTAAGCCGATTTGAGTCTCCCTTAACTGGTAGAGAAAATTGGCATATAAAAACCAACTCTTTCTTCTTCTACATATGTACTGTTTATAGATCCTATAGCTTTCCTTATTATGAAGAAGTTACTGATAGTTTGTAAGCCTTTAGCAAAAGCTACCATCAGTTCCATTCCATCCCTTGCCAAAAATAATTTGAGAATATGTACGAAACTAGATAGGAAGCTGCTCCTACCATTTTCACACCCCACAGCCAATGCTGTTATTGTCAAAGCATTCATCAGACACTACCCCATCAGTGCCAATGCTAGAAACAAAGCAGATGTTGCATTTACCAATAACTGAGATTGATTGAGTGGTCACATTCCTCTGTATTACCTTGCTGTGAGCCTTGTGACAAAGGTAGTTGGTACCTCAATGGCTGCAAGAAGACTGAAGAATGAAGCATAAGCCCTTCTCGTGTGACCCAAAGGCAGGAAAGAATGTCAAGGGAGAGGGGAGTGCTTCCCACTCCTAGACCTCTACATTTCTCTGCAGCAGGTCTGCGTAAGTGGACTTCCCATTTGTGACTGCACAGATGACCATGACGGATGTCAGTTACAAGTAAGTGCAACTATGTTTTCAATTTAGAAAAAGGTGATAGAGGATTTGTGATTTAAATGGATGGATGCAAATTCAGCTGGGAATAACAGGTCACAAATGGTGAGCAAGGAAGTCAGCGGCAAAAAAGAGGGCCATCATCAGATGGCTCTGAATGCAAGCAAGAGACATCATTGAATTGTTACCTCTTTAAAGGTACAAGTAGAGAAGTAACAGGGGAGTAGGATTCTGATCATGGACCATAGGATGAGCAAAAAATGAATTGTTGATTGTATATTTTCTTGTTGGATTTGTTTCATTCCCCCCTTTTTTCTGTTTAATGTTTCTGTAGACAATATTTCTATAGTTAATATTTCTGGGAATCCATTAGAGGCACTGGAAGAAAAAATGACCAGGTATTTTTTGTTTGATATCTTGAACTTTTTTGTTGTTGCTGCTGTTATGCAATATCAGGCCCATGATGGCAGGGTTGCCCACCAGGAGGATAGCTTTGATGTGGGGGAAACCAGTGCAGAAATGGAGCTTGCAGGCTGTTTATTTCATATTTCCTTTAATGCACGGAATGGCATAGTTCTTTGATTAGGTTACTAGGTATGAGGCATAGCTGCTTTCTCACTGGCGTCACTGGGTCATTATTTACAGATTTTTAGCACTCTCGTTTATATTAAGGAAGGGTAATCTATGGTACTTTGGACCCTTTTGACTGTCTTGTTCCACAGAGATAACAATATGTGGTGATTTGAAACACTGCCATGTTTGGTGAGAAAAACCTGGTCTCCAGACGTATCTGACTGCCAGTGTGATACAATGGTTAAGAGCAGCGGACTCTAATCTGGAGAGCTGGGTTTGATTCCCCACTCCTCCACATGAGCAGCGGACTCTAATCTGGAGAACTGGGTTTGTTTCCCCACTCCTCCACATGAAGCCTCCTGGGGGTGACCTTGGGCTATTCTCGGTTCTCTTAGAACTCTCTCAGCCTCACCTTCCTCACAAGGTGCCTGTTGTGGGAGGGAAGGCAAGGTGATTGTAAGCTGCTTTGAGACTCCTTACAGTAGAGAAAAATGGGGTATAAAAACCAACTCTTATTATTATTATTATTTCGAACAAGTCGTGGAGGGATCTAGTTAGACTGCAAAGGATGTCCCAAAGTTCTCTTCTTTCCTTTTCAGGGAGGAAGTAGTTATATTCTGCAGACAAAGGCTAGCTAGCAAAGGGTTCAGCAGAGCTTGCACTTGCAAAGAACGTTGGAACAAATACTTCAAAAGTCAATGTGTGTACTGCAATTCTCCATACTAGCTCATTAGTCCAGCTAATGGGAAATGCATGGTGGATGACAGCAGCTGCTCACAGGTGACTGTAACATATGCAAATGCCTTGTCATTCCACCAAACCAAATGGCTCTTTCCAGGTCTGTGCCACTGCTAGCCATGAAAGAGCTAGGCTAGGCTCCTGATCCAGGGGAGCAATGTGACAATCATTTCTATGTACTATGACTCCTGTGTAGAACTGCTTCCTTGGGATGTGTTTCCAAGTGGCAAAAGTAACCTATAGTCAGCTGTAAGTATGGGAGTGTTAAAGGGCGAAGTGACTGTTCCCTGAATTGGCCTCACTTTCCCATTCCCTCCCCAACATTCCTTCACCTATTGCTCTGTCTTCTTTCTCCTCCTTCCACTCACATCCATTTGAACTGAACTCTGACTTTTCCCCTTCTTCTTTGGGTTCCTCATGACTTTGGTGTAAAGATCATGCCAGCATAGCAAACTAAATTTGCACAACTAATTCCATTCATACCGTCTGAGAGCTAGTGCTGTATCATGGCTAAGAGTGCCAGATTAGGACCGGGGAGACACTGGTTCAAATCCTCACTGTCATCTGAAGTATACTCAGGTGAACTTGGCCCTGTCTCTCTTAATCTACTTCACCAGGTTGTTTTAAAATTGAATGGTGGAAGAGAGAACCGGGCATACTACCCTGAACTTCTTGTGGAAAGGTCAGGATCGATATCTGTTATACAGAAATGTGATGAATAGTTTGTCTTTTTGAAGGGCTAGATCATGCTTGCGCATGACAGAGGAATACATACCTTGAATGAAAGGCATGCCTGAGCTTGCCAATGAAATCAGTTAATCATTGGCAAATGTGATGAGGTTGGTTTCCTGTGGTTTAGAAAAAAGTCCACAGGCATACAAAGGGCAAGTGAAAAGATAAAGAGGTATAGGATTATGGCTGTGTAATATACACATACTAGTTACTGTCACAAACATTGAATGAAACTTAATGGCACGTATCATAGACAGTCTTATCCTTAAATATGTAAATTTGTTCTCTTGCACCTTCTTCATAAGGTACATCCACACTACCCCTTTTCTTCAACCATGTTTGTTCAGTTATTCCTGAGAATCTCGATGACATTCCTCCCAGACCATTGCATTCCCATGTTTGCTTTGTGGTAGTACCATTATTGTTAAGGAGGTCTTTTTAAAACTTCTTCTCCAAGGTGGGAGTATTCTTTTTCTTCACACCGATCCTTGTCCATCCTTGAGGGAGCATCTCTCCCAGTATGAACCTGTGCAGCAAATCCAGGCCTCTGATATGGGCATTTTCTCTATTCCTTCCCACAAGCTCATTAAAGCTGCTGCTGCTCAGTCTCCAGCTTTTTCAGTAGCGCAAGTAGGGCTGCCAGGTCCCCCCTCTCCTCCGGCGGGAGGCTATGGGGCTGAGGTTGGGATTGTGCCTGCGCATGTGCATAACTTCTGGTCTACAACCGGAAGTGCTGCCTCGCAAGGGGCCTTATACCTCTTAGTTTGAGTGGTAACGTGGCCCTTTACCACTCAAACTAAGAGTTTGGCCCTTTGCGAGCCGGCACTTCCGGTTGTAGACACAAGAGCTGAGAACTGGCTCATCCTTTCCTCCCTCCCTCTCATGATCTGCCTAAATTCATAGAATCAGCATTGTTGTCAGAAGGTCATCTAGTCTCTGCTTAAAACTTCCAAAGAAGGAGAGCCCACTACCTCTTGAGGAAGACTGCTCTACTGAGGAACTACTCTAACTGTCAGGAATAGGGTTGTGCATACCGATAAAAATGAACCAAAAATAAACCCAAAATTAGCCATTTTGGCAATATTCAGGCTTTGGGTTTACCGCATGCCAAAACCTGGGGATCTCCCCGAAGCTGAATAGGTGCCTCCCGAAAAAGCCAAATAATTATTCGGCTTTTTTGGGTTAGGCTATTGGTCTTTGCTCAGAGGCACCGCTCTGTGCTTTCTCCTTTTTCTATATTTTTTTCTTTTTACTGGTTTTGTTAAGGCTCATAGTTGGGGCCCTTTTGAGATGGGGATCGTGTAATTGGAGCCAACTTGGTCTGACCAACCATTCAGTGGGTTGATCTGGATCAAGCATAAGGGTCTGGCCAACCATTCAGTGGATTAATCTGGATAAAGCATAAAGTTTTTTTTAAAAGATGGGGCACACCCAGAGTTGTCCGAAGGGATATACCCTCCAACTAAAAAGAGCCAGCTTCAACAGCTGCTGACCACCAGGCTTTCAAAGGAGATTCCCTTACCCACACAGATGAGCAATCTCCTTCAGACAGTCCCCATGGTCAAGCCTTCGGCTGGCTCCGATATCACCCCCCCCTCCCATGAAAACCTGCTTTCCAAAAGAATGTCGCTCTGAGTAGAGGTTTTGTTTCCCCGCACCGTGACTATCTCTTGAAATCAGATTTTTGATTACCATAATAAAGAAATACTGGTCAAGGACTGCAATAAATTATAATGAATGAAAATACCATAATAAGGGCCTGCTCACAGGATGTCATTGCCACCAAAAGAAATGCTTTCCGTGACTTATTTTTCTTGAATTTAAGCTTTTTTCCTCCATTTGGAAGCTAATTTGCATGGACATCGTGCTATGCGCCACAGATACGAAGGCAGCCCCCAGACTTTGAGGTGCCAGCCTGGCAATTGGCTCTTTCCATCAGTCCTCAGTAACGCTGAACTTCTGAACCTGAAAACCGATAGACAGCTCGGCTGGCAAATGCCTGGAGGATGGGGGCGAACCCTTTCGAGCCCCTAAATTGGACCCCCTGTCCCAGAGTTCACCAAACTTCAGTGACTGTTTGAGGAGAGTCCATTGCAGCCCCGCTGCAAATTTGGGGACTCTGCCTTCAAAAATGCCCCCACAGCAGCTTTGAAAAAATCCCCATAGACTATAATGGACCCTAATTCTTCAGTAAACTCGGAAATAAGCCGAATGCCGATATTTACTAGTATAGGTATTCAGCTTATTCCAGGTTTACAAAAAAAAATTGGGTCCAATAAACCCAAAATCTTTGCACAACCCTACTCAGGAGGTTCTTCCTAATGTTTAGCCGAAAATGCCTTTGATTTAATTTCAACCTGCTGGTTCGGGTCTGACCTTCTGGGGCAACAGAAAAAACTCCACTCCATCCTCTATATGACAGCCCTTCAGATACTTGAA
Source organism: Euleptes europaea (assembly GCF_029931775.1). Lineage (NCBI taxonomy): Eukaryota > Metazoa > Chordata > Lepidosauria > Squamata > Sphaerodactylidae > Euleptes > Euleptes europaea. Next base: position 54,520,384 of record NC_079322.1, read on the forward strand.
GATGGTTATCATATCACCTCTCAGTCATCTCCTCTCCAGGCTAAACATACCGCTCCAGACTGCTCACCATCTTCGTATTGTACCAGTTTTTGCTTTTGTCTACTGCTCCTATGCATGTTTACTCAAAAGTAAGCTCCATTGATTTCACAGGGCCCTACTCCCAAGCAAGTGTGTGTGGGACTGTACCTTGTTATCCTGTCTCTGTTTATTGGGTTTTTTAACTGCAACTTTTTATGCTGTATCAGATGCTGCCATTCCATCGTGGTAACAGTTGATTATGTCAAAGGTACTGTCTGCTTTTGTGATTATAAGTTCACAGACAAAACAAACTATTCCTAAAATCAATTTGTCTCTCTCATGCTGTGAATTAACATACTGCTCTTGACTTTGCCTCTTCAATTTTGTGTTTGTAGATATGCATACTACTATTCAGCAATAGGGTTTGGTGTTCTTGTGGTAGCCTACATACATATTTCATTTTGGAGCCTGGCAGCGGGCCGTCAGGTCAAGAAAATTAGGCAACATTTTTTCCATGCCATTCTGCGTCAGGAAATCGGATGGTTTGATGTGAATGATGTTGGGGAACTAAATACTCGACTTATAGAGTGAGTATATATTTTATACTTGGTTATCATGTTTTCTTCAGAAGGTATTGGTTTTAATTTTGGTTCCTAGCTTTGTGTATTTTTCTTAAAGCAGAGCTTCTTGTATTTTGATGAGATTTTAGGGGTTGGGGCTTTAAAGTAAACTCCTCGTACTGTGTGTTTTGCCTTAAAATTAGGAGAGGTAGTAAATTGCAACTCTCAATAAAGAAGGGGATTAGGTTGGATTGCAAAAATGAGAAGTCCATTTGCAGAGGCATTAGTACATCTCCTATGATCTGAAAAGATTTCTTGTACAAAGGAATGAGTGCAAAGATTTTTTAAAAATCTGTTTGCTTCAGCAAAACAAATAATTGTGGTATCCTAAAATCTGGCAATATCCATATTTATTTATTTCATTTATTTATTCGACTTCTAGCCTGCCCTCCAACCCCCATCCAAGGCTGGGCTCATCATACATATGGGATATGAATGTAAAATATAGTGATATGACCATTTCATCTAGGAAGCATCATTGGTTCGTGTTTAGGGATGTATATTTCTACTCCCTGAATACTACATTGACCAATTCACTTTAAATTTACTTTTTTTTTAGTGATGTTTCCAAAATCAACGAAGGAATTGGCGACAAAATGTCAATCCTAATCCAGGGAATTTCTACATTTCTAGCAGGAATTATAGTCGGGTTCATTAAAGGGTGGAAACTAACTCTTGTAATACTGGCAGTCAGTCCTGTTCTAGGACTCTCTGCTGCGATATGGGCAAAGGTAATGTATATTTCTACTGATATGTAAAATGCACAACTAATATTTTTGGTTATGAACATGCCATTATAATTGCCTTAAAAGCGAGTTCTTCATTCTGTGTTTTGGTAGTTTATAACAGTGATTAGTAATATGTGGCCTGAACTGGTCAACAGCACCATGTCTGTAGCACATGCAGATTCAGATATAGACTGAAAGAACTTTTCTGGTGGTGGTGATATGGAAGGGTGGCCTTGATAGACAAAATTATGGCCTATGGTTTATTTATTGCTGACTCATGGTACATTAGTAAGTAAGACTGCCACTTAGTATAACGTTTGTAAAATTGCTTTAAATGGTGGAGTCCTGACAGTTAAGAAAGAGTCTTCGTTTTTTGCTAGAGGTATTATGTAGGTAAGGTAATGAAGCAAGTGCTCTAGACCAAAGCTTCTTAAACTGTGGGGGTCACAAAATGTGGGGGTCGCAAAAAATTTATTTGCTTTATTATCAATAAATGTTTGATTTGTATACCTTTTTTATATGCTATATACCCGGGGTCGCGTAAAAAATTTCTTGGGCAAAAAGGGGTCATGAGTGAAAAATGTTTAAGAAACTTTGCTCTAGACCACATATAGAATTTGACTAATGGGACTGAAATACTGTTTTTCCTATAGGTCCTTTCTACATTCACCGGCAAGGAGCTTGCTGCCTATGCAAAAGCTGGATCAGTAGCAGAGGAGGTTCTGGCAGCAATTAGGACAGTAATGGCTTTTGGAGGACAGAAGAAAGAAATCGAGAGGTTAGGGAAATGTTTTGTGTTATTAATTTTAAACAACCACCCCAGGTATGTTGTATGTGTCTAGATCATTCAGTAGTCTATATTGACCCATTTCAAATGGAACACCTCTGGGCTTGGGACCTGTCCACGTGGCTATAACAACAAGGGTAAGTTAGGCAGCATGTCTGTAGCATTTTTGTTCCTTGTTGATCCTTGAACAACAATTCCCTGGTGAGCTTTTTTGGTCCACAGACAATGGACAATCTATAGTCCAGGTTCTGAAGTCCCTCTATACCTCTGCTGTACTGATGTCAACATGTGTGGTGCAGAAAAACATGCACATTAGACTAGGGTCGGCAGATCTCACTTTGCCACAGGCGGGAGGTTTTTGGGGCGGAGCCTGAGGAGGGCGAGGTTTGTGGAGCGGAGGGACTTCAATGCCATAGAGTCCAATGGCCAAAGTGGCCATTTTCTTCAGGTGAACTGATCTCTATCGGCTGGAAATCAGTTGTAATAACAAGAGATCTCCAGATAGTACATGGAGCTTGGCAACCCTACACTAGTCACAAGTCAGAATGAATGCGGCCTACTTTCCTGCAATGTCCTCACTAAAAAGTGATTCCCCCCTCTGAGAAAGAGGACCATGATTGTCCCAGTGACTGCTCTCTCACTTAATAATGAACCACATACCTGGTGCCTTCCCAGGACATGGGGAACAACAAAGCACCCTGCCCTGGACCCTGGCACATAGTCTAGCCTGCTTGCCATCAGGATCAGATAATAATTTTCTTCCTTTCTCTGAAGTGAAAGAAATATGATGTTCATAATATGATCATTTTATAACTGCAACTGTTGACCCAACAGTATGGCCTATGAACATGCATCACCTTAGAACACCCTGAACCAGTGAAGTGGCTTGAGAGTACATCTCTTGACCCTAAACCCATTTTTGGCTTTTGCCAAGTCCCTCATAACGACAACTATGTCTGTTGAGGCAAACCTGAGGAGGGAGTGGAACAGTGAGTATAACCAACACGTTGGACTAGGGCACTTGAAAATTGAACTTTGTGCCAAAGAGGTCTTATCTTTGGGCCTGTCATATCCCGCAAAAAATACTTTTGAAGACTTTTTGGATGGCATTTAGGCTTCTCGTGCATAGAAGGGCCAACTCAGTGACATGCTGGATATACAAACACCTCATGGCAAACATAATCCATGTAATGTGGGAATGTTGCTTTACAGCTTCATTGGGGAAAGAAATGGAGAGATGGATTTGGTTCTGGAGACTTCCCTCATCTTTCTTCTAGGATATATACCAATAACTGGGTGGGGGGTCACTTGGGACAGACTGAATCCTGAGAGCTGCTGTTGTAGTAAAAAGACCAATTTTGCAAAAATTGAAAAATCATTTGTTACCAGCAATAACATGATGGGTGGATGACAGATGATAAAATAATATAAACACTAAATGATGTAATACGCACTCTGAAAGATGTAATACGCACTATGTGTGTGTGCGTGTGTGCGTGTGTATATGTATGTGTGTGTGTGTATTTATGCCAAAGCAAATAAAAATTAAGATAAAAGTGCATTTAGCTGTCCAGGGCTAATTATATTTAATCAATATTTTGTTCTCCCTTTAGGTATCGTAAAAATTTAGAAGATGCTAAAAATCTTGGAATCAGGAAGGCTGTTACAGCCAACATTTCCATGGGAGTTGCTTTCTTATTAATATATGCCGCTTATGCCCTTGCTTTCTGGTATGGAACATCTTTGATATTATATGAAGACTACACTATTGGGAAAGTCCTTATAGTAAGTATTAGTGGAGAGCTGCATACTTTCCTTGTACAATAAAGATGACCAAATTTTGTGTTGAGGCTTAGTAAAATAAATGAGGTTGGGATGGCATCTGTGACCGAAATTTCAAAACTGTGGATGTTTTCCTTCATAGATTTGGTCATCTTTGTAGATTTGGATTGTCTAACCTTGTGCCGACTGCAGAAAGTCATGAGACTTTACTACCGGTATATGTTTTTACGTAAACATAGGAACCTTCACATCATCTCCTGTTCACAATGTATAAACCCGGGGCGTGTATGTGTGTATTTTTAACCAAGAATGGCGCATGTGTAGAAAAGGAGCAAAACCTTGCCCCCCCCCCTTAATTTGCACTCTGTAGCTTTAACTTCTCCACTCTCAGTTCTGATACTGGAAATGATCCAGCAGAAAGAGCAATCTTAAAGCAATGGAGTCCCTGAGATGGGTGCGGCAGAGCAAAGTTTCACTCCTCTCCCCCAGGTGTTCTGCACTTCCCCACTGTACTTGCTTCATGGACGGGGGAGAGGAGACCATAAATACATATTGAGTAATCTTGTCACATCTAGGTTGATCCTAGGTGGATCTGTCAACTACCATGCCATCAGGAATCACTGTTAAGTCTAGAGCTGCATTGTCTTTCCTTAGATTGTATTATCTTGCCTGCTCTCTTTAGCTACATCCTATCAGCAGGCTCTGTGCAAAGATGGAAAGAAAACCCATATTACTAGCAATGTGGCTGACAATTCTGCTTTAACCCAGCTAACCTCTGTGTGGTTTAAACAAACAAAAATCCAATTGGCGTCTGCTTCTAATAAGTAACCGAAGGTATAATAACCAGATAGTTCTCCTTAGCATGCCTCATTGAAATGAACAGGTGCTAGGGGCCTTGTCAGCCCTGGCCCCAGCCTGAAGAAACTCCCTTTCAAGTGAGACCAGGGCCCTGCAGGACCTTAAAGAGTTCCACAGGGCCTGTAAAACAGAGATATTCCACCAGGCCTATAGTTGACGGCGGCTACCGTTTCCATCAGGGCTGGCCTCCCTACCCCCCTCTCCTCCTGGTGGTACCATATTATGATTATTATGCTCTAGGATGAGCACCATCTGTCTGAAAGTTTTCAATTGCTGAAGTTATTAGGATTTTTTAATGTTTATTTATTGATTATGTATTTATGGTTGTCAGTCAGCCCTGGTTAGTATTTGGATGGGAGACTACCAAGGAATACCAGGGTTGCTGTGCAGAGGAAGGGCACTGGCAAACCACCTCTGTTGGTCTCTTGCCATGAACCCCCCCAAAAGGGGTCGCCATAAGTCGGCTGCGACTTGACAGCACTTTACACACACATTTATGGTTGTCACATTGTATTTGTCACATTGATACTTGCTGGTAGCCGCCCTGCACTCGGCCTTGGCTGGCCATGAGGTCGGGTTCAAAATTGAATAAATAAATATACTGCTGTGTTTTCAGGCAGCTCCCATTACCCTAAGTGGGGGATGCACAGGAGACCTTCCCTGCAGATTGTGCCCCTTGGGTAGGCTTGCCAGGCCCCGCAGCTCTGCCGGCGGGAGCTTCGCGGGGCCGTGGCGTTAGCGCGCAATGTGCGCACGCGCAATGCGCCTACATCACTTCCAGTGTAACCTGGAAGTGACGGGGATGCTCTAGCGATCCCGGCCAAAACTCTATGGTTTCCATAGAGTTTTATCCAAGGGTGCTAGAGCGTCCACGTCACTTTCGGGTTAAACCAAAAGTGATGAGTGCGCAGTGTCTGTGCGCGCGCCCGCAGTGCCCGCACACATGCCCGCAGTGCCCACCGGCTCTCAGCTGGCCAGTGGGCAGCCTGGTGGAGGAGCAGTAGTTTACCCGCCACCACCGGGCAATTGGCAACCCTACCCTTGGGTCAGATCTGCCTGTAACTTAACTGGGCCATCCTTATGGGCTCCCAACAGCTGCTGTTCTGAAGCTGGCACAGGGCTGCCTCAGGTGCTTTGGTTCTGTTTCACTCTGAGGGGGTACCATTGGGCATGCCTTGTCGCTTCCTGGCTCTTTCTGTGTCTGTACCTGCTTGGTCTGCTTGCCCTCAGTTTTTCTCACCTTGTCTGAACTTACTTCTTCAGCCAAGTATGTCCCAGCTCGCTCCCTTGACAGAGGCCCTGATTTCCTTCCATTGTTCAGCCTATCATTGTGTTAATTGGGTCCTTGTGCCAATGTCCACATGAACTCAAGTCATTACGCACGGCAGAAAAACAGCTGGATGTTGTGGTATGGGGAGGCTCCACAGGACTCCTGCCTGTGTACTGGCATAGCATGAAAGGTTATGATTCCCAAAAAGGTTTGGACTCTGGTTATACAAAAAAAAAAAAAAAAAAAATCCCTGTCAGTATTGAAACTAAAATTTAAGAAAATATGAATGCATGTAAAGCTTCTCTAATAGTCCCATGAAGAGCCACACCCTTAAGAAGAAGAAGAAGAGTTGGCTTTTATATGCTGATTTTCTTGATTTTCCACATAAGGTGGAATCAAAATGGCTTACAATTGCTTCCCCTTCCCCTCCCACTACAGACACCCTGTGATGTAGGTGGGGCTGAGAGAGCTCTAAGAGAGCTGTAACTGGCCCATGTATCCGCACATGGCTCCTTTTATGGCCCACTTAGTTGGGGAGGGGTCTTTATGCCATCTTTCAGCAGAGGTAGTCTTACTTATCTGGCAGCCTGGGCATTTGCCCAGGGCCCCACATGGAGTGGGCCCCAGTGACTGGTGGGGGTGACAGACTACATGACCTTCTACAGAATCTATCAATTACATCATATTGTATAAAGAATAAAAAATCTGGGTTCATCTATTTAAATTTTTACTGATAGCAATAAATAAATAAATGCCAACAATTAGTTCCAGATGGCTACCTGCCATTCACAAATGAGCTAGTCCACTCACACTTGTAGTGGTATTTTTTTTAATCATGCCCATACGTCTATCCATCTAGATAGCACTTCGTCAGTTGTAACTGTTTCGTTCAAAAATGAGGCACACACATCACCAGTCTAGCCAATGTAATGTTATAGCCTACCTAGGCAAAGTTAGTCAGAAGCAATTAAATAATATTATTATCCAAGAGGGGCAGAAAAACAAAAAAGGGGGAAGAGCATAAAGGGGGCATTGCAGGCCCATTCCATTACTGTTGCCCTAGACCACAGAATCACTAAGATTGCCCCTGCCTCTCAGCTGTTCTTTGTTCTAAGGTGACATCTGTCACACACACACCCCATTGCAGGGGTTTGCAGCTGGCCAGTGGGCAGCCTGGTGGATGAGCAGTAGTTTACCCGCCACCACCGGGCAATTGGCAGGTTCAATTGGCAGGGGTTTGCAGGTTCTCCAGATATCTTGTGTTTGCAAGCAGAGGTTTCCCTCTTGCATTCAGACACTTATAGGCATTCTGATCCCCCGCCCAGAAACTCCTCACCATGCCCAAGAAGGATGTGGCAAGAAGTTTTTCAGGGGGTTCAACTGGGGGGGCGGGGGCGGTCAAGCCACAGGCCTCAGAATATGCAGCCCTTGAGTTCTATACTGCACACCCCAGACATGGTGGAATCTTTGGTTTCTTTCACCTACAGATTCCCCATGTTATATCACAACCAGCTGTTGAAGTTCCATGAGTTTCAGTAGTGCAGCAGAGGCTGCTTTTTAAGTAAATGCAAACCCAGAGGATGGTCCAAGTTCCATGTAATTAATTGGATTTGCTCCTTTTCTTATCAAAATACATCAGTGAAATTAAGGGGGAAATTGCTCTACAGCGAGGAATGTCATATTTCCCCTTCTAAAAAGAAAGAAAGAAAGAAAATGGAAAAGTTGTGTCCTCAAGACTTTACATTTACCTTTTAAAAAACAACAACTACCTAATTCACTTGGAACACATTCAGATTACAAACAGGGACATCTCAACAAACAATTACGCTAGTTACAGATAGTATTGGTTTCTAAACCACATGATTTTCACCTTGTCCTGTATATTGCCACTATTGTAATAGCTGCCTTGAACTCATCATTTGAATAAGAGTGTTTTATGATTATAGACAGCCTTCTTCTTTCATCTTAGATTTTATTCTGTGCTTTGGTAGGTCCATTTCTGCTTCTTGAAATGTAGCCCCATTGCAGTTGCCTGATATGGGGACCTCAGTCTTCACTAACATTCAGAACTATGTTTGTTTTTGTCTTGAAAATGGTTTCCATTTTAGGTCTTTTTTGCTGTGCTAATTGGAGCATTTAGCATTGGCCAGGCTACTCCAAACATGGAGGCGTTTGCTATTGCAAGAGGAGCTGCTTACGCCGTGTTTAATATTATAGATAATGTAAGTATCCATTTCAGAGCAATGACTTGTAATTGCAGAGAGCCACAAAGTCTGAGAGCTAATATAATAAGTTATAATCACCATTGGCTGAAATCCAAAGAAAAGCACTGCCGCTTCTGCATACCCCAGGAGACACTGGGCTTCCTTCTCAGATGGCAGCTGTCCCCCACCCCCCACCCCATGCAGGGTAAACCATGCTTGAAACTAAGGGGTCTTTCACAAGCAGGGTCTTATAAGGCAGTTCCAAGCAATGGAGTCACAAATCCTACTGGGCACGCCCACACTAAACTAATACGTTGTACCCCATCCATTATGTTTGTTGTTAACGGCTTCAATCTAATTTGCAGTCAATCGTTGTTTAATGCACAAAATAACAGTGCAAGCTAAGAGTCAATACCAACTGGCTAAGAGGCCAAGTGAGAAGAAAGCTCAGACTGGCCTCTGCCGTGAAATGATCGATCCACTTTATGGACGAGACACTTGTGAGGGTAACATAGTGGGTGGGCTCCTGTGTGCCTGTTAGAGTGGGAGTTGTGTACGGAGGAGTGAACAGGAGGCGAAGGTTAGCTGATACTTCCTAGTTCCCTGTTTGCAGTTTATGGTTCCTTTATTCTCCAACCCAACCTCAAATATTGATGATATTTAAAGCTGTTTTACATCCCAAAATAAGAATCAGACCACTCAAAATTATATATTTTTAAACTAGAGATTGTGCCCTACAAGGTGACTTGCAGCGCAGTCTTAATCCCAGTGTTTTATAAATCTGTTTAGGATTGTATTTATAAACTAGTGCCTGGTTCAATGCATGTGTATGCCCCCAGGGATCTCATTTGTTTGTGTTTCCAAGCAATATAAATCAATGGTATTCCTTTGGAGCACTTTGAGCACAAACCTGGCACCAGTGTTTGTCATCTTGCCCGGCACAGTTTTGAGAATGTATGTACAGTTGCCAACCTCCAGGTACTAGCTGGCAATCTCCTGCTGTTACAACTGATCTCCAGCCAATAGAGATCAGTTCACCTGGAGAACATGGCCACTTTGGCAATTGGAGTCTATGGCATTGAAGTCCCTCCCCTCCCCAAACCCCGCCCTCCTCAGGCTCTGTCCCAAAGACCTCCCGCTGGTGGCAAAGAGGAATCTGGCAACCCTAGATGTATGATTTGGGGGTGATTCAAGCTTATTTTGGGGTTCAGAGCTGTTTATCATCAGTATTTGTGGTTGAAATGGAGAATGAGACCAATGAATGCAAATTGGGAACTACCCACCAACTCCAGCCTTGTGGAAGGGAGATGAGTGGAATTCGATGGGGTAGAAGTCTTGGCATTAAGCATAGCTGGCATTTGCTTCCTTCTGCTTTGTTTCCTTCATTCCTGGAGTCGAGGTTAGAGGGCACTTTGGTTCCCTGCCCACTTCTCTTTCTGGCTGCATCTCATCTTCTCTACACAGAGAATGAAGGGGGTGCATCGGGGTGTGTGCCAGAACTTTGCTCCCAGGAGAGTAAGGAAACCCTTGTTCTTTTCAGAAAGGCTGGAGGGAGGGGGAATGAACAGTTCAATTCCTGTTCAAACCGATGGACTTTCCAGCACTGCATGTGTATGTGGAAGGGACTAGGACATGAAAGAGCCGTTGCCAGGAGTGTGAATGTGCTAAGTGCTCCATCTGTGACGCTGAAAAATCAGTGGAATTTTGCAAATGAGATTTTTTGCTTTGCTTTCAAATTGCAGCGCAGGTAAACTGGCCAAATTGGATTCGTGTATCATTTTTTTCTCTTTGATTCAGGAACCTCACATTGACAGTTTTTCAGAAACTGGTTTCAAACCGGACAAGATTAAAGGAAACCTGAGTTTCCAAAATGTCTGCTTCAATTATCCATCAAGGCCAGATGTTGAGGTACTGTAAGAAATATGACTTCCTGCTTTGCTGCTTATCCATATTTTTTAAAAAAATATTAACGAGGGAATCAGTGCACAGTTCTGAGTGTATTTAAGGTATGTAATAAAGGTCAACTGTAAGTAATCTATGGGTATATCCTATAGGAGTTGAATGGTAATTAAGGTCTTTTATGCATGGCTATTTCACTCACCGACACCCCTCTGATGACTTCGGGTCTTTGTGTTGATTATGCATGCCGTTTCTGACCGTCAGAGGTCACCTCGCTCTCCCCCTGCATTTCCTTGCATTTTGCTCACATTTTGAGGAACCTGTTTTATTTCAAATTTGAAAACGCGGGCAGAACCCAGGGAAACACAAGGGGAGAGTGAGGCAACCTCTGACGGTCGAAAACAGCAGGCATAATCAATACAAAGACCCGAAGTCGTCGGAGGGGTGACAGCGAGTGAAACAGCCATGCATGAGAGACCTAAGACCCGCTTTGTAAATGTTGAACATCTTGGGGGCGGGGAGCGTTAATGCTATTTAGGCTTCATTGAATGGGATAGCTTTCTGTCAAACTGGCCAACCTTGTGAGACCTTGAGCTGTGGCAGCAGCTGTTTAGATTCAGCAGAATGATTCCAGCACTGGGGGAAAACTTGTTCTCTGACACTGAGATTAGGGTTCAACTCCAGGGCTACAGATGCTGTTTACTGCTGTTTCAGAAGCCCTCTGAGATCCCTACATAGTGAATGGGGGTGCCATCAAGTCACTTTCGACTCATGGCGACCCTATGAATCAATGTCCTCCAAAATGTCCTGTCTTTGACAGCCTTGCTCAGGTCTTGCAAATTGAGGGCTGTGGCTTCCTTTATTGAATCAATCCATTTCTTGTTGGGTCTTCCTCTTTTGCTGCTGCCCTCAACCTTTCCTAGCATGACTGTCTTTTCTAGTGACTCTTGCCTTCTCATAATGTGACCAAAATATGATAGCCTCAGTTTAGTCATTTTAGCTTCTAGGGTCAGTTCAGGCTTGATTTGATCTATAACCCACTGATTTGGTTTTTTTTGGCAGTCCATGGTATCTGTAACACTCTCCTCCAACACCGCATTTCAAAGGAGTCTTACTTTCTTCCTGTCAGCTTTCTTCATTGTCCAGCTTTCACACCCATACATAGTAATAGGGAATACGATGGCATGAATTAACCTAATCTTGGTGGTCAGTGACACATCCTTATACATCCTTATATAATATACATAAATATATTGTGGTTCGTACGTAATGTCTGAAATTGTCTACAACCAAGTTGAAGTCACAATTCTAAATGATAAAGGCATAACACATTTGCAAAGTAGTCTACTGTGGATACATTTAATAATTAAGTGTGTTGTTATGTTTTTTTTCCACTTAGGTATTAAAATGCTTGAACCTGAATGTTAATAGTGGCCAGACAGTAGCTCTGGTAGGCAGCAGTGGTTGTGGGAAAAGTACAACTGTCCAATTGATACAGAGATTTTATGATCCCCAGGAAGGCATGGTAAGATACTTGATCCAATTTGTATGCTCTTGGAAGTCCTCCTGTGTTTAACATTGGTATGACAGCTGTAACATGAAATGTCAGATTGTGGGTAAATTGTTCAAAACAGAGGTGTAACATTGAGATATCTTTTGGACCTGAAATACTCAGTGGACATAACATTGAGATCATTTTTTTCCCCTTTTGGAATTACTCCTGAGTGTTGCTAGTTGGCAATGAAACCCGTGTTAAGGCCCACAGAGGTTTAGTCACACTCCAAACTCTTAAACGAGAATGGCAGGAAGACAGGAAAGGGGAGGTAGTACAAGTCCTCCTTCCTCCTGGACCCCGGCCCACTTGCAAGCTCTCAGTTTTCCCTGACCCACTTTAGTGCACCAATCCAGTCTGTTTTACAACCTTTTGAAACACTTGTACTGAGTTCTCCTCATTTCTGATTAGGTAAGGGTCAGCCTGCTTCTTATCATTTCTGCCTTGTCAGGCTTTTCTCTGCCCTTCATATCTCTTTCTCAAGGTCCTTACAGCTCTCTGCAGTTGCTGTTTGCCCTGTGCACACACAAATAGGGAGATCTAAACAGGTGAGCTACAGAATGCAGGAGACAAGAGGACTCTAACCGACTGAACACTTGCGCCATCTGCAGACATCACTCAGCATGAGAGATGGAGCAGGCTTACCTCCCCAGCAGACACCGGGGGGGGGGGGGGTTCACAAAGCATGACAGCCTGACAAAAAGCTTGCTTCTTTGGGACCTACGTTATTTTCCAGATCTGATGTGAAGGATATTTAGACATTGGAAGTGGATAGTGGAAAGATCCTAGGTGCAGATGAAAGAAGATTTCAACTAGATGAAATATTTCATTCAACAGAGAAAAAGAGGAGTGGACATGTGAGCCCAGGATCCAGTCCATTATATAGTAGCATCATAAATCAACATCTGGCGAGAATCCTATTCCCTAACCTCTCTCTTTTTTTAATATAACTCTTTATTTTTTAAGTTTAGCTTCTAACAACAAAATAAAAATTCAACAACATTAGGTTAAACAGACTAGTACATTCGAGATATCTTCCTATACTTGGTCTATTGTACATTAATGCTTTTTACAGAAATCATATAATTTGTTGTATTCATTTAGCAGTACTTAATAAATGCAAATCATACGATAGTTTTGTGGGCATCATTTACTTTGTGATGCCCCCTTATCAACATATTCTAAAAAAGGCAGCCGTCTATTTAAAACGTTCATAGAGTAAGATAAGTCATTTGCTAGTTTAAGCAGTGAAGATCTCTTATCTAAAATTAAAAGGTTCCACACCTTCTCATGCCTCTGCCCAATTGAAGGTATCTTAGCTTTTTTCCCATTATGAGGCAATCAGAAATTTTGCTGCCAGTAGCAATATCTAAATTGGTTCCCTTTTTATGATAGAGGGTTTTTGTGAATCACATTTTTCTAATAAGACATTTAAGGCATCATCATCATCATAAGAAGAGGACTTGGTTTTTATATGCCGACTTCCTCTACCACTTAAGGAAGAATCAAACCGGCTCACAATCACCTTTCCTTCCCCTCCCCACAACAGATACCCTGTGAGGTAGGTGGGGCTGAGAGCTCTAAGAGAGCTGTGACTAGACCAAGGTCATCCAGCTGGCTTCATGTGTAGGAGTGGGGAAACAAATCCAGCTCACCAGATTAGCCTCCGCTGCTCATGTGAAGGAGTGAGGAATCAAACCTGGCTCTCCAGATTAGAGTCCACCACTCCAAACCACCACTGTTAACCACTACACCACACTGGCCATAAGGGACTTTGTATTGTGTGATTAATTCCCTAACCTCTCTTTCCATTCTTCCCACCCCTCTTTCTACCTAGATGCGCCGCCTGTTTTATCTAATTTTTTAATCAGTTGTGGTCTACACTCATGACCCCCATTTAACTTTTAGTTCTCGGTTTTCTATCCTAATAAATTACCACTTTTCTTTTTGAACATTAATTGAGACTTTGCTGCTTGATTTTTGTTTCATTTTAGATTACCATTGATGGACAGGATATTAAGACTCTAAATTTAAGGTATCTCAGGGAGATTATAGGCGTAGTGAACCAGGAGCCTGTTTTGTTTGCTACCACAATTAAAGAAAACATACGATATGGACGGGAAGATGTCACCATGGAAGAGATTGAAAAAGCTGTCAAAGAAGCCAACGCCTATGACTTTATCATGAAATTGCCTGATGTGAGAAAAATTAATTTTGTCAACATATTCTTGCCTTTTCTTCTTCTAATGTTCTAAATGGCAAATTAAAACTGAGATGAATGAAATATATTAATAATGTACTTGGCTTTTTAAAGCCTCATATTAAAATGGCAAGAAAAAGACAACAATTTCCTGTTGCTTAGGATAAAATTTGACAATGTTTGTGAGGGATTTTGAAGCCTAAATACTAAAATGATATAGTCATTGTTTATATAACACCCTACGTCTACATGGAGCTGTGGTGGTGGAGAGCGCCATCAAGCCACAGCTAGCCCCAGAGAACTTTCAAGCCAAGAGATGAACAGAAGTGGTTTGCCATCGCCTGCCTCTGTGTAGCAACCCTAGACTTCCTTGGTGGTCTCCCATCCAAACACTATCCAGAGCTGACCCTGCTTTGCTTCCGAGAGCTGACGAGGTTGGGCAAGCCTGAGCCATGCAGGTCAGAGCACATGAAGCTTTTCAGAGTAATGAACAAAAAGACAGGCCCCTGACCTGAGGAGCATACAATAAAAATTCAACACCGGGGAAGGTAACAAAAAAGAAGTGAGAAAATTGGGGCAAGAATAACAAATAGAATATTCAGTTCCATGGATTTATGGATGATTCACATGTTAGGAAGTCCTTCTAGCCACTATGAGGACTTTCAATCGGAGGTGCAGTGGGAATTCCTAACAGCTGGTTCGTATGTTGCATCCTCCATGAAGCGGCTGTTAAGGAAATACTGTATTTGTAACATTTAGTGAAGCCATATTCAGTTCTATCATTTTTTGCTCTTGCATTAGAAAAGATAGTGTTTGGGGGAATATCGTACATTGAGAATGTGTGAGTTTGCCACGCTTTCCCCACATATCTCATTTTTTAAACAAAACTAAGGTGACTTCCATCTTTCCCCTGTTGTATTGACACAGTTGTGATGTAGCGAGCAAAGTGTCAAAGAACAACTTGGGAGAACAAGTTTCAAATCTGTACTCTACTGTGAAGCTCCTTGGGTGATCTAGGGCCATCCATTCTCTCTCAGCCTAGCCTGCCTTCTCTCAGGAACCAGAGCAGGTATAAGTAAAGAAAACGGATTCTGTCTTGCAGAAATTTGACACTGTGGTTGGAGAAAGAGGGGCCCAGCTGAGTGGAGGTCAGAAGCAGAGGATCGCGATTGCCCGAGCCCTTGTCCGTAACCCCAAGATCCTATTGCTGGATGAAGCAACGTCTGCTTTGGATACTGAAAGTGAAGCAGTGGTGCAGGCAGCCCTGGACAAGGTCTGTCTCCTGTAAACTTGTAACTAAAAAGATCTTAATAGATGTAAATGGCTTTCAAAAACAGAAATAGGGTTGGATGCAAAGGTTCTGTCCCAATAATGGTGGGATCTCTCTCTGGTGCAAGCAGCCTTTCTGGGAAGTGTTGTCAAGTCACAACTGATTCATGAAGGCCCTGTAGGGTTTTCAAGGCAAGAGACATTCAGAGGTGGTTTGCCATTGCCTGCCTCCGCATCATGACCCTGGAATTCCTTGGTGGTTTCTGTTCCAAATACTGACCAGGACCGACCCTGCTTAGCTTCTGAGATCTGGCAAGATCAGGTTAGCCTGGGCCATCCAGGTCAGCGTACAAGAAGCCTTACCCCAGTGGAACACGCCACTTCCACTGGAGGAAGGCCCCACCATTAATGGAATGGAAGCTTTGGATCCAACCACTTGTAAAAAGGAGGGTTTTTATGAGGATTTTTCTCCTCTCTTGTATGCATCTTTCACTGTGGGAGAAAGAATTAAGGCACTGCTCATTTGAAAATTAAACTAAGACTGTTCCTTGTATCAAAGTATACGTCAGTGACAGCAGCATTGACCAATATAAAGTCGGGGGCCTGCAAAACTTGTGGGAGGATCTCATTCCTCTCACCTTTGCTTCTGCCCCTCTCCTGCTACTTCTCTCAGTCTCTCATTTTTTCTTCCTCCCATCTCCCCTTTTCTTATACTCTCTCTCACATGCCTGTCACCATCATGGTGCAGTGGTTAAGAGCGGTGGTTTGGAGTGGTGGACTCTGATCTGGGGAATGGGGTTTGATTCCCCACTTCTCTACATTAGTGGTGGATGCTAATCTGGTGAACCATGTTGGTTTCCCCACTCTTACACATGAAGCCAGCTGGGTGACCTTGGGCTAGTCACAGCTCTCTTAGAGCTCTCAGCCCACCGACCTCACAGGGTGTCTGTTATGGGGAGGGGAAGGGAAGGTGATTGTAAGCCTGTTTGATTCTTCCTTAAGTGGCAGAGAAACTTGGCATATAAAGATCAACTCTTCTTCTTTTCCTCTTTCTAGATTCTAGCGGGCACTTTTCTCTACTGCTTTGACAAATGCAATACCTTTGTGTTAAGCAAATAGGATAGTTTTATGAACTGTACTAACGTTGTAGAACTTGAGCCATGAGCTTATGAAAGTATGAACATTTGCAGTGAATCTCTCTCTGTGTGTGTTTTAGGCTAGGGAAGGTCGCACAACCATAGTCATTGCCCATCGTTTGTCTACGGTTCGCAACGCAGACCTCATTGCTGCTTTTGAAGATGGCGTCATCACAGAACAAGGGACCCATAATGAACTAATGAAGAAGAAAGGAGTTTATTTCAAACTTGTTAACATGCAGGTATCCATCTCTTCTCTTTTCTCTATCACATTAGAAGTTAAACCTCTCTTAAATGTAGACCTTTTCTTATGTCATGCAACAGTTACACCCCTTCTTATGCTCGAATACGTATGTGAATTCTGAATATGTATAAAGAGGAATTGCAAAGATTTATTGTCCCCTCTAAAACAAGGGTAATCCTAAGTAATCAGGACAGGTTAACCGTCAAATTATTCTTTCTTTAGCACTTCCATCCTAAGCAGTTACCTCCTTTAAGCCCACTGACTTCAATGAACTTGAAGGGTGTCCCTCTGCTTCACTGTGCATTGCAGACCTTTCTCACTGAACTTTGCTTTTGCTATAAGTGATTAGCTATTACTCATCCATTGCGCAGAAGTCCTCAACAATATACTTCTGTTTCATCCCAGCTTTCAAAACACAGAGTATCATTTAGCCATCATTTGCAAGTTCTATGCAGTAAAATCCAGTTGCAAAATGCATTGAAAGTGGAGTGAAAGTGGAGTGAAAACGTCCCAAGAGTATGTGATTTTTTTTTTAATTACTTCCCATCTAGAATGGCTGCTTTGAACTGCAGCTGTGTGAGCAACATACGGTATTTCCACATTCCTGTTTCTTTGGGGTGGGGGTCAGTTCCACATGCGTTTTGCTACCTCTAGTGGTTTATTCGATATAACACAAGATTAAATCTGGCAGAAAAACTTGCAGTTTAAATCTGCAGGGAGATACACTGGATTTAACCCTGTTTTATATCAAATTGGCCACTAGAGTGAGCAAAACACATTTGGACCTGAAACCCCGCCTCCAAGGAAACAGGAACTTCAAAGAGAAGAAAGTGGGAATGTGGAAGAGACCATAGTCAGATGTTGTTGGTGTCACCTGCTATGGTTCCAGGATCTGCAGGAAGAGTGGGCAGGTTCAGTCTGTTTTAGCAGTAGGACTTCAATTCATGGTTACCAAAGACATTTCATAGATATAGGTACTTCTGGGTTAACTGTACTGGTCTCACACTTCAGTATGCCAATAAGGAAGGAAATAACCCCAGATGTACTTAGCACTGAAATAATGGATTTATAGAAACAAATAATAAAAAAAGATAAAGGTCCCTTGTGCAAGCACCGGGTCATTCCTGACCCATGGGGTGACATCACATCCCGACGTTTACTAGGCAGACTTTGTTTACGGGGTGGTTTGCCAGTGCCTTCCCCAGTCATTTTCCCTTTACCCCCAGCAAGCTGGATACTCATTTTACCGACCTCACAAGGATGCAAGGCTGAGTCAACCTTGAGCCGGCTACCTGAAACCAACTTCCGTTGGGATCGAACTCAGGCCGTGAGCAGAGCTTGGACTGCAATACTGCAGCTTACCACTCTGCGCCACAGGGCTCCTCTATATAAACAAATAATCCTCAATAAAATAAGACAATAATTCTCAGTATCAATGCTTACACTCCGCTTGCTATTAACTCTTAGCCAGGCCCCTTTTTAATAAATCATCAAGAAACTCACAAATTTCTTCATCACCCACAAGGGTGCATAAAACAGTAAAAAGAAAATTGTGTTGGATCCAACTAGCTTTTTCACTGGTAAAAAAGAGAGGAGGGAGTCCCCCTTGACCACCACAAGGAGTATTTTGGAGATCATGAGTAAGGTTACCAGGTCCCTCTTCGCCACCGGCAGGAGGTTTTTGGGGTGCAGCCTGAGGAGGTGGGGTTTGGGGAGGGAAGGGACTTCAATGCCATAGAGTCCAATTGCCATTGGCCATTTTCTCCAGGTGAACTGATCTCTATCGGCTGGAGATCAGTAGTAATAGAGGGAGATCACCAGCTATTACCTGGAGGTTGGCAGCCCTAATCGTGAGGCCTGTGTGGACAAAAGCCCTCTGGGATTGGGGCTGTAGTAAGGAGTGAAATTGAGTGAAAAACTGTCTGGAATCCAACTAATATATATATATATATATATTAGAAAGAGAGAGCTGGGGCAGGGGGGCAGAAAGGGAGAGAAAAAAGAGAGCTGAGATGGAAAGGTAGAAAGAGAGGGCTGGGGTAGGTGGGCAGAAAGGCAGCTGGTGTAGGGGACCAGAAAGAGTGAGAAAAATAAGAATGGGTGGCTGGCAGGGTGGAGAATGAGAGGCACAGAAGTAGGGGGAGAGCTGAGGAAACAAAGGTGGAGGTAATACCCCCTCCTCGCAAGTTTCTTGCAGGTCCCCACTTGTTCAAATCTAATTGTGATGCATAAAAGCCCTGCTTCGTGTTCTACAAACATCCAGCATCTGCACAGATTTGAAACTGAAACCACTTTCCAACACTCTGTGCCTTGTTCAGTCAATTGATACCGAAATTCAGTCAGAAGAGCTGGATGGAAGCGAGCTCAGCGTCTCAAAGTTCACATCGGGCGAAATATCCAAAAGTGCTCTAGCGAATGGATTGAGAAGACGTTCGACTCGCAGAAGCATCAAAAAGTCAGAAGTGGAGGGTGAGGATGTTGAGGTGGAAATTGTTCAGCCTGTAAGTATTTTGGTTTTATTACTGTGGTGCACGAGCTGTGACGTTCTGCACCTCTCTGCCTTTAATTGGTCCCCCTTTCCTGTTCTTGCATTCTCTCTTCTGCACCAGCGCTTCTACTGTGGGGTTCTTTGCTCTCCAGCTTTTATAGCCATGTTTTCGATCTTGCTGTCCCCAGAGCAGCCTCTTCTTGTTAGAATGGCTCTAAACTTCACACAGCATTTGCGTTTGCCTGGGGACCTGGCTTGGGCAGGAAGACCCCCTTGCTTTTATGTTTCCGGATGGGCATCTCTAGCTGAAACTTTATGAGCTTGCTGTAGCAAACCGTGGTGATCTTATTGTTGTGCAAGGTGCGGAGCCACTCTCCACCAAACTGTCCTGTCCTGTAAATCTCTACTTGTTGAAGGCTCAGTCCCTTACAAAGGACTGGATCAAGTGTCCATTTCCCACAGGCTGAACAGAACTTTCCTGCTGTCCCCCTCCCACTGCAGCCCACTGAACTCCACAAAATGCTGAGGAGGGTCTGCAGCAGGAAGAGTGAATCTGTGGGAACTGAAAATTTCATTTGGATCCAACCAATGGTTTTTTTTTTTTACCACTTTAACCTCATCTTGCCTCAATGCATTATATGTTTTTTTTTCCAAAGTCCAGTGAGAACATAAAAGCGAGTTTTCTGGTTCAACATAATAATCATATTATAAAATTAAAGTTCAAGATATTTATGAACAGGAGGCAGAAAGCGGTATTCTTGACTGATTGTCTCAGAAATACTCATGTTCTAGGAAGAAAACCTGCCCTCAGTTTCATTTTTGAAGATTATGAAGCTGAATATATCTGAATGGCCTTACTTTTTGGTGGGGACGTTTTCTGCAATTATCAACGGAGCTTTGCAGCCGGCATTTTCAGTAATATTCTCTGAAATCATAGGGGTGAGTATATAGCAAACTCTATTTTCAATATCCATTCGAAAACTACTTTTTAAAATAATTGGGTTGCCAGGCCCCGTTATGCTGGCCTCCTGCCAGCAACCCTCACTGTTTGCCCTGCTCCAAGTGGCAGTGGGAGATTTTTTTTTTTTTTTAGAAATGTTGCCGTTATTTGAGCTGTGACATCACTTCCACTGAAAACCCCAAAGTGATATCAGTTAGCTCTAGGAATTGCCAGAAACTTTATGCTTTTACCACAGATTTTCTGGAGATTCCTAAAGCTACCCAGCGTCACTTCCAGGTTTTCCTGGAAGTAGCACTATGGCACACGTAACACTATACCCCATGAACCCCTGCAGCTCCCCCATGCTGTGCCTGCCAACCCTAATGCTAGCAACTCTATGACAAAATTGTTCTTAAGGGAAAACTTTGTATTTAAAAGCTCAAGGCCAAATTCCACATGATGTAGGGGATCTGATGACAGCCATACCTTTTAGAAATACTCTTTTTTATTTTATTACGTGATGCCAGCAAAGGGAACTTCAGCATAATATACAGAAATGTTCATAAGCACGATAACAAGCTGATGAAAGATCTCTCGCAGTTTGTTTGCCTTACTTCAAAACAGCCAGGTGATGCTGCTAATTTGGTTGGGGAAGCGATGGTTGGAAAGATTCTTTTTGTCATCTCCCGATGCCATTTCCCATGATTTAGAAGATCCAAGGTGTGAAAATAATGTAGGGGGGTAATGTTAAAGCTGTGTACACTGGGCTCCCCAATGTGCACTCTGGATCATGGCCAGTAACAGGAAACATCTTTTTGGAAATAGCGGTAAAAGCCACCTTTGGCAACCCTAGTGCCAAAGAGATTGGCAACCATAGTGCCTCCTAGTGCCAGCACAATAGCGGTGCACCAGGACCCGCCCTCAGATTTCTCATGGGAGTAGCCAGATGCAGCCTGGTCATGCTATCTAGGTGCTGACTAGGCCCAGATCTGCATGGCTTCTGCAAGGGTGCTTTGTCACGTGCCCTTGGACCATCTCTTTGCATACTTCGTTAGTTAAGAGCTGATAAGCCGTAATTAAATTATGTAACCATCTAAAATATTTAGCATTTGGGGTGGGATTCAGCCAGGTTTTACACTTGATCTCACTCAAGTCTCTCCTTACTACAGCTTCTGTGCTGCATGGCTTTGGTCAGCACAGAGCCAGCATGGTGTAGTGGTTAAAAGCGGTGGTTTGGAGCGATGGACTCTAATCTGGAGAACCGGGTTTGATTCCCCATTCCTCCACATGAGCTGTGGACACTAATCTGGCAAACTGGATTTGTTTCCCCACTCCTCCACATGAAGCCAGCTGGGTGACCTTGGGCTAGTCATACTTCTCTTAGAGCTCTCTCAGTCCCACCTACCTCACAGGGTGTCTGTTATGGGGAGGGGAAGGGAAGGTGATGGTAAGCTGGTTTGATTCTCCCTTAAGTGGTAGAAAAAGTCAGCATATAAAAACCAACTCTTCTTCTTCTTCTATGATTCCCAGCATAGACTTTTTGGGAAGTCAAAGAGAATCCCTCCTCCCTTTGTCACAAGTGGGAAAAGTGATGGGATCCAACCCTTTATTTAAGGGAGTGGGTTTCACTATAACAAAATAAATGATGGTTTTAGATACAATTTATTTCACTAAATAAAGCAAAGCTATGTTTTGTAGGTTTTTGCAATAGAAGATAAAACGGTCGTCCGAGAAAAGGCCAATCTATACTCACTGCTGTTCTTATCACTTGGGATCATTTCCTTCGTTACTTTTTTTCTTCAGGTAGGTTTAATTGTTTTGCTCTTATGGTACTTGATTGGAATCAAGAGATAAAGAACACTTATTTTGTTTTTGATTTGGAAACAAAGGAAAAAATAAAAAATTAATATAAATAATTTTAGAGTAATTTTTGAAGAAGGCTTCATAGCCAACAGAAGTGTTGTTCCGTGAGCTTAAGTGCTGTTGTGCCCCTCAAACAATACCTTGGGACCCAACCTTGGGTAGATACTTGCTACGCTTGCATGGTGGTGGTGAAAAATGCGGTCAAGTTGCAGCCAACGTATGATGACTCCGTAGAGTTTTCAAGTCGTAGCCAACATATGGCGACCCCATAGGGTTTTCAAGGCAAGAGACTCTCACAGGTGGTTTGCCGTTGCCTTCTTCTGCATAGCAACGCTGGACTTCCTTGGTGGTCTCCCATCCAAGTACTAACCAGGACTGACCCTGCTTAACTTCTAAGATCTGATGATGGAGTACATTGTTCATTTTTCGTATGGGGGTACAAGGAAGTGCGGGTGGTGTTCTGTCTTTTCATATTCTTCTTTATTTATGAGCTTTCTACAATCAGTTATGCAGAACATCTTCTCTTTCAGGGTTTTACATTTGGCAGAGCTGGAGAAATCCTTACAATGAAGATCCGCTACATGGGATTTAAAGCAATGCTTAGACAGGTACAAGCAGGGGTCCCACAAGGATTTGTAGGTGGGCATATCATTTCCCCCTCCCCCACTATTTCTTCATTCCATTCCATGAAATCCCCCATAGCCTCTCCCTGGGAAAAGTCTACCATGTTGCATGGTGCCAGCCCCCAGGGTAGACCAATTCACATGGTTCCCAATGGGCTGGGCCCAGTTTAGGGTTTCCATCCTCCAGGTGGTAGCTGGAGATCTCACGCTATTACAACTGATCTCCAGGTGACAGATCAGTTCACCTGGAGAATATTGCCGCGTTGGAAGGTGAACTCTATGGCATTATAACCTGCTGAAGTCCCTCTCTTCCCCAAACCTTGCCCTCCTCAGGCTATACCCCCAACATCTCCAAGCATTTCCCAATCTGGAGCTGGCAACTCTTGCCCAGTTACATGATGGGGAACTTTCCCCTTATATCCCCCTCCCCACACTATTTATTCTTTCTCTCCTCCTAGAAATCTCCATATCCTCAACTTCCTGTTTCCTTCTCTCCTTCCAAACCAACCATGTATCTGCCTCCCATCTTCAGCTATATACCCCTCCTTCCTCTCCAGTGGGGAACCAAAGCTGTTTTCATTGTTTTCCTCTCCTTCATTTTGTCCTCACAACAACTCTATGAGGTACATTAGGCTTAGCGTGTGTGACTGGCCCAAAGTCACCTGCTGAGCCTCAACAGCAGAGTGGGGATTCAAACCTGGGTTTTCCAGATCCTACTTTGAAATTCTAATAACTGGGTTTCATGGCATAGCTGGTGTAACAAGTAGCTGGGTCTGGGTAAGTCATGCAAGTCACATGGTAGCAAGTTGCCCAGTGGTTGCTGCCAGGCCTGGCCATGATGAGTCCACCCTCAAATGCCAAAACTGCCCTGGAAAGGATGCTGCCCCCTCCCCCTGCCTTTTACTGACAGAAACCAAGGCTTGAATGCTGGCAATACTGTTGTAATTGCCTAGCATTGGTTTCTTAAAGCTACAGGCACTGTTTCTATTATTCTGGGGTTCTTAAATCCCCCCTCCCTTTTTTTAAGATTTCAGATTTTTTTTTCTACAATGCTGCGTTTTTTCTGAGGTTTGTAGAAAGATTTATCTTGTTTGTTCATGGCCATGGTTTCCAGATTTAAGATGGGACCATGTTGATAATTAGATATATTGATGAAGATTTGTATATTTTATTTGTTCTTCAGTTTTTACCCCACCTCTTCCAGTGGCACAGGTGGATTGCAATATACAACTGTAGCTGCTCAGTCAACCATGCAATAAGCAAAATGCTATAGCCTGAAGCCATGTTACCCACTTACTGTATCTAGGAAGGCTTCTATTGCTCATATAGCATCTCCCCCACCCATCATGCCACATGGCAAATAACTTAGGAAACTGAAGGGAATTTCAAAGGTGATAGTAAATACAGCACAGAGATCTGTTGTTTAAAGGAAAACTTTACCAAGCACATGTAAGCCCTTTCATGTGCCTAAAATAGTATGATTCCCAGCCCACATGTTTAGAAACTTTGCTGGGTGGGGGGTGTTAAAAACTCACAAAAGTACAGTGGTTCTGGTCTGCTATATCCTTTTATGCAGACTTGGGACTTTTATGCAGGGATGTTTCCCCGCAGTCACCCCACCAACTGCTTTGGGGCTTCCTTTAGATTATGCATGTGTTTTTGCAGCCGTCAGAGGTCGTCTCGCTCTCCCCCCTCGTTATGCCCACATTTTCAAGATTCTGGCTAAAGCAGCAGAATATTGGCTATTCATTTTCTTATTAGTTTTAATTTGCTCTTTGCTTTGACTAAAGTTATTTTTCATATAGCAAACTACATGTGTATTCTAGGACATCAGTTGGTTTGATGACCACAAAAACAACACTGGGGCATTGACTACAAGACTTGCTAACGATGCTTCCCAAGTAAAAGATGTAAGTGATGTAAATTCTGATGGTCTTTGCAATTAGCGTTATGGTGTAGATTCTCATCTTGTACGAAATATTCAAAAGCTTATGGGTATCTTTCTTTTTCCTAGCAGGGGTAAAAGCATCTCAGGGGTGGTGTACTTCAGTGGGGAAAGGATAAGAAGCCCACCTCTTCCCATGCCATTCTCCTCTTGTAAAGTGATGGTAGAACTAAATATAATGTGTAGTTGCACTCTCAGAAAATTTGACTTCCAGCATTATTTGTTGTAATTCTGAAATGTTATGCATCATCTCAACAAAACAGCTTCTAGCAAAATAATTTATTTTCATTATCTATCTAAATTGCCCTCCAGGTCCAAGTTTCTAAACAACAATATTGTTATGACTTTCTTGCATTCACAAGCAGTGAGAAGTTTTAGTGACAACCCTTTGAGGTTTGTTTTCTTCTGGATGAAAGAAAGTATATTAGGAACTCATGATGTCTTCGCAATACCCATATATCTTATTTTGAACAAGGCCCCAGGATGTGGATAAAAAATCTGCAAAAATAATCCATACAATGGGTATATGTATGGATAGGGGGGATTATTCTACAAATCTGGGGTACCATCTAGGTTTGCAGAAAAATCCAAGAATGAATGAAAATAAATTGAGGAAGTTTAATAAAAGCCAACTTGCCCACCATTTTAAGAGTTGCCAACAATCTCTAGTATTAGGCATTTTATATCTTCAGAAAAGGTTTCTAGATAATCTTGTGTTGGGACGAAGGGAGCTTTGACACTCCCAAAAATCTTGTTGGGTCTCTAAACTGCTCCCGAACTTGACTCTTGTGTAACTGCATGAGCCTTCATTGCAGAGGCTGAGCAAGAAGTACAGTCTAATGAGCTGCTCTGCTGGGCAGTCCCAGCAGAGCCTATTTATCTTGCCTTGCCCAGGCCAGAGCTGTTTGTGGAGATGGGAGAGGCAGGAAGGTACAGCAGAAGCGGGCACTTGGGGAGACAAATTTCGGGGGGGGGGGCACTTCAGTTATTGAAAGAAAAGCAACCTGTCTTGCCAAGGGCCTGCATCTGCAGTGTCTTTCCAGCCCCCTCTCCATAAACCACTCTGGCTTGAGCAAGCCAAATGGAATGGGATGCAGGCTGTTTCCGTCTAGCCCAGTGGTTCCCAAACATTTTGGGCCACTGCCCCCTTGGTTCCACAAACTCAACCCGAGCGCCCCCTGCCCTATCCAACAACACAGTTGAAGAGGCCCACCTCTAGCGCCCCTTGCTGCTCCCTTGCTTCTTAATGCCCCCCTAGGTAATCCCACCGCCCTCAGGGGATGGTACTGCCCACTTTGGGAACCACTGGTCTAGCCTTACCCAGAGGCAGTGTTATTTTCCTCCAATAGCTCGACTTCCAAGTAGGGCTGTCAAAAAAAAAATTCGGTACAGTTCGTATTCGGCAAAATTCGGCCCGTTTTTATTCGGGCCGTGCCGAAGTCCGAACTCCCCCGCTTCGGATCCCCGGAAATTCGGGGGGATCCAGAGTTCGGGAGGAAATTCGGCCCCCGCGCGCCTTCAGAGGGATTCCCTGAAGGCGCGCGGGGGCCCTTTAAACTGATCTGAGCCTCCCAGCTGGGAGGCGCAGGTCAGTTTAAAGGGCAGCCCGCACCTTTCAGCGGGCTCCCCTGGAGAGGCGCGGGCTGCCCTTTAAACTGATCTGTGCCTCCCGGCCGGGAGGCGCAAATCAGTTTAAAGGGCACCCCGCGCCTCTTCAGCGGGCTCCCCTGAAGGGGAGGCACAGATCAGTTTAAAGGGCACCCCGCGCCTGCTTACTGACGGCCGAATTTGCCGGATTTATTCGTGAACTCCCGAACTCGCTGAATTCGGCCCCCCCGGTTGCCCACCAGTTTTGAGTTCGGATCCGTCCGAACAGAAAAGCGCCGAATCGAGGAGAATTCGGTTGATTTTCTGTTCGGACCGAACCGAATTGACAGCCCTACTTCCAAGCTCTGCAGAACCTGTTTTCAACTAGTCTTGTTGAGACATGAGATATCGCATAAACACGCTCTCATAGATAGCTGGCATTCTAATTTATCCCACCATACGTTAGGACTATTACCGGTAACAAACCACCCTCCCAACACAGGGTGTTCTCTCATATTTGCAGTCACATTAACATCTTTAATTTGTTATTTCCCTTCCTCAGGCTACAGGGGCCAGGCTGGGTTTGATTGCCCAAAACATCGCCAACCTTGGGACAGGGATTATTATTTCACTGGTATATGGCTGGCAGCTGACACTTCTGATCTTGGCTATTGTGCCAATCATTGCTCTATCGGGGCTTATTGAAATGAGAACGTTGTCTGGTCACGCAAAGAAAGATAAGAAGGAACTTGAAGGCGCAGGAAAGGTACGTATTCGGTACACTGAAGATACGCTGTTGCGTTCCCTCAATCATTCTCGTTGGAGATGGTGAGCCAGATAGGGCTGTCAAAAAAAAAAATTCGGTACAGTTCGGATTCGGCCGAATTTGGCCCTTGTGGGTTCAGTACGTGCTGAAGTCCGAACTCCCCCACTTCGGATCCGTTCAATTCGGCAGGAATTCAAAGTTCGGAAAAAAAATTCGGCTGAATAAAGCCATTAAAAACACAACCGCTCCTTTCCGCGGCTCTGGGGGGGGCATTTTTGGGCTTAGAGGTCCCAAACTTTCAGCAGAGCTTCAAAGGATGTATATTGAAAGACTCCCCAAGTTTTGTAAAGATTGGGTCAGGGGGGGCTGAGATATGGGCCCTGAAAGGGGTCCCCCCCACCCTTAATGTGTATCTCTCAGCAGAGCTTGCCGCCCACGCACAAAGCTCCCGGCCCCGACAAACAGCTGATGAGAGCAAGGGCGGGGCAGGTGCTAAGAACTTTGCAAAGCAACACAACTGAAAAGCAACACCTTTGCAAACATGCAAAGGGCAGGGCAGGTGTGAAGAATTTTGCAAAACAATACAACTGCAAAGCAACACAAGCACGCAATGCAACACCTTTGCAACAGTGCAAAGCAACACCTGACACCTGGGAGTTTGCATACCATGGAAAGGGACAGAGGCAGCTAGCTATGCATAATGAGCAGGAGGGGGTGGAATTTCTCCTTTTGCATTGGACTTGGGACCAGGCAGATGCATTCTTTAAGTCACCATTTGAAAACCAGTTTTGAGCAAGCATCAAAATAACCTAACTGATCTTATGAATGAGGAAAAACCTGAAGAATAAAAATGAAGCCCCCCCTCAAACCAGGGAGAGAGAGACTGGAGGGGGAACACACACCCCAGGCAGAACCGGCAAAAGCCCCCTTTGGCTTCTCCCCCACCCACCCACAGAAACTGCTCCCTCCCCACACACACACACAGACTCTGCTTTCCCCCCCACACACACACACAGAAAAGAAAAAATATAGATTAAAGCCCCCAAAGGGGTCTTACTGTGGCTGTCTTCTGTTCCAGCAGGAGGGGCTGGGAGGCTGGGTAATCCAATATGATTCCATTTGTATCCAATATAAGATCCATATGTATGCATCTCTCGAGGGTGATCCATTCATCCCAATAGGGAAAAGGGGAAAGCCCATATCTCGGGGGGCCCTGACCCAATGTTTACAAAACTTGGGTGGTCTCTTAAAAAGCCTTGACTGAAGCTCCGCTGAAAGTCTGGGGTCGGCACACCCAAAAATTCGCCCCCTGCAGCCACGGAAAGAGAAAAGGGGGGGAGCTGATATTTCAGCCCCCACTGAACCTATCTTTACAAAACTTGGGTGGTCTCTTAAGAGGGATTCTCTGAAGCTATGATAAAAGTTTGGGGGCTGCACCCCCAAAAAAGCGCCCCCTGCAGCCACGAAAATGGAAAAGGGGGGAGAGGAAAAAGGGGTGGAGCCCATATCTCGGGGGCCCCTGACCCAATGTTTACAAAACTTGGGGGGTATCTTAAGAAGCCTTGTCTGATGCTCCGCTGAAAGTTTGGGGTCGGCACACCCAAAAATGCGCCCTCTGCAGCCATGGAAAGAAAAAAGGGGGGGAGCCCATATCTCGGGACCCCCTGACCCAATGTTTACAAAACTTGGGTGGTCTCTTAAGAAAACCTGTCTGAATATCCCCTGAAAGTTTGGGGTCGGTATCCCAAAAAATGCGCCCCCTGCAGCCACGGAAAGGAGCGAATGTGCACAAGCACCCCCTCACACACACATGAGGATTTCCCTCTCTCTCTCTCTTTCCCCGGCCGGCCGCACATCAGCTGATTCCTCCAGTACTCAATCCTGACTGATTGGCCGGAAGAAGACCCAGCTTGGCCACCGATTGGCCGGGGGAGGAGAATGCTGCTTACTGAAGGTTATGCTGCTTACTGATGGCCCCGAATTGGCCGAATTTATTCGCGAACTCCCGAACTCGCTGAATTCGGCCCCCCCCGGTTGCCCGCCAGTTTTGAGTTCGGTTCCTCCCGAACTAAAAACCACCGAATCAAGGGAAATTCGGCTGATTTTCAGTTCGGGCCGAACCGAATTGACAGCCCTAGAGCCAGATCATTTCCCAGGTAAACCCGTTCAAAATTCCTCCCCATAATCTACTCTTCCAACACAAATCTGTCTTTCAGCTCTTCCCTTGACAACCATATGGTGCAACTCAGACATCCTTCTCCTGCTACACTGGCAATGACTCCTTCTCAAAGTGCCCAGGAACTATGTTACCCCGGGTCTAAGCCAGCCCAGGCCACTGTCATCCCAGTAACTGAAAGGGACTCCTTCCATGTGACCCAGGACTTTTCAGACCCAAGCAGTGAAGGGAGTATCTGTTGGGATTTTATATTTGGTTAATATAGCAGGGTTTGCCCAGTCATGGAAGCGAGATATTGAGTGCAATAAATTCAGTCTTCCCAAGAAGTAAATTGCAAAAAGAAAAGTAGAACTTAAATTTATTCAGGTTCAGTTTGTTAACATTCTTGTTGCAGTTGATAAAAGATAGAAAGCCTCATCTAAAGAATACATGTCCCTATACAAGTGGCTAGCTAATCCAGCGTCATGTGAGTGCGAGTATGATTGTATGGTTTATGCAGGAGAGACCTGTAGAAACGTCTGCCTCCTTTGCAGACCATGTGGAAAGAGCAGAGAGACTAAATGGCTGCTGAGAAAGGAGAAGGAGGAGTTAGAGTGCAGCCCCCAAGTTCAGCCAAACAGCAACATCTCATTAAAGAAACAGCAACTACAAACTTAAGAGTAACATAGCGCCCCCCAATGTCCAGGCATGCTGAGTCGCTCTCACTCCAACAGTATCCACACCGCATTAGCTCCTGCACTGACAATGGCCGTGTGTCACGACAAACCTCTGTTGCTGTTTTTAGGCATTAACACAGCTTGCTATCGTGCTCGCTCTCTCCGCTTCATCTGTCATTCGCACGGTGCGATTGAAAGCTTTTTGGTTTGGGAAACCTTCAGCCAAACTCCAGTTTGCCATTACTCTTGAATGCCCTTACCTGGGTAAATCAGAATTTGTTTCTTCCCTACAAACGGAGATTAAACTGTTATTTAGAACTCCGATTTTTGGGCAAGTAACAAATTCTAGCACGTGTTGCAAATTGGAATTTGAAGTCTTTCCAAATCAGGAAGTGTTCAGTCATGCTCTGAGCATGAATGGGGAGGGGGGAGTGTGCAACCATAACAGGCTTCATTTGGGTGCCCGCTCTGAACAAAGAGAGGTTGGTCATGATGTCTGACTGCATCCAATAGAACAGTGGTTCCCAACCTTTTTTTGACCAGGGACCACTAGGACTTTTTTGTTCGGTGCAGGGACCCCAAGGTTCAAAATAAAAATTCTGAGAATTTGAAAATAAACTTTAATCATAACTGTTAGTTAAACATTAAACTTAGAATAATATTTGAATATATATTTTTATAATAGAGAACTTTTAATTGAAAATATTAATTTATTATGGGTTTATAACTTTGTTTCGCAGACCTTAATTTAGTTCTCGCGGACCCCTGGG
The DNA here is from genome assembly GCF_029931775.1 of Euleptes europaea. Classification (NCBI taxonomy): domain Eukaryota; kingdom Metazoa; phylum Chordata; class Lepidosauria; order Squamata; family Sphaerodactylidae; genus Euleptes; species Euleptes europaea. The sequence goes on from NC_079322.1 coordinate 54,550,765, forward strand.
GGTCCACGGACCCCCGGTTGGGAACCAGTGCAATAGAATGTTAACAAAGAGGATCTAACTGCCAGTTCTTGCATTACTAACTTCTGGTCTCTAACTATAAACCAGTCTGGAAACAACTGGGACGTCTTGAAAGGGGATGGTGAAGACATAAGAAGCGTGCATTTTCCCTCCCACATGCCTTGCCCCCTCCCTGCTTTGCACAGAGCCAGTTCTCTTATGACACTGCAGGGCCATTTTAAGAGTACAGGACCATGTCCGACTCTGGTGTGGAACCAGATTCTGGGTTCCCCCCACCCCCAGGTTTTTTCCCTCCTCCTTTTCCAGGTTACTCCTGCCAGTAACTTCTCCCTGGTTGCCTTGAGTGAGGTCTGGCCCTTCCTCTCTTGTTCTCCCAGGGTGCACCTTTTAAAGGGCTGCCTGGGGGTGGGACAACTCCATAGGGTTGCCAACCTCCAGGTACTAGCTGGAGATCTCTTTCTATTACAACTGATCTCCAGCCGATAGAGATCAGTTCACCTGGAGAAAATGGCTGCTTTGGCAATTGGACTCTATGTCATTGAAGTCCCTCCCCTCCCCAAACCCCACCCTCCTCAGGCTCTGCCCCAAAATCCTCCCGCCGGTGGTGAAGAGGGACCTGGCAACCCTACAACTCTGGCCTCACCCATTCCCTCTGTCCTGAAGGATGGGCCTATGGGAGTGGCAGGTCCTAAACCCAATGGGCAGCTGCCTGCCTGAGATCCCATTGCCCCTGCCCCCCCCCCCCGGAAGCCTAACAGGGCTTCTCCTTTGGTCCCTGCTGGCCTAAGGAGGTCATTGCATCCTGTTTCCTGCTATGCCCTTTCAAAAAAGCCTGTCTGGCTCCAGCAACAGGTGACCGACAGGCTATCACCTTGGCGGGTTCTGCTTCTCCTCTGTAGGGTTGCCAGCTCCAGGTTGGGAAATACCTGGAGATTTTGAGGGTGAAGCCTGAGGAGGGCAGGGTTTGGAGAGGAGAGGGACTTCAATGCCATAGGCCATTTTTGCATGGTCATTAGCAGAGCGTTCCAGGCTGAATTGCCCTGCATATTTTTTTTAATTTTTCACGCTGAACAGTCATTCCGGAAGTGACTGCGAAGCTGGCGCAGACCTGCTTTGCATTACTTAAGAGCCCCTTTAACGCGACTTTTGGTGTTTGCTGCGAAGAATCCCCTTGAAGGAACCATAAAATAACAGTGGCGGGTTAGCTATGCAAATCCTAATGGCTATGCAAACAGGAACAAAGGAGCAAGCGAGTGGGGGGTGGAATTTCTCCTTTTGCGGCAGGGCCATGAATAGGCATTTTAAAAGTCGCATTTCAAAAAAGAGCTTTGAGCGAGCATCAAAATTGACCATGCATAAATGGCCAAAGTGGCCATTTTCTCCAGGGGAACTGATCTGTCGCCTGGAGATCAGTTGTAATAGCAGGAGATCTCCAGCCACCACCTGGAGGCTGGCGACCCTGTTTTTCTGCCACCTTTATTGCCTCATGTCTTCTGCTGGCCCTCAGGGGTTAGCTGCTAGCCAGCCCCTGGCCTGCCCAGTGTCTCTGGATATCATGGCGAGCTGGGAAGCTGCTCCTGGGGCATCACATTGGGCTTCTGCAATCCTTCCTGCATGATTTGCTTGGCATGATCTGGAGGCCTCCAGCTCCTTGGGGATAAGTGCAGGGGTGGGAGGTCTGACCCCAGACGGGCCACTAAGGGGTGCTGCTGTGTGACTGCTGAGTGGTACGTGACAACACTTGAGTTTTGCTGCCAGTATTTGGAAGTTCAATTTAAAGTCTTTGGAGAGCTAGGCTGCGGAAGCCAATTAATTGTTTTTTATAAGTTACTCCCCTGGTCTAGTTTGTCAGGTACAAATGATCACTGGGGGCCCTAGTAAGTTCTTTTTGTGCATTTCATCTTTTTACAGATTGCAACTGAAGCAATAGGGAATATACGAACTGTTGTTTCCCTCACTCAGGAGAGAAGATTTGAACAAATGTATGGAGAGAATTTGCTTGGGCCATACGAGTAAGAGAAACTGACATTTTCAGCTACCAGATCTGACTCAGGCCGAAACAGAATTGACACTGGGCGTTCAATGTATAACGGTTGAAGTGGTTCTTCTTACGCTGCAGGCCCAGAGGAACCCAATTGGGATTGCAGCAGGGAGGAAGGGTGTTTTTAAAGCCTGTCTGAAATGGCCCCATGTAGTTGCCGTCTGTCCCACTGACACACGCATACAAGCCTTGCATACCGTGTCTGTTTGGCCAATGGGCAGCTCCATGGGCTTTTTCAGGTGGGGAAAACAATGTGAGGAGGGGAAGTCCCACCCTTCTTCTACATCACGGTCTTGGTCCAAACTGGGATTTCCTGCCTTTTCCCTGAAAAAGAACAATTGCATGGAATCACTGTCTGCAGGATTCCCAGCAATGAATCCATTTAGGCCCCCAGGGGAAAACTGTGACCTGGGAGTCAGATTATTTATGCTCCGATCTTTCTTGTGGCTTGCCTTCAAACGATATGCCTTTTCCCCGAGCAGCATTGCCTTTGGTTTCTGACACGAGTCTTGTGAAATCTAGCTGGCCATTTAGCATGAAGGAAGGACTTCAGAAATAGTCTTCAGAATTAAAAAGCAGCTTTAGTACTGCTTTTATCGTTACCATTATGCTCTTCTTTTGAAGAAAATGTCAGAATGCTACAAGTATCTGATTTAGTCCTGAGTCCTGAGGGTAGCTCTACCTGGTAGTGTGGGCAGAGTGCTTTAAATCTACCTGTGGGAAAGGACAGAGAATCGAGATATGAGGCCCGCCTCTCGTGATGAGGAGACCTGGTACCATTTAGTCCAGGGGTCCTCAAACTTTTTAAACAGGGGGCCAGTTCACTCTCCCTCAAACACTGTTGGGGGCTGGACTATAGTTTGAAAAAAATATGAACAAATTCCTATTCACACTGCACATACTGCTCAGCAGTAACGCACAAGCTCACTCACTAGCAAACACACACACAAGCCCACTCACTAGCAGGCACACACACAAGCTCTTTAATTAACAGGCATTTATACTATTAAAGGTGAAGGTTTCCCCTACACCACGCTCACCTCTGCAGCGTAACAAAGATATAGTTAGTATTTTGCTCTGGCTGGGTTTTATAGCACCAGGATTGCACTGTTATAGGAACCGCCAGAACTGAAAGGGCACACAAAATCTTTCATGGTCGTCATCTGACTACAAAACCCCACTGATGTCCCCCAGCAAAGAGAAACCAGCTATTCTTTTCCTACAGAAGAAAAGTGGGCAACTGGCCACCCTGTGCCACCAGATGTAGCATATATGCCTACCTCTCGTCGGGCACACTACCGATGCCCAGGGAAGGGGCCAGCTGCATGCTTAGGCTCAGTCTCCTCACTTAGGCTTTCTGCAAAATCTTCGTTTCTGCAAAAGATGCTGTGCAGTTTTCAGCGAGACGCCAAGAAAGGAGGACGGGGTGCTGGCGGGGGGGAAGAGAGGTAAAATTAGGACCGATTTAAAAAGGGAGAGGGTGAATATGGATAAAAAAAAGAGGTAAATTTAGGAGGGGAAGTGGGAAAGGTCAGTTTGAAGGAGAGGGCTGCAGGGTGGGTCACTAGTCTAGCAGGAGGTCGGCTTGATGCTTCCTGGGCATGCTGCTATATGGGGCTTATTTATTTTTTAAAAAATTCTATCTCAGTGCGATCCTAGGGCCGCTCTCTAAATGCACATTTTCCCCAGCCAAATCCTCAAAAGTCAAAAATAAGCCCGTGTGCAGAGTTTTTGCGAATTCAGATGGGGGGAAATGTTTATGCGTGGAAGGTTTTGCCTTGGATTTGCTGCTCTCTAGATGCACATTTTCCCCAGCCAAATCCTCAAAAGTCAAAAATAAGCCCCTGTGCTGCATCATGGGGCTCGTAGTTCCCGGTGGGGAGGCGCGGCGCTGGTTTTGGGCCCGGCCTGAGGGGCCAGGTTCAGGACCCTGAGGGGCCGAATCCGGCCCGCGGGCCGTAGTTTGAGGACCCCTGATTTAGTCTGTCTCTTGAGCAAGGCCAGGCTGATATGGGTGGATTCCTGTGTGTGTGAAGGGATCCAACGTAGTGGCTAGGCAATGAAAGCCTGGTTGTAACTGCAAGCATTAAAGGGAATTTAAATCACAAACTGAAGCCATAACTAGGTCCTCAGCCATGCCTCTGGAGACCTGTGCTGCTGAATCGTTCTTTAAAAATGACCTGTCACAAATCTTTTTTAAAAATACAACTCCTGTCTCGGTGTTCTCTGTGTCCTACTTGCTCACCACAAAGTTTACCTCATGGCAGTGAACCCAAAGTGTTTATCCCTGCTACCCCAACTATACCTTCTAACTAAGAAGAATAACTGAAGAGTCTTATTTTCAAAGGGCCCAGTTCCCCCAAATTCTTGAGAGAATGTGTGGGTCCCCTCGGATGATTTATAGGAGCCTGTTATATCTGTCCACCTGCCAGCAGTCACAGCAATGTGATCTGTGGAGAGGCAGATGGTGGGTGCATGGTCCTATTGCAACAGGTTATCGTTGGGGAACCAGGGTTTTAATCAATACAATAGTTATGTGTATATCTACTTGCAAAAAAAACCCACCCCTCTTGATTTTTTGTTTCAGAAATTCTGTGAAGAAAGCACATATTCATGGGCTGACATTTGCTCTTTCCCAGGCAATGATGTACTTTACGTATGCGGGGTGTTTTCGTTTTGGTGCCTTCCTTGTGGTAAATGGCGACATGGGTTTTAAATCAGTTTTCTTGTAAGTATCTCTGTTGTCTTTACAAAAATCCGCTCAGGTCTCCTTGTGCATGTGTTAAGGTACAACATTCAGTAATAGTAAATCGGAGAGTCCATCAGTGAGTCCATACAACATTCAGAGTCACCTGAAGCTGTAATCAGTTCATGTATGTAGTGGTTTGTGCTTGCTTCGGCAGCACATATACTAAAAATTGGTATGCGCTGCTTTGGATGTTTGCCTTCTGGGCAAAGGCTACCTGTGGTGTCAAGGTGAGGCCTTGTCTTCCCGTGCAAGGTGCAATTGTCCCACCTCTGGCCTCAGCAGACATCCAAATATGAATGGAACACTTGAATAGAGATTTATACCCATCTATGTGCATTAGATTTTGCATGTGTAGGCCCTTCACAAACATCACTCTAGTTCAGGGACATCTGTTGGGACCAGAAGTAGGACAGATTCATTCATTAGGCGGGGCAGGAAGGTGCAACATTGCTTCCTCACCCCACATAGCCTGTAGTAGGTCTTTTGAAGTAGCCCATAGGAAACTCTCAGCATGATTCTGCAGCCTGTCACATGCCAGTGTGGGAACTAGCATCACGCACTAGCATTAATCACATATTTTTATTGCCATTTCACACCAAACAACACTGAGGATTAGAGGAGGTTGCTTGGGGTTTGCCAACTCATGTAACAAGTCAATGACAGCCTGGCAAAGAGGGAGCTTAATTACCCTGCTTTCATCAGTCTAGATATCTCATTTACTTGTGTATGTATTTCCAGAGTATTCTCCTGCATTGTCTTTGGTGCCATGGCACTAGGACAGACCTCTTCATTTACACCAGATTATGCCAAAGCCAAAGTGTCAGCAGCACACATGTTCCAGTTGTTTGAAAGAGTACCTGCCATAGACAATTACAGTGAAGAAGGATTGAAGCCTGTAAGTTGATTACTGGATGCTGTTTCCTACTTATCAAAAGATTCCAGACCTTTTTTGTTGTTGTTGCCCTGGGGCCTCCTTTCCTCCAACAATCTCTGGGTGGTGTGCATTGTTCTCCTCCATTTCATCTTAGAACAGTCCTGCGAGGTAGGTTAGGCTGAGAAAGTGTGACAAGTCCAGTATTGCTCAGGGAACTCCATTGCTGAGTGAAGACTAGAATCTGAGCTTGATATTTATCTGTGGTCCTGTTGAGGACCTTGTCTTCTTCAATCTGAAGGGGCTGTTTTGGAGACAGATGCAGAGTCAGTCTGTATGTACAGTCTGCATGTGCCATCCAAATCCTAGTCCATCCATAGCAGAGGAGATGGTGTCTGCAGGGCCAGTCTGGGCTGGGCTATGAAATTTGCAAACCTCTAAGTCTGCTGAAATAAGTGTGTGGTCTGTGCAATTTCTCTTTCCTCTGGCCATCTGGACGTGCCATCTGGAAGCGGCCCTAAGGACAAGGAGGAAAGCAGTTCAGACTAGCCTCTATGGGAGAAGATCCTACTGGGACCAGTTCTAGTGCTTAAAATCTTACAGATGCAGAATTAGAATTGTACTGTCTACTTTCACCAAGAAAAGTTGCAAATTCGAAGCATGTCAATATCTATGTTCAGTGCCGCCCCATCCTGGATTTTACTGGAAAATGTGCACTCCGTGTTTGTGTACAGTTGCTCAACCCCTTTCTAAAATGCATGGCTATTGCTTTACTTCCAGGAAAGATTCAGCAGCGATATCTCCCTCAAGGAGGTGGCTTTCAATTATCCAACCCGGCCAGATGTCTCGGTGCTCCAAGGATTGAAGGTGGCGGTAGAAAGGGGACAGACGCTGGCTCTTGTGGGAAGCAGTGGCTGTGGGAAGAGCACCGTAGTCCAGTTACTGGAAAGATTCTATGACCCTCACAGTGGAGAAGTGGTACGTTTGGGTTGTTTTTAACAAGAATGAAGCAAAAACACTGTACTGAATAATTGCTGCAGTAGTTCTCCCGGTGTGAACAGTTCCTGAAGAGCAATATAATTTTTTTTAGATCAGTGATTAGATTAGACTGTATCCTGCTGCTGAACTCCAAAATGACCCCAGAAATGTTGTTCTGAGGGGACAGGGGACCCCGCAGGAACAGCACGGGGAAGGTTGCAGAACTGCAATGGGAGGGAGGAAATCAGCAAAAATGAAAAATAGAAATCCCCAACAGGATCCAGCTTTTGTCTGTCACAGTCTTTGCTCTGGAGTGACTGTCAATACTTGAAAATGGGAACAAGCAAACTAGATTTAGTAATAAAACACTTCTTTTCATAGTTATTATCATTCAATGCCTGTTTAACTTTGGAATTATTCAACTTTATTACCAATCATTATTGATAGAAGTGAAGGATATAAGAACATAAGAAAAGCCATGCTGGATCAGACCAAGGTCCATGAAGTCCAGCAGTCTGTTCACACAGTGGCCAACCAGGTGCCTCTAGGAAGCCCACAAACAAGACAATTGCAGCAGCAATATCCTGCCTGTGTTCCACAGCACCTAATACAATAGGCATGACCAGCACTAGCACTCCAAAGAGCAAAATACACTTTAGAATTCTTATATTATTTTTCTGTTTACAATCCATTCAAAGAAATGCAGTTTTTAATCATGTAGTGTTAGTCAAACTGGCTGAAGAAATTGATGTTTAGGGTATGTAAGGTGCTCTGTAGGCTTTCTGATGTAGGGATGCCAACCACCAGGTGGTACCTGGAGGTCTCCTGCTATTACAATTGATCTCCAGACGATTCAGATCAGTTCCCCGGGAGAAAATGGCTGCTGTCAAGGGTGGACCTATGGCATTATACTTTGCTGAGGTCCTTTCTCTCCCCAAACCCTGCCTTCCCCAGGCTCTACCCCCCAAAAAAAATATCTCTGGGTATTTCCCACCCCAGAACTGGCAACCCTACGTAATACCAATTTTGAATTAATATAATATTTGGACAATGATACAGGAATAGGTATATGGCCTGTTCTATGTTTACATTCCCCACAAAAGCAGTTATGAGGGGGTAGCCTTGGATGCTTCTGAAGACAAGTGGTGGAAATTACACAGGGTTCCTACTGCAACTATTCCACACAAAGGTGACTTGGCTATTAACACAAATGGCTTTAGTAACATTCAGAACTGACTACTCTAGCAAACTCTCCACGGGGCTGCACCAGACCCTGATTCCAAAGTGTGAGCTGGAGCAAAATACAGCAGCCAGAGTCCTGGCTGGGGCTGATAGATCATATATAGCCAGTAGCTATCTCAGTTGCTTTTGCTTCCAGTTTGCTTCTTGGGCCCAGTGCAAGGGAAATAGACCAAGAGGGAAAGATTTTAACCCCCCTCTTCTTAGATATGGATTCCCAACATAATATTAGCTTTGGCCCAGTCCACCTTCAGTGCAGCTCGAAGCAGTTATACCCTAAGCTCACGGACTTCAATAAAAGGGTGTAAAGCTGCTTAGAACTGCACTGCAAATGGCACTAACATTTCATGACTCTACATATTTTACCTTTGAATTACGTACAATAGGGAGAATTGGAAAATTTCTAATAGTGCATTTAAAAGACTTGTCGGTGGCCACTGAAAAGAACAGAAATGTATTTCTGAACTTTGCTCATGTTTTCCTGCTTCAGAAATGTTGACTAGATTTCTTCTTTTCTAGCTATTGGATAACCATAATGCAAAACAGTTAAATATTCAGTGGCTGAGGTCTCAGATTGGAATAGTCTCTCAAGAACCCGTCCTTTTTGACTGCAGCATAGCTGAGAACATTGCCTATGGTGATAACAGCCGAGTGGTGTCCCAGGACGAGATTGTAAAAGTAGCTAAAGCAGCCAACATACATTCCTTCATTGACTCCCTACCAGATGTAAGTGACTTCTTTGTGTTTTCTACACACTGGCTTTTAAAACTTTGTGTTCTATTTCTTGGAAGTAAATTCATCTAAAATCAGTGGTGTCATTAGGTGTGTGCTAGGATGGGGGGTATGATTGGTGTGAAAAAGGAAACTAAATATTATTCCAAAGGATTGCTAGCAGTGCATCAAGGAAGCATTGAACTATTTTAAAAAACCTAGAAAGGTAAATACCATGAGTAAAAAAGGTCCCCTGTGCAAGCACCAGGTCATTCCTGACCCATGGGGTGACGTCACATCCCGACGTTTTCTAGGCGGACTTTGTTTACGGGGTGGTTTGCCAGTGCCTTCCCCAGTCATCTTCCCTTTACCCCCAGCAAGCTGGGTACTCATTTGACCGACCTCGGAAGGATGGAAGGCTGAGTCAACCTTGAGCTGGCTACCTGAAACCAACTTCCGTTGGGATCGAACTCAGGTCGTGAGCAGAGCTTGGGACTGCAGTACTGCAGCTTAACACTCTGCGCCATGGGGCTACATAAATACCATGAGTGCTAAAAAAAATTATGCTTCACAATGTATACTTATCAGTGATAACTGCTTAATTGCTGTCGTTATAATTCACATTTCTGCTTCACAACGTTTCACGAAGCTTGTAGGGGCTGGCTCGTGCTGCCAAATTCCTCCTCGTGATTGTATTCCAAAACACATTTGCATGAAGTCAGGTTTTTCTGAACTGTACTAAACAGTCAAGAGCTGTTCACGATCTGTAATCTTTTTTTCTAGCAGCTACAATCACAGTAACGATGGCAGGCTCACTGTTTATGCAGACCGGCGTACAGAGTTGTGTATCTCTGCACTTGATTGCATGGAGGAATTTAGCAATATGAATTGCTGGATAGAAAACAAACAAACCATAAATCAACTTGCTGGCTCTGACTTTGATAAGCCCCCGGAGAAGTGTTTGCCACCTCAGACATTACTCTAGGACAGTGATGTTGTTTAACCACCTTGTTCCTTCCTTTTCCTGGAGCTAGTCTACTAAGACACGGATTTCCAAAATCATTCCACAGGATGTTGTTTTGCCACTCTTATTGACATTCTGCACAAACAGTGTTAGCCACATAGAGTTGCTCCCTATCTTGGGTTCTACTGGACTTACCTTAACTTGTGAATTCTGTTACTTCAGAATAGCGAAGATAATGCTGCAGTTCTATGTAGTTAGTCATCCCACACAAAGTGCTGAGGAATCTTTCATTATCCAGAAATTGTTTTCCCTCTGTCAACTTGTTTCTTTCCGCTTCTGATCAAACTATGCTATGTAAGCAAATGTGATTTAGCAAGAGTTTCTCGGGATCACTGCTTATGCATTAGCTCCTTCCTTTGGAGGTATTCCATCAGGCAGTGACATTTTGTCTCTCCTCATTATCAAGATTTATGTTTAATGAAGTTTGCCACACTTTCTCACAAAAATATTCCTTACTTTGTGCTAGACAGGCGTCTCCTCTTTATGGATAAAGAGTTATACTGACTTTGTATTTCAGGGCTAGATCACTGGATATGGCACCTCGATACATGAAGTATAATTTGGCCCCGTTTTGAAGACTGGCTGCTTGTAGCAGTTAGTTCACATGACATCTTTCCCTGAATAGTACAGTAATGCATCAGGGAACAACACAGCTCACTGCTGTGGGTTTTTCCAGATGTGTATACATCCGAATTACTGATCAGAGGCTCATTAATATTTAATACAATCCGATTCCCTTTATGTGTGTCAAATATATTGAATGGGATGGTTACATATCAGGTTTGATTAAAGTAATATTTGTTGCACATAGAAATATAACACGCCTGTGGGCGACAAAGGGACTCAGCTCTCTGGGGGCCAGAAACAACGCATCGCTATTGCTCGAGCCCTGATCCGCTATCCGAAAATTCTTCTACTAGATGAAGCAACTTCTGCACTTGATACCGAAAGTGAAAAGGTAACTCTTTGGGGGTTTATATTGAGGGAGGGGAGTATCAAAAGCATAGGGTGCCTATCATCAGGTTTCTGTATGTCTCTGAAACCATTTGTAGCAGTGAGGAGTTTCAAAGGTGTGCTTCCATAGATAAATTCCTTATGTACCATGTTATAAACCTAGCATGATCACATCAAATCACATCAATGTGAAAACAACTTAGAATCATAGAATTGGAAGGGACCACAGGGTCATCTAGTCCAACCCCCTGCACAATGCAGGAAATTCACAACTACCTCCCCCCACACACACCTAGCGACCCCTGCTCCATGCCCAGAAGATGGCCACAATGCCCTCCCTCTCATCATCTGCCTAAGGTCATAGAATCAGCATTGCTGACAGATGGCCATCTAGCCTCTGCTTAAAAACCTCCAGGGAAGGAGCGCTCACCACCTCCTGAGGAAGCCTGTTCAACTGAGGAACCGCTCTGCTAGAAAATTCTTCCTGATGTCTAAATGGAAACTCTTTTGATTTGTTTTTGAGCTCTTGTATCTACTATAAAGGGATTTAATAATACTGTGGAACACAACCATAGAAGAATGTACAGGGATTTCTCTCCCTGAAAGAAAAACCCTCATTATGACAAATACGGGATAAAAAAGTTCATTAATTTCAAGTATCTTCTGTTTCCAATAGGTAGTCCAAGACGCCCTGGATAAAGCCAGACAAGGTCGTACCTGCATTATAATAGCTCATCGGTTATCTACAGTTCAGAATGCTGACAGTATAGCAGTGATCCAAAATGGAAAAGTCATAGAACAAGGAACGCATCAGCAACTGCTGGCTGAGAAAGGAGTCTATTACTCACTAGTCACTGTTCAAGCAGGGACTGTTAATGCATAAATTAAATGCCAAATATATATTGCTAGAGATTAATTTGTAACTGCCATCTCTAAACATAAAAAGGTACTGCTTATGCCCCCCACCCTATATTAAAGTAAAATAAACTTGCACTAATAATGGGCTGGATTCCATTAAGGATTCTCAAAATGCAAAATTTCATCTTGAATCTTTGGCTCAGTTCAAATGTGATGCAAATCCATGATTTCATGGTCGATGTAATCGGCTGAACATGGATCACTCTCCTAACTATGGGGTATCAAACCAGGATCTGAAACCATGATTTCAAGTTCATTTATTAACTGCAAGTAGTCTTAACTATAATTTTGTGAGAAGTAGGCTAATGGACATGCTGGCTTTGTTTCCAGCAATGCCTTCAAATGCTTTCTGGCTATAGTGGAGCCTGGCTGCAGTGAAGGCAATGAAAACAGTGTTTGTCAAGGCAAGCCAGAATTTTAGTGACTGGCTGAGAACCAAATTCTGGTTTCATAAACTAACCATAGATAAATAAAACAGTTGTTACACATTAGATGTGAACCCAGCCATTCTCCACAACCTGTTGCTCTCAGCTGGTTTAAGTACACTGAACAACAGACTGCTTTGAGGCCTAGAATAGTCAATGCAGACATGCTTAGAGACTGGCAATATTTGAATGACTTGCACTTCTGACTACTGAATGAGACTGTGTATGTATAGGAGATTCACAGAAAAATATCTATATGTTACAGTATTATGAATTCCCAGTAAAGATTGCTTTTGAAAGTTTTATTAGTGTCTATCATCAAACTCCCTGAAAAAATCTTGGAACTGGAAACGTTGTGATCATTTCCACTAATTTTAATTCAAAAAGCAGTAACTTTCTTATGTGGAAGTGTGTTTAGGATGACAGACCTGACTGGCTTTCCTTTGTTATTATGTACAAAACAAAGATGTGTAAGTACTTGTAAATAAATGATTTTTGGTGTATTTTATTTTTGTTTTTTTGTTTCCTAAGCCTGTTATACAGCACATTCCAAATGTTTAATGTTTTTCTAAACTGTGGCTAGCCCGATCTCCTCAGATCTTGGAAGCTAAGCAGGGTCGCCTTGGCCAGCATTTGGATGTGAGACCAACAGGGAATAAATACCAGGGTCACGAGGCAGATGCAGGCAATGGCAAACATCTCTTGCCTTGAAAACCCCACCGGGGGATGCTATAAGTCAGCTGTGACTTGATGGGCAAAAAAAAGAGAGTGCAATTTCAGCACTTCCCCCCTGCTCATATATAACCTAAGTAGCATTCAATAGTAACAAAAGACAAGGTAGATTATGAGAAACAAAATCCATCAAACTATAATTCTTAGTTTATGAAATCGTACTTTGCTTACAAGATGACCTTGATCCTCCCTAATCTGGAATGTACGCGGGGTGGGGGGTGTATATCAGGTCAGCTTCTATATGTTGGCAAACTCACACCTGACTCCTACACTAACAACCACAATTTGTTTCAAGAAGACTGATGGTTGAAGGATTATATCCAACCCCCTTATACCTCCTCTTGTGATTCTCCGACTATTTATATGGCCCTGAGGCATTAAATACTCTGTCACTACAAGATGTGAAAATATCCACTATAATTAGTTGCTCACATTAACTAATGAGTTAATGAATAAAGATTAAAGCATATTTATTGCGACATAAGCTTTCATTAGACAGAAGTTGTTTTGTCAGATGCCTGGAATCCTGCTTTTAATTGGCAGAGATTTATACCCAAAGGCATACCGAGTAGCAGGAGTGGGACAGAGGTTACAAATAGAGATACCAGAAGAAGTAGGTGTGAAGTGTGCACCAGTCCCAACCGTTGAAAGAAATGGCAAAGCAGGATAAATCTGAAGAGTGTACTTATGAGAAACAACTACTTTCGTAGCCAGCTAACTATCCCAAGCCCCTACTGAGTCCAAGCCCAAGAGCAGCAAATTTGCATATGACCTCCAACTTAGCAGCTTCTCACTGGAGTCTCCCTTTGAAGCTTTTCTACAGAAATATTGCAGTCTCTAATTGTTAAATGCCCAGGAATGTTGAAATGCTCTTCTTCTGGTCTGTTTCCACTTTTAACAGCATGGAATGAGCTGTTTTTCTTACAACCTCCTCCTCTCCCCATTCTTCTGTTGTTAGCAGCTTTTGGTATAAATATATCTGCCAACTGAATGCAACAGTTCATACATGTGACGAAGTGAAAACTGACTCATAAAAATGTATGCCAAAAATGTGTTAGTCTTTAAATTGTCACAAGGCTGTTATTTTGGCTTCAGCCAACTAACACGACTACCTCACTGGAACTGGTAACTCTGCAAAGGTACACTATATATTATTCAGATTCAGGAAGGCAAGAATATTCAGTGAAACATTACTGCAAGCAACACAAGGCAATTCCTGGGATGATATTCTCACACAACTGTCTAGGAGCAACTTAAATTTGAGCTAATTGTATTGATTTGTTTGAATTCAAATGAAATGTTATTGATTGCTGGAGGTTTGTTTTGTTTCAAGCTGCTGGTTAGCTACCTTGAGTACTTTGTGTGTGTAGAAAAGGGCTTTCTGAAAAGTAACATAGGACGTTATCAGGGGGAAGATGGTGGCTCTCTGGAGTAACAAAGCATACACCCACTTTTTTAAAAAAGTAAATGAATGAAAGTACCTGTAGATTAATCAAGTCAACATTCAGTGGTCTTCTGAGGTGGTTTTATTTCAAAGAGGAAATGACATAGTTGATACAACAGAATCCCACTTCCCCTTCAGATGCCAAGGAAGACTTAAATCCTGAGAATCTTATCAAGCTATATAGACAGCAGCAATGGCATATATAACTCTTAATCACCACATGTATTTATACTTTGTAAACTTTCAAGTACTGTTTGACTTTTTGCTATTTGCTTGGAAAAATAAAATTTAAAACAATTGTTTTTCAAGTTACGGAATTTACTCCTTTTCTGGACAAAAGCTTTGTTTGCAACGGAACCCCTGAAGGAGAACAATCTCATTGTGTAAAATGGAAGACAGCAGCGACATTATACATAAAAATTGTAAGGATTCCAATATCTTGATTACTTCAGAAGCTCGAAGTTATAAAAGCCATGATCAACATGCCATTTAGAAAGGCACTGCGACCCATTCTTCCTGGAATGGCTGTATAAGGTCCAGCATACTAGCATCAATATAAACTAGTGTGCTTTGAATATTACCTTCTTGTAGTCCCTATCATTAGGAAGGTTATAAAAACAAGTTAGCTTAAACTGTTTTCGAAGCTGCCACAGATTCAATAATGTTTGCATTGCTGAGGCTTAATTAACGTCGCACAGTTTCTAATGCGAGTTTGTCAAGTTTTGCATTGTTGTTGCAAAATGATTCAAAGAAAGTTGCATTGTTATTGCAGTAAATCTCATTTGTAAGAAGGCTTTGCATTATTTCTGGCTATAGTCTATGCTAAACTATCACTGTGCCCAATTAAAACACTTTTCTTGGCAAGGCTTTCTATTTGCAGGTGCTTGGTATACATGGTAATGCACAATGGAATAAAGGCACTTATTGCAGTATCTTCTCTACAGCTGGGCTGTGGCCATTAACTGGATAATATCCTGAAAAGACTGGAACAGATTCTTACAGAGTTGTTCTGCGTCTGTATCAGAGCATGAAATCCAGGCACTGCAAGCCACAACAATCCTGTGAGTGGAAAGATTAAGCACAA
Organism: Euleptes europaea; assembly: GCF_029931775.1. Taxonomy (NCBI): domain Eukaryota; kingdom Metazoa; phylum Chordata; class Lepidosauria; order Squamata; family Sphaerodactylidae; genus Euleptes; species Euleptes europaea. The sequence continues at coordinate 54,565,953 of NC_079322.1, forward strand.
CTTTTCAGATAAATGAAACCAGTCAATAAGAATAATAGGATGCTACAGAACTCCTCAATAAGAGAGTCGGGTTTTAAAAGATAACCCACAAAGTAATAAAATACACTTTAATGTGCAAAGAGGTTTAATTTCCCAACCTGTACTCATGTGAACTGGCTGATTACAGCTGGAAACAAGCAGATCTGTGGCTAAGCACAACTGGAGCCAAATACTCCTAACTGAAACTCAGTGAATCACACTAAATGCTGGTGCTCATTTATTGTGCTTGAAAGCCAATTGTCAAATCACACAGCCAAGTCCAGGGACACTTGTGGACCAGCATCCTGGAGCAGTGGACTCTGATCTGGAGAACCGGGTTTGATTCCCCACTCCTCCATGTGAGCAGTGGAGGCTAATCTGGTGAAGTGGATTTGTTTCCCCACTCCTACACATGAAGCCAGCTGGGTGAACTTGGGCTAGTCACTCTCTCTCAGCCTCACCTACCTCCCAGGGTGTCTGTTGTGGGGAGGGGAAGGGAAGGTGATTGTAAGCCGGTTTGAGTCTCCCTTAAGTGGTAGAGAGAGCTGGCATATAAAAACCAACTCTTCTTCTTCATCCTCCTCCTCAATGAAGTGCTAAAGCCGCATTTAAAACCCCCCAATGGGGAAATACCAGGGATTGTCAGGGGCTTCGTTTAGTTTGCATATTTCATTTATACACCACCTTTCTTCACAACAGCGACCCAAAGTGGCTTACATCATTCTCCTTCTCTCCATTTTATCCTCACAACAGCTCTGTGAGGTAGGTCAGGCTGAGTGTGTGTGACTGGCCCAAGGTCACCCAGCAAGATTCCATGGCTCAGGTGGGGATTTGAACCTGGGTCTCCCAGATCCCAGTCTGCACTCTAACCACTATACTACACTGGCACTCAATTAACAACAGGAAAGTAATGTTTTTATAACACTTTACGTATATCACCAGGGAAAGAACAGACACAACTATCTTGTGTTCTAAATGAGATACTCCTTGCCCGTCTCAGATTACGAAGCCATCTCAACTGCCTCCATGCATGTATAGTACCATTTAATTCTTCAGTTACTGTGGCCAATATCATGCAAGCATTCCTCTGTCCTCTTTATTTTTTCATTCTTCATTTGCCAGTCATATTTAGTAAATATTTCGGCTCTCCCTTCTCACCCTTAATCGAGCACGCTGTCTGACAATGGTTGGTTTTCTTTTAACCCTTCCCCCCGTTCCTGCTCCACTGCATCTTCCTAATCAATTAATGCCATTTTCTCTCTTTTTTTAAAGAGAAATTAAGAGAAAATGAGAATATAACAATAAAAGAAAATGGAAATATAACATTACTAAAATACTCATAATACAAATTCTTGAAAAGAAACTAAAACCGTGCTGCTGATATAACTAAAATACCCATAACAGTGAACCAAGCAATACTCTATTTATCTAAAATCTGCATGATTATTACATCACTACTTCTCTGCGATTTACACACACCCCTTTCCAGCATCATTTTGTCTGTCTCAGCAGTCCATCCATCCTCTTCGAACATTTTACACTGCAGTCATCCAAGAGGTGATTGCAAGAGCTGTGATCTCCAGTTTCTACACTGAAATGCAACAGGAGCCGACCACTGCCCCATGATGCTCACACCCACAGAGGAAACTCCAATATCCGGTTTCTGGTGCTGATCCTTACCTGTCGTCTCTAATTCTATAGAAAAAGCCGTAGCCGTGGTGCACCATAGGAACCACCGCTCCTCCCACTCTCGTGTAGCCAACCAGGCTAGAGGACAGCACAAAGTTTCCACCTCCGCCACTGCAAATGGAAACAAAAAACAAACACAAAACACCACTACAAATTGTTTCAGTCCTATGGCAGAACAAAGCACAACACATATATTCCCTCTGAGATAAATGTATTTCAGCCATCAAAAGGCACTAAGATATATTTAATATTACAAAATTGTAAATACCTTCTGCTGAAAGCAGGATCCAAGAAAAGTTCTGGCACAGGAAGGCACTGATCTTTGGCCACAAGGAGGAGGCCGAAAAGATGGCGGTCAAATCCTGTCAGAGGAACAGAAATCCCCAGCATTTTAAAGCTGCTTCCACACAGAAGTTCTTTTCCTTCTTGGCTTCCAGACTGGAGTACCTTTATTTTCAGCTTCCACATAATGCCATGCTGTAATCGTGCTGTTTTGGGATTCCCCCAGTCTCAAAACACTCTTTCCCAAACCTGCTTTACTCCAACATTTCTGGGGAAAACGCAGTCTAAGTACATGGTGTTTGCATGGAAGGTTATTTTCCTGCTCCAATCTTCCCATGGTCAGCCCCTCATGGACACCTCTTCCCAGCCCCTTTTTTTCACCTACAACACTGCAGAGCTTTTTCAGGGCTTTTTAAAAAACTGCTGTAGCGCTATAAAGATTACTTCAGATTTTAAAAGGGCTTTTAGAGCGCATGCATGAAGGGGGAAAAAATTGGCCATCACAGCAGCTATGACAACCCCCCACCCTGAAAGCCAACTTCAAATCACTGTGGAGCGCAAGGGAAAAAGTCAGAAAAAAGCAGGAGAAAGTACACAGAAGTTTCCCCTGTGTGAAAGCTCCATCCCCAATGTGCGTTTGCAGAGGCAATGAAAGTAACCCAGATAATTTTTGCCATTTCAAGCAGCCTAAAATTGATGTCCAGTTCTCTTTCTTGTGGTTAGTCTCAATGGTCAGCTCCAGACTGTCACAGGCCTTATGCGAGAAACTGCAGCAGCCAAAGCAGAGTTAACTCGCTACGGCCATTTCCCAGTGATGCTCTGAGAGAGCGAAGATGCGGATTAAGAATTGGGCTGGAAGTGATGGCACAAATGCACTCTCGTGGGATGGGGCCTGCCGCCTCCCTGGCATGGAAGTGCGCATCGGGCTTACCTGCAAAGACCAGCGGTGCAGGTTTTGCTGCTGCAGGCAGAGTTCTGGTTTCCCCCACTTTCACTCCTCAAATTGATATCCATACAGCATTGAGACTGAAAACTGCTTTTCATCCCTCCCTCCGTGCTTGAGGAGAGCTCTTCTCTTCCCCCCCTTCAAGCGCCTTAAATGTTTATCTGAACCAATGTTTGCTACTTCATGTTTTCAAAACTCGTTCACAAAGCATTTTTTACACTTGGGAAAAAAACTTCTCCAAGAATGGGGAGGGGTAATCTTGTGACTGACAGAAGAGCCTGCCTATCAGCACTGGGCAAATTTGCCTTTTGCTGCAAGTAGAACAAACGAGTTTCTCCTGATCTTGACCTGGGAAAGAAGATTGTGTTACTGCACTATCACAGCAGGCTCGCCGTTAAAATTATGTACACCTGCACGAATCTTTAGCGATCATACTAGCTCTGCAGCTCAGCTTAGCAGTGTGTCCTACTAAGAGGGCAGTGGGGAAAAACAGACTCGACACAAAACAGAGATCCTTTGGCAGCAGCAAAAAGAACGTACCTTTTCCATTCTCACACTCCTTCATCAGTTTGTTGTGCTTTGAAACTGCCTTCAGTAGGTGCTGGTGTCGTTGGCCAGGCTGCGGAAAGTAAGAAAAAGCAAAACCATTCCAACTGAGCATGGTAAAGAGCAGGGATCTGTAAATGCTTTCCTCCAAACGAACGTGAGTACATCCCTGTAATGTTCTCAAAGACATTCCAGATCTTCCGCATCAAGGCCAAATGAAAACTTTATAGTAAATACAGCAATCCACAACAAGAACCTTGCCAGATATACTAAAGCCAGCAAGGTTGCATCGCTGTTTTTTATAGTCATGTCCCAGCCTGCAAAGATGAAAGGAAAATCCACAGAAAACCGTAGAGCTGTTTTGTCAGTTTGCCGATTGTGAGTTTAGTCATGTCGCCAAGGTCTTATACAGGTGATATTTGCACGACAGTCCCCTAAAACCCCCATCAAAGACAACAGAATGATATCTGACATGTGTATTGTGGCTGCGATCCATCCATTTTTTTCTGTTCTCGGTTTTAAATTAAATCAAATCAGGGTAAACAGGTACCAGTGTGGGTAACAGGGAGCATGAGGCCCAATAAGAACAAAATAAAAGGCCACAAAACGTCACAGCCACGCTGGTAAGGCAAGTTAGGGTGTCTTGCTGAGGTTTGCAGCTTTTCTTTCAAAGAATAAACAGGCTGGCCTTCTGTTAGAATGCCACGGAGAAGTATTCAGCCTCTCAAACATTAAGGACATGAATCGTCCAAAAGTGGACACGTGATTCCAGCAGAATCAGTGAAACCTAGAAGAGCTTAATGCTGCGGGGACCATGCCCCAAATAAAGTAAAACTTTTAAAACCAAGCTCAGAATTGTATAAAAATAGAAGAATGTTTAAAAGGTAAAGGTAAAGGTCCCCTGTGCAAGCACTGGGTCATTCCTGACCCATGGGATGACGTCACATCTCGTCGTTTACTAGGCAGACTTTGTCTACGGGGTGGTTTGCCAGTGCCTTCCCCAGTCATCTTCCCAAGCTGGGTACTCATTTTACCCACCTCGGAAGGATGGAAGGCTGAGTCAACCTTGAGCAGGCTACCTGAAACCAACTTCCATAGGGATCGAACTCAGGTCGTGAGCAGAGCTTGCATATGACACTTGTACCACCACTTTTTACATGGGCAAAGCAACAGATGAGAGACCTGATGAAAATACCCCATTTCCCCCAGCTTCAAAATCTAGTGCATACTGCGTGCGAAAAATATCCTTCCCCTTTCCACAAAATACTCAAAACCAACTTTTCCCTCAAGGAAATACTTCTGGAAAACCTCCAGTAATTAAGTGACAGCAGCACATCTGATGTACTAAAACAGATATGGGGGGAGACCTATAAATTATGACAAGGCAGCAGAACTGAAGATGCTGAGCTGTAAGGCTTACAAGTTAGCTCTGGAAAGGGTCAAGCAGTACATTGCTTCATTAACCATCTGAGACAGTTTGTTCAGCACCACTGCTGCAGTGTGGGAAACACAAGGAGAGTGCTACGGGATTCCTGCAACATAATCCCAGCCCCTATTGTTCAACTATCAGCGAGGAAATACAGAGATCAAATGCCTGTAAGACAGAACAGTCAAGGAAATATAAAGAAATGGCAGAAAGAAAAGAAGACCAAAAAAAAACAAGGAACAACACAGCTCTCTACTTCTGCCCCAGATTTTTAGTCTCTGCCACTAGACACCAAACTACGAATGGCTATCACTGCCTCATTAAAAAAAGAGAGGAGGAATTCAGATGACATGAAACAAAAGGATCTGTGCTACTATAAAAGGGTTTTAGATATCCTATGAGGAAGGAGTTTAGTCCCTTGTTTAAAAAAAGAATTTCGGAAAGTTCATGTTACAGCAGGAATGTTTTAGCACCCGTACTCTCTGCTTTGCTACAAAGCAGGTGGACAGCATATATAATGAGGGAAATAGAAGCCAAGCTTCCTTGGTAATTGCATCTCCCACTAAAATTTAACCCTTGCCACATTCATACTTAAAGACAGCTCTGGTTCCTGCATATCTGCACTCCAAAATAACGACCAGCTGCACTTCATACTAATGACCAAGAAAGCAAGCTGTCAGGGATCTTAAAATCTGTTTAGCTACAATATATTATTGATACTCACGGTACAGTCTGGATCTAGCATAGATTTGCACCATTCAACCGCTTCCATGGTGCACGGCCTCATCGTCTCTGTCCGGCCATGGTAGAAGCGTCTAGTCATAGCAGTTTCATAGCAGGATGCTGGGCTAGATAAGAATGATAAAAAGAAAGGTCTCTCTTTGGCCAAGAAAGGGAGACCAGTGCTTTACGCTAGAGGACATTACCGGTATGTGTAATCATGGTGTAGAGAACTCTTGTTCAGACATCAGAATAAAGGACAATCCTCTATCAAAATAAAGAATCTTATTTTGGTTTTTTTAAATATAGTAAAGTATGCATTTTCCATTCATCTTTTAAGGGTAGGAAGACAGGGGGTATACAAACACCTAGGGTGAACATTCCATTTTTTGTCCTGTTCTTCCTCTGAGAAACTCAGAGCAGTGTATACACAGTTGCCCTACCTCTGCCTGTTTCAACCCTGTGGCAATCCTTTGAGGTAGTTTAGGCAAAGACAGGGACCAGCCTGAGCTAATCCAGGGCGTTTAGTAGCAGAGGATCCGAATCCAGCTCCCCAGATGTGCATAAACTCTTGGGAGCTGGTCACAAATCTAACAACCCACCACATGGTCATGAGAATTCAATCACTGTTGCACAAACAGAGGAGGGGTATAAGTTCTCTGCACAACTCGAGGGGACATCCACTATAAACTATTATATGATAAATGGGCATTTGGCATTGGAGGGTTAGTTTTATAGCTGAAGTCCACTGATGAAAGAGGGTCGGGAAAGCTGTGAAGATTCACTGAGGCTTTATACATGGAAGGGATGTGAAATGAAGAAGAGAAGACCCTATTAGTCAACTATTAAGGGAGTCCTAAGCAGGATTAGACCCTTCTAAGCCAACCTGGTACATATGGTCCACTGGTGGACGTAGAATGTTGCAGTTCTGCTTAGGACTGCAGTGTACACGTATTTGATCCTGTATGCTCATGGTTTGAATGGATAATCAACTTTTTCTTACTGTCCATGAAGTTTATAATAGGCCAGCTGGAGAGCAAGCTGAACAAACGTGTCAGGATGAAGCTTCTGCTTCTTGATTAGTGATTTGCCAAAAGATGTGAAGGCATAATTCACAAGCTGTATGTCAGATACCTGAGAAGCAGAAAAATGGTATTACCACAGGAAAAGTAGAGAAAGGCTATGCCAACCCCCACACAAAGCAGTACATCCAAGGAGCCTATTTTACTTTTTTTCCTTTATGCAAAATAATTGGATTTGACAAAGGTGAATCAAAGAACTCAATTATTGATTTCATTCTCTGGATTTGATAAAGCCAGTCAATGGCTCATCCAGCTGTGCATTCAGTGTTTGAACTGCTGTAGAAATAATATAGCACTGCTTGCCAAAATCTTTGTGCTGTACTACTTGGAAAGAGCATCTAAGTATCTCTTTAAAGGTTTTAATGTCCTTTCCCTAAAGGATAAAGCACCTCTCTTTCTGGGTTGGGGTAAGTGTGGGGAAGGCAGCTGTTCACTTTCTTTCTCTGGAACCGGCCACAAACAGCTACAAGGGGGGAACACCCCCACACATTCTGGTCGTTCTGCCTGTCAAATCGAAGAACAGGTATGACAGATAGTTGAATACTGATGTACCGTCCCAGTCATGGAACCTCTGATTGACGAGGTTCAGATAGAATTCTATGGTTGGGAGTTGAAAGAGGCAGTTGGGAGATGACAGTTAGAAATTGGCAGTTGGGAATTGTCAGTGAAAAGCTGACAGTTAGAGGCTGGCTGGCTGAGGTAAAGGGACACAGCTGTGTAGGATCAAGAAGGATCCTGTGTGAGGGAAGTGAATTTAATGTCCTCACCTGAGTGAAACAGCTCCAAAGAAAAAGGGGTGATCCCTAACCAGTTTAAAGGAAGAAAACTGGTAAAATGTGTGTTTTGTTTCTGCATCCACCAACTTTAGAAATATTGTTTCAAAGAAGCTTATGGCTGTTTCTGCACAGGTCATTTCCTTTGGATATTGTGCTCTCTTGATGCATGGTATTTGCAGTCAAATTCTCAAATCACTCTGTTCAGGGATATAAAACTGACCAACACTCACTGTGAAACTGACCAAATAAGCAGCCTCATAGGTCCTTTGTGATTATTTCAGCGTTCTGGCTAGTTGCAAAGAAAAAAACCCTGTTTGATCAGGCTGAGGTCTAAAACTGACCAACATTCCAGCTTTGAGGGGAGGGGTTGGATGAGAGGGAAAGACAAGTGGGAGGGAGAAGTGTGGGAATAAACCCCCGAATTGACAAGTATGCACAGGACCAGCTTTTGATTTGGGATTGAGGCAGACAGTAAACACGGGCTAAAACAGCATCCACAAAACACAGGGGGAAATGCGAGGGAGAGCGAGACGACTTTTAAAGGTCAGAAAATTCATGCATATTGAAAATAAAGCCCTGAAGTACTCAGGGGTTGACGGCAACGGAAACAACCCGTGCATAAAAGGCCTATGTCAGTTCAACGAAGTTAACAAACCCCTGTCTGTGAAACCTGTCAGCTACATTCTGAATACAAAATACCTGTTATATTTAATTATCCTAAGCTTCCTCATTTTTGTTGTTGTGTTACCTGCCAAGTTTATTCTTGAAACCTCAGTAACAACCTGACTTTACCAGTTCCCCAAAAGAGAAAAATAAAACAGTTTTGGAGTTCTTAATTCATTCAGCCTTTCCTATGCCATATTCTGATTTAAACAAATAAAGCTTTCCTCATCGTCCTAAGTGTGGGTCAGAAAAACCACAAGAGACAAATCAGAAGTCTTTGGAGTAAATCGGTTGATGAAGAATAATATCCATCATATCAGGCATGCCAGTGATCTATTTTTCATGACTAATGCAATTTTTAATGCCTGCTTTTCCCCTGCTTCACTCATAGCATGATAAAAATAGGGGAAAATTGCTAAGTCACTTATTGAAATGGCTACAGGAGGCAGACAGGTCTGTATAGCTGAACTCTGAACACTGTAATGACCTGAACTGCTCCCCACATCCCAAACATCATCTATAAGAGAACTTGCTATCCAGACACACCAAATGTAAACGAATCCATCAATGTTTATGGGACAGATACACAAAGAGCATACCTGCTTGTGATATTGCTCTTTAGCATGAGCAATGTCATTTCGCATTTTCTGGTCCAAGCTGAAAACAAGTTCCTCGGGCCAAGGAATATCCCGCACTTTGTCTGATCCCTGTTTTTCATTTTAAAATAATAGGAGAAAAAAAACCTTGTACTTATTTCCACAGAACAGGGAACGTTAACTGAAAGAGGATGAGAGTGTAATTTTTACGTACCTTCCATCTTCCCTCTGATTCAATGACCTTGTTATCAATGTACGAACAGAGTGCTACCACAACCATTGCATCAAAAGGAGCGTGCTGGAACATACGCAATATAGAAATAACTAGGTCAGAGTATTATCTTCTTTAGCAAGAAATTTTCTCAGGATGTCACTTTGCCAGTTTCTTTAATTAGACCATCTCTTCCTAACTTCCTATCCAGCAAGAGTTCTCAAACTGCAGCTTGCTATTAAATGAAAGGACATCTCTTTTAAACTGTGATGAATACACATTGCATAAAACTACATTCACTTATAGAATAATCTGAATTCTGAAAATGAAATCGCTGTCCATCATCTCTCTCCATATATTTTAGAATCCCTAGGCAAATATTTTTAAGACATCCAAAGAAGCTTACTGGCATCACAGAAAACAGTAACAAAAATACTTACATCACAGAGCGAGCCCAATATCCCGTTTGAGAACACAAATAAGTTATAGGATTTGTCTCCCCAACGCACCATTGGATCTCCTGCTAGTGCCAACTTGGTGACCTAAGTCAAGAAGGGATATTATAAATTCTGAAAAGAAAAATCTGCCACATTACATTGGAAAAGGTCAGGAAATCATTAGCAGAAAAATCAAAGTATATAGTCCTGGAGAAGGGCACACAGAACACACTTCCTCTACTCTGATGTACATTTTACATGGGAAGTGCCATAGCTGTACACACAAATGGCATTTTCCACCTAGATACCGAATCCTTCCTTCCTTCCTTCTCACTTCCTAACTGTGGAACACTGCAATTTGCATCCCTTGGACTGGACTGGGAAGAGGAGGATGTTGTAATGAGCCAGCATTACAGCAGAGCATTGGGCTTGATAGCTTTTGATCTTTACCAGACCTATAGGATGCAAACTGATACGTGTTGTGAAAGCAATTAAATAGCTTTACACCACTTGTACACCTGCCTGAAGTTGCATGTGTGAATAAAATCAACCAAATGCAAATATATCCTTAACCTAAAATGGGTGCGAAGAATGACACATAATCTGATATCTTTACTGGGGAGAGAAAGATAAAGGTAACTGTTGTCCCATAGCTACCTCTGTATAATTTTCAGGTGTCGCCTGAGGACTTGCTTCATCCAGGCAGACTGTAAACACACTGGTCTGTATTTTTTCCAACAGGGAGAGGTTTTTTGGATCCAGGTTAATAAGATAGTCACGTGTCTAGGAGACAAGTCAAAAGCTGATGATGAAACTCATGTACCTCCACCAGCCCCATGCCCCCGGGAAAACAATGCAGTTTGCTAACCTCTGCCCACCAGGTTCTCTTTTCAGAGGTTAAGACAGATAATCCTGGCCCCTCTGGTTCACTGCAGCACCTCTTTTGGATGTACATAAGTTGCCTTAAAGGAGAATTAAAAATCAATAAATAAGTTGAAGATTCCCACTCCCACATGCTAACCACCAGGAACAGAGGTGCCAACCCTATTAGGGACATACAATAGCCTGACGGTTTGGCTACAGAACTGCTGTTCCCATTTTGTTAACCTCTCCTTCCCCTGCTTCCTGGCGACTGAGACCAGCTCTTCTCTGCCAGCCAGACAAGACTCAGACAAAGGACAAAAGCCAGCAGAGAGCGGGCAGATCTGGTGTACACCTACCTTGATCTCATCATGCTCCCTGGAAACTAAGAGCCCAGTCCTGAAGGGGGGGTAGATCCATGGTGGCCAGGAGCGGTGGAGCCGCGCTGCCTCCTCAGAGGCTTCCCAGCCGCCACGGACACTGACAAAGCATTTAAAAAAAAAAAAAAAAATGGGGGAAATGCCCCATTGAAACCAGAGAGGCTGTGACACCAAAAAAGGTGGCGCAGCCCCACCACCACTCAAAGAGGCATTCCCAGGGAGAAAGCACTGTGGAAGCTTAAGGCATCTCCATCCCCGGGAACACCCCCCACGCTGGCACAGGCTTTACCTTCTGGAAAAGCCCTGCCGGCATGGCTGCGCTGGCAGGAGGCTGGACGCCGGCATCTTTGCCCCTGTGCCGGCGTAGGTGCCACTTTATTCTGTGATAAGGTGGCACCTACGCTAGCACAGGGTCACGGCGGCTCCAAAGGAGCTTTGCCCCCTCCTTCGGGAATTGGCTGCCCAGCAGCCAAAGAGAGAAATAAGCCTCTCCCTTTGTCTAGTCCCAGACCTTTAATCAGGGCCTCTCTGTAATTAATCAAGGCCTTGGATTCACATTAGCATTCTTGAGGCTCTCCATTCACATTGACTCAGCACAGGCCAGCTGGAATTTCCTCAGAAAATCTCAGCTTGATTAGGTAACTAAAACTCCTCTCCTTATTTCAAAATGTTCCCAGGATGCAGGAACTCCTTCCTCGCCACCTTTGGCTTCCTCCACCTTTGGAGTCTGCTCGCCTGGATCTTCCTTCCCTTTCTCCTAGCTCAGGGGAAAAGGAATTGTTCATTTTTGTTCAAGCCTTAGTCCTATACTGATGTCAGAATCAACCTGAACATGTTTATTTATGCTGGTTTCACCCTGAAACGTTACAGCTACAAAAACGTTCCCATTTCCGCCATGTTATATGCCTCTGCCTGTCCACTGTTCTTTCTCCTAGGATCTACCTTCTGGATATGAGGCTGCCCAGACATTTGAGACCCCGGCATTGGGATATAAATCTCTGCCTGAAACGTACAAGGATGTTTCACCCTCTTGCTCCACCTCTTCTGACCTCTTGCTTTTGCCTTCTTAATTAATACATACTGCAGTTTGTTTGTGTGTGTACACACGTTTGGGAGATATGCCTCTTAACATGGGCATTGTAATATTTATTACTGTTGCTGTATGCTAGATATTGTCATGATTGTCTGAGAATATTAATTTCACCATACTCAAATAAAGTAATTCTTCCAAACTTGTGCAAGGCACCTTGTCACTTTGTCAAAGATCCCTTAATGGCCACTTGTTTTTGGTCTTTACCCAGATTGGATGCAATCCTATAAACCTATAGGGTGCAGAACCTAAGTCAACTACTCTTCAGAGTGGAAGAAAGGTTTTCTTCCTTATATGCAGACTATGCTAGCATGAACTTACTACACTGGAAAGTCAACCCATTCACAAAGACGTGTGGCAAAGGCACGTGTATTCTGACAACATGTAGAAGCGTTTAACATCTTGTACAATAACAACAATAATATTTTTATCCCACCACTCCTCCATGCACTGTTGATGCACTTCATTCGCTTCAATGGGGTTCAGCTCTATCATCTGTCTTGCAAAAGTTCCTTCAATTGATACAATGAGTTTCTGAGAGTGCAGAATCCGACCCAGGCCTATCCAGTGGGGCTTACTTCCAGGAAAGTGTCCTTAGGATTGTACTCCAAAGGGTATATTCAGACTATGCGGGCGCTAACCAGTTGGATAGCTCCCGCTGTGATCTACATATAAACAAACTGGTATGTGTAACTTGGTTCCAGGTTTATTGTAAATATACCTGGAAATCTCGGGTGGGCTCAATATATGACCATCATGTACAGCATCAAAAGCAAAAATCCGACCTCGACACAGCACGACCAGATGAGATGGGCATTCTCCTTCACCCTCTGGAAGGACAAGAAAAAGCACAGGAACATGAACCCTTTGTACAGTCAGCTGCGTAGTCATTATGGAATGCCAGTGAAGACACTTTTCAGCCATTAAGCAATACAATATCTACATGAAAATGCCCCTCTCAGTTCCACTCAACACATAACTTAATAGCATTCTTGGTTGGAAGCATGATCGATGTCGATGGGAGAGGGTGCTGTGCCTTCACTGGATGACCGCTGTGCTCTCGCTGAAGTCGCAGGCCAGCAGTTTGGAGGATGTTTCGGCATTGGCCCAACAGCAGCTATGGCTGGAGGTGCCTTTAACAAATTCCAACAGGTGCATCGCCTGCACTCCTTCTTAGTGAGGTGGGATATGGCTATGGTTACTCATGTTATTATGACATCCACACTAGAGTGCTGCAGTGCACTTTAAAGAGCGTTCAAAAATGTGGCTACCAGACTGTTGACAGGGGCAAGCCATGGGGAACACATGTCCCATTTTGTTTCATCTATCCTGGGTGTCAGTTTCAGAGCCCAAGAGCTGACCGTAACGTTTAAATGGCACATGGGGACTACAATACCTCAAGAACTGCCTCTTTTCATATAGACTTGCCCACAACCTGAGGTATGGTGGATGGCAGTGTGAGAGCTTTCTCTATAGTAACCTCTTGGCTCTGGAACTCTCTCCTTGGTAATCTCATTACTGACCTTCTGCCTTCTGCCTTCCCTCTTCGGGAAAGCTTCACATGCTGCTGAACTGTAAATTATGGACTATTCATCATTATTTATATTGACTACCCTAATAACATCTTATTATACTTTTGAGGTTTAGAAAACTTGAAATTAGTGCTGTGTATGGGGTGGCCACATAAAGGAAGCCACAGCCTTCAATTTGCAATATCTGAGCAAGGCTGTCAAAGATAGGACATTTTGGAGGACTTTCATTCATAGGGTCGCCATGAGTCGGAAGCGACTTGACGGCACTTAACACACACACACACACATGGGGTGGTGGTCGTTTGCAAATCGGATGTTTTTGTTATATTGTTTTTACACCAGTTGTAACCTACCCTGAGGGTACATGGAAGGGTAGAACACAAACATGTTTAATAAACACTCAATGCAATCAGCATAATCAGCATAGTATTAACTTAATGGAAATGGAAGGGCTATGGAACATAAAATGCACACAACGCTGCTGAGGAGACAGGATACGTCGGGCAGTGCAATCCTATAAAATGGTTACCCAAAAGTAAGTCCCAAGATAGCACACATAGGATTGCAGCCTTGAACAGGCACCCAACTAAGCCCCTCAGCATTTTGAAGGGCACAAATGGTCCTGGTCTCATTTTCCATTCCAACCACTAAGAAAAGAGATTTCTCCTGGCTTAGACAGAAGAGGGTGGGTGGACAGTTGCTGTCTGCCCAATTAACTGGCTCCTGAGAGGACGGTCAGGGAATGTGGACTGGCCTTGAGCCTTCTGTATCCTGCAGGTCAGTTTTACTGCTGTCGGTGATCTCTCTTTCCCAGTCAGTTGAACATAGGTTTGGAGAAGAGGCAAACAGTTCATATCTCTTAAGAATTTTAGAAGGAGGAAGTATTCTCATAAAGCACAGCAACCACTTACAAATGGATACCAATATAGAAAGCAGCAGCAACAGACTAAGTTTCCAAAGACAAGAAAAACGCACAGATGTACAGACAAATACGATTATCCAAGAGCTTCCTGTACCTACCAACAGAATTCGTAAGGATTACATGAACAAGGTGATTATAGTCCTGAATGTGCATACAGAGGCAACAAGGAATCCATATATATGGAGATTTATCAGCACATTTCTGTTTTCATAAGGATCTGCAGGACTTCTATTATGTGTGTAATTTTGCCGTCAAGTCACAGCTGACTTATGGTGACCCCATAGGGTTTTCAAGGCAAGATATGCTCAGAGGTGGTTTGCCATTGCCTGCCTCCATGTGGGCTGAGAGAGTTCTGAGAGAATGTGGCTGGCCCAAGGTCACCCAGCAGGCTTCATGTGGAGGAGTGGGGAATCAAACCTGGTTCTCCAGATTACAGTCTGCCGGTCTTAACCACTACACTTCACTGGCTCTAAGAACTTCTATTATCACTACACAAATACTGACCATTAAGGTCAACACCACAGGCCTATCAGTGCTGTGTATCCGTGTTATGCCTTGTGAACTTTGGTTACACACACACAGTAAAAGGCTTAGGACATGCAAGTTAAGGCTCTATTTCTTGAGCAAAGTTACCAAAATAGATTAACTGACACATATAGCTTGGTATGTTACTATTACACACAATTATACAACAGACCACAAAACCAAGGGACCAAAAAGGTCTCTTCACCTTAATGTCTAAAAACACTTATGTTTTTATATTCCAAACAAACATATGACTAGTAAAAGGTGGTGCTTCACAGAGTTCACCTGTAAGAACTGTGAGTGAATAGAACAAGTTCCCAGGAGAGAGTGGCCGAGTACCACAGACTCAAACTACATATGACAACAGTAGCCCTCTGTCTTTAAACACAGATCTGCCCCAGTTGTGTCATGGGATGCAGAACCTTCTCTGTCCCTTCCCACCCACCGTCAAGCACTTTTCTCCCAGCTAGCTTACTTATGGTATCCAAAGCCAACTAGAAGAAAAATACCCAAGGGAACAGAATGCAAGTCGCAAGCTGGGGGGAGGACTCAGCAGCCCCCGTCTACCAACTCCTTTGGCTCTTTAAAGGGCACCTGCGACTGCAATTCTGCTTAAAATAGGATTACAGCAGATTCACATTTGAAGACATGGGTTTGCCAATGGATTCAATGTTTCAACTTTAATACGGGAAATGTTAAAGATGGCATTTGCAGGGTAGGATTCTAGCATAAATGTGTTCATTTATTTTTCAGCTATGACATAAGTAGCTGCCAGGGTGTCTTCTACTTATTGCAATCTTAAACTGTTCTTCATTTTAAAATACTCTATATATTATCAGTAATAACAAACAGCCATCAAAAAAGACTTTAGCTTGAATAGTATGGTAATAAATTTCATCTACAGAAGTTTGGCTTCTAAACATACATAAGCATCTTTCCTAAGTAGTTTTTGAAAATAAAGTGCATTTCTGTAATAATATAAAGGGGGGATTCTATTATTTTTAAGGCTTATCTTGACCTTTCATTTTTTACTGATGAAAGTTAAAAACTCAACTCCTGGCACAATTTCTCTCACAGTAACCTATTTACCTCTCTGGATTACCACTACAGACTAACCTTACACAAATGCTACTAATTAAAATATTGTCAAAGGCTTTCAAGGTCAGAGTTCATTGGTTCTTGTAGGTTATCCGGGCTGTGTGACCGTGGTCTTGGTATTTTCTTTCCTGACGTTTTGCCAGCAGCTGTGGCAGGCATCTTCAGAGGAGTAACACTGAAGGACAGTGCCTCTCAGTGTCCTTCAGTGTTACTCCTCTGAAGATGCCTGCCACAGATGCTGGTAAAACGTCAGGAAAGAAAATACCAAGACCACGGTCACACAGCCCGGATAACCTACAAGCTACCAATTAAATCAAAACATCCAGCTACTATTTATTCTGATATCAGAGAAGCAATATTAAAAACATTTCTCTGTTAATCTAAAATAACTATCCTTGTTTACCTGTCCTGAAATAATTAGCAATGGAGTCTTGAGTAATTCCAGGAATCTTGCATGTGCAAAACAACATTCGGAACTGATCCATGTCCAGAGGCACATTACCAGATCTATGTACGGCCAATTTTTCCCTGCAGCAAACAAAAATATAAGAGATACTAAGTGTTCACTGAAAGCCATCTTTGCTATCAGGAAATATTTCCCCCCTAGATGACACTGGATAGTGTTTCTGGAGATTTATTGCCTGTCTCTGCAACTTATGACATGGATCATTTGCTGGAGTCACCTAACACTGTCTTTCTCCAGACAACAATGGTCTGGGGCTGCATCTACATGGGGGCACAAAACTGCATCCCTGTCACGGCAGCAGCAGCAAGCAGTGTGGGAATAGGCACCCACACCCCTGTTCCCAAGCTATTTGCTACGCTCCCACTGCCCCTTTTCCTGTTGTTCCTCTGCAAAAGGACACAATGGTAATTTCACCAGGACCTCCTGCAGCCCAGAACCCACCCTTCCCTCACTTTCCCTCCCCCTACTGAACCATACTATAATGTTATAACATGTTTCAGCTGGCAACGGTCAAAAAGACCTTTAAAGGGCTGACAATGGGGAGAATGTGGAACCTAGCTCTCCCCCCGCCCCATGGTTACTACTGAGGAGCATCCAGATGGACACTCCCACCTGCAGCCACCGCATAGTTTCTTGTTTACTTCAAAAAAAGGTGAGGTTTACATTTTCCCCAAAGTAAAGGGGGAAATGCAGGAGCCAGACAAGTCATGCATTATGATTTTAAATGTCTTACATTCTTATTAGTTCCCAGTATTTCAAGGTATACCACACACTCATGCTTCCTCTTTCTATCTGAGTCCCTTCCTTCACCGGCCAGTAGTGTTCAAGGTATGGGCCTGGACCTCCAAAATTATGAAAGATCTGTGTTGATATACGGGATTCAAGATAGGCCATGTTCAGCCACCATTCTTCCAGCTGGAAAAAAACAACACAGAAATTAGCACTAGAAGGAATTTTTTAGGACAACTGTTATTTACTTACACTTGTGTCCATAACCTCAGCAGAAATAGCAGTGCTTCTTGACTAGGAACAGCAGAACTAGATTCCCATGTCCGAGGGGACTTTTAGATTCCTATTTCTCAACAAAGAGATGGACTGACTCTATAAAGGAAGCCACAGCCCTCAATCTGCAAGATCTGAGCAAGGCTGTTAAAGATAGGACGTTTTGGAGGACACTGATTCATAGGGTCACCATGAGCTGGAAGCGATTTGACAGTAGCCTCAAAAATTGCTTTATCTATCTTAACATTTTTTCTCCTGCCCTTCTTCAGAGAAGCTTAGGGTCGGCATACATTAATTTATGCCATAGAAAAACAACCACTTCTTCAGCATTTGTCTGCATTACTGCTTTCTTATCTTCTGCAGTACTCAAAGGTGTAGAACTTCTTCCTGAGTCAGCTTAAAAAGTTCTTGTCTTATAAAGTCTGATCATATGGATGTTTACTCAGAAACATTCAAAGTAGCTTGCTCCCAACTAAATGTGCAAAGGATTGTTTACTTACCAGTTACCAGGCTGAACATATTCTAGACAACTTGAAAGGCTAAATTTATCTTCTCGTTTTTCACCAGTGTGCTGGCAGGCTGTCTCCTATAACCTGCTTCCCAAATCCCTGAACATCCTCTATTTCATTCTGCTCTCCAATTACCAGTAAAACAGCAATCATTTATTTTCCAGTGTGCTCCACTAGGCAGAACTCCCCCGTGTGCAAAACCCGGCCGCGCTGTGAGGGGAGGAAAAGGGGGGAAGGAGGAGGAGAGGGCGCTTTCCAGAGCCGCACTCAAGGGGCGAAAGAGCCGCATGCGGCTCGCGAGCCGCGGTTTGCCGACCACTGCCATAGACTGTATTCTCCAAAGCAGCTTCTTTCTCCAGGGGAACTGATCTCTGCAGCCTGTAGATCTGTTGTAATTCTGGGAGATCTCCAGCATCTCCAGATAGAGATCAGGTAGTAGGTGATGGGAAAGACCATGGAGAGTTGCTGCCAGACTGAAAACTGACCTTGATGGACCAATAGTCTGATTCAATATAAGGCAACCTGATGTGTTTATATGGATGGGTGGGGTAAGATTATACCTTGCTTGTGATGACAAAGTGCTGTGAAATAGCCCTGCCTGAAACTCTCTTCACCTTCTGAAATTCCATTTTATATAATTCAAAAAGGAAATAACACGGGTGAAAGACAAAGCCCTAGTGCTTGACATTACTAGCATTTAATCCTTGCATCATTATATTCGTTTCTAGCATTAAAAGTTCAGAAAACGGATCTATCAGCATGTACTCAAGGACAGGAAAAGATCCATGCTTGCCTGAAAACATACCCAATTCCGCTTTACTTTGGCTCTTTCAAGTAACTTTTGCTGCAGTTTCTTTCCAATCCCATTTTCAAAAGCTTTTACTATGCTCTCAGTTCTTTGATATTCTTCTTGGTTTAGGAAAGGCTTTACTGTAAAACAGAAAAAAATATTTTAAAACATTTGAACATGTTTATGTTCTACATCGAGAGCCAGCATGGTGTATTTATTTTTATTTATTTATTTTTCAAATGTATAGCCGCCCTCATTCCAAGCCAGGCTTGTGAAGCCTACTAATTATCTTTAGAATTTTAATTTACTCTTTCCCACCAGGACTATTTCTAGATCGTAATGTTTATAAATTACTTCAGTTAGTATTCTCCGTCCCTTTTGCTAAGTCTAAAGGAAGCCAAACACCATGAACTGCATATTCCCTGCCACAGTTTTAGACTACCTCATCTGAAGGGGGAAAATGAGCTTTGAAGGATTTAGCCAATGATCACTTATTGGTTTTAATTTCCATCTACGATTGCTAAAAAACCGTGCCAATCCTGCATACACTTTTGCTGGCAGTAGAGTGGCTTTTATTTTTCACATATTTTTTTTCAAGTGAGTGTGTAGAGGCTTTACAGCCTTAGGCTACACTCCACAAACAGTTTATGCATCGAAACAGACAGGGCTGCCTGTGAATTATCCTATCACAGCTCTTTAGGGCATCCCTAGAATCCCAGAAGTGGACTGATTTAGGGTGCCATGTTAAACTGCAAGGAATGTAACCAAACACAAAGTTGAGTGATACATATTAAATGATTATTTTAAAGCATTTTGATTCAGAATGGATAAAAATAGCAATCGTTCTCAGTTATGGCACTTAACAGCCAGAGACTGAGGATGGGAATGCTGAGAACTGGATCTGTCCCTTGAGCTCCAGGGTATGAGAGCCCTTATAGTACTGTACAATACTTCACCTCAGTGAGCACAGAGGGAGCTGGTATTCGTCAAGAAACCACTGGATCTGTAACTAAGTTTCTGTATGCTGTAATATATTTAAAGCGCCCTCCACCTCAGAATTAATAATGTTACTTATTATTATCTTATGTTTTATATGTTTTATAGTGTGGTCTAACAACACTGTGTATTTATAATTAATTTTAATCTTATTGAACAGCTCAAGATCTCTGGTCGAAGGAGCATTGTTAATAAAGTAAAAGTGAGCACAGATTAAGACAGACAACAAACCACCACGTATTTTTCGAATACCTTCTATTTTCTCATAGCAGTTTATTATGTAATAGTTAAAAAACAGCATACCTGAATCGAGGTATTTCTTTAAAGATTCATCAAGAGCAGGAACTGGAAGTGAAGGTAGAGTTCTCTGATACTGGAATGTACGCTCTTCAGAAGTATCAGTCACTTGGTTTTCCATATTCATGATCTACAGCAAAAAGGTACCTTTCTATTTGAAGGTCTAGAACTATATTTCCCACTCTGCCGTTCATGAATTTTCTTTGGCTCTAACAAACTCCACCCCAAAAATTAATTATATATTATATATTAATCTGTCCGCTACACAATAGTTAGGACTGAGTAATATTTACAAAAAAGAATGACAATAGTTCTCATTTCCATAGTCCCTTTCATACTTCAGTGTTCATAATACAAGCAGTAACTAACACTAATACAACGTTCTCCATGACTCTCACAGAACCACATTCCACAAAGCAATTTACAAACTGTCTGTGACAAACATCTCATTCCCACAGTCTCTCTAGGCAATCATTTCATTGTGCAATTAAAACACAATTGGTATCTTCAACTCCTTCTTCAATGCAGACTTCCATAGGTTGCACATTACTTTAATCATCATGGCTTCCTGCGAAGAATACTGGGAAAAGGAACTCTGGGAACACGGACTGATTATTAAGTCTGTTTAAGCTTGTGGTGTGGACAAGCACTGCAATGTAACACTTCTGCTGTGGGATGATCACATCTTTATTCATTTTTAATTATACTTTACCCACCCATGCTACAAGGAGCTCAGTGCAACATTCATGGTCCTGTCCTATGCCCCCCATCCTATCCTCACAAGAATCCTGTGAAACAAGGTAGACTGGAAAGAGTGACAAGCACAAGGTCAATCTGTGAGGTTCATGGCAGAATGGGGATTTGAACCTGGGCCTCCCCCTCATAGCTTGACTCTCTAACCACTATACCACACTGACTTTAACATTTGGTCACAGAGAAAATACAATTTTTCCTCTTCAGCGAGTGTGTCTGATGCAATTATGAAATACAGAAATGTGTCTGGCCAGTGACACAGGTGCTGATTTGCACAGTATCCCGTTCCCTGCACTCCCTCCTGCTGACTCTATTCCTTTCCCCATCTGTCACCATTTCCCCCCATGCTTGCTCACTTGGCAATCCCTTCCCTGCTTCTTCCTCACCTGAATGGTTTTTCCTCCCATCTACCCCGTCCCCTTTCTAGGGGCAGAAGTAACTTTTACAAGCTGACAAGAGGATTAGGATCCTAGCCATGGTCAGATTAAGTAACACTTAATGGTCAATGGTGCTATACCTATTCACCCTAAATGCTGATAGACACACCTTTCTCCCAGAAAACTGAGACCCAAGACAAATAATAATAAAATAATACTAATAATAATATCAAATAATAAAATGATAATTACATCACTCCCTCTCTTCCAGTGTGTAAATCGAAGAGTGATGCAATTATCATTGGGTTTTAGATAACTAGATAGCATATTGGTTCTTGTAGGTTATCCGGGCTGTGTAACCGTGGTCTTGGAATTTTCTTTCCTATGGGAAAATTCCAAGACCACGGTTACACAGCCCGGATAACCTACAAGAACCAATGAACTCTGACCGTGAAAGCCTTCGACAAGATAGCATATTGTTTGGCTCACTGGTATAGATATTTTAGTTATATTGCAGCATGGTTTTAGTTTATTTTCAAGAATTTGTAGTATGTGTATTTTAGTCATGTTGTATTTCCGTTTTCTTTTATTGTTATATTCTCATTTTCTCTTAATAAAAGAATTGGGGGAAATAATAATAAAATCATCACAAAAACATCAAAAGAATAGCCAGTAATAACAAATTTAAAATGCAATCCAAACAGTTGCCCTTCAAAGGCCAAATGTTTGAAAACATTCCTGAAGAGTCAAACGCCCTTGTACAAAGTTCAGTCCTTCTTCCCTCCAAAAGTACAGAAATGATTTGAATTCTCTAACATGCTCATGGAGACTCTCCCATA
This sequence comes from Euleptes europaea, assembly GCF_029931775.1. Classification (NCBI taxonomy): domain Eukaryota; kingdom Metazoa; phylum Chordata; class Lepidosauria; order Squamata; family Sphaerodactylidae; genus Euleptes; species Euleptes europaea. Next base: position 54,587,782 of record NC_079322.1, read on the forward strand.
GACTTGGCATGGCTACTGATTGTGGTATAGTGGTTAGATCTGGGAGACTTAAGTCCAGCCCCCATATCTGCTATGAAGCTCACTGGGTAACCTTGGGGTGGTCACTCTCTCTCAGCCTAACCCATCTCACAGGGTTGTTACATGGATAACATGAAGAAGGAGACAACAATGTACACTCAGGTCCCTGGAGGAAAAGCAGGATAAAACATGCACTAAATTAAAAAAACAAACGAGACATCTTAAGCAATTCATTAATTACAATCATAATACCTGCTGTAAGGACTTGCAAAGTATACCCTGGCCTTTGTCCAATTTGACACAGTCTTCCTCCTCACCCAGTATTTATTACCAGTAGGTTGCTGTGTCAAAAGTTCTTGAAAGAGGAACTGCCAGCAGTTATTGATTTTGGGGAGGCATCGTGCAGATCTATGACGTTTGGCCACGGCACTGCACGGAGTCCATCCCTATTCCTGACAGCACAACCTGTTTGCCTAAAGCATTCTACCAAGCTAAATTTGTCACTTTATTTTTGGTTCACAGTTTATTTATTCAGGGCTACTGGGAAACAAATAACTATTTTTGTCCCTCATATCTTATTATATATTACAGTTTCTTATGACTGAACTCACATGCGCCACTTAAAACTTCTTTCAGCTCTTTTATGTGTATGAACAACCCTATTCTGCTTCTGTGTGTGCATAGCCAATGCGCATAGAAGGGAAGCGGGAGAAACGTGCCCCCCCCACTTCTCTAACTTTTCTAATAACAGGTAAGGAACCTATGCTCAATGAACCCACATGAGGCCAAGAGAGCAATCCTAAGCAGGTCTACTTGGAAGTAGCTCCCATTTTATTTAATTAGCTGCACTGATTTTAGAACTGTAGCCAAACTCACCTAAAGTGGGCACTACAGAGAGTTCAGATGGGGTTGCCAGCCTTCAGGTGGATCCTGGAGATCTCCCGGAATTACAAGTGATCTCCCCTCCCCAAACCTCACCTTCCCCAGGCTCCACCCCCAAATCTCCTGGAATCTCCCCTTCTGGAACTGGCCACCCTATGTTTCGAGCCACAGGGATCAATTCTACTGCCCTTCTACCCACCTTAGTTACAGAACCAGGTTAGACGAACAAGACTTAGAAAGGCAGTTGTAAACGTGCAAGCATTTTCTGACCCATAAATACAGAGGCCATTTACACATGGGCGGTTTTGCCTTGGGTTTGCCACTCTCTAGATGCACATTTTCCCCCATCCGAATTCTTAAAACTCTGCCTGGGGGCTTATTGTTGACTTTTGAGAATTCGGATGGGGAAAATGTGCACCTAGAGAGCAGAAAACCCAAGGCAAAACCTCCCATGCCTAAATGGCCAGAGTTTTCAACGTGCTTATCCCTCGTTCCTGAATCGCTGTGAATCGCCGTGAAGCGGTAAACAGGGGTTCGTGGGGGAAACAGAGACCTGAACCGTTATTTCAAGAAAATAGTTTATTCTGGCAGCTGCGACCCAGAGGCCCTAATGGGCAGAAATCTCTGAGCCCCGATCATACTGAGGAAGGGATATTTATCCAAATTCAAGATATGACAGCCATCAACACTCAGGGCATATCTGATTGTAATACAGACAGAGAGGCGGCAGTATAGTAACAGTTTCACCCGGTTCTTGTGATGGTTCACTGTAACCCTCCGTGACTCTTCCCCAATGACTAGCACACAGACGCACACAGAGATACCCTGCCCAGCAACAAGCTATTCCCTTGCTGTCCTAATACATGTCAATACATTTACAGAAAGGAAAAAGAGATTATTACGAATTGCAAAACCAGTGGATCTTCCATAGTCAGGGGAAGTCTACCTTGCTGCCTCAGCGGGAAGGTTCAATGCAAACCGGCCACCCTCCACCTTTCCCGCATTCGACACAATGCGATTCGGAGGCAGCCCAGAAATTGCAAAACCAGTGGATCTTCCATAGTCAGGGGAAGTCTACCTTGCTGCCTCAGCGGGAAGGTTCAATGCAAACCGGCCACCCTCCACCTTTCCCGCATTCGACACAATGCGATTCGGAGGCAGCCCAGAAATTGCAAAACCAGTGGATCTTCCATAGTCAGGGGAAGTCTACCTTGCTGCCTCAGCGGGAAGGTTCAATGCAAACCGGCCACCCTCCACCTTTCCCGCATTCGACACAATGCGATTCGGAGGCAGCCCAGAAATTGCAAAACCAGTGGATCTTCCATAGTCAGGGGAAGTCTACCTTGCTGCCTCAGCGGGAAGGTTCAATGCAAACCGGCCACCCTCCACCTTTCCGCATTCGACACCATGCGATTCGGAGGCAGCCCAGAAAGTCAAACGACTCCCTGCCAACGCGTCGGCAACCCAGTTGTTTTCACAACCGGAGCGGGGTTGTCTTGTTTTGGCGAGCCAGCACCGGGGGTAACTAGACCCCCCCCCCCAACGGTCGTTAGCGCTGCGGGCGGGCGAAGAAGAAAGGGCGGCCGTTGGCGGGATCGGGGCGAACGGAAAAAGGCGACCCCCCCCCACCGAAACCCAAGCGAAAGGCGAAGGCCAAAGGTCTCCCTCACGGCAGGGGAGCGAAGAAACCGAGCCCCCCCCACCCCCCCCTTCCGACCACCCCCAGAGCCTCGCCCGCCCCCCCCCCCGCTCGGCTTCCCCTCACCGCCGCCCCACCCGGGCCTTGCTTACGAGGCGGCTGAGGGGGATCGCGGCGGCGCTCCGTCAGCCCCTCCGCTGCAGCCTCACGACAGCGGCTGAGGGCGGCGGCCGCACCTCCTCCTCCTCCCCGCCCGGGCCGCCTCGCCACCTTTGCCCCACATACCGTCGGGCCCGGCCCCTCCGAGGCGGGGCCTACCCGCGCGGCAACAGGAAGGGCGGCTAGGCCCCGGCGGAGCCTGACTGGTCCCGCCTGCCAGGGCGGGCGGGCGCGGCCTAGGCGAGGGGAGCCGCCGCTGGCTCTCTCCGCCCGGCCCTGGCTGCGGCGGGGGTGGAGGCCGAGGCCGCTCCCGCGCGCCTGGCCTAGTTTCGCGCCTTGGCCTCGCGCCGGCCGGCCGGCCCACGCTTGGCGAGCGTCCCCGCTCGCATCTACGCCGCCCTCCGCCCTCTTGTTTACTGCTTCAGGTATCTGAAGAAGGGAGTTGTGGCTCACGAAAGCTCACACCCTGCCAGGAAATATTTGTGTTCGTCTTTAAGGTGCTGCTAGGACTCTTGCCCTTTTCTACTACTGCAGACAGACGAACACAGCGCTACCCACTGTTTACTGCTTCGCAGTAGCCTCGCTGGGAGAGAGCGCGGCGGCGAGATGGCCATTACACGCCCTGCCAACGGGAAGGCCGCCCTTCCTTCGGTTTCGTCCGCTAGAACCGTGAGCCACTTATGCACGGGAGGTTTTGCTGCTCTCGAGATGCGCGTTTTCCCCATCCGGGTTCTTAACGCCCAGAAATAAGCCCCCGTGTAGAGTTTTGAGGATTCGGATGGGGATGGCAAAACTTACGGCATTAATAAATCAAAAGGAAAACACGGAATTTGTGGGAGAATGGGAGGCATGGACAACATACTGTGTAAATGAACTTTAACTTGGGCAATATTAAGGGATATGCTTTGATCTAATTCATATTGTTTGGAGTGATTAAGATACCAAAGTTAAAGATTAGTTTTTAAGATAATGATAAATGTGGGTTATTGTAATGAATTAGACTTTAATCACAAAGCGAGAAATAAAGGTATTAAATGGATAGAGGAGGGGAGAGGGGAAGTTAATTATATAATTTTTTTTAGTGATAAGATAGAGATTGTTCATGTTATCTACTATGATTGGAATGATACAATTGAATGTGAATAAGTTTGAAAAATAATAATAAATTAAAAAAAAAAGAATTTGGATGGGGAAACTGTGCATCTATAGAGTGGCAAATCCAATGCATAACCTTCCATGAATCATAGAGCTGGAAGGGACCGCCAGGGTCATCAAGTCCAACCCCCTGCACAATGCAGGAAATTCACAACTACCACCCCCCACGTGACCCCTTCTCCATGCCCAGAAGATGGCCAAGATGCCCTCCCTCTCATCCTCTGCTTAAGGTCATAGAATCAGCGTTGCTGACAGATGGCCATCTAACCTCTTCTCAAAACTGATCATTTCCTTCACGGACTAATTATACCCTTTCGGTGGTTGAGGCTTTAGGGCTGCCAACATCCAGCGGGTGTAGGGTTGCCAGTAGGTAGGCTTGCCAACCTCCAGGTAGTAGCTGGATATCTCCTGCTATTACAACTGATCTCCAGCCGATAGAAATCGGTTCGCCTGGAGAAAATGGCTGCTTTGGCAGTTGGACTCTATGTGTATGGATGTGTAAAACACAACTAAAGCTAACAGAATTAGGGCTGAATATGTTGTATGAAACTTTGTTCTTGCAAATTACTCCCCGTTTTAGTGACTGTTTTGAATGAGGCTGTGAAATAGGGTGAATATGTTCATATATTCAGAAAAGTAGAAAACATTACACTCACTTCAATCTTATGTCAGAATGAAGTCAAATCTGATGGCTTCCTGCTTTCACCATAAAGTGGCTTTGTGGCATTGTCACATAGTCAAATCTGATTTGCTGCTGATGTAAGGCCTACATGATCTCTGATTGGGTGAGATCTCCAGAATGAGACCCTCTTAAAAATAAAATTGCACCGAAGAGGCAGATTAGAGGACGAGGCAGCAGTGAACATGAATAGAACAAAGCAGGAAAACATTTTCATTACATTCACTCCCCCCCAAAAAAAGCCTTTCTTTCTCCCTTAAAAAAAATTGTGGGATAAAATTTAGTACAGCCCTAAATATATATTCCCATTCAACTCCACCTCCATAATTACATCATTATAACATGTCAACATTATTACAATTTTAACGTATTGTCTTTCTCTACTTCAGTTCTATTATATGGAAAACCATGTAAAGCTTGACTGGCATAAACCCTTTCCCCACTGAACTTTTACCTTTCAGATCTTTTACCAAAGTACCCATCAGCTTCACTAGGACCTATATGCTTTCCTTCTCCTGACCGTTCTCGTCTATGTTCTTAATGAGTGTTATGTTCAGGAGCCTTAAGATGACTAGCTTTTCTGGATATGAAGAAATCCTAACTATAGTTAGATAATTTAAAATTTAGTCGGTTAATTTGTGCCAAACAGAACCCATTTTTAGCATTAGGGAAAATGGATTCTTCTGTTTGTTTACTTAGTTTGGGATTTTGGACAGCTGCATATTTGATTGTAAATAATGCCTTAGTGACCATTACCCCACCCTCCAGCTGATGTCATATCCCTTTCTTAACTCCCACACTTCAGTAACTGGAGCTCTGATTCCTCCTTCATGTTTCAAGCAGGTTGTCTGCCTTTAAAAAGATTAAATGCCACTTCCAAGTTTATTCACTTAAATTTTTATTTGTTATGTTAAAAAAAGCACTTGCAAGGTTGCAAAACTGCTGTGAGGGTAAGGAGGAAGTTTGTTTATTACTTCACAGATGATATCCAAGGTTGTGCAAACTCACAGAACTGGCAGGGGATGTTTGATGTTTGTTCTTGCAAGTCTCTTTTCTTGGTTGTGATAGACTTGTGTCTTTGTTTCAGTGAGAGATGTAGAACTCTTGGGTTGGATCTAACCAGCTTTTCTAGCATTGAAGAAGGAAGGAGGGATCCTCTTAGATTACCCCCCCCCCCAAAGCTAAGCTAAGAATCATGGACCCTGCATATAGCCATGTAAGATGGAGATGTAGAGTAGTAGAGAATTGGGTGAGATTGAGTGAAAAAGCTGATAGGCTCAAGACACTGTATGTGGTCTTCCCTCAAAGCACCGTGCGTGCTTTCCCCAAGGCACTTTCGGGGTGCCTTCCCTTCACTCCAACTCCTTGTGTCACAATATTTCTACTTTAAAACCTAAAACCTGCCACTGTAGAATATGTAAATTCTAGTAACTAAAAATCCAGAGACAGCGTGGTGTAGTAGTTAAGAGCAGCAGATTCTAATCTGGACAACCGGGTTTGATTCCCCACCCTCCACATGAAGCCTGCTGGGTGACCTTGGGCCAGACATAGTTCTCTCAGAACTCTCTCAGCCCATGCAGAGGCAGGCAAGGGCAAATCATCCCCAAATGTCTTTTACCTTGAAAATCCTACAGAGTTGCCATAAATCACCTGTGTCTTGACAGCATGCACACACAGGTCAGCCTCAGCCACATTGCAACTGAATGTCCAGAAGATGGCAGTATTTGCCTGGAAAGCCATCTGCTGATTTGCCAACTTCTTCATCCTTCCCAAGGACTCAACAGAACGTACATGCCAAGCTTGGCTCTTCCTGGCATTATATATATATTAAAATCTGATTCTGGTAATACCATAGCTAAAATGTTAATGGACAGAGTTATCTGATTTTTAAACCAAGCTTACTTCTCTATTTACTTGCATTTTGCTTGAAGGTCGCCTCCTTTTTTTGTGTACAATTGGTCTTAACGCCCAGGCCAATAGGTCAACTTTAGCTACAGCAGGGGTGGGGGGAACGTCAGGCCCGGGGGCCGTATAAGGCCCTCGAAATCATTTGGTCTGGCCCTTCATGGGTCCTGGCAGATCTCTAGCTCAGAAGGATGCTGCCCTGCCTCAATCTCTTGGGCCCAGCTGGAGACAGCAGAGCTCAAAAGCGAGTCACTCTATGTGGCAGACACTCGGAGCCGTCTCCGGTCGTGCCTCTTGGCTAAATGTTTGACCAAATATAGCAGGCTAATTTTTAAGTTGATAATTTTGTATGGCCCCCAAATAATGTTATAAATATCCAAATGGCCCTTGGCAGAAAAAAGGTTCCCCACCCCTGAGCTACAGTGATGCACAAGGTCATTTGCCCCACTACAGATGAAGTAGGACCTCTTTTCCCACAGTTAAATGGGGACAAAATCATTTTGTTTTTCCACCATTTGCCAACTCTGCCCCTCCCCACATGGATTTCTACCATTAGAAGAGGTTGATGCAGAGAGGTAATTAAATCAAAGGCTACGCTTGCTAAATTGGGGTACAGCAAGAGACTCAAAGATTTCTCAGTATTGATACATATGCCTAAAACACAGCATCCACCCTGAGCTATGAGGGAAATTGGCTTGTTTTAAACAGTGATGGATCTACTATGAAACTAATGAAGCTTAAGCTTCATGGCCCCTAATCCTGAAGGGACCCTGAAGCAACTTTTTTTGTTAATGAGTGAATTTTTCAACAAAATCAATGGAGTTTTTTAAAGTGTTTGTTATTAAAATAAGGCTATTTTAGCGATAGAATCATAAGCCAATGGGTTGAAGTACTTAATATTGACCTTAGAATATGCTCCAATACCCATTTCATATGGCCTCAAAATGTCCCTGTAATTGGTCAAACTTTTCTTGGGGCCAGCTGTATGGGCTCGCTGATCTCGCCAGAATCTATTCATAGCCTACATTTTGGCAGCTGGATCCTCTAATCCTTCGCTGGTGCACAGCTTAATAGTTCTATAGCTCAGCCCTTAGGCTAGAGCCAATTGGAACCATAAAAAGACATCTGAATTCTCAGTTCAGGCTGAGAATTTTCACCTCTTTATCCTAATGAGCCCCCTGTGATGACCTTCTACCTCTCTATTAGAGAATGAACCAATGTATCTGCCATAGAACAACCCCATTGAAGAAGATAACACGGTTACCCAGACCTCGTTGCTGGTGGGAAGGTGCTCACTGTATGGCCCATTTTCAAGGACTCCCCCTCGCCGTTCTGTCATTTGGACTTTGAGGCCCTTGCAAGGGTAGCAAGGCCCTTTGGACCTTGTTGAATGTTGCTGTATTGTTGCTGGTTGTGAAGGGGCCCCCATAACAGTTCAAGCTTCAGGGTCCCAAAAATGTAGGTCCGCCACTGGTTGTAAACCAGACTGCAGGCGGCATTGCAAACAGTATTGCTGCACTGCAGCTGTTCAAATCAACAAAACACCAAGGAAGTAAAGCGATAGCTTTTGTTCAAGCAACTTATGGCCAAAATGCCAGAAAACACAAGCAGTGGTGGTGTCCCTGGAACATGGTGTTCTCCGTGGTGTTTAGACTTGATAGATATCCCAGACAGACCCATTCCCATGTCATAGGTACAAGATTAACAGAAAGTGCAACTAACCTGCTTTGCAACCCATGTGGGGGAAAGCTGGGGTGGTTCTTCATCTAGCCAAGACAATACAAGGACACAACTGAAGAGCTCTCATTCTGAGTTGCTGCCGTTGTTCAGATCACAACAGCCACACATCTCTCCCCTCTCCCATGCACAGTTGGAGGGGTCGATTCATAAGACCAGTTCCTATACATGTTGCTCATTGTACTATGAAATTCACACTCCAAGAGACCTTTCTGTGAGTACGAATGATGAGCAGGGCTTCCCAGGGGTCATGGTTTAGATCTTCTCAACCATAGACATTACCCACTCTCCGTGTTGGCTTAATAGAAGACAATCAGAATTACATATCAGTGGTTTCTGGCACACGAGGATTGCCCCACTTGGCCCTCAACTAAAAGAGGTTGTCTGTATTCCCTCCTTCCAAATTGGGCACCCCGTTGCTGATTTTCAATAAAATTAAGACTGTTGATAGATCTAAGAACTTCGGCTAGCAGTTCTCTCACATACAGATGATCCAGTTCTTTCCGTTTATCTCTTGAAGCTTCTCTGGTGAGTGGGCATTTAATGTTGAGAGGGGCCAAGCCCCTGCCTCTACTTCCAGATGTCCCAGCTGTAAAGTATTTGAATTGTATATAGCTGGGGGGGGGGGACACCTTAGTCCCTGCCCCTCTGACTTCCAGAGTTCAAAGCAGACAAGTTGCTTGTTGTAGTATAGTAGACCAAGACGTAGCATTGCCTCTCCCCATCTGAACAGCTCCGCTTGCCAAACAAAGTACAAATAAAGTCTCTGTCTTCCTCTTATAGGCTAAAGGTGGTGTATAGGAGAAGGGGCAAAGCCTGGATTTTTGCCTATTTTCCTTCCATCTGAGGCCTGCTTCTATCCTGTCTCACTGTCAGCAAAGCAGGGAAATTGCTTTCTTGTTGTAGAGTTAAAGCCTGAATCCCCATCATTCCCTTCAGTAAATCAGCTGAGCTTAGAGTTGCCAGGTCCCTCTTTGCCACTGGCAGGAGGTTTTGGGGTGGAGCCTGAAGAGGGCGGGGTTTGGAGAGGGGAGGGACTTTAATGCCATAGAGTCCAACTGCCAAAGCGGACATTTTCTCCAGGGGAACTGATCTCTATCAGCTGGAGATCAGTTGTAATAGCAGGAGACCTCCAGCTAAGTATCTGGAGGTTGGCAACCCTAGCTGAGCAGTTAATCAATTGCAGGGAGGCAAAGCCTCCCAATTTGCACAATCCTGCCTGCCTGTGGGTACAATGTTACCTTTGCCTCTGCCTGGCAGGCACAGCTCCAGATAAAGGAAGAATTAAAGAGCATCCTGCATTTATATAGAACTAGAAGCACTCTTATTGTACAACAAATAGCAGAAAGTGGAAACACTGCACAGTAACGCCAACTTGGAAAATCCTTGTCAGGGGGAACATCAGTTAACTGTTCTTTTGGGATGACTTCCCTATCAGGTCCATATGTGCTCAGGAAAAAGAAACTAGGTAGTAAAATCCAAAAATTTCCCATTGTTTTCGGATAGAAATGGTTATAGTTGGATTAGTTCTATTAACTATATATGAAAGAATTGTCATGATTTGAGCCTATCTGAATTATTATCTGAATACAACTGGTGAGGCTGTCACGTGAATACTTGCATAATTATGGTTACATGAACCCTATCTCAACAGAACTTCAATGGGAACATTTTTCCAAGAGGGAAAAAAATATAATAAAACAAGCTTAGCCTAGACGAGGGCATCAGACATACGGCCCGGGGGGCCAGATCTGGCACGTGAGCCAGCTGAGGCAGCCCCCCCACCCCACTCTCGATCTGATCTGGCAAGCCTGCTGTGGGCTCGCTGGCCACCTCTCCCTGTCCTAATCTGGGATAGCGAGCCTACTACAGGCTCACCAGCCGAGGCAGCCACCCCCACTCTCTATCAGGGCTGGCGAGGCATGGCATGGGCCCAACCAAGTGACATTTATGTCATATCTGGCCCTCGTAACAAATGACACCCCTGGCCTAGACTATTGCAAAGGGGTAGCTGTGTTTGACAGTGACTCTCAAAAACTCATCGTTGAAATAAACGTTAGTCTTCATTACGCCATCTGATTTTAATGTTGTTTAGCCTAGACTAGCTTACAAATAAAGACAAAAAATTGACTGTGGAATATGAAGCAAACGTGATGCATCCTTTTATCTACAGGACTGCCCTTTTTCAATTGCATCTGCTAGGCCAGCTGCACCCACTCTTGGAAGGTACAGATCTTTGCACCATCACCTGGACTTCTGCAACCTCTAGGAATGCTTACTGCAGGGTTTGGGTTGGCATCCCAGGCCATTTCCTGTCAGGTATAAGGAGCCAAGATAACAGCTAAGGGAGCTCTGACTCTCACAAGCTTATACCCTGAAATCCTGTTGGTCTCTAAGGTGCTACTAGAGTTGAATTTGTGGCTCTTGAACAACTTGCCACATATGGTTCCAGGCCCACTACAAGGCAAAGGGCTGGATATGAACAGCGTTTTCACTCAATTTGCCGTTTCCCAGCGTGGTGTAGTGGTTAAGTGCGATGGTTTGGAGCGGTGGACTCTGATGTGGAGAACCGGGTTTGATTCCCCACTCCTCCACATGAGCGGCAAATGCTAATCTGGTGAACTGGATTTGTTTCCCCACTCCTCCGCATGAAGCCAGCTGGGTAACCTTGGGCTAGTCACAGCTCTCTTAGAGCTCTCTTGGCCCCACCTACCTCACAGGGTGTCTGTTGTGGGGAGGGGAAGGTGATTGTAAGCCGGTTTGATTCTTCCTTAAGTGGTAAAGTCGGCATATAAAACCAACCCTTCTTCTTATAGGCCTCATGACACATGGCTTTTGTCCCTGCAGATCCCATGATGCCCAGCCCAGCCATTTTCAGCAATGGAAGGCCTGGTTGGATCCATCCCTTTTTTTAAAAAATGCACAGTTTAGAATCTGCATATCAAACACAAATCTTTCCTCATATGTCCCCAACATACACAAAGCACCAGTGAGGATTTGTGGGCTGGGCCCTGTTCAATTTGGCTGCACAGAGATTGGAATGGTGACATTGAAGAAAGCATTCAGTTACCGACTCCAGTAACTCCCGACTGTTACATTGTACCAGCACTGTTAAAGGCCTACCATTGAATTTCTTTGGCAAGGGAAAGAGAATAATTGGCCAATAAATGGGGACATTAGCATTAATATAAAGTAGGCCCCGTGAAATCTGAATGGTTCTATTGAATTTGTCGTGCAAGTCGCATCTAATTTCTATCCAGACTTCCATCAACCCTACGAGGGGAGAGAAAAAGGGTTGGAACAATCCAAGTCTTTGTTGATTAAATTTCAGGAAACGTCCAGGAAACAGGTCCCTGTAATGCAGAATAGTTTGCAGTGTTCCGGGAAATAATCTGGGTGTTATAGGAAAGGTGCTTGGAAAAACAGAATGGAATAATACAAACATCTAAACTGGGATTTTATTTCAAACTTGCTGCATATTTTAGTTACATTGCTTCTGAAAGAAACCTAAACTCCCAAGCGGTTTCTCTGGGCAAGGCCTGCTTATTTGGAATTGGGTTACCTATTGCCACATGGTTCTCTGGCAACCTTTGTTCTTAGAAAAGAATACAAAGCCAGCTATTTCAGTTTTGGTCTGATCCCCTCTGCCCAAGAGTTTATAAACCAAATTTGCAAGAACTGGTTAATCCAGAAAAGGTACTCTTTCCTCTATTCTGTTTGTATCAAATAAAAACTGGGAAGCCCCAGCTTTTCAGATATCCTGTGCAGACATCACAGCACTTTTAATAGGCTTTTGGAACAAAATATGCTGTAACCTGCTCTTCGCAAATGAGAAGAATTTAGAGTGGGGTAGAAACTGGATCTATGCCATATCTGCCAGTCACTGTGGGCAACTTAAGTAAAGATGGTGAGGTGAGGTGGGAGAAACTTACTACACTACTGTGATGTATGAGATTACCCAGTTTAATTCCCTTTAAGACCCTTTCTGTAATGCAACTATGAAAAGTTATTATGGCCAGTTTTTATTTCCCCCCCCTCCCCACTTAAGCACCCTTCCTCACCACCAACCACACAGGAGTAGTGCATTGCAAATGACTAGGGGTGTGCACCAAGTTTTTATTTGGTGTGTTTTTGGGTTTATTAGACCCAGAAATTTTCAAAAAAAACTTGAATAAAGTTGAAAATTGGGTTTTTCCCAGGTTTTTTTTAAAAATTCGGGTTAATAAACCCGAAAAATATGGCGCAGAGCTGAAGGCTAGGCTCAGAGCGAGCCCAACCTTCAGTTCTGCGTCCTGCTGCAGTTGAACTCCACGTAGAGTTCAGCTGCAACAATGAAAGACTGAAGGCAGGACTGGCTGGGAGCGCTCCTCCTTTAGGATCTCATGGCCATGGGAGAATTCCTCCAAACCAGAGCACTGTTGGCTGGAGGGGCAGAGATTTTAGGCAGTTGAATTTTTCAAAATGTTTTAGAATCCTGCAGGCTTTAAGTTCGTAGGATGTTTTGCATAGTATTTTATGCTGTTTTACTGACTAGTTGTAATCTCCGCAGACACACAAATTGCCTTAAGAATTATAGCGGGCAGAGAGGGTGGGAAATAAGTGTCTAAAGCAATCAAATAAGAGTTACCACCCAGAGCATATTGTATTAATGATTTTTGTAATAGAATTGCATGCATCACATCATTTAAAGGAAGGGATAAATCCCATTTGTCATGTTGGAGCAACCAACAGCCCTACAGCAGTTCCCTGTGCCTGGGCAATTACCAAATTTCCCTGACTAAAGGCTGTCATTTCAAGATAGTTTAGAAGCCAGTGTGAGTTTTGTTCACATGAACACATGAAGCTCCCTCATAGTGAGTCGCAACATTTATCAAGATCAGTATCACATACTTTCACCGACAGCGGCTTTCCACATTTCAGATGGAGGTCTTTCACATCAGCTACTACCTGATCCTTCTGAGGGGCAGGATTGAACCTGGGACTTTCTGCATGCCAAGAAGATGCACTACCCTTCCTTGTTATTGTACTTTATTTGCATTATCTTTTGGGCACAGCCCTGTTTGCAAGACCTAAGCAAGGCTATTAATGATAGGAGGTTATGGAGGTCATTTAATTCATAGGGTCACCATGAGTTAGAAGCAACTCGATGGCACTTAAGAGTCCTTTTTTAAAGTTACCTATGCCAATCACTACATCCTCTAGCAGTGAATTCCACATTTTAATCAATTATGGATTAATGTAGTACTGTTGCCAGCCCCCCTTTCATCCTCATACCCTCTCAGCCTGAATGTATGCACGGTACATGTTAACACTGTGAGCAAGTCTCACAAGACACACACAAAACATGGGTGTCGCGAGAATTTTTGGTATTGAACATTAGTTTATATTAAAATTATTAATTTATATTAAATATTATTAGTTTGTGTTAAGAAAAAACAATTAACCTGTAGCTTATTGATCTATAACTTAGAGGCAATATGAAGACCCAACTTTTAGCTGACATCAGCTCTAATTAGGCTCTTGACCCTAAAGGGCACAGGAGCTAGTCACCCAAAGCACATTACGTGCTCCAAATCAAGGCCGTTCAAGCAGGCGGCAAATTGTCTGCTCACATAAAGGGGGAGATTGTTTTGGTACAGTGACGGATGGACAGGACAATCAGTTAGCAGACCCGACACTGAAAGAATTATTATGGAACAAGATATTTCTAAACAATCTAGTCATAATTGCAGAAACTCATTTCCTAAAGAATGTGACAGGGAGGGATCTATTTGAGACCCTCTCCTCACGGTCCAGCCCATAAAAGGCTGATCCAAATGTCCAGTTTTTGTCCTTCTAGGGAAAAGAACTTGGCCTTATTGCCATCCTCTTTTTCCTGGAATGATCCAGAGATCTCTGACCCCCGTTTGTGTGTCAACTTATTTGTGGGTCTGTCCACTTCCACCTTGTATATTGAAGCTAAGTACTGATTCTTTCCTTGCTTTATAGTTCAATAAAAACTGTCTGATTTACTGTTATATGTCTTGGTATGGTGTCTAAGGGGTGCCTTGCGCTCCCGGTCGGCCTTGTTAAGAGGCCCTGCCTTGGCAAGAGGCAGGCAGAGAGTCCATGCACAACAAACTTAGAATTCTCGTATCAATGGGGAGCCCCAATACCAATCATTTGGGATCCTCTGCTCACTTTCCATTGAGGGAACTGCCCATTTATTCCTACTTTCTGCTTCCTGTTGTTTAACCAATTTTAATCCATAAAATAATCCATCCTCTTTTCCCAACTGCTAAGAATACTCAGGGTTTTTTGGTGAGGTACCTTGTCAAAAGTGTTTTGGAAGTCCAAGCATATGTTTACTGGATCACTATTATCTGCATGCTTATTTTCTCAAAAAACATTCCAATACTGGTGAGGCATTCCAAAATACTGGTGAGCATTTTCTCTCAGCAGACTTTGTTCCACTATGTGCTTAATAATTCTATCCTTAATAAGAGTTTCTACTAATTTACTTGGGACAGACATTAGTCTAAGTGGTCTGTAAGTTCCTGATTCCCCTCTGGACTGTTTTAAAAGCTGGTATGTTTACTACACTCCAGCTCAGTAGAGAGAATTTTAGCAACAAGTTACAATTAATGAAGTACTTCCGTTTAGTCCATCCTGAATTTGTTGCCCATAAACTTCACTGGGTGCTCCCAAGTTCTAGTACCTTAGGAGAGCATGAAGAATTTTTTTACAAAACTCCTGCATTTAGACTAACAGCTCACTGAGAAATAACCTACTTTAACTATTCTCCATATTTAGATTTGACCAATTTTAATTTCTCTTTTGTTACGAATAATACCTTCTCCACCTGCATGTGGCTCATTCTCAGCAAGCAGGGCATGTGTACACATAGCCCCACCGCTCCTGCCACCAGATTATCAAACCTTGTCAAACTTGTTCATGACTGACTCTTGGCTCGGCTTCAGGGATGTCAACCAAATCCAGCTGAAAGAACAATTTCATGCCTTTCTTCAAGCTCTCAGGACAAAGCTGGCTAAGAATTTGCGCTTACATGCGAAGGGGACGTGCAAAACAACTCATATCATGATTGTGCAATGAACATCATCAGTGTGGAATGTTACAGATATGAACAGCTTATGTACCAAAGATTTCTCAGGAAGATATCATTAATGAATATCTTAAGTCTGAGTCTTTCGTCATGCAATCTGCCTGCACCTCGGCTGTTACCGTCTTTTTTCTTTCCTGTCGCCTCTCTTCCTTTATCACGGTTTTATCTTGAATTCAGCAGCAGAACACATGCCTTTCACTCTTCTTCCAGTTCACACAGCGAGAGCCCGCCCCAGATGCAAGTGGATTGTGCAAGATGGCTGAGTAACTGAAACATACTCCTATTCCCAACTTTTGATGAACTTGTGGGAACATGAACGGTTGCCCGAAGAGGAACCCCTCACTCAGGCTACAAACTATGCACTGCCAGTACCCTTGTAGCTTTCCATCAGGGACAGGACATAATTATACTAATGCTAGACTTGGGCTGGTGGAAGTCTAGCACTGATAACCCCCTAGACGCAATATACTTTGTCTGAAAGGTTTTAATTGTGCTGTATAGAAGACAGGGCAAGCCAATGAGATATATCCTGATGTCCTTATACTCTTTATGGCTCCAAGGGAAGAAGTGGGAGCGGCCATTGTCTTGCTTTCGGGTTCCTCCAGTGATCCCGGTGACTTTACTCCGGAGAAAGATGGTGAGAAAACACTCCCCCACCCAGTGAGCTCGGCGATCCCTTCGCCCCTTCTGCCTTTTATCTGTGACTCCAAACTATGGCTACTTCTCATTTCCCTGCTTGTGAATAGCGATAGTTTCTCAACAAAAATATCTCAGAATCCTTATTGATAAAAACAGCTTAAAACATTCAATTTTGGCACTGCAGCTAAGCATAGTTTGTATTCCAAGTACACACAGAAATCCTAACCAGTGACATCAGTAACCAAATATCACTGGCGTTTCTAAAGAACTGAATTATTTCATCCCAGTGTGAAAATAATTATGCAACTGCATCTTTCAAAATTGAAAATGGCAATGGAAGGATTAAACTTTAAGTGGCCTGAACTGTGAAATCGTATTAAAAACTGGATACTTTTAAGCCAAACCAGTAGTAAGTAAAATTTTATTGTAAACAAATACAGCCAGCATACAATGTGTAGAGTTGAATTACTGACAATAAAGTTCTACATCAATTGCCAAGCCAATAGTGCTCTTGCCTTCAAACTATCTGTCAGCTACGGAAGAGTTAATATAATTGCAGGAACTCTACTTTCCATATTTCTGTATCAGCTCCTTTGCTTTAGAAATATATGCCTTCATGGCATCTTCCTTTGACATACCTGTAAAGCAAAAAGTAGCAGCCTTTATCATTCTTTGTATGCAAAAATAATTTTAACCAGAATAGGGTTCATATAATAATTCTAAGAATAACACCTTTCTTATTGTTCCAAGCTTCCCATTTGGCTTTGCCTTTCAAGTCTAGCATTCCTGGACATTCTGAAAAAGAAAACAAACAAGTCCTTATATGTTAATTCTGAGGGCTTATCTTCACGTTACAAAGTCCTCATGTACAAAGGGGAAGATGAGGACTTTACAAAGTATGTGGCTATAGGGCACAGGAAATTAATATCATCTGAATAATTTATTGGAACACATTAACACTAAGAATATGTATAATTGGTTACACAGAAATTGAATGTTGGTTATGCACTGAGGCATTTTACTATGGACAACTGAGAAATATTTTGATGAAGATTTCTTCAAAACGGGAAGACGGCCAACAGCCCCTCGAACGTTTATTGGTCTTTATCAAGGATTTATCTTTGAGGAATATTGCAGAATGGAGATGAAAAAGATTACCGAACGGAAAAAGGACTTTCGGTTACTTGTCAACAATTCATCTGTGTAAGAAATTTATCTCAAATAAGGCTCACGGAACATAGGAGGACTTCTGATTTCTGTGTAACCAATTATATATATCCTTTTTTTAAATTAATTTTTTATTATTTCAAACATAACAACACACACAATTATATATATCCTTGATGTTAATGTGTTCCAATAAATTATTCAGATGACATTAACTGCTTGTGCCCTACAGCCATGTACTTTGCATTGTGTTTAGACCACTTTGGGACTGAGCTACTGCCCAGTGGAGCTGCTATTGACTCCACTGTGAAATCCGCATGCAGCCACGTAATATGATTTCAGCAATGGAACCAACAGAAATGCTGAAATTTCAAAAAAAAAAAAAAAAAAAAAAGGCCAAGTAGGAGTGGGTACAAACCTACCAATATTAATGTCTCCCACAATAGATTGTTTGTAGAGTCCATAGAGCTCCCTCAGTTCATCATCACTTGGTTTGGTCTTTAATTGTTTTACGTCTCCCGCTGCACTGTCAAACTCTGCCTGAAGAGAAAAAGAATGGAAATGTCAACACTTTTTCATACATTTCCTTAAATGTTTTGCTAATTCCTTCCAAATATCAAGGTGTTTTTTTTTTCATGCTTTCCAGGTTGTCACTATTTTCACTTAACATCTGCATGGCATTCTAGATGCACAATCAGATTCTTTCTTTCCCTTTAGTCTGTGAAGTCACCCAGACAGAGTAGGACAGAAACTGAGCCACAGTCCAAAGCCTGGTTTCTGGGCCAAGGGCTCCAATCTCAGGCGCCATTGTTATTGTTAGGCTTTTATCAATTCTACTGGTCTTTTATTGGGCTCTAAACGTTTATTGTTGTGCCCATAGTTTATTAATTATTGTATTATGTTGTGAACCACCCTGAGCCCTGCTTTGGTGGGGGAGGGTGGGATATAGGCCTGGCTTGCCAGGAATGAGGGTGGGATATAAATGCAAATAATAAATATATAAATATAATCAATCAACAGTGTTTTTACTGCTAAAACGAGTAAGTAATGGGGGAACCTTGAGTCTAGGGGTGTATGATTTGGAGTGGTCCAAAGCTTATTTTGGGGTGCAGAAGGGCTGCAGCTGCCTCAGCGACTTATTTGGCACTTCTTTAACTACAAACAAGACTCCTGGGGTGGTGCCAAACTTTGAAGTCCTTACCCCAGAAACTAGGCTTTGCCCCAAGGTACACACTGTGTCCCTTTGTAAGGCACAGTCCCCAGAGTCTGAGCGTGTACAATTCAGGGTGGTCCAATATTGCCCCCCGTTTCTTATGGAACAGTCAGCATTAAAACCAAGCTTTGGACCAGGAAACAGCACAAGTCCCCTCAGTATGGAGAGATATGGTTTAGTCCAAAGCTTATCAAGCAAGAGAAATGTCCACTGTGGCGCCTCGTGTAATCTTCAGAAGGGAGTGCTGTGTGTTCCTCCCAGGATTTTATTCTGGATACTCCATTCATTTTTCTTTCTCTGCATGTTTCTAAACACTGGGTAAGGAGATCTAGTGATGGTCTGAATTTGTGTGCAACCAGCAGACACAGGAGAGTTGTGCTTCCCCCACCCTTTTTTTGCACGCCTTTGTAAGCCTTTCAACTGTTGCCTAAAGTGTGCTGGTCAACATAGGATCACAGCGTAGGATCACATTGCTGAATCTTAAGATTTGGGGGGCGGGGGCAAAAGTAATCACCTTCCCTTCCCCTCCCCACAACAGACACCCTGTAAGGTAGATGGGGCTGAGAGCTCTATAAGAGCTGTGACTAGCCCAAGATCATCCAGCTGGCTTCATGTGGAGGAGTGGGGAAACCAACCCGGTTCACCGGATTAGCATCCGCTGCTCATGTGTAGGAGAGGGGAATCAAACCCATCTCTCCAGATTAGAGTCCGCCGCTCCAAACTACCACTTGTAACCACCACACCACGCTGGCTCCCCGAGTTCTATATCTGAAATTCATAACTAGTACATCAGTTTTTATCTCTCACTGGTCTTAACTATTGCTAAGACTTTGGTAGATGATGGCCCCTACAGACTTAAATGGGTTGAAGGGTGATTCTGTGAGCTGGAAGAAGAGAGTTGTTTTATAATGCTACCTGCAGGATCCAATCCCTGATTTCTCATCCAGACCCTTAAAAAGTGGCACAGAGCAAAAAAAAAATTTTTTTTAAAGGAATGTCCCCTCTCCACTCGGGACAGACAGCAACAAAAACACTCCTCCATTCATGAGACCAAGTATGGGTGATGAGCTTCCAGAAAGAAGACAGAGGGGGCACTGGAACAGCCACAAAGGCAAGGGGAGGAAAGGATATTTCCCCGTGTGGATAATATCAACGATCCCTCGTCTGGATAGTTGCTTAGTGTTTTAGTTGTTGCGGAGGGGGGCATTCAATCATGTTGTACTTGGTGAGTAGCAGTAAAAAGGCACTGAAAGACACGAAGACAGAATCTTGCTTCATTACTGAATGACAACGCAATGTACAGCATCAAGAAATAATCTGCCAGCTCAATATGAAGCCTTCCAAATCGGGAGGGAGCCAGCACCCCGGTCCTCTGACCAATTCGTCCTTGATAACAGAGACACTCAGTTGTCAAATACTGGCAGCCCCCATACGCTGCCTCCCCAAAGACATTCAGATGATGAAACAAGTACAATACATCTTTGAAATGGAACAATCAGCCACTGTTTCCCGGGACAGGATACAAACTTGTTCTGAAATATGGGACCCATTTTTCGCTTTTCCCAGTATGTGTGACCATGATGCCATCATTCATTCATCCTATCGGGATTTTTTCCGTTTCTTGTTGGCCCACTGATATGATTCTATGCTTGATTCTACCCCTTCTCACCAAATGCATGTTTTAAAAAAAGTTTACTCCTCCTTGTAGCTCAGCATTTCATTACTTGTTATCAAAAACATCAATACTTTAACATATATGATATATAGACATTGTACAGTCGTCCCTAGACAGTTACAGAGGAGCTCACCATAAGATTTCAGTATAGTGTTCCTCAAGAGATAGCCACTTTCCCAATCCTGTTGGTATTCACTAATTAAGAACTTTTTTAAAAAGTTTGTTGTATGTAAAGTGTCATCAAGTCACAGCCGATTTATGACAACCCAGCAGGGTTTTCAAAGCAAGAGACTAACAGAGGTGGTTTACCATTGCCTTCCTCTGCATAGTGACCCTGGTATTCCTTGGTGGTCTCCCATCCAGTTACCAGCCAGGTCTGACCCTGCTCAGCTTCTGAGACCTGACAAAATTCAGGCTAGCCTGGGCCATCAAGGTCTGGGCAGAAAAGCTTATTACAAATGTGCAATTTTCATCTCTTGATTTCAAATAATAGCACTGATTCAACGAGCTTCCTTATACACAGCCAAGGCTGCAGTAATGCCCAGTGGTTTGGAACTGTGTTTCTTTGAACAGGGGACTCTCATTTCCATATCAGAAACTGCTTGTGTAAATTCCCTTAACTTCAGAGGTGATTCACTGCATGATACAGGGTCTGTCTGAGATACCTAACCCCAAAGGCTCCTTGGGCAAGTGGAGCTAGCTACAATATTCTTTGGACCCTGGCCATTTCCTTGTGGCACTACAGAAAACGCAAGACAGCTACTATCACTCTTGGCTAAGGATCTCATACTTTCCAAGGTGACATTTTGAGATCTAGAAAGTTGTGTGCCTTGGTTTGGAACTCCTTCTGCTTCGATTACTTTAGTTCTCCTATTCCCTAGGCACTAAAACAAGATCTATATTACTATCTATATTACTAAACAGTGAAGTAGCCAAGTTTACAGATGACACCTAATTATTTAGGGTGGTTAAAACAAAATCAGACTGTGAAGAGCTCCAGAAGGATCTCTACATACTGGAAGAATGGGCATTAAAATGGCAAATGAGATTCAATGTGAGTAAGTGTAAAATGATGCATATTGGGACAAAAAATCCCAACTTCACATGTACACTGATGGGATCTGTGCTGGCAGCGACAGACCAAGAAAGGGATCTTGGGGTGGTAGTGGATAGCTCAATGAAGATGTCAACCCAGTGTGCGGCTGCTATAAAAAAGGCAAATTCCATGCTGGCCATAATTAGACAAGGAATCGAGAATAAAACTGCTGATATCATACTGCCCTTGTACAAATCTATGGTGAGACCACACTTGGAATACTGTGTACAGTTCTGGTTACCACACCTAAAAAAAGGATATTACAGAGCTTGAGAAGGTGCAGAAAAGAGCAACCAAAATGATTAGGGGACTAGAGCAACTGTCCTATGGGGAGCGGTTAAGACACTTAGGGCTGTTTAGCTTGAAAAGAAGGCGGCTAAGGGGCAACATGATAGAGGTCTAAAAATTATGCATGGTTTGGAGAGTGGACAGGGAGAAATTTTTCTCCCTCTCCCATGGGGAACACGGGGTCATCTGCTAAAGCTGGAGGGTGGGAGATTCAAAACAGATAAAATGAAGTATTTTTTCACACAACGCATAGTTAAATTGTGGAACTCCCTGCCCCAGGATGTGGTGATGGCTGCCAGCTTGGAGGGCTTTAAGAGGGGAGTGGACATATTCATGGAGGAAAGGGGTATCCATGGCTATTAGTTAGAATGGATAGTAGTCATGCTGCATACCTATTCTCTCTAGTATCAGAGGAGCATGCCTATTATTTTGGGTGCAGTGGAACACAGGCAGGATGGTGCTGCTGCAGTCGTCTTGTTTGTGGCTTCCTAGAGGCACCTGGTTGGCCACTGTGTGAAGAGACTGCTGGACTTGATGGGCCTTGGTCTGATCCAGCAGGGCCTTTCTTATGTTCTTATCACAAAACTACAGGGCAGAAATCCTTGTAACCCTTAATTATCACAAATAATTTTCAGAAACCATGAGCCCTCATTAAAATAGCATTACTCTTAAATGGAAACACAATCATGCCTCCTATTGTATTATCATTCCTAGAATGCAGACAGAGAAAGAAGGGCAGGGCAGGTTAGAGTCTGGAAAAGGCTGAAAGAACCAAGCATGTTTGGAGAAGGGGGAAATGCTGTACGCCACTTCGGGTTCCCACTGGGGAGAAAAGTGGGGTATAAAGCAAACAAACAAAATGTTCAGCCAGGAAAAAAAGAAGATTGAGGGGAGACACCATTGTGTTTTTCAAATATCTAAAGGGCTACCACACAGAAAAAGGCAAAGACTTGCTCTCTGCGGGTCCAGAGCGCAAAGCTTGATTTAATAAGCTTAAGTTACAAGAAGACATTAGATTTCAGTTGCGCTTCAAAAAATGCTAATGGTCAGAGTGATTTGACAATGAAAACTGTTGCCTGGGGGGGTGGGCTCGCCTCCACTGGAGGTCTTTCAGGCTGTCTATTAGGAACCCTCGAGTTTCGATTTCTGACACCAAGCAAAGGTTTGTACTAGGTGGTCATGAAGGCCCTTTCAGCTCTAGATGCATGTATTTGTAGTCATTTATAGAGAAATTTAAGAAGCTATTCTTTGAATAGTTGAAACTTATTACCTTCCTGCCCCCCACAATGGCGTACAAGGTTTTTTTTTTAAAGCAACAGCATGTACTGCACCACTATGCTCTTCAAAGTTAGCCACTTCAGCTGGAGGAAAGCTTCAAGGTTTACTGACCAAAAGGGCAGAATGTTTTTTTTTTGGGGGGGGGGCTGTCAAGCTGCAGCCAATTTATGGCAACCCCGTAGGGTTTTCAAGGCAAGAGACATTCTGAGATGGTTTGCCTGCTTCTGCATAGCAACCCTGGACTGCCTTGGTGGCCCCCCATCTAAGTTCTAGCAAGGGCTGACCTTGCTTAACTCCTTAGCTCCGAGATCTAATGAAATCAAGCTAGCCTCGGCCATCCAGGTCAGGGCAACTGGCAGAATACCCGCCAATACCTTCAAATTTGTTTACTATACTGTTTGATGCACAATGCTTTTATTGTTTGGGCGTATTAGAAAATCTGTCATGCTGTTACATTTACGTTGCTCAAACCTTTCCAACACCCATGAAGTGCCACTCGCAATTTACAGTTCAATTCCAGCCAGGGGCTTGAATTTGACGGTCTCTGTGCCCACCGTTGTGCAAATACCCACAAAGCCTGTGTGGGTTATACAACACTCAGTCCTCCAATTCCTCCTTGGAAGATTCAGCTGCTGCCAGGGCAGCTGCTAAACCCAGCTTCCAGGTTACTATGTTCTGCCCGCATCCCAGGGATTAGGAGGATGCAGTTCCTGCCTTCGGTACCCGCATCGCTGTCTTGTTGCCAGCCTCAGACTGTCCCCCCCACCCTGCTGATTCCAGCAGAACTGGGGAAAGGTTGAGGCTTGCAAGAACAAAAAACCCACAAACAACTGCCAGAGGAGAACCGGAGCTGGGCAGCTCATGAAGGCGGCACCTGCTTCTCTCAGCAAACATGTCGCTCCAGTTCCCTCTCGCACGGGATCAAGTGAGTTTTGATTCACCAAAGTGTGTTCTTCGAGGCACACTTGACTCCTGTATTAAAAGGCAAGGGGCCAAGGGTATGAGCTAAAGGCATGCAGCCTTCAAATTCCTGGGAAAACAGACTTCCTGCTGCCCCCTCATATTTATTTGTGTGTGTTAAATGCCGTCAAGTCGCTTCCGACTCATGGCGACCCTATGAATGAAAGTCCTCTAAAATGTCCTATCTTTGACAGCCTAGCTCAGATCTTGCAAACTGAAGGCTGTGACTTCCTGTATTGAGTCCATCCAACTCTTGTTGGGTCTTCCTCTTTTCCTGCTGCCCTCAACTTTTCCTAGCAGGACTGTCTTTTCCAGTGACTCGTGTCGTCTCATGACGTGACCAAAATACGACAGCCTCAGTTTAGTCATTTTAGCTTCTTGGGGTCAGTTCAGGCTTGATTTGATCTATAACCCACTGATTTGTTTTTTTGGCAGTCCACGGAATCCGTAACCCTCTCCTCCAACACCACATTTCAAAGGAATCTATTTTCTTCCTATCAGCTTTCTTCACTGTCCAGCTTTCACACCCATACATAGTAATAGGGAATATGATGGCATGAATTAATCTAGTCTTGGTGGCCAGAGTCACATCCTTACACTTCAAAATCTTTTCTAGCTCCTTCATGGCTGCCCTTCCCAGTCTCAATCTCCTTCTAATTTCTTGGCTGCAGTCTCCCTTTTGGTTGATGGTGGAGCCAAGGAATAGAAAGTCTTAAACAATTTCAATTTCCTCATTGTCAACCTTAAAGTTGTGTAATTCTCCTGTAGTCATTACTTTTGTTTTCTTGATGTTCAGCTGTAGTCCTGCTTTGGCACTTTCTCTTTTAACTTTCAGCAGTAGTTGTTTCAAATCTTCACTATTTTCTGCCAATAATGTAGTGTCATCAGCATATCTCAAATTATTAATGTTGCTCCCTCCAACTTTTCCCTGTCACAAGGCTTCTTTCCAGACGGTCCTACTGAGAGGGCAGCCCCACTCCACCCCATGGGCAAAGAAGAAGAGTTGGCTTTTATATGCCGACTTTCTCTACCACTTAAGGGAGACTCAAACCGGCTTACAATCACCTCCCCCCCCCAAAAAAAACAGACACCCTTGTGAGGTAGGTGAGGCTGAGACAGCCGTGACTTGCCCAAGGTCACCCAGCCGGCTTCGTGTGGAGGAGCGGGGAATCAAACCTGGTTCTCCAGATCAGACTCCACCGCTCCAAGCCACCGCTCTTAACCATGACACCACGCTGAACCGCACAACACCCTTCTTACAGCTATCTCCACGTACGCCGCTCATAAGACATGCCACTTTCCAGCTATCCTTGCAGTGCAGTCCCATGGCATTGACTCAGCGGCAAGCGCGTGGCATCAGTAAAGTTGTAGAAAAGAGCAAGAGTCCAGTAGCACCTTAAAGACTAAGGAAAGCTCATCCCCTGCCAGAAAATATTTTCCTTAGTCTTTAAGGTGCTACTGGACTCTTGCTCTTTTCTACAACTTTACTGATCTACAGTAAAGTTTCTACAACTTTACTGAGCTGTGGCTCACGAAAGCTCATCCCCTGCCAGAAAATATTGTTGTCAGTCTTTAAGGTGCTGCAGGACTCTTGCCCTTTTCTACTACTGCAGACAGACTAACACAGGGCTACCCACGGTGAATTATCAGTAAAGTTGACTGTTTGCACAAGCGAGGCGCGCACGCCAGCGGACTGCGGAGAGCACCTCCGGCGCCTGCTCACGTTACGCTGACGCGCTCAGCCCCGGCTGCAGAAGTTGCAACGCCGCAGTTTTCGGAAGCAACGCAGAACACCGCGCGCGGCCATTTATTCATGGAAGGTTTTGCATTGGCTTTGCCACTCTACAGATGCACATTTCCCCCCATCCGGATTCTCAAAACCCTGCATGGGGGCTTATTGTTGAGTTTGGAGAATAGGGCTGGGGGGAAAAGTGCATCCAGAGTGGCAAATCCCAGGCAAAACCTATCCGCGGGCGGCCCCTCCAGGCCGAAGCTCTGCAGCTGCGGGGCAGGCCGGGGCCGCGTGCAACCCTCTCCCCACGCAACGTCTTCCCGGGTTAAATCCACCGCCCCCCCCCTCCTGCAGCAGCTTCTCGTCTCCCCGGGGCGACGCGCGAATCCCTGCATACGCCAGCTACTACGCAAGGGCGTAAGACCTACGGAGCTTAGTGGAACTTTTGCTGAAGAAACATGCATAGGATCGCGCTGCGCAAGCTTTAAACGCGCGCCCCCTCCCGACTGTGAAATGCCAATCGAAGAAAATCCCCAGTGGGTCGCCGTGTTAGTCTGTTTGCAGTAGTAGAAAAGGGAAAGAGTCCAGGAGCATCTTAAAGACTAACCAAAAATATTTTTGTTAGTCTTTAAGGTGCTACTGGACTCTTGCCCTTTTCTACTACTGAAGAAAATCCCATTGGCCATTTATGCACGGGAGGTTTTGCCGCTCTGTAGATGCACGCTGTTCCCATCCATGTTCTCTAAACTCAGCAATGAAACCCCCCCTATGCAGAGTTTTGAGAAATCGGATGGGGGAAATGTGCACTAACAGAGCGGCAAATCCAAGGCAAAACCTCCCATGCATAAAAGGCCATTGAATTAAACACAGCCAGAACGTCCCCTTGGTTAGAGGAAGACGCCTGCGGGCAGGCTGGGGTCCAGCGTCAACCCGCACTACTAGCCCCTTCCACCCCCCACCCCCAATAAAATGACCCCACCGAAATCCGCCTGCCTCTCCTCGGCATTAAAATCCTTTAGCAGACGCCGCAGTTAAGACAAACTCACCAGCGGTGGTTATTCATGGAAGGTTTTGTCTTGGATTTGCCACTCTATAGATGCCCATTTTCCCCATCCGAATTCTCCAAACTCTGCATGGGGGCTTCTTGTTGAGTTTTGAGAATATGGATGGGGGGGAAAGTGCATCTAAAGAGTGGCAACTCCAAGGCAAAACCTTCCATGAATAACAAGCCCTTCTTGACTTTGGTGCAAAACACCGCCCCAGATGCTAAAATGCAGCTCTGGTTTCTCCCGCCTGAAGCGCTCTTACCTGGAGAGACATGTTCCAAATCCGCTAGGCAAGGACTGCCAGGCTCTCTCCTCGGAATCCGCCCGGTCCAGCGCTTCGCAGCCCTTTTTATATGCATGGGATGCCCGGGGCTCTCATTGGACCGGGGATGGTCTGACGTCACCCCCAGGGTTTCTCTCCAGCACCCGCAAACGGCTGCAATTATTGCGAGCCCGGGCAATGGCTGCCGCCGGCGAGCTGGTGCATCGTTGTGATTGGCAGCGAGGGTTATGCACCAGCAGTCGCTCCCCGGGCACAACTGCGATAGCGCCAAACTGTTCGTCGTGCATGTGGATAACAGACTTGGATGCAATCTTTACTGAAGCTTGCAATTGGTGGATAAAAGTCCCATTGGCTCCAGTTTACGGAATCTGTTTTAAAATAATATACGATGCAACCCTTCTGTACTCTCCATCTTCATTTAACCCATATCCATTCCTCCTCCCTCCAGATCGTTGCCCGATCCCACAGAAGTTTGTTCAGAAATGAATCCACCTGAGCTCAACTGGGTTTGTCACTTGGTAATTTTAGGATTTTAGTTTTGCAGCCCTTGTAAAAGTAACTAGGTGCTAGAAACTTAGGTACAGGGCTCATTGAGTGCCACCTAGTGCTTCTGTCTAGTAATGGAGATGTGTTGTTCCAGAGTGCTCGTTTTCTATAGGTATTCTTGTTGTATACTAGTAGAAAAGAGCAAGAGTCCAGTAGCACCTTAAAGACTAACAAAAATATTTTCTGGCAGGGGATGAGCTTTCGTGAGCCGCAGCTCACTTCTTCAGATACAGGCTGTTTGTATATTGCCACTGTGTTTTATTGGAAACCAAATAGGGACATAAATATTTTATTTAGATAATAAACTCTGTCTCAGTGAGGAAGGTGGGCTATGACGTAAATAGATGACAATGTACACCCTTGAACTCTTTCTGTGCAGATGAGCACTGTTATGTGATTCGCAGCATGATGCCCATGGGGGCCACAGCACCCTTTGCCTTGTTTCCTGATCCCTTCTATACACCTTCCTTATTCCTTGTCACCCCTACCTAATACCACTTCTCCAGCTGGCTTGGAGGTACCCTGAAAATCCATCAGAGGATAGAGAAACTGGGGAAAGGGGGGGGGGCTGAAAGCCAAGCACTGGAAGCCTGGGTAGTCACCACAGCTCAAAGGATGATAGGCTCTGGGTGGTCACCTTGTCTTTATTGGGGGAGAGGGTGTTTGCATGAAACGACTTTGCCCCTCCCTTCCTGCTGCTGTGGCAAAAGGGACCCTCACTACAAGAACAGAAAAGATCATTCACAGTGGGTAGCCGTGTTAGTCTGTTTGCAGTAGTCAAAAAGGGCAAGAGTCCAGTAGCACCTTAAAGACTAACAAAAATATTTTCTGGTAGGGTATGAGCTTTCGTGTGAGCTGTGGCTCACGAAAGCTCATACCCTACCAGAAAATATTTTTGTTAGTCTTTAAGGTGCTACTGGACTCTTGCCCTTTTTGACTACTACAAGAACAGAAACTAAGTATGGGAAGAGCTAGGAGAGGCAAGGAAAGAGAAGCAGTGGGTGATTTGACCTCCCCAACCAGGAACACACACATCCCACGCTATGTTTAGAATACCTTCACACCAAATGCACTCCTGAATTTTACATAGCTTATGGAGCCCCTAGTACCGGCTTTAAAACGCTTATCCCATCAGAGATCCTTACCACCCTCAGAGAAACAACATTCCTGAATGCACCCCATGGTAGCCATTTTGTGGCAATGCCTTTCTCAAAATGCCCCAAGGGCCTGCAGTCTCACGAGGAACACAGCTCTCAGGAGGAATTAATTTCTTCACTTCAGCTTGCCACACAACGGAAATGCGCACTGATAGAAAACCCTTTGGGCACATCTGACTTACTTTTCTATCCTCCCTCACTCACCAGTCTAGGCAGAGCAGACCTTTCTCTGCTGCTCAGGAGACAGCGTGTTATTGCAGCAAAATTCAAATTGTTAGACATGTTTGCACTGGAGAGTATAAGAAGCAGACAATGAAAGGCAACTGGGCTATAATCTCTGACAGCCCAACCCACACAAAACAGCAGAGGGATATCCCTTCAGAGCTGTCACGGTCACAGTGGGAGATTTACTACCTTGATACCCTTCTGGAAATAATTGCTTCCTAATCCAACCTCCCCGGCTCTGATAGTGGTGAGGGTAATTCATCTTGGTGCTTAATTTTTCATTTCCTTGCATTTATGGCAGTTCCTTCACTGCTTCAGATTTTTATGATTCACCGGAGATTGGGGATGGACTGAAATTAAGGCCAAAGTAATGAAAGAAGCTGTTAAATCTGGAGTTGCTGAAAGAGAGTTCATTGGTTGTTGATGAACATCAGATAGTTTGTCTTCAGTTTTGATTCCAGAAAATTAATTCAGAACAGGTAAGGAGCGCACTTCTGGAGTGTTTACTGATGTGGCAGTATGAAGTTTCTGTTAAGTACATTGGAAACTATAATACTTCCATCCAACCCTTCCTCTAGGATCTCAGGGCCAAGTAAATGTTTCTTCCTTCCTCTACTGTAACGGGTCCTTGTTAATGCATCAACTACACATCCTTCACTAATACTTCACAGTCCTTTACGTTACCTTCACTAATGTTGATTCAAAAGTTTCATTTCCTCATATGCATGCAGTTCAAAGGAAAAATAATATATACAGAGGAAGACAGACATTCTAATGGTGGAGATCTAAGCAGAGTGGCACCCTTCTAAGTCCTCTGACTTCAATGGGCTTAGAAAGGTATCACTATAGGGTTGCACTGTAAGTGCCATGAAAGTCATTTGGGCACACACCCTGCCTCGAAAACCCATGCCTTGCAATGCTTTGTAAAACGTGCAACCAGACACAAGTATTCATACTTTTTGAACAAATTCAGTCACATAAATACCAAGGGGTTGTTTTTGATGACAAATTATGTTGGAAATAGCATACTGAACGTATCCTACTTAAGCCCAAATGGGAGCTTGGAGCAATTATATATATATTTGTGATGGGAGCGCAGTAGATTCCAGCAGCATTCCAAGTATTTATCCCTAACATTACTAACCAGCTTTTATATGCAGCCTCCGTTTGGGTACAATCAGCAGTTCCTTCTATCGAACAATTCAAGTTCCTGAGAACAATCCTTAAAGTGCCTAGGTGTGCACCCTCTGTGGCCCTTAAATTAGAAACTGAATCTTACATCACTTATAAATTTGGCCCGGCTAGCAGCTTTTAGATTTCCAATCCAACTTCTGTTCATCTGCGCCCCCTGCACAGAACTGTGAAAAGCATGCTTGCCTCCACTCCGGCTGTTAATCTAGATCAGGAGTCCCCAGCCTTTTTAAACCTGTGGGAATATTTGGAATTCTGTCACAGCAAGGTGGGTACAGTAACCAAAACGGCTGCCACAAAACGAGGGCCGCAGGAGGCAAAGCCAGCCACAAAATGATTGCCACAGCTTAACTCCAGTAACACAGTGTAGATCCTTATGCTGTGATGGCAGCTGCTACCAGATCAATTAAAAAACAACAACACTACACTGCCAATCAAGTCTCCACTAGTCAATCAGAAACCTTGCTGGGCAAAAGCACTATTTGGCCCAACCCATTTTCCAAAAGCACTTGGTGGGTGCCAGAAAAGGTGTCGGAGGGGAACCTTATTGGGGTCCCCTGATTTAGAACGTGCTTATAACCCCCACCCCAGTTGTTAGCATGTTTTAAGCACCCAACTGGCAACTACCTGTGTTTGTGTGTCGCCTGTCAAGTCACAACTGACTTATGGCGACCCCGTAGGGTTTTCAAGGCAAGAGACGTTCAGAAGTGGTTTGCCATGCAAATACTTAGAATCACAGAGTTGGAAGGGACCACCAGGGTCATCTAGTCCATCCCCTGCACAAGGCAGGAAATTTACAACTACCTCCCCCACCACACCTCCAGTGACCCCTACTCCATGCCCAAGATGGCCAAGGTTCTCTCTCTCTCATGAACTGCCTATGGTCATAGAATCAGCATTGCTGACAGGTGGCCATCTAGCCTTGCTTAAAAACCTCCAGGGAAGGAGCGCTCATCACCTCCTGAGGAAGCCTGTCCCACTGAGGAACCGCTCTAACTGTTAGAAAACTCTTCCTAATGTCTGCACGGAAACTCTTTTGATTTAATTGCCAGGGTCCAGGCTGAGAGCGTGTGACCGCCTTAACCACAACACCACGCTGGCTCTCTAGCCTTTTTCCTTTCCCCCCCCTTTTCCTTCCTTCCTTCCTTTTATCCCTTAGAAGCTCCTTGATCAATTGATCTTGAGCAGCATATATCTAGTGTTGGAGGGATATAAGGATCGAAACAAATCTTGCCACTGACAATGTAGCCTTGGGATCCCTATCGCTTAGTAAAAAAGGCATTATGTCAGTCACAGAGGCTTTGGATTTGTATATTAAAAGGGGGGAAATATAGTGCGATCGCAGTTCCTCGTAAAAGCGGCATTCCAAAAGGGCATGGCCTAATGAGTCAATAGAGCCAGAAGAGCAAGGGCAGATCCTGTCTGAGTATGGTATATTCAGAATTCTGCCCTGCATTACCATAGAAGGGTTAGCATTCAATCTAGCCAAGCAAAAAGCTCTACAGAGACGAGGAGTTGTCGGGTAATATGTACATCTGTAATATTACTTATCAAGTAACTATAAAGAGACAGGATCGAATTACTGTTCATCCGAGTTATACAAGTCTCTACAGCAACACATTCACTTGCTGCGATCCTCTGTATAAGCATTGAGCTCCTCCGTGGTCAGCTGATGGCGGCTGACCAATAATGTGTCTCTCTTTCTTTTTTCTCAAGGCTGTATCAAGCTTGATAAGCTTTTGTTAGTTGTAATATTGCAAGTTTAATTTGTTGACAATGATGATTCTGTGAACTGGGATTACTTGTCTATGTGAGCATAAGAAAAAACATTTATAAAAATAACAGAAGAAATTTTGTGGCTGCGTGTTGGAATACTGTTTGATAACAGGAGATTTAGCCAGCTATTATATGCAACACGCCCTTGCTTAATAGGTAATACGTATAGGCAAGGCAGACCACGTGGAGGGGGTTATTGGCTCTCTCGCAACCTGCGCAGGCCCCGAAGGAGGGAAAAGTGCAATTCTCCCTTTGCCCGCCTGGGGCGCGCACGCTCCGCCTCCGAGGTCAGGCGAGCGCAGCCTGTGCGGAGCTCGATGACCCGCCGCTCGAAAGGATCCTGGGCGGGGACGAAGAAGCTGCCGTCAGACCCACGTGAGCTCTGCCAGGGCTGCGCAGGGGCCGAATGAGGAGGCAGGGTGGACTGTACCACTGCAGACGGAGGGGGGGGAATAGCTGCCTTGAATGCTTTGCCGGCGGGCGGGGGGACACTTGTAGCAGAAAACCAGTGCGTGGGAGAAAGGGCGTCTCCCAGGCTGCGTTGAGTTGTGCTCTTTTTCTACTGGCCTCATATTTTTTGTAGCCCAAAAGGAGCATTACAATGTGGCATTCCGGTTCCCCCCCCTACGGTAACCTGATGTGGTACAACTCCCCTACCCCCTCTTTGGGACTTGGTTTAAACGTGACCGGCGTGACTTTGCACGTGCTTTGGCTCAACTGCGCCCCCAACCCGTGCAAAGCAGCTCCGGATCCTTGGTAAGGAAGATGTTGTGTATGTATTTAGTGGGGTAGTAAGCAAGGGGAGACTTAGGAGCTTGAGTTCTGCACGAAGGATCCTAAACCCTGCTCGCCCTATTGGCTAAGCAAACGGATCCTATTGGCCCTAAGCCAGCATGTCCCATTGGTCACCAAGAGGGTATTCCCCCCCATCACGGATCAGGGGGGGAGTGGCCGCAGGCGTCCAGGGGGGCGTATAAGCAGGGCATGTTCAGTGTGTAAGTTAGTTCTGCGCTGAAATCAAAGCTGTGTTGGTGAACTCCGTCTCTGATCTCATTAATCCTTCCCACGCGGACTTAACAGAAGAGATCCGCAGCTCTGGCGGATATTGTGCCCAGCTTGCACCATTAAAGGACGCATTGGTAGCTGGTGGGGATTGCGGCAGAGTTTAAATGAGACTCCCTGCGAGACTCCCGTGAAAAGTTAGGCGAGGTTTAAAATCGGGCCTCGGGCAAAAGAACTTTTCTAGTTTAGCATTGCCCAGCGTTGGCCATGGGAGGTTTTGCCTTGGATTTGCCGCTCTCTAGATGCACATTTTCCCCATCCAAATTCTCAGAACTCTGCATGGGGGGCTTATTGTTGAGAATTTGGATGGGGAGAATGTGCATCTGGAGAGCGGCAAATCCAAGGCAAAACCTCCCATGCATAAATGGCCATTGTGTTTCAAAGTGTGCTTCTACCCCTTCAGAGCAGCTACATGAGCTTCGGCTAGCATGTCAGAGACGCATGGGTTGGCCTACTAAGCATGGATAGCAGCTTAATCTAGACAAAATTCTAGGTGAGCGCAAAGTTGAAGAAAAATATGCTTCTCATAATCTCATGTAAATGGGGGCCTCACATTATGTTTGTGGGACAGAAGAATGTATAGATGCAACGTTGCATACGTCCAGTGGTACATTTAAATTGTGCCTTCAGCCACTAAGCCTGCACTATTAGTACACTCAGGTGGGTATTATTCTAGCATGCTGATTTTGTGCATGTAGCATGACTGCATGTGCAGTGGATCATTTAAATGATCCTGGGCACATGCAAAGCTGTGCACAAGTTAAGTTGTTCATCACTGCCACTATCCATTGAGCCTCTATTGTTCATATGTCTCGGGTTGAAACTGCACAGGGTCTCTTATGCTAAGGCCTGGTTCAAACATGCAGGGAAACTGACTTCCATTTTCTTTCAAATGCAAAGCAAGACATGTATTCCTGTTGGGGGAAACAAGCTTCTGTGGTCATAGATACCTCATCAGGATATCCAGGCTCTTACCATTCAGGTCCAAAGCCTCCTTCAGGTCGTGTTGGATTGAGTGTCTACATTTTCTCTGTTCAAGTTCAGTTTTGCAAGGTAGTAAAACACCTGCTACTTAAAAGCCACAAGGGTGAACATGAACAGATTGGCAATGGACCGTTTTCCTTTGTGCAAACAACAAAACCCAACTACCGTTAGGAGATCATGCTGTTCCTTTGCAGGCTCACAAGTCTGATCAAAGTGTAATAACATACAACTCTTTCCTCTTTGCCCCCCACCTTGTACATTTGGCCCAGAAGACCATAATGGAGTATTTTTTAAATATAATCTCAATAGCCAAAAAGTTGTTTTGGGAAAAATCATCTCTCCTCCCCCAAATTGCAGCCACTCATCTAGTTTGGTGATCTCAACAATGAAATGTTTAAGAAAGCATCCTCTGTTAATTTGTAACTTCTTAGTTTCTTCATAGATGTTTCTGGTATATAAGGGAAAAATGGTTAAAGAAGTAAAAATATGTGAGGGGAGTAAACTAATTGTGCATGCCTAGCTGTTTTAGTTCTTTGGTTGGGTTCATAGTATTGATTGCTTTTTTTCTTATTTACAGCTCAGATTTCAAATAGAACATCATGGCCACTCAAGGAGGGAAGGGATCAGTCCGGAAATCAAAGCACATTATTTCCAAGACATCTTTAAATAGCCCATATCCCCTCCAGTGGAGTACCTTGGACGGAACAGATATGCACTTCATACTAGACGCCTTGGAAGATGTTATGAAACAGGTTGGACTTAAAAAGATAGAGTTTCGGAGGAAGAAAAAACCCTCTTTATCAAAAAAGCAAGATAAAGAACAATGGCAGGATGGTTCCAGCAAACCTCCAGATAACAATGAAATGGAAGACGCTCAAGCACACGGTTGGACTGATTTGGACATCAGAGGCCAACTTGCTATTGGGATCAATGAAGTAACCAGAGCTTTGGAAAAAAATGAATTACTCCTAGTGCTGGTGTGTAAGTCTGCCAAACCTGCCATGATCACGTCACACCTTATTTTGCTCAGTGCAAGTCGGGCCATCCCTGCATGTCAGGTTCCCCGTCTCAGTGAAAGACTGGCACCAGTTCTTGGGTTAACATCAGTCCTGGCACTGGGATTTAAACGGAGCACTGATGCCTTTGCAGAAGTGGCTAAAGCAGTCATCCCACGGATCCCTAGCTTGGATGTGCCATGGATTCAGCACGGAACCGAACAGCCCCCCGTGAGTGAAGATATTCAGCCAATGGATCTACAGGCCAGTGAGCTGACTCAATTAGAACCTGGAGGGTGCACCTCAAGCCTCAAGCAGAAGAGAATGGACAGCGGCCAGCTTCTCTCTCCCACTGCAACGTTGCAAGTTCTCAAAGTTAAAAAAATAATTCCCAACCCGAACAGGAGAAGAAAACTTCCCAAAACTAAAAAACGGATTTCAAAATAACTGACTAGATTGGCTTAGTCCCTAAATTGGTATGTGTGTTTGTGTGTATATAAATATGCCTAGATCTAAGTCTGCAAAAACTACAACCGATATTTGGAGCACCTTGCAAACAAGGTTTTACCAGCATCTCTTATGCTATTGCCTCCTGTTCCCTTCTGGAAGGGTAGAGGGGAGTGAAATGGGGAGGGAGAGAGAAATCTGGAAATTTTAAACCTTTATCCCCCTTGTCTAAGCAGAAGGCATGTATACAAGCAAGGGTTGGCGATCACTATAAGTAAGGAAGATCTTTTAGGCTTACTGCTTTCGATATATGAGGCCAATGTTGTAATAAATATTTTGCAGGCTCACAAACTCAGTTTTACATGTTCTTTGACTTCTGTTGACCTTTCAGTTAATGAACTGGTGCTGCAGAACAGTACACGTTTCAGAGGAGAATCTAGGTCCAGGAATAAACCCACTTAAATTAAATGTAATTATTCAAAATAATAGTATAAAAATGATACATTTATTCAAACATCCATTTGTACCGATATAGACTCCATAGCTAGGCATCTGCTAATGTGGGAATCACAAACATTTGCAAATTAGATAGCATATATGATTTTCCCCCTTTAATATTCTGTTGGACAATTGTGTCAGTGGTCAAATAACACATGCACAATCAAGTCTTGGGTGCATTTGTTTTTTTTAATATAAGAAATGTTTTCTTTAGCATATCAACCAGTCCAAATACTTGCAAGAAAAAGTATTTAAGATATGGACCTTCAGGTGCATGATTACAGATCCCATGCTAGAGATTTTCTGAACAGACTGAAATGCCCACGTAAGATCAGAGCAACAATATGCTGTGAAATCCAAGAACTTCAATTTTGCTCACCACAGCCAAAATGGTAGCAACTTGAGTAACTGTTCAGAGTAATTCAATGAACTGCTGTAATATAAATATTAAAAAGTAACAGGCAGTTGTGGGGAGAGGCCCAGGAACTGAATAATTTACAGGAGGTATAATTAAATATTACAGATGTAAGCAGATGAAAAACAATCTGTATATACACCGGTTGAAGTTGGTGCTTACAGTGTTCTAAGGGTTGTGGAAAGTTAAAGATATTCACATCTATAACTGTTCTTTTCTGCCCTTTCTGAGACAGAGACAAGTTAAGGACACCATAGATGAGTTTACATAGGTATCAGGAACAGCTGGCAAGCATCCTGTCCAGATGTGGTGTCAGCTCTGTAGTAGGAACAGAGAAGATAACAGCTAATACTGTGAAGTCTAGCATGGAATTCTTATTCTCTCTCAACAACCCCCCCACTGTAAGCCTTAATTGTGCCTTTTTAATTCACAATAACCCTTTTTTCCTCCAGTAAATCTGTACTTGAACCAGTGATTTGAGTGAATTTCACTTGCCTAATTCACAAACATCTCTTAAAATCCAGTTGAACCTGGCTGAAGTTGCTGCAGTTTAGAGTATGGACTCATTCACAAAATTATTTAACCTGTACAAACCCACAGAACCCTCCAAGTGATGGAAAGCAAGCGAGGCCCTTTCTTTCAAGCAAGCAATGCCTACATACAGCCTTTATTTGTTTGAAGTTAGTTAATTGTTGCAAGGTGCAGGCTGCAGTTAAAATGCTTCATCCTAGTCTAATTTGAAGTGTACTGGTAAGATTGGGAAGGAGCAGGAAGGGAGACATTGTTGCATATTGATAAAGACCAGCACCACCCAAAAAAGGGTATTTGAAAGAGTTTTTGTGTGCATGTGCATTTTTTTCCAGGCTCAAGGGACAGCTGAAACTCCTTTGCTCTGAAAACGCAGTATCTTATGACTACTAGCAACACTTTTCTTATTTACACAACATATTGAGTGTAAAATTATGGACATTATTTTTTAAAAAAGCAAGTAGACAAAAGGAATGTGCAATTTTGCAAAAGCCTTGAAAACATTCAATCTTAACATCCTGATAGTATTAAAATTCTTTGTTTTATGTACAGGCTGTTCTTAACCTACTACCAAAGAGGTTGAAGGAGTTTCTTCCCTCAGGTTGCAAGGTGAATAATATATGATCATCCAGGCAACGTAACACCTGCAATGCTACTGAATCAAGTCAGTGATCTACTGAAGATCAAAGTACAAATCTGGTTGTTTTTTTTAAATTGATTTGGCAGCTTTGCTGATGGAGAAACCAGTGCACCAGTCCAACCAGCACATTTCTGAATCACTCCACGGTTACAAAAGACATCCAAGAATTCCATGTTTCCTAACAAACAGTCATACTTCCCCGGTTTTTCTTCCTTCAACTATGACATCCATGTGATGGAAATAAGCAGAAATACTTAAATTGCCTCCTTCAATTTTGTTAAACATTGACAAACGTACACTATCACTTAATAAATAGAAATGCAGCAGTTCAGTCACATTAACAGTAAAGATTTTTGTACTCTGTTCCACCAACTGTAGCTGAGTTTTTGTACAACCCCCCAACAGTCATATGTGGGAGGGAGGGGGAAGAAGAGAACCCTTTTCATCAAGATGCGAGTTGAGCGTTGAAAATTAAACAAATGTGCTTTATTTCTTTTCATTGACAAACAATAAAAGGTTCGTGAGCTTTTCCAGCCAGAGCTGAAGGTGCACAGGATTAGCCACGCGTGGCTTTCTTCTTTCCCCGGTGCACACCCCCAGGTTCAGTGGATTTTTCTGAGTTTATTAGGCATTGTGCTTTTGCTCCCCTTGAACAGCACTGATCAAAAAGCTTCCATTCCACTTAGCTTCCAGTAGCTCAGGTGAGTACTTCCAAGTACTATAAATACAAATGTCCTTCCTCCTCATTGTAATACGAGACCAACCTAAGGAAAAAAATGACACACGCTCGTTAGTGCAAATAAGGCTTATAAATAAGCTGAGTACAGGCTTCTAAACTGCTGGGCTTTGCTTCTGCTAGAGATACTTCATAGGGTTTTTTAAAAAAAGTAATTGGTAGAGTTACGTAACATCTGGGAAATCTGTTATTACAATAGACGATGAAGAACTGTAATGATCATCGTGTTACCTTTTCAGAATCCATGCCAGGACACCTCCAGTTATACAAATAATACTGCAAGTTGCCATCTCCAATACCAAATTTCAGTTTTTCCAGGAATGCTTTGTTTTCCATCAAGTCTAGTGCATTGAACACATCAAATCCTTTCTAGCAATATAAGAAAAAAAATTAAATGGTTAAACGGAGCATCATTCAGAAATTGCTGAGCCATCACAATCCCCTCTCCAGTGTTAGAGACAAAAATGGAGAAGGGAGTGAATATCTGTATCTTTGTGCTGCCACTGTAGTCTAAAATTTGATCAGAAGTCATAGTAGTTTATGAAAAACTTGCCTCTCAAAGCCTATCGATGAGACAGTCTTATTTTAAGTTTGGTCACCCTGGACTACCAAGGATATTCTGTTAAACTGGGACACTGAAAGCCAGATTCAGCAGTTTTCCATACTGGCTTTTGCTATTGCCACAAGGGATCCTCCTCTCTCCCTCCCCTCCCCACACAGCTGTACACCTTTGGTTCACAGCTACTGAATGCTATTTGAAACTCCCCCATGGCTCAGATATAAACATGGAACTGTACCAAGCAGAAGCTGCCCCATTCTCTTCAGGGTCAACAAGTGAGCTATACCAGACGACCCAAAGGGCAAAGAGAACAATTCTCCCATCTGCCCAGACTCTTAATGGTGAAGAGGAACTTGACCTAAGCTCCGTTTTTCTTCACAACAGGAAGCAACACCTAGCAGAGAGCTACTTACCATCTTTGCTATAATGAGTGCATCGTTCATTAGATCCAAAAGCGGGGTCTCTGTATGAACGTTGTAGAAGGAGTAGGCGGCTTTGAGGCTTTTATGAACAGGATGGTGCATGACTGTCGATGGTAATGTGTAGAAACTCAGAAAGTCAGTTAGAACACCATTTGAACTCTGGGGAAGAAAAAAATTATTCATGAGGAATAAACAGAACACAAAAAAATGTGCTCCACAGTACATTAAAAGCTTTATTATCCTGCAGTATTATCCAATATGCTCAATTAACTAGCACTGGTCAGAATGCAAATTCCTCCCCTTTAGGCATCCCCCTCCTGCCCGGCCAACCAGCGACCTTGATACCTCTGACTAATGCTAGACTTCAGTGCTGCCAACTGATACTATCCTCAGGTGCCTCCTTTCTCCTCGAATTGTTGGGACCCAGCTGTGCTAGAGGGCTCCCAGGCAGATGGCTCTATCTGCCTGCTGTGTAGGATGACTCTGTGGTTTGGGGGGTGGGGACATGTCTTGCCAGACATTGGAGCTGTCATCATGGCATTCCCAGTTGGGTAGGGGTGTGGCTGCTGCAGATGCCTCTGGGTAGGGAATGGGACAGAGCAATAAGCTTGAGTATCCAGGACATCTTAATTAAACAGCAACTGCATGAGTGCTGGATACCAAAGCTTTTACTGAACATGGTCTTCAGCAACTGAGCTGTCTGGAAGCAATGTAGCTCACATGGGGGTGGGGGGGGGGAAATGACACCAGCCAACGTATTTGCCTTACACAATCTGTAGCTAGTCAAACAATGCCAACAACTATAAATGGGGAGGAGAGAGATTCGGGGTTTGCTATTTTATTTTGGTTTTAACTGCTAATGTTTAACTCTTATTGTAAACTGCCATGAACCACGAAGAAAGGCAGGATAGAATTTTTTTAATAATTAAATTATTTTTAAAAAACTTCTTTATCTTGTATTACTGATTTAGGCAGAGGTTGGAGAGGGGAGGAAGTTCAGTGAGGATGTGATTCCCTAAAGACTGCCCTCCAAAGCAGCCATTTCCTCCAAGGGAACTGATCTCTGTAGTCTGGAGATCAGTTATAATTCCAGGAGATCTCCAGGCCCCACCCAGGAGATTAAGCAAAGCAAGAGTAGGCACTTATGGCACAAAAAGCACTACAAAAGAATGCTGAACAACATGTTTGTAACGACAAATTAAGCTAACAATACAACCAAGAACAGAAGGAAATTCCTGTTACATGTGTAGAAAAGTCACCACGTTCCTGCAGTGTAGACAGGTAAGTGAAGTGACTAAATATCAAAGTCCTGGAATGCCATGAGTAGGGAGAAAATAGGCTTCCGGTAATGAGTCCTATTTTGCTGGTGCTTTGTCAATTTAGGCAATCCTGTGACGTTCCGTCAAGGTTCCACAGAACATATATGTTCCGGACACGAAGGCATATAGCATGCCATCCATTTGTACTGTCAGGCTATATGCCTTCGTGTCCGGAACATATATGTTCTGTGGAATTTTGATGGAACGTCACAGGATTGCCTAAATTGAGAAAGCACCAGCAAAATAGGACTCATTACCAGAAGCCTATTTTCTCCCTACTCATGGCATTCCAGGACTTTGATATTTAGTCATTTCACTTACCTGTCTACACTGCAGGAAAGTGGTGACTTTTCTACACATGTAACAGGAATTTCCTTCTGTTCTTGGTTGTATTGTTTGCTTAATTTGTCGTTACAAACATGTTGTTCAGCATTCTTTTGTAGTACTTTTTGTGCCATAAGTGCCTACTCTTGCTTTGCTTAACTTCCTTGTAAGGCACTAGTGATTTTGTTTGATTTCCAACAACCCACCCAGGAGATGGCAACCCTAGTACAGGGCATTTTACGGAATAAGTGAAACAGGCCCTTGCTCAGATGCACTTTGGTAAGTAGATGAAAGAAAAGGGGAAAAAGGCCAGGGATGAAGGTCAGGGAATGCATTGCACATACCTAGGTTTCATTTCAGTCAGGGATGAGGCCTAGCCAAAGGCTTCATAGAAAAAGTGGGTTCTGAGGAAGGATTTAAAGGAAGAGAGGGAGAGAGAGAGAACAACATAGGTGTTCTGGAATAGAGTTCCAGGCTTCAGGGGCAACAAAGGAGAAGGTAGTAAGTACCTCTCTTACCTCCACAACAAATGTGTCAATAATATGATCCTGAGGCAGGAACCAGTGGGCCACTTCTTCTTCATCCATAAAAGGAGCAAGATTAAATTGCTTCAAGTAGTTGTTAATTAGTTCTTGCACTGCTTTAATATCTTTTTGTTCCATAGGTCTCAGACCTGATGTTTTTGTAGCCTTGTGAAAGAAGGACAGACATTGAAACAAGAATTAAAACACCACATAGGTGTTAATATATGCACAAACATTCCAATTAAGTTCAACAATAATTCCTATGCTCTAAAATAATACTTTGCATACACCTCTCCCCTGCAGCTAAACATGCAAAGAGGCACAATCAGCGGAGAACTTCTCCCCACCAAACTGCTATGTATGTATGATAACTGTCAGTCAAGATCAGTAGCAAAAGGCCTACTCTACATACCCCCAATTTCTGAAGTGAAGTGGGCGGCAGCAAGAGACAGGACCATTTCTGTGGTGGCACCATGACTACAGAATGTAATCCCCACAGCAAGCAACCTGGCATCTAGTCTGTTCAGTTTTCAGCATCAAAACCCACACCTTTTTATTTACACCCAAGTATTTGATTAACAATGTAGTGCCATCACTTTGTAAATTTAAGTATTTAACCTCCTCCTGAACTGTTTTCATTACATCTCCCCCCTTTTGGTTACTTTTTTGATTTTATACTGTTTTTACTTTTGCATGCAAAGTCGATGCTCTACCACTGAGCCACAACCCCTCCTTATAAAAGTATCTTTCCAAACTGGAGTAATATTTCTTCCCAGTACTTGAATAGTACTGCCATCCTAAAGTGAAAAGCTTGCCTTGTCAGAGATTGACAGAAGGCTGCTTTGGGCCCCATGGTGGATGCAAGGGTCCTCTAAGCAGATACATTGCTTACATCGGGAAGTCTGTAGAGCTTCATTGTTCTCTGTAAGGTCATATTTCTACTCAAATGAGAAAATTTCACCTCTACCAACTTTCTGGGATTCAGTGAGCGATGCCAGTACCTGGAAATAAAATTGAAAAATATTAATCTCATTCAAAACCTGTCCCTCAATAGCAATTTTTCCACTTGTTCTTAAATAAACATTAAGCCAGTCCATTTAAGACAAAGTATTGCTCTGCTGCTTGTAAGGGATGCAAGTAATGTGAACAGATTTTTTTTAATACGCAGAAGATAAATCTCAGGTTGCTCTTTTCACGAAGTATTTCTACACAGAGCCTATAATAAGCACCAATGACTACTCCCAGGAACTTCAATCAAAGAGCCCCACTGAAAAGAGTGGAAGTTAGACAGTGGATGATGTTGTATTGCTCATGCACTTCACATGCAGATGATCTTGGCGTATCTTCCTAAGCATGCAGCCATACTACACATTCAAGGTAAAGTGGGCTGAAGCCAGAGATGGGACTTTCTCCACAACGGTGCCTCAATTCTGGAATTTCCTCCCTGTTTTTGGTTCCCCTAGTGCCAAGCTTCAGGTGCCTAAGGAGGTGGTGAGCTCCCCTTCTCTGGCAGCCTTCAAACAGCAGTTGGACGAACACTTGTCAGGGATGCTTTAGGCTGGTCTTGCATTGAACAAGGGGTTGGACTAGATGACCTGTAGGGCCCTTCCAACTATGATTCCACGATTCTAAATCCCTAACTTGCAATTGCCTGACTTACAAATGACCTGTACTTACAAGCAGCAGAGACCAGGAACTGACTCTCATGCTTCAGAACTGTCATTGAGGGTGTGAGGGAAGGGATGATGAATGACTGAGGGACAATGTGGGAGCTTTGGAGTGCTAGAGTGAAGGAAGGAGAAAGTCAGGAAGGATGGATGGATGGAAACCAAGCAAGTAGGAGGGGAGACAGGAGAGCTTTTAAATTTGTGTTAAATTGGCCATCTTCCCCCTTTTAAGTGTTTTTTTTTTGCTATTCCTGAAAGAATCCAAAAACATGAAGCATTTTCACTTCAGACATGTTAAAAACACCTTTCCCCATTTCCCAAAGTGTGGTCTGTGATTAGACTTCTCGACTGAAGCCTACTTCCTGTGAGCAAGGCAGCACCAGCACTCAAAGAATTCTGTTTTAAAATCTTAGTCTACACTTAGGAAAACAATACTGGTGTAAATACTGCACAGTATTACCGCAAGATATTTTATTGTCTATGTTTCTTATTGCAAGCCCACAGTATTTTATATACATTATGGTCTAAACAGGCTTCTGTGGGCTAATCACGGTACCTAACCACCATCTATTACATATATCTCTATGAGAAAATGTGTTAAAGTTTCAAAATCCAACTTACAAATGAGCTTCTGTTAGTAAGTTAGGGATTTACTGTAATCATGAATTAACCTTTCAATGCAAAAAAGAAGAAGAAGGGTATATTCTTGGGGTACAACATGCTCCTTCCAAAAACATTTCACTCCACAGCTGACACTTTTATTTTTGCCTTCTTCCTGACAGTGGGATCCCAGCCAATCAGACATCACACTGTCATTGCAATGACAGCCAAATCAGGTTAGCCACTGGGCACGAGGATACGTGTGGGGGTCCAAGTCAGTCCAGAGTTAGGGCAATGTCTGCTGTCCTCACTCTGAACTGAAGTCAGAGAGGAAAATATTTTTTTAATTATTTACATCCTGCCTTTCTACCCAGCCAGAGCCACAGAAGCAGCTAAATGCTGTGACATGCCCCTCCCCGGTATGAATTAAAAGAGGGGGGAAATTGTTCACACACACAAAAATTCCTTCTTTTTCCAATGTTTGTTCAGCCCTAGTATATATTTCCAAGGAAAACACTTTCATTTTTTAAAGTGAGGCGGCAGATTGAAAGAATATTCCTCTCATACAGAACAGCTGAAAACTTTATTATGGTACAAAGACCCTGCTGGCATGGTGTGTGGTATCGTACCTTGTAAATTCCTCCAGCCTAAGGAACTTTGCTCCAAATTGCATGACTTTGCCAAGGGAAGAAGAGTCACTTAAGTTGAAGGAAGGCTCCAAAGTTTACCAAGTGGGCTGGTAGGCCACTGTTTCAGCTATAATACAGAAGGGGCCTAAAGGTGTATGATGCCAAATGGATTATGACTGAATACCTCTAAGTCAGAATCCTCCCCCCAAACGTAATGATACTATAGCATCAAGGAGCCTTGATTGGCCTAATAACCAGGTTGCCCAGCCTGGTATGAAGAACCGTCCCCCTCGTGAGCAGAGAATGGCTGGAAGGGGGCTGCCTCTCACCCATAGAGCACCACACATTTATTGGGAACCTGGTGTGAAATCAACTCAAAAATGCTTCCACTTTTGGGTGTCGTGGGATTCTTGTGGAAGTTACAAAGTGGGTACTCTTGCATCTTCTCAGTAGCAAGATGTGAGCTGCTTTCACATCTAGCAGCCTTCACAGAGTACACTGTAAAACATAACTCACTAATGCCTCATCTTCCCCCCCTTTCTCATAATGTATGAAACTTCTCTCAAAATCCAACTAGAATGTGTTATTTAGACTACAAGCTAGAACTTGTGTTATTTACACTACAGATAAACAAACAATGGCATGGAAAG
The DNA here is from genome assembly GCF_029931775.1 of Euleptes europaea. NCBI lineage: Eukaryota > Metazoa > Chordata > Lepidosauria > Squamata > Sphaerodactylidae > Euleptes > Euleptes europaea. The sequence continues at coordinate 54,632,329 of NC_079322.1, forward strand.
CCATTGGAGAAAGAGATGGAACTTCAAAAGAACATACACATTTACTTACCTGCAAGTTGCTACGGGTTTGGGGAGTACCACTCCTGCAGTATAAACTGCCTGAAAAATCCCTTCCAAGTTCACTCTCCTGGTTATCTCCCGAATCAAGACCGGTGCTACTCGCTTAGATCGCAGTTTTTTATGGACACACAGAAAATTAATTTCTACCATTTTCTTCTCACTGGGAGTAACAAAGTCATAAATCACCTCTTAAATAAATACAAATTAATATTCTTCAGTACGTGCTGTCTATAATGAAGAACCATAATATGAACTATTCTAATGTTACCTAGCTGACTGTCTTTAAACAAGTGTTCTAAAATAAAGGAAAGGGAGGAGAGGATGTATATATGTTGCATTTCCTCTTACCACACTTCCTATGCAACATTCAAATTGGAGGGGAGAAGTGCAAGCTTTTACTTCACCAGAGCTTCTGCATATACTCTACCAAGACCTTTTCCATGCATTTCATCAGGAGTGTGATAACAGAAAGCATGGGTCAGTTATATGTCCTCTTCCCTCTTTTCTGTTAATGCAAGTTTGCAAAAATGCTGACTTCCAAGCTTGCTGCTTTAGCAAGAAATAGCCACCTTTTTATAACAAAGAAATGATTATGATGGGCTCTTTCCATTTCTCACTCCAGAAGGAATATGTTTTTAAAATAAATCACCACATATTATTAAGCATAGAAGAAATTTTTGTAATCCCACACACCCTCAGCTGCATAAAAAGTATTTTAAAATTCTACACGGAATCCTCTCTTTGGAGATCATTGACTCAGGGAAGTTTATTTAGCCTATTCCCTTAAAAACTTTGTTTTTGCACAGCCAGACATTTAAACTGTAAGTGTTGGGGTTCCCAAGTGTACTGTGTCTTCAGACTTAATTTTTTTATTTTAAATTTCAGATTTATTATTTTAAAAAATAATATCTATTTGTGGTTAGTGGACTGCTTAGTGGTTGTTTTAACGTTTACATTAGGATTTGAAAAGTTGCCAGGGGATCTCCTGTGTCAGTGGAACACTACGGATTAAAAAATTGTACAAATAAAACCTACTACCTGTGGAGAATTTTGGCTATAACTCATTATTTTAATCAATTTCACAGGCATCAACATTTGAAACAAGGAACAGTTACATAGTAAAAGAGCTTAATTTATACTCTTCAAGAGGCTCTTTGGGCCAAAAAGCAGTGCAAAAATACAAACCTAAATACATATCTAAATATTGTGCTGCAGCATACACAAATAATATATTCATTATTTTAAAAGCACTTCCACTTTTTATGCTGATTTTGCTGTCCCAATGATCATGTCCTGGATCAATCATGGGACTACATCACTCCTAGAAGCAAGCTTGATAATGTCTATCAGTAGGACAGTGAAATGGGGACATCAAGAATACTTGAACTCTCTCTCTGTCTTTACCTATCCCAACAAGTTCCTTCATGAATATCTTGGTTATAATTCCAATTCTTCATAAAAACAGAGCAGCAAGAAACACAACGTGACTTATTTGGATATAATTCTGTGTGGACGTTCTCAGTGCACACTAAAGCTGCAGTCCTTCAAAGGGACTTAAGTTAGGCTGTAACTCAGCATAGGTTGCTATAAGAAAACAGTTTCAGCTCTTTCTAACATGTCTAAAGTTGCCCCCATCATCTTCACACTTGATTACCACCATGTCTTCAGTGTGATAATTCTCCAACAACCAGAGACAGCTTTAAAAATATATGTAATTCTTGCTCATACAAAGGCATGCAAATGTCAAGACCTACCTCTCATAAATCCGAATATGTGCAGGAATGGCGCTTATGAACCCTACCAATTTTCTATTGGATGATACTCTGACTCCACAGTGCCACTGTGGAAGCCAGCCTGGAGGCCTTAGTGCCCTGGAAACAGACACAAAGGAGGAATGTAAAGGATTGCCACTTGACGCATAGAAGATTAAGAGTCTATGGAATTTTTTTACTCACCACAAGAGGAAGTCTGGTGAGTAGTCAAATCTAAACATATTATCGTCATCTTCTACATAATTCTCATTTAGCAGCATGTATAACTCCTTTAGCTGAAAAGCATTAAGAAGAAAAGCACTAAACACAATATATTAAGCAAAAATCCTCCCCATTGTTCTGTACAATCCAGCAACTTGGTGCACGCTCATTTACAGCTCCTTCTGAACAAAACTGCCTAATTTCTTCCACGCTTTAGGGAAACAGGCAGTGTGTCCAAGTCTGACTGAGCGTATGTCAATACTTCTCAGCAAAGAAGCAAGTGAACATTCCTTGCTTCTATTTGAAAGATTACAAGTAGTTCTCCTACTTACAACTTCAGCATTGCTCAGATCCAAAGTGTCCCATGTAAAACCCTGTGGTAAAGAATATGGCTCTAGACGGATGTTGTCCTTATCTGGTTCAATTGCACCATGAGATGTTATAACTTCACCTGATGCAGAAAGAGATGGGGAGAGGGGGGAAAAAGAGACAAAGTGGTATTGCGTGTAGGCTAGGAAATTCAGATTCTCCTTAATACAGCTTTCATATCTGGGCCCAGTTATTATGAACTTACTAAGCTTGGGTACTGGCTGCGTATCCCAAAACTGGTATTTACGTTTGGTCGCCTCATCAATGTTCTTTGCTGGCCCTTGGCATGCAGACAGTAACTCCATGGCTCTCTGAATATCTTGCAGCTTCTGCATTGGAATGGCTGGATTCTGTAGAGACAGATGGAACAATAAAGAGAAACTTGTTGATTACAAACACAGATGTGCCTCTTCTGCTTCTTTTTGTGGTCACACATCTGCAATACCTAGACATTAAAGGTTCCATTTAGGCATCTATTATATTTTCCAGCCGTCAGTCCCAAGAATTATTCCCCCCCACCCCACAGACAAAATTAAGAAGAAGAATTGGTTTTTATATGCTGACTTTCTCTACCACTTAAGGGAGACTCAACCCGGCTTACAATCACCTTCCCTTCCCTCCCTACAACAGACACCCTGTGAGATAAGTGGGGCTGAGAGAGCTCTAACAGAGCTGTAACTTGCCCAAGGTCACCCAGCTAGCTTCGTGTTAGGAGTGGGAAACAAATCCAGTTCACCAGATTAGCCTCCACCGCTCATGTGGAGGAGTGGGGAATCAAACCCAGTTCTCCAGATCAGAGTCCACCGCTCCAAACCACCACTCTTAACCACTACACCATGCTTAAAAAACAAACAAGATGGGTTAAGGCCAATATTTGTGTTTTTAAAAATATCTGTGCTTTATTTTTAAACAGAAATGAATTTCTAGTAATATGACAGCAGAAGGAAGGCAGCAGCTACATATTGGCTTTCTTATCTCAAATTAATATGGAATTAAGGCAATTCCTGGTCATGTGCATTTCACCCCTCCTCCCATTTTCTCTCCCATTTATCATTTTCCTCTCAGTCTTTTTCTTCTTCCAATTCTCCTTTTGCAAGCTTATCTCACCCTACTGCCTTCTCAAGCGCCTAGTTTTCCTCTATCCCCCCCTTCCTGTAAAGTCTCATGAATGCATTATGATTATGTGAAATCATCACACTGTAGTATCAGCCAATAATGTAGGGCAGGGGTGGAGCAACTCTTGTTACGCAATGTGCTCACTAGACATTACAAGAAGGGAAAGGGGGGAAAACAGGCACAGTGGATGCCATTGTCAGCAACAGCCCAGAGTCTACCATAAGATTTAATGCTACCCTTAAAAAAGGTAAAGGTCCCTTGTGCAAGCACCGGGTCATTCCTGACCCATGGGGTGACGTCACATCCCGATGTTTCCTAGGCAGACTTTGTTTACGGGGTGGTTTGCCAGTGCCTTCCCCAGTCATCGTCCCTTTACCCCCAGCAAGCTGGGTACTCATTTGACCCACCTCGGAAGGATGGAAGGCTGAGTCAACCTTGAGCCGGCTACCTGAAACCGACTTCCGTTGGGATCAAACTCAGGTTGTGAGCAGAGCTTGGACTGCAGTACTGCAGCTTACCACTCTGCGCCATGGGGCTCTTAGCAGTGCTACCCTTAGAAAGAGGTTTTGTCCCCTCCCCATCAATTATGGACAGATTTCCTCCTGCCCTGTTTCTTACTTTCTTTTAAACTGCTTTTCTCTTTTTCCAATTTTTTTAAAAATTTCAAAAACATTTCCCTTATATTTAACCCTGCCCTGAATGCATTCTTGTAATACAAGCATTACAACACAGGGTATAGCATACCAATACAGGGGGCAGGGAGAGCCTTTTCGCCCTTTTCTTGTCTAGCTGCTTAAACTGAACAAAGTTCAAATGGCAAAACAGAACAAGTGTGAAAACAAACTCTGATGAAGTGAAAGAACTTGCAGTCTTACATTGCATGTAGTAACAATCAGCCGTATGCCAAAACAAGGTTTGATTAAAGCCGATTTATTCTATAACAGGCTTTATTAGACAGGAAAATACATTCTCATATTCAGCAACATCCAAGCACTGAGGGAAGAGATGTTATTCCCCCCCCCCCAAAAAAAAACCTATAGCAGACAGGCTATACAAGAGGCTGGGGGTCTGCAAAGCAAAATGCATGACATTTAACTTTATGGGCAATATAGAAGGGACAGGCTGGCAAAGAGCAAGTCAAACATTTCTGGTAAGGGAATGTTTTGTGGGGGCACCATGACCTTGGATTAGTTGCCATCAAGTTGCTGAGAGAATGAGTTGGTTGTGCTCCCCCGCCCCCCCGCCCCCAACACAATGCACCGTTGTAGTATTAAAAACTGGGTTCTGGGAAAATACAATCTTGCTTCCACATCTGCAATACATTCCCATGTGAGGCCACCATATCTCTGTATCATAGCAATAATGAAAACAAGACTGGGGGAGAAAATCCCAGGTGCAGCGTCACCTAGAAGCCTAGGAATTTGATGTTGGTGCCAGATATTACAGGAATATGGAACCGCCTGCTTAGATCACTGTTCTGCTTTCCCCAGCCTGTGCTCATGTCAGGAGCCCAAACACCAGTCTTTAAGTGCCTGCAAACACTTCGGACAGGTGCCAACACTATCAAACTCAGTCACAGCTCCTGCCTGGATAAGCCAGAGCCTGTGGCTCCATTATAAAGCAAGGCTGAAGCAGTTATTTACAGAGATGACTTGGGACGCACAGCCAGCTGCCTTCTCACTAAGCCACCTACTACACGGATGGCTCACTGAATTTGCAACCTGCTCTCCCTTTCAGTGTGATGCAGGGCTAAAATCACAACTGTCATGGCAGACTTATTCTTACTTTTATTTTCAACCTTTTGGTCAGAAAATTTTGCTTTCCCCCCTTTTTAATATAACCCAGTACACAATGGAGCAAAGTAAAAGTCAAACAGCACAACATATTCAACCCAGAAGAATTCAAAATGATAATAAAACATACTGCTTCCCTCTTCAACAGATGCTGGAGACCATCTTTCTTTCTCACCTCGTACCAAGCTTTAAGAAAGGGTACTGATCTAGGCATAGGATGGGTTTCACATGCACTGTTGTCATTTTAAGACAACCCAAGATCAAGCTCACATTTGAAGGACCACTACTAAACCCACCCCATTAAGGGCCAGGGATCAGACCTGGTATGTCTTCAGACACAGAAGCCCTGGGGAGGGGGGGTCGACTAAAAGTCATGTAGCGTGAAAGCCAAAAAACATACACACATTGCAATCGCTACAAGTGGTGATTGTAAATGGAAGGGGAAGACAATCCTCCCCAGGCCCATCACACACACATACATTTCAAGAGGTTATAGGCACAACACACGGCAACTAGTGTAAGACAGGAAAATCCCTTTCCTAACTGAGAAAAGAATGTGATTAATTCCTTGACTTTGGAAGGCAATCAACACCTTCCGCTCACAGGTGAATGATGTGGTAAGCATATGGGGGAGAGGGGAGAAAATACCACAGCAAGTCAGAGAGAAAGTTTATTTCTAAACACACACAACTAAGCAAATGGAGGCATTGTGGAAGGAAAAAAAATACAGCACATACCGTATATACTCGCGTATAAGCCGAGTTTTTCAGCCCCAAAAATGGGCTGAAAAAGCCGGCCTCGGCTTATACGCGGGTCAATACGGGGGGAGGGAGGGAGGAGGGAGGAGGGAGGGGGGAAACTTACCGCTGTCGCCGCCGCCGGGCCCGTGCCGCTTCCTGCCGCCGGGAGCGGCCTGGGGCAGGCTCCTGCAGCCGCAGGAAGGCTGCCCCGGCCCTTCCCGCCCCCGCCGCCATTTTTCCCGGGCGGGAGGGGCCTTGGGCAGCCTCCTGCAACTGCAGGAAGGCTGCCCCGGCCCTTCCCCCCGCCGCCATTTTTCCTGGGCGGGAGGGGCCTTGGGCAGCCTCCTGCAGCCGCAGGAAGGCTGCCCCGGCCCTTCCCGCCCCCGCCGCCATTTTTCCCGGGCGGGAGGGGCCTTGGGCAGCCTCGTGCAGCTGCAGGAAGGCTGCCCCGGCCCTTCCCCCCCGCCGCCATTTTTCCTGGGCGGGAGGGGCCTTGGGCAGCCTCCTGCAGCCGCAGGAAGGCTGCCCCGGCCCTTCCCGCCCCCGCCGCCATTTTTCCCGGGCGGGAGGGGCCTTGGGCAGCCTCGTGCAGCTGCAGGAAGGCTGCCCCGGCCCTTCCCCCCCGCCGCCATTTTTCCTGGGCGGGAGGGGCCTTGGGCAGCCTCCTGCAGCCGCAGGAAGGCTGCCCCGGCCCTTCCCGCCCCCGCCGCCATTTTTCCCGGGCGGGAGGGGCCTTGGGCAGCCTCGTGCAGCTGCAGGAAGGCTGCCCCGGCCCTTCCCCCCCGCCGCCATTTTTCCCGGGCGGGAGGGGCCTTGGGCAGCCATCCTGCGGCTGCAGGAGGCTGCCAAAGGCCCCCCGCCGCCATTTTTTTGGGGCGGGAGGGGCCTTGGGCAGCCTCCTGCAGCCGCAGGAAGGCTGCTCCGGGTCCCCCTGGGCCTCGCCGCCGCTTCCTCCCGCCGGGAGCGGCCTGGGGCAGCCTCCTGCAGCCGCAGGAAGGCTGCCCAGGCCCCCCCGGGCTGCGCTGCCGCCGTACCCTCGCCGCTGGAGAGCCCTGTCAGGTAAGCCTGCAGGGGGGGGAGGGGTTATAAGCCGACCCTCGGCTTATACGCGGGTGCCTAATTTTTCATCATTTTTGGGGAGAAATTAGGCACCTCGGCTTATACGCAGGTCGGCTTATACATGGGTATATACGGTAGAAACAAAAATACAGTTTCTTGCAAACTCAGACTTCTAAGGATTCTCTAGTAGTTACAGGTTAGTCAGAGAATTCAGATTGGAGTTACTACAGTAGCTCTCACAGCTGGATGCTGAGGAACAAGCTCGGTCCTTGCCAGACCATATTTCAGAAGGTGGAGGGCTTACACGAATGTTCCCTCTGAAAAGGTGTAGACCAGTGAATTATTTTCCCACAATCATGTGGGTTTTGCACACAGAGCTTTCAGGGTGGTGTGGACAGGGATGGGTTGCAAAGATCTTAGGGCAGGGTTGCCAGACGGGAGGAACTTTTAACACTGAAGTGATATTTCACCTTCTTCTGTGGTCATATATGGAGTGCTAGGTGTCATATCCTAGATGCTTATGTGACCTCCTGGATTAAGGGCATTTTGGATTCAGTTCGAATCCCCACACAAAACCTGGCCTTTCCTCTAAACAGGGGTATGTTCATGGCATTGTCTACATTGTGGATGTGCCGAGTGAGACTTCACTTCTTCCGCGTAGCTACACCCTTGGGGATGGGAGCGATTTACAACATCTGAATTGGCTGCAAAGAGGCAGGGGAGGAAATTCTGGGGAACCCTGCTCCTCCAGGTGACCAGGGAGTTGTGTAAATAACGTGATTTGCTTTCATGTGATGTTTGGGTCTGGATGGTGTAAGGGCGGGGGGTGGTGGTCCAGAGAATCTTTGTATAAGGACTTGTAGTGACTTTAGGCAGCTCTCCTGGCCTTAAATCTAATGTGTTAGTTCTATTTCTGAGAGGCACTGTTATAGATTTTAAAAGCCATCAGCTGAAAACACATGCAAATATGAGAAACAATCATTGCAACTCATCATATAGGTCTGAAGAAGTTCACTGCATCCAAAGAAGGGTGAGGATAAGGGTTAGGCTGCAACACATTGACGCTTTGCATCAGCTATATGAAAAACAGAGGACAACCACCAAGGGAATGAAACGGGAAACTGATCACTGGCAACCTAAACCTCTTTGCTTGGAAGCAAGGCTCAGAGATTTCAGTGGAACTTTCCAAAATACACGAGTGTAGGATTACAGCTTTTAGTATAAAACTGGGGCAAGAGGAGAGGTTGATGTATACAATTCATTTCGATACATCAAAATTTATGAAAAGCAGCAATTGCTTGTAAAAAGAGATAAAAATAACTTCCAGGTGCTATATAAAACACAATGGGTCACAAGCAAACTAGTTGCGCTGACACGTAAAGTAGGGCTCAGGCTTTGTGATTAACAGAAAGCCAACGAGTCTTTTCTGTGTGGGCAGGCCTGCAACATATAATTATTTCTGCAGCATTGCTGCAAAGAGCTTGAACAATCCATATTTGTCATCCTCACAACAGCCCTGTGGGGGTAAGCCAAGAGACAAGAGAAGTGCGATGGAAAGGCTACGCAAAGAGCCTGTACCAGAGCTCAGAATTAAAGACAGCCTTGCCAGGTACTGTAGGTCATAGCACACCTAGTAAAGACCGTAGGACAGAGTGATGGCTTGTTAAGCTCTGCTGCTTCTGTGCAGGTTCTTATCCCCCACTGTGCCTCATTTTCCAAAGGTCCATTAAACTGGACCTTTAAAAGTAGAAACAGAGGTCAACCACCACAGCCTGGCATTCTTCAGCGATGAGCCACCAGTCGCCATTTTAAAAACCTGATGAAGAAAATCCAAGCTTTATTTAAGAGGAACCAAAACAGACAGATGAACCAAAACAGACAGAGACTTGCATGGTACGCAGACAGGTTTCCCGCCTTATACATACATGAAGCTGCCTTGTACTGAACCAGACCCTTGGTCCATCGAAGTCAGTATTGTCTACTCAGACCAGAAGAGGCTCTCCAGGGTCTCAGCAACTTCTCCCTCAGCATTATGAAAGCACTAGCCCATACTGCCATGAAACTTGGGAGTTGACCTTCGATCTGTCACATTTGTAAGCATACGGGCCGCCTAAACTCCCGGACTGGACCTGGCAACCTGATATGCAGGCACACGGCTACTGTTCCAGCCGCGCGCCGGCCCCAAACGCTACTGGGACGGCCGCTGCGCGCTCCGTTGAAACTGACACGGCCGCTCCTGCGAGCTCTGTGCAGCCGGCAGCTAGGAAGCAGAAGCAAGGGCAGCCTCCAGTGAACCTGAGAGACTCCATGTTCCTGTGCAGACTCTGTTCCAGCTGCAGCCATGTCATGGAAAGCAGACAGTCACGTAGTCAGTGCCAACACCCCCCTTTCCCACTGCAACATCAGCAGCTTAATGGGCAATCAGCAGCGATCCTGACATCAGCGATGAGTCGTTCCTCCAGATATGCAGCAGCGATCCCCAGACGTTTGCAGAGATCGCGTGTATTGTTCCAGAAAGTTAATCACTTCAGCAAAGATCTCCCGGTTCCTCCCGGGTTGCAAAAGCCATTGGAATCAGAATAGATTTCCAAATTCTCACTATCCCACCCCGGCAACCGAAGATTAATCCTTTTGTCACCTTTTGTCACCTGGGAACCTAGGAGGGTTAAATCCCCTCTCCCGCCCCCAGAAAAACAGTATATCTGGGGTGCCCCCAGCCCATAATGTTACCTTAGGTCTTTCCTGGCATCTTTGCCGTTACTCTGTTGGTTTGGTTTTGCGCAGCCTGACCACGCTCCCTCCCACCTTGCTGGCCAAGTCTACAGGAACCCCTTGCCCCCGCCTTTGCTCTTAATTTCTACTATCTTAGTCTACGTGAACGTGGACAACTCCTCTTCAAGAACGGTAAATATCACCCCATCAACGATCCCTGCAACATTGGCATCTGTGCTTGTACTACTCTCTTTGCATTTCTTAGTTTTCTTTGTATGTGTGTATGCATCACAGATTTGAAAGAAAAACATAAACTCTCTTAATTCGGAATCCTTTGCTTCTGTCTTTATTTAAAGGTCACAGTTACCGGCTCTGGTATACAAAGGTTGCGATACCGCTATAAAAATAAATATTGTAGTTTGCCATCTTGCTTGCTAATTCCCCAAGTTAAAGGGCAATTTGGCTAACACATTCATTCAGTCTAACCTACCTTAAAAAGATTGTTCTGATGATACAATGGAGGAAAGGAGAACCACATACACCAGCGGAGCTCCACTGAGGAAGGATGGGATATAAATATGATAGCCTTCATCCAGTACTACTAAGCCTGAAAACCATACAGGCTTAGCGGGACACTCCTGGCTGAAGGAAGAAAGGGCTATTCATCGTTTTCATAATTCCTAATTTCACTTGTGTTACTTGCAAAGGCCCTAACCAGTAGGTGCTCATAACAAAAATACAAAGATTTCTATTTCAGCAGCACTAACCTCATACCTTAGGACTAGCTCTGGCTTTTCTAGGGCACAACTTAAAGGGCTATAAAACACTGGCGAAGGTTATTTTGCAGAGCATATTGTGGAAAATCAATGTGCCCACTGCAAGCATAAAGGCCCAAGAATAATATGATGCCCACAAGACACTCCCAGGTGACACCCTTTTTTCTCTGTGGTTTGATTCCCTGAGGGTGGGTCCAGAAACTATAGAAGTAGCTTGAATTAGTGTTATCAAGGTGTTGGTATTAACCTTTAAAGGCCTAAAAGGTTTGGGACCATCGTATCTGCGGGACTGCCTCTCCTGGTACACCCCCCCAAAAAAAGAGTGTTACACTCAGCGAATAACTACTTGCCAGTAGTCCCTGGCCCGAGAAGTATCCGGCAGTCCTTTACCAAGGCCAGGACCTTTTCAGCTCTGGTCCCGGCCTGGTGGAACTCTCTGTCGAGCAAGACCCAGGACCTACGGGATTTGGCACAAGTCCGCAGGGCCTGTAAGACCGAGATGTTCCACCAGGCTTATGACTGAGGGCAGCAATGGTTTCTATCACAGCTGCCCCCCCCCCATCTGGTTAGATTAGGTTCTCTGATTATATTGGGGGACCTGACTGCCTTTCCTCTGGGCTGGCTGCTGACCACTGTGCCTATGAAAATGAGCTGATTTTAGAACTGAGGATTGTAACATGTTAAATTATTTACTACGTATTTTAAATGTGTATTGTGTTATGGTGTAACAACTCCAAGCCCGTCTTTGGCCAGGATAGACCAGGATATAAATTCAAAAGTAAATAAATAATTTCCAAGAAGTGGTGAGTCATGCCAAGGAGGAAAGCAATGCAAGGCCACTCCTCTACCAGTCATGTATAATAAGCCCACCCTAAGAGGGATTCAATCAAGGGCCATTTCCACCACCCCCAAGGACCCCTGAGCTTCCTCCCAACTAATCTGATCATAAACCAACGAATTCCACAACAATAAGCAATGGGACAACCCCAGGAACTTCTTTCCTATCTAACGACCAGACAGGAAGATTCCAGCCCTTCCCTATCATGGCAAATACCTGGCCCATAGACGCAAACAAATCTGAACATTTTTGACACTCGAATAGAGACAAAGGTTTCATATACTTGCACACCCACAAAGATTATATTTTTATTATTTATACATCCCAATGCCAAGACACTCCTTCCCATTCGCATCCCAGGCTAAAGGATATAAAAAGTTGTTCCTCAGCCCTTATTTTTGTAGCCCGTTTGGAAACATCCGATTACCCCAGCCTTATGCTTGGTCCCTCATCTCCTCTGGGTCCCGAATCTCTGCTCCACTGACCTGGCACTGAACCTTCTGCCTTCTCCTGGTCCATTTCAACTCATGAGGCAGCTTTTTCACTACTGCGAACCTGCCCCCCATCCCCCTGGGATCAGCCTTGTATGTCTTATTTTCTCTTATAAGTTTATTTTCTGTAGGCAGGGAGCCATTCTAGGGAAAGGTTCTGTGTTACTGAGCTACCATTCTACATTTCTATTCTATATTTTTCATTCATTACCGCTTTACCATATTGATTCGATCAATCTGAGTTTGTTAGTAAATAAAAATCCTTTTTTTGAAAGTGTCTCCCCCTCCTCATTTTTCCAAGTGTTGATCTGAATCTGCACCTCCATATACATAGGCAACACAGACCCAAGCATTTAAGTGCCCAAAAGTACACATTTGGTCTACACAGGCAGGGGGACACTTCTGCACATTCCTGCCCTGACACATGTATGTATACCAGTTTGGGCAACAACTCCTTCTAAGTTTCTAAAAAGCTATCACAGCTACACAGCCTTAATTTACCAACAACTTGCGACACTTTTAGTACCAGTCTGGAATCTGTGCACTTGCCCACTAAATGAGCAAGCTGTACCAATGATGCTAGAATCTGTGACTAGAAACACACAACAGCAGCTATTAGCTGTCACCAAATAACTAGTCTGACTCGCTAATACAGGGTTGGATCCCACAATATGTGGATGCAAGGATCACAGTTAATTCTTGTGTTCCCTTTCCAATCCCAATAAAGTTTATCCTCAGTGTCAAGGGATCTACCGTATGTGAAATAATATCCCCATAGGTCAGTAGACTGCAGTGGACGGGGGAAAGGGTTAAAAATTGCCCTGTCTTCCTTTGGTGACCCCATGTTAACAGAAGACACAAAAAGAGCAATTTTGGGCGAAAATGCATGGTCGCTTTATCCTCCTTTAATCCCTGTTTCAGCCAGGATTCAGCCAGGATCGAATGCACGCGTTTTGCCTAATGTGCATTCGATCCTGGCTAAAACAGGGATTAAAGGAGGATAAAGCGACCCTGCGTTTTCGCCCTTTGTTTCTGTCCCCCTCTCCTAGTCCCATTTCAGCCTCCCAATTCACATGGCTACTAGATAACACATGTTCCACAACCCTGGGAAGAAGCTTTCCTTGAGCTGGGGAGGCCTGCAGGGAGGGAGGGGGAATCCACTACCATCAGCGCCTTCTGCTGACAGATTGTGGGATCTACCCAGAAGATCTATTGTAGGAAGAGAAATCAAATGCAGCATTCCACATAGACTTGACCACACTGCAACGGGCAGCCACCACCACATCTAATTCAGACAAGGGTATGACATTCTCATACCTGTCTACACACTAGATTAAATCACTATGCAAGTAAATGGTGAGGGCAGCAAGAGTAATATATGCAGCAAAATGGAAGGCAGAGAAACACCCAGATTTGACTGAATGGATGAATAAACTAACAGAATATGCAACAAGGGCAAAGCTAACATCTTTTATACACAATAGACCAATTTTAGAATTTCAGGAAAATGGAATGTTTTCTTTAATTATATAGCTAACAATTTAGAATGTGTGTGTGTGTAAAGTGCCATCAAGTCACAGCCAACTTATGGCGACCCCTTTTGGGGTTTTCAGTGGTTTGCCAGTGCCTTCCTCTGCACAGCAACCCTGGTATTCCTTGGTGGTCTCCCATCCAAATACTAACCAGGGCTGACCCTGTTGGAATATTCAAGGCTGTCATATTAGCTGTGACAGGCAGACTTAGATGGAAGGGATCTAACTGTCAACCATAGGCTGATGCAATGGCCTGGAAAGCCCCTAGGAGGCCTGATTATACTGGCCAGATCCAGTTGAGGCCAGAGGCCGAGGTGTGGTGTTGCACCTGGATAGTGACTAAGCATGTACTGCTAATTGATGCCTGGTGGTGGCATTATGTATATAAGTGTAAGACTCTGTGAGTCTGTGTCGGGAGTTAGGGGGAGAGAGTGTGTATATAGCACTGTAAATAAACAACTGCATTTCTATATGCTACTAGTGGTTCTGGTGGTCATTCCTGGACATTGGCACAATCTGCCAGCTCTCGCTTAGCTTCTGAGATCTGACGAGATCAGGCTAGCCTGGGCCATCTAGGTCAGGGCACACAATTAAGAATAGAATTAAGTAAAACAGAATAAAAATGATTTAGGTAATATATGTTTTTATATTAAATATACTATCATATATGAAGATATATTGAGAATATAGAGTATGGCAATTCAAAGGAAGTTCATTATTAAAATGTAATTTCAAAAAAGTACGCTCCATATAAACTGTAATATGATTTTTTAAAATCACAATGTAGACTACAAACATATTTGTTTTAAGGCCTTGAAAGGCAATTTTTACCATTCAGATACAATCTTACTAGTTTCTTTTTCTAACAAAGGAAATATTTACTGAGGCTGATTACAAAACCACATTAAAATCATATCCACATGGATATAACAATTCTGAACAAAATGGGACAACATATATTAAATTAAGGCAGCTCACATAATGACAGTAACAGCAGTTAAAAACATTTTTAAACTATCCTCACGTGCCCCTTCAGAAGATTTTAAGGCGCTGCTATTGAGCAGTTCCCCTAAAGTGAGAATTCACCCACTACAAAAACTTAGTAACTTGGTGACACATCTGGGCAAGACAAACTCTCTAGGGAGAGGGTTTAGCAAAGCAGGCACAACCAACCACCAAAACATGGGGCATTTTAGACAACACTTCTTGTTTGACTACACACACAGACACCTCTTTTGGTCTACCAGGATGACAGTTTGGCTTTTCTACCTTGAACAGTCTACTAAGCCAGCTTTTTCTCCTGTCTGCAATTGTGACAGCAGGTATATCACCCCTGACTTAGCATCATCTACTGTGAATGCTGCACTAAGCGACCACAGTTAAAAGAAAGGCAGGCTCTCACTTTTGACGGTTGCTGAATTTTAATCTCCTGGGAGTCAGATGCAGAGTCCGATTTGGTTCCTCCGGAGTTCGGTTTTTCTTTTTTCCGCTTCTGTTTCTTTTTCTTCTTCTTAGCTCCCAAGTCTCCCCCTGGACTTCTGTAAAGAAGAAGAAAGATAAAAAGTGATCCATTAATTTTTGTAAAAAATTATAAAACTTGAAGTATATATAAATTTACAATATGCTAGAAGTACCATACATTGGGTTGGATCCAACAGAAGACTCCCACTAATGGAAGGGGGTGAGATTTCAAATGACTGCCTTGCTTCCAACTACAGATCTCTGACCCACCCTTCATGCTGCACCTGGGGGTCTTGCCCAGAACAGCAATTTATGGGGAGGGGTATGAGCTGCAGCAGGACAGGGGAGACAAAAAAAATCCCTTCCTTCAGCAGAACTTACTGGTGGATCTAACCTATTATCTCAGCAAGTGCATGTTCCCAAGCTTATGTTTGGAGAGAGTGCACATGCAAGAATGGTAGCATAGAGAACTGGCACGTAAATCCTCTGGAGCCCACCAACACCTACATGCCATGGGTTTATTGCCTGTTTCAGAGTTTAGCTCAGTTTAAAAAATACTAAACACAGCCTGGGGAGACACATGAACGAGAGGATGGATATGGGGGGCAGGGTCTTTACCCTTCTTCCCTGCATCTTCCTTGAGCGAGCATTATGAGAAAAACCTGCAAATGATAACTTCATTTTTAAAAATTGCATTATTTTATTGGTCACAAAATTAAGCTGCGGACTTATGCACATTTATGTGTGAAGATAAGCCTATTGAATACAGCAGGTCTTATTTCTGAGCATATTACAGAGGACCCAGATGCACAGTTTTTCCTAATACACAGTTTTCATGATTTTAGGGCAAAGGAAACATAAAAGGAATTGAATTTGGGGTCATAGGTCCATTTTTCACACTACTGTCAGCACAAACCTCACAGATTCTCTGCGCTCTTTTGGTTTCCTGTAGCCAAAGCACAGTGGGAGAGAGACAGAAACCTAAAAGAGAGACTGAGGTCCAAGCAAGGCCAGTCCTGGAGGCCTTTTACAGCTTTCCATCTTGGAGTATGTGAAGGCAGCAGGTTTTCTATGCTTCTGGCTATGACAGCTTTATCATACAACTGAGAGCATGGAGAGTATTCCTGGGGAAGGCAAACATCCTTTCCACTGAAACAACCCTGCACTTACTATGGGAAGTCAGCCAAGAAGATTGCAGAGTCCACACTACTGAGGCCGGACATGCAAAACCAGCAGAAACCAGCACGGGCTGAAGCACTCTGAGGTTCTGGACTGTAGGGATGAGCATTATTAGAACAGCTTCCCCAGTCCCAACCGTTCCAGCTACCTGGAAGTGCCCACACAACCAAGATTCAGGACACATGCATCTTTTTCTTGTAAAATGTATCACCTGGGTAAAGATAACTTCATGTGTCTTTCATAATTTGTAGCTCTGCTGTAAATTCAAGGTCACTTGAATTACAAAGTGTGTGAGGCTGCTGGAGAAAAGAGTAGCTCTGTGTTGAGCCCCTCCCTTCTCTAGCAGCTTGTTCAACTTACTCCTGGTCTTGGTATTGTTTCAGGGCAAGTTGGCTGCTACTGGGACAAGGGGTTGAAAATTACAGAAGAGAAAAAGAGAAACTCTACCTAGAATGGCTGCTGTCAGACATGGGTGCCATGATGCGTGCGATGTATGGTCCTTCCATAAGAACAGCCTTTCTTCACATGCCTGCATTAGCTGAAGTGAGGTTGGCAGTTATGGATGACTGGGGATTTTCCTGTGGAAGCCACTGACCCATCGGGGCCCCCTCCTTTCCATTTTGGAGATTTGCCAAGGCTTTTTAGTATTTTTCTTCTTTTTGACATGATGCTGTTGCAATCTGTACTACTGATTTTGTCCTACTGTTGATAATTGATTGTATCACAATATATTTTATGGACTGCTTTAATTGGTGCTGTTGTTTTTTTAAAAAAACAGTTTTACATTTTTAAGTGCTAAGTTATTGCCAATTTTTGAAACAGTGTCTTGGGTTACTGCTGACTGCTTGCTCTTAGGAACATTAAGGCTGAAATCCTGGTGGGGGGGAGATCCTTAGGAGCTGGTGTGACCCTGAGCCAGCATTAGTGCCCATTTAACCTGGGATAAGGGGCACTTATGCCATCACAAGTGGTATCCATGCCGGCGCTGAGGCACGGCGCAGGGCTTGGGTCCCGGTGCTGCATCCTGGCAGTGTTCCAGCGGTGCATGTCCCCGCACTGGCATCCTGTGAGGTGTTCCTGGGGATGGAGCTTCCTTTAGGCATCTTCCTAACCCCTTTTGCCCCAGGAACATCCCCTCACGCTGTGGTGTTGCTACGCCACCTTTTTTGGTGGTGAAGCCTCACTGAATTCAATGGGCCAATTTTTGGGTTTTTTATTTTTTGCCGCATTTAATTTTCTTTTTTGCAGCCAGGAAGCCTCACAAGAGTTGGCGCAGCTGTGCCACTCCCGGCCGCCATCATAACAGCCCCCCCTTAGGAATGGGCTGTAAGGGTTGTTGATGAAGTCTTAATCATTTGTTCATTAATATAAGCCACCTCTAGTAATGCTTGTAATAGAAAGATTGTTTATTTAGAAAATTAAAACCTGGACATTTGTTTAAATGCAATTTTCTGAGAAATAGATAATGGGGCACTTTAGAGCTACATAAAAACACCCAGCCCACTTCCTGATGGGTTGTGCTGTAGGCCTTTAGCTGTTTAGCACTCACAACATAGGGTGAAACAGATTAGAAACAGTATATCCTTTAAAACATTAACCATTGGATGGCAGTTTTCAAAAAGCACTAGGGAGAGTACAAAGATCTGACCCCAAAAATGTGCAATAATAGTAGATTTGGTTGTTTTTTTAAGTATTGGCTATTGAACGTGTGCTTATTTTTGTTTAAATTACTGGTGTTTTTTCTAAAAAAACTAAGTGGGTCTGAATGTGATAAAATACACTTTTAAAAAATATCTAAACTACAGTAGGTAAACAAAATTGTATATCTTGTTTCTAAAAATAAGCAAGAACCAAACATGTGGGCTGGGCTGCAAATCCATTGCCATAACATAACTAACAAAATGGAAATGTTTCTTTTGTAACTTGTGAGACTTTTTGTATGGGGTAGGAAGATGTGGAGATTTAACAGCTCTGTACAAGACCTTCAAGTCATGAAAAAATTAGATGTTACTTACTGAACAGAGAAAAGACCCACAGCCAGTTTCATGTCACTTTAGTTGATTATCACAATTCACCCAGCCACCAGGGATAAACCACTGTCACTACAGTGCATTATGAAACTGAAGGTGAGCCAAGTAATTTACATTATCATTCCAACTGATCATGAGAAAAACAGCCCATAACAGAAACACAAAACCAGAATCAGAATCAAGTACAGAGTTAACTGATCAGCAAACATGAAAGCACAAGCCGAGAATACTACTGGCCCTATGGGCCAAAGTAGATGTGCTTATTTGTAAAGACTTGGGGCCTTGGGAAATGGCTTTTTAAAAATGAAGGAGAGCCTGTTTGGGCTCAGAACCCCATTGCGAGGTGGTGGTGGAACAGTTCCTGCCTCTGGCAGTTTTCCTGTGCTGAAATTGTGCTGGGGGGGTGTTATTTCCCTATTTTTCTGCTCCACATGCACAGAATACTCCACGTGGGGCAACAAAAATGGGAAAATAACTTCCCCCAGCACTGCTTCAACATAGGAAAACAGCCTGGGGGGGAGAGGCAGGGGCTCTCCTTCCCTCCACAGCAGTATTCTGAGCCCAAATGGGCTCTCCTTTATGTTTAAAAGCCATTTGGGGAACCCGGATCCATCTTTTTATAAATAAGCTGATCTAGTTTGGCCCTAAGAGACAAACAGAAACAAATACAGGTATCCCACAAAAGATGCTCAACAGCCTTGTGAATTAGGCACAACCAAGAGTTATTTATCTCATGAGAAACAGCCTTGGTTATGTGGGATCCTGTTTTCCGCTAATGTCAAGCCACAGAAAGAACTAGGTAAACACTATTAGATGCTGTACAAAAATATACCAGTAATGCCCTGGGAGACAACACTATATAAAAACAAGATGCCATTCACTATAAAGGTAATAGGTTTTACAGCAACCTCCTAAAAAGGAGTACAGAGGGGAAAGCTTTCAGTATTTTACTACATTCTATAATATCAATAAAAGCTAAACTCAACTCATTACCAGACTGTCTCGCCATGTTAATTAAATACAAACAATAATGGGCCAAAAGGATTATGAGAGGCTGTGTTACTAAAGTGTGTGTCTAGGTCCAAGGAGACCTGGACCTGAACACCAGCTTGGACTGTGAAGCTCACTGGGTGACTTTTGAGCCAATTGCAGGGTTGTTGTGAGGATAAAAATGGAGGAGGAGGAACCCCAGCCATCCTGAGCTTCGTGATGGTGCTGTTGTGGGTTGTCCTGTTGCTGCCCATATATCTGCCATCCCTGTGCCTGGTACAGAGAAACTCTGCCACAGGCCAGGACTCCAATGCACATCTGTGGAACTCTCTGAGATGAGTTGGTTCCAGGGCTCCTGCAACTTGTGCTGTGGATCTCAGTGGGAGTTGTGGCTTCTGCAGGTCTTTTGTCCCTGTCTTCTGGTGCTCTGCCTATGTGTGTGTGTGTGTGTGCGCGCGTGCTGTCAGGGGGCCTTAGCTGCAGTAGTGAGCACTGTTTGGCTGAGCTTGTGTATGCCAATCACAGGGACATCAGTGGGTCACTGCTCTCTGATTGGTGGGTGTTGCTGAGGACTCCAGCATGCTCACTATGCAGTCTGGGCATTTCCCAGCTCATAGGATGGCAACTCTCAGTATCTGTGTTGTAGCAGTGCTTTGCCAGCAGGTACTTTAAGGACTCTGTTGCTCGCTCTATCTATCAATCTCCAGGATTTATATCAGATCACATTGTAAGCATTACAAAGAAACAAAGAGGAATTATTATACTGAATCATTTTTGGTTACATTCTAGCTTATTAATAACTGAAAATAAAATTGAATAGTTATATAAAAAGCAGGCAAAGGTCTATTCATATAGCCTGTGTATTTAAAAGTGGAACTAAATTATATAAAATTTCATTTTCAAAACAGCTTCATCAGAAGACCTGGTAGGAATAGCCTTTGAGACATAAAACAGAATCGCAGAGAAATATCTAAGACTAGCATATCTCAGTCACCTTATATGCATTCCAGCATGCAGCAGTTAAGACCATATGCGTACCTGCATTGTGATATTTTCTGCAGTGAGTTTATGCATCTGCCCACAGCACTATTTTAATACATCAGCACTGCATCACAGGAGTACATGCAGTCAACAGTGTATAACCTAATGTTAAATACCAGCCTCAAGGAACACAACTTCCTTTATACAGTTGGCTAAAAGATTCGTTACACCCACCCTTCATAACCCGAGAAGAGACCCTTTAAATCTAAAAGGATGTTGTGTTCAGCACACCTAAGTAGACCACTCTGAACACAGCAAGACAGTTGACAAGTTCAGTGTTCAGCAAGTTAATTTGCCCACCTTTTACCACACATCTGAGCAGACAGAAAATGCTCTGAAAACTGAAAAGCAAATATTTGAAATACTTAAATGCCATTAAAAGCTGTAAAACACCCATTTTCGGTTCTTTAATGGAACACCAAGTTGGTATTTTGCTTTACAATTACTCATGGCACACCATAAAATGATACTGTTTTTATACCAGTTTAAGAGTCATGTCTTTCCCTACAGAATTCTGGGAATTATAGTTTGGTGAGGAGGAGGCTGAAAATTTCCCATTGGAGCTCCCTAGCTTTATATACAGTTCTAAATTGCCTGCAGATCCCTAGAAAACAGGAATGACTATTAGTCCATTTTAAGCCTACAATCCAGATATGCCTTCTATCCCAGTGTATAAACCTTATCTGAACACTTAGGCAGAGCTTAAAAACAGCTGAAAAATCATAGTCCATCCGTCTTTGGGGGAACCTAAGGATTTTATATTGGTGCCTCATCTGAGGTTCTTCCCGATCCTCTGTCAAGGCTCAAGTTTTCAAAAATAGCCACTTGAAATGTTCACACAATAGTTTTGTTCCTTTACGACTTTGTACAGAGTGTAATTACATTGAACAGTCTTTTGGGGAGGGACAGATGATCAATTTCACCGCAGCTTTTATTACAAGGTCCCATTTGTCATTAGTTTCATTTCTGCTATTAGCCTTCTTTTCGGAGGATGTGTCATAGTGCTCAAGAAATTTCAATGAGCACATGGCATGATTCATGACCATGTAATAGTACGCAATTAACAGAGCAAGGAACCTTGCTGAGTACATACGGCAAATACTTCAGCAACCCAGTTACTGTATTCAGGACCCGAGGAACACCATAATTAGCTCCATACTACCAAGGAGACTCGGTTTCCACTTTATTGAATGGCAGTTCCTCATACTACGTAGCAAGTTTCAGAGATGCTCCAAAACCAGTTTTGTGATAAGGCCCAGGGCCTGCAGTTAAAGTCATTGTGCTTGTTCTGATACATTCCAGCCATCACATGTACTTGAAAAGCTTTGTTCCTTGGGCCTACATGTACACAGTCCTGCCGGGTCAAACCAAAGGCCACCAAATCCCTCAGGGGCCAGCCAGGTGCTCTCAGGAATGGCTTGAAGACCATAGCCATTCCCCACCCATGTCCCTCCACAGCTGATGTTTTGTGGCATACTGGCTCTGAACCTAAAAGGTGCACTTAGCAAAAAAAGGCCAATAAGACATGTATAGCTTTATCCTCCATGAATGTTCCCAACTGCATTTTAAAGTCATTGCCAGACCTTGTAGCAGAGACTTCCATAAATTAGTGAGCACAGTGTGAAATACTATTTTATTTGCCTGATACTTAATCTACAGTGTATTCAATTAGGTGACGCCAAGCATGAAACGAAGAAAAAGATTTCCTTTTTCAATTTCATCCAATAACCATGAATACTTTTGTAAATTTTTGTCTTGATGCCAGCTCCCCCTCCTCAGTCATCTTTTTTCTTAACGAAAAAGTCCCCTGAACTTTTAACATTTCTAGATTGGCCCAAGAACAATAGTGTCATAGGTTTAAAGCTAAGGAAGTGTCAGCTTAGTTGGGAAACTGTCTGGGAGCCCCAAGCAATCTACTCTGAAAATATAAATGCAAAAGATATAGGTAGATCAAATTTAAAAAGGGTTCGCATGAAGCTACCTTACACTGAATCCGACCATCACTCCATCAAGGTATCGTCTACTCAGACTGGCAGCCGCTCTCCAGGGTCTCACATAGAGGTATTTCACACCACCTACCACCTGAACGTTTTTAAATGGAGATGCCAAGGATTATACCTGGGACCTTCTGCATGCCAAGCATATGCTCTGCCGCTGAGCCACTGGCCCCTCTCCAAAAAGAAAGGTGCGTCTCCAAAATTGGACAAAGTTACAGCTACCTTTCAAAATACTTTCCACGCTAATTCCCTCTCTTCTATTATGGTTAAGACATCCCACCCCAATTCTGCTACTCTTTGTTTTACTCCTGCCTTGAGAAGGAACCTATGCCCATGTCATATTTCTCTGCGTGAAATTAGGGTGTACAGAAGAGGCTGTCTTAGAAAAGGGTACTCTACCCAATGTATTTCTCATTGGGACACCATCAGGTGAGAGTTATTCTAAACTTCAGAACTATTCACATCAGTTACTACAAGAATCCCAGTAGGAAATGATGAGTTACAGCAGCCAGCAATAAGTTATCTCCAAATGAATGCTTGACTAAAGGTCAAATTGTGTGTGTCTGTGCACTTTCAAGTCACAGCTGATTTATGGCGACCCTGTAGGGTTTTCAAGGCAACAGACATTCGGAGGTGGTTTGCCATTGCTTGCCTCCGCATAGGCTGAGAGAGTTTTGAGAGAACAGTGACTGGCCCCAGGTTACCCAACAGGCTTCATGCGGAGGAGTGGGGAATCAAACACAGTTCTCCAGATTAGAGTCCGCTGCTCTTAACCACTATACCATGCTGGCTCTCAGGGTCAAATTATATATCATGTTTTTTAACAAGCTGAGTCTGGCTTCCTCAGATCCAACTCGCTTTCCCTGCAGCCACGTAGCAGCTACAAGGGACTGCTTTTTAAAGGATCACAGGGGCCCAATTTGGCTCAGAACTATGGTGTGGGGGAGTAAGGGCTCCTGCCTTACCCTACACAATTTCCCCAAGCCAAAATGTCTTGGGCGGGGAGACTTATTGTCCCTATTTTTGAGCTGGCTGTGCACATAGACTGGGCCAGTCAACAAATATCATAAAAATAATCTTTTGTATATAATATATATCGTCCAAAGACTACACAAATTATTAAGTTTACCAACATTTTTTTATAAACCTGTCCAGGGTGGTGGCAGGGGCCACACTGATGGCCTAGAAGAAACAGAAGGCCATTTTCTTTCATTTTACAAAACTTCCCTGGTCACCTAGAAGCATTTTTGTGTCTTTCTGCAGGTAACCAGGCTAGTGACTATTTACCAACCACCTCAAGAGTAGGTAGCCTGGCCGCTCTAGCTATTGAACTTGATCACTTCACCTAAACTGCACACCAAAAAGCCTCATACCACAAGCCCGTGTTACACCCACACACATTGATTAGAAGAACAATCGGTAGGCCAGACCTTTTTGAAATGGGGAACTGGAACATCAAACTGGAATCCCAACTTCTAATTCAAAACTATTTAGCTGGCTTACAACTGACAAAGACCAACTGCGAATGTCAGTGAAGCCTAGCCAACAAATAGCCAAGATATTCAGTTTTGGTGGCGGCATTTCAAGAACTTTGCAAAGCAAGGAGGATTCTGAAAGCAATAAAGTGTAGAAAATGTGATATATGAAGACAGGGCTGATACTCAACAAAAAAGGGGAAATCGTGTGATAATTTTCAAATATTTATGAAGATATTAGAAAGAAGCAGGAAAATGCAAACCACTGAGTTCAGTCTACTATGAGATGTTTTAGAAATGATGAAAAGACTGCTTAAGAATGAGAAGGAAGTTAACATGTATTCTGGATAAGTTAATTTCCTTCATATGTACATATATTCAAGGTGGCTTGCATCTAGCTATCCTTGTACCATAGGAATTCCAATGGCCTTCAAATTCTATTCCACTGTAATTCTGTGATATGATTTGCTATCTCAGATGGCTTTGAAAGCCCATAGGGCAATCTCAGACTGACTGTTAAGTCACAGAAATACAAATGAACCACTGCTGTAAGGTCACCAGCACGTTACCTGCAAAAATGAGAAATTCTTAAGGGGTGGCATTTTTATTCAGCTGAATTTAGTACAGTTTCTCCCCTTAGAATCCAAATTGGTGTCACTCTAATTAGGTCTGATACCTTAGCGAGCAGTGATGCAGCTGGAGTCTGCGCAGAATTGAAACTAACCTTTATTATTATTAATATAATATATACAGAGTTTGTGAAGACAGTAGTTACATGCCTACCTCATCACTGATCAGAGACACCTTTACCAAATATCTAAAGAATGTGTAATGCAATCCTATGAAAAATCAAACTTTTCTAAACCCACTGAAGTCAACAGGTTTAGAAAGGTGTAACTTTGCTTAAAATCACACTGCTAGGGGGCTTGTTATGCATCACATTCTTAGGTGCACACCTACGATATTTTAAACATGAATACAGCGAACATGTACTTCATACAGGTATACATGTCTTGCAATTTTCAATGACCGTAATAAATTGATTTGATACATGTCTTGCAACAGTTCTAGGGCTCAGAAAGCATTTTTTAAAACATATGTCTAACAATCAATTCTAACAGACTCAGTGAAGCCCCGTCGTCACTTCTTGTTTTAATAATAAAGCACATTTCCTTGACAAACCTATTGTGTTTTCATTACACAGACAACAAAGATTTCTTCTCTCTCTGAGCTATTTATAAACTTGCCCTTAATTTCATAAAATAAGATCAGGCAAATCCAAATGTGCCTCATTTGCACACTAGAAGTTGTTGCATTTTTTTAAAAAAGTGAACACAGGCAATATATTTATTAAAAATCATAAATAATCGATCCTTCAAAGTAGGGACTAAGAATATTTCCTAGTTATGCTTTGAAATATTTTCAGTCTCCAAACTATTCAGCAGTAGTACAGTGAAAGTGAGCTTGCGCACTTATATGCCTATCATCTTGCACATAGCCCAATGCCACCAGTAGCTTTATCATCCAAATCTAATGTAAGATTGAATAAAGTCTAAGTGAGGACACAGGTTCAGATGTTACTTGGCAATATACATAATCCTCCCTTTTTCTAAACAGTTATCAGCTGGGAAAGGGAAACACTTTCCTTTTCATGACCCTTCCTGCTGGATCTCTGAACTGAAATGAATGCCCTGTGGTTACTTTTTTAAAAGGAAGATACCAACCTGGAGATTATATTGTCTGATCTGCAAGACTTCTAATCCAATATACTCCCTACACACTCTTCCTTTTCACCTCACCTGCACCAGAAATGAATCTTGGAATTCAAAATTAGAGTACTCCATTCAACCCTCTTCCCAAAATAAAAACTATGGTTCACCTGCCCCAAGCTCCTGGCTTAACGTACACCAGGTGGGGCAAGATGTATTGCAAGTCACACTGCACAGAAGTCACACTGCATGGTGGGGGGAGGGTTGGGGTCACTGGGGATGTGGAGGGGGAGGTAGTTGTTAATTTCCTGCACTGGGCAGGAGGTTGGACTAGATGACCTGACCCTGGTGACCCTTCCAACTCTATGATCCCACTCCTGTTTCCTGCATTCATTCCCCTGAAATAGCTGGTTCCCTTAGGGTGGGATGAGACCCATCTCCGCGCCCCCCCCATTTTAGTGTGTATTGGGGAAGGGGGGGAGAGATAAAACCCCCTCGCACAGCTCCAGAGAGTGGCTGAAAGGTGGGCTGCAAATCTGCACGAGCAAAGAAGTAACTGCAAAAAGATGATTCACAGTGTTAAGTCTGTCTGCAGTAGTAGAAAAGGGCAAGAGTCCAGTAGCACCTTAAAGACTATATAGGGTATATACCCTACCAGAAAATATTTTTGTTAGTCTTTAAGGTGCTACTGGACTCTTGCCCTTTTCTATTACTACTTTTTCCTTTGTGATCACCCACGTACCATCTTTTTGCAGTAGTAGAAAAGGGCAAGAGTCCAGTAGCACCTTAAAGACTAACAAAAATATTTTCTGGTAGGGTGTATACCCTACTACTGCAAAAAGATGGTAGGTGGGTGACCACAAAGGAAAAAGTAGTAATAGAAAAGGGCAAGAGTCCAGTAGCACCTTAAAGACTAACACAAATATTTTCTGGTAGTGTATATACCCTACCAGAAAATATTTTTGTTAGTCTTTAAGGTGCTACTGGACTCTTGCCCTTTTCTACTACTGCAAAAAGATGGTAGGTGGGTGACCACAAAGGAAAAAGTAGTAATAGAAAAAGGGCAAGAGTCCAGTAGCACCTTAAAGACTAACACAAATATTTTCTGGTAGTGTATATACCCTACCAGAAAATATTTGTGTTAGTCTTTAAGGTGCTACTGGACTCTTGTATATCCCCTACCAGAAAATATTTGTGTTAGTCTTTAAGGTGCTACTGGACTCTTGTATATCCCCTACCAGAAAATATTTGTGTTAGTCTTTAAGGTGCTACTGGACTCTTGTATATCCCCTACCAGAAAATATTTGTGTTAGTCTTTAAGGTGCTACTGGACTCTTGTATATCCCCTACCAGAAAATATTTGTGTTAGTCTTTAAGGTGCTACTGGACTCTTGTATATCCCCTACCAGAAAATATTTGTGTTAGTCTTTAAGGTGCTACTGGACTCTTGTATATCCCCTACCAGAAAATATTCGTGTTAGTCTTGAAGGTGCTACTGGACTCTTGCCCTTTTCTACTACTGCCAAAAGATGGTAGGTGGGTGACCACAAAGGAAACACTGGGGGTGGAAGAGCCGGGAAGGGGGGTGGGGTGGGGAAAGAGAGAAGAGACGGAAGAGATCCTCCCACAGACACAGTCACGTGCTCGCCCGGCCACAGCAAACACCCTTCCAAGGACGGGCTGAGAGGTGTTGGCTCCGGGGGCTGCAAACCCCCTCCCCGCACAGTCAGACAGACAGACAGACAGACAAGAGCCGGCGGGGAACCAGGCAGGCAAACGCCCCGGCGCTGCCGCTCCACAGCCGCAGAGGGGAGCGGCTCCTGCGCCTTCCCGCCCAGCACAAAAGCCTGCCTGGCGACCGGGCACGGCCCCCCCCCCCCCAGCACCGCCTCCCCCGCCTCAGGGCGGGAGGTCCACCCCGGCCAGGCCCCCCGAGCCCCAGCCACGCCGGCCAGGCTCGCGCCCCCCCTACCCCTTGGAGTGCTCCGTCTCCTCCTCATTGTCGCCGTCGATGCCGCAGGTGTCCTGGTCGTCCAGCTCGAGGCTCTGCTGGCTGGCGGCGGACTCGCTGTCCTCCGCCATCACGGGGGGAAGGCGGCCGCGGGGGGGGGGGAACAGGGAGGGAGGGAGGGGGAGAGAGAGAGAGGAGGGGGAGGGACTCCCGGGCAGAAGCCTATGAAAGGCGACCAACCGGGGCACGCGGGCAGACGCGGCCCGGAGGAGCTCCCTCTAGCTGCCGGCCTCCCCCCCCCCACCGCTCCCCGCTCGGCCCTGCAAGACGCCCACCTCGCCCGGCTCGGGAACGCCTTTTTTTTGGGGGGGGGTGTTTGCCTCCTGGCGGGGCGGCCGCCTGCTCGGGTTCCTATTAATAGGGATAATGCAATAAAAGAAAATTAAATGCGGCAAAAAATTTAAAAAAAAAAAACCCGAAAATTGGCCCATTGAATCCAGGGAGGCTTCACCACCAAAAGAGCAACCTTGTCCTTCAGTCGAGCGCAGGTAATACAGTATTGCGCCTCGTAGGCTCTGGGGGCGAAAACGCATGGTGTGTGTGTGTGTGTGGCACCTTGGATTTGCCACTCTCTAACTGCACATTTCCCCCACCTGAATTCTCAAAACTCTGCATGGGGTGGGGGTGGGGGCTTATTTTTGAGTTCTGAGGACTTGGATGGGGAAAATGTGCATCTCTGTGTGTCAAAGTGCCTTCAAGTCGCAGCCGACTTATGGCGACCCCTTTTGGGGTTTTCCTGGCAAGAGACTAACAGAGGTGGCTTGCCAGTGCCTTCCTCAGTGTGTGTGTGTAAAGTGCCATATGGCGACCCCTTTTGGGGTTTTCATGGCAAGAGACTAGCAGAGGTGGTTTGCCATTGCCTTCCTCAGCGTGTGTGTGTGTCAAGTGCCGTCAAGTCACAGCCAACGTATGGCGACCCCTTTTGGGGTTTTCCTGGCATGAGATTGACAGAGGTGGTTGGCCAGTGCCTTCCTCTGCACAGCAACCCTGGTCTTCCTTGGTGGTCTCCCATCCAAATACTAACCAGGGCTGACCCTGCTTAGCTTCTGAGATCTGACGAGATCAGGCTAGCCTGGGCCATCCAGGTCAGGGCAAAATGTACACCTAGAGAGTGGCAAATCCAAGGTAAATCCAAGATAATTCGCCCCGAATTATCCCGGAATTGCTACCACATGTTTTTATGTGGACGTGTGAAGTTGCCCTTCTGTCGAGTTAGGCCAGGGGTCGGCAAACTCATTAGTCAAAAGAGCCAAATATCAACAGTACAACGATTGAGATTTCTTTTGAGAGCCAAATTTCTTAAACTTAAACTATATAGGTAGGTACACAGTTTATTAACTTAATAAACTTTAATTAAAGTTTTAAGTCTTAATTAAACTATAGGTACACTGAATAAAACTTGATATCATACCTAACAGTGATCTTATTTATTGATAAAAATCAAATTGTAAGTACCTGCCATTTCCCCCTCCCCGCCTGGAGTCCTCGTCTGGAGGCCTGTCTACCGCCATAAAAGCCTATTGGTAGACCTGGCCTCCGGCTGAGTCCCATTGGGAGGCCAGGTCTACCCATTGGCTTTCTTGGCAGTAGACCTGGCCTCCGGAGGCCCATAGAAGCCAATTGGTAAACCTGGCCTCTGAAAGGGGACTTTTTCCCCTCCTCGGAGTCTAGGTCTACCGCCAAGAAAGCCAGTGGGTAGACACGGCCTCCCAATAGGACTCAGCCAGAGGCCAGGTCTACCAAAGGAAGCTCGTCCCGCCCAACAGCTGATAGGCGGGGGGGGCAGGAACCGCCGAGCCGCCCGCCCAGCAATCGCGTGGCTAGAGGGGAGGCTTTAGCCTCCCAACCATTGAGGGCAAGGGAAAGGGGGACCTGGCCATTCTCCACAGTGTGTGGGGGGGGGGAGAGACAGCGCGCCCACTCGCCTGCTCTCTCGCACTCGTTCTCTCTCAGGCACGCTGGCTCCGCAGCCCGGCTGCTGGCGCGAGATCAGGGGTTCCGAACCAAGTTCGGAGAGCTGCACTCAATGGGCTAAAGAGCCGCATGCGGCTCGGGAGCCGCAGTTTGCAGACCCTTGAGTTAGGCTATTGGTCTGTTAGGGCAGTATTGGCTGCCCTGACTGGCAGCAAGCCTCCAGGGTTTTTAGGAACAGAAAAGTCCACCCCACCCCAATCCCTGCCTATTTCTTGACTTCGTTGAAGTGGATATGCCAGACATCATAACTGGGATTTTTTTTTATTTTGCACAAACAGCACGTGTGGTTTCACAGTGCCACCCTGAACAGAGTTGACTTCAAATGGTCTCAGAAGAATATAGCTGCTAAGGATGCTGCCACTGAGGCAGCCACCTTCCTTATGGGATTGATTTTTTTTGTGTGAAAAAAAATCTTGAATGGTGTGCCTCTGAGCGTGTGCAGATGTACACAGCAAAGTCATTGCTTTTTAAGGGACCCGAAGGGAACATGTTCAGACTCAGATTGCCATTCCTTTATAAAGGGTGGGGAGTCAAGTCAAGTTGCAGCTGACTTGTAGCGAGGCAACCCCATAGGGTTTTCAAGGAATCCCTCGCTCATTGTAAATGTGCTGTATAAATAGGAAATTCTACATTGGAGATAATGGGATATCTGCCAAATAACCCCCTCTTTGCCATTAATTTTAATTAGGCCTTCTAATAAGACAATTTCTTGGCCTTAGGCTCTTACATGCATTTTCTTTAATTATGAGAACTGAGCATCACTAACAAGTTCCAGTGAAAGGTACAGCCAGTGGTGGCCTTGCTTGCTTGACCTCTGGTCTTTTATGCGTGGCTGTTTCACTTGTCATCACCCCTCTGATGATTTTGGGTCTTTGTGTTGATCATGCATGCCGTTTCCGACCGCCAGAGGTCGCCTCACTCTCCCCCTTTGTTTGCCCGCGATTTCAGAGACCTGAAACGCATGGGGAGAGCAAAGTGACCTCTGAAGGTCGGAAACTGCATTGCATAATCAACACAAAGACCTGAAGTCATTGGAGGGGTGACTGCGAGTGAAACAGCCATGCATAAAAGACCTGTGAGTCCAAAGAAAGCATTTTCCTTTTTGTTTTGTTTGATAAATCAGGCGTTGTGTGTATCGTTGTGCTGTGCTTGAAATTTCATTGACACTGCTGTATTCAAAATATCACACCACTTTCCTTTATTCTACATCATGCCAGATGTCTTAAATTTGGATAATTTGTTTTTATTTTGGGTACCTGTTTTATTCTTGATCTTCGTCCCCATCGGTACACGTTAATTTCTTTCTCTGCCTGTTTCTATGGCATTTAGTTGAAACGATAACATTGCCAGAAGGGAACTAACAAA
The DNA here is from genome assembly GCF_029931775.1 of Euleptes europaea. Classification (NCBI taxonomy): domain Eukaryota; kingdom Metazoa; phylum Chordata; class Lepidosauria; order Squamata; family Sphaerodactylidae; genus Euleptes; species Euleptes europaea. The sequence continues at coordinate 54,663,020 of NC_079322.1, forward strand.
AGCACAATAGAAGAAGCATCACGTTTATGGAGCAGTAACTTGGTCCTTGGTGGATAACTGAATGTTATTGCCAAAAGTAACTATCCAAAGGCAGGAGGCTCAGTTAACTGCAAATGATGCTCCTGGTGCCGACATCTAGGTCAGGAAGGCAGCTTATGAACAATCAAATGGCTCTCTGGAGGAGCAGATTGCCAATATGAGAAAGGAGGAGCAACATTCAGATTTCTACAGTGTCTAGTTGTTACAGACAACGACAGTAAGAATTATGGTTGTTCCTAATATCTTGCATCAGATAACATGAGCAGTAGTTGAATAGTTAAAGATAAATTGAGTGTCTTTCATGCATCAATCGAATGTATTGGCTGTGCAGGCACTTCACAAAGTGAAACATTTTGCACTGCAAAGGCTGGGCAGGGGAGGTGGATTCTGGTCCTTCCTTTCAGGGAAAGAGCCAAAATAGGTTAACTGAAATTATCTCAAGACAACTTGTGATTTTTTTCATTACACAGAGACTTAACCCTTACTAATGCAGGAGTTCAGTGCTAAGTAAGGCCAAAACATTTCCCTTCCAGCTACATACTCAAGTGGACATTCTATGTCTATGGAATCTACGGAAGACTGCAAATCACCTAGGAAACCCTCTCTCATGCAGGCCAGATGGAGAATATTGGACACTTTCCAAAATGGCCCTGCAATGCAAGTACAGAAACTCGCCCCAGGTGATCAGAGAGTCTAAATGATGCACTTCAGGATGAAATAACCCTCTCCTATCCATCAGTACTTCCCCCATCAGTCCTTCTGCATATCACACAAGATTTTCAATGTCATTTATATACTGAAAAGACAAGGTATCTTACCTAAAATTTATTTATTTAGAACATTTTTAACGCAATGGTGTGAATAATAATAGAATCCGTACTGATAATCATAAGAATGTAAGAAGAGCCCTGCTGGATCAGATTAGTGTTCCATCTAGTCCAACCTCCTGTTTCACACGGTGGCCAACAAAGGGTATAAAGCTAAGGCCTTCGCTTGAACTAGTTTCCAGAGGTTTCCTGCCTGTGGATATGGAGGTTCCCTTTAGTTACCTAGTGAATCAAGAATAGTTCTTAACAGCAGTGGCAAGCTGTAATCACCACTCCAAATGGGTATATTCAGCAGTTAAAAGCTAACTGCAGTAAAACAAAATATTCAAGGCCAACCTACATGAACCATGCTCAAGATCTGGTGGATTTCTTGAGGTTCTGCAGTCCTGAGGCTGTAATGGGGGGGGGGGAGCCCTTTCAGCCATTGCCACTATCCCCCCCCACAAGGAGTAAGCACTTGTAATACATTGTCATGACTAAATTTCAGTGTTTGGGTGAGCAGCAGCCATACAAGGCTATTAAAGTAAATTCCTTGAATTTGGCCTGGGAGCTAGCTGGCAGCTAAAATAGCTCACAGGAAACTGGTGTTACATATTCTCTGTAACCATCTTGGCTGCCTTGTTCTCTACTTGCAGTTTCTGAATAATTTTCAAGGACACCCTCAAGTAGAGTGAATCATAGGAGACTAAACAGAAGCCAGGTCATGCACTGCAGAGGTTCAATCCTCTTCCAACAAGGAGCGCCGTTGCATTTCAACTGAACCTGGTAATCCAGAAGGGAGTCTGGTCCAAGAAACTCCTCTGAACTATAAACTTTTACTTTTGGGGAAAATGCTGCTAAGAATAGCTACATTATTAAAACAGTGGAATCTGATGTTGTTTTCGGGTTTGTGGTGCATTCAAAACGTAACAGCATTATAGACTGAGTATGAAGCCACCTTCAATACCTGACCTTATATATGTTGCATTCACACTTTCCTGCCAGTATTTCTGATTTGCTTTCTCAGTTTCTTCAGAAGGTGTGATGGAGTATCTGTCATTTCTGGCAAAAGGAACAAAACAACAGTGTAGAACACATTTCTAGATGTTGGTTCTGCTTTCCAAACATGGTCCAGCAATCTGACATCATTTTTCTCCTTTGTTTATAACCATAAGTAACATTTCTCTGTAGCACCACCCACTTAGAAGACCTGTATTTCATTATGAACAGAGACATTGATGAATTATGGTGGGGAGGAAGGCTCATGATGCTAATGCCAACTCATAAAAATCTTACCCATTTTCAATCAGGCCCCTTCCAGTCTGGATCTGACTCAAAATGGGGCATGCATCTGCGCCCCCCCACGCCATTATCCAGCCCTCTCTCCCTGTCATCTTGCAATTACAATTCTCAAGCTTCCCGTTCATCACTTCCTTCCTGGGTTGATGGAAACTAGTTTCTTTGGCCTCCCAAGTGAATTCAATCCTAGTAAAAAGTGATGGTCGGGGGAAGTTGGGATTGCTTATCAGATGCACCCTGTTCAGTTAATGATTATTTCTTTCTGTTCACAAGGGTAATGCTTGTGTATGTGTGTGAGGGGCAAGTCTCCAGGCTGAGCATTTACAAAGAACTTGAGCTGTTTGAAGTGCTGGAGAGTGATGCTCGCTGCTCACAAACAAAAAAAAGGATGTTGGGGTTAAGTCCTAGGGGTGCCTCACTATGAATGTGTGTACATGAAAATAAATGATGGTATTACAAATAGTGATTGCTTGCACAATCTCATTCATTGATCTGCCATGCTATGAGGAATCATGTAAGCCATAGTAAGGAACATATCAGAAGAGTCTAATAATACATGAGAGTAAAGGTTATGGGATGGAGGGTGGGTGGGTTCGTTGTGGGGGAGACATTTTGCTGTAAGGTGCAGTGGTTTAATTGGCATAACATTTCTGAACCTTTGGGATGTAATAATTTAAAATCCTACGTGGGAAACAAGATGTGAAAAATCCCACCTTGGGTAACTTCTGTCTGCATACACCATCCACTTGCAATATGCACATGACATATTGACATAGTTTGAAATGATATATTTTTGACCTATGCTGTGTGCTCCCCCTTAAAGAAGCAGCCTTTGATGGAACAAACATTCCCATGCAATATAAATGGTTTGGTAAGAACCTGCCCTCCAGCACTATAGGATGCTATATAAAGGGAAGCAGCAAATAAAGTAAAAAGTACATTCAGCTTCACAAAGAGAAGCTAAGTAAAGACAGCTTGTCTTCAAAGTGCAAATGAAGGTTTCTGAGCCAAGGAACCTAAGAGAAAAAATAGGGTAAAGGATCATTCCAGTTATCCATTCTATGACCAAGCAACTGTAACTGAACCACACTCAATTCCCACTGAGGGGCATTGTGTGGCATGGGGTAGGCTGTCCGCCAGCTTCCCTAACGTGCCAAATCAAAACTTGATATAGCCTGCAAAAAACTTCTATGTCTCTACACTGTTCACTCCCCTGGGGAGTTCATACTTTAAGAATGACAAGCTAGTAACAGTATTTTTAAAGTTCAAAATAAAAGCCATGTTTTTCAGTGAAGAGAGACTGGCGTGTAGAAGAACAGATTAATTTCAGTTTACTAAAATACTGTGATTAAAACTTCATATGAAAAATTAATGAAAAGTTGGAGATTGTGCAAATAGAATAATTTTTCTTTCTCAGCTACATTCTGAAGCTGAATCATCCGAAAGCATTCCTTTCAGGACAGATTTCTATCTTGCCTCTTCCCCCTTGAAAATATTATACAGAGGTATAGCCCTGTGGTGCAGAGTGGTAAGCTGCAGTACTGCAGTCAAAAGCTCTGCTCATGACCTGGGTTTGATTCCGATAGAAGTCGGTTTCAGGTAGCCAGCTCAAGGTTGACTCAGCCTTCCACTCTTCAAGCTTGCTGGGGGTAAAGTGTAGATGACTGGGGAAGGCAATGGCAAACCACCCCATAAACATAGTCTCCCTAGTAAACGTTGGGATGTGACATCACCCTATGGGTCAGTAATGCACCTTTACCTTTTTAGTGCAGCTGCAATATACTCAGCAGCTGCTTTCCTTTACCACTAGATGGCAGGCGTCAACCCTTCATCCCTTCTGCGAGGTAGGAGATGCAGCTGTGAAAAGCAAGTTTCAATGATATTCCTGAGCTCATAATATTCCTAAATGGTGAGGTGTCCACTACTGCCATGATTTAAATGGAAGAGTCTCCAGTAGACAGAATGTGCAGGATTTGGGGGCGGGGAAGAAGGGTAACTGTGAATTAAAGTATATTTATTTATTTAGAACACCCAGTCTTTCCATTATAAATAATCCAACAGTAGTTGTTGGAGCTCATTAATTTCAGACACAATTTACTATTTGTCTCATTGGAGGGTTGCAAATGTACCAAGAGAGTACAAGTTGAACGGTGTAAGGCTTACTCAGTATCTTTCATTGTGTGTAAGGAAATATTGGTTATTTGGGGTTTTTTTCGGTTGAACAATCAACATTTGTAAACATTAAAAGTTCCAACATTTGTGCCTATGTTCAAGAAAACAATCTCTCTCTTGCCTGTTTTATACAGTATGAAGGGGATGGGTGGGCTCAGTACTATATATTATGGTTCAGCATTTGCTGTGGGCATTGACAGGAGACCAAGACTGCTGAACTTCACGAGAAAAGTTTGGTTTGTGATATGATATCCAGTCACAGAACATACACTTCACACTCCAGATATGGAGTATAGAAACCTGTATTCTTTACTTTTAAATGAGTAGAAGCTGATCAGGATCCTGTTTGTGTACATTTTCAAAGGGCCAGTGGTAAAACAACACGGGTGTACACACACACACACACACACACTCAAATTTGTTAATTGATTTTGTATTTGGGGTTGACCCAGGAGTGGGCCTGGCCTACTTGGTTATTTTGAAGGGAAGACCCAGCCTACCTAGCTATTATCATTACAGGATTTCATTTAGCCTTTCACTTACCTTCGATTCCCAGTATTAAACGTTTTACTTTTGTTAGGTTTAACGATAAACTATGGAAATATTTAGAGGACTAAATTTGGGTTTATTTTGTATTTTGTTTTAACTGAAAGGACATATATAATAGATTGAGACAGACAGAGGTGAAGAAAACTCATTCTGCCTGCCTAGCTACTGCTTCCAAACTATGCTCCCCACCAGCCCATCGTTTTGGTCACTGCCACCACTGTAGGAAAGTTGGAATACAAATGAAGAAGGTAAACAAACAAACAAAATTCTGGGTTGCTAAGGCAACCATTTCACAATTCCAAGGCCTCTGTTCACATTGTTTGGGAAATCTGTACTTTTTAATGGCCGCTTCCAAACATTTAGGGTTCCCAGCTGTCTGGCAATGGCAGGCAATCGCCCACCGATTCGTTCTGCTGCCTGCTGACACTCAGCTGGTTGGTGAGCAGAAGCAGGCCAGAAGGGAGAATGAGCGATCAGCGCCCCCTGCACGATGATGTCACTTCCGGTTTTCACGGAAGCGCCGGCATCGCAGAGGGGACTCTCTAGTACTTGCAAAAAACCCTCCATGGTTTCCATAGTTTTTGGGGAGAGTGCTAGAGCGTCCTCTCTATGCAATGCTGGTGCTTCTGCATAAACCAGAACTAAAGTCATCCCACAGGGGATGCTGATCGCTGCCCCCGAACCTGCCTCTCTAAACCTTCCGCCGGTTGCCAGGAGGGACCTGGCAACCATATAAGCATTGGATGCCAGGTGGATCATCCAATACTCAGCGCTGTGCACATAGTTCTCCCTATGTCTATTTCATATAGGGTTGCCAACTCTGACTTGGGAAATTCCTGGAGATTTAGATATGGTGCCTAGGGAGGGACTTCCAATTTCTCCTACTCTATGGTATACCCATACAGTCCACCCTCAAAAGCAACCATTTTCCTCAGGAGAACTGATCTCTGTAGTTTGGAGATCAGTTGTAATTCTGGGAAATCTCCAGGCCCCACCTGGAGGCTGGCAACCCTACACCATGTCAGATTCTTGGGCTATTTTTATTTATTCCGATACTAGTATCTTGAAAGGTAGTCAAGCATTTATTATAGCCAAGGACCTTCCCCTTCCCATTTCCTTTTCACATGTTGGCAGCATCCTAGGCCCGAGGCTAAGGAGTGGACCAGCATTTCCCACACACACAGGCCTTGCTGCCAATTTCCCTGCAGGCCTACATTTTCTAAGCACTAGGGTTGCCAGGTCCCTCTTCACCATTGGCGGGAGGTTTTTGGGGCGGAGCCTGCAGAGGGCGGGGCTTGGGGAGGGGCTTCAGTGCCATAGAGTCCAATTGCCAAAGTGGCCATTTTCTCCAGGAGAACTGATTGCTATCGGCTGGAGAACAGTTGTAATAGCAGGAGATCTACAGCTAGTACCTGGAGGTTGGCAAGCCACTGGACTAGCAGAAATGGGCAGAAAAACAAGAGCCAATCACTTACTGAGGAGGCAAAGATCATGTTAGATCCAGTGCAGGGAGGGAAGGTGATCACCCCTGAATCTGGTCAGCAGTGAGGCTGCTATTGGAGGGAGCTAAGGTGGGCGTGAGCCTTACCCGAAATAGCAGTAGGAATTGACTCAGACAGTCATATTAAGGAACTTCATTGTTTTTCCACCTTTTTTACAGGGAGGTTTTGCCCTGTGTGTAGGGGCTTTTGGAAACAGGCAGGGTGATGTCATAGTAGAGATGCTAGGCCCCCACTAGGGCGGGGGATCCCCTGCCCCCGGAGGGTGCTCCTCCCTATTGTTCAGCTGGCTGATGGTGGGAGGGATGGTGGGAAAACCAGGGGGACATCAGCAGTGTCCTGGCATGCTGATATTATTCTCTGACATATTAGTGCATTGCCAGGAGACATCTGGGATGCTCTGGCATCTGTGCAAAACACTATGGTTAAACAGAGTTTGGCTCAAATGCGAGAGCATCCCCAGCATCGTCCACAATACGATGATGTCACTTCCGGTGCACATAGGAAGTGAATTCAGTGTGTTGCCAGTGAGGCCCCCAGACTACCCGATACGTCTTCCTCACCCCCTACTGGTTGCCGAGGGGATGTGGTAACAACATCACAGTGACACTTCAGGAATTTCCGAAATCTCTATAGTAACAATAATGAAGATTTGGGAAATTCCTAGAGCATTGATGCAATTCCACTTCCAGGTATGTAACTAGAAGTGATGTTGTGGCATTGCTGCAACACATTTTTTCTTTACTTTGCTCCTGCTGCTTCAGCGGGAGCCCAAAGCAGTGGGAGCTTGGAGGAGCTATAGCAGGAGACTTGGCCACCGTGTCTATGTGTCTGTCTTGTGTGTTTATATGCTCTACTGAAATAACTGTTTTCTTACTCCTATTGTTACATTATTTAATAAATTAGCCTTTTTTGTTCAGTCTGCCTAGGTGCTTCATGCCTCATATCTGGCCATACAGCAGGGCACGCCCCAACCAAAGAGGGAGTTGCCCAAGGGGTAGGCAGGGTGGTCTGGGCCCTCCCCAGTCAGGCCCTTGAGACAGACTGGTGGTAGCTAGGTAAGGTTCTTGCTTTCTGTAGGGCTGAAGAGGGAAGGTGGGATGCTTGGAAAACACATCCCATCGGCAATGAAACCTCATACAGCTCGCCTCTTCCTGGGACACATCCCTTCGAATAAACATGCTCCAGTGCATTCCCACGGCCAGTGCCATTCTCCATGCAAAGCTGGCATGGATGCTGCTCAATCTATTTCAAGGCAGAGAATACAGCAAAATAAATCTGTTCCTGGGATGAAACTATAAAAGAAAACAAGAACATCCTCAGTTAACCAATTAATATGCTGTTCTTTTTTTTAACCTGTGGTAATGACTTGCAACATGTGAACATTTCAGTTTGTTTCCTATTATAGGAGCAAAAATAGGAGCACTGGATTAATTCATGATTTTTACCTGCAAATCAGTTTTATTGGTACATTTAATGGCTTGCTGTTTTCATACACTGTCCCTTCATTAATGTGTGTGTGCCAAATTATTCTTTCATTTTTACAGCTGCAAAAATAGCTAAAATCGTGTAGTCTCTGGTGCCGCTCCACAGATGCTTATTCTCAGCAGTAGACTGCATGCAGAAATCTACATGCATGCAGCACCTAATATATGGTCAGCACCCACAAACTCCTTATTGACTATACCAGTTTTAGTTTGTGTGCCTGCTTTGAGTACTAGCTTACTCATTCAATAAGCACATTGCCTTTCTGCTCCTCTACCAACCTGTGCTGATTGGTTGTGCAGGGACCAATGGGAAATCTATTTCTGTAAGGCTGTTGTTGCCAGGGTGTTACTATGACCGTTAAAATCTTCCATGGATGTACGTGATTCCAATACTTCTCTCTTCCTTTTGCTGTCCCTTGGAATAGGCAAGCCCAGAAAGCAAAAGAAAAGAAAAAAAAACCATACAAAAAAACAGTCTCTTGCTTAAGTAGGGTGAAGGACCAGAGATTATTATTAATTATAAATTTAAGCTATGACAAATTTCAGAACCTTTTGTATACTGAATATAGCAACCACAATATAAGCTTCCAGTGTTGTTTCACTTTAAACCACAGGAGACATATCAACTATGAGTCTGAAAGTAAAGTTACAGTCAAATTTATCTGAATGCTGACTTTGTACAGCATACATTATTTTGCCTACTAAATAAGGATGCCCTGACACCACAGAGGAATTTTTAAAATCCTCAATTTTTAAAAAGTTTTATTTTTCAATTATATTTTTTGGGGTAACCAAGCAACTCTATATAGAAGAAAGCACAGAAGTGTATCTGGCACTTTTGGATATACATAATAACTTTGCCCGACATTTCTAAAACACATTATAAGTCCTCTTGCTTGGTCCATAGTCCATGTTACTTGAGCCTATATACACCATATGTACAGTCAGTGAAATGATCTTCTTGGCTACTTTGGGTCTTTTAAAGGTGTCCTCTAGCCTATGTTGCTAAACAGAAACCACATTACACACAGTAACTAGAGAATACATTGTAGTGAAGTGAGGAGTCATTCGGCACAGACACGGAGTCATTCGGCACAGACACTTGACAGCATGCAGTTTAAAGAAAAGGTACAGCTTCAGAATTGTTTTTTAAAAATTGACTATTCAAGGCATTAGCAAAAGAAGGGGCTATTAATTTTTCCTGTAAAAAAGGCACTTGGAGTGAACGGGAACCAGAATTGGAGGAATCGCAGCTGACCTAAAATTCAGTTTGGTTTAATAAAAAAGGCTCTTCAATATCAAGAATTACTACTCAGTCTTCTTGGAAATAAAACTGAATTGCTGAGCAGACTATAGTAAAGATGTAAAATGTTTACAACTACCTTGTGAGTAAGTAAGAAAAGCATAGTTTAAGCAAAAAGGTTACTAAAAAGCAGCAATGCATAGCCTTCCTTTGAGATAATGCATATCTGTAGAATCAAGTGTCAAACTCTAATTTAAGATACCCTTTCAGTAGCATCATCATGATAAAGTTGAATTAAGAAAACATAATAAAGTTTCACATAGATCCCTTCCCAGGGAAATCTGAGGTCATAATCTGCCATACAACTTGCAAATATGTCCAAATGTCCTTGATGGCCGAAGTCAAGTAAACGTAGTAATAGCCACACTCTTATAAACTCTCTGTCGGAAGTGATCCTTGAATAGCCTTCAAAGAGTTATTTGCAACCATCTGCACAGTCCTTCTTTGAGCGTCCTTCCTCTGCAGTCCACCAGAGGGATGCATTTCCCCTCTGTTCTTCCTTCTCCAGTCAAACTGAGAACACCCACCCCCAAAAAATATTTGGCAATTTTATATTCCGAGGGGAAAAAATTGGATTTATGGTAGCTCACTTTAGATTGAAAGCCATGAGTGGTCTTTCCTCTCGCTTTTGCCAAGGACTTTTTTTATCTTCTCCTTGGTCGTCATCGTCGTCATCGTCGTCGTCATCATCATCATCATCATCACCAACAACTTCATTGTGGATAGTTATTCCATGTTCTGGACTGGTTAAAGGCTCTGGTGAGGTGTCTACAGTTCTTTTAATTGTTTCTTCCTGCAGGCTGGGTAACTGGCCACCCGTTCTTCTGCTGCCTCCTTCCAACAGACATCGCAGAGTACTGTCTTCTGGGCTGCACACTGCAGTTCCACATTCACTGCCACTTTGGTCCATATCATCCAAATATACAAGTTGTGTGTAAGAACTCTCTGGAACTTTTTGCTCTTTCTGCGGATGTTCTTGCACTTGTTGATGAAACTGCTGTAGTGACAAAGGATCTCCCCTTCCCTTTCGTGCCGATTTTGGCTCGTTCATGTCAACACCAGAATCCAAACTAGCATCATTGCTTCCATTCCTTCCAGCTCGTTGCAGGTCAATGTATGAATGTCTAACGTGAGCATTTGAACGCCCATCTAGAGAAACAAACCATGCTCGAGGATGAGGCAAAGGCTTACCTCCTCCTAATTCCATTAGAGCTTTCTCCGTCAGAAGCTGCACTTCACTATTCATTTGGGCCAAAGAGGCATCATTGAGTGATGCAGGAATGGATACTGATTCAGACATAGATACATTTTGGGGGCTCCATTCGCTTGTACCAGCTTCTTGCAAATGTTGTTGAGATATTGCTTGGGCTGCCAACTGTTGAGGCTGCATCTGTTGCTGGGAATGTGAAAAAAGCTGGGAATGAGGGCTTGACATTTCTGCTTGGAGTCTTTCGATATCCATTTGTTGATCAACCAAAGGTTGGCTAATGTAAGGATGTTCCCCAGGAAGTTTCATATAATGACCTGGGATGACTAACGTAGGCAACACTTTTCTGTAAACACTATCATTAACCTGATCAACAGAATTACAGCAGACCAGCTGGCCTGGCCGAGGGAAAGAAGTTGGTCTTTCAAGATGATCAACAGAGCGAGACATCATACATTCAGTGGGTCTGCAGTCAAGTAGTTCTGTTTCAGGGGCTGAAGGGATAGGGTACAGTTGTTCCTGAATGTTATATTTGCTTCCTGTAGAAAGATGGTTCATGGATGCTTGTTCTTGCTTTTCAAATAGAGGCCGAGACAACACTGCATTATAACTCCTCCTGTGATCTTCCTTGTTAGTGGTGTCGTATCCTTCTGATGTTTCCATAGATTTCCTTGGGTTGGTACCAAAAGCATCCACAGACTTAAGGTAGTCTTTCTGCAAAGTGTCACTAGAAGTATTATTCTTGAGAGACATCCTGCTCTGGTCCTTCTCCTTGTGGGAAAGCAAATCTTCTCGGGAACTAAATTCCTGTGAGGTGCTGTATGCGTGTTTGAGCATGGGAGTATGCATATCTGCTTCTCCACCAGGACACATTTTCTCCATGCGGACAGCCCCTAACAGTTCCTTGTGACCTGAGGATTCTGTGTGTCCATGGCTAGCAGCAGACAGACCACCAGGAAATTCTGATTCACGTCGTGAAAATACCAAGTTAAGATGGGACATAGAGGTTGACTGATCCTTCTTAGAACCAAGCGTTGAGGAAAGCTGCAGTTTCTTATGGCGTTGACGTGGTTTTAAGCACTTTCTCCTATTAAAAAATAATTAATATGTCAGTTGCTGAGATCAACACTAAGGCTTAGTAGGTAAAACAAGAACATTTAGTTTTATCTACTGTGATGCAGAATTGTTCTACTGGACTTATTATTTATTTAATAAGTGCTGCCTTTCTACCCAAATAGTCTCCAAGGTGGTGAACATTAAAACATTAAAAATAAAGTTATACATAAGGTATATATAAAAATAAGGAATACATAAAATATTTAAACAATTCAGTAAAATATATAGAGACATGCCACCCATAACACAACCAGAGAGGAGGGTCAGAGAGACACGGGGAGCAAACAAAACAAAAAGTCTTCATTTGTTGCCAGAAGATGATAGAGGGAGACAGATGAATCTCCCTGGGGAAGGAGTTTCAAAGTTATGGTGCCACAACTGAAAAGGTCCTTTCTTAGGTTGCCACCCACCCAGCCTCAGATGGTGGGGCATCCAAAGCATGGCCTCTAAAGATGACCAGAGTGGACAGGTAGGTTCGTATGAAATAGGGATGTGATCCCTTCCAGCAGAAAACAGACATCGTATAAGTGATGTCATGCATGGGATAGGAGATCATAAGGTCAACACAAAGTCCTTTTCTTTATTGGGGTTGGTATACAATTAGCTTCATTGCAGGCTACAATTGTTTTAAATAAATTGCAGAAGAAAGCCAGAACTACTTCTGTCTGCAGAAAAATGCCAAAACTTCCAATTGTTGGTCTTAAAATTAAAATTAACTTGTGTCTGTTCAGCATGGTAAGGATTCCTGTACAACAAACCTGTTTTACACAGAAGGAAATAATTAGAAAAGAAATGGAAACAAATGCTACTCTTTAAAAAAATTATGGTTTAGTATTCACGTTACAGCAAAGGCACTTGTAAATTGAATGGACACTGCACTGAAAAATAAATTTTACTAGTTTTTGATTTAAATGAAAGGTTTTGCTACTTTGTTTGCAATGGCAGCTTCCACTCAGAATTACATTTTTCACTATGATGTAGTGCAAAAATATTGAGGACTCATTCTTGCTTTACTTTTTGTTTTCTGGTTTTATGATTGTAGTAACTATTTATTTATTTTAATTGTAATCTGACTGCCACCTTTTTACCTTTGAAAAGGCCCTCAACAGTGTTGTTCTTTTTACAACGTATTACACATATTACAACTTGTTACACATATTAAGAGTTAGAGTTTTAATAAGCTTGTTTATGTACACTGTAATTACACAATTAAAGGTCAAAATGAGACATTTTACCTGCAATAGTACAAAAGAAGGCACAGTAAAACAAGAAGTATAAGTGTCATCCCTCCTAGAATTGCCAAAAGAATCACTGTGTGGTAAGTGCTTATGTCCTGGGGTGCACTGGGACCTAGAAGAGGAAAAAATGTAAAATGCTAAAGCAAATCCATTCAGCACTTTCTAATGGCTTTTTTAAAACTTTGAATGTATTTAACTAGTCCTGCTCAGCTCATGTAGATTCCAGGCTGAATCCAGTCATGAATCATGGCTTATCATGAGCTCAATTAAAAATTCCATTTTTGTCACCTGCTTGGGACTACATAAACAAGAGGACTGTCAAGTAAGGGGCAATGGTTGGTACGTCCTGTTCAGCCTCGTGGATCACAGGCTTTGCAGACCTGAGTCCCAATCCTGAGACGCTGTTGCTAATTGATTTCCAAGTTACACCGATATAGGGCTAAAAGCACAATCCTGAAGGGTGTGTGTGTGTGGATCCAAAAAAGGTGCCGCAGCCCTGCTGCAGCTTAAGGGGGTTAGGAATGCCCCCACATGCTGGCGCCCCCAGTAAAGCCCTGCTGGTGTGGCTGCGAGGGCCAGCAGCTTCTGGACACTGCCGTGTTTGCCCCCAGTGCCGGTGTAGATGCCACCTTTTTCTGTGATAAGGTGGCACCTGCGCCAGGTCACGCCAGGTCCTAAGGAACTTCGCCCCCCCTTCAGAAATGGGCTGCTCGTCACCATCCTAAGCCTTTGGAGCTTCAAAGTCAATATTTACTGACAATGGCAATATGTAGTATTAGTCCTCTTCTGCAAAAATGCCTTTGGAGGAGTTTGGCCTATACATGTTGACATGAGGTTGCATCCAGACAGCTTTTCCAGTTGATCTTGCCTAATTTCCCTGCCTACTACGGTTCCTGCCCCACTTGGCTTTTGTGCATACAGGTCCCATACCTGCCAGCACAGCCTTTTCGGTGGCCAAAGAGGACCCTTTTTTCACCAGCTAGCTGGATCCAACTCCTTGTGTTGTTCTACCACTGGGTCCTTGGTGAACAGGAAAAATTCAGCTTGCATTTCTAGGGCCAGAAGAATTAGAATTTATAAGCTCATTCCCCTAAAGACCAAAATACCCATTGTGCAGTGTGACTGTAGTGGATACATTTCTCAAGCAGGCATTTTTCTTTTTTGAAAAGGCATATCTTGTCTGCAGTGCAGTTTGTTCAAAGGTACCCATGTTAAATTGCAAAAGAAACAGAAAGTTCTTTTTAAAAATGCTTGTTTTTCAAAAAAACAAGGTCTGCTTAAGCTCCATTAAAGACGTTACCCGGATTTAAACTTTGTTTTCAGAATTCACTGATGCAACAGGATGAGCCATCCAAAAATACATAAATGTTTTAATTGTGAACTTTGAAGTTATTTCTGGAAAGAATTTTACCTGGATTAGTGGGTGACATAGCTGCAACCCAGTACCCCAGCTGAGGGGCAATGTACGTCCAGGTCATCTCATTTCCTTCTTGTTGTATGGCACCTAAAGTGCTCTTCAACCATGTCCCTGTAAAAACAGAACATATCAGTAGTACAATCAAGAAAGGCAACACTCCTGTGTGCTTTGAGAATACAGACCCACTAAGAAGATAAGTTTACACTGTTAAAGATGTTTTTGCTTTAAAACTTCATGAACTGAAAATGGCTATTAAAATGGGTTGCCTGGCTGCCATTTGGAATTCCGTTTGGAGAAAAATCCATCTGATGTTTATGATGCTATTATATTCAGTTCCTAAGTGTGTGAGCCAGTGGGGTAAATGCGTCTCCTATCCTACCACTCCACTGAGCAAAGTTTATTTATTAAAATATTTGTACCCCACTTTTCCTTCTGGCTCAAGTTTGAAGCCTTCATTTTAAGGAGGCTTACTCCACCTTTCGTTGGAGGAAGAGCCACTTAGGTTGGAGGAAGGCTCCTTAGATTGGAGAAAGGCTACCTGGAGGCTGGTTGGATTCACCCCAGTGCATATGCCAGTAGCAAACACCTCTTCTCGTATGGACCCATGTGCCAACTGAGATCATCCCAGTCAAGGCTTTTATCTGTTCTGTCCACTAAATTAACTCCACAGTTTGACTTGAAAAACTGAGATTTTTTTTCTGCCACTCCCACTCTCTGAAACATCCATGAAAAATCAAGGATTTTTTCTGCCACTCCCACTCTCTGAAGCTTAATCAATGTGCTGGTCTCCTCACATCATGTCTGCTTTAACCCTAACAAGCTTCCTGTATAGGCCAACCCGTTTCCTTGTTAACTGTCATAGCACACAAAAAAAGTATGCATAGCAGAATAAACAAGATGGAATTTGAAAAGCATATAATATAGCCATAAGTATCTTGAAACGACTACTGCTGAAAGTTAAAGGAGAAGGTGTCAAAGCAGGACTACAGCTGAACATCAAGAGGACAAAAGTAATGACTTCAGGAGAATTACTCAACTTTAAGGCTGACAATGGCCCTTACCTGGATGGCCCAGGCTAGCCTGATCTCCTCAGATCTCAGAAGCTAAGCAGGTCAGCCCTGGTTAGTATTTGGATGGGAGACCACCAAGGAAGACCAGGGTTGCTATACAGAGGAAGGCACTGGCAAACCACCTCTGTTAGTCTCTTGCCTTGAAAACCCCATAAGGAGTCGCCATAAGTCGGCTGCGACTTGACGGCACTTTGCACACACACAAGGTTGACAATAGGAAACTGAAATTGTTCAAGCCTTTCTATTCCTTGGCTCCATCATCAACCAAAAGGGAGACTGCAGCCAAGAAATCAGACGAAGATTGAGACTGGGCAGGGGAGCCATGAAGGAGCTAGAAAAGATTCTTAAGTGTAAGAATGTGTCACTGGCAACCAAGATCAAGTTAACGTATGCCATAGTATTCCCTATGGGTTTATGGGTGTGAAAGCTGGACAATGAAGAACGCTAATAGGAAGAAAGTAGATTCTTTTGAAACGTGGTGTTGGAGGAGAGTATTTCAGATACCGTGGACTGCCAAAAAACAAATCAGTGGGTTATAGATCAAATCAAGCCTGAACTGACCCCAGAAGCTAAAATGACTAAACTGAGGCTGTTGTACTTTGGTCACATTATGAGAAGACAAGAGTCACTGGAAAAGACAATCATGCTAGGAAAAGTTGAAGGCAGCAGAAAAAGAGGAAGACTCAACAAGAGATGGATTGATTCTATAAAGGAAGCCACAGCCCTCAATTTGCAAGATCTGAGCAAGGCTGTTAAGGATAGGACGTTTTGGAGGACACTGAACCATAGGGTCGCCATGAGTTGGAAGCAACTTGATGGCACATAACACACACACATCTCAGAAAAGCTCCCAGGAAACTATTTGATAATATCTCTTAGCTCTTTCAATTTAATTCATAGTGAACTTAACAAATCTAAATAAGACATAGGAGATCATTAATAGGCTAGCTAGTTTGACATAACCTCTGTATTCATTTGAATCCTATATCCACATTGTTCATCTTTCATATAGGAATTGGGCTGGATCCAGCCAGTTTTTCTGATGATGAAAAGGGTAATATGGGTCCCCTTTGTCCTTAAAAAAGACTATGCTGGGGATCATGGGACCTGCATGGACAAAAACCATGTGGAACTAAAGTTGTCGTAAGGAGAATTGGATGAATCTGAGCAAAAAAAACAAAACCCTGGCTGGATCCACAAATACACACCCTTTTAAAAATACAAAGTACAATATACAGGCCCCTTTTACAAGGCAATAAATGCAATTGCCCCAAGTCTCACACCAACATTTTATTTATTTAAGAATCTTTTAAGCATGCCATTGTGTCAAACAGACATTGTCAACATTAACAATAAAATCATATAAAAATAAAAACATCAATCAAAATAAAGCAAAAGAGAAACCCAGATAGCAAGGACTAGCCAATTAACAGAAGCCAAAAATCAGCCTACATTATACAGTCTCTGGAACAATCGTGTTTGGATGGCACCCAACACCATGTAATCTAATTAAGTCTGAAACAACTCATTTTTAAAAAGCTATCAGCTGCAGACTTTGAGTCTCTTCCAATATGCCTTGAAACATCTTTTATTTCCCCTATTTTTTATACTATATATCCATCCTGATAAAATTTTCCGGGTAACTTGAAAGCATACACAATATTTTGGTAAGTCTTTCATGTTTTGACAGTACACCGAAAAGTAAGAAAACTTGGGGTCATACAAGCATTCCTTGGGAGGGCATTCTAGAGCCTAGAAGCTACAACAGAAAACCCCCTTCCTGACCTCCTGTAACTCAGTGGAAGGTTTCAAATCTTGATTTAAGAGTTTAGATATAAGAACCTAAGAAGAGCCCTGATGGATCAGACCAGTGGTCTATCTAATCCAGCATCCTGTTTCACACAACGGACAACCAGTTGCCCTGGAGGGCCAACAGACATAGAAGCCAAGGCCTTCCCCAAACATTGCCTCCTAGCACTCGTATTCAGGGGTATACTGCTTCTCGATGGGCAGTTTTCCTTTAGTTACCATGGCTAATAGCCATTGATGGACCAATCTTCCATGAACCTGTCTAATTCCCTCGTCAAGCCATCACTGCTCATGGCCATCACTATGACCACTGGCAGTGAATTCCACAATGTAATCACTCATTGAGTAAAGAAATACCTTTGGCTCAGGCAACATACTGCTTTGAAGTCAAAGCCAGGACCTTGAATTACATCCATAATCAGATTAGTAACTAGTGAGGATGGAACGGTACCAGAATTATATTCTCCTTACAACGAGCACCACTTGCATTTTTAACAGCTACACCAACTATAGTTTCCGAGCACTCCTCAAAGGCAGCCCCATGTTGAGCACATTACCTATTACTATGGCATGAGAAACAGTGGCATGTCAAATTGACAACTTGGCCAATAGCCTAGATGGTGGGGCAATGGAGCACTCACCTCAGCTAATAGAAGTCAGGAATACTTATTGGCACTTCAAGCATTGATACCAAGTTTTAAGAATTGCACTAACGTGAGGTATCAAACAGAAAAATCACCAAACTGCATCATGGGTTGATAATTTCCTTTTGCCATTAACTAATTTAAACAATTCAATCCTATGCACATTTATTTGAACTCAGTGGAACTTACTTTTGAGTAAGCATGCATGGAATTAGGTTATCTGCCTGCTACTGGTCAAAAGTCAAGTAAAGGGGCAAAACACTTGGCTTCTTGGCACCTAACTGTAAACATCCAGGCATCAGGAAATATCTGACATTCGAGGCTTTGCAGAAACAATCCTGAAGCACCGAATGCAGTTAATATAGATATATATGACAGTGATTCCAAAAGATATTCAGGCTTGGATTGGTCAAAAATCTAGGGGAGGAATGGGTGTGTGTGTTTGAGGTTTAAAGCCATTGAGAAAAGAGCTATTCTTGCTATATAACCTTACTTAGGCAAAAAGGCACCTCAGAAATCATCAAAGGATAAACAGAAGAATGATTCAAAGGTATAGTGGCGTGAAGCTATTTATAAACTAAAAACTGTAACCTATAATCTTGAACTGTGACCCATGGTGGCAAAAATATTGTACTGAAATTGATTTGACCATCTTGGGGAAGGGGAAAGGCAATTTGTTTTCTGTTTCAAACGCCAAAATGTCTAGGACTATCTCTGGTGATGTGGTCTACAAAGTGATTCTTCTGCAGTGGAAAAAGGCTTTCTTGATCCACCATCACAGAGTGTCTCTGTCTTCCAAAGCTACTCCATTGCACAAATCAGGAAGGAGACAACACTAGCTAGCAAGCCATTTCCTCCCAGCTCCCAGTAAACTCCATAATCAGTCATCCCAATTAAGTCTATATGGTTCCTGTGGGGAACCTCCTTCTGCCAAAACCTAAGATGGAATTTTCTTATTATCACCAAGTTTATTTTAAAACATGCCAGAAAACAGATCCAAAGTTAAAAATAAAAGTGGGGCAAGAGCTATTAAAAGAAACCTTTATAAATCTTCATCTGACAGTTAACGTTTGAACCAACATGCTTCTTTGTCATTTTAACGTCCTAATGCTGGCTTCAAAAACTTGTTGGCCAAAAATATATTTAACTGATACCAGTTTGTTGCTTTTTATAGAATTTTCCATGGAATAGCAGCAGCTGTATTTTACAAGTTCAACACTGCTGATCATTTGGCTTCTGTAGTACCCAGATGAGGCAATGCTTTCTGATTCTGCTCCAAACATTCGTTATCAATATCAGGTCACATATTTTAAAAGTGATATAATTTCTGTGAGGTGATGGGGTTAACAGGTGACTTCCAGCCAGGGTATTTCCTCTTACCTCCCAAGAAGGAAAGGTTGTGCCTACCAGGTACTATTAGGGTTGCCAGCTCTGAACTGTGCAACCCCTGGAGATTTTGGGGCTGGAGCCTGAGGAGGGTGGTGTTTGGGGAGGGGAGGGACTTTAATAGGGTATAATGCCATAGAGTCTACCTTCCAACGTGGCCATTTTCTCCAGGCGAACTGATCTCTGTTGCCTGAGATCTCCAGCCACCCCTTGGAGATTAGTACCAGATGATATATATACACAAAGTGCAAATTTTATAAGCTACTGAGATGAAACAAGGACCATATACATGATACATACAAAGCACAAATATATACAATATGTACAATCTGCATAAAGCAGAAATGATTCCAAAGGTCTCAACAGAGTACCAGGTAAGTATTAGTATTGTAATCTTTGTGTATAAAGGCCATTATAATTATATGGCCTTTATACACAAAGATTACAATACTAATACTTACCTGGTACTCTGTTGAGACCTTTGGAATCATTTCTGCTTTATGCAGATTGTACATATTGTATATATTTGTGCTTTGTATGTGTCATGTATATGGTCCTTGTTTCATCTCAGTAGCTTATAAAATTTGCACTTTGTGTATATATATCATCCTGTACTGCTTTCCTAACCTCGTGGTATTAGTACAGCGGTGCCTTTTTTCTCCCCACCCCTTGGAGATTGGCAGCCCTGGGTACCATTGTCATCGAGGGCCTAAGTGTACCATTATCAACCAGCAGGGAGAGGGGTAAACTGAGTCAGGAATCTTGCGCCAGAATACAAGGAGCTGCATCTCACTGAAACCTCCTTTAAGTTTTCTGTTTAGTAACAGAAAGTATGAGCATATGGCTGTGCAGGGGCAGCCAATATGGGATAGGCTTCCAGGAACAGAGGGTTCTATAACCAGGAGGACCTAACAGTTATTGATATTTATTGAGGACGTAGACAATCTAGTTTTTCTTTGTAACTGATATTCTATACACTGATGAC
This sequence comes from Euleptes europaea, assembly GCF_029931775.1. NCBI lineage: Eukaryota > Metazoa > Chordata > Lepidosauria > Squamata > Sphaerodactylidae > Euleptes > Euleptes europaea. The sequence goes on from NC_079322.1 coordinate 54,683,046, forward strand.
GGTTAGCTCTGAATAATAATCTGCCTGGCTGAGCTGCTGGAGGCGGCCACAAACTACAATATAGTAAGGCTGCTTCTGTTGCCGTGGTTACTCCCATGCTAGCAAGAGAACGTCTGAAGACCACATGAGGTTACTATAATGCTGTTCTCAATCCTGGTAGACTGCTTTTTGCTCTCTGCCGTCTATTGTGTCTAGGAGGAGCTCTTCAGATATGAAGCTTTGGCATACCACTACTTATATGGAATTGTATTTTTGATTCCGTTTTCCAAAGCCCAGCAGCAAATTTCTGAGGAAAATCTATTTAAATGTTTTCATTTTTGGGCACAACACAGGGCCTGGGGTTTGCAGTCTTAAGGCTGCCTAATCACTCAGCAACAATTTACACGTTCAAGCTAGTCCTCTCCCTCCCCTGTGTCACCTGTCTCCAAACTGCAGAGTATCAAGCGGCTTGCCCAGAGAGACATTTCACTGCCATTTTGACAAATGGGGAAACTGCCCACTATATCAGCAGAAATGGCTGCAAACTGCCTTCTTGTACTGGCTGGTTTACACTAAGGTGGTCTTCCCATAGTCCCACATACAGGAAGGACCATGAAGGGCTGCTATGTTTAGTTGACTGGCATGCTCTTCGATTAAAAATCTTTTGATCTACTAAGAAGGTAGCCCCAATCCTCAAAAAATAATGTTCATCATTCAGTACCTGAAGGTACAAAACAACCTGTAGGTGGCAGGCACCATACTGGAAGAGGCATTCCCTCTTCTTCTCATTCAGGAGGAAATACGTCACGAAGAAATGCCTGCTGCAACATCTAGAAATAAAGGATGTGGGGTGTTTTTAGGGTTCCCAACCTCTAGGTACTAGCTGGTGATCTTTTGCTATTACAACTGATCTCCAGCCGATAGAGATAAGTTCCCTTGGAGAAAATGGCCGCTTTGGCAATTGGACTCTATGGCATTGAAGTCCCTCCCCTCCCCAAACCCCACCCTCCTCAGGCTCCGCCCCAAAAATCTCCAGGAGCTGGCAGAGCTGTCACAGGCAGTCAGTCATATTTATCTGTTTAAAACCAAAGACCATTTATAAATACAAAAATGAACAAAAGCAAGATGCTCAAAAGGTGGGAAACATTAATGGGTTCATATTAAGATTTATTTGACTACTCCAAAGTAATAAGTGTATTTACATTATTTCTGTGCAATTTAATGCATTTAATTGCATATAAAATTTAAATGCATATAAAATGATAAATTGACTGAGAAATATAGTTAATCAGCTAAGATTTGTTGAGCTGGGTTACAGCTCCTTAAAAAGAGGCTGCTTCTGCTGTGCTAATGATTGCATATCTCAAACAGCTATATTGCTTGCGCTCTGTAAAAGAAGACTGAACCCCCTGACTAGCAATGTCTTTCCCATAGGGCCTTGCAAACAGCTGAGTGGGCTGCACCCCCTGCTAGCACATGTGGGCAGCTACCAAGGACTTCTGCTGCATACCACTACCCCCAAAGGAATTTCAGGTGCAAGTCAGTGACTCAAACTATATTTTTCAGGAATCCAGACAGAAGCTCACAGCTCTCAAAGTGGAAGGCACTCCCTAAAGAGAGATTTGTATTTGTTGCAGAAACCTTGAGCAAAACTAAGCAGCAAGAGAGAAAAACAGAAAGACAAAAAAAAAAAAAAAAAAAGGCAACAGGGAGGGGAGATAAAACCAATCTAGAGGCACAAATGAATGTTAGATAAAATAACAGCTATGGTTTGACCTGGTTAAAAAAGTCACGGCTCGTGAATCAGCCACACGTAAACCCACAAGGCAAAACCCAGCAGAGGTCCAGCACTTTCAAGCCCCACAGATTTCAGCAGGTAAATGCAAGTCTTTGTTTTAACATCATGTCACAAGTTTAAATCCTAAATATATACAACTGTTGTAAGTTATTACTCCTGTCTTTCATTCAATCTGTGTTGTCTTTATTCTACTCACTGATCAATATTTAAAACCCATTATCACATTAGTACACGTGCTTTTGGATGCTGAGCACATGGGCTCCAAATCCACTTTCCTTCATGCTGAGAGCCAGCAGTTGTCCGTCCACCTTTAGTAGTGGGCCATGTAGTGAGGTGGCAGGGTAATGTATGCAGAACTAGAAATCCATCCTGTTCTGCACACAAGGGTTCAAAACACAGACGTGTTACACTTTATGGGAGAAATCATAGCTCTGTGGTAGACAGGGTTGCCAACCTCCAGGTGGTGGCGGGAGATCTCCTCCTATTACAACTGATCTCCAGGCAACAGAGATCAGTTCACCTGGAGAAAATGGCCACTTTGGAAGGTGGATTCTATGGCATTACATACCCCATTCAAGTCTCTTACCTCCTTAAATCTTGCCCTCCTCAGGCTTCACAACCAAAATCTCCAGGTATTTTCCAACAAAGAGCTGGCAACCCTAGCGGTAGATCTTATGTCATGCATGCAGACTTTCCTAGTTAAAAGGATATAAGGCAACAGGGCTGCCTGATATACAGGGAGCTGGTATTAATTCAGAGTACTGGGAAGGGTAGAGAGCTCTGACCTTGTATAAGTAAGGTTTTTTTTTTGGTCTTAAGATCTTCCAGGGCTTCTCTAGCCATTTACAATATAGGCTTTAAAATATATATAAATATATCTCTGTTCTATCTTCCACTTTTCATCAGAGTGGACACTACTGATTGAACTGATTGGTAATTAAGTAGCAGTGAGTTTTTAATAAATAAACAATGACTGGACAAACCAATGATGCAATGAAAGAAGCCACAGGGAAAAGCACAACATTAGGTTTCTGACTACAAAATAATCTAATTACTTTATGTTTGGGGAAAATTGATACAAGCAAACTGCCAATAACAGCTAAGCCAGTATTCTTGGTTTATGCATTAGAATCTATCATGAAATCTTACAAATAGGGATTTTAAATCCCAACATATTCTAGAGCCAGTTTAAACATTTGGAAGGACAAAAGTGAACAGATGGTATAGCCCTCCATGTGACTTTACCACTGCAGAATGCATTAGGAATTACTGGTGGAATTATTACCCTTTGAAAATCCTGCAAGTGAAAAGCTAACATGCCAATGGTTATGTGAATGTACAAGATGATGTTGATGGAGAGCTAATGACTCACCCTGTTGCCAAGATGATACGGACTTGTGAAGACTATACCACATCATCCCTTAATGTTTGATGGCTACTGATGACTCTGATGATAGGCAACACAATGAAGTAAATAAAATTAGCCGGGTTCTTTGGCGAGGTGAAGGGGGGCAGGAGTTGCAAAGGTACAAAATCATGTAAAGCTAGCCTTTACTTCTATCATTAGGTTCATTTAAGTCTTGTTTTGTTCAATTATACAGCTGCACCATTTCTCTAATTTTGTAATCCAGTTTTGTTTCATTGTTGACAGCATGTGTTACACAGCTCTCTTAATGGGGTACTGCGTCTGGAGTCTCAATGAGAAAGGTGGGCTGTAAATGAAGAAAATGAATAAATTTCAAGTAAAGACGCTCAAGCCTGAAGGAATGAAAATAAAGTAGTTGCATGCTTCATTACAAATATTTATTTCTCTTTTCCTGGCGCTTCGAAGTCATTTTCCTGATGCAGAATTAACATTAGGGTAATATTTATTTCTCTTTAACTGTCATTTTAAACAAGTTCAAAACAAAGAACTAATCTGAGATGTGCCAAATGTTTTTATTAAGAGTTATATTTATCATGAGAAGGTTGGTTGACCTTTTGCCTGATTAGCACGAAAATGCTTTCGTCACAAGGCAGCATTTGTTTAAAGTAGGAGGCTATCAGAGGAGAACACGTTTCAAAAGTTCAAGACTAGAGGCTTCCCCTCTCAAATTCCCAGGGGATCTAACCTTTGTTTTGAAGTTACTAGGCAACACAAGAAATAAGCATACATGGTCCCAAGCTGTCTATTTGTTACTCTCTTCCCCATTCTCTGAGTGTTGTTGTGTCTCTATGCATGGCCTGTGGCCGGTTGGACACTTTTGGACACTGCTGCTATATTATAGCAAAAATCCAGTGGTTCAGCAAGACAAAAACTAATGCAGTGTCTTTCAGGATTCTGATAACGAGGGGCATCACAATCACACATGCAGTTCTGAAATGCGATCTGTATGATTTTTGCTAGACAAAAAGATTCCTTCCCAGAGAGTAATTGCTTTATTTATTACTAAAATCTAAGCTGAACTTTATATTTTTCTCCTTTGTCACTGCTGTCATTTTAGTCTACTTCTCCATTGTATGCGCAAATTACCTGTCTAATACTGAACAAAGGAACGCATCTCTTTTCTGTACTTAGTAATTCTAATTACATCTGAAGGAGGATGGAAGGCAAATTATACACACAGGTAGTTTCCTTTGTTTTAGCTCCCTATACTGCCTTTATTTTTTTTTTTAAAGGAATAGCAGAAGGAACTCAAGAAACATTATATATTATTCTGAAAATTACTACTTTATGGTAGGTGCAAAACCTGCTGGTTCTTTTTCTAATGAAAAACAGAAAAAATATATATGCAAAGGTTTTTTAAAGCCTAAAGTTCTTTACCATCCAAATTCAAATGTTACAGCCCTTTACCCAGACATTATTTTAATTTGAATCTAAAACTACAGAAGAAGTACAGCTTACTGGTAGAGCATCCATTTTGCATGTCACCAGGTCAACTCCTGGTAACTCCTATTTTAAAAAGGGGGTACCCCAAATGTATGATGATAGTTATAGTCGGGAAAATATACAATAATGGATTTTATATAAGAACACTCCAATGGTTTGTAATTTTTATCCACATGTACTAAATATTTGTTCTTTTCAGCAGATGTTTTACTGTTACTTGCATAAGGTTTATGCATATACATTTGTTGCCAGCTAGGTAATCGATAAATTCACTGGGCAACTTGACACTGACATTTTAGTCTTATTTGCGTTGCTTGTTTTATTATTTATTTTAAAGTGAATATTATATCTTTCTTTTCCAGAGGGGAAGCTACACTCATCTGTTGCAGCGAAACCAAACAGGAGTCTTGTGGCACCTTAAAAACTAACATTTGGTCAAACTGATTTTTCTGTAGGCCTTGGTCTTGGAGCAGGATCATATGAGAAGGCTGTCCAGGTAGGGCTGAATATGAATTCCCTTTATGCAGAGACTTACTACTAAAGCTGCTGCCCATTTCAGAGCCTGCACGGCTCAATGGCTGTTCTTGTGTAGCTGTTGCTGAAGGAGGAGAAGGGCAGGCCCTTTTGCCTTGCTGCCAGGGAATGAATGCCTCTGTTTCTCCCTGCAGCATCTTACGGAGCAGACAAGGAAGCCACTGAGGCCATTGCTATGGCTGAGCAGAGGGCTTGGAAAAACAGAAAGTGAAAACAGTAGAAAAGAAGCACCCTTTCTCACTCACTTTTGGGCAAAGAAGAGCAGGAACACACAAAAAGAAACAACCTAAGAGCTCAATGAAGTAATGTTCAGCTCTTTCCTTGCCCTGCTCTCAGGAAGAGTCAGAAGGACGGTGGGAACTTCCCTCCCCAATGGAGACAGAAGGAACAATGCACTTCCTGCCTCCAGGGATTGTGGGGAGAAGAGTATCCAACTGTCAGAGGGTCCTCCTCTCTTCAAGTGCAAAAAGCATTAAAACAATGAGATAAAAAAGTACGATACCAAGGTTGAAGAAAGCTCTCCTTAGCCCTATGAGAGGTCCTGCCAGACACAATAACGCATAACTCCCATTGAAAACAATGGAATGTAGATAATTAACGGTGGGTGTAAGTCACATTGGTTTCAGTGCAGCTTAGACATGTCTACCGTTTGCTAAGATACACTACTCACCACCAGTACTCTCTTCCTAACGGTTGTGTTCCATGTGGTAGTGTTCTGCGTTCACTGGCTCACTTTAGACAACATGTTAAACCACTGTTTGTGCTAACCGTAACTTAAAACTTAAGCAAAACTATAAATAGAGAGCATTTCTATTTTTCTTTTCCATTCCCCAGCATTCAGCTGATTAAATTTGTATGTTCACTCCTTCCTCCATGGTGCAAAAGCCTCTGGAGGCAAAGTGATGGCCATAATTATGGTATCACAATTCAAGCACTTCAAATTCATTTCAATACAAGGTTTCCAATTCTGGTTTGCAAGCCAATCACAAGCTAAAGTTTGCCAATTCAGACTGTCTTATCCATATTTTGGGGTGACATCTGTATCAAGCCTCTGTGTCTTTCTTTGGCAGATGGCCCAGCTATAATCGATATTATGCAAATGCAGGTTTTTAAATTCTGTTCAGCAATGAAATTAACTGAAATGTCTGCATTCCTTGCTCTTACTCTTTTCCAGATACACGGCAATAAAAAAACACAACCCCAAAGCTGATCTTTAACTTTCCACACTATGTCATGTCTGCGTCTATGCAATTATATGTGTGTCCTTTACAATGTATGTAGCTGCTGCTCATTTTGGGTATCTGTCATTTCTATAGCAACACAAAGCTAATTCTTTCGAAGCGATTATACCATAGTCTTTGGAGAGGGTAGGGTTTGTTTGTTTTTTAATTCTGCGAGAAGCATTTAACCTTGGCATTGTTTCTAAAGCAGTAGAGGTTGTCTAAAGCAAACTATCAGAGGTCTCTTAAATAGCATCCAAAAATAATAAGCTGCATGAACTAGAGGCCTAATTTCCTTTCTGTAGCTTGGAAAACAATACTTGCATAACGAGCAACCTGATCTGTTGTTCACCATGAGGCTCTGTGCAGCCAATAATTTAGCTATACTGCAGATACACCGACTGGATTAAACTCTAGCCATCAAGAACACAAAAACAGTTTGCGTGCTATAGATCCCTGTCGTTATCTTTTGTTGCTGCCCTTTGCTTCAGTTGTCCCCTTCCACAACCACTTTTCCTTGGACATTTGTGCACCTTAAAGTTGGGTGCATCTGTTAAAAGTTCTTGAGCTGAAAACGGACAATTGAAAGGAGTCTGGGAGAGACATCACTTCTCAGGGTATGCAGGAATATTTCTGTTATCCTATGATAGCTCAGATCAATTATAGGTTGGAAGTTTCTTTGAAACAGCACAAACATCTGCAAATTGTACATACTCTACACACCATCAGCAGCAATGCTTCTGAAAAAGAAAAACAGTCACCTATCCTCACTTTGGCACAAGGGCATCATACAGCAGGTCAGAGGGAATAGAGACTGGGTGCCATTCTAGGCAGGACTACTCAGAATCCTATTGCACTGTTGGTCCAGCCTCTTTATGAAGTTCATTCTGGACAGCATGTCCACAAAATCCTTCATACTCCCTCCCCTGCTCTTCTCACCACAGGAGGAAGCAGTGTGCCACCCTGAGGTCCTCTCCTGATCTCTCCTGTGAGAATCCTGGGGAACGGAAAGTAATAGCTGACATTTGTAGGTTACACACATTTAACAGCGAGCTACTAACTACACACATTGATTCCAAATGTCAAATATAATTCCAGCACTTACCAAGATTCAGTCTCAAACCCTTAGTGCTGAAGGAGTGTAGATGAGGAGCACCTTGCTTTGTAAAGCTAAAAATAATCCCTTAAGGCACTCTTCTGCCTGACACATTACAATCAGTTTGAATTAATATATGGTTGGTTTCAATTTATTCAGGGGAGACACGGAATGGTCCCTCCACACAGAACTCAGCAAACAAAGCAATGTCCAGGATGTATGCTAACTAAGTGTTCAGGGAAAGGCGGAAGCAAGCTAAAAATGGTACACAAGAAACGGCACTTAATTTAAATTAGAAACAAAAGCCGCACAAAAGCAAAGCAAAAGTTTCCTTTCCTATCGAGGGTCAAGGAAACCAAGCAATGCCAAATCCTCTGACGGATGCTAAATTATATCTCATTCTCACAAATGTGCTCCCCTATCACTAAAGCTCCACACAAAGCCAACAACTTCTGCTGGCCAGAACAACAAACTTCTTTAATGGGACCCCTGGTGGGAAATGTCACATTTTATTCAACTGTAGGCAACCAAGGGTGGAAGTAGCACATGGGACAAAATTTGCTGAATCGAATGATTCTCAAAGTGCAAAGAGGAGCTTCTGAAGCAAGAGTCAGGACAGATAAGAACTCTTCCCTGACCACAACTGGAGTATGTTTTGACTGAGCCAGGAGACCAAAACACACCAAGGATTCCCAACTAGCGCAGTGGTTATTAGAATGCTGGACTCTGCCATGGAAGCTTGCTGGGTGATCTACAACAAGTTACATACTCTCAGTCTAACCTACCTCACACAGTTGCTGTGAGGATAAAATGGAAAAGGGGAGAATGTTAGAAGCCACTTTGGTTCCCCACTGGGGAGGAGCTGTGGCTCAGGTCCCAGGTTCAAGCCCCAGCATCTCCAGTTAAAAGGATCAGGTTGTAGGCGAAGTGAAAGACCTTGACCTGAGATCCTGGAGAGCCACTTCCAGTCTGGGTAGACGATATTGACCTTGATGGCCCAACAGTCTGATTCAGTATAAAACAGCTTCATATGTACATATAAGCTATCAAATAAAATAAAATTAAGTAGAAAATAAAATTAAAATTTCATCGGATCACGCAAAGGCAAGACCGTTCACCCCACTAGCCCCCAACAAATCAGTTTATTCCGTTTCAATCATGATGGGCCATAAGAAGAGACTAGGTACATTGCAAAAGATGCAACCAAAGCAATGACTTCAAATGACTTTTGCAAGTGAGCCAAGTCACACACTGCAGAAATGGACCCAAAATTCTACAGGATGCCAAAGTCTGAGGTATTTTTCTGCAGCTGAACACAATGGTATCAAAAGGCCCCTAAACGATGTCATGGAGGGTGCAAGGAACTGAACTCTAGTCTAGGTGGCACACAAAACAATCCAGGAAAAACCCATTTTTCCAGCAGACTGTGCATCCCAGAGAGGAAACAGTGACAAAAGTATGTGAGCAGGAAATGGGGGGGAAAACAAGGCAAAAGGCCAGTGATGAGCTTCTATCAAACACGGGAAATGATTTAAAATGTGAAATAAAGCTTGTGAATTTCACTGTTACAGGAAACTCAGCAGGATACCCACAGGTCTCTATAGCTATATCAACATCCCATGCTGATGGATGGGAGAATATTTCAGGCTTTGAGTCAAAGGCATGACTATTCATGCTGTATATGCATTTCTCTGTTTGCCATTCTCAATACAAGCAATTACTGCTGAATAGAATGTGAAAATGTATCTCCATCTCAAGGATAAACTTAAAAATGTCTCCAGGGCGTAATTATGTTGTTTAATTTTATTAATTATTCAAAAGGTACCACTGCTTTAGTTTACATCCAAGGCAGTAAGTTTTGTTTGTATTGCCTTGTTCTTGCTTGGAGCAACATGGCATACAGACAAGAGGCTGGTGAAGTAAAGCAATCCATATGCATTTTCCTTCTTTTGTGCAATTTCTCACTTCTAAGGGCACTGACATGAAAGTAAGACTCACTGATCTCAGTGGAATTTCCCTGGCTGTTAGCTGCAGACACCCCCCCCTTCCATGACTCCCCTGAACTCCCTCTAATCCTTGGGTCCTAAGCAGCCAGAGATATAAGAGTCGTCATCTTATACTAAATCAGGAAACAGGACTGCGTGCAATTAAGTGCCACTTCGGGGTCAGGAAGGAATTTTCCTCTGGGCCAGATTGGCCCAGGGATCCTGGAGGTTTTCTGCCCTCCTCTGGGCACAGAGCAGGGTCACTGGGGGAGTGGGGGGGGGGGTAGCTGTGAATTTCCTCAATTATGCAGGGAGTTGGACTAGATGACCCTTGGGGTCCCTTCCAGCTCTATGCTTCTGTTTCATCTCCTGATGAGAGAACCAACTTCCTGTGGGGAAACCGTCACCTGCCCCAAACAAGGATCCATTCTGTGACTCTACTGAATCTCCCCACCTTCAGGCAAAAATGAACAACTGGTGTTTGCAGGACAGTCATTTTTACATTCCCTGCCCATCAAGAGCACCTTGTATTATACACCTGCCCTGTAACCTAATCAGACCATTTACCAACAAGATTGCCTCATTCCCTGCCCCATTAACATCCTCTTTGAAGTAACGTAAGTACCCTGGAAATCTGGCTCCTGCCACTGCCAGAAAAGGGCACGAACCTTTGCTACACAAAGACGCACTTATGCCAGCATTTTCAGTCCAGTCAGACTCCAAGGTTGTTCCTCCACCGTGATAGGAAAAGGCTCCATTTCACCCAGGCTCTTTCCATGTCACTTTAGAACTCTGATACCCTGCTCATGCTACAGGAACCAGGCAGCATGTGAATCTTTCTCTCTCTTGTTGAACCTTACTCTGCTCATCTGTGTTACCTTTCCCCTCCCTTCCCCAGCCCTCCTTGGCCTAAGCTCAGCTTCCCACATCCCCATTCTGGCAACCCCCTCCTTTAAGCCCTTCTCAGCACAACTTCGAACCCCACTCTCACCTCTACTTCCCTCACCCGCAGTATCCCTTTCTCTCCTTCTCTTTCCCCCTCCTTCCTACCCAGCTTCCTTCCTGGGACACTAGCCACACGCTTACCTCATGGGTGGCTCTATATGGGTGGATACATCTAGCTTGATGGGACCATTTCCACTAGGAACTGTTTAAATTGCTTGTTCCCCTATTATGTGCTTGGACTCCCTGATTCATTGGCTCTTAGCATATTCCCCAGTCTCAGAGTATATTACTGCATGGCCTTTTAGCCTGTCTTCCAGTCTTCCAGAATGTTAAATAAAAATCAAGTCTAGTTCAAATCAATGTTGCATCTTTCTCTTTCCCACTGCCCCCTGCATAACTACATCCCAAATATTGCTCCCAAGATTGCACTTAAGTATATATAGACCAGGATACCTTGGCTGGGTTCAGAAATGCACAAGCAAAGGTCATGCATGTATATCCTCTCTAGTCCATTGGGTGCTATCATCACAGGGGAAAGGAAATTCACACAACCATTTTGGTACATGACATCTCCAGTCAATCCTGTGCTGATTCAAATTATGACACACCAATTATGGAACCATACTATCATATACTGAATTCAGGTTTGGAATACACATTCGCTTTTAGTTTTGATCAAGATGTGGGGCCACTACACAGTGCCGGTAGCCTCCGCTTTGCATGCAAAAGGCCCTGTGTTCAATCTAGTTACAAGGATCAGACAGTAAGTGATGTGAAAGGCCCCAAAGAGCTGCTGTCAGTCAGAGTAGACAATACTGACCTTGACAGACCAATGGCCTGACTCAGTAGAAAACCACTTCATGTACTTTTCTTTATTTAGGACAGAACGTGGTAAGCAAAACTCACTACTTAAAGACAAAGACATAAATAATTGCTAGGAAGGAACGTTTAGCTGCTGGGTGAACTCTCTTTCTAGTTTAGAGAAGTAGTGGAAAAATCTCCAAGCGCAGGCCAATGCCCACGATCCAGCCCGGGAGTGGCTACAGGCATTAGGACAATTTTGGTCTATAGTAAGCATCTGTCTGCACTTTTTAGTTTGTTCTTAAGCTTATAGAAAATACTTGGCAAGCAGAGGAACCTTGTAAAAGAATAGGATTTTGCCTCCTATTTTATTGCTGCTGTGTGCATTTTTTATGCAATAATAAAGCTTCAGTGTCTTGGAACAGAAATAAATATGAACATCTTGAGCCATGGAAAATCAGAGCTTGACTTAGGGGGAAGGGATATGGGAAAGCAGAATGATTAAGCTCATGATGAACTAAGTTACACTTTTCCTAGCAAAACCACAAGCTGGTGATCTTGGTTAATGTTAAACCACAGTGAAAAGAAACACATTTTTCTGCATTAAACATTTGGAAACTGGCTTAGATTGGGAGGCACTCAAACTTTAAATAGCTGAGAAATCTAAACAAAAATGACTAAAGATCTGGGGCAAATGAAAGACTAACAAATTCATTGTGGTATGAACACTGTAGAATAGGGTCTATGTCATCAGCTGTAAGTCAAGGCCTAAATAATTGGCAGGTTATTATCTCATGAAAGAGAAATAGCCTTGCACAGAAACACAACATATGAGAAATCCAATGCATTATTTTTAAAAGATTTAAATGTGACCTATGCCACTGGTGAATAAGGTGCTAAAGGAAAATCCAAGTTTAGCCTTGTTGGCATTCATCTGTATGAGCTGGAACGAAGATTCCAATAAATACCACAGGGGTGAGTCCATCTCATTCAGCTGCACCAAATGAATGCCTCTGACTGCTGTGTAGTTTGTTTATTTTTAATACTCAGAAAGGAACGATATGTACGGAGAGGACCTTAAGCATTACATTCTGAGCAGCGTTCATATGAAGGGACTTGGCCACTTTCCCCCTTCCTATCGCAGCTTCCTCTGCTTCCTCTAATCCTGCTCCTGAGGCTCAGTATGGGGGACCTGCAATGGGAGTGGGGAATCAGTAAAAATACTGCAGGAGCAGAATTACCTCTTGTGTGAGTGGGATGAAGCACAGATTGAATCTAGCCTGATGTCTTTAAGACATTGCAAAATATTTTAAGCTATATGTTAAACATTACAAAAGAGGCACCTTGTATCTGCTGGACCATCTGCTCTGCTATGACAGCCCCACTTAGGATTTTTAAAAGTCTTTTTTGAGCTGTCTTGTAAGCAAGTAAGATGTGTCTTTGCTTCTACCAGACAGGGTCCTGTGATGGCCCCTATTTGTTTGAATGACCTTCCTGAGGATGTCAGAAGTCATAAGAACATAAGAAAGCCCACGCTGGATCAGACCAAGGCCCATCAAGTCCTGCAGTCTGTTCACACAGTGGCCAATCAGGTGCCTCTAGGAAGCCCACAAACAAGGCAACTGCAGCAGCATTATCCTGCCTGTGTTCCACAGCACCTAATATATTAGGCATGCTCCTCTGATCCAGGAGAGAATAGGTATGCATCATGACTGGTATCCATTTTTACTAGTAGCCATGAATAGCCCTCTCCTCCATGAACATGTCCACTCCCCTCTTAAAGCCTTCCAAGTTGGCAGCCAACACCACATCCTGGGGCAGGAAGTTCCACAATTTAACATTCCCCACACTGTCAGCTTTTCGGAGATTATGTTTATATGATTCTTTAAAAAATAAATTAGGCTGGATCCATTTATAAGGCTGGGTGAAGAACTTTTTGAAGGATTTTTTCATTGTGACGACTCGTTATGAGTTTTATTGTGATTTTACATGACACTGTAACTGGATTTTCTCACAAAAGAACCCAAGGCAGGCTACAAGTGCTGTGAATAAATTGTAATATCATAATCACCCCAGTCTTTATTGCATCCGCAAATAAGCTATAGCAACATCACAACAATTCCAATAAACCGTAATAAAGCTGGTAGTGATCCTGATTTTTGGAGCAGCAATGAGGCAGAGAACAGTAGCCTTTCCAAAGCATGCTCTAAACTGCAAAATGAGAATGTGGTAGCCCGTGTACAGAGGGATACCACAGATCAGAACCATCACAGATAATTACCTCTCATCACTTCCTGTCTGTGTTACAAGTGGACATTGTGAATGAAGTGATGACGTATACACCTGAGGTCAACGACAAAAGATGCTTACCGAATTTTTGGTCAAACCTCCAAGCGGGCACGTGGGCATTGTGCTTCAAGTTGCTGTTGGTTGGGAGAGGCACTGTTACAAAGATGGGCCCATTCACTGGAACTGGAGTCCCATCAATTCTGAGTAAGTGAACACTAACTGCAGTGACAGGAGTAAGATCATACCTAGTGTTATTTCCTGTAAGCAAATGAATAAAGTTATGGAAACAGATAAAAGATAACGTTCCAAGTTAATTTAAACACACAGGCATATTACACAATCATCTACTGTACTTATTAACAAATACCTTCCTGTTACCCAAAGTTGACAGTCACCTGGATAGCATTTTGCAAATTCAAGATGCTTGATCCAGTTAGTTCCAACTTTTTTCCTCTCAACATTATTGACTTATACAGGGGTATGACTTTTATACTTCAAATTACCTAAGCCTGGTCAGACACTTCCAACAAAAGTATCACTAAAACCATGCCATGTTGTGGTTCTGCCACCTGAAGGTGTGCCCCATCAAAACCCTCTCAGGGGCAAGCCATAGAGAAGTGACAACAGTGACAACCTGTGACCAGTTTTTCAGCCATCCAGTGGGACAGCTTTTACTCCATCCACAAAGAACCCAGTTCATGAGCAGAAAGTGCTTCTATTTCCACATGAGTAGACTGCCCGTTTTTCCTTCCAGCTACATCCAATCTTCATAAGCAGTTTGGAGGGGGGCACATGAAGGTTTCATAGTGGAAAGAAAGGCTGGAAAAGCACTGATTGCTCATGTGGAGTTCCAAACACAGCCCTTTAGATCTTGGCCATAGAGTCCTTTGATAGTCTGGATCTATACAAACATTCCTTGCTTTTCTGAAATAATGTGTGGGAATACATGTATTAGAGGCAAACTTGTGGGTAGACACCATCAGCGGTAACATACTAATTTTATCACCCACTTTTCTACAGCTGGACAAGTTACCAGCTCCTGGCTTGTGTGAACAATCTCTTTCTCTTACAATTCATGGAGGTTTTCAAGAAAGAACCCTTCTGAACAGAGGGCAGTCCTCTTTCGAAGGATCTAAACAGGAACTGAATCTATACTCAACCATTTGTTTTCTTAATGTGAATAACTGTGTTCTATAATCTTGAAGAGGCAACAAATTATAATTGTTGACAGGAGGAATACAACTGTAACATTATGCACAGTCCTCTAAGGTTTCCTTACCCAGCAGGAGGAAATGGCAGCAGGAACACTGCATCCAGAGGAACAGCACCGCCCACCCTAATTTCTACAGCAATAGGGATGAATGTTTTGTACATGTTGCTGCAGACCCATTTATAGGGAATGGGGTGGGGTATGGGGGGAGAGAAGGAAGGTTGCACCTATGAAGTATAATACAAGATTCTCTCCCTCCCACACTTAGCTAGGGTTACCAACCTCCAGCTGGGGCCTGGAGACCTCCCAGAATTACAGTTGATCTCCAGATGACTGAGCTCAGTTCTTGGGGGGAAATGGCTGCTTCGGAGGGTTGACTTCATGGCATCATATCCCATAGAAGCCCATCCCCTCCCTAAACCCTGCTTTCCCCAGGCTCTACGCCAGATCTCCATGAATTTCCCAACTTACAGTTGGCAACCCTACTCTTGGCACTCTTAACATCATGGGAACGTGTTTAAAACAGTTTTTAAATCAATCCTATACAACTTATACACCAACTGTAGAACCACAGGAGGGCTATGTTCAGCTTTGGCCTATCATAAGATGCGCAGGTTTGCTATGAATGAAAACTCTACATATTCAAGGTATACTCATTATCTACATTGTAGTAAGCTAACTTTCCTGGCCGGATACTTTGCATAGTGTTGGTATATAAGCAGAGATTCCCTTTCCTTTTATATATCAAAATATAACTTCCCTGCCCATGAGGCCCTGCAAAGGCTTCCATCATTCATAGATGCTTGTTTGGCATCCACCAGGAGTCCAGTTGTATGGAATTCCCTGTCCACAGAAGCACATTTAGTCTCTTGCTTCCTTTTGCAACCAGATGACAATGTTTCCGCTCTGTCAAACTTCTAAGGATTAAGGGCACAGGTTGGAGTCTTTTGAGAGTCTAGCTTATTGGTTCTGCTACTGGTCTTCTGTTGTTGACTTTTATCTGGTTTTTTTGTGGCTTAATTTGCATAGATTTTAGCATTTTTTGAAATTTATTTTATAACCCACTGGAAACAACTCCTGGAAGGCAGTCTGTAACTCCTATAAATTATGTAAGCAAACAATTGGCTTGGAACTCACTGTGTTGAAGGCAGCAGACTAGACTGATTAACCTCTTGTTGGGTTTTTGGTTTGCCCATACCTGCAAAAAACATGGGGGTTGCCAAGCACCCTGGCAGTCCAAATCAGACACATGGTGAATGTTTTCACATGAGCAGGTCACATGTTTTGCAAGCCTGACTTAGTCTACCAACGAAGGCATTAGAACACTAATTTTAAAACGATAACCAAAGAGATTGATCAATGTGGCTTTTCTAGGATTTTTTGCCACCTTGACACCTTTTCTCTGTGAAAACTACTTTAAGTTGGCAACATCCTTTGTTGCTTTTAGTAATTGGGGTGGGGGAACTGATCAAGGTGGCATCAGCTATTTAAAAAAGCAATCAATATTAAAATTTACCGGTTCCATTGCCATCATATCCTTGTAAATAAGGAAAACTATCCACTTCCCAAGGTGAACTAGCTGAAGTAAGAAATGCTGTGAGGTCACTATAGCTGGTATTCTCTGGCAGCTTGAGAGCTCTCCTCTGAAAATGAACTCGGGGCTGAATCCGTGCACCTGGCAACAAACAAGTGAACACACACTAAATAAATCTGACAATATCCAATGACCCAGTAAATTCTTATCTACAGAGCATGTTTTTATAAACTGAAATGTGACTTTTGCTCAACACTGTGATACTTTTGCAATAAAAAGAACAGATCATTTCACATTTTCCTCATTAGATCAGATTTAGGAATGTTGTCAGATGCAGCCAACATCCATCATGAGCTTCAGAAATGCATTCGAGTGAAAGCTTAAAACAATAATAAGATAAGCGTAAGTTATGTGGGGCTTAATTCAGTTCACCTACTGAGGGTGCCCTTTTAGGCTGTTTCACCTTAAGGCTGTTTCTACCTATCAAAATTCTTCAACATACCATCAAGTCATCTGCACCTGTAACCAAGCTGTTTTTGGATGTCCCACCTCTTTGCAATTTAAAACTTTGTCCCTAGAAAAAAACCAGGTGAGATCCCAGGTTGAGCCCAGTCTCTTGAAGAAATGTCAACATGGTAACATGACAGTTCTATCTATCTAGGGCACGCTTTAGGCCAAAAGGCAGTTTCTGGGAACTGTAGTGACCACAGGTCCAATAGTATGGTTATCAAGATGTACCCCAGGCCTCCAAATGAGTCTCCTTCCGGAGCCAGCCACAGAGCTCAGTCCTGGTACATTCTTCAGTTAAGGAAGACAGCAGCTTCAAAGAGCCACTGGTCCTCTGATCCATTCAGTTTTTGAGAGTCGAGTGGACAAGCCCCAGGCATGCTGATCTGTACCCTACTGACCACTGGATCCTTCACAGCATGCAGGAGTCTCCACTGAGTCTGGGATTTTTTAACAAAACAGCAACTACTGTAGAACAAATCCACTTAGACAACAGCAAGATGGCTAGGTTCAGCTGTGGCGCTGAAGTAGCCAGCTCATTGTATTAGGGTCCCAGCTGAACAGCCCCTTTAGGGACAGATATTACACTGCTGAATACTCAACCAATAATGAAACTTTTATTCAACGCCTCTGAATGTTATCAGAAGAGATTTTGAGTCCTGAAAGGGTTATAGTCAGCATCATGTAGGATCTATCATTTTTGTTCTGTTTAGACATCTGCTTATGAAGCCAAAGGATCTCTCCAGAAATCCGTACTATTAACAAAGGTTTCCAACAAACACAGCAAGGCCCGTCTGCAAGCTTTTCCATAATGTGCAAGCGAAGATTTGAAACAGCTGTTACTGTATTCCCTAGAGCTCCTTTTTCAGTGCACGTAGCAGGCTTCCAAAGCAGCCTTCCAATCAAGATTACACTTCATCCCCATCCTTATAACAAAATATGGAGTGTGACGGCAGAATGCTGAGTTACACTATCTGGGGTTGTTCGTTCAATAAACAGCTGTACGTATGACGACGACAACAAAGACAGTGAAGTTATGCCCCTTTAAAATAAGGCCACCTGGTAACAAAGTAGAATTTAATTCTAGTGATTCTTCTAGCCATAAGAACCTCTTTGCTACCACCTTCCAACATTTACAATAGATCTATCATTAAACACAAAACACAAAGCTCCAAGCCAAGTATATGCCTATGAACAGGAACATTTCATACTCTTACCTAGTCAAGGATCTTCTTCTTTGTGAAAGAACAGGTGCGTACTGTCCCCTCTGCCATTCACATAAAATACCATATGACACAAGCCGTTTGTTCATCCCAGTTTTTCGGAATACCACCACCACGCGGTTTGCCTGCTTATACTTATTATTTGACAACTCCTTGTCTTTCTACAGCCTTCTGTTCAGCTAGACTGAATGCTAACCCCTCTATGGTTATGCAGGGCAGAATTTTGAATATACCATACCCAGACAAGGACCTGTCCTTGCTCTTCTGGCTCTATCGATTCATTAGCTCATGCCCTCTTGGAACGCCACTTTTACGAGGAACTTCGATCACGTTATATCTCTCCCCTTTTAACATATAAATCTAATGCCTCTGTGTCTGACATAGTGCCTTTTTTACAAAGTGACAGGGATCCCAAAGGCTACATTGTCAGTGGCAAGTTTTGTTTCAGTCCTTATATCCCTCAGACATTAGATATATGCTGCTCAGGATCAACGGATCAAGGAGCTGCTAAGGTAATAGATAAAGGTAATAAATAAAAAGGAAAGGATATGACACAAGTGCTGTACACAGACCTCAATCCTATGATTCTCCTGCTTGCATTATACACAACCTTACGTGTATTGAGTAGTCATACGGAGTGAGGCACTTCTCTTCCATATGACCAAGAACTGTATCCAAGAGACTGTGGCTTAACAGATTAAGTAGGAAAGTAATTACTAATCAAACCCAGAAATTACATGCATATGCCTCAAATGAAGTGTCTGTGGGAACTTCAGAGTTTAAGTGTAGCTTCACCATCCACCAGCAACTTTGTAAATATAAAAGAATGGGGAAAACCTTGTAACCAGAAGCCAATCAGGTTCCTGGACAACAGAAAAAGACTGCGACTTTTAACTAAGGGCAGCTTTCCAGCAGAGGTCTTCCCAAGTTACAATTCCCCAAATCTCTTCAATTGTGATATAGGGGACTGAACATAAAAGAAGCATCCATGGAAAGAATATGCCCTACCAATGATCAATAGACTTCTTCCCATTTGAACAGGTACCTTAGTGCCAAAAATGTGGTTCCAAGAGATCTGCCTGCAGTGCCAGTTTATCGTAGACTGTAACTGTTGACACACGTCTGTCCAAGGGATGGCCACAGCAGCTCCTACAGTGAGAGAGACTCTGGGCACACCAAAGGATCCCATTGGGACTCCTTTCCATAGTGGGTTGAGCTTCAAAATGGCTCCAAAGGTGGAGTCAAGACCCTCTGCCTAGATATCTGGTGGCATAGTTTGCCTCTAGATAAGATTATGGCTCCTTTCCTCTTTTCTGCCTTGAGTCCTCAGACTCCAAGGTCCTTCACTGGGAAGTAGTGTGTCTCCCCTCTCTTAGTTGGGTGCTTTTCCATGAGTTTGCTTTACCTTTCTGGCAATCTCCAGTTGGTCCATCTAGCTGGAGTTTACCAGGCTCCTGTTTCTCAGCTCCAATCATTAGGACCTGTGACATAGCCTTTGTTACCTCGCTTCCTTTTCCCTCACAGAGAGGCAAAGCCACGTTTTATACCTTCTCCCTTCTAACTTCCTCCTATCTAACTCCTCCCCTCTTACCTGTCCTTCTGCCGGGGTGCCAGCGGTGTGTAGTGGTTAAGAGTGGTAGTTTGGAGCAGTGGACTCTGATCTGGAGAACCAGGTTTGATTCCCCATTCCTCCACATGAGTGGCAAACGCTAATCTGGTCAACTGGATTTGTTTCCCCACTCCTCCACACGAAGCCAGCTGGGTGACCTTGGGCTAGTCACAGCTCTCTTCGAGCTCTCTCAGCCCCACCTACCTCACAGGGTGTCCTGTTGTGGGGAGGAGAAGGGAAGGCGATTGTAAGCTGGATTGATTCTTCCTTAAGTGGTAGAGAAAGTCGGCATATAAAAACCAACTCTTCTTCTACCTGGCCTCCCCATTAATCTGGCTCCTCCTCCCTGCCTCCTCCTCTGCTTCATCTCACCTGCCAGTTTCTGCTCCACCCCCTCTGGCTGCCTACGGCTTCTGCCGCTGGTTCTTCTGCTGCATCCTCCTCCAATTGTGGGGACATGACCATGAGGATCTGGTGAGGCTCAGGTCACTCATTCAAACCCCTCTTCACCTCCCATGTCCTCTGCAACCAAGCCGCCAGGTCAGGGACAACTTAGGCTTCCCAAGTGCTACTTGGCTAGCCCTGTCTGAGCCTGACAGCCAGCACCTGGAAACAGCTGCTACACCACATTGGCACAGTAGTTTGGCAGTGCTCATTACAAAAACTAACAATCTGATTTCCTACATGGAAGGTCTTTTAGAGAGGCCATAATAAGACATTCCTGCAATTCTAAATTTTAAGACTGAATAAAGCTAATACTTTAAACAACAACAACATACTGAAATAATATAAGCACAGTTAATAACAGCGAACACGGCACATTTGTCTAACAGGAAGGAATCCCAGTCCTAAATTGGAAACAGCAACTTTACAGACTAAATACTTTACAAACTCTGAGCAGCCCAGGGGAATGCTTCATTTCCCCAGTGGTTTGCAATACTTCCTATATCTCGGGAGCAGCTCTGCTCAAACCAACACATACATGTCTGTCCTGCTTTGCATATGAGTTGTACTCCACAACAGCCAAAAAGATAAATAAATTACAGAAAGTGACGGTCTGGCAAAATGTCCATTAAAAAAGGATAAACTGTGTCTTCCTGCCGTAATGAACATAAACCAGTTTTTTCCCATGAACTGAGCAATCTCTCTACAAGAGAATTCTAATTACCAACGACTATTTCTACAGACAGAAATGATCTATTACTATTAACTATTGGTGGCATTTACCAATGTTACTTGAACTTGGAAACTCCTACAGGAGAATACAAAGAATGCTGCAAGCCCTGTTGGATTGATCTTTGAACTCAGCAGAGGGGAGAAGCCTTCCCAGATTAGAACCAGCAGAATTTTTATGAACTTCCTCTGTTATCAGGGATCCATTGTAGAGCTGGCTCATTTGGGTACAAGCTGCTGAGATAGACCCTTATTTGCTATGGGGGGGGGGGAGTAACATGTCGAGTGAGATTTTTTTTACTTCTCCTTGGGATAACTGGCCTTGAGAGGATTAAGTAGATGGGATTTTCCTTTCTTGGAATAGGACTGATTCCACTTGGAGGTGAAGGCTTTGGATTCCTGGGCTGGTAGAGCAGCCTGAAAGCCTGTCTTTTTAGCCACAGGGCAGGCCTCAGTCTGGACAGCTTTAAAGGAATCCTTAGACAGGTTACTGGTCATAAAGGAAGAGTTGGCTGTATGTGATTGAAAATTTGGATTATATCCCATTTTTTTCAGCCAGATTCATACATGAAATGACATGGCAAGCGATAACTTGCACTCAGGGTTGTTCAGTATCCACAAGAAAATATGCCACAGCAAAGAGGCTGTGAGAAAAAAACCCTTTCTAACCCAATTTTTATTGGAGGGGGCATTTGACCTAGGCCCATACCCCAACAATGACATTCTAATGTCCCCTGATCCGTAATGAGGATGGTGGGAAAAGGAAGAGAATATGTTGACCCTTCTTTTTCCAAATACTTGGTGATGGCTCTAAATATATTGTGGGTTCTTTAAACTACTGGTTAGTACTTCAGATTTTGCTATTGGTTTTTTTTCATTATCAGGGCTGGCATGGAACACAAAACCAAAAAGAAGTCTTCACCTAACGAAGACAACGATAGAGGGATAAGAGGAAACAGACCAGT
This sequence comes from Euleptes europaea, assembly GCF_029931775.1. Taxonomy (NCBI): domain Eukaryota; kingdom Metazoa; phylum Chordata; class Lepidosauria; order Squamata; family Sphaerodactylidae; genus Euleptes; species Euleptes europaea. The sequence continues at coordinate 54,704,783 of NC_079322.1, forward strand.
TCCTGAGTCAAAACTTCCCCCACTGTTTTGATCCCATAACCAGGCCTGAAACCAGACTGGAATGGGTCCAAACAATCCACTCCAGAAATTCTTAAGTTGCCCATCCACCACTCATTCAATCACTTTGCTCAAGAACAGTACATTTGAGACTGGGTGGTCGTTATTCAGCTCCCCTAGGTCCAAGAGTGCAAGGCAGAGGTGACAACCCCTCTTTCAGTGAGCCATTTACTGTTACCCAGACACAGCCCACTGTTAAGTTGCAGTAGCAAAAGCATTTCAGCAAGACACGGGAGGCAACCATGATATCGTATTCAAACTGGTTAAGTTTCCCCTGAAGCTATTGCAGTTTCAGACTGCATTTTTGCGATACTGGCAAAACTGGAAATAATTCATGAAAAAGCAGCTTCAGTCATTACTTTGTAGGTTCACAGACTTGGGGAAGGAAGGAAGGAAGGAAGGAAGGAAGGAAGGAAGGAAGGAAGGAAGGAAGGAAGGAAGGAAGGAAGGAAGGAAGGAAGGAAGGAAGGAAGGAAGGAAGGAAGGAAGGAAGGAAGGAAGGAATTTTGTTTGTGAAGAAGATTCCTAACTGGCAACATTACTTTCATCTTCATGAAACTAAAATACTTCCAGAAAGTTTATCGCCAAGGGGAGAATTCTCCACCCACATTCAGTGGAATCAAGTAACAGCCATGCAGCTTTAGGACGGATACAGGAAAACAATTCCTAGCTCTAGGAGTGGTTGCCAAAGAGAACAGTGGAATATTTGTAGTTATGAGGAGACTGAATGAGCATCTGCTACAGGTTAAGACTAGCGGCTTCACAGGACTGGACTAAATAGGCCTTGGGGACATTCAAGCTTCATACTAGATTTCTGGTACCAATTTTGCTCATCATCTATAAACACAGAGCAATATGACTACTAGGTAAAGGGTTAGTCACTAATTTATTTTTTCCCCCTGTGATTCCAGCTGTCAGCTGTTCATTCTTTCACGCTGCTTACTTCTTCTGAATGGCGCAAAACTGGACCACACAGTGGGCACTTTTGTAGGATTGCCAGTTGTCCTGGTTGTCTGGGTTTTGTATGGATTCTGGCCACCTGGCACCAATACAATTCTTTCACTTGGTGCTTTCACAGATGTGGAATAATGCACTTTCAATCCATCTTCAATGCACTACGCGACTGGATTTTACTGTATGAAATGGCAAACTCCACTTGGCAAACGATTGCTAAAAGAGCCTTGGTTCACTTACCGTGAAGGCTTCTTCTGCTCGTAGGTAAGAAGGGCATCTTCAGTCTGGGTTATTTTCCTTCATTTGCTAGGGAAGGCAGGATTCAACAAAAATGTAGGCCTTCCGGTTCCCCGGGGGAAATGACCCCCTCCCTTCGGAAAGCCTCAGTAGTTGAAAAGCTTAGATACCAAACTCTTATAATTTAACTTTGTAAACAACATTTTTCCCCGATAGACAACGTAACAAAAGGAACAAACAGGTGGTAATGTAAACACCTTGAAGATAACATTAACAATTTCACTCAAGACACCCTCCCTTTTTTTTTTTTTTTTGCGTGTGTGCTTCTGGCAGGAAGTAGGGAGGGGAAGATGCCCTTCTTACCTACGAGCAGAAGAAGCCTTCACGGTAAGTGAACCAAGGCTCTTTCTCGCTCTAGGTAAGAAGGGCATCTTCAGTCTGGGACTTACCAGAGCTGCTAAAGAAATAGGGTGGGAGCTAGTCCTCGTGCACTGCCTGAAGCACACCCAGGCCAAAAGCAGAGGAATCTCTGGAGAAGGTATCCATCTTATAATGTCTTGTAAAGGTCGACAAGGAAGACCAAGTAGCAGCATTGCAGATTTGCTCCAGCGACACCCTATGTTTAAAGGCTGCAGAGGTGGCTGCACTCCTCACAGAATGCGCTCTAATACTTGCCGGGATCCCTATACCGGAATTTTTATAGGCTAGGGAAATGCAGGCCTTTATGGTACTGCTAATAGCAGCTCGTGACATAGCCCCACCCTTGTTAGGTGCTGTCAAGGAAATAAAAAGGCGCTCTGACTTCCTGATCTGCTGAGTTCTTCTGATATAAATGCGTAGTGCTCGTTTAACATCCAGCGAGTGCCAATCCCTTTCCCTTTGGTTAGAAGGGTGTGGGAAAAAGGTGGGGAGAACAATCTCTTGTTCGAGGTGAAAACGCGTATGGACCTTTGGAATAAAAGAGGGATCTGTCCGAAGAACCACTCTGTTTTTATGAAAGACGCAAAGCTCTGGTCTAACTGAGAGAGCTCCTAGCTCTGACACCCTCCTGGCTGAGGTAACCGCGGTGAGGAAAAGAGCCTTCATGCGGACCCACTTGAGGTCGACCGTTCTGAGAGGCTCGAACGGTGACTTTGTCAAGGCTAGTAATACAGTGCGCAAATTCCAGGAGGGAAATCTATGAACCACTGCTGGCGATGACAGTTTAACCCCTCTAAGAAATGCCTTGATGTGAGGGTGTTTTGACAAGGGGTACTTGGCTACTCGAGGTACCAAGGTGGCTATAGCGGCCAATTGACGTCTCATGGTGGAAACTTTAAGGCCAAGCTTTCTTCCCTCTTGAAGAAAGGCTAAAATATCCGCAACCCTTGGTTTCAGGGGATTTTTGGAGTTACGGTGACACCATGTGGCAAAAACCTTCCAAGTAGCCCCGTATATACGTTGAGTGGCTGGTTTTCTGGAGGCCAAGATGGTATCGACAATGCCAGCATCGTATCCCTGATCTAATAAGTCTCTCCTCTCAAGTGCCATACGGTTAGCCGATACCACCCGGGGTCCGGGTGGCAAATCGGTCCTTGTATTAGGAGGTCTTGTCTGGGAGGAAGACGCCAGGGAGGTTGGATGGACATCTGTTGTAAGGCCGGATACCATGGCCGCCTTGGCCAGTCTGGGGTTACTAATAGTACCGTGGCTTGGAGAGCCCGTATTCGTCTGATCACCCTGGGAATAAGAGGAAGAGGAGGAAATGCGTATAATAGGCCGGTCGGCCATGGGGATAAGAGGGCATCTGTTCTTTCCGCCCCTATTTGGTGATACCTGGAGTAGAACCTCCTGAGCTGGGAGTTGGCTGGAGTGGCAAACAGATCCACCCACGGGTTCCCGAATCTGATGGTGATCTGATGGAAGACCTCCGGGTGTAGGGACCACTCGGCCTCGTCGAGGTGTTGTCTGCTGAGCCAGTCGGCCTGAGTGTTCTGGACTCCCTGAATGTGTTCGGCAGCTATTGACGCTAGATGGACTTCTGCCCACTCCAATATCTTGGAGGCCTGCTTGTGTAGAGAAGACGACTTGGAGCCCCCCTGCTTGTTTATATGCGCCTTCGCGGAGATGTTGTCCGTCCTGATGAGAAGGTGCATCCCCTCTAACTGAGGGGCAAAATGCTGGAGGGCCTTCCATATAGCAGTAATCTCTAGGAAGTTGATGCTTTTCTTGAGATGTTCGTGTTCCCAGAGACCTTGGGCTGGTTGGTCGAGTAGGGTCGCACCCCATCCCTCCAGGCTGGCGTCCGTGAATAATTGGACAGGTGCCTCGTGAATGTATTGCAGACCCCGAGCTAGGTTCTCGTGAACCGTCCACCAGGATAGGCTCGATCTGGCAGAGACCGAGAGGCTGAGTAGTTTGTGTCGTTTCTTGGCAATGTCCTTCTGGAACGGGCGAAGGAACCATTGCAATGGTCTTGCCCGAAAACGAGCCCATGGTACCGACGGGATGCACGAAATCATGTGGCCCTGTAGCTTGGCCAGTGCCATAAGTTGAAACGTTGGGGCGGATGCTGCTTGGTTGGCCAGAGAGGAAATAGACTTCACTTTCTCGTCCGTGAGAATGAAGGAGTTGGTCGTGGTGTCGATGACTACACCCAGATGAGTCAGTCTCTGTGAAGGTGTCAGTTGACTTTTGCTCCAATTGATCATAAAGCCGTGATCCTGTAAGATCTTGAGTACAATGTTGGTGTGAACCCGACTGAGCTCCTGCGAGGGAGAGCATATGAGTATGTCGTCCAGGTACGGGTGTACCTGGACCCCTTGCTTGCGGGCCTCCACCATGAGGGTCACCAGAATCTTGGTGAAGACCCTCGGCGCAGATGTTAAGCCGAATGGCAGGGCCCGGAACTGATAATGGTCGTTCTGACAGGTAAAGCGCAGGAATCTCCTGTGACTCTGGTGGATGGGGACGTGGAGATATGCCTCGGTGAGGTCCACCGAGGTCAGGTAGGCTTGAGGTGTTAAGGACTCTGAGATGGACTTCAGGGTTTCCATCCTGAACCTTTTGTAGATGACGAACTTGTTCACCCACTTGAGGTTCAGGATGGCTCTCCAGTCCCCGTTTTTCTTTGGAACCGTGAAAAACACGGAATACACTCCCAAGCATCGCTCTGAGAACTCGACGGGCTCTATGGCTTGTATGTCTAACAGATGACTTATAGCCTCTTGAGTGCGGAGCAACTTTTCTTTGCCTAGAGGCTGAGTTTTGGAGATGAATCTCGAAGGTGGGGTTTTTCGAAACTCTATCAAGTATCCGTGATTGATGATGGAGGACACCCAGTGATCCGTGTGGGACAACTGCCATGCTTCCGCAAAGCGGGTGAGACGGCCCCCCACTGGGCCGACGGAGGAGTCATTGTTTAGACTGCTGAGATCCGTAGCCAGCTCTGTCTGAGGGCTGGGTGGAACGTGGGGGTCTTGCATAGCGGCCTCCTCTTCGAAAGGAACCCTTAAATGAGTTCCAGGAGCCTCTTCGCTGGTCACCACGAAATCTTTGGAGCGTGTGGGAAGAGCGAAAGGAACGGGAGTAGGTTTTTTGGTCCCGCTTGTAGCTCTTTGGAAGTGCCTTTTTCTTGTCCCTAGTCTCAACTAAGATAGGGTCCAGCTGATCTCCAAAGAGTTTCCTTCCCTGGTATGGAAACCCCATTAGATCTGCCTTAGAATGGTGGTCCACTTGCCAAGGTCTAATCCACAGAGCTCTCCTCGAGACTAGTTGAGTGGCAATGGCTCTGGCTGAAAAGGAAAGGGTATCCAAGGAAGAGTCGGCCAAAAATGTGACTGCCTTTAAAATCCTCGACACCCCCTCCTGGGCTTTCTTATTTCTTTCAGGAATAAGTTGGCGCAACTTGCGTGCCCAGACTATAGCTGCCCTGGAAACCAAAGCCGATGTAACTGAGGCGCTAATAGCTAAGGCAGAAGCTTCATGGGCCCGTTTGAGGGAGACTTCTGCTTTCCTGTCAAGAGGATCTCTAATAGACCCCATGCCATCCCTGGCTACCACATCATTGGAATGTAATGCACAGACAGGAGCTTCCACCACTGGGGGCTGAAGCAACTGAGCCGAAGCAGGAGCTAGGTCATAGAATTTTTTAGCTGTAGCCGGCACCTGCCAACCTGCCAATGGTTTGTCCCACTCTGCTGTAATCAGAGAAGTGAAATAGTCTGGGACTGGGATGGCTCGAGAAGGGTTAGTATGTCTGTGGAAAAATTCCTTTGAACCCTTAAGATTGACAGAGGCTTGGGGGTCCTGTGGCTCAGACAAGTCCAAAGCCTCTAGGGTCTTAGCCAGGAGGGAAGGGAAATCCTCCTGAGGAAACAGTCTAAGCTGTTTATCCTCTGGTTTTGGAGGGTCCTCCTCCTCCGAGGAGACCTCCTCTTCCTCCTCCCCTTCGTCTTCAGAGGAACCTGGGGAGGATTGGGGCTGCATAATAACTGGCCGTCTGGAATGACCAGAGGACTGGCCAACAGTAGGCTTTTCACTTCCAGGCCTCTTGGGTCTATGGAGTGTACTGGGGCCCTCTAAAGGATCCTGATAATCCTCTGAGCCTCTAATGGAGGGAGTAGGGGACGCTTGAGCCGCCTGCAGGCCATCCACGAAAACGCTCCTAATGAGCTCAGTAAGCTCCGCTCTTAAAGCGGCCAGCCCCCCGCTATCCGAAGCCCCCGCGAGCGATGGTACGGTACCATGTGCTGGAACGTGGCTAGAAGCCTCAGCAGCCGTGAGAGGTCCAGGCGCCTCCAAAGTACCCGCGGAGCATTCTGCGGCCTCCAAATCTCCTGGCGTCCGGCTAGCAGCCGCGCCTGCTGCCCGGTCCGCAGCCGGGACAGCCTCCGACTCCTTTGGCGTCCGGCTAGGAGCCGCGCCCAGCGTCCGTTCGGAAGCTCCAAGCTTCACCCGCTCCGCCACGGACGTGGCAGCGGGTGTAGACGGCGCCCGGCTAGCAGCCGCGCCTGCGCCATCCTTCTTCATCCCGGAGGGACGAATCTTTCTTTTTACCCCTTCTTTAGGGTCCAGTTTTCTCTTTCTTTTGGAATTGTCCCCTTTGGAGGGGTTAGAGGGATCCCCGCGGCTTGGCGCAGCCACCACCAGGAGACCCGGGTCTAAATCCACGGGTGAGATAAAATCGTCCTGGTTGGATTCCGCCATCTTTTTTAGGCGGGAAAGGAACCCCCAACCCTCCGGGCCCCAACACAGACAAAACAAGGGACCGACAAGGGAACAGACGACGAAACACCAATGACACAGGAGGTAAAGGGGTAACTGGGAAAGGCAACCGGGTGGGGAAAAATGGTAAATGTAACTATCTACTCTGAGTCTTGGAAGAAATATAATCGAAAAAATGGCGGAGCACCGCCACAAACCTGCTTCCCTGACAAAGGCAGGAAACAAAACTGAGGCTTTCCGAAGGGAGGGGGTCATTTCCCCCGGGGAACCGGAAGGCCTACATTTTTGTTGAATCCTGCCTTCCCTAGCAAATGAAGGAAAATAACCCAGACTGAAGATGCCCTTCTTACCTAGAGCGAGAAATGCATTGAAAGTGGACTGAAACTGCCTTATTCCACATCTGTGAAAGCACCAAGCACAATCATTGTATTGGTACCAGGTGGCCATGATCAGAATCCATGCAAAACCCAGACAACCAAGCAGCTGGCAACCCGACCAAAGTGCCCACTGTGTGGTCCGGTTTTGTGACATTCAGAAGAAGTAAGCAGCACCTCGGTTTTGTCAGGATTAAGTTTCAGTTGTTAGCTATCATTCATACAAAAATTGCCTCCAGGCACCTATTCATGGTTTTCAATGCACGTCTCAACTTAATTTTACTGTATGAAATGGCAAAATCCACTTGCAAGCGATTGCTAAAATGCATTGAAAGTGAATTTAAAGTGCACTTTTCAGCATGTGTGAAAGTGCAAGGCTCTAGCCTTTGTAGGTTCATGGATAAAATGTAAGCTGTGCTGGCAGTATGCTGCCCAGCCTCACAGTTAAAAAGATACGCCTGCTCCCGCTTTTGTCCATTCTAGCTAATACCAGAAGTCACCTCTAGGACTGACATACTTGCTTCATCTCTCCCCAGCGAGTCTTGCTGTTGTTTGGAAGACAGCAAATGAAAATCCAAACTATGAGACAGGTCAGGTAAAAAAAAATCCCCCCGGGTCCCTCTCTAGTTTTTTGTTGTTTGGGGGGGAGTGTTCTTGACAGAATCAGACACAAAGCATCTGTGCTTTATTTGTATAATTGTAAAAGGATTGCATAACAGAGAAGTTAGGCTGTCTCAATTTGGGAAAGTGAAATACGGCAGCCCTAATTACTGGGTGTTATTCAACTGGAATCCCTCTCCCCCTCATCTATCTGTTTGTCTGTCTGTCTAACATTTACCACAAGAGCTGAAATCCAAAGGACATTACAACCACCCCATGCCTTGCCAACAAAATCCTTATCATAAAGTGGGTTTCCCTTCCTCCATTCCATGTCATTGGCAGCTGCCGGTAAAGATGAAAATGACAGAATATTGAGTTTGGTCCACTGTAGGCTCAAACAGTCCAAGGCATTAGACCAGTGGTTCCCAACCTTTTTTTGACCAGGGACCACTAGGACTTTTTTGATCGGTGCAGGGACCCCAAGGTTCAAAATAAAAATTCTGAGAATTTGAAAATAAACTTTAATCATAACTGTTAGTTAAACATTAAACTTAGAATAACATTTGAAAATATATTTTTATAATAGAGAACTTTTAATTGAAAATATTAATTTATTATGGGTTCATAACTTTGTTTTGCGGACCTTAATTTAGTTCTCGCGGACCCCTGGGGGTCCACGGACCCCTGGTTGGGAACCAATGAATTTGACAAATTAATTCAGCTGGTGGTACAGCAGGCAAAGTACTGTATTGAGATGTGGCACAACACCAGTGTAGTCCTAAACAGAGTTATACCCTTCTAATCCCATTGAAGAGCCCAGTGGAGCAGAGTGGTAAGCTGCAGTACTGCAGTCAAAAGCTCTGCTCACGACCTGAGTTCGATCCCGACGGGAGTCAGTTTCAGGTAGCCAGCTCAAGGTTGACTCAGCCTTCCATCCTTCCAAGGTCGGTAAAATGAGGACCCAGCTTGCTGGGGGTAAAGTGTAGATGACTGGGGAAGGCACTGGCAAACCACCCCATAAACAGTCTGCCTAGTAAACGTCGGGATATGACGTCACCCCATGGGTTAGGAATGACCTGGTGCTTGCACAGGGAACTACCTTTATCTTTTTAATCTCATTGACTTCAGTGGACTTTAAAAGGTATAACTCTGCTTGGGATTGCATTTAGTATAGGCCTGGAATATGAGTGGCAAACTCACTTTAAGGATGTCAATTCTAAACAAGCACCCTGTTCAGGAGGATTACTGGCAGAGTTGGTAATAAGAAGAGAGATGCGAACTACGTGTAAAAAGAATCAACATTTTGAGGGAAGATAACTTAAATCTGTAGCAAGAAAAGGAGACTTCTATAACACATACTAGACACAGTTTAAAAACACTGTCATATACTTTATTTTGAATAATCCATTTCATTTGCAACCTTTACAAATCCATTTGAGGCCAGAAATTTGCCATATATTTTCCATTTTACCAGCCATAAAGTCAAACATTTTTTTTAAATGAATGTTAGCATTTTAAGAATGCTGGATTCTGACTCTTGCATCATTCAGCAATTTCTTACCCCCTATTTGCATAAAATAAAACACTGCCCTGGCAAGAAGACTAAAAAAAGCCAAATAACCAATGGGCCTGTTTTAAACTGAACTGTAAACATGACCAGGACAACTGTGAACAGGAGAAGCACATCTACTGGATTTACTGGGCTTTATTAAAATTAAAGACTGTAAAATAAAAGGGTTAACGACTCTGGGATAACAGTCAAGTTTTTTAAGACTACTATTCACTGAGCAATGTATACTGGGTGAATATTATCCAAGAGTTAGCAAGATCTGTTTCACAAAGAAAACTAAAACAATTTTTATGTTTTTGCTTTTATTTATATATTTCTTAAATATAATTATCTCCTACCTTTCCAATTTGTTTTAAGGTGGCTCCTATGACATGAATTTCTTCATATACTCCCATATAACCCCTCAAACCCTCGAAGTAGCTTATTTAATTGGCTAATTGTCACAAAGCTTTATTACAACAAAACTTCAATTACAGAGAGCCAAATACTCCCAATATGTAAGAGCTGGACTCTGAATTTACTTGTTTTCCCTCTTCCCTCCCTCTCCCTCCTATACTGTGTATATTTGTTTGCAAGCAGTTATTTTAAACTGTGAAGTACCTAGGATCCATTGACAGACAGGCAATATATAAACAATGTAAAGATTCCCTGATACCCCCTTAAGCACTCCAGGTCACTCCTAGGAAAATGAGGAAGATTCTCTAGCCAAAACCTCTAAAATTATATTGCAACGTTTTAAAGAGCCTTCCCCAATATTATCCAACTGTCCCAGATTACTACATACAAGGCATTGCTTGAGTTGAATGGAAATAATGAATGAACAGTATGAACAGATGAGAGAATACAGAGTTTGGACCACTGTACCATTATCTGTATTCCAAATATTTAGACCAAGTTATTTCCACCAGTGATACAGGGGGCAAGTGCTGAATTCGCATGTGAGGAACTTAGAATGAACCAAGTTATTGGTCTGATGACTATGACGTCTTCTGCAAATGTAAATGTCTTCAAGTTGATTTTTGAGTAATGCTCTAAATGTGGAGTGGGGGAAACTATCATGGCAACATAATGAAGGTCCCTTCATATCCAAACATCTACATACCTTGAAATCCTGAGACTATCTGTACAACATCTTCATACACCATTAGAGTAGCTGAACGTTCAGGAAGTAGGCCAAGGCTCAGAGAAGAAAACACTGTGGAAGGAAAGTGGGTTAAGTGGGATATATGCTAATCCTGAAGTAAACTTTTGTTTTTAAAGCAAGTCCTTCAAAGTTTGCTAACAAATGGCTTCTTGACACAATGCATAAAATTGTTCCAAACTACCATCATCTACCAATTATATCATAAGCATTTTTTTTACTTGTGTCAGATGGGTGGGCCATGTTGGTCTGCAGTAGAAGAGCCAGATTTGAGTCCAGTAGCACCTTTGAGTCCAACAAGATTTCCAGGGTATAAGCTTTCGAAAGTCAAAGCTCCCTTCTGAGCTTTGACTCTCGAAAGCTTACACCCTGGAAATCTTGTTGGCCTTTAAGGCGCTACTGGACTCAAATCCAGCTCGTTTATTTGAACTGTTTTTGCATGTGTCTGTGTACTCCAGAAGAACAATTTGGAGCCAGCATGAAAAAGCCTAGATGCACAGGCAGTGGAAGAGGACTGATGAGCATCTGATTAGCGATGTTATTTTAAACAGGCTCCAACCAAGCAAAAGTACAACTGCAGCGGACCACCACACCCCTGTTCCAGTCTGAGCAGGGTCAAGATTTTCCTGCCAGAGAACACTGAAAAATTCAGCTCAGAAACTGCACCACTAGAAGGTTTTCTCCTGTAGATACAGCAGACAGAAAATGAAAACTAGTATTTTCCATAAAGTATGTGGTCGTCCGAGTATGGAAAAGCAGCTTCTGTATTTCCGAATCACTCTCAGTGGTCTGGTTCAGCCAATATTCTCCCCCAGTCTCTCTCCTACTCACAGCAGGGAGCAGGGCTGTGCCTTCCCATGCCATCCACTGGTCACGTTTCCTGCTGGATAGCCTACGAGTGTACCATTTAAAAACGGCACATGTATGGACATATCAATGCACCTAAATCTGAACTGTGTGATTGATTACCCCCCACCCACCCAGGAATGAAAAACCTATGCCTATGCATTATGGGTTTCATGCCCATACTCCCTATTGAAACGTTACATCCATGGATGGATGCCTGGTGACTGTGGAGGAAGGATAGCCTTGTTCTCATTCCCCCATAGTGTGTAGGAAAGAAACTGAGGCAGAGAATAATACAAACTGGGCCCTTGTACAGAATATATATATCAAAGGATGTTACATACAACCACATAACTAAGAGTGATACCATTCGAAATCTGGCAAAATGGTTAAACACTTTTCAGCAACATTTGCATCAGAACACTTCAAATTCAGTAACCTCAAATCTAGGAACAAATTATGAACCCCCCTAATGAGGGGATGCCCCCCCAACTGTGGGAAATTGTTGTTCAGTAGATTTTTACTAAAACTTGGTGGATGCCAATCAACTACACATTAATCTGCTTGATGATTTTATATTTTTTCAAAAACCAAGTTTACTTCCCATCAATATTTTCAAACATTTTCTACAAAGTCAGGCAACAAGACTTTTGGTACATGAACTAGTAGCACGTACACTATCAGCATTCATTTAAACTATATATATATATATGGCATTTCCCCCCTTGTACAGCTATAACACATTAAAAATTTCTTGCATGCTCTGCTGAGAATTAATGAATTCACACTGTAAATCAGAAGCTTCTCAGATTACAGATGTCCCATCATAATAATTTATTTCTACATTTCTTTCTACATGTAGTCTCATACTAAATGAGCATTCCAAGCATAATGCATTCCAAGCAGAATTATAGAAGAGATAGCATCGAAGAAAACAATTAGAATGACTAATTCTCTTTTTTTGCACATAATTTTATTTGTCAGAATGAAAAACAATACACAACCTGAGATGAAAACTGTGTACCAATGCCTTTTCCCATTACTCACTGAACCAAAAGAGAATTGTTAAACTATTAACTTCTTTGAGTTTTTCTGCATAGTCATTTGACCTCTTTTTGTTAAGTTTTCAATTAATTGTAAAAATTAACATACAGTCACTAAAATGTAACATTTTAGCAGGTTCTCTGAAGAGGCAGCATAACATTTTCTATTCTAATAAATACTGTTCCTGAACATTCATTACACAAATAACAGCATGATAATAAATTGAAGCTGTGAAAACTCTGATAAAACATATTTTAAGCTAATGACCATATCATAAAGAAATATTGGACGGCCAATTCGATCAGAAATAGACTGACAAGCTTCATGCTTAGTATGTGAAGTGATACCTAACCAGAATATACATTCTTTTTAAAGAAATACACACCTATTATACTTTATACAACAAATGCTGTAGTTGATACATGTACAACATGTGACCGTATATTAATTTTTGTCACAGGTATTTTTAAATCTTTTGACAAGGCCTGCAATCTTATAATTTCATCTCAGAAGGAACCTTATCAGGTTCAAAGCACCAATTTGGGATTTGGTTTGTTATCTAATGAACTGGTTTTGTACCTATTGCTTCTACCTCTGCATTACACAAGCTCTGGGCCAATTCTTGTTGCAACTGACATTTGTGCTAACTACTGGTGGTGTGCATACAGTCAGGTTCAGACAGTGCACACAACTCTCATCACCTCTGTGACTTTTTGAACACCCCCAACTCTTCCTAGCTATGTCTACCCTTAAAGGCATGTGTGAAGGAAAAGTATATTGAATTCTGGTGGCTTTTATCCAGCCATCTCCTCGTATGCCACCTGTAGCTTAATGTTTACATGAGCAATGGCTGCAACGCTACTCACATTTTTTAAATAACCCCCCCCCCCAGCCTTAATGCAAATTTTCAGCATCCAGGCACTGTGAAACGTGATCTAATATATGTAGGGTTGCCAGCTCCAGGTTGGGAAATACCTGGAGATTTCTAGGTTGGAGCCTGAGGAGGGCGGGGAGGGGCTTCAATGCCATAGAATCCAATGGTCAAAGCGGCCATTTTCTCCAGGTGAGCTGATCTCTATTGGCTGGAGATCAGTTGTAATAGCGGGAGATCTCCAGCTACTACCTGGAGTTTAGGAAAACAGTACAGGAGCAACAGTCACGTACAAAAAAGTGCAATTTATATAAGCTACTGAAGTGAAAACATGTACAATATTGTACTCAACAAGGTAACCACACTAACAATCAATATGTACAATATATATAGCAAGGAGCCACAATGATTTGCCAAGAGTCTCAGCAGAGTAACAGTAGCAATCCAGTTTCTGTGTACAAAATTTCATAAGGAGCCACAATCTTCCATAGGATATGGCCGTTTCAGATTCACAATGATATGGAATCCTTCTTCAGTCCTTCAAATATTGCTTCCAAAAAGTGTGCTGTCATACACAAACTTGATACCATCCCACGTAGGGTAAGCATAAATCAGGTTACAAAAAGATGTCAGCAAAGTGCATCACATCATGCTGTTACTCCGCTGAGACTCTTGGCAAATCATTGTGGCTCCTTGCTATATATATTGTACATATTGATTGTTAGTTTGTTGTGTGGTTACCTTGTTGAGTACAATATTGTACGTTTTCATTTCAGTAGCTTATATAAATTGCACTTTTTTGTACATGACTGTTGCCCATGTACTGTTTTCCTAACCTAATTGGTATTAGTATAGAGGTGCCTTTTTCTTCTCCACTACCTGGAGTTTGGCAACCCTAAATACATGTCCTTTGAGCTCTTCATTTCCTACAGCTGGGAGTGAGGGAATACATTTCTATTTAAGTAATAAGGCCCTACCTTAATTTATTTTTGAGCAATTTAAGGCAACTCATTTATTGCCTCATTGAGGGAATATTCCAGATAAACAAAGTGCATCTGACTCACAGGTGTCCCTTCTTCCTCTGCGTCATCAGGGAAGTTAGACTTTCTATCTAATCTCCTGAAGCTTATTTGCTCTTCTATCAGTCCTTAAATTTCAGAGCTCCAAATGCCGTAACTTTTATTATCTTTAGGGTTTCCTTGAATAGATCATGGTTCTTCATGGAGCTGTTCCTGTTTAATCTCCGTTTAAAGAATACTCCCAGTTGACAGAAGCTGAATCAAACAAAGCCTAAAAACTAAAGTCTCATACTAAAGTAAAGCAAAACTAAAGTAAGAAACCTTGCACACTGATAGGGATGAAATATTTTTCAATGTACTCTTTAGAGCTACTGAATCATTTTATTATAGCTTCTGTCTTTCTCTCCTCTTCTATTGTCCCTTTTGGCCATTTAGCAGAGGAACCAAGCACAAATAAGGGGACAAAATAACGGCTCCTTCTCATGGAAGGCAGTGGCAAAATGCCTAATGAGAATGTTAAACAAGCAACCCTTTCAGAAACGCACTCAGTTCAAGTGCCTTCTCTCTTGAAAACACTTGGATATGAAACAATCCCTGTTCAGATTTCAATGACCTGCTGAAACCACCACAAATTCAGTTCTCCTTATTCAAAAATCAATATTAAAAGCAAAACATGCCATGTAATGACAAGGTCTATTTAAAAGAAACTACAACAAGAAAATACTATGTTTTTTTCCAAGGACTAATGTCACCTTGACTCCTTCCCCCCTCCCTGGCCAAGATTATTAAAGGAAAATACTACATGATCTAGTTCAGGATTTCAGAAATGCAGCTATACTGAGACTTCTGCAGTGGCCATTAGGACAACGATTTGCCTCATTGACCTTTATAGGATAAAGTTATCCACCACACATTTTCCGTGGCTTCACCTGTGGCCATAGCTACATATCAGGTGAAACCCTTGCCTAATTAATACAGGGCTTCTGCTTTCAAGCAAGCCAAGTCACACAATTTCAGACAGCTTCATTTATAACAGAACAATAAACGTCTTTTTGCTTCCCTCGAAAAATTGTGTTTTTGCTTTTTTCATGTCACACATTAAACCTGAGATCATTCGCTGCAGTTAGGATTGCCACCTCTGGGGTTGGGAAATACCTGGAGATTTTGGGGATGGAGCCTGGGGAGGGCGGGTTTTGGGGAGGAGAGGGAACTCAGCAGGGTACAATGCCATAGAGTCCACCCGGCAAAGCAGCCATTTTATCTAGGGGAACTAATCTCTGTCATCTGGAAATCAATTATAATCGCATGAGATCTCCAAGCCCCTCCTGGAGATTGGCAACCCTAGTTGCAATTCTAAAATATGGTTTTAAGTCATTACAACAGTAAAGTGGTTAGTTTGTGCCCTTTACAAAGCCGACAAACCAGGTCGGCCTACAGAAACATCAGCGTTTCTATATACTCAGGGCACTCAGAATTATATGTAGACAGTGTAGACAGGGTCATATAGACAGTGAAATAGGGGCACCCACAGAGGTTAGGTGTTCTGCTTTATAGGAGGGGTTCTTAGAAATGCTGCAAATCACTATATTTTAAATTTCAAAAGAAAACCCCCTTCAAATGACCTCACATGGAATATTTTGAGCAGTACCGGAGGAAAAAAAAAGAAGGTGTGGAAACTTCTCGGCTCAAGCCTCTTCCAGTATAGTATCCTGGAAGTGGAGACTTGGGAGTCAAATCTCCCAATACTTTGTCCTCATGATTGCTTGCAAACCCCAGATTATTTACATCTAACTTTACTTTCCAATCCTTCCCTTCCTTCTTGGTTATAATTCTTCTAGTCCGTAGACTGTACATTTTCATACATGATTTTAAACTCAACCTTGTAGTCACATGTATACTGACAGAGGCATAATACCCCATGTTTGATTATGATAATGAACATCGCGTCCTGAAAAGAATAGGGGGATTGCAATTCAGGCTACCTTTCTCCTTAAGGACCATGTAGCAGAAACAAGTACATCTTGGCTGTTAGAGAAACTAGGAATGAAGGGAAATACTACCGGGAAAAGGGGGGGGATGAAACATTACAGAGCAACCAGTAAACATTGGTGCAGTTTCTTCTCTCTGATAACATTCACATGCTCATAAAATGCCACAAGCTAAGGTAGTTCTTATTTCTAAAATGAGAGCTTGTTGCACTCTGGAAGCCTTTCTTTGTGAGGAGTTTCAGTCATCGTTAGCTACTGGCAAGAAGCAATAATTCTGTTATACACAAAAGGTTTTTTTTATTACTGTACCTAACTGGAACTTCGATGTGAATTTAAGATGGAGCCCTCTTTTTCTTGATGGTACATGGGGGGGGGGGAACTAGTCTTTCAGGTAAATAGGGTAATTTGAGCCTGTGTTCACCAGGACATTTTTCAACAGGAGTATTTTGTCACAGGGGGTGTGAAACAGTAATAAAGGAAATGCCTCTCACCATGTACAGAACGGGGGGGGGGACAAAATTACTTGGCATCCGCTTTCTACTGATGTTAAAACCGTTCCATTACAACCTCAAGAATCAAGAAAAACAAAAGTATAGTTTTGTACCCTCCCTCTCCCACCCTTTAGAAGTAAAAGCTTACCTCAGAACAAAAATAAAGATCTCTTACCAGGCAATCTTATAGGTTTCCATGGTGCAGAGTTTGGCACGTAAGCATGTTTAGTCGCAGTAACTATAAGCTGACTTCCCAGCTTATACTGAAACTTGATGAAGGCAGTGCCATCTGCTCCTGAGGTTCCAGAGGCAATGGGAATCTGGTTGGTAAAAATCTCAATAAAGGCTTCGGTGACTGGCTGATGTGTGCTGGCATCGCTTACGTGGACCTTTAGAGTCACTTCTGCAATGAAAACACCACAGTGATTAACTTTTGGGTAATCTTCATAGATTCTCATTCACACAAGACTTGTAACAAACATGCTTTGAGTCCTTCGTTCGCATCCACACCTGTAACGTTTGTACAGGAAGAGATGCAGCAAGCCACTAGAGAAGGGAGGAGCTTCCCAAGGAACCCCCACAAAGAACTTGCTTCATTTTAGCCACCCGTTCCACTTTAGATGGCAGAAAACCACAGATCAGAGTCTCCAATAATGGCCTGAGAGAACACCTCGGTTCATGTGGTGGAAGGTTGACCTTGTGATGTCCTCAGCTCAATGTCCACTACCAGAGTTGCATGAGAGATAACTCAAAGTAGCTCAGGTAATAAAAGAATGGGCTTAGGGTAAAGCAGATGTAAGAGGAGGCTTAGTGATAACATCTGTCAACTGGCCACTCACTAATCATCTTCTTTCTTCTCTGTTTGTTGGCACTGTTCTTCAGAAAGGGATTGCAGTAAGACTATGAAGTTGCCAGCTGTCAATACCCTGCGTATTTCCATCCACGCTAAACAGACTATTTCTCATACATTGATGTATGCAAGCACTTTGAGGAGGACACTACCTGCTTCCCCTCAACTGTATGTTTAAGCCCAAAATTTGCAACCCATTCTGTCAGTCCCAAACAAACAGGTACATAGACTTGAGGATTAGGACTCAGTAGTGACTTAGACTGTCACAATCAGTGCCGGATTTACATATAAGCTAAACAAACTATAGCTTAGGGCCCCACTCTCTTGGGCCCCCCAAAAAAATTTAAAGGAAAAAAAACTGGATGTACATTTCCAAAATATAAGATAAAAAACAAATAAAATAAAACCTACATATACTTCTTCTTAATTGTATTTCAGTTCAACAATTACTTTGATAAAATACATATTTTGTTATGTGCAAATGGCTTTAGATACCTATCAGGTCCATAAATTACCATATAGCATATATTCAACACAAAAAATAGCGACAATTTATTGTTGACTAAGGACAGCTGGACATATAAAGGGCCCCATTACCTTCAATAGCTTAGGGCCTCATCAAACCTAAATCTGGCCATGGTCACAGTCAACTGGACAAATGGCAATGAGCAGGCAAGAAACAAGATTAGAAAAGGCAATATAAAGTTCAAAAGGCAAGAACATGGTGTGGCATGAGAAGCGGTGAAAGGAAGACCCTGTAGTCTCTCAGACCAGGTAACTGACCACAACCCAAGAAATTTCAGGGCATTGTGCGCCTGTACTGGTGCTCCCATTCTCAAGCTTCCGTTTTACTTACAAGAGAAAAAGAAAAGCATTCCGCTTTCTGGATAAACAGTGTGTGAATCTGCCTGCATCACAAATCTAGGTCTTTCTATGTGAAAGACCTCTCTTCCCCCACCCCATTCCCAAACTGCTTTTTAAAACTTTCTCTTTCCTTATAAAAAAGTTTCAAAAAGCAGATTGGAGTGCAAAAATCAGACATTGCTTGCCATGCATGCACACTATTGCTAGCCATGCAGCAGCTATTGTGCTCTCCCAGACATAATATTGCTTTATAAAAATGGAAGTGGGGAGATGTTTAAAATGCAGTCGGCTAAAAATGTTGCCAAAGATCCCAGAAAACCCTCAGTATGCATATCAATATCGTGCCTACACACTTCTAAATTGAAATCACTGTGAAGTACTGAACATCCTTCTCTTTTAAGACACAAACCCCCATAATTTCAAATAAGTTATTTATACATATCTTCTGGGTGCACAGTATGCATTCCTATTTGAAGCTCCCACATACTTAAGGTTGCATTATGTAACTTAATTCTTGCTAATGCTGTATTTCCACCATCAGCCACGATCTAACATTCATCCTAAGAACAAGTACCCACTGTCCTGATCTTTCAGCCTCCTACACAAGCAGCATTTTCCAATAATACCACCATGGCAACAGCATATGATTAACCATCCACATCCTTGCGCTCTAAGTGACAGAAACATTTTCACCACTTCACGAAGCCAACACAATTTGCTATTTACCTTACCCATGATCTTCTCGTTAGGGGTGCTCCAAGCACCAGCCTAATCTACTTGTTACCTCTTCAGCCTCAACAAGCTTGAGATATTTGTCGGTTCCTGAAATAATTTAAAGAAAAGCCAAGTATCATATACACCATGAAAGGGGGGGGGGGAGGACCTTTCAGAGGCTGTCTTCAAAATCTGCCAGGACATTCTACCCATTGCACTAATAAATCACATATTAAGCAATAACAAAATAGCAATCGGTCCCGTCTAGTGAGGTTGATTTGACTGATGTCACTACTTAAATGTAAGTTTCTATGCTTTTAAAATTCCAGACTAGCAATTCTGCTTCTAAAGTGACTGCCCACTTTGCAGCTTGAAGGACTGAATGGAAAATGGCGCTCAGTGAAATTTTCTGAGGCCAACTTAGGCCTTCTCTTTCAGCTAGGGTTGCCAGCTCCAGGTTGGCAAATGCCTGGAGATTTTGGGGGCAGGGCCTGAGGAGGGCGGGGTTTGGGGAGGTGAGGGGCTTCAATAGGCTATAAATCAGCACTGTTCCTTTTGCATATGTACCGTGTGTGTCTCTGATGCCTGGTCTTGGCAAAGACCCAATCCCATCCCCGTCGGACAAAAGGCAGACTCCCTGTCACCTGTGTTGCTGGGAGACAGCCACAGGGAAAGAGAAGGAGGTGACAGCTGCCAGAAGTGAGCCACAGGACATCCCACCAAGGCCACTGATGATGTTACCAGCTGGCAACAGGTCTCTGGAGGCTGCACCATCCAGGAAGAGGCCTGGCAGGGGCCAGGAGAGGTTGGAGGTAGCAGCAGCTTCAGGAGAGGGCCGTGGCTCAGTGGTAGAGCTTCTGCTTGGCATGAAGAAGGTCCCAGGTTCAATCCCCGGCATCTCCAGTTAAAGGGTCTAGGCAGGTAGGTGATGAGAAAGACCCCTGCCTGAGACCTTGGAGAGCTGCTGCCGGTCTGAGTAGACAATACTGACTTTGAGGGATGAAGGGTCTGATTCAGTATAAGGCAGCTTCATGTGTTCTTCATGTGAGACTGGGGGCGAAAACGCATGGTCGCTTTAGCCTCCTTTATTCCCTGTTTCAGCCAGGATCAAACGCACGTTTGGCGAAACACATGCGTTGAATCCTGGCTGAAACAGGGAATAAAGGAGGCTAAAGCGACCATGCGTTTTCGCCCTGGGTAACCTGACAGTGACTGGTAGGTGAGGACCAGGAACAGGCCAGGGATGGGCACGGGCAGGCCAGAGGGAGAAATGTGGGAGGGAGAGCACTCCTCAGAGCCCCTGGTTGGCACGTAAGGGGGCAGAAGGCAGGACAGCCCAAAGGAAGGCAGAGCCTGGCTTCCTTCCTTTCATCAGTGCCAGGTGGTACCAGCACTGAACGGGGCACAGGTCTAGGAAGGGTGGGTCCAAGGGGTCATACAAAACAGGAGGCTCAATCCAGGCCTGGGAGAAAGGAAGGACTGTGAGTGCAGGGAAGCGTGGAGGAGAGAGTGAGAGAGCGCGAGCAAGCACCAGTTCTAGGAAGGAAGAGGAACTGGATGCTGGAACCCTCTTTCCTTCCCATTCTGATGCCTGTGGTGGAGTCCACTTGACCCTAGCCAGGACAGAGGAGGGCGGTCAGACCGGCCAAGGTTGTGAGGAGCCCCACGGTGTAATTTAAGAATCTGTGCTTTAGAATCGTGTTTTTTTTTTACTTACTTTAAATATATTGTTCATATGGCCAATTCGGCCCTGAACACCGTCACACTGAGATAGAGGGGTTTTTTTGTACAAAAAACATAATATTCACCCTCCCCTCCTTACTGCCTCACTCTCCTTCTTCTGCATGCCTCATTATTCTTTGCTACACTGCTTCTCCCAAACTAACAGTCAAGTCAAAGGAAAATAAATGTCATCATCTTACAATGTAACTATCACGTTCTCAGATCTAAAAGCTTGCGTCTGGCGCAGTTTTTAGAAATTAAAGCTCGTTTTGCCACTTGTTTGTAAAATACAAACCACACGGCATGTTCTCTTTGATCAGCAAGTTCCCTCTTGTGTATATGCAGCCTTTCAATTTGACAGGAACTTCCGAGGCAACGAGTATGTCAACTAAAGAATTCAATGCGTTGCACCTTTATACACATCTTTCAAGCCATGGCTATGGGAGCAAGGGATACCAATAGAGGGATGCATACAGTGTCACATGTATTATTGGTAACAACTCTTGCAGAGCAGAAATGCAAGAAGAAGACTGGGGTAGCCATGTGCACTACATAAAGTGAACATACTGTATCCCCAATTGTGTTTCCACTCACACAAGATCTTGTACAATCAATTTCTGGGCAATATAATATCTAGGGAGGAAAAAGCTTAGTGTCAAAACTTGTAGAAACTGTTGGAAGAAATGGTTCGAGAGTGACTGTCGCTTGAGCATCATTAAGAGCCTACAGAGAGAGAACAACCATTTGAAGAGGCATGGCTAGCTTGTAGGAGAGATGGAGAAGCCTGCTGAAAGAGGCTTGGATGGTTTGGAGGAGAGAGAGCAGGTTCAACCCAAAAGGTACAAACACAAGCCCAGCCCAGAGAGAAAAGAGCGGCAGCATGGAGAAGTCAATGTTCAGTCCTGGATTGTCCCATTATGGGTACCCTAGGCAACCTGGAAGGGTTAAGACCAGGCTATAAGGCCAACCTCCTCCCTTTTCCACTGTACCTAAGCACTGCAGGCCTCATCCACAGAAAGGGGCAGGGAAGCATTACTTAGCAGTGGCAGATTAAGACCTTCTTCCTTTCACAGGGAATCAGACCACGAAAGGAGAGGGCAATTAAAAATGCTCAATGATCTTTCCACTCCACCCCGATGTACTTCATTATTTTATTTTATTGTGATTTGCAGTAGCTCTCCAGGGGCTAAGGCAAAGAAAGGACCACCCCAACACATATTACTATACTTTAACTAGGAACGTCAGATTCAAAGCTTGGCCTTCTATACGCAAAGCATGTGTGTGCTCTACTACTGACCTATAACTTCTTTACTACCCCTTCCAGTTGCTCAGTCAACCAGGGTCCCATGAGTGCAGTGGTGATGCTTTGACCAGATATAATTGCAATCTGGCCTGGGTTGAATTCGGTCTTATCTGTTCATAGCTCCAGTCTCTAGATTGAAGTACAAACAGATTTGCCCATGTTGAGAATTAGATATATTGATGGGATGGAAGCTCCTCAAATGAAGCATAATGCTGCATTAAGGGGGGTTGGGAACTGAGACCTCTATCAGCCTCTAGCTCTACAGCCCTATAACAAACAAGGAGAAGGTGAAAAACAAATCAGAAATGTTCAGATATATGATTACTGCAGCAAGAATGGTCCTCGCTCAAAGCTGGAAACAAGAAAACATCCCAGCACTGAGTAACTGGCTAGATAAACTTGCAGAGTATGTAGTGCTGGCCAAGCTGACAAACATTGTTAATAACAAACCGAGAGAAGATTTTACAAAGAACTGGAAACTATATTATGAATACATTGCTAAATAATTCAACTAAGGAGAAAGCCATAATCCGAGATGACAACTATATAAGGTTATGATATATGCAAGCATCTCATCATCTTTAAATCTGCTTTTCAAATTCCATATAAGCTAACTTTTGATATCAGCAACTATATAGATAAATATATAGCAGGTCAATGCAGTTTTGACCAATCAATATTATGTTGTGAATGCATCTAACAGTTTTATAACAGTTTAGGTTAGAAAGATTATAAACCCATTCCAGTTATTCATAAACAGTAACTTGTCCTAGAGATGTATTGATGGGCAGAATTGTTACGTCGTGTGGCTTGTATGCCTTTTGTTGTAAGTTGTTGAATGTTTTTAAATATGTTGAAAAATGAACAAATAAAAACACACACACACACACACACACACAAAAACAACAAGGAGAAGGCAAGTAACCTGACTGCTACAGCATTGCCAAGAAAAACGGTGCACTTGCAAAATGTCTCAAGTCCAAGAGCTCTTTAAAACCGTACATATCACATAGAACCGCAAGTAGCTAGCAATACTTGAAATCTGTAATAGAGCAAAGAGCCACAGAATCATGTTGTATTTAGTGGTCCCTCAAACTACACACACTCTTCACGCTTACATTCCTTCTCCTTGAATTATACCTTGCTTGTTTTTACAACTTTGAGGGCAAACCAAAATTCTAGGGTTGGGTGAACTATAGACATGTAAGTATAACTCTCCATTCCTACTGCTAAATTTGTTTTGTGTTACCTAAAGAAAACCCATTTGGGAAAAACCAAATCTGAAAGACACTGAAATCCAAAACCTACAGTCCCTTCTGCATTTGTAATCTGATTTTTAAGAGTTTAGTGAAACCTTCATTTGATTAGAGGAATCCTCTTTGCTCCATCTGTTTGGCAAACTGAAAATTTTCCCTATTAAAAACACGTTTCCCTAAAAACTGAGGCTCATCAACGAAAGGTCCCAGAGTAGCAACTTGAAACAGCCACTTGGCAGGCAACTGGATTTCCTGGCTGCCATACAAATGCTGATGTATGGAGGACTGAGAAATGATGTCTCCGTATAGGTCCAAAATGTGTTTGGATAACAAATGCTTCATATGATGTTTGCTTTAAGACTTTCCAGGTGGAATTGTCTAATTTCCAGAAAGATTTCTATACAATATAGAGGAATAATGACATAACTGTGGACTGAATGTTGATGCTAACTCCATCTTTTAGTCCAAAAGTCCTGCACTACTTAAATGCAAGGTTGCTAACTCACTGGAGAAAAATGTCCTGCCCTTTAGAGCATGGGTCCCCAACATGGTGCCCAACAAGGTGCCCGAGGTCGCCATGGTACCCGCCAACACCTTTTCTGGTCTCCGTCATGTGTTTTTAGGAAGTGGATGGCACCAGGTAGGGCTTTTGCCTAGCAAGGCTTCTGACTGACTAGTGGAGATTTGATTGGCTGTGCAGATTTGTTTTTAACAGCCCTAAGCAGAGTTACATCCTTCTAAGCCCATCTGTATGTAACTATGCATAGGGTTACACTCCTAGTAACTTAGCAAACTCCTACATTATGTCCAATTGCAACCAGCTGACACATTGTCTTGCAGCTAAAGTATAAAATATTGAAATGAAATATTTTGCCACTCAACGGCTTATCCTTAATTAACACAGCTTAATGCTGAAACTAGTTTGCTGTAGACCCAGCAGGATTCTGTTTTAATGTGTACAGAGGTGGTGTGTGTGTGCGCGTGTGTGTGTGCATGCATGTGTGGCAGGGTCTGCCAATGCCCCCCTGTTAAGTGATTAAGACCGTATTTAGAATTAACCTGAAACTCATGAACAGCAATAGCTACATTAGTGGCCATAGCTTTGATGTTTGTAGGTACCCCACACAGTATACTATAATTTCATTTCTAAATGTTCTGCCTTACACCTCTTATGGTGATATCGATACCATAAGAAACTACTTGGTTGGAATTTAATGGCTTGAACCTGTCATGTCATTATTTTTTTACAAGATGGGGGGGGGGAAATCCAAGTTTTTTTTTACAAAATTAAAAGTTGCCAATTTAACAACTGTCTCTTAAAAATGGATGCAAAAATGCGAAGAAAGCATTTGCAACCTTCTCTTAAAGTAGGCATTCATGGTTCAATTTGTCTATACACCCAGTTGGATCTAGACAGTTTTTTCACTAGTTCAATTCTTTTTATTATAGCCACAGTCACTAATAGCTTTTATTCATGCAGGTCATCTGTTCCCAGCATAAGCTTTTTGGTGTTCAAAGGAGGCTCTCTCCTCTTCTTCTCGCCAGCAGGAAAATTGGCTGAATTCAATCCAAGGGCTTGAAACCTATGGCTTGTTTCAGCACCACAAGCAGCAATTCCAACTGAAGCAAGACTTCTGCTAAACCCCCTACTCATGTGGCAGATCCCCCAACACTCAAGATGGTCCACCAAGTAAGAAATCGGGGATAACAACAGGCTGCAAAGGAAAGAGGAGGCAAGAAAGTCATGCTATGTGAATGACACTTTTGATCTGGTGCTTTAGATTCACCTCATTCATTCTAACTTGAAACACTGAAAATTCTTAGTTTAAAGACAGTTCAAGCAGTCTAGCTGTAGTTCACCTCTACAGAATATGCTTTGAAAGAGGCTTTCCCTTTGCTGAAAAATTATTTAATAATTAATCTGCACATGACTTTCAGCATGAGTTAAGTCAAGCGTATGTTGATTACTTAATATAATAACCAAAGCTGGGTCACAAGCTACAGAGGGGGGAGCCGGCCACACCGGACCTCTTTTCCTACTATTGAAAAGTTTACAAGATTTGGCATTTGTTGAGGTGAAGAACAGAATGGCAGCTTTCAAAGGAAGTTTAGGAGATATCCTGGCGTATAATTGTTCAAAAGCAACTCCATATTTACTGAAGTTCTGCAATTCCTTAAGTGTAAGAACATTTAGCTATCATGTTTACTAACATTAAGATAATTCATGCACCTCAGTGAAGCAGAGAAAAAAATCAAATAGCTATACAGTTAAGATAACAGTCCACAAAATTTATATCTCCCTCTCCCAACAATTTAACCATAACACCCCTGAGCTCATAGCTATAGCTAATCTGGGGTGATTCATCATTTATAGAAAAGGCACTCCCACTTTGGCTCTTGAGAATAAGGTATACAAAACCAATAAGGCAGGCATGGTACAAATGATGCCACCAGTAGCTAAATACTACAATTGAAGAGAAAGGAATTTGCCCAGGGGAGATGGACTTTTTAAATTATTATTAAAATTTGTCCTAATATTGCAAGTGTATTTATATTGACAATCACCTTTCTCTCTCCTAACATTTCTAGACCTTTATGCTACTTCTGCATCTAGGGATGTTCAACTCCTTATTCTACATCATTTGGAAAAAATTTAATTAAACTGCTACACAGCCCCTTTCCAGTTAATTAATAGAGACATTAAATTACAGGACCAGTACAGAAAACCTATTCAGCGGTTACTCTAATAAAACTCCTCTAGCATAACCCAGAGTCATTTATAATAGCCATCATTTATTTTTCCATCCAGTTTCCAATGTCATGCGAGCCACTGAGATCCTTCAAATCACTCTGAATTATTCTTCCAATGAAGACTTCCAGCTAAGCTCTCCACTATAACAATGAACAATGACACAGTAGCCAAAAGAGTAATTTTTAAACTGAAAGGACAGTTTAACTATTTACTGCAAACCTGCATTCTGGTCGGCTGTAGTTAATGAAATGAAACCAAATGATAAGTACCTCCCTGAAACAGATACCAGACCGAAGCAAAAAACAACAACAAAAAACAGGTCATTTATGCATGGTCGCTGTAGCGTCCTTTATTCCCTGTTTCAGCCAGGATCAAATTTTTCTGAACGCACGTAACCTCATTCCTTGTCGGCTCAACCCTGTTTCAGTGCAAAATGAACCCGGCTTTTCCCACTCCTCTTCTAGCCCGAATTAAAGTGTTTCTCCTGGCTCATTCTGGAATCAGTGAGCGAGCGTACAACTTTCTTGGGTTGAGCTTCGCCCCACCATTTTCCAAACCCCTCTTCAAGGCAGCATGAAGAAATCCAAAAAGGGGAAACACAGAAGACTGGCTTCTTTCACAGCCAATCACGAAGCAGTGTGTAAAGAGGCAGGGATTCAAGTGCTTCCTGCTACCTCCGAGCTCTTTCTGAGCAAAAGAAGGGCTTTTTTAAAACCAGGCTTGGATTTCTTCCCCCACCCCCTTCTTTTAGATTGCTCCATTTTTTGTTTTTGTTCTTAAAATGCTTCTTTATGCGGCAGGTTGGTCTGGGGGGAAGGAAAGCTTCTCTCATGAGGTAAGCCAATGACAGAGCAGCATTTAAAGGGGTGGGACTTGATTTGAACTCAAAAAGGTAAAGGTAGTCCCCTGTGCAAGCACCGGGTCATTCCTGACCCATGGGGTGACGTCACATCCCGACGTTTACAAGGCAGACTTTGTTTACGGGTGGTTTGCCAGTGCCTTCCCCAGTTATCTTCCCTTTACCCCCAGCAAGCTGGGTAATTAGAAGACTGCTTTTCTGTATTCATGCCTCCATTAGCACACAGTTTCGTCCCTGATCATTCCAGCCAATGCAAACAGTTTTCCCCAACCCGTGTTTCTTTGATCCTGGCTGAAACAGGGAATAAAGGAGGCTACAGCGACCATGCGTAAATGACCCCAGTGGACTTTGAAATTAAGCATCACTGCTTAAACAAAAACACACATTAATGTATTTCTCGCATCATATTAGAAACACTTGTTCTCTAACTAGGATTTAAAAACTACTTAGGACAGAAAAAAATTAAATGACAAAAGGGTTGCTAAAGGCAATGCGGCTTCTTCTGCAGGCTCAAAGACATTCACTTTCGTCCAGTCAGGTGCATACAGCAAACTGTTGTGCACACAGACTACCCATTTATTTCCACGCAAGGGAAAGCGTCCCTGCCACATCCATTGAATTCAACATATTCTCCCTGACAGTGCCATGGCAGGTTAGCAGTTCGATACAGTGGAGATAAGAAGAGCTGGTATAGTGTAACAGGGAAGAGTCGGGAGGCGGGGCAAACTATAAACCCACAGCATCACATGTATGAGATGTGATAAAGTTTATTGTTTATGGCCAAAGGCAATCACAATCTATCATACAAAACATTAAACATGCTGCTAGAATCAGAGAGGTATAGTGGTTCAGAGCGGTGGTTTGGAGCTGTGGACTCTGATCTGGAGAACCGGGTTTGATTCCCCACTCCTCCACATGAGCGGCGGAGGCTAATCTGGTGAACTGGATTTGTTTCCCCACTCCTATACACAAATCCAGCTGGGTGACCTTGGGCTAGTCACACTCTCTCAGCCGCACCTACCTCACAGGGTGTCTGTTGTGGGGAGAGGAAGGGAAGGTGATTGTAAGCCGGTTGATTCTCCCTTAAGTGGCAGAGAAAGTCAGCATATAAAAACCAACTCTTCTTCTTCTTTACCAGCTGTCACTAACAGCCACTGAGAAATCTACCCTACCATTAAATCCTGTTCCAAAGCCCACTAAGCCAGGGGCCATCACAACATCATCCCATTGTAACAAATTCAAAAAATAAGTTCTGAATGTGCTGACATTTGTTTGGAGAGAAATTATTTACGTTCACTTTTTATAGTGCCCCCGCCCCAAGAAGCCTTTCTCCGTCTAATTTAAACAATCTCAAGAGAGTGCTCTGATCTCTTTCTTTTCAACTCTGGAATTGCTGTTTTCACTGGGACGGCACTCAACACTTCGCTCCCTGCCAAGTAACCAATAGATCAGTGGTTCCCAAAGTGGGCAGTACCATGCCCTGGGGCAGCGGCGGTGGGATTACCTAGGGGGGCACTAAGAGGCAAGGGGACAGCAGGGGTGTGCTAGAGGCGGGCCCCTTCAACTGTGTTGTTGGATAGGATAGGGGGCGCTGGGGTCGAGCTTGCGGAACCAAGGGTGCGGTGGCCCAAAAGGTTTGGGAGCCACTGCAATAGATGAAGAGCCACTCCCTTATCCCAGCCCTGGTAAACGTTTTGATGAGGGTCAGAAAACACTTCTGCGCACAACTCACTCTTGCTGGATGTACTGATGTCCACCAGCACAGGGGCCTTAAAAGAAGGTTAGATAAATTAATGGAGAAGAGGCCCAAGCGCCAGTATTTCCGAATACTGCTTGCTGCAGGGCAACAACAGGAAGAGACTTTAATCTCTCTGGCCCTAGAGGACGTGGTTGGCCACTGTGGGAAACAGGGCAGTGGACCAGACAGGCCATTGGTCTAATACAGCAGGACTCTTCTTATGTTCTTGTGAGGGATTAAGTTGTATGAAAACCCTAGACTAAACATGACCAGCACATCAGTACTCAGTACCACACAATTGTTTTTAAACAGTAAAAAGATTCTAAAGTGAAGCAAGATTTCCTCTACCTCGTTGGTTATTCCTCAGCCACATTTCTTCGGGGCAAACAAATTTGGTTCTCCACAGAGCATCAGAAGAAACCCAGCGATGAACATTCCTAAACATCCTCAGAATCACACGAAGATACCATGAAGAGCAGTATGACCTGACCGCTTCTTTTATTTTGTATGAATGAACGATACAGAATAAATAACTACTTGAATGGGTGAAAAATGAAAAGCAGCAACCTCTCCAGAATGAAATAAATCAACTGTTATGAACACTCTCCAGAGTTGGTATTTGTCAAACAATGATTGCAGAAATTGTCCCAACAGCCTCTTTTCTCTCTATCATATTCCTAGTTTAAATATGAGAACATCAGAATTTGCAAACTCATCAATCACTCCACCAGCTCATTAAGAACAGTACCTGTGTGTGTGTGTGTAAAGTGCAGTCAAGTCGCAGCCGACTTATGGCGACCCCTTACGGGGTTTTCAAGGCAAGAGACTAACAGAGGTGGTTTGCCAGTGCCTTCCTT
This sequence comes from Euleptes europaea, assembly GCF_029931775.1. Classification (NCBI taxonomy): domain Eukaryota; kingdom Metazoa; phylum Chordata; class Lepidosauria; order Squamata; family Sphaerodactylidae; genus Euleptes; species Euleptes europaea. The sequence continues at coordinate 54,734,095 of NC_079322.1, forward strand.
TGCATAGCAGCCCTGGTATTCCTTGGTGGTCTCCCATCCAAATACTAACCAGGACTGACCCTGCTTAGCTTCCGAGATCTGGCGAGATCGGGCTGTACCATGCTGCCTTCCCTCCTCAAGAACAGTACCTGGTCACCTCCAATTGATTCAGTGATGGGGAGCAATATTTGAGTGGGCCATTAAACCATGCCACGAACTATGATTTTTAATGCACCTACTGAAGTTCTTCTTGGGGAAAAGAAACCCCACAACATCAATATTGTTCTATAGTTTGAGCTATAAACTTTATTGTTGAACCACAAATCATCACAACAGTGCCAAACAATAATAAAAGAAAACCATTACGTTTACACATTCTACAAATGGAGGGTTCTCCTAAGTTTTGCTTGGCTTACTAGCGAGCTGCAATCTGTGGTTGCTACTGACCTTTGGCATATGCCATAGGGCTGAGAGGAACAGGGAGTTTTATTATATCTCGTTTTATTATATCTCAATCACTCAATCTCACGCTGAGCCCACAAACTCCAAAGCTTGGTATGGTAAGAGAGATTTACCCCTCTCATCTGGAGAAGGTAGGAATGGTCTCTTATGTAGTGCCCCTGCAAGACATGGGAGGGAAGGTTCTCATGTTGCACTGAACTCTGGAGCCAGAAATTACCTTTGCCATCTCCAAAGGTCAGGGAGACGCCTCCTCTCCCTCCGGATATGGGGAAGGGAAGTAAATGCTCCTGCCAGAAGGCAAAGGAGCCTTGCCCGTGGCAAGCAGATTTGTGGAGGCTTGTCAACTACATCTCATGGTTGTTATGACATAAGAGAATAATAATGATTTTCAAAAAAGGCAGCGCTTGCAAAGCAACCACACCAACACTGTAGGCAACAGACTGTCTTTTCTGCTATAGAACATTTTTAAAACCAGAAAATTGTTGATTTGTGCGGGGGGGGGGAACCAAATACAAGGGAAGGGTAACACCTTTTTATTAGGATTGACCAAAGTATCACAAAACACTGATTTGAAAAACTCTTTGCCAGGCTAAATGTTAAGTACAAAGTGTGTGTGTGTTTGGAAGGGGGGAGATGAGAGAAAAAGGGTGTTTCCGTCTGCAGTTTGTACCTTTCTTAAAGCAGACACCAGATTACATTATCGATTACAAGATACATTTCAAGATGTACCAGAGGCTCCCGGCCAAAGAAGCAGATAAAGTCTCATCCTTTGAAAATATAAACTTTGGAACCAGTTATAATAATATATAATGATCCAATTATTATTTATATATTGCTTTTCTTATTGCATTCAAATGTTTCCAATATAATACAAACCAGCAATGTATTGAACGTTTTTCTATGCTTGCTTTATTTTAAATAATCCAATGACAGAATGGTCCTGGACAATATAGATCACATTAATACCACCCTCGTATTGAAGCCACTACAGCCAAAATTTTTGCCACAGGCAGAATTATACCAAAATCAGTATCAACTATCAAAAATGCCTGGAAAGTGGAAGCGCCAGAAGCAGTCATTAACTAAATCCAGAAATCTCTCAAAAAGGTCACCAGCACACGATTTAAAAAGATATGAACCAACATTTCAACTGCACCAGATCCACCAGGACACAGTATATCTGAATAAGCCCATTGTATATCAACAGAAATATAACCACAAATCCATTATAGCTGCAACTCAGAAATGGCTGAAAGCTCTTTTGCTTTGACTGGCTTCCTAAAGGCAAAAAATGTTGGGCAGCTAGGGTCTTCCCTTGAGAAGAAGCTCCATAAAACTGCGTCTATAACAGAGAAATCCCAAAAGGCCCAGCACAAATTCCCCATCTAAACAGCCTATTACAGTTCTGGTTTCTTTCATTATTGCTCTCTGAGTAGGGTTGCCAGGTGCCTCTTTGCCAGCGCCGGGAGATTTTTGGGGCAGAGCCTGAGGAGGGCGGGGTTTGGGGAGGGGAGGGACTTCAATGCCATAGAGTTCAATTGCCAAAGCAGCCATTTTTCTCCAGGTGATCTGATCTCTATCGGCTGGAGATCAGTTGAATTAGCAGGAGATCTCCTGCTACTACCTGGCGACCCTAACTCTGAGCCTCTGCTGGTTTCACTTTCACAAGGCAGGCAATATTTTCTAATCAGGGCATACACAGGGTTCCTTAGAAGGAGAGAGGCTCTGCAGGCTTTCTTGATTGACTGCAAGCTGTAGCCGCTTGTATTCCAATCCTGAAGGACACGGGGCAGGACTCTGCTTTTCTCTCTCCTCCCAAAGACTACTATGCCAAATTTCCCCTTGCCATCTGTACTCCCTGCTTGCCAGCTGCTCTCCAAACCTTATGCCCCGTCCAAACAAATCTAACTCAAGCTCCTCCTCTTGTTACCTGGCCAGATGCCTTGCCCTCCTTGTGCCACCAAATGCCCTTGCCTTGTCACTCTGCCTCTTCCTTGTGCAACTATTCTTCAAGCTGCTGTTCTTCTGTGTTACTGTATGGACTATTTCCTATCAAATCTCCCATAGACTTTAATGTTAAACTTTAGTGCCCTTTATTGCCTCAGAAAGAGAGACCCCTTTAACCTATCTGTCTGAAATATGGGAGTGTGGATATCCTCAGGGAGTACAACAACCCCTCTAATTTTTGTCCAGTTTGCAAAGAAAACCAAGAAAGTACACACCTGAGGAAAAAAGGTGTCTGTCTTCCATTGAAATCAATGGGAAATAGTACCAAAATAGAATTATAAAAACAAAACAACCCAATAATGAAACAGTCCCTTTTGGGACACAACAAAAGAAACAAAAAAAACTCTCATGCACAAGTCTACAAGAGATTGCCAGATTTTGTGACTTGGAAGACTCAGAAAAGAAGAATTACTCTGACTGGGGCCACATACAGTCCATAAGCATCTTCTTTTTAATTTTAGATAGCAGCTAACATCTATAAGTTGCATTCCTATTCATTGGCAAGACAACAGAACTGGCCCGCACTCAGAAAAAGACAGCATAAAACTATTTTGGAAAATTGCTATAGATGCATGGTTTCCTTGCAAATCAAATATAAAATATTCTCAATTCAAGCATGATAACGGAATGTTGTCTACAAAATGATAATTAAAATGTTAAGAACACGTTAAGATAAAGACACAGAGCTGTGGAACAAGTTTTCGGAGAAGTCCAGACTATGCTTCCATTGAAACACTGTTGTTTACCAAAGCTTTGGAATCTGGGAAAGCTACAATGCAAATACATTGTTTGTGTTCTACCCTTTATTCATTTAATAATACCCCATGTTTGAACAGGCTTGGGTTACTCAGCTTTAGATCTCTGCAGACTAAATATGATCTTGTGAGGGCAACTTTGACAAAACGAGGCAGTTCTTTAACGTCCTAGAGGCAAATCTAAAAACACTTTATTTTCTAGGCAAAAAAAGTGTGATGAATAGTGCAGAGAATTCCCTTGTGGGGTTGGTTAGACTTAGGGTTGCCAGCTCTGGGTGGGGAAATACCTGGAGATTTTGAGGGTGGAGCCTAGTGAGGACGGGATTTGGGGAGGGGACCTCAGCAGGGTACAAGGCCACAGAGTCCACCCTCCAAAGTCCACCTGGAGGGGCTGATCGTTGTTGTCTGGAAATCAGTTGTAATTGTGGGAGAGCTCCAGGCGTGGAGGTTGGCAACCCAGGTTAGAATTCAGCCATGCTTATTTAAAAAATATCAAAGAAAGGGATTTTTTATTTGCCAACTTGGAGCAACTTTAAGCTTCCAAGGTTGTTCCACCCTGATTAATTATTACCAACTTAAGAGGCAGTGTTAATTCTCACTATGATCACTCCTGACTCTTCTATCCTGGCACAAGAAAAGGACAAATGGAAACTGTTGAAATAAACCAGTTTTCAGCAGTCCATGCCACAGTCCAAATCACACAAATAAAGAGCGATTAGTTTTGAAATGTTTTTAACATATTCATTTCAAATACACATTTACGTTTTATTAAACAAAAACACTGTCAGAATATTCAATCTTAATTGTTCATGAATAAGAATGTTTGTATCAGAACTGCTCCCGTTTACTTCCGATTTTGCATTGTTGCATTCTTTCAGAACAATACATCTGCCTGTGGATCTGTATCTCTTCATATTTTATTTAAGCCTTTAAGAGCATGGTAATGGAAGAACGTCACGCTAATATTAAAGCAGCCCAGAAACTTCTCAGCAATTCCCCTTTTGAGAGAAAGGCAGCCTGACACCCCTTCATTATTAAACGGACAACTGACTTCAAACTCTTCTGAAGCATTTTAGCGAACGTTTCTCACAGTGAAGTCTTCACAGTGGGGTCTTCACAGAAATACATCCACCTTCAGATCAGAATTCAAAGACAAACCCAACCCAATGTTCAACAAAATGTTAAGTCCCTGAGTAGTTTATACCCAACCTCTGGCAAAATGTTAATTCCCTGAGTAGTTTATATCACAAAGGAACAGAAGGTTGGGTTAGGAGGCATGTATCGACAGAGCAACTGCGGCCTGTCCAAGAACGGAAGCTGCGGTTGCAAGATCACAGTTAATTGAAACTTTTGAAACAAAGGATAACAGTGGGCCCACCTCCAAAACCTTAAATATTCTACCTGGGGTGGTAGTGGATAGCTCAATGAAGATGTCAACCCAGTGTGCGGCTGCTGTAAAAAAGGCAAATTCCATGCTGGCCATAATTAGACGAGGAATAGAGAATAAAACTGCTGATATCATACTGCCCTTGTACAAATCTATGGTGAGACCACACTTGGAATACTGTGTACAGTTCTGGTCACCACACCTAAAAAAGGATATTACAGAGCTTGAGAAGGTGCAGAAAAGAGAAACCAAAATGATTAAGGGACTAGAGCAACTGTCCTATGGGGAGCAGTTAGGAAGCTTAGGGCTGTTTAGCTTGGAAAGAAGGCGGCTAAGGGGCAACATGATAGAGGTCTATAAAATTATGCATGGTTTGGAGAGAGTGGGCAGGGAGATGTTTTTCTCCCTCTCCCATAATATTAGAACACGGGGTCATCTGCTAAAGATGGAGAGCGAGAGATTCAAAACAGATAAAAGGAAATATTGTTTCACACAACGCATAGTTAAATTGTGGAACTCCCTGCCCCAGGATGTGGTGATGGCTGCCGGCTTGGAGGGCTTTAACAGGGGAGTAGACATATTCATGGAGGAGAGGGGTATTAATGGCTATTAGTTAGAATGAATACTGGTCATACTGCATACCTATTCTCTCTAGTATCAGAGGAGCATGCCTATTATTTTGGGTGCGGTGGAACACAGGCAGGATGGTGCTGCTGCAGTCGTCTTGTTCGTGGCTTCCTAGAGGCACCTGGTTGGCCACTGCATGAACAGACTGCTGGACTTGATGGGCCTGGGTCTGATCCAGCAGGGCCTTTCTTATGTTCTTATATACCGTTGACAAACCTGTCTAATCTGCCTGCGGTTGAACCTGAGCTTCTCAATTATATGCACTGTCCAAATGTAGCTGAAATGGCAGGATTATCTCCCCCCCCCCACTCCCGCTCTTACATTGGGGTACTCAAATGCCATTCTATATCACAGTACCAATAATTTGGGATACTTACACTTGAGAAGCTTCTCAGGTGTATGTATAAAAATAATAATATTGATAATTTTAAAAGTGGACACTAAAGGGTGCTTGGGGTAATGCGAGGGTGGGGGAAAGGCTGCTGATGGAAGACCAATGAAAAGAAACTTCATTAAGAGAAACCTGGGCTGCCCAAGCATTTTTACTCTGGGCTGATTCAGCATCTGTAATGGCTGAACCACATGCCTCAATAGAACCAGCGTGGTGTACTGGTTAAGAGCAGTGGCCTCAAATCTGGAGAAGTAGGTTGGATTCCCCACTCCTCCACATGAGCAGCGGACTCTAATCTGGTGAACTGGGTTGGTTTCCCCACTCCTACACATGAAGCCAGATGGGTAACCTTGGGCTATTCACAGCTCTCTTAGAGCTCTCTCAGCCCCACCGACCTCACAAAATGTTTGTTGAGGGGAAGGGAAGGTGATTGTAAGCCAGTTTGATTCTTCCTTAAGTGGTAGAGAAAGTCGGCATATAAAAACCAACTCTTCTTCTACCCATGACAGGGTTTTCTTTTTGGGAAAAGTTTGTTTTCCTTAGCGAAAAGCAGCTTCAGAAGGAGGTTCTGGAGGAGAGAAGCTGGCGGAGGGGTGGAAATATTTTTCATGGACACCGTTTCGCCTCTCGAAATTGTTCCTGTAAGTTGTTCCTCATCTCTGGTAAAAAGTTCCAAACGGGGTGGTGTTTGCACACAACTGCCTTACTAGTCGTCATCCCCCCAGAGAGCTTCACAGGACTTTGAGGACAGGCTTCTATTTAGGCATCAGTTTGACCACGGTGTAACGGAATTTCTCCCTGATATTAGGCATATTTCTGGGTTGTCTTGGAAGGGAACTTTGACTGACGAGATATATATATATATATATATATATATATATATATATATATATATATATATATATATATATATATATATATATATATATATAATGCAATAAAACCTTGGCAATAGCTGTTGATGAAGAAACTCTGTAAGACCACATTAATATTGCATGGTGTAATTGGAATTCTTACTGGTATACAGAGCACTGGAAGCACATGAAAGATTGTCTCAGGGTTTACTCTACATTAAGAGTAATGTTTACTCTACATTACACCCAACGTGGTGCCTGCTGACACCTTTTCTGGCACCCGCCAAGGGTTTTTAGGAAACGGGTGGGGCGAGGCAGGTCTTTTGCCCAGCAAGTCTTCTGATTGCCGGTGTAGATTTCTTTAAAGGTTACTCTGGCAGCAGCTGCCACCACAACACAAGAATCTACACTGTGTTACTGCATTTAAGTTGTGGCAATCATTTTTGGTTCCTGCGGCAGCCATTTTGTGGCAGCCATTTTGTTGCCATGCCATTCCATGACAGAATTCCAAACGTGCCCAGAGGCTCAAAAAGTTATACCCTTATCTCTTTTCATCATATTTGGTGGCTATGTGAGAAGGCAAAGAACTTTTGGGATATGATTTACAATGAATTAAGGTTGATATTACAACAAAACATCCCCAAAACACCAGAGATGATGCTGTTAAGTATAATACCGGATACCACAGTGACTCAGAGATCGTTTTTGATGTATGCCACCACAGCCGCTAGGTTGGTATATGCTAAGAGATGGAAAATGACTGAGACACCAAATAAGGCTGAGTGGACAGAAAAAATGATGGAACTAGCTGAAATGGCAAAACTTACAGCATTAATAAATCAAAAAGAAGAAATTGAATTTGCGACAGAATGGGAGGCATGGACAAAATATTGTACGAATGAATTTAATTGTGATATTAAGGGATATATTTTGATCTAATTCAGACTTGTTGAAGTAGATATGGGTGATTTGTTATAAAGAATTAGACAATAAATACCAAGAGAGTAATAATGACAATAAAGAGACAGAGGAGGGGAGAGGGGAAGTTAAAGAAACATATATTAGATATAAGAAAATGTTGTTATATTATATAATTGGTTAATGGACAAATGTAATTGAATATGAATGAATTTGAAAAAAATAAAAAAAACATAAAAAAAACAGTTATACCCTTATCTACCAACACTAGCCAGACTTTACCAAGCAAGCTGTGGAGCCATGTGAGTAAAGTAGTTGGAGTGAGTATGGTTCCTCTGCCTGGCAAACGAAAACATGGTAGCACTCTGGGACTTGAATCCCCTTCTGCAGAGCTCCCTTGAGTGTGTTTGTCCTAGGACTCCTACTGTTCACCCCATAGTCCACCTTGCTTTGCGGGGGGGGGGGGGGGGGAGAGAAGATGTTGTGTTCCCTGGTGTGTTCTGTTTGCAGGCAGTGGTAGGATGACATCACAAAACCATGCTGCTTCTGTATATGGCTGACAGGGGAGTGTCCTGCGCATGCCATTCTGCGACTAGTCAGGTTTGCTGTGGACCCCAGCCCATCGTTATGCTTGCCACATGTTGGAGTTGGGTATTTCCTGTGTATATTTTCTCTCTGCTCAAAGATTATCAGATACTGAGTACTGATGCTGGTGCCACGCCTCAGGGTTCAGCTATCCATACGGGACAATATTTTTAACTTAACAAACTAGAGACGAGGCAGAGAACTGACAGCGCATTCCTGAGCCTCCAGGGTGAAAGCCCTTGGGAGGCCAGGAAGGCACTGCACTGGCGTCCGGCCCCCCCGCACCGGTGGCCGGGCAGCTAACGCCGGAGTTAGTGGCCAGAAGGCCGGCGGGGAGGCCTGGGATGCCGGTTGCAGGGTGCTGCCACTGCAGTGCCGGCCCGGGACACCAACGGAGCTTCTGCTGGCATCCGAACGCCGTCAAAGGCCACGCCAGCGTCCCGGGAGGCGTTCCCAAGGTGTTCCGGCGCCAGGCTGGGGGCAAGGCCGCCTTTAAGCAGCCTCCAAAGCCATTTCGGCCCAGGAACACCCCTTTTTATTTTTGAAGAGATACGCCACCTTTTAGGTGGCATATCTCCTGTGCAACCCTATGGTTGCACAGATTTTTTGCATCAGGAGGTTTCGGCAGGGCAGAAACCTCCTTTCGAGGCAGCGTAGCCGCAATGCCTCCTATGCCTGATCACATATGAAGGCACACAAAATTAGAAAGAATCAGGGGCAGGGAGGTAGATTTTATACACTTGACAGCACTGGCATGACAAAATTCAGCACCTTGACTGGCAACATCAAAACAAGACAGTGATGTACAGCCATTAGAACATGCCTTCTAGCATTCTTCTCATTGCCAACATAAGCATACCATGTCAACTTCCCTGACACTATAACCATGTCAAATTCAAAGCATCTCTAAAGTCTGGTTTGTTGCTTATCTTTTTAAGAAATACAGTACAATCTGAGAACAACAAAGAACACCAACAAACTGCTTGGGGAAATGTCCAATATGAATCATTTTTACATGGCAAAGATTAAAATACAGTTAAGATTCAGAGCGTAAATTTTCTCATTCTGCAACGTACTCATACAGCCAGGTTAGAGATATTTAATTTTGCAACAATGCATAATAAATGTCACCTGTGGCAATTTTCTATGGTGCTTTTATAATGAGTTGTCTTTAGAGGTGGAATTTATGGACTGCATTCATATTTATGCCCTGTTAAACAATTCAAAATGACAAACTGAAGTCTGAGTAGGACTGCAGCTTTATTAGCTATATCCTAGGAGTTGGTTGATACACACAGGAATAGAATATGGTAAGTACTACCTGGATTATAACAAATGGTATATGAGGTACATATCTGAAATTTCTTCCATATATAAACTCCTTGCACACAGAATTCTGGCTTTAAGGGGCGAAGGGTTCTAACCTAGTCCTTTCCTTAATGTGCTCAATTTCCACTTACAGGTGGCATAATCACACTTCTTCTGTGAGCCTTCTACCTAGCCACAGATCACTTCACTTCACATGGAACATATGTAACAAAATTCAATACGGCAGCCTAATTGGTCTGGTCCCCACCTTAACATTGCTATCTCTAGCACTTATTACAGGAGCTTCTATAAGTTCTCTTAGAAAATAAAGGCTGCATTTGTTTTGCCGGAAACCATACAACCACATAATGAAAACAACAGCACAAGTTGATTCTTTTCCTTAGAATAGAATCATAGAGTTGGAAGGTACCACCAGAGTCAGCTAGTCCAACCCCCTGCACAATACAGGAAATTCACAACTACCTCCCCACACACACCCAGTGACCCCTACTCCATGCCCAGAAGATGGCCAAGATGCCCTTCCTTTTATGAGCTCCCTATGGTCATAGAATCAGCACTGCTGACAGATGGCCATCTAGCCTCTGCTTAAAAACTTCCAGGGAAAAAGAGCTTATCACCTCCCGAGGAAGCCTGTTCCACTGAGGAACCTTGAAGTGTTAAAAAGCCCTGATTTTTTTTTACCTTCTAAATTTTAATCAAGTTTACCAGTTCAATATATAAGTCAACTGCATCAAGACTGAACAGGAATTGGGAATCCACAGACTACCGTATAACTGGCTGATTTGTCTCACAGATGCATTTGATTGCACTTCCAAATATAGAGCAAAATCCATATGGGATGGTAATGGCAGAACTGCTAGTATAAGCATACCACGTCAACATACACGACACTGTAAGCTTGACAAAGTGAAGGCCTGCACATTATTATCTCAACATCTGGCTCATTGTTTAGATTTTTTAAATAAAAAAAAACATTGTTTCAATTTATGAACAGTACACAGTGTCAACAAACCACTTGGGAAAAGTGCCCAACAGTACCATTTTTATTTAAATCCTTAAAAATTACTTACACTTGTTGCAAGAGCAACAAGGGTGCATTTATTTATATGGCTAAAACTGTTACAAACAGCAGCTGCTTTAGGGTCAAGTGGATCATGCCTATTAATCACAGGCCCACAAACGGAGTATGGCAAGAAAGATGTAGGATTTCAGGAGCAAAGCAACCTCATAATAACCAATTTCAGCTATCTGAAAGGGTCGGCAAATGGCTAACCAAAGTCCAGGCCTAAGCAAAGTTGAGAATTAGCTGCATGCAAGGGTTTACAAAAGGCCAAGTTTTAAAAAGTATTATTATACAAATGCAAAATTATAACCAGGAAGTGGGCACAGGATAACGATTCAGCATCAGAACCAAAACAGGGATTTGGAGCCACCAAATTTTGAATTCATAGTAGTTGAGATCACAGCAAGAAAGAGCATTGTTTAACACAAAGAGGAAATACATGCTGCTGAAAGAGCTTCTAGGCATTCTAACTTGTATCTGATAACAGGAGAGTAGACTCTCAAAAGCTTATACCCCGAAAATCTTGTTGGTCTCTGAGGTGCTACTATACTCGAATCCAGCTGATCTACTGCAGTCCAACACAGCTGAATCATACCCTCTATGATTCTATAAGCTTTAGGCAGTGGGTTGGATCCAGCCAGCAGAAAGCTGATGAAAAAATGAGGGATTCCTTTTAACTGCCAAAGGAGGAAAAAAGGCTGTGCTGAGAATCATGGAACAAAACCCATATGAGGCATGGGCTGTTGTATGGAGGGGAATTGGGAGAGATTCCGTGAAAAGGATCCAACCCACAGGAATTCTCTAGGAGAAATATTAAAATGGTTCCATTAGCATACCTAATCCATTGCAGCAGCCCCCTACACAGGTGGTCTTGCCATTAGCTCAAATCTAGTAGGTGCTTTGTTCATTTACATATCCTTCATACTGTATCCTACAGGGTCATCTTTCCTCTATGACAGGGGTCCTCAAACTTTTTAAACAGGGGGCCGGTTCACTGTCCCTCAAACACTGTTGGGGGCCGGACAATAGTTTGAAAAAAATATGAACAAATTCCCCACGTGTGCGGTGGAGGAGGTGGCGGCCGAGGGGGCTCTCCGGAAAAGCATCCTCCTCGCAAGCCCGGACCTTCCCCCTGTAGTGGTTAAGAGTGGCGTTTTGGAGCGGGGACTCTGATCTGGAGAACTGGGTTTGATTCCCCACTCCTCCACGTGAGAAGCGGAGGCTAATCTGGTGAACCTGGTTGGTTTCCCCACCTCTACACACGAAGCCAGCTGGCTGACCTTGGGCAAGTTACAGCTCTGTTAGAGCTCTCTCAGCCCCACCTGCCTCACAGGGCGTCTGTTGTGGGAAAGTATGGGAAGGGGATTGTAAGGCAATTTGAGTCTCCCTTTAGTGGTACGGAAAGTCGGCATGTAAAAACCAAGGCCATTTATGCACGGGAGGTTTTGCCTTGGATTTGCCGCTCTCCAGATGAACATTTTCCCCATCCGAATTCTCCAAACTCTGCCCGGGGGTGGGGGGAGCTTACCTTTGAGTTCTGAGAATTCGGATGGGGAAAATGTGCATCTGGAGAGCGGCAAATCCAAGGCAAAACCTCCTGTGCATAAATGGCCACAAGTCTTTTTCTTCTTCTCCCGGGAGATATGCCCACCCCCCCCAAGGGGCCCCTACAATTACCTCCAGGCCACAAGAATACTCCCGGGAGGAGAGAGAGCCCCGAGCAGTGAGAACGCTGCCCGACTGCGGCCAAAACAGGAACGCCAGGGCCACGGGAGGCTGGGAGGGAGAGGGGAAAGGGGGCGACTGGGCGGCGCGCGAGGCAGCAAGATGCCTCATGCGCCTAGGAAAGGGGGTTTTGGGTTGGGGAGGCTGGGAGGGAGAGGGGGAAGGGGGTGACTGGGCGGCGCGCGAGGCAGCAAGATGCCTCATGTGCCCAGGAAAGGGGGTTTTGGGCCGGGGAGGGTGGGAGGAAGAGGGCGAAGGGGGCGACTGGGCGGCGCACAAGGCGTCTTGCCGCCTTGCGCCGCCCAGTCGCCCCCTTCCTCCCACCAGGAAAGGGGGTTTTGGGCTGGAGAGGGAGCAGGGAAGGGGGCGACTTGGGCGGGAGGGAGGCTTCTGGCTTGGCGCATGCGGCCAGGAAGCCCAGAAAAGCTCTGGGGAGGGGGGCAAGGGGGGACTGGCTTTCTCGGTCCCCGGGCCGGACAAAAGCCCTCCGGGGGCCGGATCCGGCCCTCGGGCCGTAGTTTGAGGACCCCTGCTCTATGATGATGCTAGAATCTCATCTCACGCATGCTACCTAATAGCCTGTCCATGCTTCTCTACAGCACTGACATTTCTTCGCTTCCTTTTATTCCGGAACAATGCTTGAGCTGCTTACAGTTGCAATCAAAAATTACCCCTTTAAAGAGTTGTCTCATGATAAGGCTGTCTGCTGAAGACAGAAGTCTCAGACCTGAATCTTATCTGAAAAGAAGAATTATTATACACTTCCATATTTATTTCACTGTAATGGTTGGGGATACATGAAGTTCTTTCCCACCCCTTATGAAGTCAGTTTTAGGAAACCAGAGAATATGTTAAAATTAAATTTACTCAAAGGCAGCATTTCATTTTTAATAGAAAACTAAATTTTTAGTCCGAACTATTTCATTTAAAACACGCCTTGGCATTTCCAAGCTATATGATCATCCCTGTATTGTCAGTACAATCCTAAACAGAGTTACATCTTTCTAAGTCCATTGAGGTGAATGGGCTTAGAAGGGTGTAACTTTATTTAGGACTGCACTGTATGGCAGGCTCCAGTGCTGCAAAACAGTGTCTTCTACGTCACTACCATAAACATTAAACAGATAGGGCAGATGTGACCAGATGCATTATGATGCTTCAACAGACTGCTATTAGGTTAATTATAAACCTGTCATCTGAGAAGATCCCACTGCCACCTTAAGGGACAGAGAACTTTGACAATGAACTTGAGCTAGCCATTTCAAGATCAACACCTGGAGTCACTTTCTGTTCATAAAACCAAGGTTCCTCTGAAGGCTATGCCGTGGACCCAGTACATCAAAACCAAACTACAGCAACCCAACCTTACAAATATATGTCTTACTCTTATATTTGTATTATACACATACAAGCAATACTCATATATATGAAACAACTGCTATGCAAAGCAGAAAGAACGCATAGACACAATATAATACTATTCAAGGGTAATCCAGTGCAATAAATAGTCACAAATCCGAATGCAGTGGACCCAGTACAGGAAGAAGCTTGTTTATGTGGTTCACGTCTTTAGGAAAACAAGCTTTAAAGTAGAAGAAATTAGGCAAAGGTGAACAACCAAGACTTAATTGTGACTCACTCGTTCCATTTTGCCTTTACCTATCCATCTAACATTTTTCCAAGTACCACACATCATTACAACTTATTTAATAAAATCAACCAGAGAACACTATGTGGATGATGGGAGCTACTATTTAATGCTAATCATTACAAAAACTGGTGTTTCCTCTTTTTTGTTTTCTACATCTTATTTCACCACTACTTGAAAGTTCTGATACAAATGTTTTCCACATTCCCCCACTGTCTAAGCCCTCGGGGATTTATCTTCTTCTTAAGGGAACGAAAAGGCTTCCTTTTTCCAAGTTCCCAACCCACAGTACAAGAAGCCAATCTCGCCCAAGGCTGCATATTGTCCCGGCTTTATTCCAACAGGAAACCCACAAAAGTATGTCTAGATCTCAGCCTTAAGCTTGAGCATAATTTCTGCCTGGGTAGAGGGGGGGGGGGGCAAGAAGACTCTGGACGTTTGGGCCCAGCATCGGCTTTCAGCAGCCAGGTGGTTCTCAAGCATCTTTCTGCAGCCCCATGCCCACTGGCTAGCTGCATCACTGGGGGAGGGTGGGGTCAGCAGACCTGAGGCCTTCAGCTTTCAATTTGGTCTGCAGCTTATGTTTAAAAGGAAGTGGCTACAGGTGTGCTGGGCATTCGGAGCCATCTATCAGCAAACCACACCCAATGTTTTCACATTTTTGTTTCTGTTGTTGGTACCCATCCTTTGCTATGTGTGCACGGGGTCGCTGGCAAACAGGGCCAGGAAGGAATTTTACCCAAGGCTCCAATTGACTAATAGGCCCTGGAGCTTTTGCTTTCCCCACAACAAAGAGTATTTGCTGTGTATGTTTCATTGTACTGTTGAAAAGAGCATAACAGTCACAGCTGTCTGCTGATGTTTAGGCATTGGCTGGGAAACACAGTACAGGTTGTACAGGGTGACCCTACAAGAGCCCTGAAGGGGCTCTGGGAGGTGGGGTACATGACAGCCAACCTCAGAGCTGATGCAGTGATCATACCCCCAGGAGGCTGGTGAAGGTAGGAACTCTACATGACCATAAAGATAGGGTACATGACATCCAACCTCGTGGCTGATGCATTCACCACACCCCAGGAGGCTGGTGAAGGATAGGAACACTTCCGGCCTTAATATTAGCCCTCTCCTCTCAGTTACCCCAACAAGCAGGTTGCGAAAGGTTGCTGACAGTAGATCGGTTGTCAATTCCCCTGTCGTCCCCAGTCTATGCTGTGCCCAGACCTGAAAAAACTGTAATCAAAAAGGTCATGGCCTGATTCTCCCCAGCATAGTGTGTCTATGTTGTCCTTCTCTCTGCCCCGCCTCCATAGGCTGATTCTCATTCCAGGCACAAATGGGAATAAATTATCATTGGGAAAGAGACATAACATTGCTCAAAAGTGGGAAAGGCCTTCTTGAACTATTTGGCCTTTCTAAATCATATCTGCATGAAGGCCTTGCTGTCAAGCTCAGGGCAGGGCACCCCACAGGATAGGGGGGCCACTACTGAAATGTCTTGAGAACAAACTCTGATCAGATGCATGTGTATGATGCACAAGAACATACAAAGAGAGGTGAGGACCTGCAAGATTATGGTCATGAAAGGCTTTAAAGGTAAATACCAACAGTTTGAACTGAGCCTAGGAATCAACAGACAGACAAAGGAATGGTCTTAAAATAGGTGAAATATATGGATAATGCTCACTCCAAACAAAAAGCAGATGGTTACGTTTTGAATCAGCTGATATAATTCCTCCAATAACCTTATAAAGGAATCAGATAGTAAACTGGTAACAGAAATACTTTTTATTAGAGAACGTTTCACATTATAAGTTAGGATAGTAGATGGCAGTACATATGGTTTAGCCAAATGGCCGAGAAGCAACGGTCTTACAGGACAGTCTAAACTGCTAAAACCGCAATCTTTGCACACATATTTAGGAAAACATCCCATTGACCTCAGTGAGATCTACTCTCAAATAAACATCCATTGGATCAGGCCATCAAATAAGCTGCCCAAGATATTGGTTCAGTCTTGCCAGGGTTTCTCAGTAGCAGCTGTTCTTTTGTTTTCTCTCACTACACCATCAGAAGTGCCTTCTGCATTTCTCCCAACACTTAGAAAAAGCATTCAGAGAAGAGGATGTCACCACAGGAACACTCTACACAAGCAGAATAGGCAAAGAATAAAAGCCAACTTCATTCTTTGGAAAAGGAGGGATAAGAAACTATGGCTATGACAGAGACCAAAAGGAGCTCTAAACAACTGGAGCTATAAGAATATACCGAGGCTGGCCAAAAACATCAGGAAATGAGTCCTGAGTCCGAACACAGCAATTACATTTCCCGGAGGGAGAAAATATGCAGAAAGGAGAGCCAAAGACTGAGGCTAAATGTACTCCACAGGAAAAAGGATAAAGACAATAAATGTGCTCCAAATATGGATTATAAAAATTAAAGAAAAAAAAGGAGGCAGACGGCAGTATCTAAATCCTGGAGGTGCTCAAGCAGCAAAATGACCGGAAGCATCACAAGTATGGCACAATAAACTCTGTGGCACTGGGAAACAGCAAGGGTGCGTTTTATGTCTTGCATATAACTGAGACAGCCTGAAAGTGGACTCAGCATTATTGATGAAGAAAACGGCTAATTCCGTGGCAAAAATAATTTCTACCATCTTGACCAGGCTGATCTGGTTACATGAATCCCTGCCACAGTAACCGTTAGGCTAGACTATTGTAATACTCTGCACAGGTCTACCCTCAAAGACAACTGAGCATGCTGCCCCTCAGTTCAGATCTAGGTGAAGAATGCATACTTGTTCTCCTGTCACTCCAATTGCTACCATTACCAATCAGTGCTCAGGTTCAATACAAAGCATTGACGATCATCTACAAAGCCCTTCATGGCCAAGGACCCACATATCTAAAAGACCGCCTCACCCCAATATGTCCCATGGGGACAGCTACACGCATCTGAGCACAGGCTGCTGAAATTGCCACCCTGCAAATGGGTAAGATCAGCAGCTGCCCACACTTTGGCACTGTTGTGACTCCCGTGTTGTGGAATGGCTTGGCTGAGGCGTTCAGGAAGGCTCCCACACTTCTATAATTGCGCAGAACGTGTAAAACAGACTTATTCAGAAGGGCATTTTTATAAAGGGAACCGGACTGTAGTAAAATGGAACTGTTCTGGAGGATGCTTTTAGAAACAGCCAGCAAATCCAATGCATTAGTGAAGTGCAGAAACCTGTCTTTTAGTTACCATTTTACTTGAGGCAGGGCTCTGTCTAGATTTTGTGCCTTGGGTACCAAAACGTTTTGGGGCTGGCTCAGGATTCTGGATTTGGTTGCTATTGCCCTAATGTGAGTCTCTCCCCCCACCCCCCACAAGGATAGCACAACTGTGCTTATGTTTCACTTGACCAGCTCCTGTGACTCCCATAGACACCGCAACCCTAAGCAAAACTACAAAGGACTTGGTGGTGGTGGAAAGTGCCACAGCCAAATCACAGCCAACTTATGGCCATCCCGTAGGGTTTTCAGGGCAAGAGATGTTCAGAGGTGGTTTGCCATTGCCTGCCTCTGGGTCACAACCCTAGGCTTCCTTGGTGGTCTCCCGTCCAAATACTAACCAGGGCCGACCCTGTTTAGTATCTGAGATCTGATGAGATTGGGCTAATCTGGGCTATCCAGGTCAGGGCAATGGATTTAGAAGGGTGCGCGTCTGTTCGGGACTGTACTGCCTACGAAATGCACATGTGTGTCAGGCTGCTGTGTAAGACAATGGTGCAAGATGGCAACCTTAATAACCTCAACATAAAACCTCCTTTATGCTGCAAGCCAGCAGGTAGGGGGCCCTGTTCATTTTCTTTCTGTAAAAGCACTTAGCAGGCCGTAAGCAATGGGGCGGGCAGAGATGAATTATGATGGCTGTAGCCTGGGTTATATGGCCAGTGTTGATGCCCATGGTAAACAAATGACAACCAGAAGACAACTGGTAGATTTAGACTGATTCCTTTTACACAAAAGCCACTGATGTCAGCGAGGGTAACCTATGTAGCACGGCTTTATCCTTGTAAGTTAAATTTTGAGAAATCAGGTTTCTTTTTGACCAGTTAATCCTTACCCAGGCGAAAAAAATCTCAAAGCTTTTGTGAAGTGTCTTTTAATGCTTCTGCAAATCCTCTTCCCCCCTCAGCAACTATATTTTTATGATTCCTAATAGCTTAATATTCTGAAGTCTGTTCCAATCAGGGTTTAACTAATGACTTAAAGTAGTAAGAAAGCTTGAAATTCAGGTTACCAGCAGTTTCCTTCTTACACGTAGTGTCATGTAAGTGTATTTAAAGTCACCTTTTTATCCTTGAGCCCCCTAACAATAGTATTTACACAGTGCCAAGTCAACAATGCTGCCACGAAGGAAGTCGACATTCACTTAAAGAGACAGCCCGGACTGAGGAAAAACTGCAGTTCTTTTGTGTCTTTCCATTAAAACTGCAGACCACGGCTGGCTCTGATGTTAATACCCTATGCTAGGACAGAAGGAAGGAACTGATGTGAATAACCTAATGAATTATCTGGTATGTTTAAGCAAAACCTTATCACTCAAGAAGCCTGCTGCCTTTAAAACTGTGACCTCTATAAAGAAAAACAATCAGAGCTCTCAGGAATATTGTTGCCAGTCAAGCACAGATATATTATCAGCACTGGAAACATTTCTTATTTAGCCCATTGCAGGACTGGTACCTAGAGATTTGGAGCTGGCTCCTAAAATTTGGAGTCGGTGATAGGAATCTTAAATATTTTTCAGCACTGCTCTTTCTAGCTCTGGTGTAACTTAGTTAAATCCAGGGCAGTGATTCTGAAGTCACAGAAGAATAGCCTTTGAGAAGAACAAGGACCACTATATCAACCAACCTTCCCACACAAAAAACTCCAGAGCCTATTATTATGGAGTGAGAGACTAGCCAACCTTTACCACTCATGACATCAATATCATCCCCAGCATGGTGTAGAATTTTAAGACCAAGACATGCTTATGGCCAGGTCAACATAACACCTGTTTAAAACAGCTGGCAACAAAGGAGACAACAACTGTCAATCCCGTGACAACCCCCTTCCATATCTGCACACTGTAGAATAAATGCAGCATTTCTTGTTTAACTTTATCTTCCTTCCAGTGTCTGTTTCACTGCTGTAAGATTTTTCATACGGCTGCAAGCCCAATGATGCAATTATCTCTTCACCATCCTCTACACTAACTCATGAAGCCTTCCATGGCAGTTTCCCCATGGCCAAATGCTGCTTAAGACTTCGCTATGGCAATGGAGATTTTAAAACAAGGACTTTCATCTTGTACAATGTGACAATGCCATATAAGGCAAAGGTCTGGAGGCTGGGAGCTCTTTACCTAATGTGAAGAAATGATCCATCACCCCAGTGTCCTAATATCATATATCTGTGAAATAGAAGAGGTAATGATGGTGCCAGCCCTTCAAATTGTTTTCATTAAACTCTGATGCATCTAACATGTAGAAGCATCTTATTCCCTATGCTCTATACAAAAAGAATCATATGCCCAAGGGAGCTACATCAGTATTCAATACTACTGATGACAGTCTGGTTTCTGAAGAACCTATGAGACCTAACGACAGACTCTACTTCCTTTGCTACCCTACTAGCATTGCATGTGAATAAGTAGACCCTAGCCCACAAAAGCTTATGCTTAGTTTTTCACATACACCTAGACTCCTGAGTATTCATCTTACTAACATTTACACTACCCTAATGTGTAGGCATAGCCTCTGTTCATTAGCAGATCATTGGGAAGTTGAGAATACCGCTGTTAACACCTATGCTACTAAAGGTGCTAATATCCCACCCTTTACAGATGTTAATCAGTTCCATTCTCTCATTTCATCCTTCATTTAATGTTTATTCTACTCTGTTGTTTTTGGATGGAAGCATCTCACACCTCCTCCAGATGAACAAATTTCTCTTTTGATGGGATCTTGTTTTACACCAGCCTCTCTTTGTAGCACGCCCCTGCCACACACACACCCCAAATATTTAATCAGGCCTAATGGTTGCACACTTCTATTCATCTCAAGAAGTGAGCTCTGACTCACAAAGACTCATGCTGAAATAATGTTTGTTAGTCTTAAAGGTGGACTGCTGTGTTATTTTGCAACAACAGAGTAATGTGGCTACCACTCTGGGACTGTTAACACCTGACACTTGCTAGGCAAAACTGTTAGAAACTCTCTCTCACCTTCTGAATACTTCACCATTGCTGCTATGTGGAAGTCTGGAAAATTGATCGAAAAAGTTTTAGGATCTTAGATCTCACTGTGCGGAACTTTCACAATGGTGCTACAGCAGCTATAATGCTATGTAATCAAATTTAAATGAATATGCCTACAATGGCCGATCAAGTAGATGTGATAGAACTACCACCCCTTCTTTTAATAACTTAATGACAGGCCACGCAAACAAGAACTATTCATTGCTGATAGAAACATCTAGCAAAAAATAGCATATAAACCTATGTACTCACTTAGTTCAGTCTCGGGGCTCTGCATTCTTCCACTGTCTGAAGTGCAGCGAATATTCATAAAAGACAGGGCCTTCTTGGTAGTAGAAGGACTGGCTCACTCACTGCAGATAGCCAGTGAAAATGCTGCTACTTCAGAGTGCTTTTGGCTAAAGTATAATTATTTATTGATTCTACTGCTTCAGATGCTTTCTTCACATGCCAAGTTTTATAGCCAGATTGATATTGTTACCTGCTAGTGTTTTATTTGTGCTAACTGCCTGGGGGGGGGGGGGAGAAGAAAGATGGAATATTATAAATAAAAGAAAATAAGCAAATCTACCTCTCACATCGTTTGAGACGACACTCAAAGACTATTAGTAAAAAGATTTATAACATTTGAGCCCATTTGGTGAGGCAGATAGAATGTGGGACACGGATTGAAAGATTTAGGTCAAGCTGTGAAATGAAACGAAGTGGGTAGCCTTGGAAAGTCACTATCTCTCAGTCTAACCTGAAGGGAAAAAATGGGACAACCCCTTAAATGTCACTCGGAGCTCCCTGGAGGAAAAGCAGCATATGAATTGGAAAAATAAATGAAGTGTTCAGATAACAACCAACCTATATCCAGAAGGATACAGGGAAGCTACAAACCTTATAAAATAGAATACCAAATGATATAATAACATGTTTTAAAAGAGCTAATTTTAAATGACACAAATAAAATGAACTTTGATTATGATAACATACTATGCACTTGCCTAACAAAAAACAGTTTTAGAGGTACTCGAACTCTGTCAAACATCTGCAGGAAAAGAGTTCAAGAACTGCAAACAATCACCAAGAAAACCATTCTATGCCTCTATGGCTTAAAGTTTTCACTCAGCTGGCATGCTTAAAATGGTACTAGTACAGAAGAAGAGCCCTGACCTGGATGGCCCAGGCTAGCCTGATCTCGTCAGATCTCAGAAGCTAAGCAGGGTCAGCCCTGGTTAGTATTTGGATGGGAGACCACCAAGGAATATCAGGGTGGCTGTGCAGAGGAAGGCACTGGCAAACCACCTCTATTAGTCTCTTGTCATGAAAACCCCCCAAAAAAGGGTCGCCATAAGTCAGCTGCGACTTGATGGCACTTTACACACACACACACACACAGAAGAAGAGGAGGTTTCTAATTGGGCCAACATTATACAAAGCTTTGCGTCACAAAAATAGCCCCCTGAAAGTTACCCAAAGACCAAAGGAACTCAATACTGGTTTAATGTACCCCTGGCAGCCCAACCCTATGAAGAAAGCTGCCACATTCTACATGGAAGTCAAATCATCAAATATCTTAATATGAACAAACCGAGACATCAGGATAAGAGATGTATCAACCATCTCTGCTAAACAATATGTTAGGCTCCAGTACAGCAAAAAGAAATTCTCAGAGATTATCATCAAGTGTGTTCAACGCAGATGAAGCTAGGCCAATTATAATATCAGAATGACCCCATACTATGGAATCAGTAAGGAATGACATTACAAGGAAACTGTAGGGGAGAGGTGGGGAAATCCCTGTAAAAATTCAACAGATGTCAAAAATCCAAAATACTTGCATTAGTCCAGTATGTAAAAGATACACATACCACTACAAAACCTAGAACCATTCTAAACTGGTACTTATAATCAGAGATTGTAGTGGGTTTTAGTAATTTAAAATATAACGTCAATAATATTTGGCACAGTTTCAGCAGAAGGTCATAAAGCATGGGCAATTTGGTATGGTTTGTACGCACTTTTTATCGTTGGTTCTCGTAGGTTATCCGGGCTGTGTAACCGTGGTCTTGGTATTTTCTTTCCTGACGTTTCGCCAGCAGCTGTGGCCGGCATCTTCAGAGGAGTAACACTGAAGGACAGTGTCTCTCAGTGTCAAGTGTGTCACTTGACACTGAGAGACACTGTCCTTCAGTGTTACTCCTCTGAAGATGCCTGCCACAGCTGCTGGCGAAACGTCAGGAAAGAAAATACCAAGACCACGGTTACACAGCCCGGATAACCTACGAGAACCAATGAACTCTGACCGTGAAAGCCTTCGACACTTTTTAGCATTCAACTTGTGTACTCCACCAAAACCATTTTTAAATAACGAAACTTCAAAGAATGGCAGAATACCTTAAAATGTAGATATTATTTATTTTTATCTCAGCCTTGTTCCAGTAAACTTAGAGTGGTGTACAATGTTCTTCCCACCTTCATTTCATTACAAGAGCTCTGCAAGGTAGGTTGGGATGTGGAATGGTATAGTATAGCCCGATCTCGTCAGATCTCGAAAGCTAAGCTGGGTCAGATCTTTGAAGGGAGACCAAAGAAGACTCTTCAGAGGAAAGCAATGGCAAACCACCTCTGCTTAATCACTTGCCCTGAAAACCCCACCAGGGGTCATTATAAGTTGGTTTTAAGTTGCCGGGTAGGTTAGGCTAAGAGTAAGGGACTGGACCAAGATCAACCAATCAGTTTCACTGCCATTTCCCTACCCTGCCCTTATCTGACACTTTAAGTAAACAATACAGGCTCTGGAGAGAAAGACAGAGAAAAACACACCCGGACACACTAACATGTGCACAAACATACTTCACTAAACTTACCCTAGAATAGAGCAATAGATATTTAGGCAAAGCAAACACCAGCAACCTTGCTTGCTCTCCATTTATAAATTCACATTAGCATTTTCTCTGTGGACAATGAGCCTCAAAAGAAAAGTTATTTTTAAAAATGTCAATCAATATTTTCCAAAGGGCAATAGTGCATCCATACATCAGAAGACAAACATGTGCACACATAATACGATTTGTTTAGTCAAGATCCAGCGGCTAGAATACAAAGACCTTTATAAGACCAAGCCAAGGGATTGCATTACAGTGACATTTTTAATTGTTTCTCTTTGAATAGATGACTCCCCCACCCTTCCCACTGTTTTGAAAATCCCCTCCCTTTCAAATGCAGTTCGGCATTTGATACAAAGGGGGGGGGAGCACTCTTTGAGAAAAAACAATCTCACAGAACTTCTTAGGCTTGATTTAAATGTGATGCTGGTGAGGCAAAAAGTGTTTCCTTGTGCAACTTGGCATAGGCTTGGCTCCCCATTTATACTGTGCAGCACCCAGAGCAAAGCAACTACATGTAGTTAGCTTGCACACCAAAGATCTTCAGCCGTTGTCGATATTCTGCTGGTATGGAAACTATGCACAAGTAATTACTTTTCTTGAGCCTGCACAACGTCACACAGGGAAGCTCTCCACCTCAACACCATAACATTTAAACCAAGCCTTAGTTTTTGCTGAGGATTTTAAACAGTCTCTGGGCTGTACCATTTCTGGTGGGGGCTCACATGACTTACTTGTCCTCTACATAAAAATCTAATCTACCCTCTTTCCTAAGGTTTATTTTTCTGTGTTGGGAATTTTAAAAAATAGTTCTCTGTTCCTACTGGAGTTGCCCAAACGCTGCCTGGAGTGGTACAGCCCAGAAATCAGTCAATCGCCCCAGTGATAACTGGGCCACAGTTCCACAGTTCCTGGGATCCTGGCCTTGGGGCTTTTGTTAGCAGAGCTGTTTATAACCAGAGAATTTAAACTTAAACCATAAAAGTGGGCACCAGAACCAGGGCTGCTGGGGGGAAAGAGGGGACAAAATTTCAGGGGCTTAGTCAGGCTGGGCAGGGGGGAAACCAAGGCAAGTCTTTTTTTTTTTTTTTGTATGATACAGAGTGAGAGGGGCTAGTAGTGACTCTCAATGATGACCCTCATATTCTGAATCACAACACGGGTACCAACATGTACACCAAATGACTGATTTCTTTGATACAGATGTGAATCCACAGGAACAGGATTATAACATCACACGCTACCGCACTTGGCCAAACTTCTTTCTTTTTTTTACACTAAATCATTCTTTGCATGTAGTCTGCTGTGATTTATAAAATCCATTTATAAGGGATAAGAACCAAGCAAATTAATCCATTGGGTTTAGTACCTTGATAAACCATACAGCATTAAACCCTGGATTTTCAAATGCTGACGACAGAATTTGACCACTCCATTCACCATAAATCAATGTTCCTTGCTCACTCAAGGATGACATCGCTGCAAGTAGAAAAGAGGTCAACTTTCAAAGAGAGATAAAGTGAGTCCTCAGTACAATAGCTATATAATAATAGCTGACTCTCCATCTTTAAATTTACAAATCAAGCCATTCTGTAGCTGCTACGGTCAATGCTCTTTCTAGATACTGGATTAACTCAGTGTCAACCATCTTTTCTTAGCTATAAAAAGCCCTAAGAACATACAGACAGTATACAACACAGGAAAATATATCAGGAATTTCAGTCAACACAAAGAGTATATATATATTTTATAATATCATTAGTGTGATTACTGACAACGTAATTTGAAACACGTTTTCCTTTAAATGGGGATCATTACTCCTACTTTGATACAATACTGCACTACCAAAAAAAAGATAAACTGTAGGTTTCCATTGCAACATTTGTTACTTCGTTATCAATAGTTAACCACTAGTGGCTTTCCAAAAAATTGACTTAAGAGTGCCATCCTAAGCAGCGTTACACCCTTCTCACTGTGCCACCAGCCTATTTTTTTTTTGTATTCTCTGTATTGATATACCTCCCGCCTTCCATCTGGCTATGACGCCACAGATACCAATGTGAAAGGTGTCACTGGATTCCTTGGCTTAGGTAAATTGGTAAAATATACTACTGATTTTAATGTTATTTATTTATTGTTTGATATTGTATTTTAATTGATGTAAGCCACCCTGAGCCCGACCTTGGTTGGGAAAGAGCAGGTTAAAAATCAAATAAACTAAACTTCTAAACCCATTGACTCCTAAAGGTGTAATGCTGCTTAAGACTGCACTGTAATTCTGTGTCCTTAGTCCTCCCACACCGCCACCCACAGATCACAGTTTGTGGGTACTTAATTATCACTGGAAAAGACAGTCATGCTAGGAAACGTTGAGGGCAGCAGGAAAAGAGGAAGACCCAACAAGAGATGGATTGACTCAATAAAGGAAGCCACAGCCCTCAATTTGCAAGATCTGAGCAGAGTAGGATCCTCAGAGAAGGGCTCCAGGGTACGTGCACGGGATGTCTCCGCCCCCGACCTCGTCGACGCCTTTCACATTGCTTACCCAGATCGGCCAGCCCCCTTGCGAACTGGGAGGGGGCCTTGAGGGGAGCAGAATGTCAGGCTGCTATCTCGGTTTCGTTATTGCCTCTGTCTCTGCGTTGTATTGTCTGCCCCCCAAGGTCGCTTGCCAAGCAAGGTCCACAATGCACCAGCAATACCCTTGGCACCAGCGGTGGTGGGGAGAACAGAGGAGAGGGACAAGGGCAAAAAAAAAGGCACAGTGGCAGGGACAATACAGGCACCTGGTGGCGCATGCGAAGCTGGAAGCATCATTAAGCGGCTCCCCTCAGGAGGGAGCACAATGTCGCCAGCAGCAAAGAGCAGTTTGCAGGGGGCTGGAAAGGCAAAGGCTGGCCAGATGGCCCCTTTCTCTTCGCCCCCTCCCCAGCTAGATATCCCATTTTTTAAGAGAATGTCCTCTTTGGCCATTTACGCACGGAAGGTTTTGCATTGGATTTGCCCCTCTATAGACGCACATTTCCCCCCATCCAAATTCTCAGAACCCTACATGGGGGCTGATTGGTGAGTTTTAAGAATTTGGATGGGCAAAACGTGCATCTAGAGAGCAGCAGATCCAAGGCAAAAACCTCCCGTGCCTAAAGGGCCTTTATTCCAGCCATACAGCCCAGACTGGAAACCCTTTTGCCACTCCAAGGGGCAGAAAGGGCGGGCGACATCCCTTCCCACCCCACCCCCCCTCGCCTTCTTAACACTCTGATCCGTACCGGAGGAGGAAGAGGGCACAGGCCAATCGACCCCAACCGGAACCCTGACCGAGGGAAGGAGCGAGGATTACGCAGCGCCTCCCCACCAGGGCATCGAGACCCCGGGAAGGGACTGGGGAAGACCCGTCGCTTTTATTCATGGAAGGTTTTGCATTGGATTGGCCACTCTATAGATGCACATTTTCTCCATCTGAATGCTCAAAACTCTGCATGGCGGCTTATTATTCATGGAAGGTTTTGCATTGGATTTGCCACTCCACAGATGCCCATTTCCCCCATCTGAATTCTCAAAACCCTGCACGGGGGCTTATTATCCATGGAAGGTTTTGCATTGGATTTGTCACTCTACAGATGCCCATTTTCCCCATCTGAATTCTCCAAACTCTGCATGGCGGCTTATTGTTGAGTTTGGAGAATAGGGCTGGGGGGGGGGGGGAAAGTGCATCCAAAGAGTGGCAAATGCAATGCAAAACCTTCCACGAATAAACGGGAGATATTTGTCCGTCTCTAAGGTGCTCCTGGACTCTCGCCCTTTTCTACTGGAGGAGAAGAAAGAAGCGGGTTCGGCGGGCAGGATCCGAGCACGTGCGAAGGGAGGCGGAAATTTTTTTTTTTTTTAAAAAGGAGCCCCAGTGCCTCCGCGCGCACAAAGCCCCCCCCCCCCCGCGCAACAAAAGCCCTTCCCCGGCCGGCTCCTCCGCCGGGCCGCCCCTGCCGCTTGCCACAGCGGCCGGCACCGCCCCCTCCCCGCGTGGAGGGCCCCCGCAGCCCCCGCCCAGCCCGATCCCGGCACCCACCGACCGACCTTGAGCCGCCCCGGCCGCCCCTAAGGTCTTCGTCACCGCCTTCCACACGTTGCAGCCCAGCAGGCAGAGCAGCAGCGCCGCCGCCGCCGCCGCCCGGCTCATTTTCCGACGGCTGCAGCCGACGCCGCCGGGAAAGGAGGTGCAGCGAGGGAGGGACGGAGGGAATCAGTCGCCGGAGGGGGGAGGAGAGCCGCGCTCAGGGGCCGGCCCGCCCCGCGCCTCCCGCCGCCGCTGCCCTCTCCGGCCGCCGCATCGCCGTCCCCGCGCTGCAGCCGCCCACCGCCGCGGCTGGGTGGGTCTGCCGAAAGAGGCGGCCAGGCTCCGCCGCTTAACCCCTTCCTCGCCGCCCCCACCGCGAGCTGCCGGCAGCTCCACCTGCCGGCCGGTTGCCGCGATCCGGGTGGAGCGCCGGAGCGCGCGCGCGCGCCCCCCAAACCGTGCGCTTTCCATCCGCTTCCAGTAGTAGAAAAGAGCAAAAGTCCAGGAGCACCTTAAAGACTAACAAAAATATTTTCTGGCCGGGGATGAGCTTTCGTGAGCCACAGCTCACTTAATCTGGCTCCAGTGTCCCTACCCCATGTTGCTTTTTGCATTGACATTGCCATTGCGTGTCTGGTTTACTGGCCTGTGCTTAAGGAATGCCAGGGTTGCTGTGCAGAGGAAGGCACTGGCAAACCACCTCTGTTAGTCTCTTGCCATGAAAACCCCCCAAAAGGGGTCGCCATGAGACGGCTGCGACTTGAAGGCACTTGACACACACTAACCTAAGGATAGATGGAATCCCATTCTAGCTGTATCTGAAGAAGTGAGCTGTAGCTCAGGAAAGCTCATACCCTGCCAGAAATTTTGTTACTTGTGAGCTGTGGCTCATGAAAGCTCACACCTTGCCAGAAAATATTGTTGTCAGTCTAAGGTGCTACTGGACTCTTGCCCTTTTCTACTACTGCAGACAGACTACCACGGCTCCCCACTGGGAATCCACTTTCAGTCCAGCGTGAGCGGTGGCTCACGAAAGCTCATCCCCGGCCAGAAAATATTTTTGTTAGTCTTTTTTTTTTAATAAAGTTTTCATTGTTTTCTCATTTTATACATCATAAATCATTTTCCATTAATACTTAACAATATAAAGTTGAATCTATACAAATTTCTAATCTAGGAAATAATAAAACATAATTGACTTCCCCTTCACTCTCTTCTGTCCATCATTAAATGGTATATACTTTTGCAAACCGTATAACCCCCCTGCTCAGTTACTTTATAAGTATCTTACTTCATCTAATTAATATACCTGTAATCATCCTAATATTTTCACTATACCAAATAAATGTGAGGGGTTAAATCAAAGAGTATCCTTTAAAATGACCCATTGAAAAATATTTTTCGCAATAAGTTCTCCACACCTCCCACTCCCCCAAAAATTGTACATTATTAGTCTGATTAATATAAGCAGTAAGTTTCGCCATCTCCATCAATTCCATCATCTTATATATCCAGTCCTTTCCCCCCGGTATTTTTGTTAGTCTTTAAGGTGCTACTGGACTCTTGCTCTTTTCTACTACTGCAGACAGACTAACACGGCTACCCACTGTGAATCCACTTTCAGTACGCTTTGGCCATTTATGCACGAGATGTTTTGCCTGGGATTTGCCGCTCTCTAGACGCACGTTTTCCCCATCTGATTTCTCAAAACTCAGCATGGGGGCTCGTTTTACAGTTTCAAAAATTCGGATGGGGAAAAGATGCATTTGTGTGTGTGTGTGCGTAAAGTACCGTCAAGTCGCAGCCAACTTATGGCGACCCCTTATAGGGTTTTCTTATGCTGGTCTTGGACTGTATTAAACTCTTTACTTACTTACTTGTAGGGTTTTCATGGCAAAAGACCAACAGAGGTGGTTTGCCAGTGCCTTCCTCTGCACAGCAACCTTGGTATTCCTTGGTGGTCTCCCATCCAAATACTAACCAGGGCTGACCCTGCTTAGCTTCCGAGATCTGACGAGATCGGGCTGTACCATGCTGCCTTCCCTCCTAAAATATGCATTTAGACAGCGGCAAATCCAAGGCAAAGCCTCCCATGCATAAATGGTAAATGACAATAGTTTGCAAGTAGATTTTGTCCGTTCACACAGGCAGTGGCGGACCTACGTTTTTGGGTCCCTGAAGCTTAAATTGTTATGGGGGCCCCTTCGCAACCGGCAACAATAGGGCAACATCCAACGAGGTCCAAAGGGCCCTGCTGTCCTTGAAAGGACCTCGAGGCTCAAATGGTGGCGAACAGGATGGTGGGGTGGAGTCCTTGAAAACGGGCCATACCGTGATGAAATAAAACTACAGAACTATTAAGCCATGCACCAACAAAGGATCGGACAATCCAGCTGCCAAAATGTAGGCTGTGAATAGATTCTGGCAAGCCCAGTGAGCCCTTACAGCTGGGGGTTCAAGCACAGCCCCTGAGAAAATTGTGAAATTTGACCAATGACAGGGACATTTTGAGGCCATGTGAAATGGGTATTCGAGCATATTCTAAAGTCAATATTAAGTACTTCAACCCATCGGCTTGTGATTTAAAAAACTCCATCAATTTTGTTGAGAAATCCACTCATTAAAAAAAGTTGCTTCAGGGGCCCCTCCGGGATTAGGGGCCCTGAAGCTTAAGCTTCATTAGTTTCACAGTAGATCCGCCTCTGCACACAGGCCATTTATGCATGAGAGGTTTTGCCTTGAATTTGCCACTCTCTAGATGCACATTTTTCCATCCGAATTCTCCAAACTCAACAATAAGCCCTCATGCAGTGTTTTGAGAATTCGGATGGGGAAAATGTGCCTCTAGAGAGTGGCAAATCCAAGGCAAGACCTCCAGTGTGTAAATGGCCACAGGCTATTTATGCAGGGTCGATTCTGCTCCTTGCTCAATGCTGATTTTTTAAATCTGACCTTTAAAATGACTGGTTCTTGTAGGCTATCCAGGCTGTGTGACCGTGGTCTTGGTATTTTCTTTCCTGACGTTTCGCCAGCAGCTGTTAAAATGACTGTTCATGGTCCCCATGCAAGAGGAGAAAGTCAAACAAATTCCAATCCCCACTCACCTGCTCCTTCGTTCCTTCATTTGCATAGCCATTAGCAATAGTCGTTTGAATAGCTAAGCGAGGCTGGGATTCTGTGTGGTTCCTTCAGTGAATGCTTCGATGCAGTGGCACTACCAATACAAAAGGTCGGCGTTAAAGGAGCTCTTAAGAAATGCTAAGAAGGTATGTGCCGGCTTCTCAGTGATGTCTGGAACAACGGTTCAGCGTGAAGAAATAAAAAAAAATATGCGGGGCACTTCAGCCTGGAAAGAGCTGCTAATCACCAACCATAAACGGCCACAGTAAAATCCAGCTTCAAAGTGGATTGAAAGTGCGTTATTCGGCATGCGTGAAAGTGCTCCTTTCATAGAGTTGGAAGGGTCTATAAAGGCCATCTAGTCCAACCCCCTGCTCAATGCAGGATCAGCCTAGAGCATCCCCTGACAAGGGTTGATCCAGCCTCAGCTTGAAGTCTGCCAGTGAGGGGGAGCTCACCACCTCCCTAGGCAGCCAATTCCGCTGCAGAACTACCCTCACTGTAAAACAACAACAATAACCCTAATATCCGCCGGTACCTTTCCACCCTCTGGGAGTTAACATTTCCAGAGGGGAGATAACCCCCCCCCCAAAAAAAAAACCAGGGTCCGAAGCATTTCTCTGGCCAACCCAGTACAAATTTATATGGAGTGTCAGTGCACATGCATTATTCCATTCCATACATACAATCTCATGACTCATAAATGTCTGATACCCATACAAGTAGGTCATGCCATAACAATGGGTTTGCAGACTGGGCATCCATGAATCAGAAAAAAGGACTTGTTTATTATCTGCACCATGTCTGACTCCACCTTGGCTCCAATTTTTGGAACTACTTACAGTCCTTTTATGCAGGGACGTTTCCCTGCCGTCACCCCAGCCGACTGCTTTGGGGCTTCCTTTTGATTATGCATGCCTTATCCAACAGTCAGAGGTCGCCTTGTTCTCCCCACACGTTTTGCCCGCATTTTCCAGATTCTGGCTAAAACATCTGGAAAACACAGGCAAAACACGCGGGGAGAGCGAGGCGACCTCTGACTGTCGGATAAGGCATGCATAATCAAAAAGAAGCCCTGAAGCAGTTGGCCGGGGTGACGGTGGGGAAACGTCCCTGCATAAAAGGCCACATACTGTTATCGTGGGACAATTGATATCAGGCCTGTTTTCAGATTGATGCTGGCTTGACTGAAGGATTTTGCAGACAGAACAACTTTGTTCCCACTAGAACATGGAAGTAACTCAGTGGTAGAGTACCTGCTTTGTATGCAGAAACCCCTGGGTTCAATCCCTGACATCTCCCTTTAAAATGATCATGGAGCAGATGACTTGAAAGACCTTTGTCTGAAACCCTGAAGAGGCACTGGCAGACTGATAGACCAATGGTCTGACTCAGCACGAAGCAGCTTCCTGAGGAGCGCAAATCTCATTTAAACTGGGCCTGGTACCCATGCAAAGCAGCTATGCATGTTTCGTGAGCATGAACCACAGCTACAGGTAACTATTTACATACTGCTGCTTTGTGCCTGGAGCAGCCCAGTTTCGATGAGATGCTGGGCCCGTGCAAGCTTGCATTAGGTGAATTATTTTGGCTCACCAGTGTCCCGTTTAAATCAGACCTTACTCTGGACTTGGAAATGCTGCCAAAAACCAGCCCCTCCAACATAACACATGGAAGTACTTAACACATGGATCACTGCCACCCATACAGACATCTCCAAGGTGTGCTTTTTACATTCAATGATCTTTTTAAACCACATTCTATGGCATAGACCATTGAAGCTACTCTGGCTGAATATTTGTCCTTGCTTTGCTCTGGAATAATGGCTGAATAATGCTGGGAGGTTCTAATGGCAAAGTTAGAGCGAATTCTGTTCACAGTGGGTGACCCCTGGTTCAAATCCCATCTCTGCCATGGAAGCTCACTGAGTAACCTTACGCCAGTCAGTTTCATACAGCTGAACCTATGTCCATCAAGGAATTCCTGGGTCGCTATTCAGAGGAAGGGCATGGCAAACCACCTCTGTTAGGCCATTTATGCAGGGTCACTTCTGCTCCTTGCTCAATGCTGATTTTTTTAACCTAACCTTTAAAATGACTATTCACGGTCCCAATCCCACTCGCCTGCTCCTTCCTTCCTTCGTTTGCATAGCCATTAGCAATAGTTGTTTGCATAGCTAAGCCGCGGCTGGGATTCTGCATGCTTCCTTCAGTGAATGCTTCGATGTGGGAATGGAGCAAATACAAAAGGTCGCGTTAAAGGGGCTCTTAAGAAATGCGAAGCAGGTCTGCGCCGACTTTGCAGTGACATCTGGAATGACGGTTCAGCATGAAGAAATCAAAAAATATGCGGGGCACTTCAGCCTGGAAAGTGCTGCTAATTACCAAGCATAAATGGCCTTGGTTTCTTGCCTTCAAAACCCTACGGGGTGGCCATAAGTCGGCTGCAACTTGACAGCACTTTATACACTCAACCTACCTCACTGGGTTGTGAGGAGAAGGGCAGAATGATGTTATAAACTGCTTTGGGTCCCTGCTGTGGAGAAAAGCAGGGTATAAATACCCAGATAAAGAAACAGTAAAACCAAGTCCCACGTCTCACCGTCTAGGAACAGTCCCCATGAGAACTCCCCCCCACACACACACACACACTGATATTCATTCTGGATATTTCTTTTTCAGGGACAAAGTGGTAAGGAATAGAACAGTTCTGTGTTGACAAGGAGAAAAATGAGATGAACCCAAGAGCAAATGCCAACTGTGTTGAGTCACCCGAAATAAAGCTGTTCAGTGTGTTGCTTGAAATCAAAATTACAAACGACTGCGTGTGTGTTAACGCACAGTAAGAGCCAGCTGAGCTCCTGACCCTTGTTAACACATCTTAATATTGTTGAATTCTTTGGCTGTGAATGTGTCATATCTTGCTGCCTTTGCTAAATTGTCGAAGAATGCCATCCATCTACAATAAGAAATTCCAGAGGATTTTAAAGCATAGAGTACAAACGAAACAAATCCTGATTTTAAAACAATGGCTACCGTGGTCTCACAGTGTCACCCTAAACATTGCCTTCAGTAGACGTAGAAGGGTGTAACTCTCCTTAGGATGAGACTAAGCTCACACACACGAGCTCAGGACAAATGTTAATGTAACTGCCTCCGTTTCTTTGGAAATATGGACTGGGAAGGCTGACTGGGAAGGTTGCTGCCCGGTGTTTACAGGGGTAGAATAGTACAATCCTTAGGGTTGCCAGGTCCCTCTTTGCCACAGGCGGGAGATTTTGGGGTTGGAGCCTGAGGAGGGTGGGGTTTGGGGATGGAAGGGACTTCAATGCCATGGTGTCCAATTGCTAAAGTGCCAATTTTCTCAGGGGAACTGATCTCTGTCAGCTGGAGATCAGTTGTAATAGCAGGAGATCTCTAGCTAGTACCTGGAGGTTACTAAAAAAAGGCACTAATGGCATATATCAACATCAAGTAATATCCAATGAAATAGTTGCTGAATCATTTATGAGAACAATGCAAGGATGCAAAGCAATGTAAATATTACAAGCAAAGCACAATCTATCCAAAAAGGAAAGTAAAACAACACAATGTCAAAACAGTATGGTACAAAATAATTCACATTGGGTAGCCGTGTTAGTCTGTCTGCAGTAGTAGAAAAGAGCAAGAGTCCAGTAGCACCTTAAAGACTAACAAAAATATTTTCTGGCAGGGTATGAGAGCTTTCGTGAGCCACAGCTCACTTGTTCAGATCTGAAGAAGTGAGCTGTGGCTCACGAAAGCTCATACCCTGCCAGAAAATATTTTTGTTAGTCTTTAAGGTGCTACTGGACTCTTGCTCTTTTCTACTAGTATGGTACAAAGTATATGATATACAAACAAGTAGAGACACTGTGAATAAGAATAGTCTTATCATAAATGTAGACAAATTTTCATAGATCCAAAAGCCTGGAATATGGGATTCCAGTATTAGTCCCCATTTTGCGTCATGCTTCTTCGCCATCCACTAGCTACACTTTATCATATAGGATACATTCCTTTTCCTGGAACATATGTTCTGAGGAATGTAAATCTCACTACAGAATTTCCAGAATTCGGCCAGTAATTGAAGAAGCATGACGCGAAATGGGGACTAATATCGGAATCCCATATTCCTGGCTTTTGGATCTATGAAGATTTGTCTACATTTATGATAAGACTATTCTTATTCACAGTGTCTCTACTTGTTTGCATATCATATACTTTGTACCATACTGTTTTGACATTGTGCTTTGTTTTACTTTCATTCCTTTTTGGATAGATTGTGCTTTGCTTGTAATATTTACATTGCCTTGCATCCTTGCATTGTTCTCATAAATGATTCAGCAACTATTTCATTGGATATTACTTGATGTTGATATATGCCATTAGTGCCTTTTTTTAGTCACTTCCACTTGTTGGCACGAGTTTTTTCTTTTGAGTACCTGGAGGTTGGCAACCCTAACAATCCTGAATTCATAGGCATTAGGAATTCCAATGCCTGTCACACACATTGTGCTCCTTGAGCACTAAGGGTGTGCTCAGCTTCCATAACCATAAAGCAGGAGAAAACAGGGTGATGGGAAAGGCTGAAAGTGGGCAGAAGTGGGCAGCATGCCACTTTCTAAAGGATACAACTCCCCAGTATGGTGTAGTGGTTAAGAGCGGCAGACTCTAATCTGGAGAACCGGGTTTGATTCCCCGCTCCTCCTCATGAACAACGGACTCCAATCTGGTGAACTGGGTTGGTATCCCCACTCCTCCACATGAAGCCTGCTGAGTGACCATCGGCTAGTCTCAGTTCTCTCAGCCTCACCTACCACACAAGGTGTCTGTTGTGAGGAGAAGAAGGGAAGGAGATTGTAAGCCGGTTTGATTCTCCTTAGAAACCAACTTCTTCTTCTAAACAAGTATATTGTTGTAGAGTAAGTCCTTTTACAACTAGAAGACATGCATACTTACATTAATTTACTTAGATGATGATTTACACCCTGCCTTTCTCCCCAATGGGAACCCAAAGCTGCTTACAGCAGCATTCTTCCCTTTTCATTTTACCTTCACAACAACAGCAACTCTGAGTGGTAGGCTGGGCTGCGAGAGAGTGGCCCAGGGTCACCGTGCAAGCTTCATGGCTGAGGAGAAATTCAAACCTGTGTCCTTGAAATTCTAGGCCAACAATCTAACCACTTTACCACACTGTCTCTCACCCAATCAACATGTGATCTATACAAAACATCATTCCTATGACATGGGAAACCAAAGTGGTTCAAGTGGGGTATGGTCCTGTAAATAAAAGGACTTCTAAACTGAATTGGTGAGTAGAGTTGCCAACCTCCAGGTGGTGGCTGGAGATCTCCCGCTATTACAACTGATCTCCAGTCAATAGAGCTCAGTTCCCCTGGAGAAAATGGCTGCTTTGGCAATTAGACTCTATGGCATTGAAGTCCTTTCCCTCCCAAACCCTGTCCTCCTCAGGCTCTGCCCCTAAAATCTCCAGGTATTTCCCAACCCGGAGCTGGCAACCTTATTGGAGACACCGGTGGCCTGAAAAGGAGCAACGGGGCTAATTGTTTAGAGTAAAGGTGACTGAATAACCTGCTCCATCCATAACCAGACAGGAGGAGCAAGTAATCCTGTTCTTTCTTAAGCCACTGTGAACATCATAAGTCTCAGAAAGTGACAAGTATGTGATATCAGGGGAGTTACTTGGGTCTTTCACCTCTGATGCTGTCTTTTAAGTTTTTGGCTTTTCAAGGAAGCTTAAATCTATTGTTTCGCACTTTGTTAAATTGCTTGGTGGTCTGAGGATGCATGCAAAATACAAGAAAGGAAGGAAGGAAGCTGGGTATGCGCTGGAACTGCAGGATCTGCAGTTTTCTTGGTACAACTTTCTAATGGGGGTGGTCACTTTGCTTTGAAGTAGATTTTGCTGTGTTGCATTCTGTAAATGTCTCATTTCTTTTCAAAAGACATTTTATAAAACTGGTTACAAGAAACGTGTTTGGCACAGAGCTGGTCAATCTAATTGCTGAAATATGCTTTAGGTATAATAAATTGCATGTGCAATGGCAAGGAAAGCAAAACTGAATATTTTAAATACAGGATGAATGCCAATACATAGAGTACTGGGCACCAGAAAGTTAGTTTTTTCACTCTATTATGACTGGCACATTTGCCTTTTCTATTGTGGTGTATCAAACTCTCCCCCCCCCCTTATCTACTTGGCACCAGATCTCCTAAGTCTCAAGTGCCAAACAACGTTTGCTTTTATTTGGTCTTTTTATTTACTGTTTCTCCCCCGCCCTTTAATTTTTAATTTTGCATTTAACTGTAGTCAATTTTGCTTCCCACCTGCATAGGTTTTTGATGCTGCTTTTACTATTTCCAATGTTTAATTATTGCTGATATTATTGTTCTTGGTATATTGATGTACGTTAATACTGCTGATTCAATTAATTGTTTGTTGTTGTTTCATTGCACATTTAAAATTATTATTGTTGTTGTATTGCAAGGATTTTATTGTTATTTTAATGGAAGGTACCTCAGCAGCTCCTGTGCTAATATAAACATTTTAGATAACTAAATATTTGTTTGTAAAATTATAACTTTTCAGAATAAATTCTTTAAAAGAATTAAAATGAGAGAACTTACTTCCAAGCACATCTCTTTAGCAATAACTTCTATCTCCTCTCCCATCACTTGGTACACTTTCCGCCAGTATTCCTAGAAGCTATTTATGCTGTGTAGCAGGTTTTCATTTTTCTCGTGACAGCAGACAGGCATGAGCTGTGTTAGAAAATTAAAGATGCCAAGGATCCAAAGAATAGCACAACTCATTCTGTGTGCCTAAGGGGGCTTTGAGCTGATATTTCTCAAGGAGCAGTCCACCCTGTACCAAATAATAGACTAATAAGACTTTTCAGTGTACTTTCTAACATGGTACTGGTGTTGGCTGTTAAGAGGGTAAAACGTTTTTTTTTTTTTTTAAAGGGCCCAAAGTATGCCTAGCCTTGCCAACTTCCAGGTACTAGCTGGAGATCTCCTGCTATTACAACTGATTTCCAGCCGACAGAAATCAGTTCACCTGGAGAAAATGGCCGCTTTGGCAATTGGACTCTATGGCATTGACGTCCCTCCCCTCCCCAAACCCTGCCCTCCTCAGACTCCGCTCCAAAAACCTTCTGCCAGTGGCAAAGAGGGACCTGGCAACCCCAAAGGATGCCTAACGATTATCTCAGCAGACACCTGCGGTTGCTCTGCTTTATTTTGTATGGCTGGTCTTACATTGACTGTGCTGGCCTGCATTAAGTTATCATGAGCAGCAGTTATGAGGTACCAGTGACAGCACTTACAGCAGATCAGGGGCAGCAGCATAGCTATCCCCATCCCACACAATAAAAATACACTTTCTCATCTAAATCTGATGTGTTTGAATCAAGATTTTGGGGACTGCTATGCAAAGGCATAAAGATGGAGGTCCATGAGAAATCACGGGAAGAGGGAACTATCTGGAAAGCACCTCTCAAAATTTCTCCAGGGGCGTTATCAGGTTGTTTTCCTTCTGCCCTTTTTGCCCTTTAACTAGCACTCCTCAGGTCAACACATGAAGCTGCCTGCTACTGAATCCGACCCTGGGTCCATCAAAGTCAGCATTGTCTACTCAGACCAGCAGCGGCTCTCCAGGGTCTCAGGCAGAGGTTTTCATGTCACCTACTTGCCTCGTCCCTTTAACTGGAGATGCCGGGGATTGAACCTGGGACCTTCTGCATGCCAAGCAGATGCTCTACCACTGAGCCACAGCCCCTCAACATCCTGCCCCTTCTGGAGCATTTTCAGTCCTCAGCAGGCCAATGAAGGTTGTTTTCCCTTCTTCCTTTGGTTAATTTACAAAGTCTCTTTTCCCCTGTATACCTAGGTAGTCCCCGGAGTATGTAAAGACCTGTACCTTTTATGTGGGTGCCTTGGTGGCTTTTATTACCCACAGAGAATAGCCAGGTAGTGATTTTATGGTCAGAAATTACTATAATGTTGTCGTCAGAATCAAGTCTGAACTGGGGCTTAGCACCTAATTGTGGCTGCTTGGAGTCAGGGTAATAGTATATTCAGAGCTGCAGTCACAACTTATGTGATAATCAGCGGGTTCCCTCTACGGTTTTCTTTGCTATAGCCAGTTCAGGAGGCTAGATTTTCATAACTGAAAAACTTCCAGCATCAAGATTTTATATTCTGGTATATATGAAGAAAGATCAGCTTTCCCCTTAGAAAACAAATAAATAAAGGAGGATAATAAGGTCACAAGCCAACTGTAACCCATGTTAACTTTGTTCTTCAAATCATAACGTTATTGTTCCATTTCTTTCTTTCAGACACTGTTGCTGCTTCCCAACTGGTATCTCAAGTCAAAGTCTTCATGGGCACATCTGCTATCCTAGTGTAAACCCAGCAGTACTAGTCTAATATGATGCATTGGGACTTCAGCTGGCTGACACATTTTATCCTAAACCCATTGGTTCTGGGGGAGCAAACTATGTGACTGGACTGCAGAACTCTCCTCTTTCCCTCCTAAACCCCCATTCTCTGCCATTTCATGGTTTATATCAGGGGTCCCCAATCTTTTTGAGACTGTGGGCACCTTTGCAATTCTGACACAGCGTGGTGGCCGCAGCCATAAAATGGCTGCCAAAAAATGGCCGCCACAGGAGGTGGAGCCAGCCACAAAATGGCTGCCACAGCTTAACTTCAGTCACACAGTGAAGATCCTTGTGCTGTGGTAACAGCTGCTGCCAAAGCAATAGGGCTGCCAACCTCCAGGTGGTGGCTGGAGATCTCCCGCTATTACAACTGATCTCCAGGTGATAGAAATCGGTTCCCCTGGAGAAAATGGCCGCTTTGGCAATTGGACTCTATGGCATTGAAGTCCCTCCCCTCTCCAAACCCCACCCTCCTCAGACTCCACCCCCAAAATCTCCAGGTATTTCCCAACCTGGAGCTGGCAACCCTACAAAGCAATCCAATCTCCAATGGCCAATCAGAAGCCTTGCTGAGCTAAAGCCCCATCTGGCCCCTCCCACTTGGCGGGCACCAGGAAAGGTGTTCGAAGGCTCCATGGTGCCCACAGTCACCAAGTTGGGGACCCCTAGTTTATATCTTTATAAGTCTTATTTGCTTTGGTTTCAGCAGACTAACACAGTTACTCCTCTGGAATTTGTCTTTAAAAGTGAAATGTGTATAGACAAAGAGTATGCTACTATTATTTTCAGCGAAGTCAGCACTGTATCCTGAAAGTTCTTTTTGGCGAAATATCTATGATTGTTTATTTCATGCCTAGCTCTGCTGCAGCCTTTATTATGACCTCACAGAGTTAATTACTTATGAATTGCTTCTCAGACAGATGCAGCTTGGCCACCAATATGAGTTGCCCATTTCAGAGTCCGCATTCCCAGTCCAAGTTCAGTAGCTACTCTAAACATATTAAGCAGGGGCTTTGGGGAGGTTGGCTAAAGTTCAGGATGGAGGAAAGGGAGAGAGAATTACATGTGGGGTAATGGGTTTAATCTAGAAGCAGAGGACCTTAAATAGCAACAACAGATGAGGATATGAAATATTGAAAAGGATGGAATGCCTCGGTATGCAAGAAGTATTCGATGAATAATTAAGTCTCTTGGATATCATTGGTCCTGAATGTAAGTTGGACTCATCGGGTTGGAATTTCTGTGCTTTTTGGTTACAAGAATATATGAAAGCAGAGGGCAGGTTCCCAGTTTGCTCATTGTGAAGGGTGAGAATTAGAATATTCTGGGTGATCATTATCATCATTTATAGAATGTTTGACCAAAGAAGTCTGGGTTTAGGTCCCAGCTCAGGAAACTCACAATCTATCATAATCTCTCAGTGCAGCCAACCTCATAGGGCTATTTGGAGAGAACATGGAATAACCCTGTGGAAACCAACCAGAGGGCTCAAAAAGATGAGGTGATCCTGTGTCTCATTCTGTCCATAAAATTCTAATTGCAGGGTCATAGAATCATAGAGTTGGGCCATACAGACCATCTAATTTAACCCCCTGCTCAATGCAGGATCTCTGACAAGTGTTTGTCCTGCCGCTGCTTGACCACTGCCAGTGAGGGGGAGCTCAGCACCTCTTTCAGCAGCCTATTCCACTGCTGAACTACTCTTACTGTAATTTCCCCCCTATTATCTAAACGATACCCTTCTGCCTGTAAACCCATTATTGCGAGTCCTCTCCTCTGCTGCCAACAGGACCAACTCTCTGCCCTCCTCTAAGTGGAGTATGGTAGAAGAAGGGAATGCTGTAGATGTAGTGTACCTTGATGTCAGTAAAGCCTTTGATAAAGTCCCCCATGATCTTCTTGAAACAAAGCTAGTAAAATGTGGGCTGGACACTGCTACTGTTAGGTGGATTGGTAATTGGTTGACCAACCGAACCCAAAGGGTGCTCATTAATGGCACAACTTCATCTTGGAGAGGAGTGACCAGTGGGGTACCACAGGGATCTGTCCTGGGACCGGTACTATTTAATATTTTTATAAATGACTTGGATGATGGAATAGAGAGCATGCTAATCAAATTTGCGGATGACTTTCTGACGGTGAGGGCTGTTCGATGCTGGAATGCACTGCCTCAGAGTGTGGTGGAGTCCCCGTCTTTGGAAGTCTTTAAGCAGAGCCTAGATGGCCATCTGTCGGGAGTGCTTTGATTGTGGGACCCTGCATGGCAGGGGGAGGGTTGGGGTCACTGGGGATGTGGGGGGAGGTAGTTGTTAATTTCCTGCACTGTGCAGGAGGTTGGACTAGATGACCCTGGAGGTCCCTTCCAACTCTATGGTTCTATGATTCTAAGTGACAGCCTTTCAAATACTTAAAGAGAGCAATCGTGTCCCTCCTAACCTCCTCTTCTCCAGACTGAACAATCCCAGGTCCCTCAGCCTTACCTCGCAGGGCTTGGTCTCCAGGCCCCCGTTCATCCCGGTCATTCTCCTCTGCACCCACTCCATTCGGTCTGCATCTTCTTTTGAAGTGAGGCTTCCAGAACTGCACACAGTACTCCAGGTGCAGCCTGACCAATGCAATGTACAGTGGAACTATGACAATTTGCAGTTTGGATGTTATGCCCTTTGTGATACACCCCTGTTGATTCAGCATCTTGTGTGTGGGTGGGGGAAATCAAAATTTACTTCACAGTCTAGAATGATTTTGATTCTGTTGTAACTAGGGATGCTGAGAACTTTCAGGTGAACATGTTCAGCAGGCAAACGTGCCATTTTTACAGCTGCGTCTGTTGGAGTAGGCAGCCTTGAATGAGAAATCACATGCATGAAAGGCAGCCAGTAGCACTGTCCTGTGTTGTGAACATGTGGAAAGTCACTCGCCAAACAGGCTCAAGCTGTTCATGTGGAGCTGAACTGCTGGATGAATAATCCGTTCTCTGCTCCTGACCGACCGGCAAGCAGAATGTGAGCTGAGCCAGCCGGCATGCAAGCATCCCTAGTTGTAATGCTGTTTGGGGCCCCCACTTGCATCTGATACGTAGGATCACATGGGGCAAAAACGCATGGTCGCTTTAGCCTCCTTTATTTCCTGTTTCAGCCAGGATTCAGCCAGGATTGAACGCATGCATTTCGCCAAACGTGTGTTCGATCCTGGCTGAATCCTGGCTGAAACAGGGAATAAAAGAGGCTAAAGTGACAGTGTGTTTTCGCCCATGGAGACATGGTGAGGCCCTATGCTATATTAAGTTGAAGAGGCCCCATAATATTACCCCCCAAAGGTAATTATTAACAGCAATTTTTTAAATTTAGAATCTCCTTATCATCTGAGGTTCTAAACTGTAGCTTGTACATAAATCCTACTCTTTTGGCATGTTTCTCTTCTCTTGACATCTCTAAAAGGACAGGTGTGCCAGATTTCAGGACATGATGTGGTTTCAGTGAACTGTGGCATTGGCAAGTCTATCATGAATTGAGCACAGTTGCAGTTCTGTTTGGTGAACCACCACAGCAACATCAGTTTCAATACTGATGGAGTTCAAAGAGTTGGGTATATAAACCAAACTCTCAGACGCAGCCTGGTCTGGCTATTTGGACTCTCCCAGTAGTTCAGCCAGTTGAGCAGTAGGTGGTGATGGTGGACTTCCAACACACTGCGAATGAAGCAAAATGATACCCTCGTTTGTTGCTACTATTTGCTCAACACAGATAACATTTTTGTTCGTGGCCACTGATGATTATTGAGATATATTTGACATATTGTATACTTAATGCAGCAGAAGACATCAGAGATGTGTTTTCATTGGCTGCTGTTTTGTTTTTCTTGTAGGTTTCCTGAATGATCCAGGACATTTTACCTGTTAACCACAGAAGAAAAAGCAACCTTTGAAACCAACATATCATATACATATTTTGGAAGGAAAACATAAATACTGTATGCAATAAACCGCTTGGACATTAACCAGGAATAACTAGATGTTGGTGGAAAATGCCTCTCCAAACTTCAGCGTGCCGCTTGCTTTAAGTTCCTACTTCCTTTATGTACTATCAGTAGGGTTGCCAACCTCCAGGTGATGGCTGAAGATCTTACAACAGGTCTCCAGGCAATAAAAATCACTCGCCCTGGAGAAAATGGCCACTTTGGCAATTGGACTCTATGGCATTGACGTCCCCCCTCTCCAACCCCCCCCTCCTCAGACTCCACCCCCAAAATCTCCAGGTATTTTTCAACCCAGAGCTGGCAACCCTCACCATCAGTGCGACTAAAAGCAGGAACCTCCCTCCTGCTTCTGTCCTGTGTTGGCGTTTTAACCTTTGAAGTAAGTATTTGGCAGGCATCCTAATCTTTATGCATCATTCTTTTATTATGTTTCATGAGCATGTGGAAAATTTTATGACAACATTTTAGTTTGATGCATATTGGTGACTGCAACATAGGAAACCTTGATTTTAAAGGAAAGAAGCTATGCTAGATTCTATGTTTTAAGGAATGATTCTCATAATATTCATTTGTTTAGAAAATGTATATGTTGCTTCTCCAGAGACCTACTCGAAGCAGTTCACAAGTAAAACAGGGCAATAAAAATCTTAAAATGGCAGCATAAAAACAAGTCCAGGCATTATTTTGGATCTAAAAATAGAAATTGATCACTTCACAATCAGCTGAAATGGAAATCAGCTAAAATGGAAACACTTAGTGTGCTCAGAGGCTTAGGATGGCCGCTAAGCCCCCACACTGGCATATGTTGGAAATCCTCTGGCATAACATCACCGTGATACTAGCACAATGCTATTCCAGTGGAACCCCAACACCAGCACATCACACACATAGGGAAGAGGAGCAGACCTTGTCATCCTAAGATCTCTCAGCCAGGTTGTGGCCTTGACACTGATGTGGGGTTGCCAGGTCCCTCTTCGCCACTGGCGGGAGGTTTTTGGGGTGAAGCCTGAGGAGGACGGGGTTTGGGAAGGGCTTCAATGCCATAGAGTCCAATTGCCAAAGCGGCCATTTTCTCCAGGTGAGCTGCTCTCTATTGGCTGGAGATCAGTTGTAGTAGCAGGAGATCGCCAGCTAGTACCTGGAGGTTGGCAACCCTAGCACTGATGTAATGTTACACTGGTCACTGAGGTGACATAAGTCTAAATATTGCCCTTGAACCCAATGGGAGGGAAGTGTAGCTGTACTGTCTGCCTACTCAGCCATGGCAGAGCTTAGCAGTCTGACTAACTCTGCAGCCTGTTGTGCACACTTGGAACACACAAGAGGACTCTGGCATTGGACTGGAGAAAGGGCACATGGTGACAGCATAGAGGTGGGCTGACAACAATATAAATTTATTGGCTTCTCCCATATACTGATGATATGGGGGACATGGTTCCCATGACACTCCGTGACGGGTGACTGATGGCAGTGTTGCTGTCTGATGTTGCCATGCTCTCTGTTAGGCTGGGACCTTTTTCTTCTGTTGTTTCTCTGCTGGGAAAGCAGACTACTATTTCCGACATCAAACCAGCATCAGTAGCACATCCGCATGGTGGGTCTTACAGTTGGGATGTTAATTCCACAGTCACAAACCTACCATAAAAAGCTGGTTCAAGGATATTATTTCTTCAGCAGGGGGCATACGTGAAACAGAGCCACTTACAACAATCTGTTATTGTGCTGAGTCCTGTGTTATATCTCTCAAGTATTTCCCAAGGTATGCAAATGACAAGGGGACAGCAACAAAATCTAACCTTTTCTAACATTTAACAGACAGCAGAGGCCAGAAGTCTTGCCTTATCATTTCTGGACAGCCATAAGGAACCATTTTTTTTGTCCTGTTAAGTCATGATTAAGAAAACATTTACATGGTTGAATAAAATCCAA
Organism: Euleptes europaea; assembly: GCF_029931775.1. NCBI lineage: Eukaryota > Metazoa > Chordata > Lepidosauria > Squamata > Sphaerodactylidae > Euleptes > Euleptes europaea. The sequence continues at coordinate 54,778,549 of NC_079322.1, forward strand.
GTCTTAAAGGTAGGAGTTTATAGCTTTAGGTAGAGTTGTGCATGTATTGGATCTTATAAACCTAGCGACGGGTTATTTTATCTGTCAGGGATAATCTAGTGTTCACCCTGTGGTTTCCTCTTAAATAAACATGTTGTTGTCTTACACAGACAAGAACTATCTGCATACTCTCAGATATCACATGATCTTTGTACACTTTTCAATTTACACACATAGGCCATGGGGACCAGTTTGCCACCACATCCACCCTTATATGTTTTCATTACCCTCAGCATGTTGTGTATGAGATCATATAGCTTGAATCGTATAGAGGCACTATCACAAACAAGGAAGTAATAATACATTTTCACCTTTTTGAGAACCGTAAGGAATTTTCTCAAATAGACTTTTAGAGGTCTGGCCCCTATAGCTTCTCTGAAGTATTATCAAAACTACTCTGTCAGTATAACCCCTGTGCAGCGTAAAGGTTTTGTAAACATTCATGATTCAAAGGCAAGTTCTCTTATAAACGATCTCTTCTGCTGAAATACTTATGTTAATAGACAAACAGGGCTATCAAACTCAGCTAAATTTGGCCAACAAGGATTTCTAATTGAAGCAGAAAAGTCTTTGTAATTTAAAAACAAAACATCTTAAATAAGTTTATATAGAGTTTTACTGGACTTCCTTTCGCATGTCCTTTCCAGCTGGCTGGTGATTTGTCTTCTGCTCTGCCTAGCTGCTGTGTATCTGTGTTTGTTTTGTATCGAGGAAAGGGATCATCTATCTCTCTGTGGACTTGTAAAAATAAATTTATTTTAAACCCTTACAGCACTATATAGAGGTAGACAGAAACCCCCTCCCCAGCTTGTATGCGCAGATTCTCCTGTTTTTCCATTTGCAGCTGCCTCTAGTGTGAGTTTATCTATTTGGCAGCTTTTCTGTGCTCTCAAGACCCCTGCTGCAAGCCCAACCTGACTGGTGGATCAGGACCCAAGTTTGTGCTCTTCAAGGCAGGCAGAACAAAAAGGCAGATTCTGGTATTTGGAAGCCTCTGTGCCAAAAGAGGGGGCTCAGAATCAATAAGGCCTAATAGAAATCAGCACATCACAACTTCTAACTGCAAACTTTATCTGCAGAACTGAAAAATCGAGCAACCCAAAGACAGTATCAGGTATGCAGAGAAATATTACTTTTTGAACAATTAGAAAGAAAGAAAGAAAGAAAGAAAGAAAGAAAGAAAGAAAGAAAGAAAGAAAGAAAGAAAGAAAATTGCAAGAAGGACTTGAGGAATACTGAGCGAATACGTTGCCTTCCAGAGGCAGGGAATATTGAGGGCAGCTGAGAGTCATTTAAGGGAGTGGGGGTGGAATCGATGAGGTGAGATGAACAGCTTCTTGTTCACCAAGGCCAAAATCTCAGATGTCAGCACTCTTGGGTAGGGTTGCCAGTTCCAGGTTGGGAAATACCTGGAGATTTTGGGGGTGGCGCCTGATGAGGGCAGGGTTTGGAGTGGAGAGGGACTTCGATGCCATAGAGTCCAATTGCCAAAGTGGCTATTTTCTCTAGGGAACTGATCTCTGTCACCTGGAGATCAGTTGTAATAGCGGGAGATCTACAGCCACCACCTGGAGGTTGCCATCCCTACTCTAGGGGCAAGTGTAATATATAGTACCAGACCACTGAAGTTTAGGGCTACATGAGAGGAAATTTATTTAGACTATGTTTAGAAAATGTGTATGCTCATTTCTGGAAATATTTGTCCCTAAGGGAGGGGGCCCCTCCCAATTACTTAGCCCCCTCTCCTCAAGATTCTTCACTTGCCAATTCATCCAATAACAAATATGATTGTATCATGCCTATCAGCACAGCAGCAAAATAGGACCACCTAAAATAGGATTGAGGGGTACTGGGGAGACTTTCCAGGGATGCAGAAAAGGATTAGATTGTACATTAAAACAAAAGTAACCCCCTGCCTTCTAATAAGCCTGCTCTGAGCCCTTTGGCTTTAAGAAAGACTCAGTGTGTGTATGTGTGTGTGGGGTGGACTGAAGTAAAAGAGCTTCCTTGGTTCCTAATTAATCATTTCCCCAGCTGCAAAGAGGCCAGAGGGGACAGGTTGTACCACAGAAAAGGGAGGATGAAATCAGCTTTGGAGAATGCATGACCTGTTCCAAATCCTCCCTAACTCCTTTGTACTGCATGGGCCGGGAAAGTAAAACATACCCTTCCTTGGCTGTACAACTCAGGTTTGGGCTTAAATTAGCAGTTTCCTTTTCAGCAGACAAGGTTATCTTTAACAACAATTGACAATCTGTTGAAATTTGGGGCTAAATGAGGAGGAATCTAGATCCACAGCTAGTGATCTGATGCTGTTTCACTATTGGGAGCGGGGCATTTCTCCACTGCTTATTCTCCCCACAGTTCATCGTACCCCCCCCCCGCAAGTTCTCAGTCCTTACATAGTTTAGACGTCACTTCCCAGAGTCCATCCCCCTGATACTATGCTACAAAATTTTCTTGAGCCACAAAACAATAAAATTCAATTTTATTTCTGAAATGACATAAAGAGACCGTGGGATTGCAGCCTAGCCCATCTCCCTAAAGCAGTAAATTCCTGATGCTATAAGGCTTACCAACCTTAATAAGCCGCCATCTCGGTTCTGCTCCAGGCTTGCCAGATTCATCCAGTCTCCAGCACTGTCTTGCCAGATTCATCCAGAAAGGGGTTTCTTCCTTACGCTTAGTCTACTCTAGTGTGAATATGGGCCAAACGGGAAAGCGGGACACATTCACATAGATACCCGATTCCCCGGGGAGAGCCATTGTGGTGTAGTGGTTAAGAGAAGTGGTCTCTAATCTGGAGAACCAGGTTTGATTCCTTGCTCCTCCACATGAGCGGCAGACTCTAATCTGGAGAAACATGAACCTTGGGCTAGTCACAGTTCTTCCAGAACTCTCTCAGTCCCACCTATCTCAAAGGTGCTTATTGGGGGGGGGGAGAGAATTGTAAGCTGCTTTGAGACTCCTCACGGTAGAGAAAAGTGGGGTATAAAAACAACCCTTCTTATTTCCTGACAACACATGGTAACATCAGCCCATTATTGACTACAGCTCCTCAAAGTATTAGGCAGAGGCAATCTGGGACCTTCTACATGCACAGCAGGTTCTCTGATACCCCTCCCACTAAGCATACTATGCCATTGGGCCAAACTTTCCATTGTATGCAAGCAAAGGTTTGTATGGACTCTTACTGACATTAAAGGACTTGGCAAGTTCTGCCTTCTTGATTTATCCAAGTCAAAAACTTTTGGCCAACATCAGTAGGTAGCCTACCTGCTCTGCTCCATTATTTAGAAGACTTTTCAAAGGCTTAGGATGAATGGGATGTGTGCGTTAGAATGCACAACCCTTAGGAATAAGAGAGAATGAACTCGTTTTGACATCTTAAATTACTAGCAATCCTTAAGTGGCAATCTATTCTGCTCTGGGAGTTCCTTGACATGCATTTCCACAGCTTCTGCATATTCTTTTGGACTTAATATCAGTATTCTATTTCTAGAATGGGATGTTGTTCAATTATTCTGCTTTTTGAATCTTCAGGACCTGTTTTCATTAGCAATTCTAAATTGTGGATTCCATACACGTTCTACTTCAGCCTTTGTTGGCTTACACTCTTCCATATTGGGGCAGATCTGTGCTTTGCCTTTAGAGATTAGGAATAATGTGCTTCCCAGAGCTTGAAATATTTGATTTTTTGCCTACCTTTGTTTCACTGTCCCCAAAAGTATGAGCCAGGTTTTTAAAACCTACAGACGGTGCTTTGATATCAGAGGGAGATGTACTTTTCAATATGTGTGTATCTGCACACAGCTGCACACAAGAACGAATAGTTCCTCTCTACTCTGTCAGTCAGATCTTAATACTGTGTCCAGTTCTGGATGCTGTACTTAAGAAGGATGTAGACAAACTGGAATGGGTTCAGAAGAGGACAACAAAGATAGCCAAACACCTGGAAAACAAGTCTTATATGGAAACTTTGAGGGAACTGAGTATTTTTAGCACGAAGAAGAGAAAACTAAAAGGAGATATAATTACACTCTTCAAATACCTTAAGAGCTGTCTCATAGAAGAGGGCAAAGATGTCACTTGCAGCTGCAGAAGGCAAGACTAGATCTAACGCGCTTAAGGTACAAGAGGTTAAAGTTCAGTAGTGCATTAGGAGAAACTTTCTAATGGTAAGAGTGGCTTGACAATGGAGCCAATTACCTAGATGCGGGGGTGGGTGGACTGATGGGTTCTTGTTCACTGTAGATCTTCAAGCAGAGGCTTGACAGCCATTTGTTGGGAATACTTTGGTTTAGATTTCCTACACTGAACAAGGGTTTTTACTAGATGGGCAATAAGGCTCCTTCAAACTCTTGGATTTTGCATGTGAAATTGCTCAACATGCATCTGTCAAACTGATTTTCTGAGCTATATGCTTTTGACCAATCACAACTTTGGTCACATTATGAGAAGACAAGAGTCACCGAAAAAAACAATAATGCTAAGAAAAGTTGAAGGCAGCAGGAAAAGAAGACCCAACATGAGATGGATCGACTCAACAAAGGAAGCCATGGCCCTCAGTCTACAAGACCTGAGCAAGTCTGTTAACGATAGGACGTTTTGGAGGACATTGATTCATAGAGTCGCCATAAGTCGGAAGCGACTTGACAGCACTTAACACACACACATGGGTAAGATTTTGCCAAACATCAAGAAATGTTTCATAGTGTATGCCCAGGGTTGTGATCCTCCATATAATTTTGGAGATAAGGAAGCCCCGGCTCTCAGTTTGAAGACCTGAGCAAGGCTGTTAACGACAGGACATTTTCGAAGTCATTAATTCATAGGGTTGCCATAAGTTGGAAGCGACTTGACAGCACTTAACACACACACAATACACACACATTTTCTTGGGGTGATTGCTAGCAACCCAGAGAATGCCTTTGAAAACACTCTGCATTATCCATCATATTGGGTTCCAGCATTTGCATTAAAATACCATTAGCTTAAACAGAACACCTGTCACTTGTATTTCTCTAGAGCGCTCCAGGATCTCAGGGCAGTGATAGATTGGCTAGAGTTAATTTCTCCTGGAGATCAAGACAAAAGACCTTTGAAAGGAAATGTATGTTAAGACAAACTGCACTCACCTATTGTGTTCCCTCTTTCTCTCTGTGGTGTATGCATGTGTTTGTACAAGGGAAGGAACATGCATATATACATGTGTCTTACTGGGTCCTAATGAAACAAACCATGGGGAGATCAATGGTCAGATGATCCCAGCATTTTGAAAAAGCAACTGGCAGATAAGGGTATAAAGGTAAATGTCCAGTGTACAACTCTGGGTCATTCCTGACCCATGGGGTGACATCACATCCTGATGTTTCCTAGGCAGACTTTGTTTGTGGGGTGGTTTGCCAGTGCCTTCCCCAGTCATCTCCTTTTTACCCCCAGTAAGAGAGATTCAAAACAGATAAAAGGAAATATTTTTTCACACAACGCATAGTTAAATTGCGGAACTCCCTGCCCCAGGATGTGGTGATGGCTGCCAGCTTGGAGGGCTTTAAGAGGGGAGTGGACATATTCATGGAGGAGAGGGGTATTCATGGCTATTAGTTAGAATGGATACTGGTCATGCTGCATACCTATTCTCTCTAGTATCAGAGGAGCATGCCTATTATCTTAGGTGCGGTGGAACACAGGCAGGATGGTGCTGCTGCAGTCGTCTTGTTTGTGGCTTCCTAAAGGGACCTGGTTGGCCACTGTGTGAACAGACTGCTGGACTTGATGGGCCTTGGTCTGATCCAGCAGGGCCGTTCTTATGTTCTAAGCTGGGTACTCATTTTACCAACCTCAGAAGGATGGAAGGCTGAGTCAACCTTGAGCGGGCTACCTGAAACCGATTTCCGTCAGGATCGAACTCAGGTCGTGAGCAGAGCTTGGACTGCAGTACTGCAGCTTACCACTCTGCGCCACAGGGCTCCTACAAATCAGGGTAGTGGCATGGAAAAGGGGTAAGAGAAGTTGTTTACTTTAAATCCCTACACAGTTTCATCAGTCAGCACCTCCCCCCTCCACTAGCCCTTGGCTGTTGTTAGCCCTGAAAGCAAAAAAGGAACAAAAAACCCCACCCCCTTTCTTTTTCTATCTCCCCCTCCAGGGCTCATAATAGCCCCCAGAATGGGAAGTCAATTTCAGCTGGGGAAACCATGCTGGGGTGATTTAAGACCTTTGCTCACAGAGCTTGTAGTAACAAAAGAAATGGCAGGTTGCTATCTTTCGTGGCGCTAACATGTGCTCCTCCTTGTGCGATCTGCTGTGCTAAGGCAGGAGGAGAAAACTAATATGCATCTTTTGAAGCCAACGTATTATGAAAAGTTAACATTGACTGAAACCTGTGAAATGAAACAAAAGTGGAAAACAATACCCCAGAAGAGGCGATAATCTTCTCAAGACTGAAATGTAATACAGAACTCAGAAGGGAACAAATCCTGGCTCTCCTTGTGGATTCCAGTGGAGGCTCATGACACCACAATCATGCCAGCTTTGGACAGGAGTTATCGCGTAAAGTAGTAAAACGGAATATAAAAATACAGTCGCAACTCTCATTTAACTCCCCCCCAATAGGTTGTATCTGAGAATGCAGATAAGGACATTCTCTTCTGAGTCCTACAGGCTCATAAAGGTTTCATGTTTACTTTGGGAATCAGAGACCTTTGTGTTCCAATAAACTACGTGTAACTAATGCAAAGAGCGCAGTGAACCATGTGAGGCAAAGCAGAAAAGAATGGGCTCTACGGCACAGAAGAAATCAACGAAACCAAGCTGTTATAAGAAAGGTTTAGCCAAATGATCAAAGTTTATGAATTCTTCATATTTGCAACTTGCACATGTGACCACATCTCATCTTACTTATGCAGATGTTCACCCCAACTTAAAGTTCTGTATGCCTAGATGCACAAACGGATTTCCTGTGGACATGGCAATGCCCATTAACGGCAATGGAAAAGGAGGCTGAAGTTGGTTCCCTATTCCCAGTTCGTTCCCTATTCCACTGGCACAAGAACAGGACTTTGGACCAGGACCCAGCATGCACCATCTCAAAGGACACCGTCCCCTGAATGTGGGGGTGTATGATATGTGGTGGTCCAATCCATATTTTGGGGCGCAAAGCTTTTGAATTGTCCTCAAAATCATTCAGGAACTAGGAAATGTGAATAAGGAACTGGGAATAGGGAACGAACTGGGAATAGGGAACCAACTTCAGCCTCCTCAATGGAAAGATCTAGTCCTAATGCATAAAGATGTTTGAGTATAATTGCTCCCTCCCACAGAATGGTAGCCATTTCAGTCAGGGTACTCCAGCTGTATACCGAGTATTTTAAGTGTGTGTTATGTGTTGGGGAGGAGTACAAAAATCAAAATTGCCCTCCACAAAAAGAAGCATACAGGTATACATACAGAATTGAGAGCTCTAAATATTTTGGCTCACTAACCAAATGTTGACGTACAAAATGCGTGGAGAAAATGCGCGCAAAAGTGCTGGGAGAGCAAGGCAACCTTTAATGGTCAGAAAATGCAAGCATAATCAAAGCAAAGCCCCGCAGTAGTCGGCGAGTGACCACAAGGAAACAACTATGTAGAAATGGCCCTTATGTCTCCTTCTGACATTTTGTGACTGAACAGGAAGGCCCTGGTTCTGGTTCATGGGATAAGGGCGCTATGAAGACGCAAATCTAGGTGGCATACAGAGCAATCCGTCTCTTCAGAATCTGACTCATTTCTATCCAGTGAGGCTTACTCCCGGAAAGGATTCTTAGGTTGCATTGATAGTCATGGAAATAATCTTAGAGCAAGACTGCTTTGCATTTCAAAGGTTTTGAGGGACACTGGCAACAAGCCCTGCCATATGTTCAGTATATTCAAAGAACAATTTCTTTCCTAAAATTGGGCTATATGAAAATTGGGTACTGCTCTGAGAACTGCATCTGCACATTAGTTACTGGTAGGGTTGCCAACCTCCAGGTACTGGCTGGAGATCTCCCGCTATTACAACTGATCTCCAGCCAATTGAGATCAATTCACCTGGAGAAAATGGCCCCTTTGGCAAATGGACTCTATGGCCCTCCCCAAACCCTGCCCTCCTTAGGCTCCACCCCAAAAATCTGCAGGTATTTCCCAACCTGGAGCTGGCAACCCTAGTTACTGGTAATCTTTTTGAAGGCCACTAGGCTTAGGGTTAACCCTAACCTTTTAATTGTGTATAAAGAAAACAAAACTATCCTGTTTACAAATACCACAAATCAAAACCATTATCTTTTACACAAATTGTAGGTAGTCATGACAGATGTGCCTGACCTGGACAGACTGATCTCATCTCATAAACTAAGCAAGGTCAGCCCTGGTTACCATTTGAATGGGAGACAACCAAGGAAGTCTAGGATCACTATGCTGAAATAGCAATGGCAAACCACCTTTGAACGTCTTTCGCCTTGAAAATATGGGGTTGCTATAAGTTGGCTGCGACTTGACGGCAAAAAACAACAAAAAAGGATGCTGTCTTTTCTTAATTTTCCTATAGATGGCACTAAAATCATAGGTCTCCAATCATCATAGTCCAGTTGTAGCTGGTATTTGGAAGTTAGGCATGTAAAGAGGAGGAGGAAAAAAAGCTACAGAGACCTTTTTTGGGGGTAAACCTGCCAGTGAATTTGTGGTTCTGTGGGAGAGGAATTTCCCCATCTAATGTTGCACTAGCCTATTGTCAATGGAAGAACAATACACTGTTCTCAATAACAATCAGTGACAGAGTTGATAAGCATCAGTTGACTGTACTTAAAAGTTCTTATTCAGTATTCCTTTTCCTTTTTCACCTTCCCAGAGAGATCGATGTATGGTCTTCAAGAACAGAGACTGAGAAAATAATAGTGAAAGAGACTCATATCAGTGTACCTTTTTGAATGTGATTTCTTGCATTCACTTAAGCAAAGGCACTCAATGGGATGTTTTGTGACCCTAACATCTGCAGGCAATATCAAAAGACTATCACATTTTCTTCACTGATCCAAGTAAGTGGTCACTTTGCATGCAGTTTTGGAATCTCTTGCAGTTCGGACTTATTCCAGTCTAAAGCCAGTGAAAATAATTGGCTTCGACTGGAGTGACACTGGATAACATTGCACTGTTAATTTCCTTCCTTTAAAAACAAAAGAGGCCTTGTTCAGGCATCCAGTCTACATGTGTGTGGTGAATGGGAACCATGATGGTGCCAGCAACCCCTTCCTCCTGGCTGAAACTGACATCTACACTTGAGATGTTCCGCTATCACAGGGCCTCTCTGTGTTGAGGTCCATGCTCATAGGGCTTATGCAACTGTGACAGCCGCATGGATGTTGAATGTGCTGAGGGGAAAGGCACAGCAGGCACATTCCCAACCCTCCATACCAGGGGTCTCCAATGTAATACCCACCGACACCCTTGCTGGTGCCTGCCAAATGTTTTTAGGAGGTTGGTGGGACCATGTAGAGCTTTTGCCCAGCAAGGCTTCTGATTGACTATTGGAGATTTGTTTGGCTGTGCAGATTTTTAAATATGTTACTGTAGCACCTTTTGGGGGCAGAGGAACACCATACTTGGAGCCCATGGGGTCTGGAAATCACGAGCCCACTCTCTGCTTCTTTAAGACAGGTTCTTTATCCAGTAATACAGACCCCTGAAGGGGTGATTCATCTCACCCACCTCAGGGTCACACTGTTATAGGGTTGCCAGGTCCCTCTTCACCACTGGCAGGAGGTTTTTGGGGCGGAGCCTGAGGAGGGCGGGGTTTGGGGAGGAGAGGGACTTCAATGCCATAGAATCCAATTGCCAAAGCGGCCATTTTCTCCAGGTGAACAGATCTCTGTTAGCTGGAGATCAGTTGTAATAGCAGGAGGACCAGCTAGTACCTGGAGGAAGGCAACCCTGCACTGTTACACAGGAGAACAGCCACAACACTGCTGCCGCCACCACCACCTCCTCCTTCTGCCTTCTCCTCCTCTTCCTCCTTCCAAAAGCCTCCTCCCAATTACCCTTCCATACTTTTTATAGCCCCAGTTTCACACCTTGAGTTAAACCCCACCCCTTTCTCCTCTGTTCCTTTCCTTGTCTCAAAACATCTGGGCCCAGAGAGCCATTATTCTTTCAACCAGGCTTGATTTCTGCTGCCACGGCCACGCCCTTTGAGCTTCCCTGGGCCAGACTGCAAAGGCTGCCCTTGATCCCAACCTGCTCCACCCAGGTGAGTTTTGCTGCTGGCCCCAAGGGCCTGTCCATCCCTGCCAGGCCATTTGTTTCAGGGTAAACTGCCACAGTTACTTTGACAACAGCTGCCACCACAGCACAAGAATCTGCACTGGGTTACTGAAATTAAGCTGTGGCAATAATGTTGCCAACCTCCAGGTTGTGGCTGGAGCTCTCCTGCTATCACAACTGATTTCCATGCAACAGAGATCAGTTCCCCTGGAGAAAATGGCCGCTTTGGAAGGTGGACTCTATGGCATTATACCCCATTGGAGTCCCTCCTCTCCCCAAACCCCACCTTTCTCAGGCCCCATCTACAAAATCTCCAGATAGTTTCCAACCCAGAGCTGGCAACCCTATGTGGCAATCATTCTGTGGCTGGCTCTGTGGCAGCCATTTTGTTGCGGTGCCCACCATACCATGTCAGAATTCCAAATGTGCCTGCAGGCTCAAAAAGGTTGGGTTCCCCTTCTCCATACATACACTCAGTGCGTCTCTACAGGTGAAGAGCTTATGGCACCTTCATGCATACATACCTAACAAGACTGAAGCATGTGTGGCCAGTTTACATTTGCATGCTCAACAGTTGAGGATTGTAACGTCAAATGATAATTTGCATGTGTGAATGAATGCATGAACGCATGAAGCTACCTTGTACTGAGTCAGACTGTTGGTCTATCAATGTTGTCTACTGTGACAGACAGTGGCTCTCCAGGGTCCCAGATAGAGGTCTTTTGCATCACCTGCTACCTAGTCCCCGGAAATGCTGGGAATTGAATGAAGGACCTTCAGCATGCTAAGCAGATGTTCAACCACTGAGCCACAATCTCCCCCACTGGAACATCACAAATTCAGCACCAGACAAAGAACTTTCATATCAGTTCACACACAGGGTTTCCATTAAAACTATTTACATATTCAGCTTCCAGTCATCATAGGTAGAATAGTCCAGTATAGAAAACACAAACCATGCCCAGGCATGTGTGAATGAACCCTGAAGCAAATTTGACCATAGGTGTAGATTTTTGTTATTTTTTTTTTTTTTAAAAAAAACCCTGTTCTTAGTGGCTGTGTTCCCTCATTTCCTTGCAAACATCCTACCATGGTGCTGGAACCTGCATCCAACACCAGCATTGTTTACAGCCAGTGTGCTGTAGTGGGTAGAGTATCAGACTGGGTAGATACAAGTTCAAATCTCTGTCTTGCTATGATGCTCACTGGGTGAGTTATCTAATTTCACAGGGGTGTGCTGTGGGGATCAAATTGGGAAAGGAGTATCATGTACGCCACTTGAACCTCCTCTGAGGGAGGGCAGAACAAACATACACTACTCAGATAGATTCAACACATTCCTGAACAGGTGTAGAGAGAAGGTAATGGGATGGATGAGGGCCAATGAACAGATACTCATTCCAGACAAGACTGAGGTGCTGCTGGTCAATGACAATGGTTGCCAGGTCCCTCTTCGCCACTGGCGGGAGGTTTTTGGGGCAGAGCCTGAGCAGGGCGGGGTTTAGGGAGGGGAGGAACTTCAATGCCATAGAGTCCAATTGCCAAAGCGGCCATTTTCTCCAGGTGAACTGATCTCTATCGGCTAGAGATCAGTTGTAACAGCAGGAGATCTAAAGCTACCACCTGGAGGTTGGCAACCCTAAATGACAGGGCTGCTGAAGGACCGAGGAGTCACCCAGTCTTGGAGGGGGTCGCACTCCCCTGAAGGAGCAGTTTCGTAGTTTGGGGGATGCTGCTGGATCCTTACCTACAAAGCATGAATTGGCCATGCTAATCCATGCTCTGATTACATCCAGGTTAGATTACTGCAATGCACTCTACATAGAGCCATGTTTTAAAATGGCCTAGAAATTTCAGCTGATCCAAAATGTGACAGAGTGAATGATCAGAGGCAGAGCTTTTTCAGTGGTGGCACCCGTCTGTAGAATTCCCTTCCCCTTGACGTTTGCCAGGTGCCTACGCTACATTCTCTTAGGCGCCAGACCAAAACATTTCTTTTTATCCCAGCTTTTAATCAAAGGGTTGACCATTTTTAAAGTCTGCTTTTAAAAGTCTATTTTTATGGGGGTGGGGTTGTTTTGTTTTTATGGTGTTTGTGTTACATTTTATTTTGTAAGCTGCCTCAGGCAGGTTCCCTGGAGAGGTGGCATAGAATTTTTTAAAATAACATTACAATTTTTTAAAAAAAACACACGTTCAAACAATGGCAAGACTGCCTGCTTTCCTTTGCACATTCCCTCCATTCTCATTCCCACCCATTATTTTTCAACAGTTTGCTCACTACCAAACAAGGCAACTCTGTTTTTATTTTCCAATGCAGCATGGCATTTCATTTCCTTGTGGCAAGCCTATTTATACTGTCCATTATGCGGAGAAGGGATATTGTGCAAGGGTATTGCGTCGGGATCCATTCCCATATTCGCAAAACCAGGCTGTACTTTTTGTAAAGGAAAAGGGCCTCAAATACCCCAAAGATGTAGACTTTTGGCCCCTAAAAGTGAGGCTGCCCCTAAGCACGAGGAAGGATTTCACTTTCCCGGCTCTGTTGCCGGAGCCCTTCTGGACAACTATTGCTGACTTAATGACAACGCAGTGTTGTTTGAGTCATATTCCTGCAGAGCATTTTACCAGTTAGATTTTAACACCCTTGGATAGCATATTTCCCCAAGAAAACTGTTTCTTCCTGCTTGGAAGCCTGCCCCAAGTTATGAGGCTGCTGAAAGGCAGGACAGACCCAGGCCGCATCATGTACCTTTTGCTCTTCCAAGACAACATCCCTTGGAGACAAAGCAGCTGACGTCTGATGTCATCAGCAATGTACTGTTAGGGAGTGATCACCTTTTGATCTGGCTCATGATGGCACCCAGCCACTACCTGCTGATGCCGAAGTCATGGGACAACAGGGTGGACGTTTGGAAGAGAAGAAGCATAAGGCAAACGGTGTCAGGAGAGCAAGCGGCTGAGCTGGGTCGGGAACTTTAAGGGAAAGGGAAGGCTTATGGGGGAGGGGAACCCAAGTGAGAGAGTACCTGAGCTACTGCTTTTTGAACCTTTTCATATGGAAACCACAAAGGTGGAGAATGAATAAAAGCGAAAGGAACTGTCTCTCTGTAAGTGCTTCGTTGACCCTGTCTCGGGTCTATAAATCTCTGCTTTGGAAGCAAATGGCTCCGTGCTAGGATTATGCACTCCAGCGGTGTTTCCTTGTCCTGTGGATCATAAAGTTGTCATGCTCAGTGCTGACTGGTCTAAAGGTGTCATGATATAACTGACATGACAGAGGGATTACCTTTGGTGATGGGCAGAATGGTGGCGAATGTTGTTCAACTGGTGCAGAAGGTGGCGCTCCTTTCCTGACTTTGACACACATCTGGCAGCACACTGCCAACAGTGCTTCAGGGCCTACCTGTGGTTTCTGGCAGTGCAATCCTAAGCAGAGTCATACCCTTCAGGGTGTAACTCTGCTTCGGATGGCTCTGTTAGTATCTTCTGGACTTATTCAAAATACATATACATTCCTAAATGGGAGCGTGTAGCTTAATGGTAAAACATCTGCTCTGCATGCAGAAGGTTCCAAGGTCAATCCCTAGCATCTCCAGAGTCCTGAGATGGTCAGGAGAAAGGTGGGCATATCAATATTTTAAATAAATTCATAAATAAAAAGGATCAGGTAGTAGGTGAGGTGAAAGACCACAGCCTGATACCCCACAGAGCCACTGCCAGTCAGAACAGACAATACTGACCCTGGTGGATAGGGTTGCCAGCTCCGGGTTGGGAAATAGCTGGAGATTTTGGGGGTGGAGCCTGAGGAGGGTGGGGTTTGGAGAGGGGAGGGACTTCAATGTCATAGAGTCCAATTGCCAAAGCTGCCATTTTCACCTGGTGAACTGATCTCTATTGGCTGCAGATCAGTTGTAATAGCAGGAGATCTCCAGCCTCTATTGAAGGGTGTCAACCTGACTGGTGGACCAATATTTGACTCAGTAAAAGGCAGCTTCATGTGTTCAAATGGCTTGAGCACAAGATACGTGAGAGTTCACCACATCTCTTGTGTCCCATCACAAGAGACTAACCCAAAGTAGCCTCTTGTGTTTACCAGCTATGCATCATATTTGGATGACAGACACATAAAGAGTGGCTAACCCAAACTGTGAACATAATTTTTGGGGAAAGACTAAACTTAGTTGTGAATTTACACATGATTTTGGATAGGTCTCCCCTTGCAGATTTTTTGATCCACAAGGGAGTACTACCAATTGCTATTGAATATAAACTGTGCTGAATGGAAGGCCTTTCTCCTGAGTGTCATCTGCCCCTCATCTTTCATTTGCTATAAAGGAGGGTTTTAAACATCTATGTTGGCACCTCTGCTCAGCTAGATCCTTCTATTTTGTTTTACCTCTCAGAATCCCAGATTCTATTTATTTCACTGTCTTATTTCACAGAAAGCAAACGATATGTACTAAGATATAGTCTGATACAGGGTACAATGATGCATATCTTTAATTTCTTGAGGAAAATACATCTTAACCCTGAGTTTACAATCGGACAATGAGGAATTAGGCATTAATTTGCTCTGCTTGCTTGTTCTGGTTACTGGTGAACGACTTGGGACTCATGAGAACTACATGATAGCTCTGGGTCTCATTATTGCATGCCAAACCTGGACTCTTCCGTGTGTACATGTGGGAAGAACATTCACAAATAAACACTTCCCCAATTGCCATGGTGACCAAAAACACATTCTGAACAGTCTAGCAATTCCAAAGTGTGCAAATTTCTGCTTTCTGACATCCATTTCAGCATACAGATCAAGGGCAAGCGTGAAAAAGACAAGAACAGGGTTTGAACATAATGTGACAGACAATGAGAGGGACTTTTGTATCCCCCCCCCAACACACAGCAAAATCCCACCAGTTAAATATATTAAACCAAACGTACCCTCCAGGTGTTCTTCCCTCAGACAAAGCACTTTAAATAGTTTCCAGGTTTCTTTGCAAACAATGTGACATTTGCTAGTTTATAGTTTCCTGTCTTGAGGCCTGTTAACATGTATTCAAATCAATCTTACTGCTCTGTAATCTTCAGAACTCTCCCTCCAATCTAGGGCACTTTAAAAGTGCCATTAAAAGGTTCCTCACTGTCTAACCCTCTCCAGCTTCATGGATGTCCTGTTATCTGGACCTTGGGCTTTGTCTACATCAACTCATTGAATGTTTTACAGCCACTACTGTTCTTATCAGGATTGACATCTATGCGCGAGTGATCTTTGACGTGGTTAGGCCTTTTCCCGCGTACGGGCAGAAATAAATGAACTGCTTAACAGACATAGTGTTTCCTATCATGCCATATCCGCTCTCCACTATCTCTCTGCAACGCGCCCCACAGTTATCCTTTGACTATTGTGTATATGTTTGAAACTCAACATTCATTATACTGATCGTGCAGCGCTTGTAATGTGCTAGGAAACCTCGGTCACCAGTCAGAACAAGCAACAGCCTGCATCCTTTGGGACAGAATAAGCAGCATTTTAGGTTTAAAATCCATAATCTAAGTAGATCTGGCACATCATAACATATTATTGTTTTATTTATCTAAACATTTATATTTGTGCTGTGTGTGTATGTTAAGCGCCGTCAAGTCGCTTCCGACTTATGGCGACCCTATGAATTAATGTCCTCCAAAATGTATTCTTATTAACAGCCTTGCTCAAGTTTTGCAAATGGAGGGCCGTGGCTTTCTTGTCAATCTATTTCATGTTGGGTCTTCCTCTTTTCTTCTCTTTACTTCCCTCCATTATGAGAGACTGGGAGAAAAACCTACAACCTGTTTCTGGAATAACAGATAGACCTGGCTGGCTTAACCTTCCTAGAGGAGCCAGATATATATTTTTTTTATCCTAAGTGGTTCTGGCTGGGTATAAGATCCTCCAAGTGGAAGAATAGGGAACAGGGGTGGCAGTGGTCAGTTGAGTTTTTTTTTATCCTGCAGCAGTTTCTCTGTGCTAAAGGTGGCTGATACTGATAGTATACACATCATGCTGGGTTCCAAGAAAAGGTTAGGACTCTTGCTGGTTTACTGCGTGCCTAACTTTCCTGCAGACACCTTGGCTGGAGATGTGTCACCTGGGAATACCTGAAATGCCTCTGCCAGAAACCAATCAATCACTTTTACAAGAACAGGTAGATTTGATAGAAGCCTGTAACTTGCTGGGTTGTCAACAGGCAACGAGTATTTTTTCAACAAGGGACTCTACCAAGGAGCTATTAACAGCCTAGAGTTTATATCAGGGGGTAGTCATACCTTTCTGACTATTCAATTTCCACCAGGTTTCTGAAATAGGGTCACCAACCTCCAGGTACTAGCTGGAGATCTCCTGCTATTACAGCTGATCTCCAGCCAATAGAGATCAGTTTCCCTGGAGAAAATGGCTGCTTTGGTAATTGGATTCTATGCCATTGAAGTCCCTCTCCTCCCCAAACCCCACCCTCCTCAGGCTGCACCCCAAAAACCTCCCACTGGTGGCAAAGAGGGACCTGGCAACCCTATTTCTGAAATACCCACTCTAGGCATGTTGTATACACGTGCTCCTGTTTCCCCATTTTGTCTCAGAGACTTACAGTATTTGCATATAAATACCTGTGCCTTGCTTCTTTCTCCAGGCAGCATGTACACTTTCCCCTTTGACCCTTGGTCTCTTTAAAGTTCTGGTATCTGAGGATTAACATTAACAACATTATTTTAAGTACTCATGCACGGAGAGATGCAAACTTTTGGTTTATGTTTCCCCTAATCTTAGCAGTTAATATCACTCCTCATATCTCCTTTTTCCAGTCCTTGGCAATTATTGCAAAAAGGAATCTTGCAAGCATAAAAGACTCTTGCATAGAGACCATACCTGGAACAGAATGTTTCTTTCGTTGTGTGTCCAAATAATGAAGCTATCAGATTGGAGCAGAAGTTCGCAAAGTTCTTGCAACTTGATCCTTGTGGGGCAATGCAGAGTTGTCAAGTTTTTATGTTCTTTTCAGAGTTATTCATAGGCAACAAAACTTTCCACAGAAAAAAATGGTTCCAAAACTGCTTAATATATTAAGTTAATGATTTTTCCATTTATATTCAGTAAACTTGTGCCAGCCAATAAGATAACATGGTAACCAGTGGTCACTGACATTTCTAATCTTAAAAATCCGAATAGCTAGTGCTCTAGTTGTTCATATTAAAATTGCTTTAGGGGAAAACCTTTTAATACTAAATTCATGTTTAATTATACTGTTTTGATAGGGGACCTTGTTTAGGCAATATATATATGTTAGGAATATATGTATGTTAGGAATGAACATCAGAAGACTAACAGATCCCTCTCATCAGTTGCTACATTAATTGTGCACTTTCTCTAATGTAGATTGGTAATGGTCATTGCCAGTAGCTACAGTCTGCGGGATCCTTTAGATTTTGGAATGCTCATTGAATTACTGTCTCATGCCCAGTTGTAGTAGCTTATCTAGATTTGATGATGTGCCAAATGCCTAAAATGTGTGTGTGTGTTAAGTGCTGTCAAGTCGCTTCCGACTCATGGCGACCCTATGAATGAAAGTCCTCCAAAATGTCCTATCTTTGAAAGCCTTGCTCAGATCTTGCAAATTGATTGCCTAAAATACGTCTCATTTATTTTAAAGATAGTTTCAGGTGAGTAGCCATTTTAGTTTGTACTAGCAGAACAAAATTCAAGACCAGTAGCACCTTAGAGACCAACAGAATTTCTCAGGGTATAACCTTTCATGAGTCAAAGGTCAAAAAGTTTTGTATCTGATGAAGTGAGCTTTGACTCATGAAAGGTTTTACCCTGGAAAATTTTGTTGGTCTTTAAAGTCCTACTGGACTCCAGATTTATTCTGAAATTATCCTTTCCTTGTATTGCTAAATTTTAATCTGGTTTAGCTAATCAGTACGCAAAATGAAGGGTGAGTTTGGCTAGCCAATTAACTTTGCACTTCAAGTTAATGTGCCTTTAATAGGATGATCTTGGATCTGATTGAGGATGGACAACCTCTTCCTTCACTTTCAAGCCTATTTGGGTTAGGCTCCAATAAAGAATAACAGCAACTAAAGGCTGCTCAGATTGCTTTCTGATAGAGTCTCATCCTTTTTCACCGACTAAAAATACTACCAATTAAAAAAAATAACTAGAGGCCCATTCACCATCAGGTTTCCCTTTAGTTCTGTAAATAGCCTTGAAAAGAAAACAGATTTCCGCACTTTTTAAATCTTTTTGTTATTTAAGGGTGGTTTGTGTGTGTTTACATATAACATTCTCATGACTCTCTACCTCTTATCCTGACCCTTCTGCCCCAAATCCTGGAGTCAGGAAATGGGCTGGATCTTTGAGGATGAGTTTAGATTTTTAGGATGCTGTTGCTCTCCAAAAAGCCAGCAATTGATTGAGGTCACTAGGTCCCTCACATACCTTCCTTTATGTTTCCCTGTCCTCGGGGGCAACTGCTTTGAATAACAACTTTTCCCTCTTGCAGTTTAGGACATAAAAAAAAAAAGACCCTCTCTGTGGCTAACATCCTTGGCTGCACAAACTGTGTTCTCAACATGAACAAGACTCCAAGCGTTGTATCTGTTCTGCATTGTGCTATGGCTCCTTTTTTATTTGCACCGCCGTGGGCTGTAATCAAGACCATGTCCCATTGTGCTAAAAACTGCAGAGAAACATAAGAAGCTGTGATCTTTGCCTCAAAGGATTCAGCCCTGCAAATAGTCAAGGGAATTTCAGGAACAAGATACAACACAAAGAAACAAAGGTTTCATTCCCTTTGGTGGAAGAACTGGCCTTACATATGTGTATGAGAACAGCACCAACAAACAGACACTTCTATGTTTCACCAGGAAATCTAGATTTTCAAGGAAACTATCTGGAAGATCTCGGGCACAACTTCGAATGCACAAAGAAATAACAAAACATTTTTTTTTCCAATTTTCTTCTACGGCTGAGATTACTCCTTGAGATGAAATTTGGGAATCTGAGTCACAGTTTGTTTATCATGCAGGTTCAGAATTTGAATAATAATTTAAATTGCATCCACTTTAGAATAATGAATTTGTTGGTGGATGGACAGAGAATAATTTCACATTCAAACTGTCACTTTTAAGTCTGTGGATGTCTTGATGCAGGCTACAGTTTCCTAGGTGTAAACAATCCACACATGGTTTGTTATACAAATTTCAGGGATATGTCAACTTTTTCACTGTTGGAATGTTGTAATATTTGAAGCAGTTGTCTGAATTTATGCGATATAAGGAAGATGATCTGTCAGTGGAGGGTTTGTAGCAATCCTGTTGTTATGGCAAGATTCATTCCTAGTGAGGTTTAGGTAGGGTTGCCAGGTCCCTCTTCGCCACCGGCGGGAATTTTTTTGGGGTGGAGCCTGAGGAGGGCGGGGTTTGGGGAGGGGAGGGACTTCAATGCCATAGAGTTCAATTGCCAAAGTGGCCATTTTTCTCCAGGTGATCTAATCTCTATCAGCTGGAGATCAGTGAATTAGCAGGCGATCTCCTGCTACTACCTGGCAGTTGGCAACCCTAGGTTTAGGCTTATAGTGGTTTATCACAAATTACTATAGAATTCACCACAGCCATCACTTTAAAGTAAAGCTACACATCCCCAGCAAATGGAATTTGTAATTCAGTACTGGTGAATTAATGGAGCCCCCCTCCCTTTTACAAACAAAATTGATTTTTTGCACCACCGTTCCTTCCTCACTCATCTTTCAACCCATACATTTCTACTAGAGAGAATTCTGCAGTGCTAAGCTTTCAAAACAATTTGCACTGAAGAAGGCATGCCATATTTTACAAGCTATTTTTGTCTTTTACTCTGACCTAAGTTGTTTTTAAGAGGCTGTTTTCTAGCCAAAGGCCAATATCAATCTGTATGAAAGAGATCGATGACGTCTTCCTCCTTAAGATTGATGCTGTGCTGTTTCTTGTGTGCAAAAGCCTACATGGGTTTCCTTATACATTTTAAATATCCCATATGGCTTGATTCAAGATGGCAAACTCCAGAAATTCCTGTCTTTGTGTGTAAGCAGGACAAATTTGCTGAGGTTTGTAAAAGGATACAAATCACTTTTAATGGCACATCCTATATGCAAGCCATGTTTATATCCCTGCTCTCTCTTCTATCAAAAGAGTATTAAAAGTGTATTCAAAATGTTGAAAGAAGTAGGTCCCATTGGTGGGACATATTTACAAAGGCACACAAGCATTCAGTGTCCTTGAGTTCCCTTCAACATGTGAAGAACATCTTTATTTAACTCTTTATGGTGGGTGGAGCAAACAGCAGAATTCAGGAACCATTTGGTTCAGAAAACCCATGTAGCTAAATCAGTATGTTTCGAGTTCCAGGGCTTACAATCTGTTCTCACTGAGGAATCTAAAACATGCATTCAAGATATTCTTCTTTGCAGGCTCACTGTAACCCTCACTTGTTCAGGGGCTGGTTCATGCTGCCAGATTCTCTCATGCTCTCAAGTATCCAGGTACATGGGTGCACAGAAAAAAGAAGTCAGCACAAGCTTGGTTGTAAATGTTGGAGGATGGCAACCATTTTCATAATGTCAAGTGCCAGGGAAAATACAGCTGCAAAATGGCAGCCAGCGCCCCTCCACAGACTGGTTCAGGTTATAGTCTTGTGATCTTGTACACAAATGTGAGTAGGAGTTGACAGTCTAAACCAGGGGTGTCAAACACAAGGCCTGGGGGCCGGATCAGGCCCCTTGAGAGCTCTTATCCGGCCCGTGAGCCAGCCAAGGGAGCCACTCCCTCCATTCTCAATCTGGGCTGGCGAGATACAACCCGGCCCGACCAAGTGAGATTTATGTCATATCTGGCCCTCGTAACAATTGAGTCCGACACCCCTGGTCTAAACTGAAGCAAGAGTTTCACTGACATTGGCACCATTATCTGAAAAGAATGAAATGTGACTAAGAACACACATTTGTCCAAATGTTCACACAGGATAATGTCCACACCAGAATTTTGTTTTTGTGAAGTTGTTTTCAAGCATGCATTTCACTGACGGTTTGATGGAGGTTAGCTCAACAGGTTTGCTTGTTATAATTATAAAGGCTGTATTCAGATAAGAACGCTGCCATGTAGAAGAAGGTCCATATGGTGCATGCCCTGGTTACATCTAGCTTAAATTACAGCAATGTCTTCTACAAGGAGCTGCCCCTGAAAAGCGTTCAGAAACTTCAACTGGTGTAGAATGCTGCAGCCAGAATGTTGATTGGAGTGGGTTGTAAGGACCATATCACTCCAGTCTTGACCCAGCTATTCTGGCTTCCAGTTTGCGTCCGGGCACAATTCAAGGTGCTGGTGTTGACCTTAAAAGGTTTGGGACCAATATTCCCGAAGGACCGCCTACTCCCTCATGAACCTACCTGTCCACTATGGTCATCTTCCAAGGCCCTGGTTCAGGTGATCCCAACTTCTGAGATTAGGCAGGTGGCAACCTGGGAGAGGATGTTCTAGGTTGTGACATCAAAACTCTGGAACTGTCGCCCCACAGCACTATTTTTTGTGCTTGCCGCGTTTGTTCATCCCAGTTCTTTGGAATACCACCACCACGTGGTTTGCCTGCTTATACTTATTATCTGACAACTCCTCGTCTTTCTAGAGCCTTCTGTTTAGCTAGACTGAATGCTAACTCCTCTATGGTTATGCAGGGCAGAATTTTGAATATACCATTCCCAGACAGGACCTGTCCTTGCTCTTCTGGCTCTATTGATTCATTAGCTCATGCCCTCTTGGAATGCCGCTTTTATGAGGAATTCCAATCACGTCATATCTCTCCCCTTTCAACATATAAATCTAATGCCTCTGCGTCTGACATAGTGCCTTTTTTACTAAGTGACAGGGATCCCAAGGCTACATTGTCAGTTGCAAGATTTGTTTCAGTCCTTATATCCCGCAAACATATGCTGCTCAAGATCAATGGATCAAGGAGCTTCTAAGGGATAAAGGAAAGGAAAAGGAAAGGAAAGGAACTGTCTCCCCAGGGAGACTCATCTCTTCTGTTGTCATCTTCTGCCAGTGGACTAAGACTGTTTTGGGGGGTTTGGTTTGGTGTTCCCTGGGTGATCCCTCTATCTTGCCCAATGTAATGCACTGTTGTTTTTATATGCATTTTAGTTCTGGTTTTAATCGTTTTAATGATGGACTTTTTGTTTTGTTTTTATTATGTATGTTTTAATTTGTTAGCCACCTTGGTGGCTCTTATAAGGGCAAAAAAGCTGGGTATAAATTTTGTTAAATAAAAAAAACCAAAAAGCTGTTGAGCAGTTTTTATCAGATCATTTAGGAACTGTCAAAGTGATACTAGCTGGTGCTTTACGAGTGGCTTGTCCATGAAGATACTTCCAAGTGGCATGGTGCATGTATGAACTGAGCCAACATAGCATGTGTTCTACCACCTTTCTACCCAGGCATGTAGAGAGGCATGTAAAGAGAGCAATGGGCTAGTCAAGGGACCCTCATATAGTTCACAACAATGTACTGTTCCAATCCATTAGGAAACAGCATTTTCAACTGAAATCACTGGGGTGGATCCAACCATTCTCCAAGGAGCTTTCCTTCATCCTAAGGAGCTGTCCTCCAATGTAAGTGGCTCTTCCACTGGGAGCTGGTGGAAGGCTCCTTAGGCTGGAGGAAGGCTTCAGAGTTCATTCAGTGGAGTTGTAGGACACGGATAGGATTCACCCCACTGTGTGGAAGCCATGAGATCATAAATGATTTTGCGAAAATCCTTCCATCACACAAAATGCATCATATGGACATATGCCCATGACTGGGGGAAAATGACCAGCATCACATCCTAACAGGTTAGACTGAGAATGCCATTTGTGCAATTGGCTTCATGCTTGTTAGAATTATATTTTAGCATTACGGTTATGTTTGTGTTGGAAAGTGAACAATAGATATTATGAGAGGGGATATATATAAAAAATTAACAGCACTTCATTGGAAGGGGTTGCAGGTCCCAAAGGGAGTGCAAGGGAAAACATTGTGCCTGAGGTCTCTAGATAAAACTGGAAAATGTTTCCCTAAAGAATTTTCTTTCTGCATTTCCCTAGAGATTGTATTTTTTAAACATCAGTTGAAGAAACCTTCTGTCTTTTTGAAAATACTGGCTTATATCTGACAAAACATCAACAGAAGACGTGTGGTATTTTATTGCATTCCTCTCCTCCTCCATCCCCCACCGCAATCCTTTTTGATTCTTGGAAAGATTATTCCTGGGATCATGGGACCTGTATGGATGAATATTTGTGAGGGTTGGGTCCGCAGTGGGGAGAGGGAAGGGGATACGACCACTCTCTTCTCTGTCTTCCACCAGTGGAGCTACATTGATGCAAAAGGGAGGAAGGCTGATTTCATCCCCTTCCTCCTCCTCCTCCTCCTCACTACAACAACTACCCTGGCCTTCACAACTGTTCATCCCTGCAGGTCTCATGACCCCAACAATGGAACTGGAAAAGAACCCAGGAAAATCAGTGTTCCATTGATGCTTCATTGGATACAAGCCGCTGCCTCGGGTTCTTATCAGATGCTGTTTTTATTAGCTGAACAAAGGAGGGAAAAGTTGAATGAGTTTTGTATTATTGTAGTTAGTCCCCCAGGGATTCTGCAAGTCTGAGACAGAAATTGCCAGTCTGAGACAGAAAAATGTCTGAGACATTGGGTAAATGCTTCTTTTCTCTTGAAATTCACAAAAGAGGGTGGTAAATCCATTGGCATTTGCATATATTATTTTGGTAGTCCAGATGTAGTTATCTGATTTGTTTTCTTTAGAGTGCTTTTACCCTGGTTTTCTGTTAAACAGTAATATCTCAGACAGCTTCCAAATATTTTTTTTAAAATCAGCAACAAAACAATTCATAAAGGTCATGACAAACATAACCAAAACATAAAAAACATGACAAAAACAACCAAAAATTTCAGTTGCCTTTCTAAAACAATGCAATAATGACCACATAATCAGAGCACAGGGGCAATTCAAAGTACTTCCTTGCCCAAGCAATGCATACCCATCTCCCCCTGGGTCTGCTTTGCTGCCAGTCCCCCTCCCCCCCAACCCCCTGCCTCTGCATATTGTGCTACTCCAAGCAGTTGCATAGATGGTTTGGCTGGGAAACTAGCCTTTTCAGTACAGATTCCAGTTCAGCAAGAACTCGCTCACCCCCATATGACTCACAAAACAGAAACATCTGTTGTCTGAAGATGAGGACAGTGGAAGTTAGATGAATGGCGTTAAGAAACCCTGGGGTAGTTTTGGGAAGACTTTGACCGCCCCAGACATAGCCTCCCCGACCTGAGGCAGGGTAAATAGGATGATTTTTAGGGTCAACAGTATCCCACTGCATACCCGTTTGCTACTCCTGACCTTGAGAGTGAATTTGTAGACCTGGAGAATAAGTGAGGTGTGACCTCTGCTCTATTCAAATTGTAATTTGGTTGCAAATTATGATTGGAGTTCTTGAACACACAGAAAATGCTGTTTTTTTATTGAGTGCAGATGCAACATTTCTGGCAGTGTGTGCTCACATCCTCTGTAGTTCATGTGCAGGAGTGGTGGAGTTTGATCTGGAGAACCAGGTTTGATTCCCCTCTCCTCCTCATGAGCAGCGGAGGCTAATCTGCTAAACTGGATTTGTTTCCCCACTCCTCCACACGAAGCTAGCTCGGTGATCTTGGGCTAGTCACACCTCTCTTCGAGCTCTCTCAGCTCTGGTGTCTGTTGTAGGGAGGGGAAGGGAAGGTGATTGTAAGCCGGTTTGATTCTGTCTTAAGTGGTAGAGAAAGTCGGCATATAAAAACCAGCTCTTCTTCTTCAGGAGAAGGCATTGCATTGCTTAGGCAACTGTGTGACATTCTGTCATATACCATGTTGTCTTCTCCCATGATACTGACCATGTGCCCACAACGGCTACCAGCTGGCTGTCTAGAGTGATCATGGTTCTGCCATTGGCTGTGCAGATTCAAAAGCTGCATTCTAAGTACAGCATATTATAAATCATGAACATATCAGCCAGTTTAGATCACAGAGGGATCAACTTGAGACAAAAACAGGAATTACAAGCAGGATGGGCTTGATTTTTTAGTGCTTTATTTGTTATGATTGCAGCATCAGTAAGTAATAGCTGATCTATAACACTAGGATATCCTTTTTGAAAGCTTGGTAATCAGACACAGAAATGCTGTTTTAGATCAGAGGTGCTGATAAGCAGGAATTTTGTACAAACCTCACGAGACTGGTAAAAGCAAACTCGCCATTTGCTACTCCTCAACTGGAGAAAAAGGGACTGTGCAAATATCAGGGTCTTTGTTAAGATCAGCTTTGTGTTATGCCGTGCCCTAACAGGGAGCTCTTGATAGGCAGATGAGATCCCCATGTAACTATTTCTCCTATAGCCACGTTTATCACAAGCCATGAAGTAGCTGGCATATTTCAGTACACTTCATCCAGAAAATTACACATTATTCCAGGGACAATGTCATGACATATATCTTACAAGGTATGGGACTTGCAGAAGGAAACCTTACTCAGTTTTGTTAATTCCTAGAATGAGAATGAACTATTGTACAGGTTGGAGAAGATACTGGTCCAAAGTACTTTTGGAAAACAAATTGTCGTATTTTGATATGTCAACAGAGAAAGAACAAACTTCTGATGCAAGTACTTTCTTTGAGGTTTTTCTTCCCCTGAACTGGCAAATGAGCCACTGTACAAATATTATGTTTCTTGGCTTCACCAATAAATAGGTCTGCACTTTCTTGGTTTTAACAGCAACAGAATTTTATTAAGGTTTCTGGACCTTCTGTAACAAACCACCTGTAATGAACTCCATGACCTTTTCTGACAGTTTAACAAAATGCACTTTGCTTTTTCTATTTATTAAATTGCACCCCATTAAGATTAAAAAAGAAGAAGCTTCCACTGGTTTTGATTTCTTTCTTTTATTTGATCCCATTATGCATTAATGTGGTGTTCCTGTAAAATCACCTGGCTCCCAGCATCTGTGCTGCTGTTGATGGCTTTTCATGTAGTAAACTTCTGTACAATTGCTCCTGTGACTTGATAGGCTTTTAGCTTGAGTTTTGAACATCAGAAAATGTAACCATTTTCATCATTTCATTTCACATTTTGCCATTTTACGGTTTTCTACAGCCAGTCAGGGAAGAATTTAGCCCATAAGGCTCAACACTTATGGCAGATAGTCCAGAATATGAATGTTTGTTTGCTTTGATCATTCAAGCCAACAGACCATCTATGAACCATCCAAAAGATCATGTGTTCTCTTGATTGTTCACCAGTAGTAATACTCAGTATTTGTCTAATGGTTTTACTACGTGCTCAAGCTCTTAATAGGAGCCCTGTGGCGCAGAGTGGTAAGCTGTAGTACTGAAGTCAAAGCTCTGCTCATGACCTGAGTTTGATCCTGACAGAAGTCGGTATCAGGTAGCCAGCTCAAGGTTGACTCAGCCTTCCATCCTTCCGAGGTCGATAAAAGGAGTACCCAGCTTGCTGGGGATAAAGTGTAGACATCTGGGGAAGGCAATGACAAACCACCCTGTAAACATAGGGATGTGACATCACCCCATGGGTCAGTAATGGCCTTCACCTTTACTATGCTCTTAATAACTCAACATTAAGTTAACTTAGCCACGCAAAAAATGTACTTTATCTGGGTTACGATGGCATTGCATTAGGGTTGCCAACTGCCAACTGATTAGAAATGCTTGTGATTTAACAGCGAACTGATATGCGAACTGATATGATTTAGAATGGATAAGAATTCACATGATTTGGGCATTACTAATGAATATATTATTGGAAATACATATTCCTAATTGAATTATTTTCTTAGTGGATGTTTTCTGCTATTTTGGGTTTTGCTAACTGCCAGGTTGTAGCAGGACATCTCCTGCTAATACAACTGATCTCCAGCCGATAGAGATCAGATCCCCTGGAGAAAAATGGCCGCTTTGGCAATTGAACTCTATGGCATTGAAGTCCCTCCCCTCCCCAAACCCCGCCCTCCTTGGGCTCCGCCCCAAAAATCTCCCGCCAGTGGCGAAGAGGGACCTGGCAACCCTACATTGCATTCAACATTTCACTGCAAATTTCCTTGTAAACAAATGCAGTTTTTTAAAAATGGAATACATTCTAACAAAGACATAAATTAACAAGCATTTCTGACCCTACTGGCCATAAAACTATCTTATAATTTATCATTTGATATTTAAAGGATTTTTATTAGTCAAACCAGCAAATGTATGCATTAAAAATCTCATCAGTAAAGAGTAGATATTGTATATACACCCATTCTTCTAATCTTTCAAAATTTTCCATTTGGATCCCAGCAAATGTAAGAAATCGAGTTATCCTGATGTTTGGGAAAGAACTGCTATCTTTTCCAACTTAAATCTGCTGAGTGGTGACACAAAAGGTGGAATAAGACATCTATATATCTTTCTTTCAGAGCATCTGGGATCTTTAAAACCAAAAAGACTTTATGATTTATTACCCTTAATTGTCTCACACGGATGTTAGACAGAACAGATTATTATGACAAACCAACATAACGCAGATGTTCCAATACTGACACTTCAGCAGAGGGAGTATTTCTTCTCCCCCCCCCCCCACCCAATCACTTTCAAAAAAATTTATCTCTTCTAATTTTTCTTGACACATTTTCTATTTATGTTCATGTTTGGAGAGACATTTATGGTAAAAAGCAAGGCCACAGTAGTTTTCTTTCCTATGGATACATTTAGTGCCTTAAACCTCACAGACTATGAACTCAAAAGGAAACCATCCCACAAGCTTTCTCCATTACATAATGAAAATATACATCTCCAAGTGGGAGGGAACAATCTACTTGTGCAAAGGCATTGATATTTATCAATATTGCTTGGTGGTGTTCCCTTGGGGAGGTGGAGGCTTAAGCCAGACTCACTGTTTATCTTTTTTTATGTTACTGTTTACAATCATAATAGTGCAATTATGAAACATCACCTGGATTGTGTGTTGGTAAGTGAACAAATCATGGCAATTGTAGACTCAATGGCTAGTATGGATCCACTCATGTTCTGTAGGCATGCAAAGCACCAACCTTCCTGAAGCTAAAGCAAGTATTGGTATGATCAGTGACCATACGAGAGACTTCTAGCAGCCCTGTGTATGCTGCCTTGAATTCCATGGAGAAATGGTGGGATGCCCATGAAATAAAAAAATAAACACTCTAGTGTGATCCTTGAGATCAACATGTAATTACCTCTCACAGTCCAAATGTGTAAAAAATTCAGATTTAGTGGGTATCAACAAGGATTGTTTGCAATCTGGATTTGCAATCACCCTCTGAACCCACATTACAGTGCAATCCAAAACTGGAACCACAGATAGAGATGGCAGCCAGATGTGACTGTTAGCAGGATCATGTTGCTGGACAGGGGCCAGAAGGATGTCAGTGGCAGAAGAGTTATTCTCCTGCACCATGCTGTTCCTCTTCTCTGAGGTAGGCTCTACCTCGCCCCCCAACCGATCTTCATCATACTGGAACAGCAGGAGGTGCAGACGTGTTCTTAGCTGATATGTGAACTTGGACCTTCTAGGGAAAAAATGCAGAACACATCTCTGGCACTGTTCTCTTTTAGAGTGTGGGGAGGGGCTGTGGCTCAGTGGTAGAGCATCTGCTTGGCATGCAGAAGGTCTCAGGTTCAATTCCCCGGCATCTCCAGTTAAAGGGACTAGGCAAGTAGGTGATGTGAAAGACCTCTGCCTGAGACCCTGGAAAACTGCTGCTGGTCTGAGTAGACAACACTGACTTTGATGGACCAAGAACCTGATTCAGTATAAGGCAGCTTCATGTGTTCATGTATTCAGTGTCCACAATTACATATGATTGCTACAAAAGCCTACTCCTTTATATCCTTTGCAGGTTATTTAAAAGAAGTTTAGAACTGACACGCTTCATTTAAATGATGGACTCTTTCTTGCGTTCTGGTGCAGTGGGAGCTTTGGAAATGGCAGGTACCAACATGTGATGTTTTAAAAATTAAACAGACTGGACGGTCTAATGGATTAAGTCACCCTGCAGACATGAAGCCAAACCCCTTGCTAGTTCTTTACAGAATATTCCATGCATTTTTAGTCCAGGACAGAATACCTGGACTACCTCAGAATACTCTGAGATGTTGCCTAGGATCTATGGAATGGATCCAATATGAACAAATGGGTTGCAGAGACTGAATCCTGGACCACTGTCAAGGTGGACGACATCATTGATCCATATCAATATGAAATCCCTGGACCTGGAGCTCCCATCCTTGGTCTGGAAATAATCTAGTAGGCTTCCATTTTTTTTCCAGGCTGAAATGAACAGGGGTCATCCATTCCAAATAATAAACACTATTCAGAATCAGATAACCTTTATTGGCATGATAAAATTGATGGTCATAAACACTACTCATTCACAGCTCTGCACATGTGCACAAAGGGATAAATTTGCAGCACTACCTGACTCCATAGAGATGAATGGGGCAGCCATTGTCGATTAAGGCTCTTTGCAAGCACAGAAGCACCTTTGGGGGAAGAGGTAGAAAGAAAAAGCTAATTTCCAGACTTGGACTCAGGAATGCTACTGGCTGTTGTCCATTGCATCTCACACAGGGATGAATTTGAATTTCTTGTCCTAGCTGCTTTAACTTGAAAATCTGCATGTGGATTTCACTTCTCCCTTGAGTGAATTAAATTTGTGATTCTTTCCTGTTTCCTTGCACCACATTTTCCTCATAAAATGTAGGCATTTTCAGCTTCATTTGTATGTCAGCATTATATATACATAATAGGATAAAGATGTAGGCATTTTCAGCTTCATTTGTATGTCAGCATTATATATACATAATAGGATAAAGATAAATGATTGTACTTATAAATGCAGTATAGACTGTGTGTAATAACCCTACAGACAAATCCACAACAGTGAAAAGCAGAGAAGGCAAACAGTTAACAAAAAATATCAGTGAACAGTGAGTGAAATCCTCAACATTGCCCCATCTATGGATATTTAAATCTGGAGATTGGGGCCATGTACAGACAGGACAGATTTCCCTACAAACCTGAGAAATCCTGAAGTTTGCAGAAAAAAACAAAATCTAAAAATAAAAAGTGTGTAAAGTGCCGTCAAGTCACAGCTGACTTATAATGATCCAGTAGGTTTTTCAAGGCAAGAGACTAACAGAGGACTGCCTTCCTTTGCGTAGCAGCCCTGGAATTCCTTGGTCCAATCTAGGACTGGCCGGGCTTAGCTTCTGTGATTTGACAAGATCCGGCTTGCCGAGGCCATCCAGGTGAATACAACCCCCCCAATGAGGTATTGACTCCGCCCAAATAATAAACAGAGTGCATGTAACTTTAAAAAGCGCATTAAAGAGTTCGATTCTAACAGCACTACTTTTCATACTCGTCGTGTCTGTTCATCCCAGTTCTTCGGAATACCCCCTCCACGTGGTCTGCCTGCCTATACATATTATCTGACAACTCCTCATCTTTGTAGAGCTTTTTGCTTGGCTAGATTGAATGCTAACCCTTCTATGGTAATGCAGGGCAGAATTCTGAATATACCATACTCAGACAGGATCTGCCCTTGCTCTTCTGGCTCTATTGACTCATTAGCCCATGCCCTTTTGGAATGCCGCTTTTACGAGGAACTTCGATTGCAGTATATTTCCCCCCTTTTAACATACAAATCCAATGTCTCTGTGACTGACATAATGCCTTTTTTTTTACTAAGCGATAGGGACCCCAAGGCTACATTGTCAGTGGCAAGATTTGTTTCAGTCCTTATATCCCTCCCAACACTAGATATATGCTGCACAAGATCAATGGATCAAGGAGCTTCTAAGGGATAAAAGGAAAGGAAAGGAGTAACTTTAAGAAATGGATGTCCTTAGTAGCTGTTGCTAGGCAACCACACAGTATTGCCAGCTTTCAAGACTTGCTTTCTGTTGGGAATAGGAAGGTAGGTGGAAAAAAGAGAAAGAGGCAGGAAAAGGGTAGAGGCTACAGGGGCTTTAATGGAAGGGAAAGAAGAAATAGTGGGGGAGAGGAATGAGATGTTGCCTGCAAGTCCTTGCGTCAACCCTGCTTGCTATAATTGCTATCCTTATCCTGTAATGCAAAATGTGGCCCCTCAGTGCTTCTCCTTGGAATCTCTTAGTCAAGCGAATGTGTGCTTTAAATGGAATAAAAATGCACATTAAGGGGAGGACCCCTTTCGGGCCCCATATCTCGGGACCCCCTGACCCAATGTTTACAAAACTTGGGGGGTCTCACAAGAAGGGTCCTTTGAAGCTCCGCTGAAAGTTTGGGGTCTCTACCCCCAAAAATGCGCCCCCTGCAGCCACGGAAAGGAGCAAATGTGCACAAGCACACCCCCACGGGGATTTCTCTCTCACACACAAACAGATACTCGCTCTTTCTTTTCCCGGGCCGCGCAGCAGCTGGGCTCATGCACTCAATTGCTCAAACTGATTGGCCAGAAGAAGACCCAGCTTGGCCAGTGATTGGCTGCAGGAGAATGCTGCTTACTAACTGACGGTTATGCTGCTGTGCCGAACCCCGAATTTGCCGAATTTATTCGCAGAAAACCCTGAATTTGCTGAATTTGGCTCCCTGTTTTCCCGCCTTTTTTGAGTTTGGTTCCATCCGAACTAAAAACCGCCGAATCAGGGGAAATTCAGCTGTTTTTCGGTTTGGGACGAACCGAATCGACAGCCCTACTCTCTAGAACATTGATAGAACATTTTTGATCTTGTACTTCAGAAACATTATGACTTAATGGCTTTCTGTCTTTCCTGAAATGATATTACTTATAAAAACCTTGCTCTTTGATGGTGGAAGGAGTAATATGTCACTGGGTGGCATTAGATCTGACAGCTCTGCTAAGATGTGGGGTTTTGAGGCTCTGGTCTCACCCTGCTTTGTTGCTAGAAGTACTATGATAGTTGAATGGTTCCAGAATTGTGAAGAGCTGCCTTGAACAATGGGAAAAGAGATGATGTGATTCCACATGGAGATTAAAATATATCCCTCCCTCCTACACATACTCCTGGGATCACTTTTCAAGAGTCTGGAACAGGGACACACACAGTGTCTCTGCCTCCGATGTGCACATGTGGAAAGCGCTGATTAAACACATGTGCAAAGGGTGCAACAGCAAAGAGCAAGTGAGGGATTTTGCTGGGAAGCTTTTGGCCATTTTCAAGAGACATTATAGACTGATTCATACTATGGAACCCAGGAGCTTTTCTTCAAGGAGTCAGTATGGTCAAGGGTAGGTTTATAGATCTACATAGGACACACTATCTCAATACAACACAGTGTTTTGTTGGTACACAGAAACCGCAGGGAGAGTTACTTTCAGTTTGCTTTGGGCTTTGTTATATTTAGATTTATTAAAGCAGTATGAAAGCATCCTAAATATTTTAAATTTGTGTCCTGCAAGGGTTTAGCTACGATTCCATTCAAGTCAATGGGGAAAAAACACTAATTGAACTGAATGGACTGTCGCCAGCATTTTCCAAAACAATTATTTATCCTTAAATAAATACCACAAATATTTATTTTTCTTTTTTTTCTTTCTTTTTTTTCTTTCTGAACATACACATATGCTTTCAGGAGTTTTTCTGTTGTGTTTTCTTGCTAGACCTAGTCTCTCTCTAGAAAGATATTGCCCGGCTGTACTTTGCAGCATCCTGTGCAAAGAGCAATCAGAAGAGATTCTGGTAAGATGGATCACTGTTCATTAGGGGAGTTTGCAGTGAGAACTTTCCTTGCATCTGATATTGCGAATCCTCTTGCTGTCAGATCCAGCCTTATTAATGGGCAGAAAGAACCATTCCCCTCACTACTCAGATCACTGAGCAAGCTTGAACTGGAAACGCTTATTGGCATCAGGGGGTATCATGTCACCTGATCTATCCTGGCCTATCAGTACAAGGAAGCATCCTTGGTTGATGAGCCTAGTTCTCTGCCATTCTCTCCTGGTGCAAACAGGCTAAACCCTTGCCTTCTATTTCTCAAGTTACTGCTTCAAGGCTCAGTATGACCAGGCGGAGCCATGTTTGTGTAATTTCAAGAGTGGATTGCTGCAACTCAGTCTACAAAGGGCTGGTCTTGAAAATGAATCAGAAGCTAAATTAGTACAGAATACAGTTGCCCTGACCTGGATAGCCCAGGCTAGCCTGATCTCGTCAGGTCTCAGAAGCTAAGCAGGGTTGGTCCTAGTTAGTATTTGGATGGGAGACCACCAAGGAATGCAAGGGTTGTTGTGTAGAGGAAGGCAATGGCAAGCCATGCCTGTTAGTCTATTGCCTTGAAAACCCTACGGAGTTGCCATAAGTGGGCTGTGACTTGATGGCACTTTACATACACACACAAACATCTGTTAAAGGGACAGGACTTTTTGATTGCCAGCGAGGTGCAATGGTTAAGAGCAGCCTGTATATAAATTCAATTCTATTACATTTTTTAGGCTATTGGCATGGAACACTCTAGCCATTTAAGCAAAAGGAACAGGAATAATATACTGGTTAGGAAAGAACAATTTCAAAAGCACCTTTATTTTTGCTCTTAAAGAAAACTCTGTAGCCAAGTTCCATAAATGATATAGAATTCCTTAATATAGAGGGTCCTCTAATAGAAACACTGGACAGGTCCCTCTAGGATCTGTGGGAAAGAGGTTTATTGAATATTAATGTCTCCCACCCACCTGGCAGGCTCCGTACAACAGCTTGGGAAACAATCACTTGATGGCATGGAGTTTTCTTAATGTTTGCACTGAAATACGAGTTTCGTTGGTTTCAGGCCTGATGGTAATGGAACAAGCAGATCTTCCCAGCAGGCTTAAGGCAGACGTCCACCCCCAGGCACTGAGCCCCTAGTTCATTAAGCAGGTTTATATTACTTCAGTAACAACCATTGCTTTTAGTAAAGCAAAGATGAAGTGTTAAAGATCAGCTATTTAATGTGGACTTGTACAACGGGCAGAGGAATAGCTGGCGGGAGACGTTCTTGTGTTTTATGGGCGCTCAGCTTAAGTAAGGGGAAGACCTTGCTAGTGGGCTGGCTAGCAGCAAATAAATAACATCTCACTGAGATGGTTTTTGCTCAAAAGTACCGAAGGCCTGGTGTTTCCCAGAGGTGCCAGGCAGGACAAGAGCCAAATTGCATAGTATAGTATACAATGGTAGAATAACCTCTGCCTGTGTGGGTTCTGTTGGGTTAATCCAGGAACAGAACTTGCAAAACGATTTAAGTGAAAGAGAATTTCTGTAAGTGAGACCTGCCAGCAGACAGAACGAGGCAGCAAGCTTTATATAATTAAACACATCAGTGTGACCATGAACAGCAACTTACAGCATGCAAGTCTCTATACATTCAGTTCAGCGACTGGTTCTTGCGTGTTACCACTTTGCAGTGAGCCAATTCCAGCTTCTCCAGTCCACCTGATTTCAGAGACTTCCAATGCGCTCCTCTTGCAAAAAGGAACACACCGGACATCACAGAAACTGGGCTACTATCTTCAACTGGAAAAATACAGCCCTGAAACAACAATATGGTTACAATAATAATACCAGCCATACTAAATTTAACTCCCCTCCTTTAGCAATTAACATCTCACATACATAATTTTCAAGGACCTTGTACATAAAACCCCAGAAAATCTTTCCCAGCTCGACAACAACATCCCCCCACCGATGCTAACCTCCATTCACTGATGCTACCCCTTAGGGCTAAACCAACTAGTTCCTGTGGGTTACATTGGTAGGGTTGCCAACCTCCAGGTGGTGGCTGGAGATCTGCTATTATAGTTAATGTCCCGCGACAGAGCCTCAGGCAGGGGTCGCGGGCTTGGAGGGGGGTACATGGCCCCCCTGCGGGGAGGAAGACGGCGGGCCCAGGGGCGCCGGAGAGACGCTCGGCGGCGCCAGGGTTGAGAGGAGTCTCGGGGGAGGCGCCACAGGCTTACCGGGTCCCTCTCCCGTCCCCTCGGGAAGGCAGCCCGGCGGAGAAGCCGGCGGTAAGAGGCAGGCGGGGCGGGGCGACAGCAGAGGAGGCGATGGGCGAGACGGAGAATCGCCGGAGCAGGGTGCGCCCAGGGAACAGCTGAGAGGCGGTCGGGCCAGAGCTGGGAGAGGGCGGGGCTGGCCGGAGAACACGGCTTCTCCCGCGGCGGACCGAAAGAGCAGGAACTTATGGGCTCGGGGGCGGGGTTTGGCCGAGACGCGATCCCCTAAATAGGAGGCGGGTGGAGGCCAATGAGGAGGCTGCGACTGGGCTGAAGGGAAAGCTCAGAACGCTGGCGGACTCCAGAGGGGAAGAGAGCCCAGAAACCCCAACGGAGCAATCTGAGGCCGAGGAAGCCCCTCTCCTGCGAGGGGTGACGGAAGGGAAGGCCGGGGGGGCCAAGGGGGGGAGCCCCGGACCTCCCACAGTTAATCTCCAGGAGACAGAGATCAGTTCACCTGGAGAAAATGGCTGCTTTGGAAGATGGACTCTATGGCATTATACCCCACTGAAGTCCCTCCTCTCCCCAAACCCTGCCCTCCTCAGGCTCCATCTTCAAAATCTCCAGATATTTTCCAACCTGGCAACCCTGCTATTACATTATCAAAGAGAGAAAAGACGTGCTTGGCGCTCAGAAGCTTCCTCCTCTTATTCCTAATGTTTCTCGTGTTTCCCCCTGTATGGTAAGTTGCTTTGCATAGAAAAGCAGGACATTAAACAAACAAAAGTAATAATGGTGCGTCCAAAAGCTGGCATTAAACTGCCTGTACCAACACACACAGGCCTGGTGATGCTTGGCAGGAAAAAGGTGGATGCCATTACAGGTTTGAAGATGCTTGAATGTTTGACTTCTCTCCCAACCTGAATCTTTTAATCCTAAATATCTGTACTTTATATCTGCCTGTATACCTTCATGTTTTTGTAAAGTTGGCCTACTGTGTTAACTTAGATGCTTCATCTGAGCCACTTATTTGCCATTCTAGTATATTTTAGGATTAGGCGGCTAACCACTGTGCCTCTCATAGATGCCAGCGGTGTATTAACCACACTCTCACACACTGCACGTTGTAGAACACGCTCTCTTGCTAAAATCAGTAACTTGCATGGTTCAGGAACACACCTTTTTTTCTTTTTCTCCCAAATATGTAAATTGTCAGTGCTTATACAGAATTAGACTAGTTCAATCTAGTTCAGTATGGTCTACTCTCATTTTGGATTGTCAGGAATGGACTTTGGGTTAGAAAGCCACATCCCCTGAGCGTGCGTTCAGCAGGGGCCCCTCAAAAGCAGGCTTTAGCTTTATATTAAAAATATTCTTTGCCATATAAAGAGGGAGCTCCTCATAAAGACCATCCAGGATCTAACATTACCCAACTGCCTCACTGTGTGCTCAGATTGGCAGTTGTTCTCCAGGGTTTCAAGCAAAGAAATGTTCTTCCAAAGTTTCCTCCAGGGACTTTTGGCATGGAAAGTTTTTGCCCTATTAAGCCATAGGCTGTCTCCAAACTACATTTGTATCTCAAGATGGTTCCTTTGACTTTGTGTTTCCAAGTCCTTGGACACAAGAAAGGGAAGAACGTGGGCGAGCCAGGAAGACATTCTGCCCTTTGTTATATCTAAGTAGCTGGGAACACTTGGAAGCTCAGATTCAAAGCAACCATTTTGAGATACACAAGGTGTTCATGATGGTTTGGGTTCTACTACAATTTCATTTTGATTAGGAGTAACAGGAAGCCAAAGCAATTGTGAATTACTACAATCCCTGGGACTCTTCAGGGTCCTTGACCAACAGCATCACAGTTTTGAAGTGATAGATCCCTGTCTGAAAAAGGAAGGCTAGCTTGTAAACAGCTGCTAAATGTTCTCCGCTGATAAACGTTTGGCTATGGAATACAACCGGGTGAACTGAATGTCAAACTTCAGTTCCTTCATACATGCATGTTAAACTTCAGGGTTTTTTATGCACGCAGTAGAGGCACAACACTGCCCAGGGATGTCTCTGCAGTACAATGTGCAGTCAGTCAAAACAAGAACCAGTCCTTAGATATTAAAAACATTCCTGCTGTGTCACATCATGGCGCCGGCATAAGCTAAAGTCTTGACTTTATATTGTCAAGAGGCACTAACTTCAGACTGCATTTCAACATGGATGTTTGCCAGCAAGCATAAATAAAGAACTTGCTCATAAACAATATCTTGAGGCAGTGTGTCAAGCAATCTTTTCCCTTTTTTTCGGGAAAGAAAAAATTTGCTACAAGCAGTTAAGTACCTAGCGTGATTGTCTGTATAGGACTCTCCATTGTCCTGTTGATCTTTGACTTTTAAGAAAGCTTTTTAGCAGTTGCCAGATGTGCTGATGTCTCTGGAAATGGCAGTTATAAGAAAAATAAATGATTGAACAGCTTATACAACCAGTGGAACTGGTACTGTAGGGGGTTATTTGATGGGAATGTGTACTCAGATCCAGGGGGATACCCATTTTCAGCTTCAGGGAGAAGGAGGGTGGGGAGATGGAGTCCCCCCTTGGTCCACTGAGATGGTCCATCGAGATCATATGTGAATATTCCTCAGGCACACATATCTCTCATCAATAAATGAAGTGGGCTTATAGACCAAGTATAACAGGACCAAGTAACAAAACCTTTTGCTTAAAAATAGATGGGACTGACTGGCCTCTGTGGAGAGCCCTGGCATAGTTGCCAGCTATAAAAAGTTTTCTCAAAATATCCTTTGTTGTTGTTGGAAATTAGTGTTGAATAAGAGTAGGAAACTGTGCTGTGACTCCTCCCCTCTCTCAGTCTCTGAATGGGTTATTCTGTCTGGCTCTTTCCCCCAGCATCTCCAGTAAAAAGGATCAGGAGCAGGTGATGTAAAAGCCCTCTACCTGAGGCCCTGGGTGGCCAGTGCTGCTCAAGAGCACACAATATTGGCCTTGATAGACCATGGTCTGAATAGCTATATGCCAGCTTGGTGTAGTGGTTAAAGATCAGTGGACTCTAATCTAGTGAACTGGGTTGGTTTCCCCACTCCTACACCTGAAGCCAGCTGGGTGACCTTGGGCTAGTCACAGTTCTCTTAGGACTCTCTCAGTCTCACCTACCTCACAAGGTGCCTGTTGTGGGGAGAGGAAGGGAAGGAGATTGTAAAAGGATTTAATTCTCCTTAAAAGGTAGAGAAAATTGGCATATAAAAACCAACTCTTCTTCTTCTTCTTCTTCTTCTTCTTCTTGTATTTATGTGTCCTGCTTGATCTAAACTAGTGCCTGTTTGTCCATGTTTTGAGCTGTGGATGGTGCAGAAGTGTGGTTCTGGATTTATATTCCTATTGTATCTGATATTAAAGATCTGGGAATGTCTGACTTCGGTTTGACCTAAAGTGGGAAGTTCTAAGTCTTGCTTATTGAAAGGTTTAGAGTATGGCAAATATACAAGCTCTATTGTTTCTATATATGATTAAAGTTTGCTTCAAAAATTGGAAGTTGTATAAAGTGGACAAGATCTTAACAGTTTGCTGAAGGAGAATTATTCTACTTGCTATCAACAAAGCTACTATCATGCCTAGATAGTTGAGAAACTGATATATTTCCCAGAAAGTTGCTACTTGATAGGGCTGTTAAGGATAGTTGCTTTTGTCATCTTTTGAATGGCCTTTGAATTTTAAGATAGTTTAACCAGAACAGAAAACAGAACCTTTATTGGCATTAACAGTAACAAAACAAACATGTAAAGCAGCTAGATATGGATCTAAAAAAGAATAAATACACAGTTCATCGGTAAATATTATAATAAACAATTAAATGAGGGTTCCCCTCCTTCTTTCTCCCTCCTTTAGGACCTTGGCCAGGAACTCGGCTACTTGAGTGGTAACTTCAAAGCTTTTGTCATCCAATAAATGGGCTATGTTTCCAGTAGTCATTGCAATAGTAAATTGAGGAAGGGAGCTAATTAAGCTGCATCGAAGCTGTGTGAAAAGTGGAAAGTACAAGAGAATATGTTGTATTGTGTCAGGTTCTTTGCATTGACACCTACAATATCTTGCTTCGCGTGGTATTCCCTTGTATCTACCACTAACAACAGCTGAAGGGAATATATTAAATCTGGCCAACAAAAATGCTCTATGGTGAGAGGGTATAGTTAAGTTAAAAAAATACTGGGCCATAGAGTTTGTTTGATAAGAAAGGCCTAAAAAACGAGGGGAACAGATACCTTCAGCACCGGCTTTTATTATTTGGGAATCACTGTCCCATATCCTTTTTTGGATTGACCTAAAAATATATAATTCACTGGAATTGGACAAGGAATCAAGATCAATCCCGAGTGATCTGATCCTATTTAAGATAAGCCGAGACCATCTAGAAACAGTTGAGTCAGTATGTAAAGCTGCCAATAAACTACTTGGGGGGGATCGAAAATGAGAGCGTAACCAGTATTTGATAGTAGTGATCCAAGCACCAGATTCTATCGTGTGCAGTCCCAGCTCAGCGCACAGAGAGAAATAACAAACAGAGTTTGTGACGCCAAGGATGCGTCTCAAAAAAACTGCCCTGAGACGCTCCACTTCTTTATTAAAACCCTGGATCCAAACTGGGATTCCATACAAAAGTTGCGGAATCACAGTGGCTTGGAAAATCTGTAAGGCGGCCGGAACAAAATGGTTACCCTTCTTATAGTAAAAACGAGTTATTGCAGCCATCTTATTTTTGGCCAAGGTTAGGGACTGATTACGGTGTGCAATCCATTTTAAATTATAATGAAAAGAGACCCCCAAATATTTGAACGTTTTCACTTGTTCGATTTTTCTTCCCTCAATTTTCCAAACTGATTGCTTCCAAGTCTTAGAAAAGATCAGGATCTTGGTCTTATCAAAATTAATAGATAGAGAATTCCGTTTACAGAATAGGATAAAAGAAGCTAATAAACGTTTAAGACCCATCTTTGAAAGGGATAGGACTGCTGCGTCATCCGCATATAACAGAATAGGGACTTTCTCAGAGCTTAGCTTAGGTGCATGACCATCAGTATTAGCTAAAAAAGCAGGGAGATCTGAAATAAATAAATTAAATAAGGATGGTGCCAGTACACAGCCTTGCTTTACGCCCTTTGTCACCGGGATTTTTTGGGTTAAAAGGCTCCCCTCATCGAATCTAACTTGACAGGTATTGGATGTATGGAGGTTACGTAATAAAAACAAAAGGCGTTGGTCAAGGCCCATATGGCATAGTTTCTCCCATAAAATCTGTCTATCGACTGTGTCAAACGCTCTTTGAAGGTCGATAAAAGCAACATATAACTTTCCTCTAGAGAACTTAAGATATTTTTCTGCCAAAAATGCAAGAACTGTGCAATGATCTGTTGTAGAATGGTTAGGTAAAAATCCAATTTGCTCTTTCCCTGGGAGATTATGAAGGGCCATCCATTCAGATAATTTCTTGAGGAGATGCTTGGCATAGAGCTTTCCTATAATAGACAAAAGACTAATTAGTCTGTAATTTTCTGGTTTACTGGGATCACCTTTCTTAAACAATGGTATTATGATAGAATTCAGCCACGAATCTGGGAGGATACCAAATTTGTCTATAAGAGTGAAGAGGTGTGCGAGTGGCGGGGCCCACCAATCGGAATTACTCCTTAGGAGCTCTGCAAGAATACCATCGGGTCCCGGGGCTTTGCCCAATTTTAAGCTAATCATATGTTCTCTCATCTCGTCACAGGTGACAGGAGGCCATTCTGGTACATCAGGGGCTATAAAAGATTCTCTGATAGAAACCCCTGGGGACTTCACATTAAAAACATTAGAATAGTGCAAAAACCATGCCTGAGCATGAATTAAACTTGCAGAGTTGCCGCCAACCGAATAATTAAGTCCTGAAATTAGTGACCAGAAAGCTTTGCTATTTTTACTATTAAATGCTGATAGTTTAACCAATATGGGTACTTGCTAGGGCTCAAGAGTACCACCTAGAGCATCTGGAATACAAGATTTCATTACAATAAAGGTATTCAGTTCCATTCCCCATTGGACTATCGTGGCAGACTGAATCTCTTTTGGACAAAGAACAATCTGGTTTAGACCAGACCATTTATTTGTTGCGGAAGTTCAGGTGCTTGATAGTGGCAGGACTACATGGGATATGGCTGTGATTGGTAAAAGTAGTTTCTGACATCAGAGAAGGGGATTTTCATGGGATTGGAAAGATCAGCTTGTAATTCTTAGAAAGGAAGCTGGCGTAGGTCCAACTCCATTTGGCATAAATATCTGGACATTTGGGATTTTCCCTTGTCTTCAGTTTTCAGTCTTCAGTGGAAACTAAGTCTACAGGAAGTTGGGAAGGAGTTAAGGACTTTTTCAATTTCGTGTTACCACGAGGAACTCTGCACATGCTCTGAGAAACCAGCTACAGCATAGGTAACGTGTTTAGCTTAATTAGTGCAAATTTTATTAATTTTTATTTGCATTTCTGTGTTGTTGTTGGAGAAGAGAAGAAGAATTGGTTTTTATATGGCGATTGTTCTCTACCTTTTAAGGAGAATCACACCTGCCTACACTCCCCTTCTCTTTCTCTCCCCACAACAGACACCTTCTGAGGTAGGTGAGGTTGAGAGAGCTCAAAGAGAATTGTGACTATCTCAAGGTTACCCAGCAGGCTTCATGTGGAGGAGTGAGGAATCAAACCTGGTTGTCCAGATTAGAGTCCACCGCTCTTAACCACTACACCATGCTGGCTGTGTGTGTTCCCTGTATTTTGTTTTGCCTTTTCCACCCCTTTTTGAATCCAACCACCCTTTCCCTTTTTCTCTCGTTTACAATAAACCTTTTTATAAAGACATTTTTTTTGGCCTCACTTAGTACAATCTATTTCTCTGGGATATTTCTCTTAATATCTTCCCCATGTGCTAGAGTGCTTGTGTTAACAGGTTGGCTATAAATTATTTTGTTCTTGTTACTGCACTGGAAGCCTACGTTCCCAGCTGGTCAGTCTAGGTTCTCAAGAGATCCTGAGTGGTGGCGATGAGTTACAATTTCCCCCTTCCTACCATAACAGGCCTGGTCAGTGAAAAGGTGACTGTAATACTTTTCTTCCCACAACCGCCTCGTTTCTCGAATCCATGTTGATGAAATAGTGCTTTACAAATGTGGACAGAGTGGACCAATTGCCACTCTGCAGACATCAGACATCGAGACCTTGCCCAGTAGATGATGCCTGAGATGTGGTTGAGTGAGCTTTTAGTGGAAGTGGGCAGGATACATCAGTCAAGGAATAGGCCAGTGTTGTTGTGGACATGACTTATCTATATCAGAGAAAGCTGCCCGACTCTTTTTGGGTCCAGCAAAACACATGCACAAGTTCTGGTTCTTTTTGAAACTTTTGGTGCGGTGTAGAAGAAGAAGAAGAGTTGATTTGTATATGCTGACTTTCTCTACCACTTAAGGGAGAATCAAACCGGCTTACAATCACCCTCCCTTCCCCTCCCCACAACAGACACCCTGTGAGGTAGGTGGGGTGAGAGAGCTGTAAGAGCTGTGACTAGCCCAAGGTCACCCAGCTGGCTTCATGTAGAGGAGTGAGGAAACCAACCCTGTTCACCAGATTAGCCTCCGCTGCTCATGTGGAGGAGTGGGGAATCGAACCCGGTTCTCCAGATCAGAGTCCACCACTCTAAACCACCACTCTTAGCCACTAGTACACCACACTGGCATAGTGCTCTCCTAATATCTAATGAGTGTAGCGATTGTTCAGCTGGTGAAGTTGGGTTGGCAAGAACGCTGGGAGGACAACATCCTGTGAGAGGTGAACCTTTGAAACGACTTTGAGCTGAAAACTAACGCTGGGACAAAGGACTACCTTGTCGTTATGAATTTTGGTGAATGGCGGATTGCAACATAGTGCCCACATCTCCCCTACCCTGTGTGCAGAGGTGATTGCTACTAGAAAGAGCAAGCGTGGACAATGGGTTTCTCACTGATTGCAACATGTTTCCTATGGCTGAGCAGTGGTGTATATTAAGACCCAGTCATACTGACACCTGTACATAGTATCATCCAAATATTCACAAATTCAAGGAAACTACAAAAAAGCTACAGTCTCTGACAGCACAAGGCTTTAGATTTCACTGTGAGGAACTTTAATATGTCAAGGAGCAGAGATTGGGGGAGGGGAGCTTTTTGTTCAAAGTAAGCAATTGTAAGTTCATGGGCTTCTCACTTGCTTTGCTGCGACATTGTGCAGCTGCAGAGCATGGACTCCAGCCAGTCTGCTCATGCCTGGTTTGGTTGTTTCAGTTTATGTAACCTCCCATTTTCCTCTTCATTAAAATACATGTGTGCATTGGTATCAGCAGCATTTGATAGCTGACCATGATATTTTTGCAATCAATGTTTTTTTGGGGGATAAGGAATAGTGTGGTAAACTGCAGTACTGCAGTCCAAACTGTGCTCATGACCTGAGTTCGATCCCGACGGAAGTCGGTTTCAGGTAGCCGGCTCAAGGTTGACTCATTTTACCGACCTCGGAAGGATGGAAGGCTGAGTACCCAGCTTGCTGGGGGTAAAGGGAAGATGACTGGGGAAGGCACTGGCAAACAACCCCGTAAAAAAAGTCTGCCTAGTAAACGTCGGGATGTGACGTCACCCCATGGGTCAAGAATGATATGGTGCTGTCACAGGGGACCTTTACCTTTTAAGGAATAGCCATCTGTTAGTTTTGGCTCAGTTCTTGCTGGCAGGAA
This sequence comes from Euleptes europaea, assembly GCF_029931775.1. Lineage (NCBI taxonomy): Eukaryota > Metazoa > Chordata > Lepidosauria > Squamata > Sphaerodactylidae > Euleptes > Euleptes europaea. The sequence continues at coordinate 54,822,734 of NC_079322.1, forward strand.
GCAAAGTTTCCATAGCAGACACCTGTTCAGGTAGCTGGGATGTGTATAGGGTGCCCCAAAGATCCATTGTATCCCCAGCGCTATTTAATTTTTATGTAAGATTGTTTGGCTGGGATCACCAGAAGCTTCAGGGTGGGGTTGTCACCAATATGTAGGTGACACTGAGCTGGGGATAAAGTCCCTTCCCAAACCCTGCCTCCACTCCAAAAACCTCCCAGGGACCTGGCAACCCAAGCCTGAGCCCTCTAGGTCAGGGCCAATAACCCATTACAGTAGCCTGGATCAGCATGGCTAGATCAGCAGAGTCTAAATGAGGAACTAGCTTACAAGCCGGATGTAATTGAAAGTAGACACTCCAAGCAACAAGCCACTGGCCTGTTTATTCATCAACAAGGCCAGGTCTAGGAGCACCCCCAGGCTTCTGGTGATCCCAGCCAAACAATCATACATAAAAATTAAATACCCAGGTTGTGGCCTTGACACTGATGTGGGGTTGCCAGGTCCCTCTTCGCCACTGGCGAGAGGTTTTTGGGGTGAAGCCTGAGGAGGGCGGGGTTTGGGAAGGGCTTCAATGCCATAGAGTCCAATTGCCAAAGCGGCCATTTTCTCCAGGTGAACTGATCTCTATTGGCTGGAGATCAGTTGTAATAGCAGATCTCCATCTAGTACCTGCTTGAGGATCCGTGATATCCAGTGGAGAATAATAATATTTATTGGATTGCATTTTGTAAAATTTTGTATCTTGTTGTACTTCTATTTTGTACATATTTTGTAAATATATATATATTTTTCATTATTGCACCTTATAAATTTCACTTTAATTTGCTTGAATATTGTTATAGTGCTGTTTTGGGTTTGCTCAGTACCTGGAGGTTGGCAACCCTAGCTTAGGCTATCCTGATCTCATCAGATTTCAGACGCTAAGCAGGATTGGCTGTGATTAGTACTTGGATGGGAGATCACCAAGGAAGCCTAGGGTTGCTACACAGAGGCAAGTAAAAGCAAAACACCTGTGTTTGTCTCTTGCCTCGAAAATACTAAGGGGGTCACCATAAGCTGGCTGTGACCTGACAGCACTTTCCACCACCCACGAGCTCTAGAAGTCATCTCAGAAGCTTCAATTGCTCCAGAATGTAAGAGTGATACTCCTGTCTGGGGTCAGAAGTGTCACTGTCTGGGGTCACATGCTTTGAATATATAATGCCAGGGGTATGTCACTTGCATTGATTGCCTATTTTCCTTCACTCCCTTCATGCTTATCTCCTGTAAAACTCTTCATGACTGGGACATCATACCTCTTGGACCATATCTCCCATGTACCAGTTACATTCCTCAGCCAGTCTTTTCCTGGTCGAAATTTTACTTAGGATGGTCCATTTGGCAACTGTGCGTTCAGGGCATTCTTTATGGTAGGCCCACTTCACTAGAGTAGCCTACCAAAGTGGGTGTAATGGGTACTGTCACTTGCCACGTTCAAGAAGGTATGTAAGATTGTTCAGTTCCAGAGGGCATTTAGTAGAGGGTAAACTGTTTTAGCTGTGTTAACTCTCTGTACTGGCTTTTAACTGTGTTTGAATTCTCTATCAGTTTTTCACTTGTTAGACACTTGTAATGCAGTTCCTGAAGCTTCTGCTGTACGTTAGCTGCCTTGAGTTTGCAGAGATAATACATATTGGAAATAAATAAATATAAATTTTGCAACACATTCATTTCAGTCCTGATCCCACTATGTGTTACAGCCTACACATGGTAGCCTGTGTGCATGTCGTTGGTTCTATTCATTTGTACAGAGGAGGAGTTCTATAGTAGGTGCAAAGGATCTGCATCCTCTGTTGAAATTAATAGGGCAACCTTTTGGGTGGGGGAAACCTACAAGACAGCCCTTCAGAGTACAGGAAGCATTGGAACACCTGCACCATCAAAGGAAGTAACAGACTGACTTGTTTCACTATTCATTCCTCTTGCTCCATCAGAAGAGACATATAAAAAGGAAAACTTTCAGTAACACAGGCTCATAAAGCCTGGGGTTAAGGCAGGGAAGTTAGTTTTTTTTTATTTGTTAATCAATATATCCAACTTTTAAAAAATAAAACCCACCACAAATGCCAGTGTAAACATGCGCCAGGTACATAGAGAATATAAAATATTGCACATACAAAAATCTTCCATATTTCCTAATGATATTTCATCCATCTAAGAGGGTTGCATGTCATAGATAAGCCTATGTTCAGCCGGGCAGTCCTTCTGCATAAACTATTATTATAACACAACAACCCATTATTTACAAAAGAGATATCATTTCTCTTCTTGTTCGTGGCTGGATATGCATGGACGACAGTGGGGATCTAGTTTACAGAAATCCAACATCCTCTATCCTAACTGTTTTCCCTAGATTTAGTGAAGAGCTGATCTTTCCTGGGTTGGGTCTGCTCCCACCTACATCGTCAATCAGATGCCAGAGCACCCCAGGTGTCAGTGCGATGGTTTTCAACCTTCCTACCCTCAAGGAGCCCTTTCTGCATAGACATGGCAGCTGAGGAATCACACAAGCATCTGTTGTGCAATTTTTGGCAAGTTGCTGTGGAAAGGGGAGATAGACATGGTCGGGGTGCCTTTGAGAGTGTAGGCTCAGCTCGGATTGCTCCTGGACCTCATTAGGTAACACTACTCTGCAGCATCTTCACATTGTAGTGCAACAGTGACAGTGGTGGGCCATTCACCCCCTTATTTTTCTCCCAGTTTAGGAACCACAGATAAGCTTCTGAGAAACTGCAGCTTCTTCAGTTTGAAAACCGTTGGGAGAGGCCAAGATTCTTCCATGTCCACCATTCATGTGAAACATGGTAACCTTAGTTACAAATATCAGCGTCTTTTACATCAATTATACACCATTCAAAAGAAAGTTCATTTATTTATATTATTCATGAAGTGAATTTCAAATTTTGTTCTAGGATGTGTCAATACAGGTTTTTTGTGTGTGTGTGTGGTGGTACTCACTGGTACTGAGTACCAGCACCTTTTGCTGTGTCAATATAAACAAACTGGGGAATTCAGTTTGAAATTAGTTATGCCATACTTTTTCTCCTGCACTGTTCTGTCTTATGAAATTGAAAAAGCAAAACCTTTCTCCATGTAACTATTAGGACAAACTGTTGTTAAGACTACAGTTAGAACTCCAGTAATTCAGGCTATCGAGAGCCAGCATGGTGTAGTGGTTAAGAGCGGTGGTTTGGAGCGGTGGACTCGGATCTGGAGAACTGGGTTTGATTCCCCACTCCTCCACATGAGTGGAGGACGCTAATCTGGTGAACTGGATTTGTTTCCTCTCTCCTCCACATGAAGCCAGCTGGGTGACCTTGGGCTAATCACAGCTCTCTCAGCCCCACCTACCTCACAGGGTGTCTGTTGTGGGGAGGGGAAGGTGCTTGTAAGCCAGTTTGATTCTTCCACAAATGGTAGAAAAAGTCGGCATATAAAAACCAACTCTTCTTCTTCTTTATGCTAGGTATTGCTTCCTGCCATTTTGTAGCTACTGTTATGGCCCCATTTTAGGCACACTTGGGTGTGGCTGGAGAAGGGGGTTGCATACTGAATCCCCTCAAATGCAAAAAAAATATATATTATGGTGGTCAGCAGGTGTGATGGTAGTTCCTTCTCCTCCCTGGAGGAAAAGAAGCTGGAAGAATAAGAAGCCAGAAATGCTCAACAGGCTATGGAGACAGAAGGGGTTCAATACTCAGGAGCCCACTGTCTTTCTTCCCTTTCCATCCCTCTGACAATAGATATTGCGCAGGAGCTCTGCTTCGTGGCAGGGGCAAAATTTAGGGATGCTGGAACAATTGCATGTAGCGTGAAATTAATAAGCTACTTAGGGATAAGGGAAGAGTGTAAGCAGTACAAACATTTCAATCATCTGAATTTTACATACAAGTAGAAAGCAGCTGTGTAGGTTTAAAACTTCATGCAGATGTTTTACATCACTTGCACCAACATATTTGGAATTCATTGCCAAATAAGGCCCACCACATCAGTTGAAGTTACTTTGGTCCAAGTCCAACCCTTAAAAAGCCTACGGACCAGTAATGGCTAATGTTTCTAGAACACCTGGCAAATCTTGCTGGATTTGGTCCAAAGATTGTCCTCCTGCAACTTACAGTTAAGAGTCATAAACACTAACAAACATGATAGAGAGGACATAATTATTTACGGTAAAGATCATCATCTTGATTCAGGCATCATGTGTTTTGTGGAGTGCACATGCTCCTCTTGCACGCTCTTGATCCTGGTTGATCTAAAATGGTCCATGAAAAGAAATGCAAAAGGGTTGACAATCTCCACTGAAATGAATGGAAAAGCAATTAATTGTTTGGAGGAGGTCCAGGCACACGTTGGAGCTTTCATGGTCAGAACAGATTGCTGGATTGGGGTGTATGGATACAAGAACTAATGACTCTTAGGATGGAGAGAAGAAGGAAGCTGTATTTGTATTGTAACATTCTGGAACAGCCTCTTGGAAAAGCCAACGGAGCAAAAAAACCCAAAATGCTTCGATGATACGGAAACAGAGTTGGGAAGTCTGTTTTAAAGTTTTTAATCTGGTACCCAGATGTGTCGCAGTGGGATCTTGAAGGATATGTTTTGCCTTAAACTTTGGAGTACCCCCCCACCCTGAATCATCAGAGGTCACCAACTGGAAACAGGGGAGGAGTATGGAAGACTTCTGCTAGTGAAACAAAGACGACCTTCTCACAATTGGTGACTGAGCTTTGCTTACAGCAGTGGCTTCACAGATCTTATTTAAAGTTCGATAGGATGTATTCTCCTATGTCAGGCTGGTTAGCTGGTAGCTCTCTTGTTTTTTGCCTTTCCATGTAGCATGTAGTTTAATCAACTTGCTAGAAACAGCTGGATTGTATTAGATTTTTTAAAACAGACTCTTATTTAGAATTAGGCATCTCTCTCTGGCAAGGGACACCTGTTTTCCAGTATTGTATAATCAAGATAAAATGGATAACCTGGATCTCTTAGTATGGTGTGGATGTGATTCAATAGAAGGACGGTTCAGTACCCTGTGCCTTAGGGAACACAGCTGAACTAGATCATCTTCAGGGTATTTTTTCCAGATTTAGGATTTTATGACTCCTTATTGTACTTTCCAGCATATAAAATAATTTGTAATTCTGCTTCCCCAAAAAACTTTTAACTAGCCTATGGAATGTACATGTAAGACAATGTCGCTGTTACCGCCAATATAAAATTTCAGAACTTCTAGTAAGTTGCCCCGTCTATAAAAGGTGTAAAAATAAATAACTGTGTCTTATTTATGAAGTATTTTTAAAGGCTAATTTTGCTTTTCAGAAGTACTTTCACAGTACCAACATATTGCTTGTCTCCCTGAGCCAGAGTTTCCTAAAAAGTTCTTATCCTTAGGGAGATGCCGCAATGTCCTGCCATTATACAGTAGTGTTTGAACATCTTGTCCTGGCTGTCTTCTAACTCAACACAGGCCTTTCATCTCTGAGCAGTTCGAACTATGAGTGCTTTTAATGCGCCACATGTGTTGCAAGGAATCGGTTGCAGTTTTGAATGTCCAAAGATATTTTTTTTTAAAGTCCTGCTCATCATCTGGGTATGTTTTTGAGGCAGCAATAAATGTTCTTTTCTGCCTTCTACGGTCATTATACAGTGAACACGAAGAACATTGCGTGGTTCAGATTGCAGTATCTTGGCAGTCTTGAATTCAAAGGAAGGATGCTGGTAGATGAAATCTCTAGCATAGTTCTGGTCTTGATCAGGACTCTCTGCCTCAATTAAATCTCCTCTTCTATGTGTCAGTAGTCTTGTCACTCGTCAGTTGGACCCTGTCAGCCATGTCATCTCTAGGAGGCCTAGCTCTGTCAAAAAAGCCACACTAGAACAAAAAGAAAGAAAGAAAAAGAAAAGGAACAATCAAGTCAAACATAGAGGAGGTGCCAACATCCGTCCACCATACCATGTTTTCTTTAAGTCGCTCTCGGTAGAGTTTGGTTAAACATGCCAAAGCAAATGTGGAAGGGAAAAACAGTCACTGCCAACATTTTTTGCTTTAAAGAGAACTTATTCCAAATCCCCAAACCGCTTTGTATAATAAACGCTTGTCCGTCCAAATGTCCCAATACCCATCTAGAGGCCGCACCCAAAAATGCTTCTAGTTGGCAACTCCGCATAGAGGATGTAGCCTTTGAAATTCACTTACCATATGGTTGGCCCCAAACACAAAGAAAATTCCCCCAAAGCACCACATTGCTAACAGCTGCTGGTCCATGCAGACGGGGTCATTCAAATGGTAAGCAGATTCCAAACATGATGGCCCACCCCCATGTGGATTTAAACCATGTAGAAGCAGTTAATAGCAGCATCTACGAACAAATAACCTGTGGGTAGATGTATGGTTCAAATCATCCTTAAGAAACAGTCTGAGATTTCTGTGGGGTCAACAGCTAAAAGCAATTCCTTCAGACAAGAAATCAGGAGAGGTTTATATGGATCATAGACACTGAGACCTATCAGACTATTTGGGAACCAACTTTATAGGATCTGCAGCTTGCTTGCTTGCTCAAAGTGAATTCGTTTGTACAACTGATGTGGTAACTGAAATGGAGAAGCCACCAAACGGTGGGGATCTCTTTTCTTGTTCTTGCTACTTGAGCATTTCCACAGGTATTCAAAAAGCCTGGCTGTTGTCACAGGGATGAACCATAGGCACAAGCCCTAGCTCTTAATCTGTGGCCCAGTACTGTGCCACGCGGGAGGAATTATCAGCTGTTTGGGATATCCTTAGGATCATTACCTACTTGAAGTTTGTACTGGGAGGCCAATTAGTGCGTATACTTTTTTTTAAAAATTGCGTTTTTATGTTGAGTCCCCAATGTTGAGTCCCCCATGCGAGAAAAGCAGAATAAAAAGATCCTCAATAAACAAACTCCAGTTTGTTCATGACATCTGAATGGAGTCTCTGCTGTGCTGTGTGTATTTTTAGGTATCTGAAGGTAATTGTATCAAAATCCAGAAACAAAACCTTGTAAACTGCCAGTGACTCATTGATTGCGAGTCTTCAGCGAGGCAGTAAAAACATCAAACAGAACCTACTGATATTAAAATAAAATCACTTGCAGCCTTAAAAATCTGCTTTCCCCTCTAAATAGGGTGCAAGATCATGTTACAAAAGAGAATTCCTTGAGGTTTTGAGCAGAAAACAATGCTAGAGACACTTCTTTATAGCATGTTGCAGAAAACACAACTCTTGGGACAAAAGAAGATCACAGGTCTTGGAGTTCATAGCCAGCCTCTCACAGCTCACTTATAATGGGTTTTTAATAACACAGGATTTTGAAAACAAGCTGCTTTTTCAAACACCAGTAAAAGTAACAGTTTAGTTATCCAAAATAAATCCAACGCCCATCCACGTCTGTGATTATTTTGCTCAGAAGATCACAAGTTATCCCCTTCCTCCTTTTTTTTGGGCGGGGGAGGGCTTCAAACATTGGTTCTGGCCCTCTTCAGTTAAAACAACAACAACATGCAACTTACCTTCCACAAAGCTAAAGTCAACATAGCCAGAACCAGCAGTCCTAAGAGTATGGCTAATATTATAACCCACAGAGGGATTATAAAGGAAATATTTGGAGTGGCCCAAATAACAGATGTGCTTATCTGAAAATGGAAGATGAAAGAAAGATGAATAAAATTAAATGAACGGCAAGTGGAAACAAAACAACAACCCAGAAAGAGCCTAATACAACATAGGCCCAAAGGAGGTAACAACAGTCTACCCCTGGTTGCTACCTACAGCTCCCGACTCAAACCAGTTCAACGTATCATCATTACCTGCAACCTAAGCTGGATAATATTTCTCTCACACAGGCCTTGGGTGGCAGGATTTACCTTGCTTACTTTCCTTGCTAACCCACAACAGCTTCCAGTAACAAACCAAGATGTCAACTTTGCCCCCACAATACACTCAGGCAATATTTTTACAGGACCTAATAACATCAGCTATAGCATTTTGGGTTCATCCACTTGTTCAGCCTTCCATGTGATATATGCTGTCATGTGTCAACAATGCCCTTCTGGTTTCTACACTGGATGAACAGGTTAATCCCTTATACAAAAGAATTAATGGACACTAATGTGACATTAATTATCACCATGTTGAAAGACCAGTGAGAGAACATTTCAATCTTCCAGGGCATTCTTTTGCTATTCTAAAAGTCACTTTTCACCTACAGGAAAGCTTCAAAGGGAGATGTCAACATGAGAGTTCAGAATTAGGTGTCATTAAGAAGTTCAATATTATTATCTTTCTAGGTTTGAACAATAACGTTGATTTCTCACTCACTACGGGTACTAATTTCTTAATGTCATCTGCCCTTTACAGATATTACTATATTCAGCTAACTTATCTGACTCACAAAAGCTGATGTCAGAATAAATCTTATTAGTCTTTAAGGTGACACTGGACTTTTGTTTGATAATATCCACACAGGAGGAATGTTGTATGTGAAAATACTGCAACAGAACAGAATCCTCCTTATGTCTCATAGGTGCCTCAAGCATGAACCCTGAGAATTGACATTTGTGAGAAGACTAGGGGCACTTTCACACAGCCAAAATAATGTATTTTTAATCAACTTTCAATGCACCTTAACGATCGTTTGCAAGAAGATTTTGGGGGTTACCGCATTATGTATTCCCAGGGATGTATTAAGAGTTTGAAAACATCATAAAAAAATACTGTTCGCACTTTTTATGTATTCCCACCTCTGTATTAAGAGTTTGAAAATGTTATAAAAAAATACTGTTCGCACTTTGTTTGGCCCCTTTAGCTGTGAAGACGTCTTCCAACCATTTTTTAGCCGTGGTATCCAAAAACCCTTTTAAAGCGATGTTTTTTATAACATTTTCAAACTCTTAATACATCGCTGGGAATACATAATGCGGTAACCCCCTTTGCCAGTTCACACAGTAAAATCCACCTTCAAAGTGCACTGAAAGTGGATTGAAAGTGCATTATTGGGGCTGTGTGAAAGTGCCCTAAAAGTCTCTAATTCAATCAAGCATTGTCACCCCTTTAGTACTGTTTCTCACTTAACCCTCTATGTTTGAGTAGGGATAAATAAGTGCAAAATATATGCGCTTTCTATCACTTCTGAACAGTGGATGCATCTTTAACACTACCCCTTTATACATGAGTGACTTTAAAAAATATGCACATTTTGGATCATCTCTACTTGAATACATTATGTCAAAGCCACAAGAACGAGGATTTCTATGGGGAAAGAACAGAGGACTCAAACTGGTTTAGGTTTACATTATGTTGCAAGCCAAATAAATTGGAACTACCCTGGATAATGGCAGAAGCAAGACTCAGTTTCACTTCCAGCTCGCATTAGGCACTGCTGTTCCAGACTTCTGCTGACACAGCTACTTACCTTAATAGCGTCTGGGCAAGAAGCCCCCGAGCAAGACATAACTCAGCAACCTTCAGTTACAGGAATAACACTTAAAGGTATTGGATTTTAATTTTTTAAAATCTTATGTCATTTTTAAAGACAGTTCACGTAAGATGGCATGTAACAGTATTTTAGGATATATCAGATGTAAAAACAACTTAAAATTCAACAAAAAATATATAATGTATTAACACCATCTCACACATTCTGGCTTAACCCTGACCGCAAAAACCTGCCCAAATAAATAGATCATACAAAGTTTTTGAAAAACACTTAAGCTTTGGCTTTGTGGGGGTCTCCAGAGGAAGATTATCTCTTTTCCAGCAAAGGGAAATTATACATTTTTCCAACCCAGTACATTTTCCAACAGTTTGGAACAATCTTATTGTAGCTTTACATAATAAATACCCAATTTCCCTCTATCTGAGGTTTATGACAGGGCTGACCTCCAGTACTGCCTATTTAGATTAATGGTGTGTTAACTAGAATGTGAACTCTGTAGGTCCATTCATTCATTACATTGTAGAAATGGATGACTTCTGAGTACTTTGTTAACGATACTGGCCTGTGGGTCTTACCTGTGGTCAGATCAGTGATCCGAAATGTATTTCACCATAAATGAGATCTGCACTACCAGCAATTTAGGGATTGCTTTAGAGGATATCCAGAAGTATTATTGAAGCTCACATCTGCGTACACTCGCTGTCTGAATTGGCTCTGAATTAACTATCAAGTGAAAAAGCACATCACCAAGATCCCAGGCCAACATAGATTTTTCTGACCTTATACTATTCCTTGATTCTTGTCCATTCTGGTTTTCCACAGCTGCTTCCACACAGGAATTTTTCCTGGATGGAATGCAGGAAGCTCCCAGATTTCTTAGGGATGTCCATAAGACATTGTGATCATTCCACATATGACTCTTGGTGTTCCTATGATTTTTCCTTTTACTCCAGAGAAAAGATAACAATCTGGTTTAATGAAGGGAAACTCTGGTTGCTCCTCCCAGAGCCACCACTGGGAGAAGAAGAAGAAGAGTTGGTTTTTATATGCCGACTTTCTCTGCCACTTAAGGGAGAATCAAGCTGGCTTACAATCACCTTCCCTTCCCCTCCCCACAACAGACACCCTGTGAGGTAGGTGAGGCTGAGAGAGTATGACTCGTCCAAGGTCACCCAGCTGGCTTTTTGTGTAGGAGTGGGGAAACAAATCCAGTTCACCAGATTAGCCTCCGCCGCTCATGGGGAGGAGTGGGGAATCAAACCCAATTCTCCAGATCAGACTCCAACACAGGTGGAGCTAATTTCCACCTTCAAAATGGCAGGTGGAGCTAAGTTACACCTTCAAAATGGCACAGGGCAGCTCACAGCCATGCACCATGCCCCCCATAGGTCTTATAAAGGGCCTTTCCCCCATGTCTTCGTTGAGCCATGCTGTAGCATTAAAGCGTAGCTTGTTAGAGAAGGGAAGGTGAAGAGAAAAGGGAGTTTTCTGGACTGAAATTACTGTTGTGTGTCCTTTTGTACAGGTGTGATGGAGCAAAAAGGGAAGGAATGAAGAAGAAGAAGAGTTGGTTTTTATATGCCAACTTTCTCTACCACTTAAGGAAGAATCAAACTGGCTTACAATCACCTTCCCTTCCCCACAGCAGACACCTTGTGAGGTAGGTGGGGCTGAGTTCTTGAGACAGCTGTGACTAGCCCAAGTTCATCCAGCTGGCTTCATGTGTAGGAGTGGGGAACAAATCCAGTTCACCAAATTAGCACCCACCACTCATGTGGAGTGGGGAATCAAACCTGGTTCTCCAGATCAAAGTCCACTGCTCCTCTTTGCCACCCTACCCAGGCTAGCCTGATCTTGTCAGATCTCAGAAGCTAAGCAGGGTTGTCCCTGGTTAGAATTTGGATGGGCAACCTCTTAGGAATACTAGGGTTGCTATGCAGAGGAAGGAAATGGCAAATGACCTTTGAACATCTCTTGCCCTGAAAACCTTACGGGGTCACCATAAGTGATCTGTGACTTGACTGTACAATGTTTTTTTTCTCCCCCCCACAGAAGCCAGGTGCTCCCTTTGATTTATGGCACAAACTGCAAACAAAAAATGAATGGGGAAGAAGATGCCTCTGGGGGGTCAACACATCTTGAGCAGAGGATGTGTGGCTTTGCCTTCACCTCTGCTATGCCCCCTGCTTTGTTCCCTTTACTTTCTTTCATAGCAATCAATGGCACCCACTGTCATCAATGGAAGGAACCAGTTACCACCCATGATTCTACAAGTAAATAAAATGATAATGATTATAGCACATGAAGAGTCCCAAGAGAAAGGGCAAGTGGGTGATGTGAAAGAATTCAGCCTGTAATTTGGGCTTCATGTTGTTCAGTAATTCCACTATATATCTAGTTTTTCCTCACTACTACAAGGACTAGAGACATCATTTAAAAAGGAAATCAACAATGTGTGTGTAAAGTGCCGTGAAGTCACAGCTGACTTATCCCGACCCCATAGGGTTTTCAAGGCAAGAGACATTCAGAGGTATTTTGCCATTGCCTGCTTCTATGTCACAACCCTGGGCTTCCTTGGTGGTCTCCAGTCCAAGTACTAACCAGGGCCAATCCTGTTTAGTTTCTGAGATCTGATGAGATCAGGCTAGTCTGGGCCATCCAGGTCAGGTCAAAGCAACAATACGGGTTACAAAATGAAGCTGCCTTCTTGATCAATTTAGCTCAAACTTGGCAAAAATGTGGTTGAGGCCTCTTGGCATTTCATTTACAGAGAAACTTTTATGGATGGAAAACTTGGAAGCACCTGGCCATCACAGACATACAGATGAATCAAGAAGAGGGAGAGAGTCTGGAGGTGCCTGCCCTTTGTCTTTTTTTGATTTGTTTTGTTTTGCAAACCTACTTATAAAGCAGACCAGATGTTAACCCAAGTAGGTTTTTATTTACGACTCCATGTAGGTGTGTGTTCTTCAGCTTGGAAGGCTCCTGTATTTCCCATGTGTTTTTAACTTTAATAACTGTGTTGAGAGCCTAGAGCCAGTTAATTGTTCTTCTTTTTCATTGTCTGTTCTTTTAACTTCAACAAAAGAAGAATTTTTTAAACTAGCAAGGAAAATCACCCATCACCTGTCATCCCGTTTTATCTAAGGTGGCCTGCTACGTGTTTTTTGGCAGAGCACTTCTGATAAGTTTTGGCTTCCCTGTGCAGCCGGTGTTAAAAGTGCGCCTTATGCTGAACAGAGAATACAGACTGCGCATTCCTTTATCAGGGTAAGGAAGAATCTTGCTAGACAAATGGGTAGCAGTAGTGGACCAGTGGGACTTAATGGTGAACTGCAGCTGATAGACAGGGTTGTCAGGTCCCTCTTTGCAACCAGCAGGAGGTTTTGGGGCGGAGCTTGAGGAGGGCGGGGTTTTGGGAGGGGAGGGACTTCAACGCCATAGAGTCCAATTGCCAAAGCGGCCGTTTTCTCCAGGTGAACTGATCTCTATTAGTTGGAAATCAGTTGTAATAGCAGGAGATCTTCAGCTAGTACCTGGAGGTTGGCAACCCTACTGATAGAAAACTATGGCATATCTATGGAATTTTGATGCCTCCTTAATCCACAGGATAAACTGCTGAAGGGTGGGTGAGAACCTATTTTCCAAAGCAGCAGTCCACTATAAGGACAAGTAGGGGTGCTGCCAGTCTCCTGAGAGGCCTATAGATATTCTGGAATCACAACTGATCTCCAGGTGACAGAGATCAATTCTCCTGGAGAAATGACAGCTTTGCAGGGTGTGGTGCATGACATTATACCCTACTGAGGCCCCTCTCCTCCCCAAACTCAGCCCTCACCAGGTTCCACCCCAATTCTCCAGGAATTTCCCTAGTCAGAGTAGCAACTCTAAAGTGGCTGAAATTTGATTTATAAAATAATTGGTGGCAGTTGAAGGAAGAGGTGGTGTGGGCCTATAAGAGACCTTCAGCATATGTAAAGATAGGACCCTTCTCCATAATTCTCCATTATTCAAAAAGGCCTTGAATACATTCAACTCTTCCATATTATTTTCCTGTGACAAAAACCTGGGCTTTGTTTATGTAATGCTTGGGCACAGTGATTGATATTACTCTATAAATGCTTCGCAAAATCACATGGCTCTGGAAACATTAAGAATGTTAAGATCATGTAGTGGGGGGTCACTGGGGGTGTGGGGGGAGGGTAGTTGTAAATTTCCTGCATTGTGCAGGGGGTTGGACTAGATGACCCTGGGGGACCCTTCCAATTCTATGATTCTATGATCACATACATAGTGCTAATGACATGGTTACCTCCCTATCCCCCAGCATTAATTCTCCCTCGGAGCAGAAATGTATTGGTTGGCATGGAAAGTAATCACATTGTCAGTCCCTACCCATCCCCAATCACAACATTCTCATATAATGAGAGTGGTACAGGAAGTGGCCATGGGAAGAAGCTACCATCCAGCTCCATGTGATATATATGTTGGGCATAGTTTTGTGTGCATTACACTTGTTAACGTTTTGTCACTTTCTACAGTGCGGTGCTGGATACTAGGGTTGGGTAAGGACTTGCGGTGGACATTAAGGACAAGAAGGGGGTACTGAACTCTTTGGGTAGCTCCCCTTCATACAAGGATTAGGAATTACTGTGTCACTGGAAGGTGAAAACCTCTGTGAAGATTGCTGCATCTTGCACAGAAATTGAACACTAACCCATAGGGTTGCCAGCTCCAGGTTGGGAAATACCTGGAGATTTTTGGGGTGCAGCATGAGGAGGGCAGGGTTTGGGGAGGGCCACAGAGTCCAATTGCCAAAGTGGCCATTTTCTCCAGGTGAACTGATCTCTATCGGCTGGAGATCAGTTGTAATAGCGGGAGATTTCCAGATAGTAACTGGAGGTTGGCAACCCTACTGACTAGTTGTAATGTAACCTTGAACATCTGATGCCCTTTAAAACCCTCTCCATTTATTCATTCGTAAACAACAACAGAATTATACTTTTTAATTTAAATTTATATTTAGAGTAGCTTTGAATTTACAGCAATTGAGCTGTACTTGTAATGCTATTGGTGCTTGTCCTCTGACCTTTAGTCATTCTTGTTTTATGGTGGTTGCAATACCATAAATTGCTCTTTAATCATCCTCCATATTCCTCTCAAACAAACATTTACCTTTTTATGTTTTGAAAAAGGGCCCAAAGCAGTATTTAAAAGCTCCCTTGAGCATAAACTCATAATTAATATTGACATGGGTGTTTGCATATTATGACTCTCTTGTATAAATATACTTCATGTGAAGCACAAAGCACATTTAAGACAAATATGCCTGAATATCAATTCTGCAGAAGCCTCAATTCAAATATGGTGCATTTAAACCTCCAAATGTCCACCCTCTTTGCCTATTGCACTGCTCATAATACCAATTACACTTTCAAATACATTTTTCTGCTTCATCCAAATGTTTAAGAAAACATACAATGGGCACAATTAAGAGAAAATAATGTATTTAAATTTCTGCTAAAATCAGTGGGAATTCAATGCATAACTGTACTCTTTAGCTTCTGAGGAACACGGTATTTTGATAGCAATATTAAGATCACCCTGCATCTTTCCACAAATGGTAACTTCTTAAGAGGTCCTCTGATGATACTGGGAACTATGATTAATTTTTGGAACTCCTTGGATCAGGTTTCAGACATAAACCAAGGGCTTGCTGAACATGCACTCAGTATATGAATTTGCCCAAATGTTAAGATCTGTTTCACAGATCCTTTTGCATATTTCATGGAATCATAGAGTTGGAAGGGACCACCAGGGTTGTCTAGTCCAGAAAATTCACAACTACCTCCCCCCCCACCCCCAGTGACTCCCTACTCCATGCCCAGAAGATGGGGGAAACCCCTCCAGGATCCCTGGCCAATCTTGTGTGGAGGAAAATTGCTTTCTGACCCCAAAATGGTGAGCAGCATTACCCTGGGCATGTAAGAAAGGGCAATGAGAGTCAACACTGACGCAACCCTTCCTGCCCTCTCTCTCATGATCTGCCTAAGTTCACAGAATCAGCATTGCTGACAGATGGTCATTAGAAAGGACTGGGTTATTCCTGCAGTGCCGTTGTCATTAGTTTTTTTATTGGCCTTTTTTGTTACTTTAAATCTTCTGCTGCTATATATTTTGAAGTTTTAAAAAATAATTTGATACCACCACCCACTGCTAAGCTAAGGCATCTTTTAAATAATGTCTATTGCTGCTGCTTTTGTATTGTTCTAGTTGAATCCTTTTTTTAAAAACTGAAAATCTTTTTTTATTAAATACTTTCGTTTTAAACATTGCCTTCAGGGTATTTAGCTGAGATGGTATAGGAATAATTTAATTAAATAATTAGAGACAAGCAGGACAGAATCAGAATTATAACCAAAAGGTACAGGTTTGAAGAAAGGTATATGCTAGATAGCACAGACTACACAAACGCTTGGCCTCTTCACATGACCTCTTGTTTCTCATTAACTAAATGGAACCTCTGTGAGTACCTGAACGGGGTAGGGCAGTGATCTTCATGTAAGTTTGTAAGCTTCGTCAAACAAATGGATGCCCCTGTGGGATAAATGCTTTTTAGGACCTTTAATAAGCTGAGAGCCAGCATGGTGTAGTGGTTTGGAGCGGTGGAGTCTGATCTGGAGAACTGGGTTTGATTCCCCACTCCTCCACATGAGCAGCGGAGGCTAATCTGGTGAGCTGGATTTGTTTCCCCGCTCCTACACGTGAAGCCAGCTGGGTGACCTTGGGCCAGTCATGCTCTCTCAGCCTCACCTACATCACAGGGTGTCTGTTGTGGGGAGGGGAAGGGAAGGAGATTGTAAGCTGGTTTGATTCTGCCTTAAGAGGTAGAGAAAGTCGGCATATAAAAACCAAATTTTCTTCTTCTTCTGATCCAGAAAAGCTCTTCTTATGCTGTCACTGTGGGATTGTTTAAGGCCTTGGAATTCATGTTCATTTTGTATTCATTTGTCTTATAAGGATGATTTGAAGGAAAGTCAGCAACCTCTTGACGAGATGGGGGATTTTTTTGCCTCTTGACTCATCATCTCTCATTCATCAGAGGTTCACATCAACAATAGCAGGGTTGTTTTCTCTAGTGGGTGGAACTGATTGTTCCACAGAGTAACGGTGCCTCGTGAGGGTCCCAGGATAAGAACATTGGCTGGCTGAAACACTAGCATTTGTTCATGTATTTCAGGGCAACAGCCCTGCAGAGGCAACCTCTGAACTTGGGTCAGTTAAAAAAAAAAAAGTTTCCCCACATTCTCTACTTAAACTGTTAACATTTTAAATAAACCCTTCAAGGCGTTGTCTGCAACCCCCACTGACTGACTTCAGGAGAAGTGAAAATAAAAAGTATTGCTAACAAGGACTTCAAAAGAATTTTGTGCCTACAACCCATCAAGCTGTAGATTTGGCAAGGCTCCACCTCCATGGTCAGATCTGAGAAGACATGAAAGCACTATCATTTTCCAAGCGTTTACAGTTGATGTTTTGGGCATCTGGCAGTAAATCAGCTCCACAGAATAATATGCTTCATTCTCAAGTAATACTGTAAAAATGCTTATCTGATCATTTGGTAAGTCATCTGAGACTTGTTGAGAACAGAAGGCTATCACCTGTGGCAAAGTACTCCGGTTCAGACGAAGCCTGCCCTTAGCAGCCATTTTGAGTAACATGTGTTTCTGTTATGAAACACATGCAGCAAGAAAACAGAAAGAAGCAGAATTTATCTTTTACTGTGGTATCTTTGAACCTCTGTGGATGAGCAATGAATATTAAGGATCAAAACGTTCTATTTTCCAGACTACAGGTAAATCATTTCAATATAGTAGGCATCAAAGAAAGAGAGACCAAAAAGCCTGTTTATTGGCTGAGCCTCTTCTCCATCTCCCAGTACTTTCCCCATGATGTTATTTAGTCTGGTTATATGAAGGAAAACACAGAACATATAATTATATTTCTTTATCTCAAGATTCAATTTGAAACAAAGGTTTTAACAACTTTAATTAGTTTTTAAGTTATCCTGAGGTTTTATACGTTAGTTTTTAAGTTATCCTGGGGTATTATATCATCAATTCATGCAATTATTTTTTAGGTGATAGTTCGCGTCCACAGTGACTTTAACAACTTGTCTTCTTGTGAGGGGCAGTTTGCTGGAATATTCCTCATGTGATTTCTCTACTGTGGTAATCAGTGGTTGTAGGAGTCACCAAAGTGGGGCTACTATAAGCCTTCCTCACTTCTGCTCCGATCATGTCTATTGTCAGCCCCACACACTCAAGCTTGGGTCATGTCAGACTAATCTCTTTTTTTGAGAAAGTTACTGCCTTGCTGGATCAGGGGAATGCAGTAGGCAAAGTTTATCTTGATTTCAGTAAGGCTTTTGATAAGGTTCCCCATAATATTCTTGTTGACAAATTGGGGAAATGTGATTTAGATCCTATTATAGTTAGGTGGATCTGTAACTGGTTGACAGATTGCACCCAAAGAGTGCTTGTTAATGGTTCCTCATCCACTTGGAGAGGAGTGATTAGTGGAGTGCCTCAGGGATCTGTCCTGGGCCCTGTGTTGTTCATTATCTTTATAAATGATTTGGATGAAGGAACAGAGGGGATGCTAATTAAATTTGCACATGATACTAAATCGGGAGGGGTAGCAAATACGGTAGAAGACAGAGCCAGGATACAGGAGGATCTTGACAGGCTGAAGAATTGGGCTAAAACAAATAAAATGCATTTCAACAGAGATAAATGTAAATTTCTGCATTTAGGTAGGAAAAAACAAATTCATAATTATAGGATGGGGGAGACTTAGCAGTAATGTGTGCAAAAAGGATCTTGGGGTCTTAGTAGACCAAACACTGAACATGAGTCAGCAGTGTGATGCAGTAGCTATCAACAGAAGTATAGTGTCCAGATCATGCGAAGTGATGGTATTGCTCTGGTTAGACCTCACCTAGAGTATTGTGTTCAGTTTTGGGCACCACAATTTAAGAAGGATGTAGACAAGCTTGAACGGGTCCAGAGGAAGGCAACAAAGATGGTGAGTGGTCTGGAGATTAAGTCCTGTGAGGAAAGGTTGAAGGAGCTGGTTATGTTTAGCCTGAAGAGGAGAAGATTGAGAGGTGATATGATAACCATCTTCAAGTATTTGAAGGGCTGTCATATAGAAGAGGGTGCCAAGTTGTTTCTGTTGCCCCAGAAGGTCGGACCAGAACCAACAGGTTGAAATTAAATCAAAAGAGTTTCTGTCTAGACATTAGGAAGAATTTTCTAATGAGCGGTTCCTCAGTGGAACAGGCTTCCTTGGGAGGTGGTAAGCTCTCCTTCTCTGGAGGTTTTTTAAGCAGAGGCTAGATGACCATCTGTCAGCAGTGCTGATTCTATGACCTTAGGCAGTTCATGGGAGGGAGGGCATCTTGGCCATCTTCTGGGAATGGAGTAGGGTCACTGTGTGTGTGGGGGGGAGGTAGTTGTGAATTTCCTGCATTGTGCAGGGGGTTGGGCTAGATGACCCTGGTGGTCCCTTTCAACTCTATGATTCTATTAATCTAAGCTCATCCTGTTTCATCCCAGCTCTTTCTGTAGTTCTCACCCCCACCCCAGTCACCCATGAAAGCTAGATAGACCTTTGTATTTCCCCCCTCAAGATGATGCCACCAAAGAACTCAGAATGGTGGCAATTCTGGAGGTTTTTCTTCATGCTGTTTCAGACAAACAGGTGATGAAAAGACCCTATCAAGAGTAAATGTATTCAATGGAGCTTAATTCCTTGGGACTTCTATGGTTGTCACCATGTTGTCAGGAAACATACCACCTGACTCTTTGGGTGCTCCTAATACCCACTGTTTGAGAAGCATTTTTATAACAAAACAAATCAAGTATAGCAAGAGCTGCTCCTCTTGCCTACCATAGCACACTCTAGAAATGAAGGAACTACTTAGAAATACAACTATGGTTACTTATAGGCTTCACTAGAGATCTCCCGGCTATACATATCTGGTATATATATAATAGAAAAGGGCAAGAGTCCAGTAGCACCTTAAAGACTAACAAAAATATTTTCTGGTAGGGTATGAGCTTTCGTGAGCCACAGCTCACTTCTTCAGCTCATACCCTACCAGAAAATATTTTTGTTAGTCTTTAAGGTGCTACTGGACTCTTGCCCTTTTCTACTACTGCATACAGACTAACACGGCTACCCACTCTGGTATATATATAGGAAGACATAAGCATATTTTCCTGCAACAACAGGAGGCCTTTTGGCATAGAAAGCAGCAATCTAAATCTGTTATGAAGTGTGACCGAAGAAAAAAACCACAATACAATAATTTTCCATACTTGGGCTGAACCTTCTATGTCCAGTGTGTTGGTACGCAAACAAGAATGCATTTAAAATAACAATGAACATAATAATCTAAACTTAATGCTAGCCTGATCTCATCAGATCTCAGAAGCTAAGCAGGGTTGGCCCTGGCAAGCATTTGGATGGGAGACCTCCAAGGAATACCAGGGCCGTGATGTGGAGGCAGGTGCCAGCAAACTACCTATGAACGTCTCTTGCCTTGAAAACCCTATGGGGTCGCCATAAATCAGCTGTGACTTGATGGCAAACAAACAAACAAACCAAGGTTTAATATCTTGAACAATGGCTCCCCTACAAAATACTCACATCAAGAGATTTTTTTTTGGGGGGGGGGAATACCAGTTTGGCAATGTACTGCCCTCAGCTGCCTCAGCCAGCTTTTATTGTGTCAGCACCATAGATGCAGCTGGTTTTAAGGCCATTAGTTCAGTTTAGGGAAGGGGCTTTGATTAATCTGGCACAAAAAGCTGAAGAAAGCCCAGGAGAAGGAAAGCTCCTTGTCTAGAAAGGTTGCAAGCCAGAAGATATGAACCCAGGAAGACTTGAACTTCCAAACTCTCCCTCTTAACAGGAAATGGGATTTCTATCGTGGAAACTATCTTTAGAATGAATATCAAATAAATAAATCGCAGAAGCCTAGGGCTGCAGTCTCAAAACTGTTTCCTTGAAGTAATACTGCAAAGGAAAGGGCTACTCTTGGAGTAAACAGCAGCACACAGTCATTCTGATTCCAAGCAAAATAATGGAGGTTAGCAGACCTAACTCTGAAAATAATCACAACAGCTCCTCAACAGTATAAACTGAGTACTAGTTGGAATTATCTTTTTCTCTTTGTGAGCACCTGAGTGTCATTACAAAAGACATACAACCATTAGGTTTATTTTAAATTCTCCCACATAAATATCTTTTAAATAGTTTTCACAGGATGAATTTGCAGTAGAAACACAGGAAACACTTATCTCAGACTTCCCATCTATAAATATCTTATCCAGCATTAATCAAGTCAGGCAAAAACAATGTAGATGTTCTGCATCAGCATGTTATTTATTTTCTGTGTTGCTTACCACTAAACTGTCTTCAAGGAGTCCTGCAGGCTGAACTTTGTATGGCATTTTCTTTACTTCGAAGGACACATTGATAGAAAGAGAGTAGTGGTGATTTTTTCTCTGGAAAACACAATTCAGACTCTCTTTACAATCATTATTAAAACTTTGGTTTAATGAGTTAAGATAACAGTTTGATCCCCCTCTTAGAGCCACTTCTTGAGCTCAGGAAATTGCATGTATGTACCCATACACCACCTGTGCCTAAATATTTTCCATAAGGGACATCTTTTTAAAATTATGCATGCGCGCACACACACTGTATACAGGCTTCGGTATATGTGGAGTAAAAAAAAAAAAGGTGATTCTCATACCTTATAGGAATACCATAGGTACATGCAATGCACAAAGATTTCCCCTACCCCATAATGCGGGGAAATCTGATGGTTCAACATTGCTGCTGTGATAAGTAGATTACAACACGCAATAACTATCTGGCAAAACCCTATGCTGAAGCAACGGAGCAATGCAATAGAACAGATCAGCACGCAGGCTGATCTGTTCTATTGCATTGTGATAAGTAGATTAACAGGATACAAAACCAGATTGCAGATACTTCAGGCATCCTACATGACCCAGGTACTGCCCAGATGCAAATTTTAGCATCTTACACAAATTATACCTGTGCCCCATCTCAATATTGTCACTTATACACAGAGACTTTCAATCAGGTTCCGTGCCACTGCAGAAGACCAGTCCATTGCAGATTTCCCACAATTGGTTGCCATCTTTTTCTGCCCACCATCAAGCTGTCCATTAATTCCTAGTGGACCAAGTGCCCAGCCTCTGAAAACCACAGTCTTATCACTCACTTTATTGCTTGTGATCCTTCTTACTCATTTCCTCATGATGTTAACAATCCCCCTCTCCCAGTCTTTTCAACATTTTCTGAAACAAGAGTTCTTTCCAAAGAACATATAATTGTCTATTATGTCCCCCAAATTCTTTTGGATTTGTGACACAGACACAAAAACCAAAGAAAACATTTATATGGCCCCCTATATGCTTATTTATAAAGAGTAAGGGTCTCAGCCTCAAAAGCTGCTCATCGTTTGGCACCAGCTGTTTTCAGACTTGCTCAGTGGCCAAGGAATGAATTGGCACAGAGTCTGAATTACCCTAACAACAACATGATCCAAATACAGTTTTTGACTAAATCCAAACACAAAGCTTGCTTTCATTACAACTCAGATCACAATAGGCCTATAATGAACTCCAGGGAATTCAAGTGGGACTGGTTCCAAGACTTGGGGAGGGGAACTGGGCACACCAGCCCTTTTGGCCTTCATACATGTATAAACACACATAAGGGAAAAGAGTGGAAGGAGAGCCCAATCCCTGGGAAGGTGGGCAGTTCTGCTGCTGCTACTGCTGCCTAGAAAGAGAGAGCAGGAAGTAATGTCCTAGATAGGATTGCCAACCTCCAGGTACTAGCTGGAGATCTCCTGTTATTACAACTGATCTCCAGCCGATAGAGATCAGTTCACCTGGAGAAAATGGCTGCTTTGGCATTGATGGCATTGAAGTCCCTCCCGTCTCCAAGCCCCACCCTCCTCAGGCTCTGCCCCCAAAACCTCCTGCTGGTGGTGAAGAGGGACCTGGCAACCCTAGTCCTAGAGCTCCAATACCTGCCTGACAATACCAACCCCACCACTAGCTCAGAAGCCAAGAAACTATGAAAGAAAAAGACATTTCTATCCTTCTGAAATTGTACATTAACACAAAAAGAAATGCAATACTCCCTACTGCCCAGTGCATTAAACAATATCAGTTCAATAGGAAAAATAGGTCATTTCAATCTTTTCTCCTGTTTTTGGTTTTCATTTTGGCAGATCTCCAATTCTAAAACTTCCCTGTCCTTTTTTATATCCTGCACCTGGGAAATTCCTTGTTGTTTCTAAGAGAGATCTCCGTTCCATGCCCTTTGTTTCAGCAAAAAATTAAAACAAAACAGATAAATTACACACACACAAACTATGATTTTTCTGCGGCTCTTTTAAAATACATTTTCTATGAGGCCAGCATTAGCCTCTCACAAGTGCAAAAATGTTTATATTCTTTGGAATTTCCTGCAGCATCAGCCATGCTCCCCCATTATTTTAGTGATACTTTCTTCCTTTTGCAGCTGCTTTCCAGAAGAGGCCGATTCAAGTTATTTTATCTCTCATCAGTGGAGAGGATTTATGAGTACACTAATCCCTGGCCTTTACACTTGAAGGCGGGGCTTATTCAAACACACACTCGTTTGAAAGCACAAGTAATTTTGAAAAATGTGCTGCTGTTCCTGAGATTGTTCTTTCTTTTTAGAAACAGGAAGTCAGCTGACCAGCTCCCTTTGCCTTGAATGCAAATGTCTGGTTCATAAATTCAATGGTTTAAAATATTTTATTGGTTTTTGGATTAAGGGGCAACAAAAGCGGTTAATCCAGAACGAGGGAAAAGACGGCTTCTTCCCAAATAAACTTTGCCACTTGCCTTTGATTCTTGTTCCTGACTCCTACCAGTATGATACTCCTTATTCAAAAATAATTTTAGAATCCAAGACTCTGGACCCAGAGAAAGTCCAGCTGCCTAGCAAGGATTCAAGGAAGAAGCACCATCACTGATGTCTAAAATTCCAGGAATAGACAGAGGGGACTCTTTCCTTGAATACTGTTTGTACATTGAATAAGGCTTTGTAGCTCAGCTGGGGAGGGGAGCCTTAAGAGTTAAAGGTGTGTGTGTGTGAAAGTGATGGGTTCTGGCTCAGGGCCAAAATATACGTTATATTAAAGGGGGGTGTTTCAGATTCGGCTATGGCCCTGGACAACAAAGTAGTGGTTAATCTTTTCCTCTCAGCTGTTTCATCCATCAAACCAGCCCCCGTCCCTTTGCCTGCAGTTAGCCCCAACATGGACACCCTGTTTTCTATCTGAGAGCAAACTACAGCCTGGGGGTGATGGTGGGTAAGGAAAAAAGAGCAAAGAATTAACCCTTCCCATCCAGTGCCAGGGCTCAAATCCAAAAACCTCACAACTGCTTTTCAGAGCTAAAATCATGTTGGGAAAACCTGATTATGGAACTGGACCTCAAACTTCATACATAGTTTGGCTCTCCCTCTCCCATTCAGATGAACTCTTGCCAAGATGGGGCTTCCATCTCTGCTGATTTGCAACAAAATAGTTGATGGCTTAACTGTATTTCAATGAGTATGTTAGAAACAGAATTTTGTGACACCAGAAAGAAGGACGTCAGGGGCTGGGCTCCCCCTTTCCTTAACTTTTACTGGTGCTTTAGATGTTAATGTTTGGAGTAAGGTGTCAATAGCCCTGACCTGGATGGCCCAGGCTAGCCTGATCTCGTCAGATCTCAGAAGCTAAGCAGGGTCAGCCCTGGTTAGTATTTGGATGGGAGACCACCAAGGAATACCAGGGTTGCTGTGCAGAGAAAGGCACTGGCAAACCACCTCTGTTAGTCTCTTGCCATGAAAACCCCAAAAAGGGTCGCCATAAGTCGGCTGCGACTTGACGGCACTTTACACACACACAAGGTGTCAATAAGGTTTGTTTCAGCACCAAACTACTGGTTATGCAGAAACATAGTCCAGTGGCTTCTCTATCATACACTCATTAATCCATCTCCCAAAGCAGCTTTTTCAATTTTTCAATTCCAATTTATGCTGTTGTTTTGTGATTTTATTGTATTATTTTACTTTGTGAGCCGTCTAAAGTAGGTCTCCAGCGAGGCATCATATACATTTTTTAAATAAATAAATGAGCCACTAGGGTACTGTTACATGGATCAGTGTGTGAGATGTTTAGTTCTCAATACGGATAGTCTGCAATGAAAGGGAAATATGAATCATATTCAGTAATTTGACACTGAGCAGAATCACAGGGCTGGAAGACACCTGGCCCTGATACCAAATCCCTTGCTGTAATGAAGGATCTTCCATGGCCCAGATGACATGTGCCAGCAATGAACCACAGAGAGAGCTGAGCCAGCAAAAGCCTTTGATTTTCTTCTTCACAATCACTATTGTTGAAAAACATCTCAATTTTTCAGTGTGTTTTTGATTGCCCTCCAAAAGTTCATTTGCTTTTTCTCAGTCCTGAACACTGTGATTAGTGATCAGGACTTGGATGAAAAGCAGAGGAACGCTTGCATTTTTTTTGAGCGATTTCGTTTAGGTGTTCGGCAAAAGGTTGTCCCTTCCAACATGCAAATTTTTACAAGAAAAATGAACTCATGGATATCTGGCTCACTTCTAGTTGTCAGTCATGTCGTAATGTGGCTTCAGAAGGGATTTGGCATGGATGAAGATCTTGCAGGGAGAAGTACTACTATACCCCCTCCCCAAAATAAAGTACAGGAGAAAAACTGCACATTGAACTGCTGCAGAAGAATAGCTTACCATCTTGGAGTTGCTGCTACAGAAAGCATTTAAAGTACCTTGACTAGTAGATGTTCAAGTGCCCTGGACCGCTAGGACATCCATTAAAAATAATGAAATATGTATAATTGGATGTTGCCTTGGCTCTCTAAGAGCCTGTGCTCCCACAATTTTTCTTTGCTCATAAAAACTGTTCTGTGAGATTCTTACTAAGAGAATGCCTATGTTCTGCATGATGGAAGCACATTTCCCCATACATCTGATTCAAACATGGAAATATGGTTTCCTGAGGGGCTGCGGGCGATGAAAAGAAAAGGGAGATAACTAGAGAGACAGTGGAGGAAGACTTGGGCCAAATCTGATAGGACACAGGCAAAAGAGCATTTCAAACCATACTCCATTGGCAGTGATAGTGGCAAAGAAACAACACTTTCCCACCACCATTGCATCTACAATGCAAGTGTAGGTCAACGGAGCTGTTCTGGGTGGTCAGAGGCCTGTTGGGATCTGGCCTGCAGGAATAGGCGCCCTACTTGGTGGCCCATTGTGACTGTTGTGCTCAGCACTTTGCAGGTATAATCCCATGCATCCGTTCCAACTAGAGCACAACTTTAGAAGTGAGTGGGTCACATGGTAACAGGTAGAGGTGTGCATATCAATATCCCGAACTGAAACCCCCCCAAAATACCTTTTTGATATTTTTCGAGGGGGGTGGTGCTGTACCGAAAAATTTGATTAGATGCAAATTGTTTAATGTGGGTTTAGGCCTGGTAATGGGATTGAAACAGCCTTGGTCACCCTGGTGGATGACTTGCACTGGGAGATGGACAGAGGGAGTGTGACTGTTGATTCTGCTCGACCTATCAGTGGCTTTTAGTACTATTGGTCATGATATCTTTCTGGACCATCTATCTGGACTAGGACAGGGAGGAACTATTCTGTGGTGGTCAGGTCCTACCTGGAGGGTAGGTTCCCCAAGGTGGTGCTGTGGGACTGTTGTTCAGCCTCTTGGCCTCTGGACTATGGGGTTCTGCAAGGTTCCATCTTGTCCACTATGCTCTTTAACATGTACATGAAACCACTGGGTGAGGCCATCTGGAGATTTGGGCTGGGTTGTCACCAACATGCAGATGACATTCAGCTCCATCTTGCACTTCCAGCTGATCCTGGGGAGGCTGTGAAAACCCTGAACCAGTGCTTGGAGGCAGTTTTGGATTGGCGCAAGCTAATAAACTGAAGCTTAATCCTAACAAGATGGATGTACTACTGGTAAGTAGAAGGCCTGACCTGGGATTTAAGGTCTCACCTGTTCTGGATGGGGTTGCACACCACTTGAAGGAACCGGTCCATAATCTGGGGGTCCTTTTGGATCCCAGGCTTACTGCTGAATAAGCAGGTGGTAGCTGTTGCCAAGAGTACTTTTTATCAACTTTGACTGGTTAGCCAGCTGCAGCCTTTCCTGGGAAGAAAAGATCTGTCCACTGTGGTACATGCCCTGGTTACATCTAGATTAGATTGTCGCAATGCATTCTATGTGGGGCTGCCCTTGAAAAGTTTTCAGAAACTTCAATTGGTACAGTGGAGTGGGTTGTAGGGGCCACTGGCTTTCACTTGTTTCCAGGCACAATTCAAAGTGTTGGTCTTGGCCTTCAAAGCCCTATATGGTTTGGGACCAGCATACCTGAAGGACTGCTAATTCCTTATGAACCCACCCAACCATTATGGTCATCTTCAGAGGCCCTTCTTCAGGTGCCCACACCTTTTGAGATCGGGCAGGTGGCAACCTGGGAAAAGGGCCTTTTTGGTCATGGCACCAAAGCTCTGGAACTCTCTCCCCTTCTGTTGCCATCTGCCACCAGTGAAGATGTTTTTGTTTCATTTGGCATTCCTTCAGTGATCCCTCCTTCCTTACCAATGTTTTTATGTTTTGTTTGTATTTTTTAACTCTTTAAAATTGTTTTAATTATGTATGTTTAGGAGGAGGGTTGATTTTAATGGTTTTACAATGTAATTTTATCTTTTATGTTTTAAATTGTTAGCCACCTTAGTGGTCCCTGTAAGGGTAAAAAGGCAGGATATAAATTTTGTAAACAATAATAAAAGCAACGGAGCTCCCACAACTCTACCTTCTGCCCCACATGAAGTCCTTTAGGACTTACATTTGGTAATGGCTCTGGTCAAAGTAGGACAATGGTTTACCATCTCATACCTTGCTGGAATGACGCACCCAAAAGGGACACATAGGAGGACAGTCAAATGGCTACAAAGGTTCACTTCCTCTTCAGGCAGGAAGATTAGAACAGGGGGACAGACTCTCCAATGGGATATTATAAATTTTCTGGACAAAGGGAAAATATATCTCTTTTCCTATGGGTTTTGACCAGGAAGGCACAGGACAAGGAGGACTAAGTCTTTACCCAAGGACCCCATCTTGCTGTTTCCCTTGTGTTGAGGGTCAATGAGAAGTCCCAAGTCTGAGAATTAAGGTAATGCTGAACATTGAACCACTAAAACTTCAAGTAACTGAACTAATTGAACATTGTTTAGTATACATACTGAGTGTAGGATGAGAGGACTGCATGTTTTCACTTTTTCTTTGTATCCTTGCTCAGCCTGATGCTTGGATAAACCATGTTTTTTGTGCATTAAACTTTCTTACGTTTTGAATGCTATGAGTCTGTAGACACACCGTGCCTATTTGACCTTGATATCTGAAGTGCAGTAATGGGGTGGTCTAGTGGGTAAGCACACAATCCATTGAGCAAAATAGCTCAAAATTGCAAAGATGCAATCAGTTGCCCCCGCTCTAGCTTGTAGGAGGCAAGGCAAGAGATGTGGCAACTAGGAAGAGCCTCAAAACGGCAATGCAA
The DNA here is from genome assembly GCF_029931775.1 of Euleptes europaea. Lineage (NCBI taxonomy): Eukaryota > Metazoa > Chordata > Lepidosauria > Squamata > Sphaerodactylidae > Euleptes > Euleptes europaea. The sequence goes on from NC_079322.1 coordinate 54,850,983, forward strand.
GTATAGAGTGCTGGATATGCAGATCTGTACAGCAGAATATATTATTTGATTTGCTGGTGGAGGTGGTTAATACCCATTTTGTTTTTGGTACCCCCTTGGGAGTGAGGGAAAGGGATGGAGACTTGGGATAGCTGAAGGTTTTCCAGCCTCCTGGGACCATGAAAGAAATGGGGATTGAGAGTCTGTTCCTTCACAAGTAAATATTACAAATGTATCTTTTTCCAGACTTCTGCATTAACTAGAGTATTCAGGTGCCAAATTTCAGCTTTCTGAATGGCCTGGATATAGTTCTGTAATTTTGGGACATATCTAGAGCTCTCTCTTTAAAAGAATCCAATAAAATGGCTAGTTTGAAGATTTTTTATAGTATTTGGGGTGTCTTGGATTCTGTGTGCACCAAATTCCCAGGCTTGAGCTTGTCGGATGTACACTTGCAATTTTTGTTATCTGACTTCTATGGCTCTTGTACCTTCTCTATATTTTCCAACTAATAAATCCCCAGATGACGGCAAAAATGTTTATTGTTAGTCCCCAAGTGGATGACCATAACATTTCTATTACTTGAGTTCACAGGTCACCCAGTTCATCCCGTATAATTTTGTGATTGTCATTTATATTAATAATACTGTTCCCCTACATGGAGTTATCAGCAAATGTCATCAGTATGCTCCCACTTTCCTGCTTAAGGTTATTAGAAAAAATAATACAATGGTTCCCAGCATCCGTCTTTGCGGAATTCAGCTAGTTATTTTTTGTTTTGGAACTTTACTTTTTAGCCAAAACCTGGACCTTCTTTAACATGTTCCTTACCCACTTTACAATTGACCTTCAAAGTTTCCAGATGTGTGCTGCTGCTGAATTAGATGTTCAGTGTATCAGATGTTCTGTATTTCTTTTGTCCAACAAGCAAAGTATAGTGGGGTCATCTTTCATAATCTACCATTTTGAAGCCATGCTGCCTCTTATTTTCTTTTACATTTTAACTAGTGTGTTTTGTCTTTGATGTTTTTTTAATTGAGCCTTAGTTATATAATAATTTGACTAGAACTCTCAGAATAGGAAGCTGTCAACCTCAGCACCTCCAAAGGAGAGCTAATACAGTGCAGGGATTCGGGATGAACTTTGCACACAGATACGTTATAGCCCTGTTCAGCTGTGTTTAAACCATGTACAAGCTTATGTGGGGTCATGCTCACTGGTTCTGCACCAGAGATCCACAAATACAGGTGAATGTCTGCAGGGAACTCTACACATATAAGTGTTCAGACAAAAGCTTTATAAGTGAGGTCAGAAACACTTTAAAAAGCAAAACAGAGCTCCTTGCAGATATATGTATGCGGGTTGGGGCCAGTGAGTGAGAACTTGTCTCCCTGTGTATCCTGAACCAGGTTATTGTGTCCCTCCTACAGAGTTCCTGTCAAGCTGCTATTTTATATCAATATTTTAAAGGATTTTAATGTATTGTTTTATTAAAGATTTTTAGATCCCATGTTGGAAGATCCCCCCCAAACAGACAGTTAGATAAAACATTCCTGTCTAGGATTTTCCACTTCCTTTTCATTGCTTTAAACACAGCTGAATGCAATCCAATATTTTCACAACTGATAATATTTGTTGTAAAACTGTAATACTGCTGCACACAAGAATTTGAACTACTCAAGGTTTGTGTGTTCTTACTGATTACTTAAGTCATTCCCCCTACAGGACTGCATTATTGCATCTTCTATGATAATGAAAACAAGAATAAGGCATATGAAAGGATGGAATCTATCTCCCCCTCCCCCCAAAAAAACCCAGTTGGCAGTGGATATATGCATACAAGGGACATAATACACAGATAACATTCTATGTGTGAGCATATCTGAAGAAGTGAGCTGTGACTCATAAAAGCTCATACCCTGCCAGAAATTTTGTTAGTCTTTAAGGTGCTACTGGACTCTTGCTCTTTTCTACTGCTACAGACAGACTAACATGGCTACCCATCATGAGCTATCTGTGATCCTATAATGCAATTTTCAATATAAATTTGACTGCATCTTAATAATTTTCATACTGGGTTACTGGTGGTCCAAGCCTGCCTGGGAGGGGCATTTCTTGCTTATATAGCCCTTCAGTGCATCTCCTCATTGGCTGTCACCTTTCCAGCCCCATCCAATGCTGCCTTGTATCTCCTTCGAAAAAAAGGGCCAGGGCAAACAGATTTATGGCTATAATGCCGTGAATGCCTCTGCTGCCCCACCCCCATAGAACACTGATCATCCCATGGCTTTTATTTAGCACCCCCACCAAAGCAGCATTATATGCACACATCCAAGGAGGATATTAAACAGACTATCTGTAATATACAGAGAGGCTGTGAATGTAGAGTGTATCCTGTCCTCCTCATTAATTTGACATTATCAAAGACTGGAGTGATAACCCATGCAATATGGATGGTGGATGTACAGTAAAGGACATTAACTTTTTACAAGTTCCTTTACAGTAAATATGTCAACCATAAAAACTACTTGTCACCATTGTGTATGTTCTGTTTCTAGTAACAAGCCTGCTGCAGGGTATTTCTTGAGGATTAAGGTCTGCTAGGGTTTTTTTAAAAAACGGTGCCTTGGGTCACTGAATCCTCACAGCTGCTTCTTAAGCTCCAGGAAGTACTCTGGAATTCAATTTCTGTTACTTAAGAGAAATAGTAGGGGGGAAACACCACAGAACACATCATTTCAATATCCTCTTAGCAATTGGTCTACAGTGGTTTGTGTAACATGCCCAGTCAGCAACAACCCAAAATGAAATCCTCCAGATATCTCCTGGATACAGGTTGCATGTATGGGTTGCATCCAGGCAGTTTTTTTGTGTTATGTGTGTGCGTAAAAAAAGGAAGGTTCTCTTTGACTACCCCAAAAAGCTATGCTGAGAATCACAGGGCCTGTATGTACAAAAGCCATGTGTAACAGGAGCTGTAGAATGTAGAGAAGATTGAGTAAAAAAGTTGACTGGATCTAACCTTATGTTTTCCCATCCCATTTATTCCAGTCTTGAATTCTCAGTTCATTACCCTGCTTTAAAATTCCCATCACATAACAAGATCTAAGTCTCTCATTCTTTCATAGCATTTATTGGAAGAGCAGCTGTTGGTAGCTTTGGAACAATACTTTATGGAATGGGCAAAAATCATGGGCTTCCAGATCTGTTTTCTAATGCAAGCTCAATGTTAAAACAAGCATGGTATGTACATTTCTCTGGCCTTTTATGCATGGCTCACCTGCCCCCACTGCTTTGGGGCTTTGCTTTCATTATACATGCCTTTTCTGACTGACAGAGGTTGCCTCACTCTCCCCACGCATTTTGCCCGCATTTTCTGGATGCTGGCTGAAACAGCATCCAGAAAACACAGGCAAAACATGCAGAAATGCGCGGGGAGAACGAGGCAACCTCTGACAGTCGGAAAAGGCATGCATAATCAAAGCAAAGCGCCGAAGCAGTCAGGGGGGTGACCTTGCATAAAAGGCCCCTATTCAGGACTGAAGCCTCTGGATGATGTTACAGAGATTAAGGAATCTAGAGACCTCTATGCCTCACACTTGCACTGATATTTTCATCAGTCAGAGAAGTACTGCCACATCAAAAACTTCCACCCACAAATGCACCTCATATACATTCAACTATCAGAATGGGGAAAAAAGATCCTTCGTTTCAACAAATGTGAAACACATGGGCACCTGGATTGAAAATATTTAAACATTTCCAACAAACACTTGAGTACAGTATCTGTCTGCATGTTATCCAGACACAGGCAGAGGTAATTTGGAAAGAGCATCAGCCTCCTGGCCCACCTAGGTAGTAAAAAACTATTTAAACGAATTCTCACTAGACATGTTGATGAATGATGGTGCCTGCTTTGGTCCCAATGAGGCACAACAGCAGAAGACAATAACCCATTCCAAAAGATACAAGATGGAGTCCAAGCAAGGCATGCGAGGACAACCCTCCCCCCCACCGCATCTGGCTTGCAGATGGCAACGTGGGGAAGGAAGATGAAGTAGTCTAAGTCAGTTGGAATCGTTAGCTGAATCTAGCAGGGCTGACGTTTCCTCTCAAATCTGAATGATGTTGCAGCCTTTGAACATGTGTTGACTACCACTCCAGAGGGCGCAACACCATTGCACTTCATCTTGCTACTTCTGAGGTAAATCTGAAGGACTGCTTTCCTTTTCAGGCATCGTATCAGGAGGAGCCCTTTTCTAAGGGGAGAAACTGACAAAATCTTCTTATTCAAGCTGAAGGTCTTGTGGTAGGAGTGAACTTTTCTCCCAGAACTGAAGCACACTGCTAAATATGTTGTTATTGTAATAATGTTGGTCTTGCTTCATAGAAAGGGAAGGGAGGTTCCACCTCATTTCCACTGATGTCTGGCACATTTAGAAGGAGGACAGCGAGCAATGCACTGTTCCCATTTAAATGTATACTTTGGGAATTCGTTACTACTCCTTCTCTGCATGAGATCCAACTACTATGAACTGAACAACTGCCAGCAAAATGCCCCTTAAAAATGCAGGTAATGGAGGGCAAACAATAATTTAGCAAGATGATTTTTAAAAATGTATTTAAGCCTGCTGAAAACATATGTTATTTATGTGAGGTAGAACCTACTTCCTGGAGACCCAAGTCGTCAACCTGATGGAGACATGTGGGTTCCTCAATGAACCATATCATAAGAATGAATTCGTCACAATATGCATTGTGGGTTTATTTAAAGGAGATGCTTGGAAGCATTTAAATAAATATTCAGGCAAGAGGGAAATAAAATCAAAATGCAAAATAAGAAACAAGAAGCTTCCTATATGTGTCTCTGTGTTAAGTGCCATCAAGTCACTTCCTACTTATGGCAACCCTATAGTACCAACCTATGGTATCTGTAAAACTCTCCTCCAACATGACATTTCAAATTAATGAACTTTTTTCCTGGCTGCTTTCTTCATTGTCCAACTTTCACACCCATAAATAGTAATGGGCAATACTATAGTATGAATCATCTTGATATTGGCTAATATTTAAGGATCTTTTCTAGCTGTGGTAATATTCAACTCCTGGATTTCCTGTCTGAACAGGAAAAGTCAGGAAGTGAATCATTACAACAGCATCCAATTACAATATCCAATTACATGTGGATCCAGCCCAAGGTTAACAGTTTGAGAGAGGGATATGGAATCCCTCTTAGAGCAAACTCCTCTCTCCTGCTGTAGCAGTGGTTAAGTGTTTTGTCAGCAATTACGCTAAGCATGAAATCCCTGCATGCTCCTGTGCAGCTGCTTCACTCTTCCCAATAAGGTCTATTGTCAGTGCCCTTTTTGTTGGCGGCAGGTTCTGAGGTGGCTTGGACTTTTTCAGTGCCTGCCTTCATGCTTGTGGCACAGTCTCCCAGAAGACATTATGGGACATTTCTGCCCTCCTGGCTTTCTGGCAAAGCTGCAGAACAGAACTATCCTGGAGAGCTTTTGAGGCAGTCTGAATTTGGACAAAAGGGATTGTATTTTTGGCTTGCATAAAGTGTTTTTAGACCAGAGTGCTAATGTAGGTTTAATTAATTTATATTTAGTTTTAATTGTTTTGATTGTACACAATTTTATTGTATTTTGCATCTTTGTTACCCTCCTTGGATCTGTGTTGGTCAGCAGAAAGGTGGGCATATTTTTTTTAAATAATTAGTTAATGATTAACAGGGTTCCTATTTAGCCAGAAGTTGAAACTACAGTTGAAACTGATAAGCAATCTCTGGTTAAGAGGAAACCCTAAACATGGTTAATGTTGCTGCTGCTCCAATGCTTATCTGTGTTTAAAGCAGGAGAGGAAACAGCCTCACAAGTTAGGAACAATGACAGAATTATGGAATTTACTCCCCGGGGTGATCCATCTATCCCCCTTGATCACTGTCTTTCACCAGTGTGTGAAGACTTTCCGGTTTCGTTGCCTTACTTATCCTCCTCCTTGTTTGCTGGAGCCCTAATTGGACTGAAAGATGGGGATGCAAATGTTTTACATAAATAAAAAACACAAGCTAAACACATTTTTTTGAGGAAGCATAAAATCAGCTTTGGGAGACTGATTTTGAGTGAAGAGCTGTGCGTGGTGGTGGTAACAGGGGAGGATGTGTATAACCTCTCCTTGTCTTCAGCGACTCCATTCCAAATCCACCACAAGTACCTTCCCTCCCATGTGATTCCAGATGTGCATTTGAAAAAGATAATCACAAGTCTTAAACTGCTGTTTTTCAGGGCTTAATTATGCATGTTTGCGTGTGATGGATAGACTAGAGGTTTTTCTTTAATAAGCATATCAGATATGTAATAAATAACAAAGATAGAAACCTAACAGAAACATACTATAAAGTGTATAGCACTGGAAAACACAACGTAGCCTAACTAAATGAAGCTACTTCTCCTTTGTATGATTTAGGCATTTAATGACTTGCTGGTTCAGCGGACTGAATACAAAACTTAACATATGTTCACATTTGCATTCACTCTTTGAAATAAAGCCAAAAATCATTTTGTCCCTTCTTGGCCTGGGTTTAGCAGTTTCGATTATCTTTGTTGGTTCGCTGGGAGACCTCAGGCTGCTTGTTTACCCAAATATGTTAAATCACCATATAACTGCAGCTTGTGATAAAGTGGTAGGTTTTTAGGCGACAGACCACAATTTGCTATGAGACAGAGTGATCAGAATACGTCATTTTAGCATTGCACGAAGTTAGAAAGTCATTGTATACAAATGCAAAAGAAGTGATTTATTCATTCTTTGAAGGGAAACATATGTTCTGTATTCCTAAAATAAATTACAATGGATTAAATACTCATCAGGATTACACTTCCATATCTGGGAGGAGAAACTGTTCCGTTATTTTGTACAATGTCACATTGGCCTACATAATACATTAGGATAGGGTGGGTTGGGGGGTGAAAAATTATTTTCAGTCCACTCTAATACATTTGTTTGTGTAAAAAGAAGAGACTGGTAGAAGAGAATCTGAAAACACTTTCAGCACATGTGATCCATGAAATATGTGGTCTACTGCCTGCACAACGTAAGAAGATCCCTGCTGGATCAGACCATTGGTCCATCTATTCCAGCATCCTATCTCACACAGTGGCCAACCACTTGTTCTGGAGGTCCAACAACAGAACAATAATAGACTGATCCTCACCTCAAGCTCAGGAGGGAATAGGAGCAACTGGCTTCTCATCTCTGCCCCCCTTGGAATGGGGAGTTGAGAAGCAGGCTATTTCTCTTCCTTTTCCTCCAAGCTGGTGGGGGGAGGAAGAAAAGTGATTGGCTTCTTCCCCCCCCCCCTCGCTGCAAGCAGGGAAGTAAAAAACCAACCCTTTTCTCTCCTCCCCAGCTTGGAATCAAGAGGGAGATGTAGGGGATTCTGTAGGACAGAAGCGATGTACTTATCTGCATTGCAAGTGGGAAGAAAAGGCGCTGATTACTTCTAAACTCCCTACTTCAGCCTTGCAGGGACACAGTAGGTGTATTCTTGGGGAGTTGGATCAGAAGTCCACTCCCCACTAGGAAAAATCACTGGGCCCAAGTCTGGCTGGGAAATAGTGAAGCTGGAAAGTTTCAAAGTGTAGCCATTTTGGGGGGGATGGTGGTGATTGCGGATCAGAAACCGACTCCCAGCTGATCCCCCATCAGTTGGAAGTCACTGCTTATTCTCCCTGAAACCTTCCTGTGCCCCAGCACACCAAGGTTATGACATGGGAAGTGCAAGAAGAGAACCAACCGCTTCTGAGTAACGGAGTAGCTGCAAACTTGATTGGCAACTGTTTGAATTATTTGGTGCAAGATGAACATATCCTTGGTCAGCTTGATTATGACTGCCGAACAGGTTCGCTATGTAATTTGTGGCGTGCCTATTGGCCCAAGATGCTGATCATTAATAACGCCTGAAAAGGGGACATTTTCACATGTAATAATCAAAACTTAAGATCTGAATTTTTCATCATACTGTAGCATTCCAGCACAAAATATGACAAGCTGCCCAGGCGATGGAGCTTTGGGGCTTGGGAGTTCTGTTCCCCTTTCATTCAACTGAATTGGGCTTGGATGGGCCTAGGATGGGGATTCCAGTATGATCACAGACTGCAGAACCAAGATTCATATTTAATTTACATAGTGAATATATTACACACACAAAGTCCTTTCCAATATCATTTTAACCATGCATTTCCTTACCTTCAGAAATGTTGAGGCCCATAACCGAGACCGTATTTTAAGAGCAGCACTTTTCCCTCTTTCTAACAGTCCTACCGAACAGGTGATTATTAGGCACTCCACATTTGTACAGTTCTATGTGAGAAACAATACAACTTTTCAATCATCCCTTGATAGCAATATAACAGTACTTAAGTAGGCAGTTTTCAGAATGGAATCTAGACCCCCAACATTATTGGCATTAATATTTAAAGGATAAAAGGTTTTTAATTTATTTTCTAAAAAATAAAATTCCCATTCACAGTGCCATCCTAATCAGTTACAATCTTTTAAGTCTGCTGAAGTCCATAATACTTAGAATTAGACTGCAAGTTACTTAATTGAACAATAACATACCCAAGTACAAAATATAGGTTTCCTTGTTAGAGAATTAAATTTTTTTTGCCCAATTTGCATCTGTTTTAAATATAATATTTAAAATGTTGAACTGTGTTAATATTGACTATTCCTTGTTAGATGAATGGCCCACTAGTTGGTTGATGTTTCATTCATGGGATCCAATTGATAGAAGGTGCATTCCTGATAGGTTGGGAATCCTCCAGTGGGTTTGAATGATTGATCTATTAGAGCCTGGGGAAGATGCTACTGGACTCATGCTCTTTTCTACAGTTTGAAAGTGACAGGCCAAGGCAGAGAAAGACTGCACAAGAGCTCTGAGATGGGGAAGGTGAATCACCTTGTGACTCAGTGTGTCTTCAGGGACCTGACCTGCGGTAGCAGGTTTCCTGCATTCTAGGAATGCCTCCTTGCTTCTGTCTAGATTCTACTTGTATTTTTGCAAATAATGGAAATAACACAGACATGCTAAGTCTCAGTGTTCTCTTATCCAAAGAAAATCAAAACTGGGTGGTATGGCCCCTGTTCCTTCTTCCCACTTGGGGACGTGGGGTGTAACAACACTGGAGAATAAATATGAAACAGTAAGACTTGTTCAAACTCTTCCACCTTAACACAGCACTTGATGCCCTAATGTTAATTTCTGTCAAATGATACTCTCTCTATAATTCAGTCTCAGGAAAATAATTAGACACGTATAATTTTATACCTGTAAATAGCACTTCAATGTTACATTTGTACACAAAATTATACAATGCTTGACAGAATGTTCCCCCATTAGAACTGAATTAAAGATTTCATCCTCTCAGCTTTCATTTACTTCCTCAACATGAACTTGATTACACAGCACATATTGAAAGGATGCATTTTAGAGGATGCGTTTGTTTATCTTTACTTATTTGAACAAGTCTTTAATCTAGCCAGGCTTGTTTACTTTTCTGTCTTGTAGGGGCAAGCATGGCATGTTTTATTTCTAATTCATAATCATGCCAGACCAAAAGTCACATAATCAGAGGCCTATGCAGAAACTCATTTTTATCAGATGTTCGTAACTTGCAGATTAAATGTTTTTAATCAATGAGAATTTAAGAACCACACACTATTTCTGTGCCCTCCAACAGCATGGGGCAGAGATGCTGGTTTAAAGGATGGAAAGGTCAAAAATCCCAGCAGGGCTTGCTAGATGTAGCTCCTTTCAATTCTAGCCATGGGCTGTAATCCATAGACTATGATGCGCACACAAGGCTCCACGAAAGGCAAGATGTTCCTCCATCTGATGCTGAGGAATGTTTCATGCACGCAACAGAACAGAACATATGGAGCATTCCACAAATCAAGAGAACGAGGCAATCCCTCATCAGATCTGAGAACTGAAATCACTGGGGAGGGAGGCTGAAATATGTAAACAGCGGCCTGCAAAACAAAAGACGTGCTTGCCGTTTTCTGTTCCCCTCTCTCAATCATCTTGGCTGTTCCCCCTTGTGTGATTAGGAAAAGACACCAAGCAAACGCTGCCAGACTAAATCCAAGTACAATAAGGTTGGATGAAACTACTGAATAAAGCTCTGCTTCTTGTTTATTTCACTATGTAAAATGCAGATCCCACACAGAGTTACTATTTGGGCTAACTGTCTGCAGTTGCTCAGTCTGAACGGGCAACATGAAAGACTAGTCCTTGAGAAAGATATCAGATGAACAGCAGTCTGGTGTGGGTTGAGAGTTTTTAAGGTTTAATGGTAGCATCTTCAAAGGTGGTCTCTCTGGAATTGAGAATGTTAGCTTGACCTTGTTGATAGGAACCAAGGCTGTGACCACACGGCAACGATTCTCCATGTTCCTTCCATTGCCACTGAGAATGCAATGCCAACAGGGGGTCCATATAGTAGTTTGTCTCGTACTTTTCTTGTTCCAGACCCCTGTGACTGTCATTTCCCTGTGCCAGCAAGGGACCTTTTATTTTTTTTTAAATCAGTAGAGTGGATCCTACTCCTCTTCTGAGAGCTAGTATGGTGTAGTGGTTAAGAGTGGTGGACTCTAATCTGGAGAACTGGGTTCAATTCCCTATTCCTCTACATGAAGGCTGCTGGGTGATCTTGGGCCAGTCACAGTTCTCTCAGAACTCTCTCAGCCCCACCAACCTCATAAGGTGCCTGTTGTAGGGAGAGGAAGGGATTGGGATGTTAAGTCACTTTGAGACTTCTTGAGGTAGAGAGAATCGTCTTCTATCACTCAACTGAGCACAGTCTGAAGGCTTTCTAGCCTAAAGATCCTTACTCCAGCTTAAGTGGCTCTTCCTCCAACAGAAGAGCCAATTAAGTAGGAGAAAGGTCGGAGAATGGCTTATTGGAGGATGACTGGATCTACCCCACTAACTGACATATCTTAATGTATGTCAATCACTATTATTAAAGCCCTGCAGTGGTATGGGTGGGATGAACGGTGGCTGTGGGGTTGGGGCAAGGAAAATGGGGCTGGTGTGGGTGAGAAAACATGTATTGTCTTGTCCATACAGCACACAAAGGCTGTAATTGGTTGCAATTTTCCCTGGAAGACCGTACCAATTCAGATTTCAGAAAGATCACAGTAAAGTGGAAGAAGCCATAGACAGGGAACACCTGGATTCTCAAAAAAAAGACCCCCCATTTAGAGTCAACAGACACCCTGTGAGGTCGGTGGGGCTGAGAGAGCTCTAAGAGAGCTGTGACTAGCCCAAGGTCACCAAGCAGGCTTCATGTGTAGGAGAGGGGAAACCAACCCAGTTCACCAGATTAGCGTCCGCCGCTCATATGGAGGAGTGGGGAATCAAATCTGGTTAGAGTCCACCACTCCAAACCACTGCTCTTAACCACTACACCACGCTGGCTCTCAATAATAGTCCTGCATGACTGGCACTTGTGTTTGGCAGTAATAAGAGCAGACGTGAAGCACACACCCCACAACGTTCTTAAGGCTGCGATCCTATGCCCACACACCTCACTGAAAAGAGGTTCTGTCGTTCAATCTGCATCATCTCAAGTAAACATGCAAAGAGCAGCACTGTAAGCTTTCAATGGCACTACCATATTCAGGAATCTCACCAGAATTTTTGCAGAGTTTGTTTGATGCTCTGAGGCTTTGACTTCCCTCCGCCCAACATAGTGAGGAATCGAGGAGTTGCGCAAAAAAGCAGCTAGTTCCGGCGTGTCCTGCGGGACCGCAAACTGCAAAGAGAGAGAGAAAATTAAGCTGCAAACAGACCCCTCAATTGCTCTAGCAGATACATTGAGATCATGGGCATTATAGTAGTAGCCTGTCCTTTTTTTCATTCTGTGGCTCTGTCCTGAGAATAGCTGTCTAGCAGTGATCGGCAAGCAAGAGCGTTAGGTACCGTCCAGCAGGATGTTGTGAAAGAAACAAAACAAAAATGACTAGATGGCATTTTCCCCTGTCTTCTGAATGACTTTTGCAACTGTATTTTGTATCAGTTAAGCTCTTGGAACTAGATTCTGTTCATCATTGTACAAGCAGACACTTAGCATGAGTCCAGAAATCTTGTGGTTAGTAGTCAATAGTTTTATTGGCACCGGTAAATACTTTTGGTATGATCAGTATTTGTGGCTTTCTGGAAAACTAATTCTTCCAACTATGGTTTGCTGCATTTGGAAAAACCACTCTGGGTGAATAGTTATAAATAAAACGTTTGTTGGAGAAATCTTAGGACCCGTGTCTGGTTTTGTTGATATTGTTTTATACTAATCACAAAAGAAGGAACTTAGATTCATATATTTTTTTATTTTATATAACTCCAGCAAGCATGTTAATAAAGTAAAAAAAAAAAAAGAAGCTCTTTTCTAATATCAAATCTCACAAGCGGAATCAATCTGCATACTTTAACAGGACTGAACAGATTAAAGCAACAAATTAAACAGGTTAAACTTTGGACTTGACAAGTAACACTGGTATTACTCCAGAACCAAACTGAAAAAGAACACCAAAGTTTAGAAACATTGCACAGGGGATATGAAAGACAGACAGAAAGAACATGGCAAATGATACATGGTGCTCTAGAACTGTGAATGGAACTCCAGATGTATTATTCAGTCTGCAACAGCAGCCATGGTGGTGGGTGAATACAGATTGGGCTTTGCCACTGGGAAAGGAATGCCATAACTTCCATCTATGCAGTTTTGAAAATGTTCCTCAGGGCTGCTTTAAGCCCCAGTTGGGAAAAAGACAAGTACAACATGGGTACAGGGGAGGGAAAATGTCAGCTCCTCTTTCTATATATCAGCACCTCTGTTGCCTGCTTTTTAAGTTCGTATAACAATTCTGGAGTCCCAGTTACGGAACTCCAGAATCATGCATACTTTGGCCCTTAGCTTTTGTAAAAAAAAAAAAAAAAATATTTTGTTTAAATTAATCAATTAAAATGCTAAAAGTTACAATTAGAATGAGCATGTAAGAACAGATTGAACGACAGAACAAGTTGCCCGGGAGAGTTGAGCAGTCTTTTTTTTCTGGGAGGGATAAAAGATAGACTTGGTGAGCATCAATCAGTGAACTAGTTCCAATGTAATCAATTTCCTACTCAGCGATTATGGCTGATTGCAACGTACAGCCTTTGTTTTCGCTCCAGGGAGGAATACACATGGAAAATCTCATTAGAATACCATATTCATGCCAGCTCTTGGACATGGATCCTTCCTGAAAATTCCATGTGGGTTGTTCATGCCAAGCATTTTACACATGCATTCTTTCACAGGTATTCTTACACAGAAGAAAAACATTTCATCCCAGTTGGGCCCAGAAGGTTTAGATAACCCTTCTTTTCAACAGGGCTGGACAGAAGGGCCCAACATTGTTTGTTCATTTGACTATTTACTCCCACCTTTATATTTAAAAACAAATATTCTAGGCAGCCTAAGAGTATCAAAAGGAAGAAGGAGGAGTAGGAGTAGGAGTAGGAGTAGGAGTTTGTTTTTATACCGTTTTTCTCTACATTCTCAAAGGGGCTTACAATCACCTTCCCTTCCCCTCCTCTCAACAGACACCTTGCGAGGTAGGTGGGGCTGAGAGAGTTCAGAGAGGTCACCGAGCAGGCTTCATGTGGAGAAGCAGGGAATCGAGCTTGATTCTCCAGATTAGAGTCTGCCACTCTTAACCACTACACCACGGTGGCTTTCAATAGTAACAAACACTGGGGACTGGCTTCTCTTTAAAAAATCTTCCCAGAATAAAGACTTTTTTAGTTGATGCAGGAAGGCTTCCAAAGTAGAAATTATCTGCAGTGCAGGGGTGGTGTAAGATCCAAGGGGCAGGGGCAACTGCCAATGATACCCTTATGCCAAGAATTCCACCATTCAGACTTCTCCAGTGAGGGTTCCTATAGTAAGGCTTCCTTGACCAACCCCATAGCATGAGCTGGTACATGTGGGTGGAGGTACTTTGGACCCAAGCCAACAGCATCCTCAGGTAGGGTGTGTGCTCCCTTCAGGTGTCATTTGGTAGAACCAGCAGAGCTCTTTGCTCTATTGGAGGAAAGGAAGATGAGAGATTCTTCTCAGAGAACCTCCAGAAAAACTAGGGACTGTGCATATGGAAAAAACTGCAACTGATCTTATAAAAAAGCCGTTCCTGCTATGCTGTTGAAATGTTGACCCTGTTCAGTCACACAAGCCGCTGCATTAGTGGTCATTGAGAACACAACCTGGTGAAAGCTGCCCCACGCTGCAGTCAGTGCATGTGAAGCAGTTTTCCATGCAGTTTCAGCATTTCACTATGTGCAACCGCAAACAGGAAAAAATAGGGGGTTCAGCTAGCATTGAGTAATCAGTGGAACGAGATCATAAGCAACTGGCCATGAACAACTTACTTTGTGGAGGAAGCTTTAAATGTTTTGGCCTTTAGATTGAGATTGTCTGAAACTACTGGAAGTAACACCATCAAGGGATATAGCGTTCAACATTTTGAGACATACCTTTTCAATAATGGTCCTACCTTTATTTCTAAACTGTTGATAGAAGAGCTTGTCTGACATTGCAATGGTCCATGTGTCTGAATATGCAGGATATAAAGGAGGAATTCCTCTCTGCTCAGGACTGGCCATTCCACATACAAGAGAGTATCATTGATGGCGCTGGGCCCAGCATTGTGCAACTAGAGTTAATAAGCAGAATTTAAGTAGAAACATGCAGGTGAATACCTGAAATGAAAATAATATGCAAAATCCAGTCCCTATACCCAATGTTTCTTTGCTTTCATTGCTAGGTAACAATGCTGCAATGATAGAAGGTACAACTGGCACAATCCCCTTAGCTCGGGCTTCTGGCAGATTTCTCCTTTGGCTTCCTTCTTCGTGTTCCCTTTTCCTTTTCTTCAACAGTGCACAGACTTGCTTGTCACTCTGCCTATATGTACATTCAAACCAGTTCTATTTTCTTCTTGGCTTCTTCAATTCCATCTTTCCACCACCCATTGCTTTTTCTCAGGTCTCTGCTTTTCAGCCTTGACCATTCTGGGTTCTCTATCCTTTGCTTCTGTATCTTCTAGGGCCTCTTCCTCACTCTTCTCTCAGAAAAGTCAGTTTCCAAAACTGCTTTGCTTCACAAATGATAGAACACTCGGAGCCTTCATACTAGCTCAGTCAACCAGCACCAGATAATTCCCCACCATAAGTGCAGTACAATGTAAAATGTGACATATTTTGAGAATACAAATTACTTCTCAGACAGATGACAACCAAAATAATAAAACAAAACCATTAGAAACAAGCCAATGTCATTAAAATAAGCTAGGGCATAAGCATAAAATACACATTGATCATCCTAAAACGATGTAGATAAAATGATCCTCGGGCAACAAGTGGACCATAAAACATTAGTTAAAAGCTTGGGTAAAAAGAAATGGTGCCTAAAGGAAAGTAAGGTAGGTGCCAAGTGAGCCTCATGGGGGAAGACTTTCCAAAGGCAAGGGGCCACCACTTAAATCCAGCTCTTTGGGGGTTATTTTACACAGATAAGGAACAGCTCTGCAAGAAGAAATTACTATCTCTCTCTTTTGTTCTGACTTATGAGGAACAGAGTCATAAAAGAACAAAGTGAGTGACTCAGGTTATTTGGCTGGCTTGTAGAAGAGGTATGTTCTTCCATATTTTGGTTGCTAAAAACATCTGGCAATTTAACAGCCCAGCCCACAACAAAGACATAGGATTCCACCCAAAGTTCAGTTTCCATTAATGGAAGGATCTTCCATCAAAGGAATGGAACTTTTCTGCCTCTGCTCTCCCTCCTCAGTCTTCTGTTAATGAAAAAAATAGTTTGGATCCAACCCATGGTATGGTCTTATGGTGTTAAGGACTAGCATGGTATACTGGTTAGTGCTGAATCTCCACTCTGCCATGGAAATTTGCTGGGCCACCTTGGGCCAGTCACTCTCTTTCAGTCTAACCTACCTCCAGGGAGTGTTGTTGTGAGGATAAAATGGACAAGAGGACAATGATGATCCAAGTCCTTTGTGTCCCCATTAGCGACAAAAGTGGTGTATCAATAACGAAACAAAACAAATAGTTTAATGTTGATTGGAACACTAATCTGAATATCAGTCTTGGAATGCCAGTGTTCCAGGTGTTTTGGTTTTGTGGTGTTCTTTGAGCACTGGGATCACACACAAGGGACAGTTTGGTAGCCCAACACCACATTCATTGATGATACATCAGAAGCTAAACCAACCCCTTGAGCTTATGCGTCAACAGAAGCCAACCATGTTGCAGCTGACAAGGAGCAAATGTATGACTATGACGTACATTCAACCAGTATCCCCAGCCCGACTGTAAACTGTCAATTGTCTTCTCCCTTGCCTTTGGCAAGGTCTATTCTCCTAATGTTATGAACCTCAAAGCAGTTTTCTTCCAAAACTGTCCCTCTAAGCTGTGATCTTTAAACTAAAAACGAGAGCTGATGTAACACAGTGGTTGAGAGAATGAGACAGAAATCCAGAAGTCCCTGGTTCAAAAACTGCTGCTGCCATGAACTAATTATCTCACTTAGCTTTATCCTATCATTGTATATGGGTTATTTTAAATAATATAATAAGATAATATATCTGAACTGCTTTGAACTGTGAAAAGTATTATTATTGGTTAAATAATGTGTTGAGTTAATGAGAATCAGAATATTAAACTTGATGTCAAATTATTAGAGACATAAATGGACATTTCTTATTATGTATCTCAGCTCTTACCTTGCAAAATTTAAAACAAGTTTTTTTGAGATTTTGTCAACCATATGTTCAGCTGAGATTTCTAATGTTATTCCACCTACATGCTTATAAAGAGTGTGAGACATATCCTGTTCTCTTTCAAACATTGACTGTCCATCTAACTCCAAAGAGATTTGTTTTTCTCATTTCTGAATTGTCTCTTCTCATTTAAATATTGGCATCTTCAGGATAAAATGATGATTGCATAGGCTTGAAGATATCAGAGGCCACACATGCTTCAGGGTGTGTGTCTTGACCAACGGATGGAGAAGAGTGTCACAATGCTTAGGACTGCGGTGTTAATGACTTTTTATTTATTTTAAAAACATTGAACTTTGATTTAACTCATCCAGCTTGCTTAAGGAACACAGAATCTGTACATGCTTTATTTCTGGCACAATAATTATATTAGTTTTCTTGTATAGTATAGTCAGTGTTCAAAGCGCTTTACACGTACTATCACAGTAACCCTTACAAAAGCCCTAGATATACTTGGCATGCATCCCACCATTCTGCTCAGCAAAGCCTGAAGCCTTCCTCTAGCCTACAGAGCCTTCCCCTGGCAGAACAGTTTCTTCAAGTGCCTCTCCAGCCAGAGGCAGGCTTCTTAAGTGGGAGAAAGGCTTTAAACTTTAAAATATCGTCGAAGGCTTTCATGGTCAGAGTTCATCAATTCTTGTAGGTTATCCGGGCTGTGTGACCGTGGTCTTGGTATTTTCTTTCCTGACGTTTCGCCAGCAGCTGTGGCAGGCATCTTCAGAGGAGTAACACTGAAGGACACAGTGTTACTCCTCTGAAGATGCCTGCCACAGCTGCTGGCGAAACGTCAGGAAAGAAAATACCAAGACCACGGTCACACAACCCGGATAACCTACAAGAACTGATGCTTTAAACTTTGCTGAGAGGAATGGTAGGATACAAGCCATTGTCCCGATACTGCAGAAGGGGGAACTGACTCTGAGAGAATGGCTTGCCTAAAGGGAGTTTAGTTTACGGCTGAGATAATTCATTCTCTTAGCCACTATGTTATGCCAGGACTACAGTAGTGAACCAAATTTTAAGAGTAATAGTTTCTCATAGTGTTCAGCCTTCCTCGTGCTTCTGAGAGAATCAACTTTTTAAAAAATCCTAGGAAACCCTCTTTGCCTAGTGCGGCAAGGGGAAAAAAAGTATTACGTTGTATGTAGGCACACAATCCCAATACTTAAAGCAGCATTTTATGGTGAAAACAGATGTAATGTTAAAATAGAAGTCACAGCAGGTCCTTTGCTATCTGGTACGGGACTGGCTTTGCAATTTAAACAACAGACGTACATACCAGTGAATTGGCCAAGGAGGTCATGGACTCAATAAAGATGTAGTAACACTTCTGATTCCTAACTGAACAGGACCATGTGTCAAGCTTCCTAAATCTTCATAATACCCTTGCCTTGCTCATGGAAGTGTTCAGTTGGGAAACAGTAGCATCACACACAAAACTGATCTGGGGATTTGGAGAAGAGGAGTCATGACTGGCTACAGTGAAATCACTGTCTTTCACATCAGACTTCTGTTGCTAGTTTTTCAGAGCTTGACCTTGGAGATGGGAGAAATACAAGTGAATGGATACAATGGGAGTGCAACGAGGGGTGTGGCAGTGGAAGGCACCCCGATCTGGAGCTGCTTTTCAGATTTCAGGGGCTGGGGACAAAGGCTTTAGAAGAGTGAGTGCAAAGTTCAAAGTTTCAAAGATGAAATGGATTTTTCCACATTTGTTGTGGTTACTTTGTAACACCACATGTTTGTATAATGTGGTTCCACATTTGGGTCGGACAGTTCCAGCCTTCCCAATGCAATCTGACAATCTCCCGTGCTGAAGTCTGAATTATGTATTTATTTTAGTTATTTACAAGATTTGCATGCCACTGTCTTTCCAATCAGCTTTGAACGAAACTGTTAGAGCCTTTTCTCTCTCTCTCTTTTTCTCTGACAAAAACACACAGAGCACTTTCCTCACCACAGTTGTGTTTCACAAGGCAATGTTACTGCCTTGGAAAAGAGTTCAGATACCAGAGTTCACCATGCTTCTGTGAAACTGTAATCTATAAATACCTTGGGATGTCATTGCTTTCTTTGCAATTTTTTTACCTCATATATATGCTCCACTAAAGGTCCAATGTCATCTTCTTTGGTTGGTTCTTCCTTTGGTTCCCAGTTATGAATTGGCAAAACAATTTGTGGTGGATGAGAAACTCTGAAACAGTTCAAGAATGAAGCCACATTAGGTGGGTGATCAGTTACACAAATGCAAAAAATCATTATATTGTGCTCAGCAAATGAAAAAAAAATCTTTGGGTATCAACTGGAAATGGATTGCAAGAGTCAGAAGACCTTCCATGAGCAGGTTCTAAATAGGGGCTCATGTAGCTCTTCAAAAGGAGGTGGGGGAAAAGTAAGTGCGGAAATTGAATGGGTGTAATTTAGAAGCCAATTATGATCGGGTCTGGTCAATTTTACCATTTTCTGTTGATTTGTGTGAGAAGTATCCACAAATAGCAGTTGGATTAATATAGCCAATAAGCTCCTCTGCCAATTATCAAGGTACAAATAATGAATTGGAGCTAATGCCAGAACAGCAATAAGGGGTGGCGGTGTTTTGACTCCATTGCTGCACAGCATAATTGTCTCTACACAGCCCTAGAGTAATGAAAGCCAAAGATTACTGCAATTCTTTAAAGGCTCATTTCAATTAGTTATGACCAGCGCGTCTAGAAACTGTGGCCACCAAGAGCTACTTTTCTGTAGTGATTGACAGTAACCAGAGTTAAGTAGGATCCAAGTACTACAGCAGTTAACAATGATAGCATATTTACTGTAAAAATAGTTCTGTGCTGATTGCAAAACCGCCACCATCGCAAAGGGTTTTTCAGTTTCTGCATGTTCTACTCCTTGGCTTTGGGCTAACAGCAAATTCAACAAAACAATGTTTAAATGCAACTGCATGCTAATTTTAAGCACAACCTCCAAAATTTATTTCTATAACTGTGCCTGAACAGCAATTTTAACAATTTTTGGTATGCATACAAAGATATTGTAACCAGGGAGGTTGTATTGCAAACATGAAATATCATTGGTTCTTGTAGGTTATCCGGGCTGTGTAACTGTGGTCCTTCAGTGTTACTCCTCTGAAGCTGCCTGCCACAGCTGCTGGCGAAACATCAGGAAAGAAAATACCAAGACCACGGTTACACAGCCCGGATAACCTACAAGAACCAATGAACTCCGACCGTGAAAGCCTTCGACAATATTATGAAATATCATTGTTTGGATGTGAATTTTGTGTGTGTGCCGTTAAGGCCCAGCTGATTTATGGCAACCCCGTAGGGTTTTCAAGACAACAGAGGTGGTTTGGCATTGCCTGCCTCCACGTCATGACCCTGGTGTTCCTTGGAGGCTGTCCATCCAAATACTAACTAGATCTGACCCTGCTTAGCTTCTGAGATCTGACAAGATCAGGCTAGCCTGGGGCTATCTAGGTCAGGGCTTGGATGCGAATACCTATGTGTTCAAACAGTCGTGGCAAGAAATTGCTAACTTTAATCAGAACCAGGAAAGCAATGTACAGGTTGTGAAGACCCATATGTATATAAATTAGAGATGTTAAAAAAGTTATATTATATTATATTATATTACTTTAGACACAGATGATTAGCAATATATTGATTCTTCAGAGTTTACACAGGGCCGCTTCACTTGCAATAGGTACACTGGGATGTCCCATAAAACATATGCAAAGCTCAAATAACAGGTTTGGATCCATAAATGTCAGTGCACACGCATCAAAAAGCCTCTCTGATATAACTAGTTCTGTTATTTACACTTTATCTGCTTATTGTGGGGAAAAACAGGCATTTCCTTGGCAAATACAATGGGTGTGTAAAGCACAAGGCAGCTTTGCGTATTCAGTTGGTGGGTTTAGTCTGGATCCAGCTTACTTCCACCCCAATGCTTCCTCCACCATCCCCTTTCCCATCTGTTGGGCTACAATACGACTGCTAGCTTCAGCTTGGCCTAATCTGTATCTGTGCTCCAAGGAACAGAGGAGAAAACAGTACAGCTGGATCCATACCTATTCGTTCATGTTGCCTTGCATTCTCAAAAAATATTGAAATAGATGGCCAGGGCCTAGTTAAGGTGAAAGCTTAAGAGAGGATTTTTGTGCTGCAGCTTCATTAGAGGGCCCTGCTGGTCTTTAGGAAAGAGGCATCCATACAGGAACCTAGTTGCAAGATGCCGCACACATTTCTGGTATTCTATCGAGAAGGGGCACTGCTCAGTTAGCAACAAAGTAAAGTTTTATATTCTTGCCAATTGTAAATACCAATGCAAATGACCAGATAACAAAGATAAAATATATCCACGCGCATTCACTTATGAAGAGCAATGAGGTCCAACAGTAAATATTTTAAGGGAATATTTTGCAACCATCAATGGAAAGATACAACGGCATGTTGGATGAGGTGTTTGTCTGATGAAATCTGTAGTACTTCACAAACAGCTTCTCCTTCAAATGAGAGTATCCATTTTAATTTTCCTTTGGAGATTAGGAAACTGATTGATTTCATATGATATTAGCAAAGCCTAGACAGGATACACTTTTAGGAGCTGCAAAATTTCTGCTAGCTATGTCTATAGAGTAGGTTTTTAAATCTGGTACTGTTCATTGTATTACACGAGCTGCCTTTTACTTAGCAACAGATGTTTAAATTTAGACACTTGGTTAAAGATGAATGCATAGGAATATACAACCTCTAGGTTTTGTAAAATATACTTAAGATTGCAGATACCTTATTAATAAATTGAAAAGCTTGGCCACAATCCAGACACCCATACAATTAGTTCCATGTGCCTTGCACACCTTTGGGACATATTACCTTGAAGAGTGCTCCTCAAGCTGCAATGGAAACCAGGCTGGAAACTTGGAGAAGTTTCAAAAGCAATTTGAGATACAGTGTGGGAACGCTGTTCCCTGGTAATCCCTCTGAGCCCATGGACAACCTAAAGGAGCTCTCTGGACTAAGATCATTATACGAACTCGAAAGATAATGTGAGACTACTGTTGACTATACTGGGCTTTGAATTAGGTTGACATTTACTCTATTCTCTGTTTACTTTTTAATTACTTTGGGTTTTTTTCCATTTTAGGAATACTGGGCTGCCTGATATGCTACACCAGAAACACCACTATTAATCAATGAGATATAGACACCTCATCTATCAGTTCCATTTTTTTTTTAAATCTCAGCCTTTCTCAGGGAAGCATACATGGTTTTTGCCTCCAGGTCTCACAGACCTGTTAGATAGATTAGGTTGAAAAAGGCAACTGGGTCAAGTCACTGAGTAATGATCTTCCTGGCTGAGTTGGATTATGAACCCAGCTCTTGCTAGTCCAATGTTTAACACCTACACAACACCACCTCTAATTGTGCAACCTGTCATACTGCACAGGATTTGATAGAAAACAAAGGGACCCCTACACAACCATTTAATCCTTTGCATGAACATTTCATGATATGCTTCTGTCTGAGGACATTCTTGTGAAAAACGTTAACATGCGTTTGTCTCCCCACTATCACATGCATTGCAAATATCAAACAATGAGATTTCCAAATGCATGGAACCAGAGGTTAGCACATCTAGTGTCCCTTTAACAAGACTGTGATCAATATGCAACTTACTGTGAAGAGAGAAAGTAACAGTTGATGAACAAAAATAACTTTCAAGCCCATTTTTAAAAGGATCACTTATTCTAAAGAGTTCTGAACCTTTCACTATTGTGACAAAGTACTCACATTTTCCATTGCTAGATCCAAATGGACCTGGAAAACAACCTCTAGTCTAAGTAAAAGCAGAAGATGACTAGGATGGTTTATGTGACCATATTTGCACATGTCAGGAAAGTGTCGTCTAATCATACATAAGGTATGCCCACTCTGTAAATTTAAAGGTGGTGACCAGATGTTGAGTGTGCAGCCAAGTTAGCACTGCCAACATCCATGGAAACCCTGAACCATATGCAGTCAGACTTTTAGGGTGAGTAACAAGGATGAGCGTTTGGAAATATCTGAGCAGAAAATTTACCCCAAAACATCTTATTGGTATTTTCCAGGTATATTTGGTTCCCCAAATATATCCTGGATATTTTGGGATAACAAAAAAATGGGTCCCGAAAAATCCCAGAAATATTCGGGATTAACTGGAAGCTTTCGGACCCAGGATTTTATGGCTCCCTGGATGGTTTTTACGTTCCCCTCCTTTTTCTTCCCCTGTATTTCTGTGTCTCCTGAAGCTTGGTATTGGCTTGCCAGGCTGCTTTAGATAAGGTTATATCACTTTCAAGGGGCTATGTTTCTTTTTTAAAAAGTTTGTTTTTATAGGAGTTGGTTAGTGTTGGGTACGCAGGGGGGCGGGTTGGTGGATTCTTGCATTTTACTTTTGATTCTCACATTTTACATAGGTTGAGATTCATGCATTTTACATAGTGTTTGATTCTCAGATATTACATAGTTTCAATTTTTCAGGTGTTACATTGGTTGGGCTTAGCATAGCAATAGCTTCAATAGTTTTCCTATGGGAGAGATTCTCAGGTTTTATATTTTTCACTTTTTCCCCTCCTTAGAAAACAATGGAGGATGGCTGGGTGCACTTTTTTCAGGGGCCCATAGAATTTAGCACTTTAGTTCAAATCACTTGAAATTAGGACAGGCACCAGAAGCTCCCCTGCAGTTTTAGTGCCAGTATCTTTAAAGACACCTCCCAGCCCCCTGGAAAGATTCCTCATAGGGAATAATGGAGCTGAAAATATTGGAAACTTGAAAAAAAACCTGGATCCAAATACCACTATTTGGAACCCAGGAAACCGGGAAGACAATTTTTTTTGCTCCAATATATCTGGATCCAAAGAAATATTGATTTTATTTTTGCTGCACACTAGTGAGCATGAACGCTTTCAGGATTTGGCCTGCCAAACCAGGTGAAGGGCAATGGTGGGGAGAGAGTGTGTCTGATTAAAGGCTGATGAAATTTGCAAGGTCTAAGGCAAGTACAGTAGATAAGGTCCATGGCTGTTATATCAAGAAAAGACATTTCTTCCCAGGTGTATGAAAAGCTAGTATCAGAAACTTAGCTTCTTATGCTTCAAAGTTTTGTGAAGAATTTTTTGCAGTGCCAAGAGAAATCAGTGGAGTATCTGAACTGAAAAGCCCCTTTGTGGCCTAATCAACTTCGAGCCTAGATTACTGTAAACCAAATTAAACAAACCTCTATGTTAGTTTCAAATGTGGGCTGAATATAATGTACTTACCCTCTGATCTGTACTCGAGCCACTGCACTTATGTCAATCTGAAGGTCAATCAAGTTACTGTTGGAATTAACTTTGTTGGAACTAAAATAGATTTGTATGAAGATTAGTTAGGATTCAAATACATAAACCTGAAACTAGTTCAACTACAGCCTGCCATGCTCAAGGGGTATAGTATTTATGAAGTTATTAGCTGTAGTGGCTAAATGGAACATCCATGTTTGGAGGCAGTATACTTGGAATACAGAATAACAGTTGTTCAGGGGGCAAGAAGAGTGGGAGGCTTATGCTTCCATGTCCCACTTCTGGACCTTCCAGAACATCTGGCCATTGTGGTAAACAGGATACCTGACTAGATGGTCTGATCCAAGAGGGCTCTTCATGATAAGTTAAAATGTCATTATTAAACATGAAAGATGAGAGAGTCCTGTTTCCAGTGCTTAGCAATTTTATGTGTGTGTGTTTGTGTATATATATATATACACACACACACACACAAAATAGCTAAGCACTGGAAACAGGACTCTCTCATCTTTCATGCTCACCTTCACCAACACCAACACACAGACACACATGTATATGTGTGTATACACACACACACACACATACATATACATACACAGAGTCTGGCTGATTTCACAAGTTCAAAATGCTAACAAGAGGGATGTTATCAGCACAATGCTTAATCAAATACAAAACACATAAATATATTTAAAGTAATTTTCTGTAAAATATGACAAAATGCTGTTTGAACTATAGTACTTACACAGCCCCATCACTGTTGATAAATCAATACCAACATATATTACTACGATAATCAGCAAATTACATACTCCAGTAATGCAACCAAACTATGATATCGAAAGACCAAAAATTATGAGGTGGTTATGACTCATATCCAAAATGATAAAAGATATTCTTTAGAAGGTTTTATTTAGCTCCATTGTGCAGGTCTACTCTTATCCAGCAATCTCTGCCTGTATAATAACTGCATCCCATACCAAGGTTTTTATATAGGGATGATGAATGTTAGCTTCTGCTTCGTTGGCTTTGCTTTGAAGATTCTCTAACATTTTGAAAGGAAAGGCTATGATGCAGATCTCTCAGGGAGAGCAAATCCTTGTGTTAGGGCTTTTCCTGTTCCTTGAGGCTGATGTATATCAGCCTGCAAAAGTCCATGTTTATCTCTCAGCTGTTGACAGACAGGAATTTCCTACAAACATTATAGTCTGTATTCAGTGATGCTTCTTCCCTCCCTGATACTTCCATTGGCAAAGCAGAAACTGGAGATATCCTAGTATCCAACAGACTATAGTTTGGTGTAACGTGGAGGTTTGTTCCAAGCCAGAGCTGGGCTTTTTGGGAGCATTCACATGATGTCATCTCCTATTGTCCACTTCCTGCATTTCTCCATGCTTCAGTGTCATCTTTCCCAAACCTGGGTTGGTACAATCCTTTTTTAATTATATTAGTCAAAGCATATTTGTATGCCATGAGGATGGAAATGTGCATATTTTTGCTCACGTTGACACCATTTTCCTTCCACAATAGCAATTGGCACACCATCAAAGTGTTATAATGATCTACAGTTCTCTGAGTTCCCAGCTTTCATTTTTTTTAAAAAGTAAGTCTCCATCCCCTTTGTTGTAGATACTCTTATTGGACTTATGCTCATTAAAAAAGCTTCAAAACTCACCAATTATGATCAGATTTCAAGTGTACTCCTTGGCAAAACCCCAAACAGCGTGTAACAGAAAGCGACTTTATCAGAATACGCATATTTATTTTGCATAACTTGCTGTTTCTTAGGTTCAGATGTTCAGGTTATCATGCTCTTAGGGGGAAAAAAGGTCTTACCTTCTCATTTGTAGTTCAAAGTTGATGCTTAATTCAGCATTTTCAAAACGGTGAACAGTAAATTTGATACCTGTAGAGAACTAAAAATGAGAGTTTGGTTATTAGTGGATGTTTAATAGTAGAGGGTGTCATACATGTGGCCTAAGGGTAAGGGCCTTAGCTGGCCTGAAGCAGCCCTTGAGTGCTGTTCTATAGCAGCCATTTTGAAATGTAAGAGGAACACATGCACAGTGTTGCAAATAACTATTTACAATGAAAAGGCACACCTTTGCTCTATAGCTCTTTTAAGCATACAGGGACAGTTGGTCTTTTGCTCCATGCTTAGTGAGAAAGAAGAAATGACAAACAACTTCTTTAAGATTAGAAGACACGAACACGCAGCTCTGTACAATCTGGGATGGAGACTCAACAGAAGGAGGGGAGAATGGTGTTGTAAGCCAGTTTGGGTCCCAACTGGGGAGGGAGCAGGGTGTAACTATCTAAAATAATTAAAATAAAGTTAACTACCTGGAGGCAATTTTTGTGTGTCATGGGCAAACAGGTGAATTACTCATTACAAACATGAACATGTGCAGTGGATTTTAAAGGCCAGGAACAGGAGTAGTTAGTGGTGTTGAGTTCAGAATTAGGAGCCCAGTCTCTTGGGAGGGCAGCAGAGGCTCTGGCAATAGTCAAGGTATGGGGTCCTTACCAAATGCCTTCAGAATCAACTTCAGGAATCCAGAACTGAATTAACATGTGCATGCTTGGCTCCTTCACGTTTGGGGACTGGGGCCAACCATTTACTATCCTTTTACCTAATTCTGAACATGGCCCTAAGGTGCGGATTTTAAAAAGCTACACAATGGGCCCATGTACAAATAAGGGAGGTTTTCTACAGAAAAATCTGAAAAGTTAAAAAAAAGTGAGGGGATTTTTTAAAAATGCAAACTTAAAAGATGCCTTCCACATAGGGACAAGATTTGGTGGCTTACCCATTGTTGGTGCAGCTGCGGATAAAAGGCAGCAGCAACAGGGCTTCCATATGGTAGGTTCCCCTGCAGTTTTCTTGCCCCAATCTACCAGAAGTGACCCTCCTTCTTTGCTGAGCCACAAGGGCTTTTGCAATTTTTTTTAAAGAAATGGTGATAGAATATCATATCGATATACAGTTGTAACAATAGGTATAGCATGTTCTCTGAATTCTTTGCTTTTATATTTTTTAAAAAGTACATTTCTAGCTCCTACCATTGTAAAGATATGCCTTTCCCATATCTCTGCAAGGGAACAGGCGACAGACTTAACTTTTTTAATAATGAAAGCTGGGAATTCAGAGAACATGCTATATCTACTATTACAACAGTGAATCAATATAATGATATTCTAGTGCTGATTTTTTTAAAAAAACACACATTAGTTGAGGGAGGAAATGGTTGCCACAGGGTCAGGGAAAATAGCTGTCAGGATTCACCCCCCCCACACAGTAGGCTTTATTGCAATCTTTCCCATAACTTCAGAGCAAAGCCGGTTTGAGAAAAATTGAAGAAAAGCTAGAGAAAGTCCTGGAGGTTCACAAATGTACCACCATGCTGTGGGGAAGAGGGGGGAAAAACCCGCTTCTCAAAAGCACTGAACTCAGGGCATATACCCTGTGTGAAAGACCCCAAAGAAAAATGAGATCATCTATGTTGTAAGGTGTTGCTGTACTCAAACAACCCCATTATACAAAGCTGGTAAACAATGCAGTAGCTGGGAAGGAGGTGAGGGGGACAGAGGGAGCAGTAGTGGCAGGGAGGCAGTAGTGGCAGGAGGAAGAAGGAGAATAAAGAAGAGGAACACACACACATGAAGCAGCCTTATAGTGACTTAGGCCATTGTTCCATCACAGTCAGTACTGTCTACTCAGAATGGCAGCAGCTCTCCAGAGTCTCAGGCAGAGGGCTTTCCCATCACTTACTACTAACAGCAAATGCTGGGGATTGAACCTGGGGCCTTCTGCATGCCAAGCAGATGCTCTGTCACTGAACCATGGACCCTGCCCAAAAAGGAGGGAAGAGGAGTCTGCTAAGGTTGGAAAGGGAGAAAGAGGTGACAGCAAATGAGAGGAAGAAGCAACAGCCAACTTGGAAGGGTGTGTGCGAAATATCCCCATTCCTGTAAATAATTCACAAGGCCGCCTCTTGTTACAGACAATGATGATGTTCAAAACCATTCAGATGTTGCTGAAAACAATTCAAATGTTGCTCTATAACTATTGCAGGTATAACAACAGCAAAGATCCACACTGTATAGTTCTAGCAGCCCCGCCATCTGGAAATCCGGTTCCATGTGATTTAATGGAGCATACAGATACCCCAGTTGTTCTGAAGACCTACAAGAGCCTCCCCCTCCCCCATTAGTTTCATCTTCACTGAAAGCATAAAACTGCCCTCCTGCTGCAAGATACTAATGAGCAGCAGATGGTGCCTCTGGGTGGCAATGGGTTTTAATGGTGGCTTTTAGTCCTTGACACTGCTAGTAATAATGGGCAAATGAGGTTCACATATGCCAACAATAAAGTTCCAAAGAGGTCAATGGAGCCGGGCCTACTTACGCCAGTTGAAG
Source organism: Euleptes europaea (assembly GCF_029931775.1). NCBI lineage: Eukaryota > Metazoa > Chordata > Lepidosauria > Squamata > Sphaerodactylidae > Euleptes > Euleptes europaea. The sequence goes on from NC_079322.1 coordinate 54,879,604, forward strand.
GTTTTACTCAGTCTAATAAACAGCTCTCAGAAAACTTAGGAAGTGATTTTTATCTCAACGACATAATTAATACATGATACATTTTGTTGGCCAATATACCTCCATCTACGTATCTTATGGTATTTCTTACTGTGATAGCATAGGACGATATTAAAGCATCTCTTCAAGGAAAGCCAAAGAGGTGTTGGTGATTTCCACATGCTCTACATTTATGAAAACTAGACTTTTAAAAATACGAAACAGCATAATGGTGCTATGAGCACAGGGTCTTGTAGATCTTCAGAACAACTGTGGTATATGCTGCAGCTGGGCGAACACTTCTTCTCAGGGTTGCTCTAGGCTGATTAAGCAAGGGGTTGGACTAGATGGCCTGCATGGCCCCTTCCAACCCTATGACTCTATTATTCTACATGTGTGCTTCATTAGATTGTATGGAAATGGGCACACTGTACTGCAAGACACTACTACTGGTAGTATTGCCGAGAATGGGCTAGTATTCCAAATTTTCAAGCAAAGTAAAAATCCTTTAAAGAGAAAACCTTGATTTAAAAAAAAAAACTTGGAAATTTTGTGGCAAACAATTAATTTTGAATCTAACATTGCTAGAAAGAGTGCAACTTCAGACTGTAATCTTTTGTGTAAGCAACGCTGAAATGAACAAAACAGGTGGCATGTATCAGTGCTTCTATCCTTTATAAGAAAAATGCAAAACAAATCATATAAACAGATCTGCTGAAACTGGTCCTAATGTTTGGATTTCAACAGAGGTACTCCTTCCCTGCACAGGGGCAGCTGCATTCAGAAACAGTTCATCAGGGCACAATTTAGAGTACTATGAGTGAGTTTAAATCTCAGTGAAAATCAGGGGGAAATGAACACTTGTCAAATCCCACTAATTTCAATAGAAATTTAATGGGATCATGTCATCTGGATTGTGGCCCAGGCCATAATTACATTCAGAGAATTATCTTTTCTTACACATTGTAATGACTTCTACTTTACCAACAATTTCCTGCCCAAATAATTGTTTTAGCTGGCACTTACTGACACAAATCCCCCCTAATTGAGGTAGTTTCCCATTAGCTCCCTAAACAATTCAATTTGATCAAAATCAGCAAATGTGGTTTTGCCTTACATTTGTTCCAGCTGCCATGGGGTTCCCAAGGTCACAAATCACCATTCTAGTTTCATTTTCCATCTTGTAATCGCAGCTCAGCACACGCAAGGCCTGTAACAAAAGAACACCAACCTGGAGGTCACAGGTCAATCCAGAATGTATCCTGTTGGCAAAACGAACACCTTTGAGAAGGCAAGATTGCTGTTGATTTCAAACACCTGCACAGAGGTCCAGTCTTTCACCCGGAACCAAAAAAAGGGTATGAAACTTGGAAGAGAACAAAGTAAGGAACAAATATCTTGAAAGATCCGTAAGGATACGAGAGTGAATATTTACATTATTTGGGTTTTTTGGGGGGTTGTTTTGTTATTTTTGCTTCTTTGCTGCAGGTACAAAGGGTAAAAATGTCTCTGGTTGAAAATATCAGCTTTACCAGCTGTGTTGTCCCTACACAACAAAGAGAAATATAATTTCTGCGATATCCCAGGGCAATTAAGGGAGGAGAAGAAAACTTGGTGGACAACATTCCAAGGCTTCCCAATCATGTTGGAACCTGGGAAAAGTATTGCTAGTGGACCATTTATTGAGAGTAGGGTTGCCAACCTCCAGGTGGTAGGTGGAGATCGCCTGGATTACAACTGATCTCCAGGTGACAGAGGTCAGTTCACCTGAAGAAAATGGCTGCTTTGGAAGGCGGACTCTATGGCATTATACCCCATTGGAGTCCTCTCCAAACCCTGCCCTCCTCAGACTCCACCCCCAAAATCTCTAGGTTTTTCCCAACTCGGAACTGGCAATCCTAATTGAGAGGGAAAGTAGGGCTTGGGCTGCCACCACCACCATCCATTTGCCTCACTGTGTTTTCATGCCTGAGAGCAGGCACACGACCTACATATTGAAAAACATAGTAGAGTATGAGATGGTTATGAGGAGGCCCTGGAGAGAATCTTTGTTCATGCCTCCAATTCCCTGAAACACCCAAGACCTTTGCAAAGGCGAACAGGAAACAATTTATTTTGCTTTTCAAGTTGATATTCGAGCTCTGCATGGATTTCAGCAGTAACGTTTGTGCTGCTAATCCAAATGGTCTTTCCCCGCATTATGTGGATGCTGCTGAGTTGCCTTCTGATGTTGAGGTTCCACACAGTAAGAATTCTTACTGTGCACTCACCCATACATATGTAGCATCAGCTCACCAAAGCAGTCAATAGCTATGATACACTGATATATAGACAGGCTTGCACATATGCCTTTGCATGGGAGAAGAGACTTTTAAGTGATATGCATACCATGTGAGGCAGATTTTGGTATCAGCACGGGAAGGCCACATTTAAAACTGTTCCAAAAGAGAGAGCAGAGAAGATTCTGCTTTGGATATTAAGAGCAGTCACAGTAGGTTCTTCAGGTATAGTGTGGGACTGGCTTTTCAATTTGCCTTACTGACATACATATCAACAAGTCAAACCCTGGAAAAGACCTAAGACTTACCCCTTCCTTTGGACAGTTGGCCTCTTTTTATTTTTAAAGAGGCATATGAATATTTCATTGCCTCTACACTTACTTTACCTCCCCAAAATGAAAAGGTTTTAAGAAACAGTTGCAAAATACTCCTAGGAAGACGTGTGTGGAGATACCACAGGTGCTAACCAGAAGGAATCCTTCACAGCTAGCTTTTGTCCATTCACTCTGAATCACAGTGAAAACTTGGAGAACTGTTTCCTCCCCGCTGACGCCCAGCAGAGGAAAATATACATGCACTTATAGATTAGTGGAGGTGCTATCAAACCACATATCACAATGTTATCTCTTTTTCTCCACCGCTTGGAAGAATTTACAACCTATTATACTGTATTTCACAGAACTTTACACAGTCCTGTTTTCCTCAAGCATCTCAGCAAAACCAAAATGAAAAAGGTAGATGCCCCATCAGTAACTTAGCATAAACTACTTATGCCTGTTGGGGCTGCATCTGCCAGAAAAAAAATGAAGCACATTTCTCACATCAAGCCCAAACGTTGCAATAAGTTAAGAGTTATGGTAGCCCTGAGTCCCAACTTTTTGCCCTATCTTTTGGCCTCTACATGTCCCAAGATATTTCTGGTGCTTTGGCAATATTCTTGTTTTTCTTTCATAAGAATGGATAGTGATGATCTTTTCTATGTGTTATCTCTGGCATCCTTTCTCTAGTTAGGTCATCTGTACAAATAAAAAGAAACAGAGGGGGAAAGAACAGGAAGTTTCAAGACAGTAGAAGTTAAATAATATGGACTAAAAACAAAACAAAAACATTGTCCATCGCCTTTCCTCTTTTGGCACCAACATTAAAAGAAACACAACAACATGAATGATGTATACTAGAGAACTTCTAAAAAAACACACATGAGATGGTTGGAATCATTGTTGTGCATAACCTACTGATAGTGTTTTGGCTGAAAGTGGTTCTCGAATACTAAGTAAAATATGATAGGTTGCATTATTTCCATAAGAAAAGCTAGTAGTTCTTGAACTAGGAAGCCAAATCCTATAAGAACCTAAGAATGTAACATTCCATTTCAGTTGAGACTCATGCAGTGCCATCCTAAACAGAGGTACATCCTTCTTAGCCCACTGCCTTCAATGGCCTTAGAAAGGTGTACCTCTGCTTAGGCTGGCAATGTTCCTGACATGATGTGGGTCTACGTCTCTCAATTGTTATCCAATACTCAGAGATGCTTCACACAATACAGAAGAGAGGAGTGTGTCCATAGCCTCTCCCTTTAGTGAACCTCTGAAGAGAAGACACACGTCAATGGACGTTCTGCAATCATGTCATTTTTATATTGTGTGAAGTGGACTTTTTCTCTTCTTTAGGCAGTCTAGAGTACCAGTGTCCCCAAACATGCAAGTTTGGAGGACCTGCTCAGTTTACATAGTCACTTACCAGAACTACTGGGCATAGCTTAACTTTTCTGCAACCGTACAATGGCTTGGAAGCTCTGGAGTGCTGGGAATTGTCTTTTAGGGAAAAGCTTGTTGACCATTACTAATCTTCTCACTGAAGAATATCTAATAACTTTCCAGGGGACCCCACAGTTCCTAAGAACACAGTCTAAAAACCAATGTGCTAAAGCAATGGAGTATCTATTCTCACCAAGAAATCCAGTTTTAAACTCACAATCCAAGGGATGACTAGGATGCAGGCATTACCTTTTGTATTAGAACTTTGCAGAAGGGTTAAATAAACAAAAAGGACACATGTTCTGTTGGCAGCTCCTTTGATCGCATATGTAAATCCATTGGCACCTATGTACGTTTTCACTCTAGCAGTGGTTTATTAGGCCAGAGGAACAATTCTTTTCTTTCTTTTATTGTAACACATGGCTTATTTTACAGTTCTGAACAGTAGCAAAGCCTAACCAATTACCACTTTGCACAACTTGGATCCCGTTTCAAGTGGAAACGGCTGGAATGTAAAAGAAAATGGACATCCTACTCAAGTTCTTGGATTAATAAAGCCACAGACTTTAAAACTGGCAGAGCTGTTTTCATGACAATGATTAACTGGCCACAACACGACTATTCCCTCAAGGCTCTGGATATTAATGAACTGTCTGCTGGCTGCTGACATTCGAACACCCAGATCCTGAACACCAAGTTACATAGAAGTTACCACCATTGGGATCAGTGACCCTGCTTCTAAGTAGATGTACTTAGGACATGGGAACCAGCATGTTGGTTTCTCCTGATGTAGAGGGTTATAATTAAACTGTTTATTTTCCAGCTACTAGCTATATGTCTATTTCCACAATGAGCCAAAAAACTATAAATCTTTGCTGAACAAAAGTTGTGCAGGATATATCACAGTTGTGTGTTGCCATTATTGCAAATGCACTATAGAATCATTCATCCAGTTGAAGGATCTGTAATATGTATGTTGTCTCCCACCAGTTTGACAGAGTAGCGACCAACAGAATGACCTCACTGCTTTCCTTCCATAGTCTCATCTCAACTCCTCAATAGGCTGAAGGGCACCATGGCCCTCACTGCAATTCATTTTTCTCTACCATGTCGGCCTTGTGCTGCAGTTATATGACTGCAGTGCAACCCTAGAGTGCAACTTAAACTTTATGCACTTTGACACATGTAGTATTTTGAGGTGCTCTTAGATGCGTCCAACATGTAGTTATGCTAGATCATCTGCTGGTTTGGCCCATCTCCTGCTTTCTGGTTGTGAGTAGGCAGTCAGTCCTTTTGTGAACTCTTCCAATGCATCTCATAAAATACAGGTGCGTCCAGTTTGTACCATTTCTTGCACAACTAGATCAGTTTCTCATAATCACAGCCGTCACCACTTCCAATTTTTAAATGGCACATAGTAAAAAGAACAAAAATCAGTTTGACAGTTTGAACTGAGACTTACTACTTAGGTGTCTGCCCATGTACCTAGCTAATCTTGCAGTCAGCTCTTGTGATATATGCCACTGTCGACACAGGGGCAAAAAGCAGACAATGCCTTCTGTCCAATGTAGGTAACTTAAAGACCGCATCCGATTGCGCAGGTGTAAAGGGGATGAAACGCAACCAATTCCAAGTTGTGTTTACAAGTCAGTCAATATAAAGACCTAACCATGACCCCAGGGGACAATACTTCTTCTCAGGGAGATAAGACGATTGAGTTCTTGAACTGGGCAAAAGCTGCTGCAAGTTTCCATTGGCTGGCTTTGCAACAGAAGCACCTCCTGCACAGGTGTAAAGTTTCTTATCATGGTACTATGCTTTAGATGAACTTTGCCAGGGAACATCGAAGTGTTCCAATGAGGAGTGCACTTCCCATGTAATCCAGGAAGTTTGTGCAAAGTAAGTTTGCCTACCGTCATGACAGCTCTATGCAGGCTGATCCGAAAGCTCCAGCTGGTACAAAATGCCGCAGCAAGACTTCTTACAGGGACCTCGTCACAGGCACATATTATACCAGTGCTCCGCCAACTGCACTGGCTCCAGTTGGAGTATCGGATCAGACTCAAGGTGCTGGTTATGACCTTCAAAGCCTTACATGGTCTGTGACCTTCGTATCTGTGGGACCGCCTACCTGGTATGTTCCCCAGAGAACTTTACAAACATCAAATACCAACCTTCTGTTGATCCCCAGCCCGAAGAGTATCCAGCTACCTCAACCAGGGCCAGGACTTTTTCTGCCCTGGCCCCTGCCTGGTGGAATAGCCTCTCCATGGAGACTAGGGCCCTGCGGGACCTTGGATAGTTCCACAAGGCTTGCAAGACAGGGCTATTCTGCCTGACTTATGGTTGAGGCCAGCTACGGTTCCTCCTTCCATAAATGCTGGCCTCCCCAACCCTCTAACCCTCCACTGCTGATTCCCCCCCTCTTTCCATCTATGGGGGCCTATCCACCTGTTCACCCCACTGTAGCTCTATGTTACAGCGTGGGGGGTGCCATTTGGTTTTTATGTTAATTGGATATTTTATATTAGTTAGGATTTTATAGAGCTGTTTTAATTGTGTTTTAGGTGTTTTATGCTATTTTAACTGTATGTTGTGTGAGCCGCTCTGAGCCTGGCCTTCGGCTGGGGAGGGCAGGGTATAAATTGAATTAAATAAATAAACTCTCAGCATGCATGCTGTCTAGAACACGAACTGTGAAACTTACGGTATGTGGGTTGGTGGGCCAAATTCACCACCAGGGAACACAATTGTAAATTATTGACTGGAAATTTCAATTCCATCTGAATTTCGCATTTAAGCTATTAATTCTACATCTATTAAACCCTAATCAAAAACAAATTTGTTATAGAAGAACAGGCACATTATATTTTTAAATATGCAAAATAAAAATGATAATAAAAAGGTTATAAATTTTGCAATCACATTCTTGCCTTGCTGTGTCTTAACATTCCCATGAGTACTTCTGAAAGTGTTTCAATAACTTGTGTGTAAAGGACGGTAAAGGCTACAGCAACAACTTCCGAGAGTCTGAAATCATCCTGAAATCAAAGTTTAAGTTGCACTCTAGGGTTGCACTACAGTCATATAAACTGCAGCACAAGGGCCTTATATCTGACACTTCTGGCTTATTTACTTTACTCTGGAATAAGTAGTCATAAGTAATTGCAGCTTTGCGCAATAAATTTCACTCTTTGATATGTCCCTGGAATGCATATAGCTAAATGCACAAACACAGAAGCCTCCTAGTACTATTTGCTGAGGTGACTAATTATCATTGTCATATTTGTGGTCAACTTCACAAAATATACATTTATCCTGTTTGCAGACAATGGGAGCTATCAATGAAAAGCTTATTTAATTCTCTGTTGCAGCTGTTAAGTCAAAATGTCCTGGAACTGGCATGCTTAACTCTCATGGAGAAACTTAAAGCTTGTTTAATTATGTTAAGATTACTGTCAAAACCAAAGGTTGTACCAAAGTTGATTGATCGTATCTTCAGGCTAACTATTTTGTACAAATAAACTGAAAAGAGAAAAAAAATCAAAATCAAACAGGTGTAGGGTTAACAGAGATATAATGCTGGTGCCACAGATCTTTAAAGGCTGGACACTGTCCTCTACGGAGTCCAGATTGCACTTCTAGCATTTGAGTTAAAAAATAAAGGGTATGGATCAAAGCAGCAACGTAGGATGCTTATATACTTCCCAAATTATCTTCTAATTTTCACATGGAATAAGAAGACCAATAGCCTTGGAGATGCAAATTCTTGGGGACAGGCTTGTTGATTATCTTCAAATAATATCAGATCAGATATATGGGATCTGCAGTCCATCTACTCTAAATTTACAAGTTCATGACAGCAAGACAGGGCATGATCCATTTCTGACTTTCCTGGACTGCTTTTAAATATCGTTCATCCTGGATGGTTCACGTGTGCCTACCATACAATGATCTGCTATTTTTTTCTATCTGTACGTTATTATGCTGCTCTTCATCCAAAGGGCAACATATATGGTTCTCCCTCCCACTTGTTATCACAGCCATCTTGTGAAATAGGTTATGCTGAGAGACAGTAAGCATGGTTGAGTGGGGATTTGAATCCAGGTCTCCTAGGTCCTAGTCTGACACTCTGACTACTGTACTTCAGTGGCTTCCTCCCTTCCTCAAAGACCTTGCCTTCAAGTTCTTCCAGGCAACAGCACCTACAGGTGAGTGGATGGAACATACTACAACCTATCATATATAATAACACTTCATGGTGTAATCATCCAAACACCCAAATACAATTACTAGGACGGAGTCAGGATATTGTTAAAAGAAGTAGGTGCACCCACCAGATAAAGCTTGGTTTAATTTAAAACGCAACTTCTAAGAATAGCATAAGTTACTTTTCTATCAGATGAGGTTTTCCCCCCTTCATCAGGTGTTATACTAACAAAACGATCTCGCAGAAGAGAAGCAGGAGGTTATTTTCAACATAACAAAAATATTTGCTTCTAAAAAGGAAATTAACTTGGCACACCTTGGTTCCTTTTTTGGGTGTCATGCTTTGAACCGTCCAAAATAAAGTTCATGCTGTATCAACTTGCAAGCTTTGTAGTTAGATGAGTTGATATATGCTTCTTGCCCAGCAGTGAACACATGAATTGTCTGTGTATCTAGGGGATAGAATTTCATCTTGGCCTCTCCAAAAATATCCCACACCTTGTCCTTCCAAAGCCTTTAAAATACAATGGGCTAATTCCAGTTGAGTTCAAGCTCCCATGGCTTGCTGAACAACATTTGAATAAACTTTTATGTCCCATACCTCAGAAATTTGTTTTTTACTTTTGTAATACCATTTTCTAAGAGCCTTGTGGCACAGAGTGGTAAGCTGCCGTACTGCAATCAAAGCTCTGCTCATGAACTGAGTTCAATCCCAACAGAAGTCTGTTTCAAGTAGCTGGTTCAAGGTAGACTCAGTCTTCCATCCTTCTGAGGTCGGTAAAATGAGCACTCAGCTTGCTGGGGGTAAAGCGTAGATGACTGGGGAAGGCAATGGCAAACCACCCCTTAAACATAGTCTGGCTAGTAAATGTTGTGATGTGACATCACCCCATGGGTCGGTAATGACCCAGTGCTTGCACAGGGGACTTAATACCATTTTCTGCATTGTGTAACATATCGCGTTTAACACTTATGCTTTGTTTCAGATTTCTGCAATCCTAATCCTATAACATTGCTTACTAGATGTCTCTTCCTATTGATTGCATTGGTTTAAATTGTGTAATATGCCTTGAGTCACAGTGAGAAAAGCAGACTATAAATAACATAAATGAATAAATCTTCCGAGTAAACAAAAGTATTATTGGATTAAACAGAAGTATTATTTGAAGATTCACATCTATTAATTCACTTTGAATAAAAGCTACTAAAATTTCCTACAAAGCATAGTATGATCACAGGGTCATCCCCCCCTTTCATCCAGATGAAGTCACAGGGCCTCTGACAGGGAAAAAAAAGATGGTAACCTAATAAAAAATGGTAACCTAATGAACCTAATTGGGGAAGGCACTGGTAAACCACCCCTTAAACAAAGTCTGCCTAGTAAACGTCGGGATGTGACTACACCCCACGTGTCAGGAATGACCCGGTGCTTGCGCAGGGGACCTTTACCTATTTAATGAACCTAATACTATGTATGGGTGTGAAAGTTGGACATTGAAGAAAGATGATAGGAAGAAAGTAGACTCCTTTGAAATGTGGTGTTGGAGGAGAGTGTTACGGATACCATGGACTGCCAAAAAACAAATCAGTGGGTTATAGATCAAATCAAGCCTGAACTGACCCTAGAAGCTAAAATGACTAAACTGAAGCTATCATATTTTGGTCACATTATGAGAAGACAAAAGACACTGGAAAAGACAGTCATGCTAGGAAAAGTTGAGGGCAGCAGGAAAAGAGGAAGACCCAACAAGAGATGGATGGACTCAATAAAGGAAGCCACAGTCCTCAATTTGCAAGATCTGAGTAAGGCTGTCAAAGATAGGACATTTTGGAGGACTGATTCACAGGATCGCCATGAGCAGGAAGTGATGGCACTTAATACACACACACACACACCCTAATAAATATCAGTTACAGGCAGCAGTATGTGAGGTAGGTTGCAGGGAGTATCCTAGCCCTCACTAAAGGGGTAGGGGAAGCCAGCATCTCCCAAGCTCATGCTGGGATCCAGTCGACACTCAATAGCTGCACACCTCCACAGTGCTCCATGCCAGACTCCAGCAGCTCCATCACTGCCTCCTGATGCCTGCTGGCTGCTCCTTCCCCTTCAGTAGTATGCAGTTATGGGGGATAGAGATATTCCCTGCCCACCATGAGCCAGGGCTAGTCTGCTTATTATTACCTTGTTGTTCCGTTCAACACCAGTGTAATCTGCCTCCGGAGGTATCTTTATATGCAACTCAGCTTCATAAGCTCCTTCACCATCATTTCTTGAATTTATCAAAAGCATGACACAGTTTTCTTCCCCAATTACGATACGATCTCTATCTCTGTCAAAAGAATACATGTTTTGCAATGAATGTCACCCGGTTTATTTCTGGACAAACTGATCCAGAATACTCATCACATTCCAGAAATATAAAGAATCATTTCTGTGTCATCAATCTATGCATTTACCCACATTTGCAAACAATGAAATGTCTCATGCAGCTGCAAAATATAATCCATGAGTTGGTCATTAAGGCATGAACCATACCTGCCTCTGAAAAAAGCGCCACTCCTAAGACCTATCTTTCAAAATGGATTGACAAATGTCACATTGACTTCAACTCATGTTAAACATGGTTGTGTGAATCAGTCTTAGTTTATACCAATGACCTGTCTAATCCAGCGTTGTTGCCCCGACACTGGTAACTGGGCTGTCCCCTCCCTAGGTTTACTGTGACTGTTCTATGTTTTGATGATAGGCCAGTGGTCACGAGGAGAGAAGAATCCCGTTGACCTGTGGCCCCTGTTACCATGATCTAGAGCAGGGGCATCAAACTCATGTGTTACAAGGGCCGGATATGACATAAATGTCACTTGGTGGGGGCCAAGCCATGCCTTGCCAGCTAGGGTTGCCATCCTCCAGGTAGTAGCTGGAGATCTCCAGCTATTACAACCGACCTCCAGCTGATAGAGATCAGTTCACCTGGAGAAAATGGCCGCTTTGGCAGTTGGACTCTATGGACCCCAAACCCCACCCTCCTCAGGCTCTGCCCCAGCTATCTCCAGGTATTTCCCAACCTGGAGCTGGCAACCCTATCGCCAGCCCAGATTGAGAGTGGAGGGTGCAGCTATCTCAGCTGGCTCGCAGGCTGAATAAGAGCCCTCGAAGGGCCGGTTCCGGCCCACAGGCCTTATGTTTGACACCGCTGACCTAGAGGTATGGCAAAGATAACACATGGGTCTGACCCTATCCATGTCTAGAGTGAAAAAAAATGTTTCTGTAACAAAATTAGGTAAAAAAAAACAGGAGGAAGATTTTACTAATGAGACCATCATTCCCTCCTTAGTCTTTGAGGAGAGGGTGCAGGGATGGAAGTTAGACAAACCTCACTTGACACTTACAAGGCTCCTCAGAGCTTAGATATGTGAGAGGAGAGTCATTTCTTCCCGGAAATACACCTGTATCCTTTCCACAGAAGAAAAGGTAAAACGGATACTTTGGAAATAAGATTTGTGGCATGAGACCAGAATTATTCCAGGAAGTGGCCCAAGGATGTATTTTTTATCCCCCTTGGAAACTCAAAAAAATTAATACAGAACACCTAACTGATAATATCCTTTTGGCATTGATGCCAAAAGAGAACCTTGAGGAAAAGTAATTTTCACATGTTTTTGTTCAAGCATGGGAATACTATCTAAACCCCTTTTGTGCTGAAATAAGCAAAGTGAGCTAAGCGGAGATATGCAGATGTGATTTTTAAAAAACCCACAAATGTGACAAACCTTTGAAGCTATATATTCTTCAAGGTCATAAAAGGTGAACCAGAAACTTAAAAGCTGGTCTCAGCATGTGATAGTTAAGATCTCCTTCCTATCACAGGGGCAGTCCTTTTTTTTCCTGAGCAGTTTTTAATGAACACCTTTATTCCATTAACTGCAATACACAAGTTTATTTGTTCAAACTTACGGCACAGCGGAAAGTTTCAAGTCAGGAATGCATAAGTTGTCCTCTCCACAATCCACAAGAATGTAAGCCTGCATTGTCCAAAACATGCGTCACTCATGTTAGTGCTCCGTTTGAAAGGAATTCCAATCATTTCCTTTCCTTTCTTTTTTGTTTGTTTGTTGACAGGCATTAAAAATACCTCCCCCCCCCCCCCAAAGGACTGGATCCTTCCAAATCCCCATGCCGGTGCAAAGAACAGTGGTGACTGCTTGTCTGTGTAATGCAATCTAAATTCTACATATTAAAAAAAGCGAGTACATCTTTCCATCTTTCCAAGGAGGAACATGTTTTACATGCTGTTACAGTTAGCTGGACTAGAATGAGAACATTTACAAAATGCACCCTGGAAGTGATCCAAAACATTAAGATAGATTTGGTTCAATTAACTTCCCATAATGAACAAATTAAAACTCTTGCTGCACAAACTGAAGGAATGCTGAAACTCTGAAAAAAACACCTTATAAAAGATGCCACACAGCATGATAAACATCATCAGTTGTTTACAATACATAACATATACATAGGCGAGACCCATACTTTCTCTCCAACGTTGCTTTCCTGGTAATAGTTCAATACTGGGTTTACAGCAAAACCACTGGAAAAAGTGGATTCATCCAAGCTGTAATTCAAACTAATGCCAATTGGGGACAATTTATCTCGAAACTCCGTTTCATCCTGTGGGAAACAAATGACAGGGAGACAGTTCAAAATACAGGGACTGCACTTCATTAATGTACTGATTTTTGGTCAATAATAAAGAAATTAAGCCTCCAAAGGGGATGGAGAACCAGTTACTCACCTCTACTTGAGATTCCAGAACATATTGCCTCCACAGATCCACACTTGGAAGAAGTGGTGCAGGCTCAGAATTATTTCAAAGCTGAAGACTACCATGAGGTCGTGTCTCTAAAGAGACCAATTGCCACAAACTCTTCGCTGCCTGGCACACACAGAAGGAGCACACATGTGGATCTGTGGAGGCAATAGTGTTGATTTGTTCCATAACCAAAGAGTCGCTTTGAAAAACACTCATCTGTTACCTATAACATTCCCTTGTATAGATCCAAAAAGTACTTCCCAATACCTTCTACATCAGCAGACGACCATCACTGCATCTCTACTTGATGGATCAGAACACCACCAAATGTGGATGAATAGCTAATAACATCAGCATGCCTCCAATCATGCATTTCACCCAAAAGCATTTCTGTTTATGGAAGAGGGGGCAGCCACATCTGCTGATTCCACTCTTCCACAGCAGACCCCCCCTTTGCCCCCTATGATGTTCTGGGGGGTCCATTGGCACCCCAGAACAAAATGTCAGGGGAGCTCAATGCTCAGCAGGAAGAACAAAAAACTTACTTTGAGATAAACCACAAAGTCCTTGCAATTGAGCCGCTGCGACCTGTCTATAATAAACTGAAAGACAAGCTGAGACTGATGGTAGTCGAAGAAGAGGGTCCGCTTCACGCCTCCTTTTGGTTTTAACGAATCTAGCTGCAGTTCAGCTTTCAAAGCTGCAAAACAGAAGCGAAATGCAACCCTGAGCAGATCAAAAAGGGGGTGGGGAACATACGTAAATCTAAAGTAGTTTCTATGTCTATCACTTTAACCAAAAAGCAGAATATCTAAAACTGGTATAAGCAGTTGGACCAACAAGAAAAAAGGCAGTAATCCTACGCAAAAGTAAGCCCTACTGAAATCAGTGAAACTTATGCCTGTGTAAGCAAGCATACAACTTGCAGCCAAAATGAGATATGAACAAATGTCATTATCCCTGGGTCCTGAGATGCTCAGGAGAAAAACAGGCATGTAAATATTACAAAACTATCAATTGACCCATCCCGCTCCCAATTATACATATTCAGGTTTGTTCAGCTTGATCCAGCAGTTGTTTTTCTGGCACAGGGACTTCACTGTAAAAAAGGAGTCCCAGTTACCCATGACTTCTTCTTTTACTTCACTCATCTTCTTGAAAGAGAGCAGGCCTTAAAGACAGAATTCCCACAGAAATCAGTGACACATAAAGTCATGCAATCATAAAAATAAGCCTTACCTATTTCATCTGAAAGGCCTTGACCTTCAAAAGCCATACAGACTGTTACAGTAAAACTACAGAGGGGGGAAAACAGAAAATAATTCATAGAATGAAACTGGGTATAGGGATTTTTTGAATTCTATTGCTTGCCACAGAGGGCCTTTTGCGTCCATGGCATATTTTCAGTAGGGTTGTGCAAGTCTTCTTTAATTTATTTCTGTATGCATGTTGCATGGTTTTTTAATATACAATTTCTATGACATATATATATATATATATATATATACACACACACACACACACACACACAATATATGTCTCATACATTAATAATGTGCACAACTGATTTATTGACACTCAAATAATATTGAAAAATGTGTACACAGTTACATAGTAGCTTGGATCCCACAAAGGATTTCTGGTAATGGAAGGGGGGAGGTGATTTTCATGGATCCCTCTTCTGCCACAGACCTCCATGCTGTTCCTGGGGGGTAAGGTTGCCATCTCAGGGTTGGGAGGGGGGTAGTCTAAGGGGAGCAGGGTTTGGGAAGGGAAGGAACTTCAGCAGGATATAATGTCACCTTCCAAAGAGGCCATATTCTCCAGGAGAACTGATCTATGTTGCTTGGAGATCAGTTGAACTATCAGGCGATCCCCAGCCACCATCTGGAGGTTGCCAACCCTTCTGGGGGTACCTTTCCTTCCAGGAGCAGCATGATGGTGCCATTTTGGACTGCAGTGTGTGTGTGGGGGAGAGATGAAGAAGTCCCATTCTGCTGGAGAAACCATCTATCAGCAGAGATTTACCATGCATCCAAGTCTTTATGAAACTCCCAGGTTTGATTTGCACCATGACAAAGCTAAACTGAAACTGATTTTCTGATCAGATTAGGAGGGATAAGAAATTTCAAACAATCTCTAATTTCTACCACTGGTTTAAGTGTCGCTCTTCTTCTCAGGGAATCTCAGAAACTCTGGTTCTGAAAAGGATCCAAGGAATTCTCTTATCTAGCATTCACAACACCTTCACCAAGGAGCCAGGCTCACTGAACCAATGACTTTTTAATGAAACCAGTAGCTAGAAAAAAAAAAAAAAGCTTTCAAGACTTTACCCAAAGGGCTTCCAATATTAAAAGAGTGAACTCTACTGTAATTTCCTTACCAGGGCTGCAAAGAGGGTGAGGCGAGTGAGGTACTTGCCTCGGGCACACAAAGCTGATGGGCACAGAAAATAATAATATACATCTACTGTCCCAAGATGTCATGTCATTAGGGTACATTTCTATAAAACCAAGTTGAACCAACCAAGCAGGGGCGGCTGGTCCATTAGGCCTCAGTTCCTTGCTGCTTGCCTCCTTTACAGTAAAACAAAAGTCTTACTGAACTTACTACCAGTTCAGGGCTTTTAGTAGGGTTGCCAACTTTGGGTTGAGAATTTCCTGGAGATTTTGTGGGTGGAGCCTAGGGAGGACAGGGACCTTAGTGGAGTACAATGCCAGAGAGTCCACCCTCCAGAGCATAATTTTCTCCAAGGGAACTGATCTCTGTAGTCTGGAGGTGAGCTGTAATTCTAGGGATCCCCGGGTCCTACCTGGATACTGACATCCCTACATCGAGTGTGCCCTTCAAAGCTGCCATTTCAATCAGTTTCAGTAAGCTTAAAATAATTAAAAACTACATTCGAGCATCCATGAGTCAGGAGAGGTTAACAAATATGGCCATCTTGTCAACAGAACACATGGCAGCAAATAATATTAATTTTGATACAATCATTGATGAATTCTCCTCATTGAAAACACATAAAGTACAACTGTAAAAAATGGCCATACCTCATGTAGTTTAATTTTGTATTTAAAAAATAATAATTTCTCACTTATGTATTATTTGATTGTGTGCAGATCTCATAATAAATGTGTTATTATTATTCTTCTTTCTTGTTATTTACATATTTACCATTTCACCAAAACCATAATTATGAAAGTATAGGGCGGTGCAATTTTATATTCTGGCCTCAGGTGCAGAATTAACTAGTTATGGCTCTGTTTCTTACTGCCATTGCTGGGCTGGATATTAACCCAGTGAGATTATCCTAGTAACTCCTCTTCTAATTAATTATCACTGAAGAAACTGGGAATACTCAGATAACTGCCATCAAGAAAGGATCCAAAAATGTTTCTGTTTTTCCTTGTCCTCAGAAGACTATGGAAGTGTTGCATGTGTTTACCTTGAATAAAAGTCAGAGAAACAATCATTTCTCTATTTCCATGTTTATTAGATGTGCTTATTGATATTGTACCATTAACTTTCTTCTTTCTTTGAACAAACTGGTTTTCATTATATAACTAGCATAAATCTAGTAAACGTTAATGTGGCTGTACCTTATGTCCAGTCAAAGGTGAACAGAATTTAAATATTTTATATTGCCCATTTCTTCTGTCAGGCCATTAAGCCTTACTGATCAAGTAACTTTTTTTAGATAGAAGATCTAAAAATGACAAATCAAAAAGCACTTGAGCTGCTGTATTTCCCCCCTCCAGTATGAAAATATAAATTTTTAATCAGACTACACTCAGAGGCTTTCACAAATAACCACAGATGGATGGTTAAATTATTAGATCAAAGTCTATCCTGTTAGAGAAGTATAATTTCCTGGTAACCAGAATCGCTGGACATCCATCACTGATGACTTGCTTATGATGACAGGCAAAGCTGTATGATCACAGTTGAAAGCTGAAAGATGTAAACTAAACATCTCTGAGACATCACTGAAAAAGCCCAAACACAAAAAACTGAAAAAAAATCTTCCCAGGTACTTATAATTGTTAGAATAGTTATAATTCAAGTGAAGAGCTCAAGTTTACCAGACACTTTCATCACCCTTCTTGTTTTTTTTTTTGGGTACAAATCTGCAAAATGTGTATTAGACAGCTCCTTGGGTAATATCCAAAATTCTTGCATTAGTCATTCCTTTTCAATCTCCCACGTTACTAAACAGATATCTACAAACACTCTAAGTTCAAAACCAGCAACATCACCTCTGGAATAACCTCTAATCTTATTAAAATTGAGTATCAGTTTCCTCCGACAATGCTAATGAAAATGTGCCACATCTGGGATTCATATATCGTGCATGACCTTATTCAACATCTTCCTTTAGGGCAAACAATTTGCCACATATCATTAAGCAGGGCTTTCCCGTAGACTCCAAAGGTTGTTATGAAGGTTTATTTCAGGCCCTCTGAGAAATCACAAATTCAGTCCCATTTCCATTTCCTTTGAAATTGCCAAGAGATGAATAATTGAACAGATCTTCATTTATGAAGCAGTATGTTGTAGGAAATAGGGGAAGAAATATGTACATGGTATGCATATAATGTAGTGACATTTGTTCAACTATGCTAGGGCATAAGGAAGTTGAAGGGACTGTCTTGAGGAGACTATTGCTTAAAACAACAGAGCAGCATATTCTGAGGTAATTTATAACAGATGCCCTTTTTCCAAGCACTGTTCCCCCAAATGAAAAGACCCCTAGAATTCCCAATGCTTTCCCTGCTTTTCTATCTCAGTGCCTTCAGTCCTTCAATTTCCATAGGTTCCCCAACTCAACACATTCCCTGAAGAGAATGTCATTGTCCACAGATGATCACTACTATGATTGTCTACTAACTACAACTACTAATTACACAAGCTGTGAAAGGAACGTTCATATTCAAAGGCAGCATCTCTCCAAGTAACAGATTCTGGGAATGCCGCGGCTTCCTGATGCATCTGGTAGGCTACTCTAGGGAACAGAATAATGGACTAGATGGTCCTATAGTCTGATATAGAAAGACAATCCTCTTATCTATGGACATGAAGTACATTTTGGCCACTAGAAATCTTGTTGGTCTATATTCATTTATTTAGAGAATTTCTATGCCACCTCTCCAGCAAACTGAGGCAACTTACAAAATAATAAAAACATTTATTTAAAAAATGCAAAACCTGGCATTAAAAATCTAGCCAGAGCATAAAAACAGCATAAAATGAGTCTCAAGACAGTTTCACGCTTTTCTTTGAACTTAGCTTGTCTCTAATTCAGCCTTTTCACCTCTTCCAGAACTCTGCTGTCAAAACCATATATATATCATATATATTTTGTCATATATATTTTGTCATATATATTTTGTCATATATATTTTGATCAAAACCTTTTTTCCATTACCGTTAAAAATACTTCACAGCCTAGGCCTTTTTTTCTCTTTCAGCTTTCCCCCTTATTATATCCCTGTCCCTGACCAACTACATAAGTATCCTGCATCACCCCCAAAGCCTCCTGCTTCATTTTCCCATGTTTCCCCTTTCCCCAGAACACCTAGGCTGCATCATTTCTTGCTCTTCCTTCAAACTCCTTCCTTAGAACTTAGCTTATCTCAGAAGCCATTGGCTCACATGCTTAAATCCACTCCTTCTATCTTCTCTTTCTCTATTCCTCTGCCATAGAAAGGACGGAAAAGCTGGACGGAAAAGCTGGAACAAAGAGGCTATACTTTACGAAGCTGGCAGAAAAGTCACAGCAACTAAGGAGGAATTAATTGTGAGGAATTTATGGCTGTGGAGATTAATTTATAGCTGTGAAGACAAATTCAAACTTTGAATAGACAGAGCTATTCATAAATGTCACTTTATATAGTGATTAATCAATAAGTCACTTAAGAACAATTCAGGGAAGGAAATAGCAGCAGATATGAAACGGTGAGGAAGGGGGACCACCATCCTGCATCTATGTCGTCTTGTCTGCAATAATAATCTGACGTGCAAAGCTTACATGAATGTTTCGGCAAAAGGTCTACACTTCATGTTACTGCTAAAAGATCTGCACAATGGCCAGAGAGATAGAGACAGTTTATAAACTAGAAATTTCTATCAACATGATTGAAATTGTCAGACCAAAACAACTTTACAATCTTCAAACTCACCAAGCGAATTTTCACACGTATCTATAGAAAGATGTTTGTAAATCAATGCATTTTCTGGAGTTTCCCCCCGCTTACTAAATTTTGCAGCCTTGTATTTTGTTATATTAATTACATGTTATATTTTATGCATACAATATTTCTGACTGTGAAAATATTTACAGATGCTGAAAGCTTTTGAGCATCAGTAAATATTAATTATTAATCCATGGCTGTGGTTTGAGACTCTAATTCAATTAATGCCTACAATTTTCCCCAGGAGATAAATAATAAGTTACCACCTGAAAACATATATGAAGCCATGGAAAAACCCAGTATTTCTAGATCCATATTTCTAGATCCATATTAGGGCTAGTTTTTACAGAATATTCTATGCTTTTACATCCAAGCATAAAATGCAAATGATGAAATCTATTTTAGCTTTTCATGTGTGTGTCCCCCTTTCAAAAATACACAGTGGTGGAGGGACCTCTCCTTTTGGGGAGTTTCTGTATATTTTAAATGGAAAACTCAAATTTGAACTATATGTGTTCTTCATATCTGACATGTATAATTTGATAAAGGTAATTGTATCTTATTGTAAAATAATTTGCCCCTACTTCCTTACTCACCAAAGTAATACTAAGAATTTTCAGCTAAGATCTAATTTCTGCCTGTTGTTCTATCCTGGTCAGCAAAATAATATGTTTAAGTTGCCAACAACAATATGGTATCTTGCTAATTCTGTGCTTAAATAGGCTCAATTCAACTCCCTTTCCTTCTAAATTCACTAGGCTTGGTTGGGAATAGTGAAAGCAAGAGTTTGCTCAGTTTTCTAACCACCTTCTCTGTCTGTAATACTACCAGGGTATAAAAGAAGAAGAAGAGTTGGGTTTTACATCCCGACTTTCTCTACCACTTAAGGAAGAATCAAACCAACTTAGAAGAAGAGTTGGTTTTTATATGCCAACTTTCTCTACCACTTTAGGAAGGAATCAAACCGGCTTACAATCACCTTCCCTTCCCCTCCCCACAACAGACACCCTGTGAGGTAGGTGGGGCTGAGAGAGAGTGACTAGCCCAAGGTCACCCCGCTGGCTTCATGTGTAGGAGTGGGGAAATGAATCCAGTTCACCAGATTAGCCTCCGCCGCTCATGTGGAGGAGTTGTGAATCAAACCCGGTTCTCCAGATCAGACTCCACCACTCCAAACCATCGCTCTTAACCACACCAATTTTGGAGTTTAAAACATTTGCTACAAAGTGTGATATCTGTGAGTAGCACAAATCTTGATGAGATGTTATTTATTGGACAGAAGTCTTGCCCCAGTAAAAGCTTCCAGCTATCAAACATCCTGGATCTGCGCTGTGAGTAGAGAAATCCCCTATGATCTAAGCCAGGGGTGTCAAACATAAGGCCCGTGGACCGGATCCAGCCCCTTGAGAGCTCTCATCTGGCCAGCGAGCCAGCCAACCCCCCCCCCCCCAATCTGGGCTGGAGAGGCATGGCCCGGCCTGACCAGGTGACATTTATGTCATATCTGGCCCTCGTAACAATCGAGTTCGACACCCCTGATTTAAGCTTTCCTATATTCATGGCCTCCCTCCCACCCCTACAGTGCAATCCTAAACAGAGTTACGTTCTTCTATGCCCACTGTCTTCAATGAACTTAGAAGAGTGCAATTCTTTCCAGGATTGCATGCTAATCCTTCCCTGGAAATAATGGTTACAGTGTTGAAATTTCTGCTCAGTTATATTTGAACAGCCTGATATGTTAAAATGGAATGGAAACTTCTAGGAATTTTAAATGTTTTCTTGTGGTGTTATAATGGTAATTTGCAAAGAAAACAGGCTAAGCAAACAAAACAAAACAAAAACACCGACCCACCCATTACTATGTTTTTAATTTACCTTTTAATATGCTAGCATGAGCTTAGATTTAAATGAAGTATCATGGAACTTCTCTGTCTGTAGAACGACAATGGTTTCCCACATGGTTAAAACAATATTTTCCTAATACTACATAGTGTACAGTAATCGAAATCTTTAGACTTCCTGGACTCTTTCTGCTTAAGATGATCTCTTTTCATTCATTTTATTTTGAAATGTCAATCAACAGGCATTTTGCACAAGTTGCGCAGCTGGCTAAGAGATACAGAAACGTATCCCATGGGGCAGAGGAAATATTTGTCTGTTGGAGTTTCCCTAATAATTGTTTGCATATGTATAACACAAGGTTATAACAACTACAGAGAAAAATTACGGCATGGAAAACCAACAGCTGCTCTTCAATCATTTTGGGAGACTGAATTAAGATTTTTTTTATAGCAGCAGCAAAATCTTCAGGGAACCATATTTTATAATGTAATGGAGAGAAATGTAACTAATCTATCTGCTGTGACACCTATATAACATACATGCTTTTATGTATCTGTGAGAAAATTCACAGTCAAGCAGTTGGTCTCCTCTGGGTCTAAACTTCCAGGAATAAAGCAGAAATTTGAATGATGACTTCAGTACAGTGTTTATGATGGATCCATTGCTTGATCCTGGCCAGAATTCCAGATGACCTCAATTGCAGTCTAATCCATTTTAGGTCTTTTACTAGACAAGACCAGAGAGCACTTTGCGAAGATGCTGCAGTGTTGGCTATACTTTATACGTTCATTCGCATATATCTGATTGGTGTTTGTTGACCACTGAAAATTTCCAAGCACTGGAGCCTGCTGTTTCTAAGGGCCCCTCATGCACAGACGCACAACACGGTTCTACCCATATTGTTCACATCTGAGCCACATGACTTCAAACTTTACTTATTAAAAATATGTATACCCCAAACTCTCCTTCAACTGATACCCAAGCCAGCTTATAGTTGGAGACAAAAGATCCATACTGTATAATTAAATGCTATATTAAAACATAACACAATTATCTAAAACCAGGAGCAATTAAAGCTCTCACCTTCAGCATAAAGATGCAACATAAAAGAGTCAATGTAAAGCCAATAACACCTAGGGAGGCCAGTTAAAATCTAAATGTTAAATATACACTATGCAATTATGCATAATCCAGAACAACATTCTTTATCAAGGCTCTGTGGGATGCAGGTCCAATTCCATACAACCTTACTTGTCTTGAAAGAAAAACAAAACTTATTTTATTTCTGAAATGACATAAAAAAACTATATTATGGTGATGGGCTTGCAGCTGGGCTGGGCTGTTGGGCACCCCTGGACCCAGTAATGTGTGTAAATTTCTCCTCTACATGCTCGGACCCTGCTGAAGAATGGATGATTTTTCAATAACATGTGATATATTGAATAGTGGTTATTCTGTCCACAGAAGCTATGGACATATGACAAAAATACAGTCCTGCCCAAGAAAGAGTAATAGGAAGGACCTTAAAATAAGAAGGCAAACACCCAACGCAGCATTTTGCCACTGCAATTATCACTTCCAATATCATTCCCATTCACTTCAATGGAAGAAGTACATCTGTACACACAACAATATACCTTTCCACATGAAATAAACGGGACAAGCTGCAGGTGCAGCAACTCTGCGGGGTGAATCCCTTCTAAATTTTGTAAATGGAAATGCAGCTTCCCCACCTCCCAGCGTGGCGTAGTGGTTAAGAGCAGTGGTTTGGAGCGGGGGAGTCTGATCTGGAGAACCGGGTTTGATTCCCCACTCCTCCACAGGAGCGACGGAGGCTAATCTGGTGAACTGGATTTGTTTCCCCACTCCTGCACACGAAGCCAGCTGGGTGACCTCAGGCTAGTCACAGCTCTCTCAGCCCCACCTACCTCACAGGGTGTCTGTTGTGGGGAGGGGAAGGGAAGGGTATTGTAAGCCGGTTTGATTCTCCCTTAAGTGGCAGAGAAAGTCGGCATATAAAAACCAACTCTTCTTCTTCTTCTCCCTTCTCCCAAAGCAGTCGAAACAACCCTGATATGAGAGGGAGGGTGGAACTGTCCCACTTCTTGTGCATGCATATATTTCAGTGGGATCCAACCCTATGTGCACAGAGCTAGGCACTATTCTCACCCACTTACCAAGCCACTAAAGTCATAGCTCCAGGAAGGTGACAAGTTTTATTTTCTGGATTTACGATCACTGGGGACAGCAAGAGCCGAGCATCCACTGTCACAACTGGTCTTGCTCTGCAAGAGGAGAAAAACAAGGTTAAAAACACAAAGGAGCAGGTTACTACAGAAGAGTACAGCAGCGTTAGGTGACAGTGACATCTGGGAATACAGAAAGTGTGAATAGCACTTCCTGTATTCAAACTCCCTCGGGCAGATACATGCACAGTGTTCGCATCAGGAACACAAGCCTATTTTCTCAGGAAAGATGTAAGAGTCCCACTTTAGATGTTAATGTCTCATTCATATTTCCTGCATTTTGTACAAAGAATCCAATTTTGTGCTGCGGGTTGGATTTGAAGAATCAACAGCAAAGCTCTGCTTGTAACATAGATTTTCCCACCTTCCTCTTCTTGCTGAGAGTCAGGGAAGCACTGGGAAGGGTGTGGAATGAGGCGTGGAGATTCGAAGTGGAAAGGGGAAACTGTTGGAAATTGCTCACTCTTCTGAGGTGAATGGACATACACTTTGGCTCACAGAAAGAAGAATTTGGATCCATCCCAATATCTGTTAATAGACATCAGCTAAGTAGATCTACAAACTCAGCTCCACTAATGTGGGCAAGGTTATTATATTAGTTTATCATTACTGTCTTCATCATCATCACCAAAATCTATACGCTTGCTTTCCAAGAAGGCTCATGGCCCAAATTCTAAATTTTAGACCCCATAGAACAGCCAAAATAGAAAACCCAAATAATCAACTCAAACAGTAGAAATTCTCAAAAATTCAGGGTTGTTTAAATTAAAAGTCCCTTCAGATACAAAAAAAAATTGGAACAGGTGATAAAGTTTTGTGAAAGACAGAGGACTCAGGCTGAGGCCAGTATCTTGGGAAATCGATTCCTTAAAAAAGGGACTCCTGCAGTGAAAAGACTATTTTGTTCTGCCACTGATGTTTTTTTTTTTGTAACAGAGGGCTTTTAGCAGTACCTCCCAACTGTGTTGGAGGAGAGTGTTACAAATTCTGTGGACTGCCAAAAAAACAAATCAGTGGGTTATAGATCAAATCAAGCCTGAACTGACCCTAGAACCTAAAATGACTAAACTGAGGCTATCATGTTTTGGTCACGTCATGAGACAACAAGAGTCACTGGAAAAGACAGTCATGCTAGGAAAAGTTGAGGGCAGCAGGAAAAGAGGAAGATCCAACAAGAGATGGATTGACTCAATAAAGGAAGCCACAGCCTTCAGTTTGCAAGCTCTGAGCAAGGCTGTCAAAGATAGGACATTTTAGAGGACTTTCATTCATAGGGTCGCCATGAGTGGGAAGCGACTTGACGGCACTTAACACACACACACACCCAACTGTCCTTCAATTTATATTTCACAACATTTTTTTTCACTTTCTGGTCAAAGAAATATTTTTTTGTTGCAAAATGTATTTCCCTGAAAAGGTTGGCCTCTAACATTTCTTAACACACACTGCTTCTCTTCTTATTACTTTACTTTAATGATACTGTTCATATGGCCAATTTGGCCCTTCTTATTAGTCATAATAATAACAACTATAACACCATCAATGTGCAAGGTGTTCTGCAGGATATAAAACAAAAGGTCCTAGATAACACAGATAAAAAATAGAAGAGAAGTGGAAGTGAGGAAGAAAGAGAGGGGAGAATGAGCAGTCTCAGAAGGGGATGGGTAATTAAGGGGCAGGGCCAAGCTTTTCACAGAAGAAGCTCAGTTTTGAGGAGAGGTTTGAAGGAAACGAAAAGGAACCTTTTGTCCCAGAAGGTAGTTTTATCTGGGCAACAAGGCAAAGGAAAACAGTGCCTTAATCGGACAGAATGTTCTGTGCCTGAGGGTCATACAGCTGGAGGAGTTAAAGTCCCATGCAAGAATGTACCAGGTTGTGAAAGCAGAGATGGGAGGGGGGATGAGGCAAGGCCATGAAGGTCTTCTGCAAATCACACCTCTCATGGTCAGCTTGGCACAAAAGTGAAAGACGTCTAAAGTGAAATTCATAAATGCCATGAATCTTTGAAGTAGCACTAAGAATCCTGAGGACACCTGTGTCTTGTTGTGGGAAAATGCTGCGGCTGGGAAAGGTGGGAAACTTCCCGAAGGTTTTGGTCCATTGTTTAGAGGCCCCATGAAGGCACTCATGTCCTTACAGATTCTACCCAAGTTCCTCTGGTCATGAAGGTCTACCTCCCATTCTTCATTGCTATTACCTTGGCCACTAGCTCTTAAGGAAGTTGCGAGCACAGTGGCTGTGGAGGATGAACTTAATTGTCCGAATCCAATCAATGTTGCGGAAACTGCACAGTCAGCTATGTGGGGCAGGAATCTGAGCAGAGAATGAATGACAAGTTTCTTGGCAGCAAGACTCACTCTTGGGGGCTGTAATATCCCTATCAAGTCGAGGCCAGTTTCATACTGATTTATCCCCACAATGTCCTAATTTTAGCAAACAAATGCAGGCTACAAGTATTGTCTCCTGTTCCTCCAGAGTGAAAAAAGAGGGATATTTCATTTCAGTTTTGCCACATTTCATGTTTGAGTTTTGAATATGATCTGGGAAGGGGGGAAGATACAGTTCTTAAAACCACTCTATGATGCAATGTAGCTGATAGATCTTTAGCCAAATGTTCCCGAAGCCAAAAAAGAAAAAAAAAGTAATAGAAAAAGCAGCTGGAATAGACACCACAGCAGCAAGGCTGAAATGTACTTTGATAAGTTCCAATCTACTACTGGCAATTAACTGGATACCTTTAATTCAGAGCTCTTAGAATAAAATCACCCAGAAAAGAAGGCACAGATCATTGCAGCTGCACAGATCTCATGCTAGGAATACATCATTTGCAGAACAGAAATGTGGTTCTGTAACTCCTCCAGGGAAAGTGTCTGGTGGTCTCACCCACAGACCAGTAGACAAAAAACTGTTACAAAAGAGGATTTAGCTTTCTCAAACAGTCTGCAACTGAGAATTTAGTGTTAGTTTCCAACACAGCTTTACATCACTATAATCATTCTGAAATACCTCATCTGATTTTCCATAAAGAAATTCTGCTTAGGCTAAGAACTAAAATATAACCTTCAAATAAGGAATCTGTGAGAGAAGGGATTTTTTTTTTTAAAAAAGCCAAATAACAAACAAACAAATAAATAAAATGGTACATACCTGTAAACAACTACTTTTCCAGCTCCAAATGCACCAACAATTAAATCTGGAAAATTTAGAAAAGGATACTCAAAACACATACGGTACAAAAGTATGTAAACCTTTATCAAGACTGAATTATTTGCAGTGAAAATGATATTACACACACATATGGAAGTTCACAAACATTCAAGGAAATGCATTTATTTATTTATTTATTTATCGTCCTCCCTTTCCCAACCTAAGCTGGGCTCAGGGCAGCTGACAACATGAATAAATACAACTTAAAAATATAAATACCATATAAAATCAGTTAAAATAATCAAAAAAATGAAGACTAACAATAGAGCCATAGTCATGGCTCTCTCGGTTGATGCCTTCAATTTCAGTTCTAGAGAGAGAGACCATGCAAACACAGAATGGTGGGGACACAAAGATGTCAATGGGGGGCATAAATAAGGACAAACAAAAGGACAAGGGAACAGGATGTAAGGAGGGGGGTAGGGGGAAAAGGAAAGAAAAAGGAAGTGGGGTAAGGGAGGCCAGCTGATGTATGATCATTACTGTCCTCATAAGCCTAGTGGAATTCAGTTATCTTCATCTTTCTGTACCCCTTCAAGCCAGCAAAGGATCATATTAAGTCTTTCCTTCAAATATACATTCTATATTATCTCCAATGCTCAAGGGATCTCACTTTAAAATAGCATCTATATCTTCCAGATTCCTTTAGTTTCCACATTTTTCATTCAATTTACATCCATGATATACTCCTGGAAAACCCTAGCTTCCATCCATTAGTGGCTATCAGCTACGATGGCTCAATGGAATTTCCATGTTCAGATGCAGGATATGTTTGAATGTCAGTTGCTGGGGCTATCAATATGAGGAAGCTTTGGACTCTATGCCCCTACAATTGACCTTCTGGGCATCTGGCTGGCCATTGCAGAAACAGGATGCTGGACTAGATAGACTATTGGTTTGATCCAGTTTCTTATGAGCCCTGCATAATCTTACTGTTTAATATCCCCAATACTTAAATTTCTTCATGCACAGCTTGCCCTGAAACTGTGCATATCCATATATCAGGAATAAATCCAAGAGTGAACACATTTACCATCACTCAGACATTGGGGAGATGCCTTCACTTCCTTAGAGCTGCTTCCTGAATACCAGTTGTGCAGTACAATACAAGCAGAACAGCAGATTTCCTAACAGAAATCAGTGTCACCATTCTATGGTATGCACAACAAGTCACACCTGTATACAATTATATACAGTTGCATAATATAAGGAGGTTATAACCTCTAGTTTACAAACAAGCTGCCCGTGTAGAAATTGTGAAAATTAAAAAAGATAAAGAATAAAAAGAAGTCCCTGTAAATTTTAAAAAAGCATAGTGTATATCCCTGCCATTGTAATCTTGAAGATAATTGTCAAGCTTTATATGAAGGGTTGCCCCAGAAAACAGTTTGGAAACTTCAGCTGTTATAGAATGCTGCCTCAAGATTATTAACTGGTGCACGCCAATACAATCTTTTTACAACCATGCTTTGGGAGCTTCATCGGTTACCTCTTTGTTTCCAGATACAATTCAGCCTGCTAGAAATGGAATAGAAAGCTCCCAGTTTCTTTTCCATAAAAGGTGCAAAATAGAATTATTCCAAGGAGTGTTTGGTGGAAGTAACTAATGAATGTCTCTGATTGGTTGCTGGGGGTGATATTTGTTGCAGGAGTTGCAGTTTTAACTTGATCTGTGTGTTTCAGCTATGTCTTTAATTGTCGATGTTTTTACTTTACAAGCTGCCTTGAGTATTGTGGACAGGCAGGATATTATTTTTTCAAATAAATAAATAAATATTGAAGTCAATGAGATCCTTGGATTTTAACAGACTTGGATTATCACCCACTTTATCAGAAGACTCAGAGAGCCGCATAGTCATCTTTATTGTTAATTTCCATTTAGATTCCATTTAGGATCCAGTTTTAACTTCCTCACAGTAATCAACAGAAAGTTTTATTTTTATCTTTGGGATAGCTTTAACTTTCACAGTGCCAAAATTATGAGTGAAGTTTATAAATATTTTGTACTCTGCTAAAGAAAATAATCCTAATCAAGTGTTTGAACAGTCTACATTATCTGCTATCTTGCAGCCCTCTTATCCTAAAAATACAGAAACACTTTATTCATTGCATTCATCTTCTTCAAAAAGGCTACAGACTCGGATTGTTAACTGAAAGCAAAATGCTTTCAAAGTTTGCAGAGCTTTTTTCCCCCCAAATAACAAAAGTAATAAAACTGAAGGGACTGAATTCTTTCCAAGTGAAACTTGAAGAAAAACATTCATGAACTAGAAGATTGAATTATACCATTTCATGTACTAGACTTTTACTTTTCTAAAAAAAAAAAAGATTTAAAAATCTCTGTAGCTTTGATTTAAGGAAATAGTTGTCTATAAATCATTACTAGGATATTGCTGTAAGAAACTCCAACAGCGCTTGTGGTTTAAGATTCACAAAATTAATTGAATGCATTTACACAGGCCTCCTAAAAGGAATAAGTCACCCGCTCTACATATAGATAGTGAATACTGCCTAGTGATGCCCACACATACATGACTGAACGCTTACAAAGTAATAAAGTAACCATTGTCAATTTTCCCACCCCCCAAAAAACCCCACCCCAACAAACCAGGTCTAATACCCCCTCATCTGCATATAGCAGTTCCTCTTCACCATTAAGAGTCTGGACAGGTGGGAAAATTGTTCTCTTTGCCCTTTGGGTCGTCCGGTACAGCTCACTTGTTGACCCTGAAGAGAATGGGGGCAGCTTCTGCTTGGTACAGAGTTCCATGTTTATATCTGAGCCCCGGGGGGAGTTCCAAATAGCATTTAGTAGCTGTGAATCAAAGGTGTACAGCTGTGTGTGTGTGTGGGGGGGGGTTTCCTTGTGGAAGTGGCCAAATAAGCCATGATGGAAAACTGCTGAATCTGGCTTTCAGTGTCCCAGCTTAACAGAATATCCTCGCCAGTCCAGGGAGACCAACTTAACATACAATAAGACTGGAAGCTCCCCAGTCTGTACGTCTGTTAATCCACATGGATCCCAGTGCCATGGGGCCCAACTTTTCCAGGGTTGTAAGGGAGAGGTGGGTGGGAGAGGGAAGTATGGCAAATTACCAAACACCTTGTGCTGTTAGCTCTGTTGTCTAACCTAGTCTGTCCTGGTGCACACTTTATTGAAATACATAGGCTTTGCTGGCTAGGATTGCTTTTGGAAGTGATGCAACGCAGCACTTTTCAGCTAACCTGGACTGGTTTTTATGACAAGCGGTCTTTACAAATATAGAGGTCTCTAGCAGGTTGCTTCATTTACAGAAGTAATGATGTTTTCATCAGGTGACTCAAAAATAAGTTAGCTTACTATGTGCCCATTCACGCATTTAGAACTAATCAGTCAGTTAATGCTGTTTTCCACCAGGAATGGGAATCTAGGCAGCCACTGACCAAGTGGCAACTTACAGTGGGTGGTACCCTTGATCTGCCTGCTGTCTGTACTGATATTCTAAGGGGGGAGGAGAATTTTTCGTGTGCTTCCACACATGGTCTGGAATCTGGGGGGAAAGTGGAATGGTAAAATTCTGCAGAACACCTGATTGGTTTACCAAGTGGTTACCTACCTATTGTGGATAGTTAATGGCCATTTTAAACTCCTGTGCCATGTTAAAACTCAGCTGGCTGGATCTGGGTTGTGGTGGACTTGTAGAAAGTTCTTAAATTTTCAGTAACATTTGAAAAATCTTCTGTAACTCTGCAGTCTCATTCACTGACTCCTTAGTTGATTTCAACTATGCTTACTAATGATGGGAGACTATGAAGCTGGAGGGCTGACCATTGTGCATGAACAAGGAAGCACATGTTTTAAAACAAATGGACAATGCCACTTTTTTTATAGGCTGTGCTGAGAGCCCACAGGACAAGACTGGAGGTCAGCAAGCATCACCCAATTGCTCAGAATGCTTCCTGTCTTCATCATTTAGTCTCCAATGCTTCCTGACTTCCA
The DNA here is from genome assembly GCF_029931775.1 of Euleptes europaea. Classification (NCBI taxonomy): domain Eukaryota; kingdom Metazoa; phylum Chordata; class Lepidosauria; order Squamata; family Sphaerodactylidae; genus Euleptes; species Euleptes europaea. The sequence continues at coordinate 54,910,143 of NC_079322.1, forward strand.
TTATTGTATTGAAGCGCAGCACCGTAAGAGTAAATGAAGAGTCACCTGGTTGCTTGAGCACTTGGGAGACTGTCCTTGTCTTTCACTACTAAAGTACAGCACTGGAAAATGGCTTTCACATTTCCATATTGCCCAGACAGCAGGCTTATTCTCCAGCTTATGGTTCTGAGCTGTCAATGTTGTACAGCCAAATAATAATAATAAAAAAAATGGAGCAAAAGATAAACATCAGAAAGAAATATGACTGCAGTTGACAGTCTACATATAACCACAGAATAAAATAAAAATAAATAAAGGGTACATTTGGAGGAGCTGGGAGAGCACTTTGCACCCCAATTCACTCAATTTTGTTCCACAACTCAATCTTAGTAATAATGGTTATCCAGGACCACTAGCTCAAGCCAAACAACACTCTGTACAGTGTCATATTTATTATTATGTTTTTAACCCTTCCTTCCTTCAAGGAGCTCATGGCAGGATAAATTATTCTCCTCCCTCTTCTACTGGGAGCTCATAGCAACCTTGAGAGAAAGGCTGAGCTGAGAGAGAATGACTGGCCCAAAGTCAAGTGGAGAGACTCTCTCATCTCAATCCAGCCCCCTCCACACACCACTAGACTGGCCTATCCACAATACGATGTCCTTTGCCAATCCTACTCCCCGCCCCCCACAAGTCTCCAGAAAATATAGCAAATGGCAGTGTGGCTACATCCACTGTTTCATATAAATTCAAGGAATATCAAAGTCACTGCATCTGCCTCAAATATGGAAACATCTAGTGAAAATATATAGCAGTTCTATAAATCAGAACAATAAGACATTTGCAAACAACTCGGCAATAAAGTGCGTTGTCTACCGCTGGCCCTTGTCCATTTATTTTCTTAACTGCAGCTCTCAGGAAAGCACTTCCATTCTTAATTTTCCTTTTCTAGTCTTACTCTTCCTTGATTATCTTAATGCCCTCTTCTGAACCATTCCACAAGTAACATAAATCGCTCAGTCTAAAACTCTGTAAGTGCAGTACTTTTAGTAACAGGTTTGCAACTCTCCCCAAACTTTAAATCCTGCAAAATCCCTGCTACCAAGAAGCCTAAGGAGTTTCTTCCTGCTGTAGATTTTGATGCATGTAGCAGGTGGACATGCTAACGAATTGGATATTCAGAACAGTAAGCATGAGTTACGGTGTTTTTAGAAAAGTTTTCCCCCCTTTTCCCAATTACCGCATACAAATATAAGAAGGGAAGCCCTAATGGGTCAAGCCTGTTTCCTTCACTGGTCAGCAAGATGTCCTAAAAGGTTCATAGCGGGATGACTGTGGTGAAAGCACAAGCAGCCAGAGATATACTGTCTCTAAAACATGAAGGTACCATTCAGTCGTCATGGCTTAATAACCACGGATGGAGCGGTCTTTCACACATTTATTTAAGCCCTTTTTAAAGCCAGCTAAGTTTGTGGGAGTTACCACATCCCATGGCAGTGCATTCCACAAGTTCTTTATGCACTGTGCCACTGTTTTCTTAAAATAGCAGATGTTTTCCCAAGTTACAACTGCGTGAGTGTGTTTTGCCTTCAAGTCACAACTGACCTATGGTGACCCTGTAGGGTTTTCAAAGCAAGAGACATTCAAAGGTGGTTTGCCATTGCCTGTCTCCGCATCACACCTCTGGTTACAACTATCTATCTGTAACGATTAAATTCAAGGATACAGGTATAAACTGTAGCATAAAGATGTAGCCAGTAGATTGGGAGGCAGTGCCAGCTTCAGAATTTGTAGGGAGATGGGCCTGAGAAAAGCACCGCTAGTGAGATTAATTAACCTGGAAGATGCATGACTTGAAAACACGGAATTCTCTTATACTTCTTCTGACTTTTCTGGGTGCTCCATAAACTGAAAAGGAGACACCGTTGGACCTTGTCACAGTCTACAGTTGGCCTGCTCAAATGAACTGCTGGCCAAAGCTCTTGGGTGGTTGACCACTGAATGAATATGAAAACCATCAGGGCATGTTTTAGTGGCTTGGTGGATGCTTTCCCATGTCAGATTCAGATGGCTCAAATGTACACAAAAAGCATGCTATTGCCTGACCTTATCTTTTTTTTTATCATTTTAGATTTTAAATGATGTAATGGGTTTGGAAGACAGCAAGAAAAATACCCAAATAAATACGCAGAAGGAATGTAGGTGCAAGTATTTACATGTTTTTCAAAAGTGACTGAACAGAAAATGTGTACATTATCCGAGAAACGCAACTAAGAAGCCATATCTTTAAAAAGGAGCATTTACTATTTTCATTCACAGCTTAAATGCAAAGTCTGAATGCAGATCTGGAACGTTAAATGACTCTCCAATTGATGTTCAGGAAAACCCAACACTGAATGCATCTTGTAATCAGAATATTTGACCTTGAACTCTGTTCCAGGATAATTTTCAAGGCAGACTTTGATGTTAAATTCTTAACCGTAGGAAAACAAATTCCCTACTAAGTATGGGTGTATCTGTTAATTCTGACAAATATACCCACTTAGGTTCTCCAAATTCAATCACAACATGAAAGACTGAGTTTCAAAATATTTTAAAGCTCCTGTCCTCAAACCACTTATTTTTTTAGTTTGTATTGGCTTAATCGGGCCTATTCAGAACTAACTGCACGTATTTAAGTGGAACATATTGGCAGATTATTTTCTTTTCCAATATAATTATTATTTTAACTACTGTAAGACTGGGATGGAATCTAAGGTAATCTCTGGCACAATTCCCTATACCCAGCGCTTATCATCATACAACGAAATAGTAAGATTAAAATGAAAGGGTATTTTTAGACCAACCAGATCTATTAATATAGGTGAGATGAGAAACAGATCCCATAAAAAAATTAATGAATGATTACAAAGGACAAAAGTGAACTCAATTAGGAAATTATCCTATACAAGTTTACCTGTTCAGCAAAAGAAATAGAGGATTATAGAAATCATATATTTATTTAGAAAAATGTTATGCCACCTCTCCAGGAACCTGTCTAGTAACACGAAACATTTATAACCACAAAAGTTGTAACATAAATGAGTGTGTATTTGTGTATGTATGAAATACACGACAACATAATTATAATGAATTCACTGATCTGTTGTGGGTTCTGGAAAATAGAGACCCAGTCTGATTCCAGAAGGAAACTGGCCCAATAACCCATTTCAGTTCGTCCTTACAGTTCTTGCCTCCAGTGCTCATCAGCATAGGATTTTGTTTTTAATTCAGTCATCAGCATCCAAGTTCCTTCTGCTAATGATCAGGAGTTTAAAAAAATACACATCCCTCCCAAACAACATAGACTCAAATTCTGCCTGCAGTTTTTTCCAGGTACTATAATGCTGTAGATTGTGCCATTATACACCACCATCCTTATCAAACGGGACTCCTGCATTCATTTCCAAAGCTGGATAGAAGCATGTGCAATCTGGAGTTCCATAAGAACATCAGAATTCACGCAGAACTATCCAGTGCAATGTGTTCTAAGTAAATCCCAGTCCTAAAGAGACCTACTTGGAACCAAGTCCCATTAATTTCATTGGCACATAATTATGCGTGCATGCTTAAGATAGCAGCCTTTGTTGTATAAAAAGAACCAGAAGGGAGAAAAAAACAACATTGCACATTTTAATCCTTCTATTTTCATCGTCCTTTTGCAAAGAACAATGCACATGAGAACATAAGCCTACATCCTTGGCCAGCTGGAATAAGGCAAGCTCAGGGGGGAAAAAATCACTGAAACAGTCACAAAACATAAACTATCCAAAAATGTTAGTACAGTAGGTTAATAGAGCACAGTGGCAAAGATACTCCAGAATGTTCGTCCAGCATTGTCTCATTAATTCCAGTAGAGTTATGCCAGCAAAACAATCTAAGACTTGGACTACGGGAGTTCTACTGTGTGAGTTACGTTACAAATGCCGAAAGCCTTCTTAAATTCTGACAAAGAGAAATGTTGTGGTCTGCTCTGTGCTTGATCCCAGAGGAGAGGGAAAATGGAAAGAAACAAATTAAAATGATGTTGCACTTTCAGACTACAGATGGTGTTGGAATGCTGCCCCAAACTGGATAAGCTTCACTTCAGAAATAAAGAGTGCAGGCCGCAATAGTGAAACAGTGTTGATAAATTCCAGATGACATCAGTAAAATATTAATCATTAAGGGAAAACATTCAAAACCAAACTAATTAGAAGAACAATCAGGGAAAGCAAGCATAGAAGAGTATCTAGGACTAAAAAAGAACATCTCTTTTGTTGTCTAATACAAATATAACTTTATATTTAATATAATGTAATAGCACTTAATGAGGAGCCCCATGGCACAGAGTGTTAAGGTGCAGTACTGCAGTCCAAGCTCTGCTCACGACTTGAGTTCGATCCCAACGGAAGTCGGTTTTAGGTAGCCGGCTCAAGGTTGACTCAGCCTTCCATACTTCCGAGGTGGGTCAAATGAGTACTCAGCTTGCTGGGGGTAAAGGGAAGATGACTGGGGAAGGCACTTGCAAACCACCCCGCAAACAAAAGTCTGCCTAGTAAATGTCGGGATGTGACGTCACCCCATGGGTCAGGAATGACCCGGTGCTTGTACAGGGGACCTTTACCTTTACCTTTAATAGCACTTAATATTTAAATAGTACTTTTTCTAGTGATCAAAGAACTTTGTCTCATTTGCAACAACCATGCAAGGCAGACAAGCATTATTATTGCTGCTGATTGAGGGGAGGGAGCTTATAAGTTTGAAAGACAAATGTTTGTCCAGAGCATCTCATAGAGCAGCTGAGATTTCAACAGGAACCTTTCAGCTGATAACAATGGTAAAGGTAGTCCCCTGTGCAAGCACCAGGTCATTCCTGACCCATGGGGTGATGTCACATCATGATGTTTACTAGGCAGACTATGTTTATGGGGTGGTTTGCCAGTGCTCTCTCTAGTTGTATATACTTTACCCCCAGAAAGCTGGGTATTCATTTTACCAACCTTGGAAGGATGGAAGGCTGAGTCAACCTCGAGCTGAAACCTGAAACTGACTTTCCGTCGGGATTGAACTCAGGTCGTGAGCAGAGCTTTGACTCGATTACTGCAGCTTACCACTCTGCTCCACAGGGTTCATAGCTCATCATTTTAGCCATCATGCTATGCTACTTTGTAGCACATTCATTAAAACGTATTGGATTGCATCCCACCTACAATTTCCATGGATGGAAGGATTTCCGTTTGTAAAAGGAAGACTTCCCCACCTCCCTCCCTTCCACTGCAGTCCAAATGACCACTGAAATGCTCCTCCTGGGACCTGGTGGACCCCCACAAGTGGCATGGGGGGAAATTGGAGGTCTGCTGCAGGAGTGGGGAATCAGTGAAAATCATACTATCTTGCAAGGGTGGAAATTTTAAGTGTGATCCAATCTATTCACTTTAAATTCACATCCGCACAACCCAGGTTTAAACAACTCTTTAAGTACAACTCTTTAAGTACTACAAATTGCATGGGTACCAGCTCTTTTCTATGTAATGGCTTCTTTTAGTGGCCTGTGTGTTTTCACTTTGATAATTTATTATTTTAATTGAAACTGCCTTGAGCAGGTCTCTAGAAGGATGGCATAAAGATCTCCTATGTAAATAAATAAGTAAAGCAGCAGGCTTACAGATGATAGCACATTATCAGAAGGAATCCACCTATTATGCAGATAAGCAACTCTTTCATTCACATTTTTGATGACTAGAAAAGTTAAGCCTCTTTAAAAACAAAAACAAAAATATGTATTCTGTGTTAATATGTCTGTTTCAGCCTTTCTTGCATTTCTGATGATTTCTCTTCACAGGAAAGGGAGTATTTATTTTGTCCCGCTTCAAATTCTCAGAGAAGCAAAGCTAGAACTACAAACAAAAGCAGTGCCTATTCTATTTCTTGACCTCTGCCTTCTAAAAAGAACAATTTGAGAATGATGCATTTTCCAGAGGAAGAAGGGATGAAATCCTCTTGTGGAGAGAATCTTACCTGGATAATCATTCTTGTCTATGTCAGAGTCCCCTCTTAGTGTAAAACCAAATCCCGCAGGCAAGGTTTGGGAGGCCCACATGCCACTGAGAATCTGGGAAGGGTTAGGATTTAACCCATTCCTGACTCCATTATAAATGAGTACTTTCCCCCTGCTGTCTTTTCCTGCAAATGGTGCACCTATTGCAATGTCTGCAAAAGAAAGGGAGAGAGGGAAAATTATATCACTGATGATGCATTTCTTCTGGAAATAAAGGTTAGACTTCATTTACATTAAACAGGTGGCTACAGCTGATCCATTTTGTTCTTGATTGTACATTACTGCAAGGCACCTTAAGAGTAGGATAATAAGGTGGGATGTACCTTTCTAAATGCACATACAAATCACTGCATTTCTGCTAATGTTTAGACAAACTAATGTCTGATGCGACATCATTAGCATTCTCCTGCTCGAGTTTATTGGCAAACAAGTAATCTAGCTTTTAGACAAGCGGATATTAATACACTTTAAAGTTTTCCAGGATAGGTAACTGACAACCTTGGAACAAACCACAACATTTGCAAGACCTGTTCATTTTTAAAAATGTTTAAATTCATTCATGACAACTTCACCAAAAGAAAAAGAAAATAGTTGTGAGAACAGGCTTTTAGAATGAGCGGATGACCCTTACAATGTGAACGGTGAAGTCGCATGCTGCAAGGGTTTAACTCCTTGGCCACTGCAAAACAAAATGTCTTTGCAACTGAACCACTTCCACGTTCAGGTACCTCTAATCAATGTGCTTGCATCCTTTACAAGGGACCTAATGAATTACCATTGTATCCATCCTGATTCAGATCTCCAAGATGTGCAATGGAATTGCCAAATCTACCAAACACATCTGTGCCAGACAGCGTCTGTGCTTCTCTGAAGTACAAGGCACTCTCTTGCAGATATAAATAAACCTGCCCAACTTCCTTAGGGTTGCTCTCAAATTCACGTTCCATAAAGAGAGGGGCCCCAACTAGGATGTCATCCAATCTGCAAGGAGAAAATCAACACAAGAGCCCAAACGTTACAAGGATCACTTCTTCATGAATACTAAGTGCATGTTGGGAGCAGCAAGGACCTGTAAACAGCATCACATTTGCCACTGTACCCCCCCCCATTTCCTCTTTTCCTTTGTTGGCAGCTCCCATGACCACTTTTCCTGCTTCCTTCTATTTTTCTCACCCACCAGCCAACCTACCTTTACCTGCACCCTTGTTTTCAGCTGTCCCTCCTTCCCTCCCCATGGCAGCTTCTTCCCTGGAAGAATCTGGCTGCTGGTCCCAGGCTGGACCCAGTTGTGTGGTGGCTGGCACTTTGGATAGTGAGTCTCTGGTGGCTACTGCCTGTCCTGTCCTCTGCAAGCCCTCCTCCATCAGGGAAGGGGACCATTTCCAGGGCTGTTTTGGCTCCCATGTCCACTCCTGCTCCCCCAACCCTGTGGCTTTGCTTTACAGAAACCACAGCTTGGAAGACTCAGCAATATTGCTGTGGCTGCCTGGCAATCACCAAAACAGCCACTGAGTGCTCAGGGGGTATTCTTTTCTTAAAGCGGCAAGCATTGTTTCTATTATATGGGGGAGTTTTAATCCCCTGGTTTATATTAAAAAATTTAGATTTCAGATTTTTCTGCAGATTTAGGACTTCCCTCAGGTTTGTAGAGAAATCCCCTCTATCTGTTCCCAGCTCCATTTTGCAGATCTATTGATCCACATTCTGTGACCTGCATCAGAATTAGGCTTATGATACTTCCAAAACACACACATGCAGCAAGCAAGTACAAATGATGATCATATAACTATTGCCATGGAAATATTCATACAGGAAAAAGAACAGTGTGTTCAGCCAGGGCTCTCTCTTTATCTTTCATCCCAGAAGCCCTGCAGACCAAAGGAAAAGCCTTTGAGAAACCATGCCCCTCCAGCTGTGGGAGCTGCAGCTAGAAAAGCTGAACAAAATCCAGCTGTATATGTGGTTCCATTACATAGAGTATGGCCTTAAGTCACGAGTACATTGTTCTGTGCCCTGACTTGGATGGCCCAGACTAGCCTGATCTCGTCAGATCTCAGAAGCTAAGCAGGGTCAGCCCTGGTTAGTATTTGGATGGGAGACCACCAAGGAATACCAGGGTTGCTGCGCAGAGGAAGGCACTGGCAAAACACCTCTGTTAGTCCCTTGCCATGAAAACCCCAAAAGGGGTCACCATAAGTCAGCTGCAACTTGACGGAACTTTACACACATGCGGATTGTTCTGTGGTTCCTTCCTAAATCTTTTATTCTATAGGGGTCCTTATACAGGCTTTTAAAAGGGTCCTTTTATAGGACACCTGAAGAAATCATAAATTGTCGACAAATGTGTTTCATTTTTATAATCAAAATTGATAGTATTTCGCATTAAGCTACAAACTGCCAGGAGCTGCTGCTGCAGTTGCAGGAAGGCACTAAAAGCCTTATGGTTTCTGTATATGGGGGTTATTCATATCCATGCCCAGACACATCCTCTGAAAGATGCTGATGCAACAGCCATGGCAGTTGAGAGGAATGCTGGTGAGTAGTATTGATGGCCTCTGTGTGGCCCAAACCCTGGGGCAGCTCCCAGCTCTGGCACTTGAGAAGAGACCATCCCAAAATGGGGATGGGGGGGGCTGTGGTAGAGCATCTACTTGGCATACACATGGTCCTAGGTTCAATCTCCAGAATCTCCAGTTAAAGGGACTAGGCAGGTAGGTGATGTGAAAGACCCCTGCCTGAGACCCTGGAGAGCCGCTGCTGGTCTGAGTAGACAATACTGACTTTGATGGACCAAGGATCTGATTCAGTATAAGGCAGCTTCATGTGTTCATGTGTGTTCAAAGTCCCCTTTGGCAAGGGACTCTCCACTCTGATTTTATGAGTCCCTGCCTCAGTTCAGTGACTTATAAGGTCAGGCTGCTCTTGCTTATTATCTTTGCTGTGCTTTGTTTTCCGTTTCTCCATTTGGAACATAAAAACAATGATGTCAATTTTGCTTCTATTTGTGACCCCCCACCCACTCCCAGACTCCTCCTTCGGTGTTCAAACAGTGTGTGGGGAGTTGTACGTTTTGGAACATCTGTTTGCTGTAGACATTTTTAAACTGAGGAACGTTTCTGCTTGTCTTCAGTTATAAATAGTTTGATTTCCAAGCCAAATTCAAGCTGAAAGGCAGGAGGAATAACGCAATGGTCCACTCCACAGACATAGAAGAGTTCAATCCACTGTTGTACTCTTGCATTGCTTTCATGGCTATGCCATGATGGTGCCACTACCCATAAATCGAGCAATTTGTTTGTTCGAACTGTGCATTTAAACAGGAGGGGCACTATTACTGCCTTTTTAATAACACAGCATTCAAAAGCACTAGCTGGCCACCTGCTGGCATTTTATACAATCCTTTTGTATGCTGCTGGGCAAAAAACAGCAGGAGCACAGGAGGGCGTCAAGCGGTTAGAGCCTAAATATGTGAAGCTTTGATATGGTACAAATAAAAGATCCCTAATGTGTTTTTATTGGAAACCTGGTTTTAGCCTAACATAAATAATTCTCCTTCACTCGATGAATGTTGTGCATAAATTGCTCTCCAACTGGCACTGATCATTTTGATCACTGGCTTCTATTTAAACGGTGCTGCAGAAAACAACAGATACTGGGCATTGTTGGCCCCAAAACCAAAGACCATCTCAGTTCAGAGTGGCAGGAAAGCCATTAAGAAAATATTTTCTCCATGTTTCTGATTATTTTCTGGAAGAACCAGTGTTGCTTCCATCCACTCGCACCTCTAGCTACATGAGAATTCCTTACAAATCTGCCACATTGTTACCCTTACCAAGTCAAGCTTTTGGGACAACTGGGTAGGATCCTATGGATCAGTTCCATGGAATGATCCTTTCCCTGATGCAAGAGACTCAGAAGAGTGTCTTGCACGCCCCTTGCATGATCAGAAAGCACCTCCAATAATGGAACCGATTTGCATTATATAATCCACTGCTTGCTGACAGAGTCTCTTAGATGGTCAAGCGATATAGAATATTCTATAAGTGAGATAAACCTGGAACCGGCATTAGGAATGGAAGAAGGGAAAACTTTTCATGGTCCAGAGTCAGATAGCATTAATGAAGGGGAGGGAGTTACAACTGGTGTTAATATTTTGTTGAAGATTGGAGCTCTTCTATGTTTTAGGCTAATTATTTTAGAGCTTATTGTTCAAATTTTAGTTTTAACATTTATGCTGCCTTAACTTCACGTTGCAGATCAAGAAATAATCCTCTACTTGATTCAATCAAAACTGCCAATTAGTCAATAGTTTTAGCAGAATTCATACTAAGCATATGTTCACAGGGGTACCGCAAGCAGATTTATTGCAGATGTTGTTATTGGGGGGAAACAAGCAGGTTATATCTTCCACTGCCCGGTTCTGTGCAATAGCGAGTTAAATTCGTCAATCTAAGAGTATTCCTAAGGAGTGTAAGGACTAATCTCAAAAGGGCGTCCATCGGTTATGTAATTATGTATTCAGGCTATTTAGGACTGACTTCCCAGAAAGAAGGATCATGTTGTAACAGCATATAGTATGTATATGAGTATATTTGCCCGTTGAACTAACCATATGTATTTTTCTGGCAAGGCCATAATAAAGTGTTTGTTTGTTTGTACTAAGCATATGCCTCCTCCACAACAAAATCTAAGCTTCTGTATGAACACTTCCACTGGAATGGTGCAGCAGGAAACATGCAGAAAAGAATTCACAGAATAAATATAAAATAAATTTTAAAGAAATATCTCAAAATAGTGCATGGGTATTTGGGAAGAAAGCACTGCTTGACGTCAAAAGAAACATACATATTAGCCAATGGGTGCCCTTAAAACCCAAGCAATTGCAATGCATGCGGAATGCCAAACTGCAATGGACCCATTAGCAATTTGGGGGCGAGTACTGATATTTTTCAGCAACCAAGTGCTGCAGCTTGTTGCTACAAAAAATATGTTTCCTAGCACTGGTGTATTGGCTATTTAGGGGAAAGATGTTCAGTTTCCAGTAACCCCTGAATACTGACTGCTATAGATTGTCTAGAAAGGCCCATATTTAAAATGACACACCTCTCCGAAACTGAGAAACTGAGAAAACTAATTCTAGACTACATACAGATGAAACAAAACAGAAGTTAAACATGGTTAAAAAATGGTTATCATATCCCCTCTTAGTCTTCTCCTCTTCAGGCTAAACATACCCAGCTCCATCAACCTCTCCTCATAGTACTTGGTTTCCACACCCCTCACCATCTTTGTTGCCCTTCTCTGGACACGTTCTACATCTTTCTTGTGTTATCTGCCATCAGGTCATTCCCAATTTATGAATTAATAACCTCCAAGGCATCCTATCATTAACAGCTTTGCTCAGGTCTTACAAACTGAAAGCAGGGGCTTCCTTTTGTTGAGTCAGTCCATCTCATGGTGAGTCTTCCTCGTTTCCGACTGACTCCAACTTTTCCTAGCATTATTGTTTTTCCAGTGAGTCTTGTCCTCTCATGAAGTGACCAAATATTCTCTACTACCGGAAATTTTGAAAGGGATCGAAAGATTTGGGAGCCTAATTCTAACTAAACATACAAGACGTGTGTGTAGTTAAGCTGTGATCTCTCTCAAACCACTTAGTACTGAGCAGTCCTGGAATGGTCTCATGGACTTCAGTGGGGCAAAATGTGATTAAGTGACCTGAATCAATCTAAACCAAAAAGGGGGGAAAAACAGAAAATGGCGCCAACGATAAATATGCTGTCACTGCAACTTACCCATCATTGTTAACATCCGATACTGCAACAGTATATCCAAAGTAAGATGCCATCTGTCAATAAAGAACATTCTCACTTTTATAACATGTATCATTTAAAAAACGCTTTCTATCGCATCCTGAATAATTAATGAAAAGTTGCAGCTTAAAATACGGTACCTATCCGGTAATACTTCATTGAGTGGTGTAAGAGACCCCCACTTGAGATGCTGCTGTGAGAGCTGTATTATTGATCCCTTTACCTGTTCTCCAGTGAAATTCTGAATGAAGGTCAAATCTGTGGAATTAATAATTGAAACCTGGAAACAGGAAGATATAAAAGAGGCAGTCAGACCACAAGGCATTATATTACAAAATAAAAACTAAAAAATTAAATTACTACTAATTCATTGATTTTTCATTCTTACAGATCATTTAGATTAGACTCTTGCAACGAAGTGGTATGTCATGACAGCCAGCATGGTGTAGAGGTTAAGAGTGATGGACTCTAATCTGGAGAGCTGGGTTTGATTCCCTGCTCCTCCACAAGAGCAGCAGACTCTAATCTGGTGAACCGGGTTTGTTTCCCCACTCCTACTCATGAAGCCTGCTGGGTGACCCTGGGCTAATCACAGTTCTCTCAGAACTCTCTCAGCCCCACCTACCTCGCAAGGTGTCTGTTGTGAGGAAGGGAAGAGAAGGTGATTGTATGCCGTTTTGAGACTCCTTTCAGTAGAGAAAAGTGGGGTATAAAAGCTAACTCTTATTCTTCTAATATATCTAAATGATATCAGAAAAATGTCTACCTTACATGATCTTTAAGACCTTCATAAAAGGTTTTCAACTTTAATTAATCAACATTTTTATCCTGGCTGAAACAGGGAATAAAGGAGGCTAAAGCGACCATGAGTTTTCGCCCTATGATGTAGAGCCCATGCACACGAGGAGGTTCCCATTACCAACTATGAGAGATGACCTTCTATGAATGTATATAGTTCTTTTTCTTCTGTAGCAAGTAAGTAGAAAGCCCCTTGGCTCTACTGTCTTCCCCTACATCCTTTGTTAGCCTTTTAAAAACTAGATTAAAAAAACACACACATCCTCCTGAATCTTCCTTACCCTAGATTAATTATGTCTCTGTCCTTAACATTTCAGTCTGTGAGACATGTTTAACAGGTATGTTATCAATGCCCACCTTTTCTGGATCCTCTCAAGCTTGACTGAATCATACATTTCTGCGCTCTTCATAGACCTAAGTCAATGATCCCCATTTCAACTTGAGAAAAATGGCAATGACAATTCAACTGCTCATCCAAGGGCAAATGACATTTTGTCGTCCTCCCTGCTGTGCTTCTATCCTGCTACCTGCAGCTTGGGAAACTGTGCTTGATACCTTATTCTTGCTACTTTGCTCTGGGCTTCCCCCTAAGATGTAGCACCAAAGCTGGGCACCCACCAAAGGAGAGATGTGTGAAGGGCACAATTTCTGGACAGCTGTAGTCTAGGGGCTTGCAGAACTAACTCTTCATACTAGGCGTTTGTTTAGTCTCTTAAAACACTGTGGTATTTCATGGGAAGGTGCTGGCAAAGAGACAGCACTGTACCACTGGACAGGTACAAAGTCTTTAGTATAATTTAAAGGGCCCATTTGAATGATTAACCTGTAACCATAGCATCTTTGCAAAAAATTTCATTTGACTGTTAATTAGGGCCACAGTCCTGCTCACTGTTAGACCACTTAATGACTAGACTGACCTCAGTGCAATTTAGGCAACCTGTGTGGAAGATTTCAGCCAAAAGCAGGGGTGAGGAACGTCCGGCCCGTGGGCGGGATGCGGCCCGCGAGATCATTTTGTCCGGCCCCCGGCCCGCCTGCCAAAGCCAGGAGCTTCACGGCCCACCTGCCGAGGCCGGGAGCTCCACGGAGCTAGCTATCACTAGCCAGGCCCTCCTCTCGGCTTCGCTGGAAGGCGGGACCACATGCGTACAAAAGGGACGGTTGATTGTGTGATTGTGGGGGCGTTTCCCCCAGTCTCCCTGCTTCCTGTTTTTTGCGAGAGAGAACACATGTGCCTGGTCGGCTCTCTCAGCAGCCCAACTTTGTTTGCTTGGCTTCGGCCATGCCCCACCGCCCTGAGGCAATATATATGCTTCCTTGTTTGCTTGGAGGGGGGGGGGAGAAGCCGTGGAGGTGACTTCCCAATCTCGCCCAGCTGCTTGTGCAGCCGGGTGCTTGTTTGGGGGGGCAGGGGAAAAGCTGTGGAGGCGTCTTCCCAATTGTGCCCAGCTGCTCGTGCAGCCGGGTGCTTGCTTGCTTCCTTGTTTGTGGGGGGGGGGGGGAAGAAGCTGCGGAGGCGACTTCCCAATTGTGCCCGGCTGCTCGTGCAGTTGGGTGCTTGCTTGCTTCCTTGTTTGCGGGGGCGGGGGGCGGGGAGAAGCCACGGAGGCGACTTCCCAATTGCGCCCGGCTGCTCGTGCAGTTGGGTGCTTGCTTGCTTCCTTCCCTGTTTGCTTCCCTGCTTGCTGGGGGTGGGAGAGAAGCTGCAGAGGTGACTTCGCAATCGTGCCCGGTTGCTAGTGCACCCTAGTGCTTGCTTGCTTGCTAGGGGCAGGGGAGAAGCTACGGAGGTTTCTCCCCATTGTGTTTGCATGAGTGTGTGTGTGTGGGGAGAAGCCGTGGAGGTGTCTTCCCAATTGTGCCCAGCTGCTCGTGCAGCTGGGTGCTTGCTTGCTTCCTTCCCTGCTTGCTTCCTTGTTTGCTGGGGGTGGGGGGTGGGAGCCGCGGAGGCGACTTCCCAGTTGTGCCCGGCTGCTCGTGCAGCCGGATGCTTGCTTGCTTGCTCCTTCCTTGCTTGCTGGGGGTGGGGTGGGGGAGAAACTATGGAGGCGACTTCCCAGTCGCTCCCAGTTGCTAGTGCAGCCAGGTGCTTGCTTGCTAGGAGGGACAGGGGAGAAGCTACGGAGGTTTCTCCCCATTGTGCTTGCATGAGTGTGTGTATGTGGGGGGGAGAAGCTGGGGAGGTTTGCACATGTGTGTGAGGGGGAGAAGCTGGGAACCCCTCTCTTTCTCTCCCTCTCTTTCGTTCCTTCCTTCTTTCCCTCCGTCCCTCCCCTTTTTTCGCTGCACAGCCTCTGCTAGGGTTGCCAACCTCCAGGTGGTGGCTGGAGACCTGGCAACCCTAGCCTCTCCCCCCCGCAGGAGATCTATGCCTGGTATGGCCCCCGAATAATGTTATAAATATCGAAATGGCCCTTGGCAGGAAAAAGGTTCCCCACCCCTGGCCTAAAGCAAGACACTCAATCAAAGTCTATGAAAATGGGATTTTTAAAAAAGAGTACACATCAAGTCAGGAGTGAAATCTGTTGACAGATTACATACATAGCCAAAGTTCTGTGCACCTCTCGGGATTCCAGCAACGATCTCTAAAACAAAAATAATCGTCTGAAAGTTAATTTACTGGGACACCAGCTTTCACAGCAATTGCTCAGAATCTGCTTGTGGGTAACCTCTATATTTTGAGGGGGGTGGCGGCTTGCTTATTGCATTTTATCCTTTTCAGCAAAAAAAAAAAAAAGGGGGTTCCCAAGAGTGACTGGAAGCATTTCATATCTAATGTGAATACCCATTAAAATGCAATACAGAATGCTGCTTGGATATGGGGTTCTCAGCAAGGTTTGGAAGCACAATGGAGCCGTTGTCTGCTGGCCCCTCCCACAGAAAACCTCCCTGGTGGCATCTGGATTCAGGCATGGATCCATAATAAGATTTACTCTCTTTCTAAGCAATCATCCTAGTTGATATCTTAGTCAACTGAGATATGTTAATGTTGGGTACAGTCCCTCTTAGTTAACTAAGATATTGTAAAGCCAACTAACATATATACTGCTCTTGGCAGAATGCAGAGGCTTATAGATCTGGGATCAATCTTACTCAAGCAAACAATGGCATCTGAATTAGCTCCAAAGTTTTAGGCCAGCCACTGTTTATATTCAGCACTGACAGAGAATTGACCATTTAGGACATCCAGTAATATTATCCATCAAAAAGGTCAGGAGAACCCCACACACATGATTCATGAACTCCAGAGTGTGATCCAGAGATTTGAACAAGAAAACCTAAGAGAAGTCATGCTGAATCAGACCAATGGTTCAACTGGTTCATAGTCCTGTGGCCAACCTAAGAATGCCTGAAAGCAGGGCAGAGGACTAAGCCTCCTGGTTTGTTTGTTTGTTTTTCTCAGCAACTGGAATTTAGAGATTTACAGCCTTGGAATATGCAGGACTTGGTAGAGCAAATATTGCATCCATTATCTTGATTCAATGATTCATACAGGAGTTTCCGTACAGAAGTTCCATGTGTGCGCTGGAATGCATATAGGATCCTATGTCAGGAGCCACATATATAAACCAATCCCACATTTCATATTTTGGACGCAAAGATCATTGCAGAATACACAAATACATTTTATCAGTTTAATTGTCTTATTGATTTTCATGGCACTCTGATCTGTATAAGGGGTGTTTCAGACAACAAATGTTCCATCCCTTTCAGGAGTCTTTTCCTTCTGGAAATACATGCTCATGTAGACATGAGATTGCTTAAAGGTTGTTTTTTTTGTTTTGTTTTTTGACACAGTGGAATATAGACAATATTGTACCATAGTTTAGATAACATTGCAACCAGGTGCAACAGTATATGATTCTAGGAAAACAAGCAAATACTCATCTACGATCAACCCATATGCCTCAGTTTCAAGTCTGTAATGGTTTCCAAAAACATGAACAAATCATGGAAATGTAGCACACACACACACAGATATTGGGTCTTGGTGAGCCAGTGTGGTGTATTACTTAGTGCATCAGAGTAGGACTAGGAAAACAATTAGCCTTGAAATTCACAGGGCAATCTTGGCTGACAGCTCCTTCTCAAGGTTGTTGTGAAGGTAACATGGAGAAAGGGAAAGGCAGGATAAAAATATGATAGACAACTCAATCTTGGATGCAACCAGCAACAGTTCATCTGAATGTTACTGTTGGAGAAAGTTTTGCCACAATCACGGGGACTGATGAAAGCCACATCTGTGATTACCAGGTTCATGCTCGACATTCTTCCCTTGAGCAAGCACTTCAGGACTATTCACATGGGTATACTGAGCAAACTGGCCATACACATATGCAAAATATTTAACAGTGCAATCCTATGCCCGCTGGTTTCAGTAGGCTTAGACTGGAGTAACCCCATAGGATTGCAGTGCTGTCCAATGCAGAGTTACCCCAATCTAAGCCAGTTGATTTCTCTCTCTTAACTCAATGACAGAGCCGTGTACTTTGTACAGAAAGACAGAGGATTCTCACCTTGCTGAAAATCTCCAGTAAATTCACCAGCAGTCACTGAGTATCCTGTTTAAAAACAAAACTACAAGCATGAAACCTGACAAACTGTTTATGACACTCCTGGAAGGTCAAACAGATCTTCCCTCTGTTTCAACAATCTCTGGTGTGTGTGTTTTTTTTTTTTTTTAAAAACCCTTTATAAACTAGAATACCAAAGGAAAACAATTTGTCAAGCTTTTATGACTAACTTTATTATATGTCTCAGATGCACAATAAATCAACAAAGTGAAAATACTAGTAAAAAACATGGCTGTAATTAGATCTCAAGATGAGCTGCTAGAGCATTAATACTTTATAATTCAGCTGGATGTAACATTTATTTTGCCACTAGTGGGATTCACAGTGTGACCTGTTCATGTAATGTACTGAAAGGGAAGTTACATGGCCCCTTATTTCACAGTGTAAACATTGCTTGTATTCAAGGTATGAATACATTGCCTTGTTTTTCTAAAGCAAATGTTATGTTATACTAGACAGTTGAAAGGGGATCTTAGGAACAAGGCCAGATGAACTTGTTCTGGATGCACAGCAATGTCTGAGGGTTGTAAATTGGATTATAATGCACAAGGTTTGCAAAAAGTAAACTGAATAAAGGATCTGTGCCAACTGTTTCTGCAGCTCCAAAACATGAGTTGACTGTCAACATGGGCACATTTATGACCCCCCCACTCCCACCCACAGTCAACATGGGCACATTTATGACCCCCACTCCCACCCACAGTCAACATGAGTTGACTGTCAACATGAGTTGACGGTCAACATGAGTTGACTGTCAACATGGGTACATTTATGACCCCCCCCTACTCCTACCCACAGTTAAGAGCAACTGACAATGGGCGAAAATGCACGGTCGCTTTAGCCTCCTTTATTCCCTGTTTCAGCCAGGATTCAGCCAAGATCGAATGCACATTCGGCGAAAACGCATGTGTTTGATCCTGGCTGAATCCTGGCTGAAACAGGGAATAAAGGAGACTAAAGCGACGTTCGTTTTCGCCCATAGTGTAACATTTGGTGCCCCTGGATGCAGATGCTACTCCCATTTTCATCACAAGACTCATCCAGTCAAGAGTGACCACTAGTATCTTGTTTGGCAAATGCATAGAATGCTGGCTACACTTGTGGCTCACTTGAACAGAGCAAATACTTTTATGTCACCTTTCCAGGCAAGGTTAATGTGGGGTATGACAAACCTGTCATGCAACTTACCCAGATAATTGTCATCGTATATCGATGGTGCAACTCCAGTTTGTTTTTCTCGAGATAGTTTTCTTAAAATATTCTTGAACGAATAATCTGTGATAATATCTGCTACGCTGCTGGTGATAATTTGACCTGCGATTCAAAATAGATTGAAGATAAAATGAGAGGACAAACCAATTACAGAATTCCTTAAAGAATCAGGGTTACATTTCCAAATCTGCTCTGTCTCTTCTAATCATGCTCATCAATTGCTGCTGTAGAACACGGCTAACTGAGACAGCTTTCCCCCAACACTAGGCAAGTCAGTAATCACTGTATCTTAGAAAATAAAGAACTGTGTAAAGACTGGCAAGTCCTACTTGGGAAAAAAATAGCTATTTTAACAAATTAGTATGCATGGTACGGTAAACAAACTGGTGCACATGGATTACAGGAGCATGAGAAGGCACTGATGAATGTGTCTTAAGCACTGCAAGTTCAAGCAGTACCAAACACAAATGGAAAGTCCTGCACACCATGGTATCTAAAGAATAATGGATGAAAATATATTTTGCCCATTTCTTTCTGATTTTTCATTAACGGGTAAAATGTTACACGTGAGGAAAGCATCAACCATATTTCCCATGCTGTATAAATCAGAGTATGACCTTGTAGACCAAATGGGACTGAAAGACAGATATTACCAGATGGCAGTCATGGGAATAAGGGTAAACTACCACCTAGTAGTAAACTACAGGAGCCCCGTGGTACAAAGTGATAAAACTGCAGTATTGCAGTCAAAACTCTGCTCACAGCCTAAGTTCAATCCCAAAGGAAGTCGGTTTCAGGTAGCCGGCTCAAGGCTGACTCAGCCTTCAATCTTTCCGAGGTCGGTAAAATGAGTACCCAGCTTGCTGGGGGTAAAGTGTAGATGACTGGGGAAGGCAATGGCAAACCACTCCATAAACACAGTCTGCCTAGTAAACGTCATGATGTGATGTCATCCCATGGGTCACTAATGACCCAGTGTTTGCACTGGAGACTACCTTTACCCTACTACCTAGAATGTTATTTTTTTAAATTAAAAACATACACATATAAATATAACCCGGTATTACTTTGGTTTCACTTGTCATTTCTTCTCCTGTTCCATGTATGTAGGTGAACATACCTTGCCAATAAAAGCTGCCAGGTCCTCCCACTATGAGGTCTCCATTCTATGTTGATGACAGAAAAAATGCATTAAATTATGATTAATAATATGCATGAGACTCCAAAAGCAAAACATCTGAAAATGATTCAAATAATTAACATTAATAAAATAGCATCCATCAGCCAGTCTGGGTGCGAAATAAATACAGGACGTTGGGTACAGCTTGAGAAAGCAATTTTCATTGCATGTTCATTGTTCCAACTGAGATCAAGGCAGCTGGCTTAAAATTTAGCACTGAACTGCAGTCTCCTCATTTAAGATACTCATAGAAAGCCAAACTTCACATGCTTATTACAGAAAGAGATATGTGATATATTGTAATAGCAAAGTTGGCCAAATCTTTGGATACTTAAAATCCTGTGAGTGAAGCTGCGAATGGGCAAGACGGATCTTTCTACAAACCTGAAAAGGACCCCGGGTTTGCAGAAAAAATGAAATCTAAAAAAAAAAAAAGATTGGGGAGTTTTTAAAAATTAAAGAATTATAAAAGGAGTGCCTCTAGCTTTAAGTAATGGATTCCCTCAGTGGCTATTGCTAGGCAACCACAGATTCCAGGCTTTAGTTTTGTCCGTAAAAGTAAGGGGGAGAGGGCACAGCTTTTTCCAGGTCTATTTTGGCCTTTGAGTGAGGACTCACTGGGGTCAGGCCTGACTGGGCTTGCCAGCACCAGGTTGGGAAATTCCTGGAGATTTTATGGTGCAGTTCGAAAAGGGCAGGATTTGGGAGGGAAGAGGCTTCAGCAGGTATAATGCCAGAGAGTACACCCTCCAAAGCAGTAATTTTCTCCAGGGGGGGACAGATCTCTGTCATCTAGAATTCCAGTGGATCTCCAGGTCCCACCAGGAGGTTGGCAACCCTAGGCCTGGCAGCAACCTCTGAGTGACATGATACTACCCAACTTACATGACTCAACTAAGCCTGGTTGCTTGCTTGTTTGAATCCCCATCTTCCTGTGAAAGCTTGCTGGTTGATTTTGGACCAGTCACATACTTTCAGTCTAACCTACCTCAAGTTTTCTGCACATCTGAACCTGTACTTGGTATAACAGCAAGAAACAGCTTCTAGGTAAAGGTACAGATGGCATCTCAGATGCATATATTTTGCTAATTTCATATATCTGGCTTTAAAGTGCTTTAGAATCACTCTCTCTTTTATTTCTTCATTCACCCAATAAGATAGCTATAATTTCCATTCAGTAGGGGCTCATGGAGGAAAATAGGGTTGAATAAGCAACACGGGCCACTTAGGAAGAAAGTGGCATCATATATTTTTCTTACTGATGGGCATCAATATTTATTTTATACCAGAAGAACAGATTCTGAGAAAGAAAGTTTGGGCAAGTTTCTTTAAGACATTCTTTATAAACTTTGGTGTTGAACCACCTTTAAACTCATTTGGTGAATTAGGATCTTGACTGTAAAAGCTTAAACCTCACTATGAACACTGATTAAACTAGTGATATTAGTATTCATTTATTAGAAACTGATTACAGATTTAATAATCTTTTAATAAGTTATTTAATTAAATTTAACCCCTCTTAAGTGCATAGAACCAGCTGCTGGCCATTGGATCTGAGCTTATGATTAGTATAAGGAATATGGGGAATGTTCATTTTTAAAAAACTTTGAATGAAACGAATAGGTTTCAGATACTGAACGCAGCGTAAGAAATGTTTTTAAAAAGTGAAAAAAGAAATCATTCAGAAATGATGAATTGGAGGTGAGACATACGCCTTTCAAAGTAAAGATGAAAGAAGTCAGTGAAACCAAGGCTAAGTCAAACATTGTTGCCTCTCACCTTATAAAAATCTAAGCTGAATCCTGCTTGACAGAATCCTTGTCCCTCAGGATCTGGATTGTCTGTAGATATCAAAGTATGAACACTGAATTAATTTCATAATATAAACTGACTTAAATTTTACCACATCAAACGGATAAAGCTTTCTGAGAAGAAAGAGCTAATAGACCGTGTGTCTAATATGTTGTTGTTTTAGTGCAGAAATTCTTCGAGAGCTGAATTTCCAGCTCCAAAGCAAAATTTGACCATCAGATGCTGACCTCAAAACTGGCCTGTGAGTTTTCCTAAGGAAATATGATCCCAACATGAGTTCAAATCTGGAATCTGGTTTGGCAAGGTCAAAGGTAAATTTGCAACATTAAGTTCATTTTATCCTAACAACCTAGGTTTCACGGATGTTTTAGTACAGTCCAGTGTAGCATTTGCATCTCCCTGAACAAACAACTGGCCTTCAGATGTGACCAACACTTTCTTTTGTGCATTTAACCAACAGGAATAATCAGGAAAGGTACAGGAGCCGTGTAGGGATTTGCACAGGTCTGCATTATATAAAACTTCCCCATCCTATACTGTGCCGTAACATATGGTTGGCGTGCTCGCAAAACAGCCTAGTTATCTCTGTACAGGTTGAAACTGTAGGCTGCCAATTCTATAAAGAGAATTTTCCATTTGGAATAATCAGCTGCTTTTAAAAGTTGGCTCCTGCTTATCAAGATCTGTTTGCTACATCTGAAACCCTTTTAAATTAAGCCAATTCTGTCTTCTCATGTCAGCATAATAGCACTCACCTCATCTTTGCTCTTTTATTAAATGCAAAAGCATCCAAGTGGAAACATATAAGTTGATGATGACTCTTTTTAATTGAGATCCCCTTGCAAGACGATGATGTCTCCTCTAACATCCATTAAGCCAAAACTACCACTGAAAGCGTGAAAGCACATATTAGGATGATGGGGGCCATACCGTGAAAAACTTACTATTGCGACAAGGAGAATACTCGGCGTAGGCACTGAAATTCTGAATTGCTACGTAGCAGGTGCCAACCGGATCCTTTTCAGGCGTAGGCTTCAGGGTCCTCCAGTGATACAGGGGAGCACAAGCCTATCAAAACACAATTTGCACAGCAGAGACCTTTGAAATTCACCTGTGTTTAGTTAAGGGCTCTCGACCACCCCCACCCCCATTAAACATCAGATACGCCATTTCAATTCATTTTTGCTATATCGGAAGTATTTGTACAGACTCGCTTTCATCTCTATGCTCAACTGATGTAGTCAGAAGCAAGTCCCATTGGTAGCAAAGGAACCTCCAGGGCGTGCATAGAATCCAGTCCTCAATATCACTACTTAAAAGGATCTGAGGCAGCATGGCAGGAAAAGCCCTCCAGAGAGCTGCATTCACTAGGCAGAGTGGGTAATATTGGACTACATGGGCCAATGATGTGAGTCAGCAAAAGGCCGGTGCTTGCATTCATACAACCTTCTACGTAGGCAGGCTCAGGAATGCAGTCTTAGGACAGATTCCGATGATCAGGAAATAACCAGGGATCTTGTGAACAGCCCCCCCCCCCGAGGGATAGGGCCGTGACACAGAGATGGGCACAGCCTAGATGTCCCCTACACGGCTGACATAGTCTCAGCCCCAGAGCAGACAGCAGCCCATCACTTGCCCCAGGAGTCATGCAAAGCTATACTGAGTGGCTGAGATGCTCCTTCCCCATCAGTCCTGGCATCAGTCCCAGGCAAGGCAGGCAGCAGCTGGCCTCCACCATGGGGGGGGCTCTCTGGAGGCGAGTGGTGGTGGGGCCCAGACACATCTTTATGCCTACTTCTTTAGGCTTCCTTGCACAAGACGGACATGTGCTACAGAGTCACGAGCTTCACGAAAGTAGCCAATTACAGTAGCTCTTCTTTATTAACAAAACACTGGATCACATGAGTATACCCAGCCAGGAATGCAGCTGGAAAACAAGCCATTAAGCTCAAAAACACCTCTTCTTACAGTCAATCAAATGTCAACAAGAATTTAGCAGATGTGCAGGGGAATGTCAGGAAAAAAAATACCAACTCCATGGGCTAGTGTGAGAATGCACATGTGCAAATTCATCTAGATCCTGACAGTTCACCTATCCTTAAGTCATTAACTCTGAAAAATGACTGGTTTGTGCACTTAAAAAAGATTGCAACGAGCATACTGAGAGGCAATGGACTGGACAGGGGACAGTAAGAATGAGGCAATATGTCACTGTGCGTCTGCAATCGTCATTTTTGCATGATCAAATACCTGCAATGAGTTCAAATGCCGTTTGTCAAACTTCAGCCTCGATGATTGCAACTGGCAAATATATTGTGAGCCGAAATAGTAGCCAAACAGCTGGACTGCAAGCAGTTCTAAAGTTTTATAGCATGGTGTAGGAAGCAATTATCTGTAGCCCATAACCATTCTTCCACTGCCCCTGATTTTTGTGTGTTAGTGGGAAGAAGGAAGGGTAACATTAGACTTCATTGCTTTGAGAGAAGCTAACTACAATCACTTCCCCACCCAGGTCTAGGCATCTTACTGAAAGTTTTCAAACAGGTACTTAATCCCTCCAGGTCATATGGATCAACATTCAGCCCCATACACAACATGGACAGCTTAAGCAATAGTTTCAGTCATAGTGCCAAATTATTTCAAGTGTCCGGGATAAGCAGTCAGCTGTAGCAAGCCTGGACAACACTGTGGTCTACCTGGTGGCCTACAGACCAAAGTTCTGCCTATCTGACAATGTAACTTGGAATGACTGAGAATAATGGACATCATTGCACAGTGGCAGGTGCCCCAATCTTGCACTGAGTCTGAAAGAGGAGGGGTGGGGAGAAGAAAGGCTACACCTGTTCTACACCTGGTGATTGCTAGAGGTAGGGTATAAGGAACTGGACCTTCTGTGCTTTTGCTGGGGGAAAGAAAAACAACACACATGTCACAGGAGGCCCACAGTAGCGATAAGATCTTGATGCATGTTATGCATAGGGTTGCCAGCTCTGGATTGGGAAATACCTGGATATTTTGGGGTTGGAGCCTGGGGAGGGTGGGCTTTGGGGAGGGGAGGGACCTCAGCAGGGTATAATGCCAGAGAGTCCATTCTCCAAAGAAGCCATATTCTTCAGGGGAACTGACCTTGGTTGTCTGGAGATCAATTGTGATAGTGGGAGATCTCCAGGTGCCACCTGGAGGTTGCCAATCCTAATTATGTATGTGCTAAGTATGTGCAGGAACCCATCCAATGTATAGTGTTGCTTTGTTCCCTGAGTATCACTGATGTAATCAAATGCTAATGGAGAAGTGCTGGCCTCTTCTTAGTGGAAAAGTCTGACAACCAGTGCAAACCACCGATCAATAGGTTTTGCAAGTAATGCTATTACGCTTCTAAACGAGTCCAAACATTGATTACCATTATCAGTTATGTGATCACAGTAGCCCACTTCCACTACGACTTCCTTAGACTGCACTCTTCAAAGGGAGGCCTTAACTCAAGTTTGACAGGTTGGTTTCCCTCCCGAATATTCTACTTCTAGAGTGGATGACTGCTGCAGTTTTAAATATCCGTATAAATGGACAGGAAGACTATCACTTGCTACATTCTGCAATGCTGCAGAAGAATTCAGGCTACAGCCTTACCACTAAGAGGATGTTAAACGTAAACAAAAAAGACATACAGCTCCAATTCAGTTCTTGAAGTGTCTCTACTATTCCACTTTCGCCTTACTAACGCCTGGCATTTGTTTCATGTTTTCTAGTGTTCGCAACGTTTCCCATGCATTATTTTGGAAAGGTGTACAACTCTGCAAGGTTAGTCAATATCACTATCCCCATACAGGAGATGGGAGACTCAGGGTAATAGCACAGTCACTTGCATAAGACCATCGAGTGTATTTGTGGAAGAAGTGATATTTGAACCAGGGACTTTCTGAGCTCAGCTCAGTCTGTAGCCACTTCTGATTTCCATTACAGAATCTTAATATGGAAAATCTGGATCACTTTGTTTTTCTAAGTGATTGCTGATGTTTAAATTATTTAATATGACGCAAGAACGCTCCCATAAGCATCCATCTGAAGACACTTACACTTGACTGTATTTCAATCACTTTAATCCCTCTATATGCAATCCTTCCATGCATTCAGTCAACACATGGACAGTGGGCATGGACATGCTGCCCCAACCCTGGCTATTGCTGGCTTGCAAGCATGGTGCCTATATACAGAGGAGGTGCCCACATGCAAGCTCCCTCCCTTTGACCAGGAACGTTTGGAAAACAGCACCCCCAACACATGAACACATGAAGCTACCTTATACTGAATCTGACCCTTGGTCTATCAAAGTCAGTATTGTCTACTCAGATCAGCAGCAGCTCTCCAGGGTCTCAGACAGAGGTCTTTCACATCACCTACTTGCCTAAGCCCTTTAACTGGAGATGCTGGGGATTGAACCTGGGACCTTCTGCATGCCAAATTACACCCCAAATACATGGGAAGGAGCCTACATGTGTACACTTTGTCTGTGCATAGGCCCCATCCTCACAAGCTGGCCATCATGCATAGGTGGGAAATGGGGCCAGCATGCTCATGCCTGCTATTCTTCTCCACATATTGCTTGAATGCGTGGAAGGGTTTTTTGAACAATTTAGGGAAGGTGTTTGTTGTGGGGAGGGGAAGGGAAACAATTGTAAGCCACTTTGAGATGCCTTAAAGGTAGAGAAAAGCGGGGTATAAAAACCAAATCTTCTTCTAAACTAGACAGCATAGTTATGAATCTGAAAGGCAGTGTGGGTGTTGTACTAGGGCTGGGGAGATAGAGGTTCAAATCCCTGCTCAGCCATGAAACTCCCTGGGTGACTTTCAGTCAATCTACTTCTCTCAGGCTTACTTCACACGATATTGTGAATATATAGTAATTGAGGAGACAGCCACATACCAGTAAAGCCAATGTGGTATAGTGTTTCTACCAGGACTACAAAGACCTAGATCCAAATCCCTACTCAGCCAGTCATTCTCTCTCAGGCTAACAGAACTAACAGAACTGCTGTGAAGATAACATGGGACTTTACAAGGAGCCTTGTGCTCCTTGGAAGAAGAGTGGGATAAGATAGATTTATATAATTTTTTCTAAGATGATATACATAAAATTCCCACAATGTTTCCTATCCAGGTACTGATCAGAACCAGACCCGCTTAGCTTCAGCAAGATTACCACATCATGTGACTTCTAACTGAAGACTGGAGCTAATTCTTGTTGGCGAGAGCATGATACAGTGGATGTGATACTGCCTCCAAATGAACAGACTACATTTCAAGAATATGACAGCATATTCCTTCTGCAACTTTTCTCGTCCTCCCCAAGCTAAACTAAATTGTGAGTGTTTGATCTTATATGATGTAGGGGGAAAGTGCCAAGTCTGAACTACATGCGTGACAACCACAGAGGGTTGTCAGGTGACATGCATATGTAAGATTTATTTTTGACAATTATTTACTCTGTGGAAATCAACTTTGCAATAAAAAGTACATTCACCAGAGGAAGAGTGCCAAGCCTGGAATATAAGAACTCAGAAAGATTCAGGCTGGGAATTCGGCATACATACTACCCCTGTAACAGGAGAGGGTGATGTTTTATTCATCACCTGTTTTATTTTTCTGGGGTTAACCACATGAGTGACTATTTCAAGCAAATCATTTTTCTTTATTCCCATTAAGTAATCATTTAAACCATTTAAAAACAAATCCCAAGAAAACACTTGTTGCTTCATAATTGTTTGGAAAATCAAGCGAGACCAACTCAAAGTTCACATTGCAAGATGTTTTGTTATTTTTTATTCAGCTTTTTTTATTAAATCGTACTGCATTAACTGCTAATGTAAAATGCCTGTGTGTATAGAACATGTTACCATAGCTGTTGACAAAACTGCTCAAGGGAACATAAGTAGGTCATTATGGAGTTCTACCTAGGGGTTTCAATCAGGTTTTTTTAAAACAAAAACAAACTATGTGTGTTTATTTAGTCCATTTTTATCCCAATCCTCCTTTAAGGATCTCAGGGCAGTGTACATTGATCTCCCAACCTCCATTTTATCTTCACAACAACTGTATGAAGTAAAACAAAAATCACTTTTCTGCTGACAAGCCTCCATTTTGATTTATCTTTCTCCCCCCCGCCGCCCGTTTTGATACCAGGAACACCTCCACTCTGCATGTTTAGAATAGGACCCCACTCAGGGCTGCCAGCTCTGGGTTGGGAATATATGGAGACTTTGGGGGTGGAGCCTGGGGGGGGGGAAGGATCTCAGCAAGGTAAAATGCCACGGCTGACAGAGAGGAAGTGTCAGGAGTCTGCCAGTAGCCCACAGAGCAAGGGGGTGGGAGCACCTCACAAGAAGCCCCATTGGGCATCAGGGAAATATTTTCCCCAGAGGAAGGTGGAATCCAGGAATCCTGGGAGAGAGGGCAGACAGCAAGTTAGGGCATGGCAAGGGATGGGACAAGGAGGTTGGAAGTTCCTCCTCTGGGGAAAGAAGGATTATGGGAAGAATGGGTCCATTGGTGAAGGGGGAAAGGGGGTGGAACAATTTCCCTTTAAATGAGGACAAGAGCTAAGGACAAGGTGGAAATGGGCTGGGGAGGTTCTATGGTACAGAGAGCCTGCCAGCTAGGGGTCGGCGCTGAGTGGCTTTTGCTACTCCCGCCAATTCTGAAGCCGCTGAAGCTTGTAACGGCCCAACTTGAGTAGATGGAGGGTCTGTGACGGGACACGTCTGGGGCCTCAAAAAACAACAACAACCCTGCCTTGTTAGCACCTGTCATGGAAAAAAATGTCTCTCACATAATCATTTGCCACTGAAAGGCTCTTGCTTCAGATTGACCTTATTTATTTATTTAGAACACCTCCTCAGTTGCCCCATTTAATCCGAGAATCAAATGTTCACAGACTTGTGTATGTGTATGCGTAAGAAATGTTGTCTAAGCAAAATGAAAACCAAAACTTACCACAACTTTTCCTTTATGAGCTCTCACTGTTGCTCCAAACCATTGATTTGATTTAAATTCAATGGGTTCCCGTGTACCATTGCCTTTGATTTTCCTGTTGTCTGGAAAAGCAAAAAATAAAGAATGCTTTCATTTTTGTATATAAATGAATTAATATGCCGTCATGGGAGGAAGAAGAGAAGGATAAATTGGTTAAGATCACCTGACTTCAGCTGATCAGATACACTTTCTATAAGAATGTTCTTCTAATGAAAGCATTGAGGTTTACTTCCAAGCAAGTATGTTTAAGCTTAAGGTGTTAGAATGCCATATAGTGCTTGTCTCATTCTATAGGTTGCGACCTAAGACTAAGTGGCTATGATATACCCAATGTCAGCAAAAAGGTTAGAGCAATAATTCAAACCTAAATCTTCCAAGTCCAATACTGTGTTCCCTCAATGATACCAACATTATGACCAACCAATTCCTGGTGATCAGATGGGCTCCAATATGTTCATGGAGTACCACTGCACGTTAACTTTCCTGGTTACTTCCATGAACTACCTTCTACAGTGAAAAGGACAAGGAAGCTCCACAGTGGCGGACCTACATTTTTGGGACCCTGAAGCTTGAACTGTTATGGGAGCCCCTTCGCAACGAGGTCTGGGTAACCGCTATTATCTTCTTCAGGGGTTGTTCTATGGTAGATGTAATGGTTCATTCTCTAATAGAGAGGAAGGTGGTCATCAGAGGGGGCTCGTTAGAATAAAGAGGTGAAAATCTGATTTTTGGTGTTAAAATGTAAAAGCGAAACGAGCGTAGCCTGAATTGAGAATTCAGAATGTCTTTTTATGGTTCCGGTTGGCTCTAGCCTAAGGGCTGAGCTATAGAACTGTTAAGCTGTGCACCAATGAAGGATTCAAGGATCCAGCTGCCAAAATGTAGGCTATGAATAGATTCTGGCGAGCTCAGCGAGCCCATACAGCTGGGGGTTCAGGTGCTGCAAGCCACTGAGAAAATTTTGAAATCTGACCAATTACAGGGACATTTTGAGGCCATATGAAATGGGTATTAGAGCATATTCTAAGGTCAATATTAAGTACTTCAACCCATTGGCTTATGATTCTATCACTAAAATAGCCTTATTTTAATAACAAACATTTTAAAAAACTCCATTGATTTTGTTGAAAAATTCACTCATTAAAAAAAAAGTTGCTTCAGGGCCCTTCTGGGATTAGCTTCATTAGTTTCATAGTAGATCCACCACTGAAGCTCCATGTGTGTACTTCAACACATAAGAAGCTCTAGATCAGATCAGGGCAAACAAACCCCTTGAACTTAGAAAGAACTCTCATATACAAGATACAAAAAGCAGAACATTTATTTTCAAATAAAGTCTTTGGGATCAAGTCAGAATATAGCAGTTTATAAAATTATTAATAGCTCAGTAATATTTTAAGCACATGGATAAATAATAAAAAACTCAAGAGTTAAACAAAATGCCTGGAGGCTTAGGTCTCCTCTATGGCACATACTGCCTTCTGTAAGCCTTTCTATCAGCCCTCCCTAGAAAAGAATGATCTAGCCACAGTAATCCATGCCCTTATTACATCCAAGTTTGGGGTTGTTTTTGCCGTCAAGTCACGGTTGATTTATGGTGACTCCATAGGGTTTCCAAGGCAAGAGACATTCAGAGTTGGTTTGCCATTGCCTCCATGTCATGACCCTGATATTCCTTGGAGGTCTCCCATCTAAATACTAGCCGGGGCTGACCCTGCTTAGCTTTTGCGATCTGACAAGATCAGGCTAATCTGGGGTATCCAGGTCAGGGCAAATTAGACTGCTTTAATGCACTCTACATGGGGTTGTCTCTGAAAAAAGTCTGGAAACTTCAGTTGGTCCAAAATATGGCAGCCAAACTATTGTCAGGGATGGGATACTGGGATCATATCACTCCAGTGACTGGCCATTTGTTTCTAGGCACAATTAAAAACGCTGGTCCTTATCTTTAAAGCCCTAAATGGTTTGGGGCCAGGGTACTTTAAGGATTGCCTCCTCCCATAATGTCCAGCCTGCCAGCTAAGACACTCCTAGTAAGCCCAGCTCTCTGTGCCCTCCCCTTCAGAAGTAAGGCAGGTGGCAAACAGAGATCAGTTCCCCTGGAGAAAATGGCCGCTTTGGCAATTGGACTCCATGGCATTGAAGTCCCTCCCCTCTTTGTACCCACCCTCCTCAGGCTCCGCCTCAAAAACCTCCAACCGGTGGCGAAGAGGGACCTGGCAAACTCTAACAATAAACCATATGACCGCTGATCAACCATATTTTCACTACAATTTTAAAAAATCAGGAAATTAATTAAAAAGCAATTTAGTCTAGAAGCCTCCAAAAACGGTTTTGCACAGATTTTTCAAAGTGCCATGCCATGAAATAAAATATCCACACACAAAATACCATTATTTATG
Organism: Euleptes europaea; assembly: GCF_029931775.1. Lineage (NCBI taxonomy): Eukaryota > Metazoa > Chordata > Lepidosauria > Squamata > Sphaerodactylidae > Euleptes > Euleptes europaea. The sequence continues at coordinate 54,941,018 of NC_079322.1, forward strand.
TAACGTAAAAAAACAGAAAAAAACAAGATTTTTAAAAAAAGATATACATAAAGTAAACAACAGTGGGGGCAGATCTACACATAAATTTCTATAAATGGTTTCCCAATATTTAAAAATAAGTCTATGTGCAATTGCCATGCAGTCAAATATGGATAGAGTTCAACGGTCCTCAGTCCATTGATTTACGGGAGCTGGGCTTTTATCTTTCCAGTGTTGTAATAGAAGTCTTTTAGCTGTAAGTAAGGGCACGGAGGGTCAATTTTCATTGACCATCGGTTAGCGTCCAAGAGACAGGCAAATAGTTTAAAATACATAGACATCCTCAAAAATCAGTGAACAGTCTAATACAAAATGGACATGAGTAATCACTTCTTCCCAGAAAAACTGAATGGCTGGACACATCAAAAGCATATGTTTAAGGGGCATTTAAGGATATTTTAAAACGTTTTCTCCAGGGTCAATTTTTTGAAGGGCAGTCTTGGGTTGAACCATGAAGTGTGCTCTATTTTGGTCAGGCAAATGCAGTTTCTCACCATCTATAATTCTACAGCCAGCCCAAAGGACGGACTAGGACTTCGGCTCTAAGCAGAATTACAAGTAATACACTCTGCCACAAGAGACAGCTCTTTAACAATGCTTTATATACATGTCGCGGATGTCAGCATAAGAAAAGCCATCTGGGTAAAAACTCAACCCAATTATAATGCATCTCAGGTCTTAATAAAAAACAGACATCTCTTCCTTTCACCCCTCTGAAGTAAACTGATTTTCCACATGTGCCTAAGCTAGGTTCCTCCCTCACCAGTCACTCCTAATGAACTTCTCTATTTATACCCACAAGCAAACCTATAGACCTTTCCCCCCTCATATCTGCGTACCCCTGCTTTTGTTTCTGGTTCTTATATAAAAAAAAGTTTTTTTTTCACCAGAACCGATCCTTGTTATCCCGGCTAAGCAAAAATAAAAACACACCCACTGCCAAAGAAGGAATGTAAAGTATTTTCTCAGTGTCAAATCATATTATTGATATTTACAAAAACGAAACACATGTTGGTACAGTAGTTACTAGTAAGCCCCAGCACAGTGTAACTCTCCCCGCCTTCTAACTACAGTGCCACAGATTTGCATACTTCACAGTTCTGTATTAATGTCCCTTTCAATTCCGCGATTCACTTTAACCATAGAAGAATGGACGGGTAACTGACACAATTAAAAAAAAAAGATTATTTAATTCAGAAACAATTATAAACATTCTAAACTACTTGAATTTAGGTTGTGGGGTTTTTTTTTTCTTTTTTTGCTGTTCCATGTTGCTTGCTTATCCTTAGCTACCACTGCCACAAGTCAAACCGCCACAAAATATGGGCCGGAATCAGGCAGAATGTTGCCCAGTCCTGAAATTACGGGGAGATTTTCTGTCTGGCAGTGCCTTTCCCCCTCCACTTCATTGACAGTCTGCCCTAATCTAAGACTCAGAAAAGTAAAATTCCTTTGGGCTCCCAAAGAAAATAAGCAGAGTTTCATACTTTAAAGGCTATTAACAAAACCCCTGCCATATCTGAAAACAAAACTTGTTCAACTATGCTGTCTTGATTGAAAACAAAACTTCCAAAGCTTGAAACGCAGATATGGCCTTGGAACAAACCTTTTAAGGAATAAATTCTCAGAACAATTTATTTTAACCTTTTAGGGACTCTCTTTTTTTTTTTAAAGGTCCGTGAGTAGGAGAAGAGATAAAAATCATATTCAGAAGTAAAAAGCTATAATCTGTAGTGGGGGGGGAAAGATTTTTCTACAACCAAAAGCAATTTTGTGGCATTAGTTCTTCTGAGAATGAATCCAAAAGGGTGGCTGGGAATGAGAAACTCAACACAGTAGTTCTCTTCAGTGTTCAAATGTACACACACATGCATATACAGTAGTAGAAAAGAGCAAGAGTCCAGTAGCACCTTAAAGACTAACAAAAATATTTTCTGGCAGGGTATGAGCTTTCGTGAGCCACAGTTCACTTCTTCATATACACTTCTTCATATACATATACAGAGCTGAGTGGAATTGCAAATACTAGTCCCAATGCTAGACACCTGTGCATACAGCCAAATTTCTGCAGCAAGCCTTACATGCACGTAGGTATATGTGAATAGGTTTTGTGCATAGTCAGGAATGTTGTAAAATTGTGGCTACAAAGCCTACACATGTATAGTTTGTGTGCTGGGTCTGCTGCCAGCCAGACAATTGAGGCACAGCCAGCAGGTACAATCCTGCTCCATTCCAGGAGCACAGATTGCACACGCTTTTGAAGGCCTGATCAAGACCAACAGGTCTATGAACTATCTGCCGCAACGATGGTACAAGCAACAAAATACACACAGCATTGGCAAAGTTAAATTGTGTATAGATTTTCTAAAAAGATCCAGCGTGGTGTAGTGGTTAAGAACGGTGGTTTGGAGTGGTGGAGTCTCATCTGGAGAACCGGGTTTGATTCCCCACTCCTCCACATGAACGGCGGAGGCTAATCTGGTGATTTGTTTCCCCGCTCCTACACACAAATCCAGCTGGGTGACCTTGGACAAGTTATTATCTCTCAGCCTCACCTACCTCAGAGGGTGTCTGTTGTGGGGAGGGGAAGGGAAGGTGATTGTAAGCCGGTTTGATTCTCCCTTAAGTGGCAAAGAAAGTCGGCATATAAAAACCAACTCTTCTTCTTCTTCTTCTTCTTCTTCTTCTTCTTCTTCTAAAACTATATGAAGGCAAGGGAGCTTTATCTGCACCTTCTGCTTGATTTCTTATAAAGTAGGCAAACTATGCTCATTTTGCAGTCGCTCCATTGGCTACCATTACCAGTTAGCTCCCAGGTTCAAGTCAGGGAATTGGTTATCACCTACAAAGCCCGTCATGGGCTTCGACCCACATATCCACTGGAACGCCTCTCCCCAATATGGCCCTGCAACAGCTGCACTTCATGTGAGCAACATCTTCTGAGGAGGCCACCCTGCAAATGGTTAAGATCACCAGCTGCCTGTGCCTAAGTATTCTCTTTTGTGGCTCCCATGTCGAGGAATGGGCTGCCTGTGGAGGTCCCACACTCCTGTCATTCCATCGAAGGTGTAAAACAGAATTGTTCACAATGGCACTGTCATAAATAAAAAAGGATGTAGTAAAATGGAATTGTTCGGGATGAGGCTTTTACCCCAAGGACTGTAGTTTAGGGCACAGTTTCTAATTTCTATTGAATTATTTTGTAATCCAAATATTGCATTTACTGCACTGTTCGCTAACTTTGTAATCCAATCTTTTTAGAGTTTATTACATGTTTTACACTGTTCCTATTGCATTGCTAAATTTTGTAATTCACCTTGAGCCTCAGTGAGAAAAGCCAACTATGAAAAAATAAGTAAAGAAATACATCAATAAAAAGAGTCTGCCTTTATTTATGTATTGGCTGCCTCTCTGCAGAATGTTACTTCATGGATCCTTGTTGCTGCATGCAAGGTGCTACAGTACATGCATACCAAGCATATTCACGTTCTCTCTTTCTACCATAGCTCCTCAAATATTTGCTACTGAAGGCCAGGAGATCTCCCAGAGCATCGTTCAAATGGGTTCCAGGTAAAGGGTGAAATTGACAATCACTTCGCTCACAGCAGAATTGCCTCAAAAGTCCACAGGAGGGTTGTAGCATATGGACTGGAGCAAATTAGGAAGACAGGCTATCAGGCATCATGAGAAAGACTAGCAAGATAAGGGATAAGAATAAACAGAGACTAAGCATCCCTAAAACATGTGATGTATGGAAGTATATTGGCCCTCAGAAAGCAATACCTGTTCAGTTCTATGAAAAATACATTAAGAATGTGTTGAGCTGGGCTCTGCATTAAGAGTGAGCTAAGATGTTGTAAACATGTAATCAATATAATTGCAGTGATAAGGTTGTGGAGTTTATCGATAGGAATCATCTGGTCTTCTTCTGTGACAAGCGTAATCCACCACAGCCAAAGGAATCCCATAAGCAGTGAAAAATCTGCAATATTTCACAAAACTTATGGAGGTCAGTAGCTTGCTGCAAGTGGCATTTGCAAACTCATTTGCAATCTGTTCTTTGGATCCTAGATTCTGATCTAAGGCTCAGAGCATAAAAAGATTCAACAGGCTGAAATCTGCACAGCAGAGGGAATAGCTCTTGCCAACTGGCTTTCAACTGCCGGTGGTTAAGGTAATGAACAACCACTGTTTGCTATCATATAAGTCAAAACATATCTTGCGTCACTGAGCATCAACCTTTTGTGTTGAGTAAATGGAAAATTCCAAGAGAAATTTTTTCAGTAGCGGTGTGTGAAGCTTTGGAAGAAAAAGAAATATCTGCAAGCCAAATCCATCACGCTCTTCGTTAACTGGACACCATGTGAAAGGTTCACCAACCAAATCATGGTTCCAAAGCTCACAAATTCCCCCATACCTCTCTCCTTAGCCAATTATGACTGTCCCAAATTTGAATAAAGTAAGTTTGCACTGCATGTTGCTTCTTCCAGTTGTATTAGGTGTCTTCTTGCTTTTGTAAAATTATCTCTTCCGTTATCTCAGAATTCAAGCTACCATGCTGGCCTCATTTGTCTAAACTAATACTTCATCTCTGCTCTTAATGGTGTTTTTGGCTATAGAATTTTCTCCATATTTCTGAAGTTTCACTTCAGGTAAGTATTTCCAGATGATCCATGTTACTAAATGTGAGATATTATGCAGCACTGGAATAACCTGCAAGTTCAGACAATTCCTTTCCTCTCTCCTTGCCTATCAACATCTCCTCTTCTCCCACTCTTCCTCTTTCTACTCATGTTTGCTGGCTCTCTTGGAGATGCTGTTGTATGATAATGTTTATCCCTGCCACCAGACTGTCTTCATAGGGCCTGTTCAAACACTTCTATCTCATGTGGACACCACGAAAAAACACTTCCCCGTGAAAGCACCACAGGCCTATTGCACAAGTCAGTCTAATTGCATGGAACTTCTACTATATCCATGCCACATGCCACTAAGAGTGTACAGTGCTGGCATGACGTTTCACATGATCTGTGTAGCACAAACATTATGATACTTCACATAATAGGAGTGGCTTTCATCAGCCTCCATATGGAAATAGCAATATTTGAACAGCTCACATTTCCTCCCCTTCCTGGTCAGAATAGGTCCTATTCTCAGCATGCTCCCTACAATATCTCAGGATTGCAGGGGAACTATTATTGGGGTACACAACCATGTGCTCTTGTTACCAACCTCCAGGTGGTACCTGGAGATCTCAACTGATCTCCAGGTGACAGGGATCAGTTCACCTGGAGAAAGTGGCCACTTTGGAAGGTGGACTCTATGGCAGTCTACCCTACTGAAGTCTCTCCCCAAGCCCCACCCTTCTCAGGCTCCACCCTCAAAATCTCCAGATATTTCCCAACCTGGAGCTGGCAACCCTAGATCTTGTTGATGTCACCTGAAGTGGTGTTACAACAACCACAAAGGCAATGGCAAAATAAATTGCTCCAGATAAGGTGTAATTGAGGTCCAAACTCTTTTAGAATCCATACTTACAGTGACAAAAGACCAAGCATATGCTTCCAAAACATCACTTTATAATAAAAGGTGAACACTTTCAGTTTCATATTAACCCGATGCACTATACATAGGGTTGCCAGGTCCCTCTTAACCATCAGAGGGAGGTTTTGGGGGCGGAGCCTGAAGAGGGTGGGGTTTGGGGAGGGGAGGGACTTCAATGCCATAGAGTCCAATGGCCAAAGCAGCCATTTTCTCCAGGGTAACTGATCTCTATTGGCTGGAGATCAGTTGTTATAGCAGGAGATCTCCAGCTAGTACCTGGGGGATGGCAGCCCTAACTATAAATAGCTTAATAAAACCATCAAACTTCTAGCTTTTTGACACCTTCTGTATAAGCTAGCAGTCTTTAAAAAAAAAGTTTTAGAAAACTGAATTTTCAAAATTAATGACAAATGTGTGTACGTGCGTTCTCTCTCTCTCTCTCTCTGAATAATGGTTGCAAAGATAACTGCTGCCAGCTATAATTTTTCCTGTCAGTTAACTGATTGGTACTAGTCTGAATTCTTTTTCACACAAACCAACTCCCCTGCATTATCCAAACAAATACCAGTTTTATTTGTTCCTTAAAGCAGGGCTGCACCCAATAATATTCAGGACCACTTCCTATGCAATTGGCTGAGGCTTCGCTGAACATGCAGCAAAACAGTGGCATGCACAATCATAACATATAACCATCTTCATGTGGCTTTCACAAATTTTCCTACATGCAAGGGACTTCCATGCATCTTCATTGAAGTAGCCACTGGAATGTAGGAAAAGACAGTGACTAATTAATATCAGGGTGACTAGGATTCTACAAATCCACAAGTGTACCACAAATAATAAAATCCAATTTAGAGGATTGCTTGCATGTACCCGTCTCAAGAGACACAGAATGAAGTAATCACTCCAATATAAAACACTGCATCTTGTGAAATCAATTCATCCGAATAGGAATTCCTTACTCAGTTTTATAAATAGTTCTGGGGCAGATCACTTTCCTTGAAGTCAGAAGCAGCTTTACCCAAGTAAAGGAAAAACAGCATGGTAAAAAAACCAAGCAAACAAAAATAAACACATTTGCACTGGAATATCAGCTTGTGATTTCCTAAACATGTATTTACCTGCATAGCCAGTCCATTGCTTAGGGAGAAAGGGGGGAAAACCACAATTTTGATTTCAGCCTTGGACCTAGGTTAACTAAGCTGCATCTGTTTCACTTCTTAAAAGCCACAGCTGATAAAGAGATCCATGTATCCACCATGAATCAGAACTCTGCCCATAAATCATTAAAGACTAATCTGGCCATTCCTGAATCTCTGGTGTGCAAAAGCAGTGGGATGAGCTTTCCGTTTCTCAGTATTTCTTTTGACACTTAAATCCTATTTTGTTATAATTTCCCACAGGGTCTCACCATCTTCACGGTTAATACTTTCTTCATGTAATTAAATCCCTGGAGTCTCACAACACATCCTCTGCTAAGAGAGTACCTGGGTTTTGTTACAATCAGCTCTGCTTCTGGCCAAACTGCCTCATGTTTTATCTCAGCAGAACACTTTGCCAAAGACTTTCCCCACTTTATTCTTGAGAGGAGATTCCCACTTTGGTTGAAAACCCCAACCTGATTGCCAAGAGGAAACTGAGTACACCCACAAGGACCAAACGGACACCTAATCTTTTATGATAAGCAAAGTCACATTCCAGGAATTAAGGGCTTTAGAACTAGTCTTCTTTGTAAAAAAAACAAACAAATAGAAGAACAGATACTCCCCAGAAAATAAGCACACATTTTTATAACAGTATTTAGACAGAGTAGGGATTCAGATATGAAACCGAACTAAAAGTTTGAATGGAATGCATTAAATTCAATAAGTTAAAGGAAGACTTTAAAAAAACGCTGCTCTATAACGACCTCTTCTGGTCCATTTGAAGAATTACAGTATGATCCTAAACATTTTTTTTCTGAAACAGATTTTGGAACAAGGCTCCCAAAAGCACAGTGGCCGTGTTTACAACACGGGGTCATTTCATGCTTTAGGTACTAGGAGAGTTTATTGCTAGTGGACTACATGACTTTTGGTTATGCCTGTAAACTCATAGGGGACATGCACTGTGGAGCTACATCCAATCACAGCTCCCTGAAATGTAGGGTTGCCAACCTCCAGGCACTAGCTGGAGATCTTCTGCTATTACAACTGATCTCCAACCGACAGAGATCAGTTCATCTGGAGAAAATGGCCCCTTCAGCCATTGGACTCTATGGCATTGAAGTCCCTCCTCTCCCCAAAACCCGACCTCCTTGGGCTCTACCCCAAAAACCTCCCGCCGGTGGGGAAGAGGGACCTGGCAACCCTACTGAAATGCCTCCTCCCCAGACACTATCTCCCCTTCAGTGTTCACCAAGAGACCGGCAATCCACAACTGGTACATCTGCAAAGTACGAATTAGCCTGCAGAAACAACTTTACCCAGACTAAACTCAACTTGAAATGGTATTCCCTCCCATCCTCTTTCTCTGTAACCCGTCTTCTCTTTAAACAGTGGCAAATCGGGATCTCCAGGGCAGTTGCCCAAATATATTCTTTGGTTCACTCCTCTTGGATTCCACTAAAATCAGAAGGGCATACATACACACTTAGCTTTCTGTTAAAAACAATATTCACATACAACTTTCTGCAGGATTACAGCCTAAAGAACTTCATTAAACCCAACAATACAGCACAGCAACCAATATTTTAAATATATAAATGTGGAAGCAATGAAATCAGCCTAAAGGAGAAAGGGTGTTGCTTATTGGAATCATGATTGTAACTGAGCCTTTAGCTCCCAGGCTTGTGAACCTATAACTAAAAATTTCATGTCTCAAATGACAAATGCTGAAAAATAAATGACACTTTTTGCAGGGTTGGAAAAGTGAAAAATGAAGAAAACAGAGAATTCACAAAGCCTAGGAAGTAACAAACATCAGCATCACATTTGCTATATTCTTCCTCTGTGAGAAGATAGACAGGTAATTTTTCTGGTATCATATTTGTACACTAACATTAACTCATACTGGATATAAAATTTAGCCAACACTTTTTAGCACCTAATAAGACTGTTCTACCCTACAGGGTGGTTGTAAAGATTACAAGGAGATACTGTATGTAAAGGGCACCTACACTCAAAAGTACTGTTTTTTTTTTTTGTTTTTTTTTAAAAGTTCTCAATCACATACCCAGCTTGCTGGGGGTAAAGTGTAGATGACTGGGGAAGGCAATAGCAAACCACCCCATAAACATAGTCTGCCTAGTAAACGTCATGATGTGACGTCACCCCATTGGTCGGGGTGCTTGCACAGGGGGCTACCTTCACCTTTTCTCAATCATGTGAAATTTTTGGCATTCATGCCTGTGCTTCAAGCTAGTAATTCCATACAACTGAGAACTATTTTTTTTTAATCTCTTAGGATTTGTACACCAATTTTAAGTGTTGAGCGCACTTTATGTACATTATCTCCTTATAATCCTTACAACCATCCTGTAAGGAAGATTGGTATTATTATCCCCATATTGCAGATGGGGGTGGGGGCACCAAGGCTTGCCTATGATCACCTAGTAAGTTCATGGGAGAAGCAAGATTTAAACCAGGGTACCTCTCCACCAATAAGATCAGTTTCTTAGCCACTAAGCTACTAACCAGTTCTCAATATGCAGATCTGGGGTGGGAGGGGACATCTGGCAGGTGTTAAGGCCAAAATCAAATGGTGGTCATTGCAGAAGAGAAACAAAAATTGGCTGCGAGCCACAATTCAAGGAATATAACAGTGTCATCCTAAGTAGTGTTATACCCTTCCTAAGCCCGCTGACCTCTATGGACTTTGGAAAGGTGTAACACTACTCAGGATTGCGCCGTAAATGTCTGTCACTGAGATAGCAAGCAGGTTACTGCCGTTCTTGACAAGCGAATGGGAAATGTGAAGCGTTTTTATGTGTTATATATAGCCCACAACAATCAGCCTTTCACGGGAAGTGCTGGCAGAATTCTATACGGGTTACTTGATTTAGTGATTGCCTCTCAGGATGCAAAAAAACACCATGGAGAGGCCTCCACCACGGCCCCACATTTATCATATTGCAAGTTGCCCGGCAGCCTCCCCCCATGCAGCTTCTGTGTTCTACAGTTACATCACAAATTCACTCCTAGTACCATAAGCACAACTTCATGCCTTTCGAATTGTACTCATTTCTTTCCAGACGACTCTCTTCTGCTTCTGCATGAAAATACCCTGGAAGTTGTAGCCACTGGATAGACAGTAGTAATATTGTGAATATATGCTTAAGGATGACCATTTTTGAGATTCAGTCTTACGTTCCACAGCCTGGATAGAGTCCTAGGAAATGCAAATGAGCAGGCATTGCTGATTTGCATGTAATTGAACTAACTGGCTATAGGGTTGCCAACTGCCAGGTAGTAGCAGGAGATCTGCTGCTAATTCAACTGATCTCCAGCCGACAGAGATCAGATCACCTGGAGAAAAATGGCAATTGAACTCTATGGCATTGAAGTCCCTCCCCTCCACAAACCCAGCCCTTTTCAGGCTCCGCTCCAAAAATCTCCTGCCGGTTGCGAAGAGGGACCTGGCAACCCTAACTGGCTACCACTGAAGCTGTGTGATTAAAAAAAAAAACAGCTGGAAGGGGGAAAAGTCCAATTTGTTTAAGACTATACTAGTGATAGCCCACTTGTTAACAGCAGCCCTTTATAAACCCCTGACGCTGCTATAATGCCTCTGCAGCAGAGACCATGCTGTGGGCTGAGTTGGCCACAAGCCGCAAAGCTTGGGTGGCGGCGTTCAGCTACACCGCTGCGCAGGTATATCATAACACTTTCCAATTTGTGTGAGCCGAAAGTATGGCTGCGATTGCTCTTTCATAAAGGGCCACTCGTAGGAAGTGCTCTCATTCCGTCTGCTGCTCCATTGAGCTCATGACGGTTATTGTTGGCAGTGGAAGTGAGAAAGTCATCCAAGTGTGCCGAATGGTCTCCCCTCATTGAAAGATTACAAGTCCCATAAAGCATTCTATAAGCCGGTTTACTCAAGCGGGCGGGGAGGAAAGAGGAAGCCCCACCACAGCATCAAAACCTGTCACAGGAGCTCTGATTTGCCATTTAGCAACAGGCTAGAATCAGGGAGGGAGGCATGCGTGTAATTTTCAGTCTGATAATGTTATCCGCTTGCCTACAGCTGTGGTTTATGGTCTGCACTAATATAAAGCTCATAAGTAATCACTGGTCACCTTTTATTGTTCGACTATGACTACCGAACTTGAACTTAAATGTATGCTTAAGATTGAGCTTCTGGATGTTCAGACCTGACATACTCTGTTCAACATTTTTCACCCTCTTCTATGCTTTTGGAGGTTATGTTCAGAACTTTGATGTTCGCAAACCCCAAGTCAGCTATAAAAACACAGCAATATTTGAACCAGCCCCGTTCGTTAATTAAAGCCAGTCGAATTCCATTCTTGTGTTCTGTTCTTCAGTAGTTGGGAAACCTTGTTTGGCAAAGAAAAAGAGGAGGGGAAGAAAGCACGGCTGTCATGTCATAGGTCCTGCTCAAGGCCACCAAATGTGTCCTCCTGTGACTCCAGCTACCCAATCAGAAGGACTGTTCTATTTGGTAGATGCTGGCTCATGTTGTTTCGATTGGTTCATATAGCAGGCGACTTCTCACGCTCCTTTTTAACAATGTGAGTGTGAGGCATGTCTGCATCTGAAGTGAGAAATGCACCTGTCATTAGATACTGAATGCTGTATGCTACAACACCTGGCCAGAACAGCCTGGAAATATTTGTAATAGCAAGTAAGTAGAAACAATGTAATAGTAAGTAGAAATAGAAATAGAAATAGTAATAGAAATAGTAAGTAGAAACCATGGCTGCATTCAGACATCAATAAAAACCATGGTTTGATGGAACCCCAGTTAGCTGCACATCTGAACAGAGACGGTCTAATGGTTTGCCGGTTGGCACCAAATTGAGATTTCAGACCAAGTTTCGTAGCTAGTTCGCTAACTCTAGTTTGCATTATTTGTGTTTTCTTTGGGTGTCTGAATTCACAAGTCACAGTAATACAATTCCTTGCGGCTGCCCGGAAGCAGACAAGCTAGAGTTTACATACAGACCTGGCTTTATTACTCAGGTAGAATAACCACAGCTTGTTGCATTAAACACAATTCAAACAAAGCAAGGTTAATGTGACATTTGAATGCAGCCCGAGTCACCACAGCTAATGCAAATATTTTAAATTAGCGATTTTATAGAGACTATGCAAAGTATGACCTTGGGACTGATGAATGCTGTCCCTACAGGATGGTGGATTCCCAGGTACAGCATGAGAGGGGAGTTAAGCTGCCAAGGGAGGGGATTGGTGAAAATCACTTCCTCCTTGTGCGTGCAAATCTGTCCAACAGGATCTGGCCCAGTTACCTCTGTGCATTGGTAGCACATCAACACGGTCACATGAAGGCAGTTTTTTTGGCTACAGTAACTGGCGGAATGGTCTTGTGCTGAAAAAATTAGAAAAAAGGCTCAGAGGTTCCTCATGGCACACTACAGGCGATAACTAGACTAGCTAGGGAGTGGTCACTATCACTATAATCAACACTTCCCTCTTTGCAGGAAAATAATGCAGAATAGAAGAAGAGTTGGTTTTTATGCCTTGCTGTTCTCTACCTTTTGAGGAGACTCAAAGCGGCTCACAATCGCCTTCCCTTTCCCACAATAGACACCTTGTGAGGTAGGTGGGGCTGAGAGAGTTCTAAGAGAACTGTGACTAGCCCAAGGTCACCCAGAAGGCTGCATGTGGAGGAGTGGGGAAACCAACCTAGTTTTCCAGATTAGAGTCTGCTGCTCATGTGGAGGAGTGGGGAATCAAACCTGGTTCTCCAGATTAGAATCCGCCGCTCTTAACCACCATGCCACGCTGGCTCTCATGTACTACATGTAAACTGTCACAGCATGGAGCTTTCCTTGTTCAATATGTCCATTTCTCTAGCAATGCTTGTGAGCCAGAATCCAACACATCCCATATATCACAAGTTAACCAATGCTGAAATGTTTCCCATTTGGAGCATTCTGTCCCTACAGCCTGAAAGGAATCTTTGGCAAAGCATTTAAAGGAAAAAAACTTGAAATCGTAGATGTGAATGGGAATTCATAAAGGTAATAGAGGTAGAAGAACACTGCCTTGCACAAGACACTGTAGTGGGGAGGGGCTGTGGCTCAGTGGTAGAGCATCTGCTTGGCATGCAGAAGGTCCCAGGTTCAATCCCCGGCATCTCCAGTTAAAGGGACTAGGCAAGTAGGTGATGTGAAAGACCTCTGCCTGAGACCCTGGAGAGACCCTGCCAGTCTAAGTAGACAATACTGACTTTGATGGACCAAGGGTCTGATTCAGTATAAGGCAGATTCATGTGTTCATGTGTAAATTCTTGCAATTTAACTCTCCGTTGTCTCACAACCATTTCATATGCCAAGGGCTTGCTACCAATTAAACAATGTATATATTCACTGTCCATTTTGTGCCCAGCACAACTTGCTTCTTAGTCTAAAGGCAAACTGATTTTCAGTTCCAGCCTCCTCATTTCATGCCTGAAGGACATATCCCCAAGTAGACACTGCTGTAGTCAAAGGTATCACCTTACTGATTTTGCACGGGCTCGCTCAGAGGGAAGTTCTGAAATCTATGTTTGTAAAAACGGGCTTTGGTATACTCATGAAAGCACAAACGTTAAACCAAACTTGACGACTCATAAACATTGCTTCTAAAGAATCAGATGTTTAAATCAAAACCTTTCCATTTTAACGTTTCAGAAAACACTAGCACTAAATGATTTTCAAGGGCCATAAAGGAAAACAACAGAAAACATAAACAGCCTGAATTGTCTAAAATGTGTTTCCCCTTTAATTAAATAAAAACCATCTGTCAGAGGGGGAGGGGGTCTAAAGTGGATGTAAGCCATCCATATTATGCCTCAGTCATTTTCCACCCAGCCTCCCTTATTCCGAAGGAAAATCCTCCCCCTCCCTTTGGAAAAGAATTAAATAGGCACGGAGCACAAGGTACCTCCTTTGCCCCATTCACCCCGACAGAAAGCTCCTTGTAGAGAAGGGTGCTAAACACTGACTATGGACTTGAAAGGGGAACACTGAAAAGGAGCTTACTTTGTAAAACTTGATGCTGAAAAGGGGCGCTGTGATTGGGGGGGGGAATCTCTCCCTCCTCTCCTACTTCATTTTACCTCTGATAACTGAGACGCCCGAGGCTTTATTCAGTTCGACAATAACAGAATTTTATTATACTTCACAGGGAAAGGCATTGGAGGAAAGACTAGTGTTAAGGAAAGGTACAAATTTTCCATATAAATAATGAGTTGCTCTACAAGTACAGCACAGATGTTGTTTTACTTAACCCAGATTTCCAACTCTTTAAGGTAGCTTTAAGAGCCCCGGGGCGCAGAGTGGTAAGCTGCAGTACTGCAGTCAAAAGCTCTCCTCACGACCTGAGTTCGATCCTGACGGAAGTTGGTTTCAGGTAGCCGGCTCAAGGTTGACTCAGCCTTCCATCCTTCCAACAGAGGTGGGTAAAATGAGTACCCAGATTGCTGGGGGTTAAAGGGAAGATGACTGGGGAAGGCACTGGCAAACCACCCCACAAACAAAGTCTGCCTAGTAAACGTTGGGATGTGACATCACCCCATGGGTCAGGAATGACCCGGTGCTTGCACCGGGGACCTTTACCTTTACTTAAGGTAACTTAGTCCCAAAACCTGCACACAGAGGTTCACGTGTATGCTCTGGTGCCTAAAACTAGGAAGTAAGGAGATTCTCCCTTCTTCCTTCCTTTTTTCAACATGGAATAACTTCACAGCACTTAAAGTAACTCTCTCACAATAATTGGGCCAGGAATACCTCTTTCCTCAGAGACTATTCCTCCCCCCTGTAACTACAGTAGGGACCTTTTTTCCTCCCCAACTCTCTCTTTCGTCACCCTTCTGGTTTTCCCCCCAGTCCCACTAGGCACAGCCTATCTTACCGGAACCCAGAGTAAAAAAAAAAACACCTTTAGAATCATAGAGTTGGAAGGGACCACCAGGGCCATCAAGTCCAACCCCCTGCACAATGCAGGAAATTCACAACCACCTCCTCCCTCCACACCCCCAGTGACCAGAAGATGGCCAAGATGCCCTCCCTCTCATGAACTGCCTAAGGTCACAGAATCAGCATTGCTGACCGATGGCCATCTAACCTCTTCTTAAAAACCTCCAGGGAAGGAGAGCTTATCACCTCCCGAGGAAGCCTGTTCCACTGAGGAACCGCTCTGTTAGAAAATTCTTCCTAATGTCTAGATGGAAACTTCTTTCCAGCAGCTCAGAGTCGCCTCTCTTAAGCTCCGCCCATTCCGTCTGTCCCTTTCACGTACAGTCACTGACAGACATACCCTTAGTCCATCACAGATGCATAAACCAGTGGTTCCCAACCTTTTTTTGACCAGGGACCACTAGGACTTTTCTGTTCGGTGCAGGGACCCCAAAGTTCAAAATAAAAATTCTGAGAATTTGAAAATAAACTTTACTCATAACTGTTAGTTAAACATTAAAATTAGAATAATATTTGAATATATTTTTATAATAGAGAACTTTTAATTGAAAATATTAATTTATTATGGGTTTATAACTTTGTTTTGCGGACCCCTGGGGGTCCGCGGACCCCCGGTTGGGAACCAGTGGCATAAACGCATCAAGGGGAAAAAAAACTTCCAGAAATCTTAGTTGAGGAGAATGAAAGTAGTAGTCCTGAAGTTCATGCCATAGTTATATATCTGGGAAGAAGAAGAAGAGTTGGCTTTTATATGCCGACTTTCTCTACCACTTAAGGGAGACTCAAACCGGCTTACAATCACCTTCCCTTCCCCTCCCCACAACAGACACCCTGTGAGGTAGGTGAAGCTGAGAGAGTGTGACTAGCCCAAGGTCACCCAGCTGGCTTTGTGTGCTGGAGTGGGGAAACAAATCCAGTTCACCAGATTAGCCTCCGCCGCTCATGTGGAGGAGTGGGGAATCAAACCCAGTTCTCCAGATCAGACTCCACCACTCCAAACCACCGCTCTTAACCACTACACCACACTGGCTCCCATTAAACACTTCCCCACGAGCACATACATACAAACATCCAAGAGTGGCATTTCCTCTGAGGAGCGGCAAGAGAGTTAGATCAGAGGAACTAATAGAATTGAAGAGCGCATCCAATCTGCCCACCAGAGCAGAAGGGAGTGGCAGTCTCCTCATGGCAACTGGGTTCAGCTGAGCATTCCCATGTGCACCATGATGCAGACTCAATTTACTTACTTGTATTATCAAAAGGGATCGGTTTGCACTCAGTGGCCGGCCAAGGGCAATAGTAGACGGCACCTCCTTCCACTATGTCTGGCTGGCTAGTGTTGGCTTTCGGAGCTCCGACCAAGACGCTGACTCTGCAAGACATTGATACAAATTTTGTGAGCAACGAGGGTGGATTGGAAACACCAAAGACTGAGATTACTTTATTCACAGATGACTGCAATGCAGAGTGACAGATCAATGACTATAAAAACATTACAATTGTGCAAAAAGAAGAAGACAGAGAGACCAAGACGAGCACTTTTTAAAAAAATTCTGAATTCTTCTCTACATCCTGAAGGTCAAATGAGAACATGTGGCCCCCATGCAGCCAGAATGGTGTTAGTTATGAGGTCAACAGAGAGATCAACTGCAGAGGAGAGCTGGAGGTGATTATTTATTTAAACAACACTTTCCCTTGGAACTTATTTGCTTACAGAAGGGCAAAGGCAAAGCTGGGTCTGGGTAAGGGAGTGGGGTTCCTTGGGAACAATGACCTGAACACCCAGCTTGCCTACCACACACCTTAATGTTGATTGATATGTTACTTTTTACCATTAAACACTTCCCCATGAACAGAGACAAATGTAATTTAGGAACAGTCAAGGGCATGTATAATTTAGTGCCAAGATCTGTTCTGATTTAAAAACAAATCACATTGCTTCTACAAAACACCCATGTGATAGTGACCCGCACCTAGCCCAGGAGGTCTGGATCCTCTTATAATTAAGGAGCCAAACTACATTAAAATTCAGAGTATGATGTCAACGAAGAGCCAATGTAAGAGTGCCCATTTGCATAATTGATAATATTGTCCTTAACATTACTGCTAATTGATGTGGTGATTACTATTCCATACAATTTCTGCAGCCCAAACACTGGTCTTTTTGATTCTTTTATTATTAAGTCTCTCACATGAAGTCTCATAATAATAAGTAATAAGGAACACCTGTATGATTGTTTTAGTGCATTGGCATAAATCTGCTCTTGGTTCACAGCTTGGATTACTGGCAACTGTTCACTTCTAGCATTTCACTTTTTTGTAAAGTATCTCTAAGGAGCCCTTTAGTTAGTCTCATAAAAATATTTGCCTGTTTGTTCCTTCATATACTAGTTATTCTAGCATCCCACCTACCCCTGCAATATGCCTTAAATGCAAATATTTCATTTTTAAGAGCCATATTTGGTTCAACATTGGGCCATGTTTGGCTCTAAAACCATAGAATGCTGACCCCCAATATAGACATTCTCAAGTTATATTCAACGCATCTGGTGATGTAGAGTTATAGCTCCTCCCACTCCACAAAGCGATACGAGATTAACTCTTTTAGCTGGAGTGCTCACATCCTAATTGGTGGCAAATCAAAGTAAAAGGCTGACTACAGATTAGCCTCAGTAAAATACACACTTCTTCCCACGACTCCAATCATCAGGATCTTCTATTCCTCTCAGCAAGATTCCTCTTTGTTTCCCCAGCTTCCATGTGGATGGCAAAATGTGTAGATCAAATGTAAAATTATGAGGCATGTCATGGGAAATCCTATGCACCCTGACCCGAGAGTAAATCCCACTGAACATAAAATGGACTTCTGAGTATACTTGCATAGGATTGGCATTCATAATGTGTGTGTGTAAAGAGCCGTGAAGAAAGCTGATAGGAAGAAAATAGATTCCTTTGAAATGTGGTGTTGGGAGGAGAGTGTTACGGATTCTGTGGACTGCCAAAAAAACAAATCAATGGGTTATAGATCAAATCAAGCCTGAACTGACCCTAGAAGCTAAAATGACTAAACTGCGGCTATTTTGGTCACGTCATGAGACGACAAGAGTCACTGGAAAAGACAGTCATGCAAGAAGTTGAGGGCAGCAGGAAAAGAGGAAGACCCAACAAGAGATGGATGGACTCAATAAAGGAAGCCACAGCCTTCAATTTGCAAGATCTGAGCAAGGCTGTCAAAGATAGGACATTTTGGAGGACCTTCATTCATAGGGTCGCCATGAGTCGGAAGAGACTTGATGGTAGTTAACACACACACAAAGAGCCATCAAGTTGCAGCCAACTTATGGCGACCCCTTATGGGGTTTTCAAGGCAAGAGACAAACAGGTGGTTTGCCAGTGCCTTCCTCTGCATATCAGCCCTGGTATTCCTTGGTGGTCTCCCATCCAAATACTAACCAGGGCTGACCCTGCTTAGCTTCCAAGATCTGACGAGATTGGGCTATACCATGCTGCCTTCCCTCCTGGCCTTCATAATAGTATTCTTAAATTCAGGTACTAGTGACCATCAATGCATGATGATACAGTGACAGCTAACGGTCGACACAATTTATTATTAACTTGTGTAGTTCGTTGTCACACAACATGGTAGCAGCGGGTAGCACTGACAGCTTTTTCTAGGTCTGCTGTTGGCCACGCTAGTTAAGGGCAGAACATGGACATCCAGAGGTAATATCTCCCTTATTACACGATGCTGGGAATGCTCACCCAGGGGTTAGGAGCTCTCTTTCCAGAGCACCCACTGAAGACCAAAAAGACTTATTGGTCCCACCCCACTTTTTTTTAGTCTATCAAATTTTGATACCACCTTTTATTCAAAGAGCTCAAGGTACTGTGCTTCATTCTCTTTTCCCTGTTTTACCATGACAACAGCTCTGTGAGGTAGGGTAGGCTGAGAGATAAGGACTGGCCCAAGGTCATCCAGTGAGTTTGATGAGAAAGGGGAGATTTGAACTATGACACCACATTGGCTAACATCATTATGTACTTAAACAGGGGTTGGCAAAGCCCTTGACCCCACTCAGTTTTGATGATGTCATATTAACAAGACGGCAGACAGACTGCTTTGCTCTATGCATCCACTTTGGTAAGTCTTTGGGGTACCTCTACTTGAGAATTAGTACCAGTTCCGTGGCACAGAGTGGTAAGCTGCAGTACTGCAGTCCAAGCTCTGCTCACGACCTGAGTTTGATCCCAACGGAAGTCGGTTTCAGGTAGCCGGCTCAAGGTTGACTCAGCCTTCCATCCTTCCGAGGTCAGTAAAAGGAGTACCCAGCTTGCATGGGGGTAAAGTGTAGATGACTGGGGAAGGCAATGGCAAACCACCCCATAAACATACAGTCTGCCTAGTAAACATCGAGATGTGACATCACCCCATGGGTCAGGAATGACCCGGTGCTTGCACAGGGGACTACCTTTACCTTTTTACCAGTTCCCTAAGGCTGCTTTTATCCATCGACAGTTCTCTTTGTAGGCTTCATTGCCAATGCGAATGAAAGGGGCTAGAGATTTTTTTAAAAATTAAAGCTGGGGATTCAGAGGACTCATATTGCCAGCGTGGTGTAGTGGTTAAGAGCAGTGGACTCTAATCAGAAGAACCGGGTTTGATTCTCCACTCCTACACATCAAGCCAGCTGGGTGACCTTGGGCTAGTCACAGTTCTCTTAGAACTCTCTCACCTACCTCACAAGGTGTCTGTTGTGGGGAGAGGAAGGGATTGTAATCCAGTTTGAATCTCCTTTTTAAAAAGGTAGATAAAATCGGCATATAAAAACAAACTCTTGTTCTTCTTTCAGCACCTTTGGCTGATACACCAGCTGTGGCTATTCCCTCAAAGGCTTGACCCGACCATACTCTAATTACATCTGGGCTAGATTACTGTAGTGCAAGCTACATGGGGCTGCCTTTGAAAACTGTCCAAAAATTCCAGCTGGTTCAAAATGCGGGAGCCTGGCTACTATCAGGGATGAGATACAGCGACAATATCACTCTAGTGCTGAAATATCTGCATTGGATGCCCAATTTGTTTATGTGCACAATTCAAAGTGCAGGTAGTTATGTTTTAAAGCCCTAAATGGCTTGAGGCAAAGGTAATTTTAAAAACCAACTCCTTCTATACTGTCCAGCCTGCCACCGGAGTTCCTCCCTCAAAATCACTGCTCTCTTTGCCCACACCTTCAGAGGTGAGGTGAGTAGTAACCAGTGTGTGTATGCGTGCGTGCCGTCAAGTCACAGCTGATTTATGGCAACCCTGTAGGGTTTTCAAGGCAAGAGACTTCAAAGGTGGTTTGCCATTGCCTGCCTCTGCATGGGCTGAGAGAGTTCGGAGAGACCTGTGGCTGGCCCAAGGTCACCCAGCAGGCTTCATGAGGAGGAGTGGGGAATCAAACCCGGTTCTCCAGATTAGCGCCTGCTGCTCTTAACCACTACACCACACTGGCTCCCTTATAGCCACTTTCAGTGCTGCAGTTTCTATGAACTCCCACTGCTATCTAATAAGTCACTACATGATACTGTACCTTATATAATCATAGATTCATAGAGTTGGAAGGGACCACCAGGGCCATCAAGTCCAACCCACTGCACAATGCAGGAAATTCACAACTACCTCCCCCCCCACACCCCTAGTGACCAGAAGATGGCCCTCTCATCATCTGCCTAAGGTCACAGATATCTCTAGTATCTAATATCTCTAGTTTCCACCCATAGTTCTTCAGGTTTACATTCACTTGAACTCAGTAATGCAAATCTGTTCCTTACATGGTCTTTAAACTCTTCCGGAATATTGCTTAGATTGTATTTTGGTGCTATGAATGTTTTGGTGTTTTTCTTAAGCTTTATATTGATTTTCGATATTAACCTTGAATCAGACATTTTCACAAACTAGTAAATGACTTTAGCCCTAACACACTTACTAAGGCATTCATTGAACCCATAGGATTTGCTTCTGAATATACATCCTTAGAATTGCACCCTCACTCTTGTTGACTTCACTAGGACCGAATCAGCAGATATCCCGTGTTCTTTGAATTGATAGGAATGAATGCACTACTTATTCAGGAAATTTTGATGCCGCCTCACGAACACATGAACACACGAAGCTGCCTTATACTGAATCCGACCCTGGATCCATCAAAGACAGTATTGTCTACTCAGACCAGCAGTGGCTCTCCAGGGTCTCAGGCAGAGGTCTGTCACATCACCTTCCTGCCTAGTTCCTTTAAGAGGAGATGCTGGGGATTGAGCCTGGGACCTTCTGCATGCCAAGCAGAGGCTCTGCCACTGAGCCACAGCCCCTCTCCCAAGTCCAGCTTGACTACACTATAATACAGCAACAGGGTAACTAATGGAGCAAGATTCTAGTCAAAGACCTACACAATTTCTGGGGTGTACGCTTTCGAGAGTCAAGAAGGCTCCCTTTGTCAGAGACAAGTATGACTGGAGCTCTCTGAGACCCGACATCCCAGTCAGAAGGTGGGAGGGAGGGGTGCTGCAAAGAAGGGAGCCGGGATGCAAAGTTGCAAGGCAGAATGTTGCCAGCTTGACCAGAGCAGGAGAGAAATGCGAGAGGCAGACAGCCTTTTCTTCCGAGTGGGATTCACAGATTGGACTTTCAAAGCAGCTGTAGCAACTAACAGCTGGCGTACAGAGCATACAGAGGAAGCCGTGTGACAGAACAGCTGGATTCCAGGCCAGTAGCACCTTAGAGACCAACACAATTTTCGAGGTAGAAGCTTTTGAGAGCCAAAGCTCCCTTGGCCAGACTTCTGTTAGACAGATGCCTCTCATCTACTTTTCCTATTCTCACCCAGAGACCTGTGCATTTCCATTGACTCCAACTGCGCACCATTTCCCTCAGTCCGCTGCTCGCAGATCCAGCTATCACCCGGGACAGGAGTCTGCCCAGCAGCGAGGCAGGCTTAAGGGAAGCAATCTGGAAGTCCCGCTAATCTCTCGACTTGCCAGGAGTGGCAGGGGAGGCACTGTGGCTCAGGGGTAGGGCATCTGCTTGTCATGCAGAAGGTCCCTAGTCGAGTCCCCGACATCTCCAGTTAAAAGGACTAGGCAAGTAGATGATGGGAAAGACCTCTGTCTGAGACCCTGGAGAGCCGCTGCTGGTCTGAGTAAACAATACTGACTTGGATGGACCGAGGGTCATGTGGTCAAGCAAGATACTCACTTTCGGATGGGCCCTGGCTCAGTGGTAGAGCCTCTGCTTGGCATGCAGAAGGTCCCAGGTTCAATCCCCGGCATCTCCAGTTCAAGGGACCAGGCAAGTGATGTGAAAGACCTCAGCCTGAGTCCCTGGAGAGGGGCTGTGGCTCAGTGGCAGAGCATCTGCTTGTCATGCAGAAGGTCCCAGGTTCAATCCCCGGCATCTCCAGTGAAAGGGATCTAGGCAAGTAGGTGATGGGAAAGACCCCAGCCTGAGACCCTGGAGAGGGGCTGTGGCTCAGTGGTAGAGCATCTGCTTGGCATGCAGAAGATCTCAGGTTCAATCCCCGGCATCTCCGGTTCAAGGGACCAGGCAAGGAGGGGATGGGAAAGACCCCTGCCTGAGACCCTGGAGAGCCGCTGCCGGTCTGGCTTCGATGGACCCAGGCGCCGATCCAGTATGCATTCATGCAGCGGTATTAAGGCTGCCAACCCACGTCTATTGACTGGAGGGGCGGTGGCGTGTCCTCAAGCGGGCCCACGCGCGAGCAAAGGCGCGCGGGGTGGGCGGAGGAGGACCCCAAGGGGGGGCAGAGGGTCGGGGCGGAGGGGCGCGACTTACGCGTGGGGGGGCGCGGGGCTGTAGAAATCCAGCGCGTAGCCGAAGTAGCTGCCGGCGGGGCCGCTGAAGACCGTCCGCCGCTCCCGGTCCAGGTTGAAGGCGCGCAGCCTCCCGGGCAGGGGCGCCAGCAGCAGCAGCAGCAGCAGCAGCGCCAGCAGCGCGCCGCGCCGGCACCAGGGCGGCAGCGGCGGCAGAAGGGGCAGCAGCCTCCGCCGCCGCCGGCTCCACATCCTCCTCCTCCCGGCCGCGGCTCCCTCCGCACCTGGAAGCGGCCGCCGCTGGGAGCCTCCCGGGCCCGCCTCTCGCCGCCCCCGCGCCTCGCTCTAAGCGCGCCGCCCGCCCGCCGGCCAGGCGCTGGCATGGCGAGGGAGGCGCAACGCCGCGCGCCTCCGACCTGCCCGCAGCCGCCCGCCGCCTCCCGGCGCCGGCCCGCCTCGAGGGCGCCCCCTGGCGCCGCGGCCGGGCAGGGAGGGCGGACGCCCGGCCCGGCCCGGCTGCCTTGCGAGGAGACCAGGCGGCCAGAGGCGAGGAAAGAGACTCAGAACGGAGAAAAGGAAACCTGCAGAGCGGCCGTGGCTCGGTGGGAGAGCGTCTGCTTGGCATGCAGAAGATCCCAGGCTCAATCCCCGGCATCTCCAGTTCAAGGGACCAGGCGAGCAGGTGATGGGAAAGACCTCCGCCGGAGACCCTGGAGAGCCATGGAGAGAGCAACTGCTTGGCCTGCAGAAGGTCCCAGGCTCAATCCCCAGCATCTCCGGTTAAAGGGACCAGGCAAGGAGGGGATGGGAAAGACCTCAGCCTGAGACCCTGGAGAGCCATGGAGAGGGGCCCTGGCTCAGTGGCAGAGCAACTGCTTGGCCTGCAGAAGGTCCCAGGTTCAATCCCCAGCATCTCCGGTTAAAGGGACCAGGCAAGGAGGGGATGGGAAAGACCTCAGCCTGAGACCCTGGAGAGCCATGGAGAGGGGCTGTGGCTCAGTGGGAGAGCGTCTGCTTGGCCTGCAGAAGGTCCCAGGCTCAATCCCCGGCATCTCCGGTTAAAGGGACCAGGCAAGGAGGGGATGGGAAAGACCTCAGCCTGAGACCCTGGAGAGCCATGGAGAGGGGCTGTGGCTCAGTGGGAGAGCATCTGCTTGGCCTGCAGAAGGTCCCAGGCTCAATCCCCGGCATCTCCAGTTCAAGGGACCAGGCGAGCAGGTGATGGGAAAGACCTCAGCCTGAGACCCTGGAGAGCCATGGAGAGGGGCCCTGGCTCAGTGGCAGAGCAACTGCTTGGCCTGCAGAAGGTCCCAGGTTCAATCCCCAGCATCTCCGGTTAAAGGGACCAGGCAAGGAGGGGATGGGAAAGACCTCAGCCTGAGACCCTGGAGAGCCATGGAGAGGGGCTGTGGCTCAGTGGGAGAGCGTCTGCTTGGCCTGCAGAAGGTCCCAGGCTCAATCCCCGGCATCTCCGGTTAAAGGGACCAGGCAAGGAGGGGATGGGAAAGACCCCTGCCTGAGTCCCTGGAGAGGGGCTGTGGCTCAGTGGGAGAGCCTCTGCTTGGCCTGCAGAAGGTCCCAGGTTCAATCCCCAGCATCTCCAGTTAAAGGGTCTAGGCAAGTAGGTGATGGGAAAGACCTCTACCTGAGTCTCTGGAGAGCCGCTGCCAGTCTGAGTAGGCAATGCTGACTTTGATGGACCAATGGTCTGATTCAGTATAAGGCAGCTTCATGTGTTCACAGCAGGGTTTAAGCTTACTGTGAATGGGAGGGGCCTGGCAAAGCAACAGTGTATCCACTTTGAGGGCTGCCTGGCAGGACAATGAGACATCCCCTGTGCAGAGTTCCTTTACATGTGGCTTCCCATGCAGTAGAGGTGGGAGTATGAGATTCAGGTCCTAAACCACTCCCTGGCTGCTGTGGTTAAACAGCTAAGAGGGAACAAATTGAAACTAAACCCTAGGAAGACAGAAGTAATGCTGTTTGGAAAGGCAGAGTTCTTGAAGGACATTATGCCTCCCACTTTTGAGGGGTTCAGCTGACCCTTGCCAACTTGGTTAAGAGCCTCGGGTTTATACTCGACCAGACATTATTGCTGGAGAAGCAAGTTAATGCAGTTGCAAAAAAAGGCTTTCTTCCAACTCAACCTAGCTGGAAAAATGGACCCTTACCTTGATACAGTTGATCTGGCCACCTGGATCCATGCCATGTTGACATTGAGACTAGACTACTGTACACTGGTCTTCCCTCAATATCAATTTGGAAACTCCAGTTGGTGCAGAATGCCGCAGCTCGGCTAGTATCGGGAGGTAGATGGAGCATGCACATCTGTCCCATTTTACAGTCACACCACTGGCTGCCCACCAGGCTCAATTTATAATATTGGCTATCACATACAAAGCCTTTCATGGCCTTGGATCCTCAGATCTGCAAGACTGCCTCTCCCCTGTGCTCTGCCATCACAGCTTTGCTCATCCAAGCAAGGCCTTCTACAGTTGCCAACGTTCAAATGGGCTAAGCCAGGGGTTGGCAAACTCATTAGTCAAAAGAGCCAAATATCAACAGTACAATGATTGAGATTTCTTTTGAGAGCCAAATTTCTTAAACTTAAACTATATAGGTAGGTACACTGTTTATTAACTTAATAAACTTTAAAGTTTTAAGTCTTAATTAAACTATAGGTACACTGAATAAAACTTGATATCATACTTAATAGTGATCTTATTTATTGGTAAAAATTAAGTTGTAAGTCCCTCCCATTTCCCCCTCCCTGTACGGAGTCCTCGTTTGGAGGCCTGGTCTACCGCCATAAAAGCCTATTGGTAGACCTGGCCTCCAGCTGGGTCCCATTGGGAGGCCAGGTCTACCCATTGGCTTTCTTCGCAGTAGACCTGGCCTCTGGAGGCCCATAGAAGCCAATGGGTAGACCTGGCCTCTGAAGGGGGACTTTTTCCCCTCCTCCGAGTCCAGGTCTACCGCCAAGAAAGCCAGTGGGTAGACATGGCCTCTGAGGAGGGAAAAAAGTAAGTAAAGTATCCATAAAATTAAATCATGACAATGCCTGACAAACACTTAATGTGAACAATGTTAGCAAACTTTTCTCTAGATTCACAGACGCAGTAAACACATGAGAACATAAGAAAGGCTGTGCTGGATCAGACCAAGGCCCTTCAAGTCCAGCAGTCTGTTCCCACAGTGGCAAACCAGGTGCCTCCAGGAAGCCCACAAATAAAACCACTGCAGCATCATTGTCCTGCCTGCGTTCCATAGCACCTGATATAATAGGCCTGCTCCTCTGATCCTGGAGAGAATAGGCATGCTTCATGACTAGTATCTATTTTGATTAGTAGCCATGGATAGCCCTCTCCTCCATGAACAGGTCCACTCCCCTCTTAAAGCCCTCCAAGTTGGCAGCCATCACCACCTCCTGGGGCAGGGAGTCCCACCATTTAACCACGCGTTGTGTGAAGAAATACTTCCTTTTATCAGTTTTGAATCTC
The DNA here is from genome assembly GCF_029931775.1 of Euleptes europaea. Classification (NCBI taxonomy): domain Eukaryota; kingdom Metazoa; phylum Chordata; class Lepidosauria; order Squamata; family Sphaerodactylidae; genus Euleptes; species Euleptes europaea. The sequence goes on from NC_079322.1 coordinate 54,967,049, forward strand.
CCACCCTCTAGCTTCAGCAGACGACCCCGAGTTGTACCATTACGTGTGTCCCAGGTCGGGGGCCCCACCCCGCACCCAGGGGCTTTCCCGCCACCCTCCACTTACCAGACAAGCCCCTGCTGGCTCCAAAGTGTGCCTCTTCCCTACAGGGACCCGCAGGCCCAGAAGACGACGGGGGAACGGAGTCGGCGCCACAGAAGACGGGGCGCCGCGGCCCAGTGCCGCTACCGGGGATGCACCGCCAAAGGAAGCCCGCCCCGCCCAACAGCTGATAGGCGGGCGGGGCGGGCCAGGAGCTGCCCGCCCAGCAATTGTGTGGCTAGAGGGGAGGGGAGACTTTAGCCTCCCAACCATTGAGGGCAAGGGAAAGGGGGACCCTGCCATTCTCCATGGTGTGTGGGGGAAGAGACAGCGCGCCCGCTCTCCTAGTGAGAAAGGTGGATGATAAATAATATAAATAAATAAATATTTTGATCTCTGCATTTTAGCAAAACAACAAAAAACAACAACCCCTAATTGCTATTATGATGGGAACTGCCATTTTGCAAGCCTTTGGTGCGCAGGGAACAAGTTTGTGTTTTGCAAAGTTTACCTGTAGTGCTTCTAGCTCTGGGATTTGGGGGCCCTTAGGTAGGGCTCCATTAGAGTATATGATACTGGGCCTACAAACCAAGCATTCATTTGTGATTGCTTTGATCGTCTCGAGTGCTCCTTGCAAAGTGACAATAGCAGTGCTGTTGGGGCAGTTGGCCCTTTCCAGATCTTAAGACCACAACAAATACCCACATGTCCTGCCCTCTGTACCAAGCAGTGAGTGCTTACCTGCCACAGACCACCCATTTGTATTGCACCTTGAGTTTATGGATAACAGGCTCCAAACTCTGCATGGCCACCATGCACAGTGATGTTTGAACGTGTAAACATGACTTTTCTAAGGTTTCATGGAGATTAATCAAATCCAGGAAGAGCAAAAAATGGCTCTATTAGGGTTTTTTTTTTTTAATTAAAATGCCATGTCTAGAAATGTCCATGTTTGGGTATAGAGAACTAGGCAGCTCATTTTGTTGTTGTCTGAATCAAATTGTTCCAAGCTGCTACAGGATGATGCATCCTACAGGCATTGTGTGCTTGTGTGTGTGTGAGGGGGGTGAGGTGAACACCGCTACTAACTCAGCCAGTGGTTCGGAATAATTCACATCAAAGTTTACTTGAGATTGTCAGTGTCTAAGGTTTGCAGTTTTTAAATGTCAAAAGTTCAAAGTAAAGTATATATTGCAACTTTGCAGGAAGCTGTGCAGTAGAATCCTATACTGAATCTCAATAATATACCAGAAGCTTTCCCCTTGTATGCAGCAGTGTGCCCACCTAACCCAAGAGCTTTTGGGCTGCTATAAAGTATTGCTTCCTGCGGTACAGCCACTGAGCATTTTAAATACTCCCATACCTTCAAGTTCTACTTATGTTTTTTGTTCACCTTAACACAAGTATCCGTACCTCATGTTTCTCCCCGGACCAGCAAGTATGATCAAAACGTGAAACAACTTCTGCACATGGATTGCCTTGCTGGCAGATCCCAGTGAGTTAAAAACTCATGTAATCCACACTGCACATTTAGCACCCAGAGCTGTGGATCTTCAGTGATTCTTGGGTTGGATTCATGAATACATTCCTTAACAAGTGTCGGGGGTGCTCAGTTTGATAGCACTGAACCGTTGGTTGCTAAAGAGGGGCAACCGAATCCAGACCTGCATTACACAAAGATGTGCAGAGTGCAAATCTAGACTGTGATGTTGCACCTAGCATGTCTAGCTCCCTATATAGCATTAATGTGATTTCCCCTGGATGTCCTCATCCTACCCAGATATGGCTGAAGGTGTTTAGCTACCTTGAGGTTACAAAATTAAGTTCCAATTGCTAACGTGGCAGAGGAATACATTTAAGAAATGCTCTCTGTACTGTTTGGTACCCCCCCCCCCCAACACTGCCTCAATAAATCTATAGCATAGAAAAGTAATGTTCGGACATGGCTTCCTTCCTTGAGCGCAGTTTGTGAACATCCCGACAATAAGCAACATCTGCTTGGATTCCAACATTCACCATCACAAAGGTGAGAGCCAATGTGGTATAGCGGTGAGTGTGTCAGGCAGGATCCGCAGACCCAACTAGATGTGACGGTATCCTTGTGGCTGCCCCAAGGACACCATTGTCATTTGAAAGTCATTTAACAAATGCCATGAGGGCCTGATTCTGATCAGGCTGGGAGGATGGTGGGCTGAGATGCAACCCCCCCACACACACTTTATCAAGTGCCAGTAATAGTTGAACACAAACACACTCCATGGCTAGGGTTGCTCACCTCCAGGTGGTAGCTGGAGATCTCCCATTGTTACAATTGATAGTCAGGAAACAGATCAGTTCACCTAGAGAAAATGGCTACTTTGGAAGGTAGACTCTATGGCATTATACCCCATTGAAGTCCCTCCCCTCTCCAAACCCCACCCTTCTCAGTCTCCACTCTCAAAATTTCCAGGTATTTCTCAACCCGGAGCTGGCAACCCTATCCATGGCTGTTTTGGCACTTGAAAAGGCATTGGGCGGGGGAGAGGAAGAATGCCACACTATAGGCCAAATCAGGATCATGCCCTTGCAGCATTTTTAAATGACCTTAAAACGGCAGCAGCATCCACATGGTGGCCACTAAGACACATCACATGCAGTTTGTCTCTTAGAGACCCAGGATTGAATCCCCACTGTTCCATGGAAACTTGCTGGGCGATATTGGGCCAGTCACACATTCTCAGCCTAACTTACACCACAGGGTTGCTATGAGAATAAAATGGAAGAGAGGAGATTGATGTAAGCCAAGATGGGATATAAATAAAGTCGGTAGGTAGGTAGGTAGGTAGGTAGGTAGGGGGGGGAGAGAGAGAGTCCTCAGCAGTTCTGTAATGAAGCAAGTAGTTAATTTGTTACTTTTCCATTGAGATGTTGAGTCAAAGAAGTGAAACCTCACTCGTCCTCACACATGTCCAAGTATTTATCCTGTAAGACAACTTGTCTTAAGCTTTGACAGGACACACAAAAGTAGAGGGAGAAGAAATATTGAGGAGTAATTTGAGCACATCCGGGATAAAAGCACATAAAGCAAGTTTTTGTGCGTGCGCCTATTTTAGCAGATCATGTCTTTGTACTGCAAGCAGGGTTTCTTGGCCACGTCCAGCAACTACAACTATAGAGAGAATTTATTTCCAAGGTTAAGTGTACTGACCTAAGCTGTCATCACCACTTGCACTGCTGCACTGAATTTGACTTTTGAGGTATCCTTCCTATCAGTTGCAGTGTTAAGTGATATGCATAATGATTGCCGCTATGCAGCCCTTTCAAGAAGAAATGAACAAATCTGTCAAATGAACTTACTGAGCAGGGAAACTTAGCCATTGCAGCCTCCCTAACTCAAGCAGGAGAAGAAAAACATAACTATTATACAGTCACTCTCTATATTACAGTTTGCTCATCTTATATTTGCATAGAATCATAGAGCTGGAAGGGATCACCAGGGTCATCTAGTCCAACCCCCTGCACAATGCAGGAAATTCACAACTACCTCCCTCACACACCCCCAGTGCCCAGAAGATGGCCAAGGTGCCTTCCCTCTCATGAACTGCCTAAGTTCATAGAATCAGCATTGCTGACAGATGGCCATCTAGCCTCTGCTTAAAAACCTCCAGGAAAGGAGAGCTTACCACCTCCCGAGGAAGCCTGTTCCACTGAGGGACCGCTCTAACTGTTAGAAAATTCTTCCTAATGTCTAGATGGAAACTCTTCTGATTTAATTTTAACCCATTGGTTCTGGCACTGGCTAAGAACTCCCCACCCCCGCACGCATTCTGGCCCTGCCCCCTTCAACCCCTCTATTGTCGCCACTTCTGCCCCCAGCCCTCTTGTAGTACAGAGGGAATATGTTTCTCCACCGCCCGAGTGGGAAAGGGTTAACACAGTTTCTTGGGTGGTCCTAGCAGCTCCATAGCTAACGACTCTTCTGCAAGGGGGAAAAAGGTTCCTTTTCTCGGCAAAACAAACCCACATCTGCCTTGAGTAGAGGCTATTCCTGTCCGCGGGAGAGGACGGATCACCAGTCTTAGATCCTTCTGAGCTAGAGATCTGCCAGGACCCACGAAGGGCCAGACCTAATGATTTCATGGGCCTTAAACGGCCCCCCGGGCCTGACATTCCCCACCCCTGCTCTACATAAATAATTGATTATGGGCTGTCTCTTTGGATAGTGAAGCAAAGACCATTACACAGAATGTTGAACATGATCATTTGCTTCCCCTGCCTTCGTGATGGGCAGAAGTCCATCAGTAAAACAGACTGTGAAACAATTTTTTTTGCCATGCTTCTGTTTTGACGGAAGAAAAGAAAACTGGGAATAATAAATAACAGCAGTTCTGTCCCATAAACAGAAGGAAACTGACCCCATTACCTTCCTTTATTTTCTTTGGAAAATTAATTCTGCTGTTGTGAAATCAGGAGAGGCAGCTAGCCTTGAACCTTTACTCATCCAGTCTGTTGGGCACACTGAAATAGAACAGGAAAAGTAATGTCACCTCCCACCTCCCTGACATTTCCCCCAACAAAAGCTGTTATCTCTCTAAGGAAGTCTATCACAGTCTATCACTGTAAGGCCATGGTCTTCAACCATGGCGGGGGGGGGGACTCCCCAAAGAAAAGTCAGACCAATCCAAACAAGACTCTTCCCAGAGGAGGTAGGTAGGTCTGTGTTTATTTTATAGGGTTCTTGCCCACCCAGAAGAACACATAAACAAAACAAAACCAAAAATTAGGCACTGTTCCTGGACCTCTTCCCTTCAAAGGTTAAATGAGAAACAGGTTATCGAAAAACACAAACAAGATACTGTCTCTTGCCCTCAAGACCTCTTCCTGTTGGTGTCTAATGATGACTCAGCTGCCCTCAGTTTGCTCTCCTTGCACCCAGTCCAGTTTTCTTGGGAAAAAGTTTAGCTGCACTTGATTACTTCCATTCAGAGGCACAGTCCCTGATGGGAATTAATTTAAAGAAAGCACCACACTTCATTATTGGGCCTTGCTAGGTTTTTGTTCCTCCGAGTGCACCAGTGAGAAACAATTCCCAGATGACTAGGATCACAAGAGCCTTTACAGAGATGGGTCACTAGACTACCAGACCTGGGAGAAGCTGAAGATAATGCAGATAGACAGGAGACTCACGTCTGAAAGAAACAATGAAGAGACGTGATATCTTGAAGACAAATCTACTGTAATTTAAGTTGTGATGAGCAAGAAGCCAGTTTTACCAGGTGCAATTCCAAGGAAGCTGGCCACCTGGATTAGAGGCCAAGGTTCTTGCAGCTTTATGAGCTGTTGAGTAGCACAGCTGGGTCAGGCTCCTACTTTGCCTCTTCACATCCATCCATATGGAGGTCCTCTTGAAATTCATTCAGCTGGTGATAATTGCAGCAGCCAGAACTCATTAGCAGAGCACATAAATTTGCAAATTCCAGCTAAAGTATCTTAGATTGTAGGGAAACCTTCTTGCTGTGCATTTGAGACAGTGATCTATCACAAAAATCTCATGCTGAAATAGGACTAGGAATACAAAATTAATATAACAATGTGAACCACAAACTGCAATGCAGATTGGGGGATTACAAATTGTACAGGCGTGCAGTACTAACTTCCCACTTCTGTATGAAGGCATCCTTCTGGATGATTCTGTCCCACTACAGATCAATTCCATGAGAAGAATGCTCTCCTGAACATTTCCGTTTTGTACATTTTGCAGAATGATGGCATTCTGGAAGTCTTCCTTATCCCCTCAGGCGGGTGACTCCACAAGGTGGGAGCCACCACAGAGAATGTATGTGAGCAGGGGGAGTGGGTGTTTGCCGATCCTACCAATTTACAAGGAGAGGCCACCTTTACAAGGCTCCGCTCAGATAACCAAAGCTGCTCTGGCAGTCCCTCAGAAATGTGATTCCTAGGCCATGAAGGACCTTGTACATGGTAACCAGTGCCTTGAATGAAGCCCAGGAACTGATGGAACAACTGCCGGATAGGTGTGACATGTATGTTCTGCCTGGCACCCACTAGTAATTGAGTTGAGGTGTTTTTTTTACCAACCAAAGTATTCTCACCAATTAGTCTCAGCAAGACAGTTTCTCCTCAGTGGTCCCAATACTGCGTTTGAATTTTAATTACAATAACTGAACTATAAGGACAGAAATTGCCACAGCAGAGTACAGAGCCCTGAAGAATCTTTGGATATTGTAAAAAGTAGCCTAAGTAATAACAGCTAGTAACATCACAAGACCGGGGTGGGGATGTGGTGCCACCCCCCCCCCCAACAGTTTTAATCCGAACAGCAAGTTCTTTTAATAGCCGTCTTCTCCCCGCCTCCAATAAAGCACATGCTAAGCTGCCCAGATATATTTAGGGCTCCTACACAAATGCTACACTGGTAGGGTTATGTAATTTCCAATGACAATTTTCTACTGCAGAACTCTTCTTTACCCTTCCTCCCAATACAAATCTCTTCAGCAAGATTCACTGGATATTTTGCAACATGGGACACCGTCAAAGACAACAATGTACTCTTTTGGAATTACTTGTGTACATAGAATTGCTTATAGTAAAAAAAAAAAAACACCCAGTCTTTTTGTAATAAAAGTAATGCAAACAATTTTTACCTTGTGAAAGAATATATTCCTGCAGTATGAATGCACTTTTTGGTCAGACAGTCTTCTTAAATGCATCATTACTGCAGGGCTCTTTCATCCTGTGGTTGAGGGCATAACACTGGCAGGATAGTATCTTGATTTAAATGGAACCTGGATGTTACCTTGATTGGAACTGCAGAGACGTGCACAGGTCCACCCCTGGTGTCAAATATTTTCAGGAAGTGGGCTGTGTCTTAACGCTTGTAGCTTGCTGACACGTCTGGCTGATGTTATAGCAATTAGAAAGGCTATTTTCATGATGGGTAGGTGACTGGTTTGCCCATAGGTTGAGAAAGCACAAGGGAGAGGTTCCATTGAGGGGCCAGATGTTGAAATGGGGGGGCGGGGAATGGGGTCAATAATCCTTTGAGGAAAAATACTCAGTTTGGGAGAATAGGCCTGAACATAGAAATGTGCTGTAGCGACCAGGTGGATTTGAATGGCGGTGGATGAAGGCCTGCTCGGATGAGGTTTAGAATATATTTCAAAATCTTCCCTATCAGGCTGTGGACTGGGCATAAACTCTGCTGTGGCCCATATATGTGTTTCCATCTGGCCAAATAGGAGCGCTAGGTACGTTTTCTGACATTAAGTGGAGCGTCCAGAGAATTGTCTGCTGGTTATTGAATGAGACACTGTTAAATGCAGTCTGCCAATATTTGGGTGGAGAAAGGGGTCCTGCAGCAACATGTTGTGGTCCTGTGGGAATGGAATGTTGTGGGACATGGCCAGTGGTGTTGGGAACCACGATTGTCATGGCCATAAGGGAGCGACTAGGATGGCATTTCTGTCTCATTTTGTAGAGGACACTGGGAATCAGTGGCAAGGGGAGGTGGCAGACATCAGGATCCCGATCTACTGGATTTGCAACACGTCTCACAGGAGGTGTGGTTCTAGTGTGCCTTTGGGAGCAGAAGGCTTTACATTTGTTGTTCTGACTGGTGGCAAAAAAGTGTACGGTGGGTGTTCCCTAGGAATGGGAAATCAGGGCTAGATAAACCCAGTTGAGCTCCCATTCATGAATGGGAGCGACTGAGAAAGTTGGTTGTTGACCTCTGCTATATGGATGGCCTGATTGGAAGTTTAGTTGGAAATTGCCCATTCCCACATTAGGGTGGATATGTGACATAAATGGGAGGCCACACCATCTTATCTGTTTCTGTAGTACATGGTAATTAGATTGTGGCTATTTGGATACTTTTGCCAGAGACATGTGTGTAAGGCCAATAGACTGTTGTAGACTGCTTTGAGTTCCAGTGCATTGATGTGTAGGAGTGCTTCCTGGGAGGAGCATGTCCCGCTGACTGACACCTTCCCCCGCTGACTGACACCTTCCCCGTGTTTGGAGCTCAGCCTGAAAGGGAGGCATCTGTGATTCATACAGCTTGTGGTACGGCAGACAGAAAGGGACCCTTGCAAAGTGGTTGTAGGTCAGGGTCCAGCAGCATAGGGACCATACCATTTGTCTCAGGATTTTTAGCATTTGGGATTGGTGATGACAGAGGGGGTTGAGAGTTCTGACAAACCACAACTGGGGTGGGTACATGTGTAGCTTTGCATGTGGCACCACCGATATGAAGGCAACCATTAACCGCAGTAATCTTTGGATTAATATGGCAGGTTGAAAATGTGACTTTTGGCATTTGCATACCTTCAGCCTGATTGCCATCATTGTTTCTGGCTAGGGGGGAGGCTAGGATAGGTAACCTTGCATCAGTTCCAGCTTGAATTTCTTTGTATTGACCTGTAAATTCAGTGCTTGGAAAACCTGCAGTTTTGACTTGGAATAGGCTACAATCAGGTACTGCAATGGAAACGGAGGGAGTTGTGGTGGTCTGGTCTTACCTTGATGTGGAAATACGTGTCTATTAAGTCCAGCGTTTCAAACCATACAACCTGGTGGAATAGAGGAAGGACATAGGTAACTGATATTATTCTGAAATTTAGTGTTTAGGCCTTTCAAATCTAGAATGGTCTCATTCCTCCTCCTTTTTCCTTAACCGGAAAGTATCTCGCTGATCCAAGTGCTGATCTTTTGCAGGTACCTTGTTGATTGATTTCTTGCCAAGAAGGGTGTCAATTTCTAAGAGGAGTATAGTCTGCTTGGGTGTAGTCTGTTATCAGGGAGTTGGCCATGGGGTGTTGAAAAAGAAAAGGGCATCCTGCTTGCTTGGTACTGTATTGTTTTCTACACGCTTAGCAGAAGGCAACACCGATGCCGGATGGAGCCAAGGATCAGTAGTAACCCCAAGCAGGCCTTCTATGAATAAGAACATGACAGAATCCATATTCCAGGGGTGCATTACTCTTAAGTACTGGATCTGTTGCACATGAGACATCAGTTTTGAGTGATCTTGCCATTTGGGTGAGCTGTTCATTGTAAATGTGAAGATCTTTGTTGGGGGAAGCGCTTTTTGTGCCATTCTGTAGGCTACAGGCTCTTGATGGGTCGATGAGACAGATTTATTGGTAGTGATCACTAGTGAGAAAAAGAACGAACATTCTCATCAGTGGCAGCAGAGAGAGAATTGAGAAAAGGGTGCTTCACCTCCTCTATATCACGCTGGACAAGGCAGGAAACAGTGTGGGGGAGGGAGACGGGGGGCCTCTAGGCATTTTGAGCTTCAAAAATCGTCTCCACAGCAGGTGTGCAAGGTACCCATGTAGGGCTGCACAGGTACCATGACAATGAACACCACATGTAATGCATGTTAAAGTTGACACACCACACCCTCTCAACCTTCCATGAAGGGAATCTTGTTTTACCAGGAAGCTCCTGGAAATTGGGCTTATTTGGCTCTAAGTTATTGTTTTGTCATGCAAAAAACTTTCATCAAAACAATTTATTTTTAGATCTTACTCAATACCTGACTAATTCCTTAATGGCACTTTAACAAACAAGGAGTGACCAAATCAGATAGGCAATGAGGCAGAAACCACCAGATCACTATTTGGGTAGTTTTTTTTTTTATTTAAGCCTTGCTAGATAATAAATAATGGACTATACTACTTTAATAACAGATGTTTTCATGCATGTAACACGTACAATAGTGTTGGCTTGACTGGAAGGGCATATTGAGAAGAGGTATTTGGCAATAATAATATGGACAGCAGCAAAAATCATAGCACAAATTCTCTCTGCTGTTAAATGTTTCACATTTCCTTTATACAACCTCAAATATTAATATCCTTTTTAAAATTCTGCCTTTACTTTCAATAAGTAAGCCTAGGGCGGGGGGGGGGGGGGATACAAACTGCCAATAAATAGCATTCATCATATATATTTTAAAATTCATAATTTTGGCCCCATTTGTGCAAAGCCATGTCGATTTCTAGAGGGGGAAAAAACAACAGCAGAAGTGTAACTCATTAAACATATTCAGTGCAAATGCCAATCTAGTCTGGATGGTGCCTGGGGCACACTACCACATGGAAGCTGTCCGGAACAATCTCCAGTGAAATGAAAGGGAACTGCACAAGAACACTTAATGCGCAAGCTCCCTTTCATTTTCATTGGTGCCACTGCAAGGGAATGCCCTGGTGGGTTGTGCCCTAAGGCAGTATTAATTCAAACGAAATACATGGCCAGATGTGTAAACAGGTAAATACTATGGTATTTCAGACAAATGTCACCTAATAAACAGACACTGCAGGTTTTTAGGCTGAACAGAGAGGCTTCTGCGTGAAAATCTGCATTTTAACTGTAGCAGAATGGGTAAAAAAAGAACTAGCTGATATAATACAAATCAATCCAGTTTTAAAAAAAATATTCTAAATTAACACTGAAAAAGTGTTTATTTACAGTTTCTCAGTGATACCAGTGTATAGCCACAGAGCTGAAGTATAGGGTTTTTCGTTTTTTAAATACAGGTAGCTGCCTGCCCCAACCCCCTTCCAACACTGGACAATAGTACAAAGTCTTCTTTCGGCATCAATTTAATGAAGGGGATCGATCTGTGGTCCAAAGGAGTTCTATGTATGGCCATTTGGTCTGCAAACAGCGCTTGATTGGAGTATCGTCAGTCTGCAACATGGGGTCTTCAAAGCCCATAATCACCGCTGTGCCCTCAACATACATGACCTGCCAATATGAAATGATCTAGCTTAGTCTACCATTTTAGAGAGATTTGGGGAAAAAAATACAAAAGAACAATGCACAGCCTGCTCTGAAACCAGTTTAGTGCTTAGTTTAGTTTAAAATTACACATTATTTATGACCGGATCTTCTCAATGTTTTTAAAACCATTAAAAAGCAGCTGCGAAAGGCCCGGGTTTGGACTGAGGTCATGGCACAGGGTGGGATTTAACTTTTCCCCAGAGAAGCTACCTGACCCCCCCCCTCCACAGCTGCTACTAACTGATAAGGGAGCAAAAAAAGGACATTGCATCTCCCCCCCCCCTCCAGAGTCTGGGGATGTAGGGGGATTTCTACCAGAGAAAACAGCACTGAGGAATTTTTAAACTACCGCTATTGCCTCTCATGTGGCTATATTTTAATGTTAAATATTATCAGTTATGCATCTCCCACATAATATGACCCTCAAACTACCAGCCTAGCCTAATTCACAAGGTTGTTGTGAGGATAAAACACAGGAAGATTTTCCTGCTTACCTGAGGAGCTCCCCCGGTCTTTAGGAAGCTGGCCCCCTGCTGTCTCCATGGCTGTCAGTGAATCTATACATCCACCCTTTCATTATGGAGTCGTTGGTGAAATATTAAAACCTGGTGACACAGTGTTTTTGCTAGAGGAATCCCTACTACACCGAACATAAAAACCTCTCCTGCAGGCCTGTTTCCTCATGCTGGAATACAATTTGTCAAACCCCGTGGCAACATATTTATACACACCTAAACGACCTTTCTTGCTGACATTTGGAACAGTGATATGTTAAGGCTCTCATAAAAGTCTTAGCATATTTGCTTTTTCTTGATAAGGCTAAAGCTGTGACAAAATAGATATACTTAGCTTCAATGATAATTGTGTTTCCTTTCTAATGTGTTTCAGTTGTTCTTATGTGGCAACCAGAACAATAATGATTATTTACCAAATGCAGAGCTGGCAACCTGAACACAGCTTGCTTCATTTGGGTATTTGATATTACATTCAAGTGCAATTCTAACTGAAGTGCCACTTTTCATTTGGTATGGCTCTGTTCATTTTGCCTCAAGTGGCCCTACCTTCTCATTATAATTTGATTGCTTCAATCCATTGTAGTGGTACACGGGGAATGATTCTTGAACCTTGGAGTCCTAAACACAAACACAAAATGGTCAATTTCAAATCATCGGTTAGTATCATGGAGCAGAATTCCTCCCTTTCTTTGTTTAGCATTTATACGTTGTTGTTACATATGGGAAAAACACTTGCAGGTGAGGAAACAAATAGTACGCAGTATCATGAATATCTTCTAGGCCCTTGAAATTAGGGCAAAAGAGAAATACCCCCAACTGTAAAAGCCAGTGCGATGTATTGGTTAGAGTGCTGGAGTAGGACCAGGGCACCTGGGTTAAAATCCCCACTTAGCAAGAAGTTCACTGTATGACCTCTGGCCTGTCACTCACTCTCAGCTCAACCTACCATAACAAACTGTTGCGAAGATAAAACCAGCATTATCAGCATCCCGGAGCTGACTGCTGGATGTATGGGATAAAAATATAATATGTAGCCCCTTCGTTGGTCACTTTTCAATTAGCCTCAGACTCACAACGGTCCAATCTCTGTTCTGAAAACCATACCTCCAATGAACAGATGAGCAAGAAGAATTTCTGTTGGGCCTCTCTAGTCCTGAAAAATAATTAACTCCACTCTGGCACTTGCCCTGGTACTAAGGTGTATCTTTCCCCTGGGGGTGATGGGGGGCTGTAGTTAGTGACTGTAGCCTGGTGGTGTTCCTACCACTTTAAATTACAATGCAGAGAGTGGTTCCTGGGTGATCATACAAAATCTTCTATTGTTTAGAAATTACTACAAATATTTTTTAGTTGTTGTAGCTTGCAATAAATAGATGGTTCAGAGAGGGAAGACTGAGGGGATAACATGAATGTCTGGTAGTTAAAAGAGTAACACATTGTTGACCTGGATGTTTACAAAATGCCCCACTGTACGTAGCACAAATATATATCGTTACATTACCTGTTCAGGGAAAAATTCTTGAAGAAATGGACCTAGTAATATAATTCCTAGTCCCTCTGGATCTAATTTTGTCTTCATGAGATTGACACTACGATAAGAAAAAAAACACACAAAATATCAGCATGGTGCATTTGTACTTTTGCATGACTAAGTACTGTTGGTTCTGAAACACTTTTTACTGCCAAAAACAATGAAGCTGTTGTATTTAAAATCTTAATGGCAACTGCAAAGGAATGGCATCTTGTTGCCAAAACCTAGTTATTTTTAAACCAAAGTAATCTTATTTGAAATTAAAGTGGTAGCAATAATTGAGACACTATGCCTTATTAGGTAAAGCTTTCAGAAAAACCACACTGTCTAATTCCTGGGCTTATAGTCCAGAAAACTTAATGGATACTGCAGACAGTTCTGAGCATTGACTCATTCATCATCTTTCAAACTGTACTGCAAACGCCAACCCTTGTTTTATTTATTTGACAAGCAACGAATGAACAGAATTAACCATGGACCAGGTACAGGAGATTTACAGTGCAATCCTATGAAGAATTATTCTAATCTAAACCCATTGATTTCAGTGGGTTTACAGTAGAGCAATCCTGCCATGAGAGACATAATGAATTTACCTATATTATGCATTTACATTGAAGCTTCTTAAAGGCACAGGTTTTTTTACATTACTTATACAAGCTACATTGATATCTGAAACTGCAAATTAATACAATAAATACTATATTAGTATAATTTAGTTAATGATATGGAGTTCTATCCAACCAAGTAGCAACACAATGTGTGCAGATTTCCCTGTTTCCCTTCTCTCAACAGGGACCTCCAGAAAAATGATGGGATGCATCCTGCCCTGATCTACCATTCCATCGGGAAAAGTTTATTCATTTGCTTATTAAAATATTTATACCAAACTTTCATTTTGGCTCAACTTTGAAGCCTTCCTCCAATCTAAGGAGTCTTCCTCAAACTAAAGGGGCTCTTCCATTGAAGAAAGGCTAGAGGATGGTTGGCTCTACCCCAATGCCTAGAGACCTGTCAAAGAAGATTGTGGGGCAAATGCACATGCACTGCACTAGTGGTTGGATACAACCTGTCATGTTTGAGACTGAAGTACTGAAAACAAGTTATAACACTTACCCTCACACCTTTATATCACTGCAGACAGGCAGCCATTCTGCCCGAGCCAAACCCTTTTTATAGGCACAGAATATTTTGCAACAGATCTACCTACGCAGCATATTCTACAATGAGAAATGGTACATACGATACCGAAAAGGAAATATTCAATGTTTCCCTTCACTGAGAGCCAGCGTGCTGTAGTGGTTAAGACTGTCGGACTAGTATCTGGGAGAATCAGGTTCGAATCCCCACTAGTGCCAGGGAAACTCGCTGGGGTACCCTGGGCCAGTCACACACTCTCAGCCTAACCTACCACACAGGGTTGTTATGAGGTGAAAATGGAGGAGAGGAAAACAATGCAAGTCACTCTGGGTCCCCGTTGGGGAGACAGGACAGGTACAACTGAATTAAATATATAATAAACACACACTTTTCATAAAAACAATGCTCTAAAACAGCAGCTGAAACTCATATGTAAGAATGTTTTTCTTTGTTTTACAGCTGAAATGTACTGCACCATGTACTTAACACACACGCACACACAAACTTATTCTACAAACTGATACCCAAATTGAGTTCTGAAGATTAAAGACAATGTACGCTTACTATTCAGTATCCGACACAAGGTCTAAAGCCTTCATTATGTCTTCTAAAAGTGTATCTGGTATAAAGCCATTGTCTGAAAAACAAAATACTTTTAATTAGCACATACAGATATTTGTTTCACCTGTAAATGTTGGTATGAGCTAATTAGCACAAGGAAATAATAAATATTTCTCTGCCAACATGATAAAATGGCCTACAAAATTACCTGCCGTTAAAATGAAAATTACTGCTTCCTGGAATCTGAAAACTGTGTGCACAATTTTAAAGCAGTATTTATTTATTAATTTATAAACCTTAAATAAGGGACCAGCTAGAGCACATGCTTGGTTTCAGGTATTTAGCAGTCCTAATTTTACAACTTGGCCTTTTCCTTTAAGAAAAGGTGGGATTTACTCCCAATTGGGTTGCATGTCTTACCTTCAGGGTCATATGTCTGAAAGACTCTCCTGGCTTGTTCCGAAGGGGCTTCAGGAGCAACAAGAGCCAAATCCTTCAGGGGAGAAAAAACCCGCAAGATTAACTGATTCACAATAAAAAACATCTGAAGGTCTTAAGCCCTCTGACAATGAAGAGTGGTAGCTTCCAAGTAGAAGATTCAAGGGGAAAAGTTTTTTACAGCAAAGAGAAAGTAATTATCAGGCACTGAGCCAGAGAAATGATCAGTAGGAACTCTGAACATTCTTCTCTGAGCAGCAGCCCCCCCCCCCACACACACATGGGGCATGCACTTCCAGAGGTATCATTTTCTAACTGGGATGAAACAGAGATTGTACCCCTTATCCCAGGGATCCTCCCAGTCAATGGTCCCCATTTCATAGTCCATTAATATTTTTGCTTGTACAGCAAGCATACACACATAGCATCTCAAAAAATGCGTGATGGCACAGATAACAGTTCAGGAAATACTTGTATATGTGAGGCCCCTTCTCTCACAGTTTAAGGTCTGTTTTTCAACAGAAATGGGCCCTGCAACTAAGAGGTGGTAATTTGCAGTGAGTTAAGGTGCAAGAGACAACCCCCCTCTGCTTTCTTTACTTGTGAAAGGGAGGTTGCCCATCTTCCCTCTCTACCTGGGCGGGGGGAGGGGGAGAGAGTTCAGGAGAACAGGATGGCTGCTTTTAAAGTGAAATTTAAAAATGTGAAGATATCTCAGATGCATTCTCATTACAGATCTCTCATGTCACACCTGATTTGGCTCTGATCTATTTTTGTCTGTGGTGTGTTACCAACTATAGTGGTCAGACATTAAGATGACACAGCAGATGCTCTTTCCACAATAATGTATAAGCCTGTCCTGCTGTTGCCACGTCTGAAGAACCCTCCTCTCTTATTCTGCAAAGTTAACTATTCCACAGTCTGTCTCCATCCCAGAATCTGGACTCAAAAGGTTAGCTTGAAGTTCATCACTTTTTACAAGTTGCAAAAATTATTCCTTTTGGCTAGCAGCACTTATTAAAAAGGTGACAAACTTCTTAAAACTATACTTCATCTTCCAGACTTCCATGATTTCTGCCAAACACAAGCCTCCAGGCCTTGCAAACTGTTATCTAAAACATCCCCCCAAACCTGATCTTCCATAGAAGGAAACCCAATTAGTAGCTTACCAGTCATTATTTTTAAGTACACTGCGTCCCAAAGGCAACCAGATCATGTTTCACTGTTTGGACCTTGTGTTACTCCTACCAAAAACTATTTTCCTGAATTGTAAATGCTGTTCTCTTGATAATAGAAGTTTATTTTATGAGCTCATGTTTATCCTTGCTGGCATGCATACACAGGTATTATAGTCTAAGACAGGCTTCTTGGCTGTTTTCATTCACAAAAATAAAAACCCCAGACATAAAATCTCTCAATATCTCCAATTCTGATAAACTTGATGAGGGCTTTAATACAATCAGTAATCCTTGGTTACTTTTAAATGTGACACAAGAACGTGGACAGTTTGCCTTTGCCACAAAAGTCCAAATGAGCATGGACTTCTCTTCCACAAAAGACTTTATGTAAATACTTTCTCCAAAAGAAGAAACCACCTGGGAAACATTCCCCATTCCTAGGAATTAAACTTGGTGTAGAGCTGAAAAAGTACTCCAGATTCCTATGCTGAAGGTTAGAACAAGAAACTAAAGTTTAATTTATGTGTGTTTATTATGCAGTAACTACTTCGGAAAACATAATTCCAGAAACCTCAGTTTTAAAAGCCCACTAAACAGAAATCTGTACAGAGGAGTTAGAATCTGAAGAACTACTAAATTAGCTCCATAAAGCCAAGAAGGACTTCAGGTTTCTTTTAAAAAGCACTCCCTCCTCCCCACTGGGCTGGGGCAAGAAGCCGTCCCTGGTTTCATAAGCCTCAATAGTCATTTTGGATTGCTAAGAAGTTGCATGGTCTTAGATCTCACTGCAAGTCAGGCCATTAAACAAATCACTGTCTGCATTTTTGGACATTCTGATCTGCATAAGTAATAGCTGATAGGGCATAAAGTATTTGAACACATGAAGTTGCCTTATGCAGAGTCCACTGGTCCAATAGTTTAACCCAATCGGCAGTCTACAAAGTCTCTCAGTTCTGATGCCAGAGATGCCTTCTTAAAGTGGAGATTGCATGGATAGGATCTGGGACCCCCGGCACACAGAGTCTACACTCCTCAATCTCTTAAGCAAGGAGTAAGTGAGGGGTAGAACAACCATGACAGCAACATATTAGTGCCTGAGCAACATTCAGAGTAAAGATATATGGCACCAGTTAAAGCCTCTTTAAATCCTGCTGAGCCCATGTTACAACACAGCTGTCACAAGACAGAAAAACTGTATTTCATGTGAGAAATCTCTGTCCAATGTAGCTCTGGCTTCCATTTGTGTGTTGACACAATTATGATTAATGTGGCTCAAAGCAGAAGATGCTTCTTTAAATAGGGAAGCTACAGAAGACACTTCTAAAGGTGCGTCAAAAGCATTTTTGGTACACATGACCATTGTTATGTCAATATGAGATGAAGCGAATGTAAAACTCATTTCTTCCTTCTTTTAAAGAGAATACAAAATGGATGTTCAAGGGTATTAATTACACTTGTAAAGGATGGAATTACATCTGTAAAGGATGAAACTGGATGGTGTACACAAGTTTCTCTGCAATGCAGGTGGAGATTCAACATCTGTCACATGCATTACTGTTTGCATGACGGTCAGGCAGCAAACAGAACAGAAAGATTTCTATAGTTTATTATCCATGTAACAACACAGTTATCTGCAAAACTTCAACATTTCTATTAGTCATATGTTACCATGGTTAAGGTCAGCTAGAAAGCATTTCTGTGCAGGAACCTGGGACCTTGTTGCCAACTTAGGTTAAAGTCTAGTGATATGTTTAAAGAGCCCCTTTGACATTTGCTTCTGGTCATATCCTCTGATAATGTGTCAGTACTTAGCTACTATAGTACTTAGCTTGAGCAAGGTTGCTATATCACATGCCCACCAACCAAACTTGGCTGTAGATCAACCTTTAGTCTACAAGTAACCTACATTTTAAGCGGTATTCACTAATCTAGACTTATATGCCATGCATTTTTGGATTTTCTATAAACATCACAAGAAACGCAACCCAAATCCTAAACCCTGTATTGTTACTAATATCAACTGCAACGTGAACTGACTCTATACTTTAAAAATATATAATCTGAACACAGATTAGAATATATAAGTGGGGGCATGAAAAACTCACTGTGGGGGATTCCATCCCTCCCATTGCAGCTCCAGACTTCCTCTCCCCCCAGCCTCGCTCTCTCACCAGCTTGCCTGGAGCCATTCCAGGCAGGAGCAGTGAGGCCACCTCCCACTCCCAGCCCTGCTCTCTCACCTGCTCACCAAGGGGGGCAACACCCGTAAAACTCACGGGGGAGGGGGAAATCCCTTTTCCCCTCCCCCCACTTACCTTACAGCCATTGGGAGGGGCAGCCAGGCTCACCAGAGGCTCCTGGGCTCTGCCACCCAAACTGGCTTCTGGGCTCCCCCTGCTGCTGTGGACAGGCTCTAAGGGGGTAAAAGTGCATTGTCTGCGCAGACAACACCTTATTTAGTTTTGGTGGGGATTTAACTCCCCCTGTTTATTTTTAAAAAATTTTCTGCGGTCCCAGGGGTTCCTCCAAGTTTGCAGAAAAACCTGTTGGGAGGGGAGTGTGTCCCCTTTTTGCAGATTTAAGTATCTGCAGGCAGGGGCCACATATGGGAATTAGATATATACATTAAATTATCAGGTATGGTTTCCCATACTTTCTGAATATATATTTATTTATTTTAATCCCTTTAGTTTTCTTGCCTACACAAAATGCAAAACATTTTGCTGTTATCCCATGTGGAGCTAACTGCTAAAATCTTGAAGGAAAACAGATGGATCGACTTTTTTTTTTTGCACAAAAGGAAATCATTTGATCGATCACCTAGGGGTATATACAATTACACTTTCATGGTCTACATTCAGCCATGAACACTGACCTTTCAGACTACCATACTTAGAGCTTACTCACTGACAAGGTTAGTTAGCAAAAGCTTGGGTGTGCTGAAATCAGTTAAGCAGAAGCGGTTTTGCTTTGCTGACCCAATTCTCTTACAGGAAATACCAAAATGTATCTTATTTAAATAGCACAAGTTGTAGCTTAAAGACAAACTCTGAAAAATAGACTGGCATAACTCAGATGACTAAGTGGAATAAGGCTGGATGTGTCCACCACAGCTATTTAGACTTTTAATAAGACCTGAAAAAACCATATTCGGCTTCAACGAATATGCAGTGTTGAAAAATAACCAAAGTACAAATTTTCTATGATTGTTGTACAAGTTTATTTTATCTATTTCCTTCATTTACAGTCTGCCTTTCTCACTGAGACTAAAGGTGTAGGGCAAAATGGCCAATTTCCTTCTTGCTTTTATTAATACTTTCCAAGCTTGCATTCTTTCAAGTACTCTTGCTGTTCTCTAACCATTCATGCACCACAGACACTTCAATCTTCTGAGATTATCAGGCAGTTGGGTGGGATGGGGAACTGGAAGCAGCTGAGCTGAATCACGCCCAGATTGAAGAAATGTTTGGCACCTGAAGGTAAATTTGCCCGCTGCCCTCCCATATGAATACAAAAGACGTGGTATCTCTCCTTCGTCCTCCACCTCTAACATATTTATTAGCAGCTCTGGGATCAGTTGAACAACAAACAATTGCTCTCACGGTTGAGAAATTATAGGTTGCAACGCTTGATATGCGAGCTTTCCACAAATAACCATGTATGGTAATAGTTTTCTCCAAACAGATTGAGAAAGGATATTTGGGACTTGATTCCTAGCCATAGAGCAGCAATCCAGGAGATTCCACAGATGAGCCTTGTCATGTTCTCAATCACGTTGAGTGAGTTGTTGAAAACATTCTTTCAGAAATCCAATACATTTAGATCAAAATGTTCCCTACCAGTTACAATAAAGTTTTATATAACCTTCAGCACCATTTTGTACAAGTATCCTAAAAAGTCACCAGCTACAGACTTAAATGCTAATTATTTAAGCGATGAAATAAAAAGAAAGGAATCCTACCTTGGCAAAAAAGACTGTGAGATGAGTTTCGCTGCCAAGTATCCAAATAGGGAATTTGGGGGACTTCAGATAGGAACCAACCTTAGGGGGGGGGAAAGTAAGAACTATTCATCAACTTTACAGTGGAATATAACCCTGAGCCCCAAAATAAGCCAGCCTGTAACTATTTGTGTTCATGCAACCTCAAATTTGAAATATACAAGTACTGCTACCAGAAAGATAAATAAAGGTTACCCAACAAATCTATGTTAAAGGTATATTTTGAATTCCAAATTTCAGGGCGCAATCCTAAGGTTTACTTGCAACTAAGTTCCATTTTATTCAATTGAGCTTATTCCCAAGAAAGCGTTCGTAGGACTGCATCCTTAGTTTGGATTTGTAGTTGTGGGCAATTTACTGCAAAGGCTAAAGGAGGACATAGGTATGAAAACTAAAAGCCATGTAGGACACAGAGCCTCTCCGCTCCTTCCACTGTTTCCCTGGCTACTTTGTCCTGATCCTCTCAGTTTCCCCAAACATAGCCCATGTGGTTTCAAGGCTTTCTCCAAAGCTTTAACCACCTCTATGGTTAACACACTGCAAATCATGATTCTTGAGATTAATTTCAAAGCTCTGTTATCACCAGGAACGAGGCAAAGCATGCATATTACACTCATTCTGCAGTTACTTCATTTGGTGCCCATCAGTTACTGGGTTCAACTCAAGGTACTTGCTATCATATAAAAAGCCCTTCATGGCCTTGGAACCTCATTTCTGCAGGACCACCTCTTCTCATATGCTCTACCACAACGATTTTGCTCAGTGTAGTAGAGCCTTCTGGGCATGCCACCCTGCAAATGGACAAGATCAACAACTGTTGTGGTCCACACATTGTAGAATGGCCTGTCTAAAGAGGTCAGGAAGGCTCCAACTCCCCTGGCATTCTGCAAACTATGCAAAATTGAATGATTCAGAAGGGCATTTCTACAAAGATAATAGGACTATATTATAACAGAATGGTTACCTAAGGCGCTTTTATGAAGGGATTATACCACTGTGTACAGTAGGTATGACCTGCTTGCTGTATGTACTAGCCTGTTCTCACTGCACTGTTTTTTATTTATGTAAATACCATCTGCATTTTAAGACAAAGTCTTAATACTTTGTGCTTTGCTTCAGATTTCTGTAATCCTAGCCCTATTGCATTGCTTATAAAATACCTCATCCTAATGACTAGATTGACTTACACTGTGTAATCCACCTTGAGACTCAGTGAGAAAGGTGGAGTATAAAGTAATTAAGTAAATAAATAAATATTCCCTCATCAGATTTCATACTTGCATGATAACCACAAATATGCAACTCAGAAGGTAGCAATATCTGTCAGTCAATGATTACAAAAAGATGGCAATTTTTTTTGACAGATATGCAAGTTAACCTGTCATATCATAAACAGATTTTATGTCAGACTTAATTGAGAGATGAAAAACTATACTAGTCAGGCTAGATTGTTGTATGATAATCATACCTTTTTTGTTGGGTTGAGCTATAGAAAAACAAATACTAGTTGAAGCTCAAATATATAATAGTTTTTAGGTATACTATAATTTTTAAACAAAGTAGGATGACATATTTACCAATTATACCCTGTATTTACTTAAGTGAGTACTGTTGGGGGTAAGACTGAGAAGGCAGGATGTCGGGCATGGACAAAGAACAGATTGAATTGTTTCTTATATGTCTCCCCCCATTTTTTCCCTTTTTCTTTTCTGTATCCCATAAAGATGAATAAAAAAGAAGAAGAAGGTAGCAATATTTAACTTAGATGTGACATTCCATATCATATTTTTCTTTTAAAGGATTCCAATACATCCAGCTTAAAAGAGCTGTAAAATGGCTGCAGAAGAAAACAGTTGTAAAATGGCTGCAGAAGGAAATAGTTTTAAAGTAAGAAGACAATTGTGTCGGGGGGACGGGACGTGTTGCACTAAATTAAAGCAACAACAAAACAAAACAAAAACTTGCAGAAAAGCAGATGACCAGCCTTTAGGATCCCAACGATCATTATATTCAGAACCAAAAGATGACAGATTCGCAACTCTGCCTAGTTCCCAAAAGTAGTCTTTGTTGTCAGGAAAATAACCCAGACTCCACCATTCAACTCAAACCTGTAAGGTAGCAACACGTCCTGCCCAACATATGCTTATCATCACTAGTAGACATTACATCACTGTGCACATGATCTCTGTGAGGTACCATGGGATGTTAACGGTTGACATCTCCATTATTAAAACACAAGACATTTTCCAGGTCATACCAGTCTCCATGTACACTACAGCTGTGCTTCAAAGTAACATCAAATCTCTGCCCAACTAATTTGGCTTGAAGACAGCGACAAATACAACCAGCTTTTCAACAAATCAGTCAATGTAGTAGTAGGTTTAATTCAGTGTGATGGCTGTCTTGACAGTCGAAGGAAAAAAGACATTTGATATAAAAAGTGGCAAAAGTGGCTAACTGCAATTCTTCAACAACACATGATTCGAAAGGATTATTATTTCAAATACAACGGGCACATTTATGCCTGTGGGGAAAGGATCCCCATGGGCACAGTGCTTCTCGAGGGCTAACCACAGGATTATGTAGACAATATCCAATCCTCTCCCCATGCTGGTTCAAGTTTTTGATATATCAGTGCATAAGTAACTTCTACTGAGGCAAGAAATTGGATTGACCAGGATAAAGAAAGGGGTAGTACATGCCGCACTCATGACTCTTCAAGGTTGCAGCCCAAATATAATATTTTCAAAGGAACAGGCTACCCAATTCTAACATCATCCATAACTTTCCATCAGGCAATTTAAAAAACTTACCTTACAGTACCTTAGAGATTCCATAAGTGTCAAGAACCCAGCAGTTGCTTGCTTATGAATTCCAAGCAGTTCTGAATAGAAACAAAACCTCTATATTAGAACTGTCCAAATTTGACTCCTACTCTGATTTACTTCCTTCAAACCAGCCGTGACACTTCAGTCTAGAAAGCATGCAACATAAAGCAAGGGAAGGGGGAAAATGTTGAACTTTTAAAAACACAAACAAAGCCGAGGACGAAAAATCATTTCCACCATGGCATTGTTCTTCCAAAATCCGATTTGACCTCTGCACTGAACACAGACTTGACATAAGCTATTGGTGGTTACAGGAAGTTGGCCTGCTGAGAGTCCCTTCTGAGAAAGATTGGACACAGGGCTAGAGTAAATTCTTTTGAACTCAAGAACATCATAAACTTATTACAACAACTAGAGCTGCCAAAATGTGCTTATTTAACTCCATGCAAGCCCCTCTATAAAGCGTCTGCAAGCAGAGCAGTCATGCATTTTTTTCCATTCTCATGTGCGAGGAACCAAATTTTTCCATTCTGCAAGAGCACCATATTTTAATGCTCCTCGCAAATGACGCACACATGAGAGTGGAGAACGAAAGGTGTCACAGATCACTGTAACAAAAGCATCATATTAACCTGCGGAACAACAAGGGCAGAACCCAAAAAGCAACTTGTAGGTGGATGTTGCTGACTTGCCACCTGCAGTTTCCATGGTGGAGGCCTAAGGAGTACACCCCATCCTTAAGGGGGAAAAAAAACCTCTTTGTTCCTAACTGTGTGGTTGAGCAGTTTGTCAACACAGGCATTAACTGTAGTTCGGGCTAACCAAGTTTTCCCTTGTATCAGGATCTGAAGCCCACTTCAAACTGTGCTTTCAGATCCTGGTTTCAAATAAACCCTAATTAGCTTCAACTGTGGTTAGTGCTGACAAACTCCTTAAGGGGGAAAATTTACTCAAGGGAGCGCTCACAGCCACTTTTTTAAATGCTTGTAAACTTACTCATGTGACTTTGCATGTGCCAATCTCTTGTTGAAGCCGGACTGCTATCTGTACAAAGCAGTTGTGTATGCTTAATTAGCATGCCAATACAGCAGCCCAGGATAGGTATTTGGTGTGCTTTGCACACATATAGTGGCCCAGCTTTACACAAGATGCTGGTTGTGCACACAGTGGTGGCGAAAAGCTCTTTCCTTTGCCAGCACCACATTTAAATCATGCTTCATTAGAGGCTTGTTTTGGCTTTGTTAATCAGAGAACTAGCTTTATATTTGTAACGACTCAGTTTGTGTTTGAGAAAAAAAAGCTATACTTTACAGTCAAGGGTGTATAAGGAAGCCCCGATGAATATTTTTAAAAACTGATGCTTTGGGAGGGTAAATATGCATCTGGAATCCCACAAGGATAGGGGGAGAGAAACAGCTGGGGCGATGTTGTAGTAGAAAAAGTACTGAGCAGTTTTCCTTCTACCCTAAATAGGCCTCTCTTGAAGCTGCTTTCCATTCAAAAAAAAAAAAAAAAGGACAACGGCCTTTGGTACTTAATTATACACATTTACATGTAATATGTAGTTTGCTCTACAGTCACTTTCTCTATGGATGAAGATACATCTTTATCTGAGGAGCCAATGTTGTCATCCACTCTGTACTGAATCCCAGCCCCAGTCTCCTCCTCCCCCCAGGATTGTTAACCTCAGAATTCTTTCAAGGAAGACAAAGCAATCTACATTGTTATATTTTCAAGTCAGCTCATCCTGCTCTTTTAATTCATTCATAACCAAATGGCTATATAAGGTAATATTCTGAAAAGAGAAACTGAGTGGACCGACATGTTAAAAAACAGTGCCGCTTGTGTTAAGTGTGGTAAATCCACCTAGTCCAGTTCTGCAGGGCATGCAAGACGGAGATGTTCTGCTAGGCTTATAGTTGAGGGCAGTGACAGTATCATCTAGTAGCTTGTCCCCCGTTCTTCCCCTTCCCTTACTCCTCTTTCCTTTGTTTTATTGCCCTTAGGTTTTCCCTCTGTCGCCTTATGTGTGTCATAGAGTCATAGAAGCATAGAGTTGGAAGGGACCACCAGGGTCATCTAGTCCAACCCCCTGCACAATGCAGGAAATTCCAAACTACCTCCTCCCCCACCCCCCAGTGACCCATACTCCATGCCCAGAAGATGGCCAAGGTGCCCTCCCTCTCATGATCTGCCTAAAGTCATAGAATCAGCATTGCTGAAAGATAGCCATCTAGCCTCTGCTTAAAAACCTTTAGGGAAGGAGAGCTTACCACCTCCCAAGGAAGCCTGTTCCACTGAGGAACCGCTCTAACTGTTAGAAAATTCATCCTAATGTCTAGACAGAAACTCTTTTGATTTTCAACCCGTTGGTTCTGGTCCGACCTTCTGGAGCAACAGAAAACCACTCGGCACCCTCCTCTACCTGTCAGCCCTTCAGGTACTTGAAGATGGTTATCATATCACCTCTCAATCTTCTCTTCAGGCTAAACATACCCAGCTCCCTCAACCTTTCCTCATAGGGCTTGGCCTCCAGACCCCTCACCATCTTTGTTGCCCTCCTCTGGCCATGTTCCCTTCCTTAGTGTAAGTGTGCTGTCCATCCTCTCCCCCCGAGGTACGGCACCTACTCGAATGGTGGCCGCTGTAACAACAACTCTCCCTGCAGATAATTAAATTAGCTCCATCGACTCAGATGGAATCTTAAAAATTCAGCATGTTTTCAAATGTTTGAAGTTGTATGGTTGGTTGTATTTAATGTGTACCAAATTATGTTACCCATATTTTAACTTATATCAAATTATGATGCTAGCCACCCTTAGCGTGGCTTGGCTGGGGGAGGGCGGGATATAAACATTAATACTATATTATTATTAACAACAACAACAACAACAGTTTGTTCACTTAGGCCTCTATCTAGGGCCAGATTCTGACAAGTTTCTGTCATTCACATTGTCACAAAAGCTTGATTGCACGAAACTGCTACCAGCTCTCTTGTCATGACATTCAAATGCTGGTCAGCAGGAGGCAACATGAGATGTTACAAATCTACCCCATGTGAAACAGGAACATGAACTTGTACAATAGATTCCATCACTACTGAACAGCTTTCAAGACACTACAGTTTTCTCCCCTCTGAGTCTTCTAGTGGCAAGTATTTTTCTTCCTTAGGGCCTACTGCCATCTTGTGGTAAATCAAAGCACACAAAACGTCACTTGAAATAAAGTATACTGGTTAATGAGATACAATGGTCAAAAGCCACACCCAATCACCATCCGTCCTTGTGTTGTACTCTACCTTCAAAATGGCAACTTTTTTTATAAAACAGAATTTCTACCACTCTGTGTTCTACAGAATTGTTTCACTAATTGCACGCATGCTTATGGGAAGAGCATGCACATGCTTTATGAGGGGAAGTGATCTGGCTATTTGCGGTATGATGCTTCCCCCCCCCCCAGTTGTTCCTCCCTTCTTAGCTCCCCACCCTTTAATACAAAAACAATGAAGCAGCAGCCAACCAGAATGGTCACATCCATGTTGTAAGAACACGAGCAGACGTCAGTGTTATAAAATATGGGCATGTATTTGTAGCATGCCTCAACACCACTATAACCAGTCAGGGAAAAAGTGAAGTGATCCAGATGCTCCTCAAATCAGTTATTTCATATTCTCACAGAATTCTCAGCTAAATGAATTTATGGCATTTTTGAGGCTGCAACGTTATTTACGAGGACTAAATGGCAGATTTGTACACAGTTTTCAATACAAGCAAATATTACTTTATTACTAAAACTATGAATCCCCGAGGGATGACAATTGTCAGAGGGCATTACAATTAAAAGACATGTGTGCGTGCACCATCAAGTCACAGCTGATTTATGGCAACCCCGTAGGGTTTTCAAGGCAAGAGACTTCGGAGGTAGTTTGCCATTACCTGCCTCCATGTGGGCTGAGGGAGTTCGGAGAGAACTGTAACTGGCCCAAAGTCACCCAGCAGGCTTCATGTGGAGTGAGGAATCGAACCTGGTTCTCCAGATCACAGTCCGCCGTTCTTAACCACTACACTACGCTGGCTCTTAAGTATTATATTAAAACTTTTGGCCAAGATTCAGAGCAGCATAAGGTCATGGGGGTATATTGATTTTCCATTCCAGTGGCAGTGCCTTACACCCAATGACTTCTTACTCTGGAGGGGGTCCTTCCTCCAATGGGTTGGTGGGAAGAGGAGAAAAGGAAGTTTTGGAGCCAGAATAAGAAGGATGAAAAAAAAAAACTCCTGTATGTGTGAAGTGCATCCTATATTTCCCTCTGCATCTTGACCTCCACATATAGAAGGAAAATATACAGGGCAGAAATATCAATTAGAATTGGAACCTACTCAAGTGTTTACAATGGAATGTACCCTGGATGTCAGTGAACAGGGACAGTAGTGTAAACTTAATAATTATACAGCTCTTTGAATAATTTTGTTCAATTGGCCCCCTCTGATGGTAACCATGCTGAGGGGAGGTGCCCTTCACCCCGCAGCAAACCTTAACTGCGTGGGAGCTGAGCCTCGCCTCAGAATCCTGAAGCAATGCAGCTCTCAAGTATTTAATAATTTGTTAGCCAGCAAAGCAGAACCTAGTGGAGAGCCAATTTACGACTGCAGACATTTTTTGCTGCCAACAAGGATGACAGCCAGAGTGTAATGATGTAAGATGATGATATCCAGGAAAAAGAAAAACACATGCAGTCCTATAACAACCATTTCAATTTATAGGAACTGTACATCATTTACACATTCAAAGGGAGACAACTATTTAAAATACAATCATTTCCGCCATACAATAACCAGATAATCAGTTAAGAACTTACTCATTCCTGAGCATTCCCTGTCTCCATCCCAGACGTTGGAAACTGCATGCCCCGTCAACAGGAGGTTAATTAAGCTTTGGCTGTATGAAGAAAACAGGTTTTTAGGTTTGCAAATAAGTTATGTTTTCCATCTTTTTCTGAACAAGTTAATTCAGAGTGGCATTAATTAGCGCAAGGGTATATAAGAGACAGTAAACTAAACACAGATGTTGTTCACATGGTCAGGGCATCCAGTTTACCCAGTTTACGAAGATGCCTTAAACATAACTGAACAGGAGTATAAGGTAACAGATTTGGCAAGGTAACAGAGAAATTTGGCAGGACATCCCAGGATGATGTGGAAAAAGGTCCTTGATACTTTTGCTGGCAATGATATTTTAAAAACTATTTCTTAAAGACATGCCATCTGTTCAGCTCACTTGTCATTTAAGTACAAAATAACACAAAATGTACCTTCCATGACCATAAACAGGATCTATCAATGGTTCTGTCGAATCTTCAATTTCATTCTTTATGTTTTCAATACCCTATAAAACACAAATATTTATTGAGTACTGACCTCGTGTTCCTGCTAAAAATGTTTCCCCACAAAATATGTGTAATATGACCCCTGCTAAAGACAGGGAACACCCAGCACTTAATTTCTGCTATAGATCAGTATCAGAAAGAAATGTTTGCTATCTCCTTCCTTTCACTTTTTGAAAAATTTCAACCACCGAATCACCAACAACCAAGCCTGTCCAGTAGCCAAGTTTGTGTAAAAACCACTTGCCAACACCCCAGCAGAGACATTTCAGAAGAGCTACAGATTCCAATCACAGATACTGGTGATAACAAAGGGGAGTGAAAATATAGAGGTGGGGGGACAGCAGTGCTGCAGCATGGAAGGACAGGGAGACCAACACAAAAGGAGGCTAGAAATTGTCACAGGGGGAAGAGAGATTATTCTTGCTTCAGCATGGAATATTGCACTAAAGATTTATAGTGAATAAGCCCACTTCCACAGGGAAGATCACTTTCTACCCCCACTCACAGCTACAGCCGCAGCCGCAGCCACCACCAAGTGAAGGAACGGATGACGCAGGCCAGAAAAGCATCGCACACAGGAGGTGGACCAGCAGCAGTTGGGGCAGGAAGATGCTGCCTGGCCTTGGGTTTGCCTAGCATCACTGCTGCCTCTCCAACCTAATGGCTCTTCTCCCATCATATCTTCTCTGCACTTAGCTGCTAGCCAGCCACCTGTCTCTTCTCGTCCCACATACTGATCTTTACACCTCGATCTTCTGCATCGTCCTGCCACACACTCACACAGGCTCCATGATCTTTTCACCCTCATTCTTGCTGAAATCCCCATTTCTTTCCCTGTGTCCTACCTCACTGGGACACGTATTAACAGGGACAGGAAGTCTGGCTGCGGTGTCTACCCTGAAGTGAAAGGGCTTGCGGAGGAGGGGAGAAGCAAGATCTTTCACCCGTGGGTGGCCCATGGGTTCACAGGAATGGCTCTGTCCTTCCTGGAGTTCCTACCAGTGCCAGCTGTGCTGGCGCCCTCACTGCAGGGACTTAGTTGTAATTCAAGTTTAGTTCTGTGTTCTCCAGTGGTGTCTGTGGCCCAACCCCAAAGGGACTGAGTCAAGTTTTATAAAGCTGAAGCAGACAGTTATCCAAACGAGGGAGCAGACTGCACATTAAAATTGTGTAACTGATCCACTTAGGATGTAGCAATGGCTACTAGTTCAGTTTTACTTTTAAAAGATTAGACAAATTCATGGCAATTAGGAGTTAGTTAACCTAGTTGTATGTGATTTTTAATGTGCCTTCCCAGCAGAACAAAAGGCTTTTCCTTCCTCCTCATTGACACAGTCAGCATGCAGTCGAATTCGAATTGTAAGGATTCCCAACGTGGTACCTATGGGTGCCATGGGGCCCACTGACACCTTTCCTGGCACCCATCAAGTGCTTTTAAAAGTGGATGGGGTTTTTTGCGCAGCAGGGTTTCTGAGAAGCTTTGCATATGCAAGAAAATGTTTTAATACATTCATTTTAAAAGGCATCCTGTTAAGCAGAGAATCTGCCCAAAATGTTGAAGAGTTACTATTAGAATTATGTATAATCTCACGCCCTGACATTTTGTGGTTGGCTCCACCTCCTGTGGCAGCCATTTTGCAGTAGTGAACACCTTTCAAATTCTGACACAGGTGGTGAACACAGGCTAGAAAAAGTTGGGCCCCCCTGGTTTATTGTGATGGGATTGTACTTTACAGTTAAGTGGTGGAAAATTATACTTGGCTACCAAAAGCCCACCTAAATTTTCTGGACTATTGCTAGTAGCACTTTTGCCCGTACAGTAAAGGTATCCAATTGCATAGAAAGAATAAAGTCAAACTAAAGGCCAAAGGTGAAGATTAGAGGAATACTGTAATTCAGGGTGGATGGAGTTGTACTTGCTCCATCCACTTACGCACCACGAACATGGTCTCACATATTATGATTACACACACATCTTTGCCCTCTCTCTCAGCCCACATAGGAACTTCAACATAGATCAGTCCTATGGGCTCAATGCCTACAACAGTAGTTGAGGAAAACTCTAAAATTCTATACAAAAGACAGCTGGCATGATAAATTCCTTGTTAGAGTTTATCTTCTGAGATTTATCTTATCATTTCAGGAAGAAAATAATCCAGTAGACCCAGTACTTCCGCTTTAATATGTGTTATGTTCAAGGCTTAGTAAATGCCAATTAATGTGGAGATTTTAAATGGTCTGTAGACTAAACTTCCATTTTGCATTTTCAGACATTCCTTTGTAACAAACGTACATATGATTTTAACAAACCTTAGTCAGTATCACCGAATACAGAAAAAGCAATACTCCAAATTTGTTTGTCCAGACCGAACAGTGATTCCAAACTGCATCTTTGAAATCAGGAAAACTTGTGAATGATTGCTTGCTGAAGATTAAAAAGAAGAGGCAGTTAGTTTACTGAAATTTGACAGTAATGACAAAGTTTAACTTGGTATCTAATAACTGACTGAAACCACAATGAAGAATGCTGAGGGCATGCGGGGATATCTGCAATTAATGTACTTGCAACACATTCATTAGCCATTGCCTATTGGAGAAAAACGGTAGTTAACGGCATAGCATGTAAACAATGCTAATGTTATCAATGCACCAATGTGTGTAATAATTCAAGTACTGAGATGCCTCACTTGTGAAGTTCTTAAATGGTATTCATTGTGAAAACTGGCAGCTCTTACACAGATGACCAACTTTTCCCAATGACTATTCTAAATTTTGTGTTCCACTGGTAAAAGATCCAGTAAGCATTTCCTCTTCTGAATGAGCACGCTTACTATCAAACCCCCAAATAAATTTAAGACAAGGAATACCAAAATTTTGGCTTTAGATCGGAAAACCACAAGCATAGAAGGACAATCACATACTGATGTGCTTAAAACTCCCCATATTACCTAATTTGACAGAATGTGCTCAGGTGCCCTCTTTCCCTACTGCTTTTAGCAGATGACTGGTGCTATGAAGTTTCATTCAGAAGCTTCTTGTAATAAAGACTCAACCAGAAAATGCATTTGGTGCATCATGAAGTCATATACAAGTGTGGAAACGTTCTTATAAACAATTATATGTTGCTCATGATTGATTAAATGTATTTCCCCCCTATTATGGCTCAGAGACCAATATTCTTTTCAGGACCACTTTAATAGCTCAGCTATAAACATGCTAACTAGTGCCAGAACTACTGGGAGGTGGGGAAGGCTGTATTATGACCGCCACAGCAATCAAGTTAAGAGTGCAGATTTGGGTAGTTGTCACATTTGTTTTTCAACTTGAAAACAATGGCTTCCTAGAGTCTAATTAAAGGTAGACTTTTAACTTGAATTAAATGTGAAGTTTAAGATGAACTGAGTTAGGCTTCTACCTTCAAAAAGTTGTTCGTTGTGTATAGTGTATTTTTAGTGTTCCAACATGTTACTTACTGAATTAATGCATGAAATCGCTCAAAGCCAAGCTCTTCGACAGCCAAGGCAGCTATACACAAGAGACACTTTTCAGCACTACACATGGCAAAAAGTGACACAAGAAACACATAGCAAGCTAGAATACTTTCAAGCCTCGTATGTATTAACTCCACCCCACTCCACCCTTTTTGGGCAAGCTCTCATATGCAGAGCTATGTGGCAGAAACCATGTTAACGCAGCTAATCTAGGGCTCCACCATACAGAGAAGTGAATGCATATGCAATCACTCAGAAACCAGAATGTTGCCAGGACTAGTAAACCACTATAGTTCAATAGCCTTGAGGACTTTCCGGGTATATTTAGCCACATATAAGTCACCATAAGAAAGTCACTAAGCATAAGCATACCAAACACATACTTCGGCTAATCAATTAGATCTTCTACAGAACAAGTAAGCATGGTTATCAGGATCAGTTTCGAGCATAACCAGTGTTAAGAACGCTGTCTTTTCTAAACAGTTTAGTATCTAAATTCTTTTTTCTGCAAAATAATGAATTTGAATCATTTGTTGTTTAGACAACACTTGGTCTTCCTTTATTTCTGATGATCCTACTTAAGCTCATTAGGTAAACCAAGAGCTAGGGGAAAAATACAGCATTTAATAGATTTCCAGGTTCAAAAGGCTTTATATCACCCTTTCCTCATACCTTGGGGGGAAAAAAGTTGAATTAAGTTTTTTCCCCACGCACAAGTGTCTGGACAGCAGTTACTGTTCTTCTGGGAATACGAAAATAGGCAGTGCATGACTACTTGCTGATTACTCAGGTGAACAAGAGGTGAAGATACACACTTTAAGCTTGTTTTAAGGCCAAAAGGTAAGCAGTGTGCCCAAGAAACCAGTGCCACAACTAACTTGAGTAAAAATCTAATACTTAATGGAGGAAAAATTCAAAGCTGGAATTTCTATGCTTCAGATTACACAAAAAGGCTGACATCTCTTTCGAAATTAGTTTAAGTTGTTTAAATCTTCAGAGAGAAAACTTAAAACTGACCTTAATAAAAGGTGTTCTACATTTGCTTAGTGCCCATTGCATCAAACAGGAATAAAAAAAAATAAGAAAACAGCTTGAGGGAATAATGATATCAAGGAATCTGAACCGGCAAATGTGCACTAATATCAGTGGATGGTGAACAACAAGCATGAAGCAGATGAAACAAGTAGACTTCACAGTGGCAATAGGTGGGTCAGTTATTGTTGCCAATTTCATGACAACACTGCTAAACCCAGTGGAATGGCAGAAACAATATGTTGAGAGGTGAATTATGACCAGACAAACACAAACACTATTGAAAGGAAGAGCCTGTGTGTGAAAAAGGAGGGTATAAATTAAGCTACAGTGGCGAGATTCACCATTTGTCAAAAATAAAAAAGAGAAAAACTTTAAAAAATCAAGCCAGATCTAGAAAAAAAATCACGATTGACTGAAGTCTCAACTTTGGCATTTCTGCAGCTCCAAATATACAAAAATGTTTTAGAGCTCCAGTTAGTATTAGATTGAGGACTAATTTCGTATTTGCAGCCTGTAAAACAATTGCTTTCACTGACGCCACATCCTACTTTTTATTTATTTTAAATATCTATATCCCTAACTCTCAGTAAACAAGTCCTGATACTTCTGTGTCTTTCCTCTTCCAAAAGTCACATAAAATATAAAGTAGGATATCATCACTTATGAAATATCAACTACAGAAGACTCCAGTCAGGACCCAGAGAGATGCACGTATACAATGGGCTGTCCCCACCTCCCCCCCCCCACTTCTGGAAGTATACAGGGTACCAATAGAAGGGGGAGGCTGAAGTCAGTATATAGCTTGAATCTGCATATATGGCACTTCGGATCCTAGCATCCCAATTTAAGCCTCTGCTTTACTAATTGTGCATTACATCAATTTTTCAATACACACGCCTTGCTTCCTAGCAATTGTACAATATGCTGTAGGGGTTTCCAGGTTAGTATGCATTAAAGAACAAAAACCAAACCTTTGCCTTAAATATTAATATGCCAGACAGCAGACAAAATGCATACAGATGACATGGTCCTTATCTAGAAACAAGGATTTTCCAATTAACAGCTCCAGTCACTACAGTCACTAACTCAAGGGGGGAAAAATGCCACCTAGTGAAATTCTACTGCATCCCATTTTATGTACTTGGAAAACAACAACTTCTACGCTGCTTTTTATGGAGTCATTCTATGTAACCAGGAATTTGGCATTAAGATTTTACCAAATGTAAGTGCCTGACAAAAAATACACATATTCCAGAGTCAATCTGAACATTTCCTATGAAATGACAGCCACGCTGAAAATACATACGTACAAGGAGGGACCTGCAAGGAACTTGCAACACTGAGGGGACAGTGGTGACTGTCGGAGAGTTAGGGAGCAGGAAGCTGCAACAGATCTGAAGGGCAATTCTGGAAATGCCAGGAGCTTCTCTGAGCCTGGGAGGTGGCAGTGCTAACAGCAGGGAGAGAGGGAGCTAGGCTGGAAGCAGCGACGATGGAGGGGCAGTTGCAACGTCTCCCTCCCCCATCACCCAGTTGAAGCGCCGCTGCTTGCTGCCTACAGCGGATCCCCCTTACCGCTACAACATGCACAGACTGTTTGGGGAGGATTTACAGTTACAGTCCTCTGTTTGGGGGGGATTTACACCCCCCTCCATTTCCCCCCAGGTTTTTAAATTTTTCTGCAAACCTGAGAAGTTTGGAGAAAAATCTCCCTTCCGTCAATGTGGCCACAGACTGAAGTATCCACAGATACATATGATAGCATGATTCAGTGTAAGAAGTACTGTGCTTTTCCTATTCGTCTAGTTTTGTGAGACTCTTAAAAGGGCTTCAATACTCCCTGTTATCTGGATCCTTTATAATACTATAAATATTCATTCCATTTAACATATGATAAATCCTGTACGCTTAAGACTGCAACACTATGTATATATGCTCATAAGCAGCATCCACTCAGTTCAGCAGGACTTACTCCCAAGTATACATGAGTATGAGGCAGCTGTACGTGTATGATGAACCTACAATACAATACAGATACAGCTAGGATATTAGAAACAGTAGATGGTTATATGGCTCTTATATCTTTTATCAATAACTACTTATAATGACACTTGGAAAAGAAGTCAGTGCAGTCATATTTTCTAGTACACACTCACTACAAGCAGCTGCAAGTTAAGAATATTTTGATCTGCATTGATGCTCTATTTGATCAGGGAGTGGGCTTAATAGTTCAGGCTACAGAAATAAAAGTTGTTTGTTTATTCAGAAGAAATAGTTTTGACAAGATTGCCCAACAGATCGACACTAATCATATTTTTAAAAACCGTCACATTATCTTTCTCTGAAACAAACTACTGCCTGCCCTTTTGGCCCGGTCCGACATCACATTGCAGAATGGGCTGGGGTGCACATGAAGTCTGAAGGAAATATTGTCGAAGGCTTTCACGGTCAGAGTTCATTGGTTCTTGTAGGTTATCCGGGCTGTGTAACCGTGGTCTTGGAATTTTCTTTCCTGACGTTTCGCCAGCAACTGTGGCAGGCATCTTCAGAGTAGTAACACTGAAGGACACTGTCCTTCAGTGTTACTACTCTGAAGATGCCTGCCACAGTTGCTGGCGAAACGTCAGGAAAGAAAATTCCAAGACCACGGTTACACAGCCCGGATAACCTACAAGAACCTCTGAAGGAAATGTTAAGGTAACTGTCCTCACACAAATCATGAAGACGTAGCAAGTCAGTAAAAACAGCTCAAGGGTTACATGTTGCCTGCAACTGTCCCCATTTGGCCTCACTCAATAAAATACATCTTAAATATTTTGTTTTCCAGTGGAAGAAATTTTACTGACATAGTTAATTAACCAATTAAATTGATTAAATCCAGTAGGAAAGCACATTTTGTTTTCAGATGGGGCACACAGGGCTGCTAAGACATCTCAGCTATTTCATGTGTTAGAGTGCCTCTGCTAAGATGGTACTTGCCAACTACAGTTTCTTCCAGCTGTTATATTTTACATATTGTTAATTATTTTAAAGCCTGACTCGTTAACAATCTAACCAATTAATTAACCAAATATCAAAAGGACTAGTCCTTAAGAACTGTGGCTTTCCCAGTATCATAAAATGGGATGCAATACTAAGCCAAAAAGTATTCAACAATTTAAGATCCATTGAAATAAAACAAGCATTAACTATACTTAACTGGAGCTTAATTTGTAAAGCATAACAAAACCCACCAGCCTCAAGATGAGACAGAAGATTGTACAAAGTACAATAAAAAGTAATATTCTTCAATAAGCACTTTGAAAAAATGAAAAGTGTTTCCTGGAACCATGTTAGGAAAAAATAGCTTACAGGGCTGTTCCTCTTGTCGGCTTGCTTCAGCTGGGCTCTCAGAAATACTAGCAGTTTCTTCAGACGTCTTTCCTCTTTGCCACGTTGCCAAACAGTATGATTCTGAATGATCAGAGCAAGCCAACTCCAAAATATCACACAACGTATGACAGAGGAGATTCTTCTGCTCTTCTTCTAAAATGTTCAAAGCAGAACAAGTCATGCAAATAACATTTTTGCAATCTGCTTAATTGGTGTTGTGCTGTTGCTTAATGTAAGACTTTCAGTACTAAATTTTCTATTGTTTGTGAAGTCGTCAGCAAATGTTGCAATTAGTACATAAATATATTATCAAATTACTGCAAAAAAATAGACAAACTTACAGTAAGAATGAGCTGAAGCTTTGCATAGCAAAATTTGATGATAAGCACTGTAACAAAACATTCTTGGGGTAATAGACTTACCTTGACATTGTCTCCAGGTTGATTTTTCACAGGTAAAAAGCTTCTTTAGAAGGAACGCCTTATATTAAAAAAACATATTGGAAAAATCAGATAAAACGTTTTTCCTCTACCACACCATCAACACTTTTAAAAAACAAAACAAAAACCAATTACTTAAAATTAAATGTAGCTTTTTGCCCTGCCATTAACAGTGGAATAGTTTACAAAATGCTCTACTTTAACTGGCATTACAATGCCATGTAGGAAAATGACACGTGTGTAGATACCATTTATATGAAGCATTTGGCAGGTAACTGTGAATTGCAAACCTGCCTCCTGCCCAGGGGACTGAAACACTAACTACTTTGGTCATGAGCTGAATACTGTAGAATAGACAGCCTAGTTCTTAGGACTATTATCTACCACAGTTACACAGCAAATACTGAGATATTACGCATACTGCATTAAATGAACATTAATTTCACCCAATCATCCATCTGCTGTGTGTGCCTTAAATTATCAAGCAAGCCAAGAACAGTAGTGTGACAAGCCTTTTTTTCCTACTGAGGGGACACACACAGCCTCCTAAGATTTTTGAACTACAAACCTTCCCCTCAGTTTCCAGGTGTTCTACAGGTAGTGAATGTACAGGCTTTGGGTTTGCTGCTGTGAGGTAAGTTTTCCAGGGCACGGAGATTACTAAGATCACTGCAGCTGGATTAATACATAAAACAACTAAGAAGATTTATTTATTTACAGGTTGGTTTTAAAGGAACAAATCAGCAGCACAGGTCTCTGGGTAGACAAACAAGAAACCTTGCTGAGGCACAAAAATTAAAACTGGTTATGACTTCAGAGAGTAGTTAAACTTTTCTACATTGCTTTCAGGCACAAACAGGCTTTTGCTGACTAGCCACTAGGTTGGATCCTCTCACACATTCAGGATTCTACCCATACCAGCCTGCCCTTTCCCAAAAGTCAGACTAAATGATGCAAGGTCTGCTGATTACCAGAGACAGGCCTAGCCACAGGGCACTCCCAGAGACAGAGCTAAACCGCTCTGCCACACTACCAGGCAGAGCTGCCCTTCACACTGTCTGCTCTTTTCCTGAGCCAGACCTGAGCTGACACTCCTCTCTCCTTGAGGCAGAACTCAATTCCTTCTGTGTTCCTTCCAACATCTCATCCCCCTTCACGAGGTGACTGGATGCTGGAGCAGCACTCCCATGGGCTCATCTGCGTGGCTGATTTTCCCTTCAAGGGCAGGCCAGTCTCCTATCACAGGTAGACAATCACATACAGGCATAAGGGGTACATAGCTTCCATAGGGTGCTGTTGCATTTATTTATAGAGAAAATATAAACGCTTCTCCAGAGAACATGTTTGAGGCAGCTCTCAAAGTAAAACATGATAAAATCTTAACAGGATAAACATGAGAAAACCCAGCCATTACCTGAACAGGTGCAATAACAGCACAGGGGCCTCCTTCAAATTGTTCTAATGCAGTAGGTTCAGACTCACTGAACACAAACCCTAGGAATGGGAAACAACATGATTTAGTCGTTTCCAAAAATCTGTTACCACCACAAGTCCCCTCTTACACAACAGATACATTTCCCTTGACAGTGTCAAATTGTAGAGCACTATTTTCAGTATTCCCTCTCTGCCTAATAATCCCCAGCAGTCTAGTTCTTTTCACCGTTTCACTGCATAGCACTGGTGTTCTCAGGAAGCTACTCCAGTTAGACCAATCTCAAGAATGACAGTAGCTAACTTTCGCCTCCTGAGAGTTCATACCTTTATGCTTACCTTCTGTTGAGAATAAGTAACAGCACAATGACAAGAGGCTTTAGAATGACAGCTTTCATTTAGCTGCCACTCACTCTTTTTCGGTGAGTTGCATGTCAGCCCAAATGACAAACCCACCATGCAGCTGCATAACCAAAATGCCTTTTCCTTTTTCTATACTAGTGCTCTGGAACCTTCCTGTAAGTTTTATTTATTCCTGAAGTCTTCTGGAACACACTGAGATCCTAGAATCCTCCCTGGAAAGGCCGCTTTGGCCTCACCCCAAGCTTCACGCCAATGTACATAACAAATTTACATGGTAAATCTTTATGATTTATTTTTAAAGCTGACATCCTGTCTTTCTTCTTAAAGACATCCCACCCACCCCTGGCCACAGGTCCTTCTGGTCTGATGTTGCAACAGTCACTATCACTAGATTACATGGACTATTTCATGGGAAAACCTTAGAAACAAGTATGAGAACATGAATGATACAATCAATTAATGATTGCACAAGTGTACATGAAGTATTTGTATGCAACAAAAGGCACATTCTCAAGGGGGGGGGGGCTGGAAAAGTAACATTATATCTCTAAACTGATATCCTAGCTGTCTTGTGATGCATTCCTCCCAGCTGTGACCAGCTCTGTCCTACATTTTTGTGGTGAAGTCTTTGTATTTTATAGATCATTTGCAGTTCAGAACAGAGGACTGTTTTGACACAAGGGAAGGACCAGAGTGAGCAGAATGTACAAATGTGTCACATTTGCTTAGCTTTTCCAGAGGCTAAGCAGGACCATGAAACCAAACTACGGCACAGCTGCACTGGTTTTGCATATGCCATTTCAGTCTCTTATATGTGAAGTGCTTTTATCAAATATAAATAATCTTTGCAAAATTACTACAGGCAAGCTCTGCCACTATTCTAAAGGCTCAGGGCAGATTAATGTTAAATTATAAAGCTTAAGAAAGACTGATGTATATTCCTGAATGGCTCCGTGTATTTTTTTTACTAGCATGAGGAAAGATTTCCCTAGAGTAAGAACTTAAAGATGTATCACAACAATGCTGATGCTAGGTTGCAACAAGCTGAACGGCAACAACTGTTAAGCAGCTACCTGGAAGAGGCAGCAAAAGATACAAATGTTAAAACAAGGCCAGAACAAGTGATATATATTTCAGTTATCTGTTTTATTACGAAAAAGGAAACACAGATTTTAAGAGCTCTTGCTCCAACTGAAGTAGGTTTAATAGAGAGAAACCTGCATTTGAAACCAAAAATGAAAGAACAAGGAGCAAAGAGTGAGGTTAAGAAGTGACAAGTAAAACTTTCCACTGAATCAAAAAGAGGAAGGCAAGAACAGCGTATTCAAGAGAACGTGGTATGTTAGGGTTGCCAACTTCCAGGTGGCGGCTGGAGATCTCCTGCTATTACAAGTGATCTCCAGCCGATAGAGATCAGTTCGCCTGGAGAAAATGGCCGCTTTGGCAATTGGACTCTATGGCATTAAAGTCTCTCCCCTCTCCAAACCCCGCCCTCCTCAGGCTCTGCCCCAAAAGCCTCCCTATGGTACGTATATGTAACAATTGCGTTATTCCAATTTTACATACTATTTCATCTCATATGAAAAGCACAGGTTGTCCTTAGGCACATGTTCACGTGGATGAACACGTTGAGCAAGCTACACCACACATACACACAAGTCATAATAAGACTTTTGTAAGCCTTTACAATCACAGAAGTGACAGCTGACCACATCCACAAGTGCACATGGAAGGATTGTGGGAGAAAAGAGAA
This sequence comes from Euleptes europaea, assembly GCF_029931775.1. Lineage (NCBI taxonomy): Eukaryota > Metazoa > Chordata > Lepidosauria > Squamata > Sphaerodactylidae > Euleptes > Euleptes europaea. The sequence continues at coordinate 55,007,380 of NC_079322.1, forward strand.
TATGAATGTCTATACCATCAGCCATAAGGTGTGGAAAATTTTCCCGTGCCTTATTTTGCACAGAACATTTTCCATTTCCATTAATTGTTTCATGAACTTAAGAACGTAGATGTGTATTTTGTTGATTTGTAAATTGAGAGAAGAGGGGATGAAATCACAAATACATATAAGGCTTATAAAAACCAAGCCTGAATTCATTTGGTTGTCTCTGCAAGGCAAATCAAATTCAAAGCTAATGTTCTTGTTTACCTGCTCTCTCTCACATGGTGGAAGAGATACTGTTAGTTCCATATGAGATTGGAGATTACAAGTAATGCTACAGAGAGGAACAGTGAAACTGAGGTCAGTGACCTCTGGGGAAGAGTTAAATTATGTTGAAATACATTAGTGAACAACCACGTCCACAGCATACTATGCACAGTCCTTGGGTGTGCTAGAATTAGTGTATCAGGAGTTTTCTGTGCTTATGGGGTTTTGCTCTTAAACAATATGGGGGAATCTTTGAAGCCACATTTTATTTGGTTTTTTAACCTTATCAAGTATTTGTTGCTAGTTAACATGGGGTACTTTTTACAAATATTGTTTGCTAAACTTAAGACAAAACAAACAGCTTAGCTCTGGTCACACACTATTCTGAGCACCAGATTTTTTTTCAATTTTTTTTGGGGGGAACACCCACATAATTGTCGACCACCCACAAAGTTAATCACAAGCTGTAATTCAAATTACTGACTGTGTTGAGAAGTATTTTGGTTGCAAGTGGAAGGTAATGTGGTTCTCATTTAGAACACTTAGGATACCATGCTAACCCACCTCCTTCTGATCTTTTTTCTCCCTCCTGCAAGGTAGGGCAATAAGCTACTTTTTACCCTTTCAGTGGGTATATGTGTCACAGTGGTTTGAGGGAGAGACAAAAAGGTCAACCCCAAATGTCAAAAGGATAACAGAATGTGCAGGTTGGCCTTCCACGGACACTTGTGAAGACACTAGGATATTTCTTCTGTGTTTCACATTATATTCATCCAGGAATCCTGGACGATGGAAGAGATATATTTTCCTGGTTATTTAGTTTTTTCAAAGAGTGCAGCTAAAGGCCTGTTGGATTACCCTTGAGAGGGTTAACATGTTTAATTTTGACAGCACTGCCCATCTACAACAAGGTAACACTGGGGACTCACTCTGTAATTTTATTTACAGTTCACATGCTGCCCACAATTCCATGAGAAACGAAGCAAAATTGGTTCTTGTGGGGTGAAACGTTTGATAAAATTAAAAGTAGCTTTCCAAACAGCTCATTCTTATTAGCAGGTGAATTTTATGCAAGAATAGGGCCACCCTGACCTGGATGGCCCAGGCTAGCCTGATCTCCTCAGATCTCAGAAGCTAAGCAGGGTCAGCCCTGGTTAGTATTTGGATGGGAGACCACCAAGGAATACCAGGATTGCTGTGCAGAGGAAGGCACTGGCAAACCACCTCTGTTAGTCTCTTGCCATGAAAACCCCAAAAGGGGTCGCCATAAGTCAGCTGCGACTTGACGGCACTTTACAAACACACAACGATTTGATGGAAAATGGGGGGGGGAATTCAGTTTGTGTTGGTTCCATTGATCATCGAAGGACATAGTAATAAATGTCAATGGTGGAAGGCTGGCCATTTTTGTTATTAAAATAAATTTAATAATCTTGAATGGTCATCAGAGAACAGACCGATGAAGGGATTATACTTTTTTGGGTTTTAAAGGAGCCAGTGTCATTAACTATTACATTGCTTCCCCTGATCTTAGCTCACTGGTTAGTTTCTTAGGAGTCCTATTCTTTTTAGGTAGTCATCTCTTCTCTGTTGTGTTATATAGCAATGCAACCATACGTTCAACTCCCTGTTACAAGGCAATTTTGCATATCTCAAAAACAAAACTTCCCATGTCAGATTCATTGGAATAAAAATACTGTATGCTTGGCCCAAGACATTATGATGTCCCCAGAAGTATTAACCTTGAAAAGATTATTACTCAGGTTAGATGTAGCTAAGAGTTCCCTTATTATTTTGCAAAAGCTATTATCTGTTTTTAACCTTCTGCACATTAAAGCCACATCTGACAGTGCTCCTCCTGTAAGACCTCCAGCCCTTAAGAATCAAACGCATGTGGTTGGATAAAGAGTGCAGATTTATCAAAAGAGAGCTGCAGTGAAAACAAGGAGCTTAACAGTAACAGCGCTATATCTGTTTTGATGGAATGTTTGGCCCTCAAGGGATACTATAGATCGAATAAAGTATAACAAGAAAGAAGTAGGAAATGGGAACACCTAATCTAGGCTATAAAATCCAACAATAATTCAACATTCAGGATGATTATTAATAGGGGCATTCTAGCCCATGATAACATTCCTTTTTGTATTCAATCAGAAGTTTGGGAGTCATATTTTAAGGATAATTTTGCTACATCAAGGGAATCGTCTACTCTTGAGATGGTGGAACCAGTCAGTCCTCTCCCAGCTTGGCCTGAGGTAACCCCCTCTTAAGTTGAAGGTTTGCTCCATAGCCTCCACTTTGGGAGGCTAAGGATATGACCTACGTCTTATCTCAAATGAATTATTTAAATCAAATCCACCTTGGTGGGCAGAGATCCTTGCTCCAGTGTTTTCACTGTGTCTGGGGTCATTCCAAAATCTTGGAGGCATGCAATAATAGTTTTGATTTTTTAGGAAGGGTCAACATTCAGACCCAAACTGTTACTGACCAGGCTACTATCATGTCTGGGTAAATTATATTTTTCATATTTATTGGGAACTTTAATTGATAGGTTTGAATTGGAGGAGCAACTTAGCTCTAGATCGCTGTTTGGTGTTATACCATCTGATAGAAAAATACATTCACTTCCCAAATGGGTCTCTTTATACAGGATTTATTGAACTGAAAAAGGGCCTTTGACACTATTCTTAGAAAAAGACTCTAGGAAAAGCTGCTGCACACTACAATTGATTGAAGGTTGCTGTGGCTTATGCAACAACTTCATACAGACCTTACAGTACAGGTCTGCTGTGGTTATGGTGGTGAGTTGATGGAATCATTCAACCTTGATAATGGGGTCAGCCAGGGATGCCTCTTGGCCCCATTTTTATTTAATCTATATATGAATGATCTTTCAACTCATTTTAATCAGTCGTCACCCATCTTGTTTGTCCAATTGTAATATTCCAGTTTTGCTCTATGCTGATAATATTGTTCTATTATCTCAGATAAGAGCTGGTCTTCAGAAATCTTTTAAAACTTTTCCAGAATACTGTATTAAGTAAGGCCTACGAATAAACTACCAGAAATTTAAGTAGTCACCTTCTCTAAATAAAGAAATCCTACAGTATACTGATGGACACTAAATGGTGATGAAATCCAAGAAGTAAAGGAATTTACATAGTTGGAAATTTTAATCTAATTTTAAAATGGGAACATCAGTAGCTGATACGAAATAAAACAAGTATTAGTGCTTGCAGCATATTAATTTCCCCCCCAAAATGGAGGTGGGAATTATGTTCCTGATGCTGCCCAAGTTTTCAATCTAAAACTTGCCCATTGTTCTTTATGGAGCAGCCATAAGGATTACTTTGGTTAACAAAAACATTGACCATCGACTCTTATTCTGTTAGATATTCCTCGCTGAGTAGCTAGGGTGGCTCTTCCGCCTGAATTAGGTCAACCTTCCCTTGAGGCAAGGGCATGGTTGCAAGCATTCAGGCTATTTATTAAAGTATTCTCCAGTAGCAAGGGTTATTTGAACACTTAAAAGAGGATTGTTACAGGTCTACCTGGCTTAAGACTGTTCACGAGAACCTTTTGGCTGTCAATGTTACTCTAAACACTATTCAGGACTTGTACAACTATATTTCACCATGTTTGTCAGCCTGCTCTGATTCATATCTCTATGAGATGGTTACATCTCTACTTGCTGATAAAGACCCCAAAACAACCCTAGCAAAAACCCCTGCAAGTTTTTTTTACTACTTTTGTCTATTGGGTAATAAATTATTTATAATAACTTTTCAGTGCTCAAGATCTATGCATCAGAGATCTAAGCTTTTATTGAATGAAAGTAAAGGAAAGGTTACTTGTTCAGATGTCACTGATGATTGAGCATGCAATTCTGATTGCACTGATGGCTATGTTAACCTTATTCTCCAGCTTAAATTAATAAATATAGAAATACAGACATGTAGTACTTCCTATTCACTGGGTAGGTACAAACAACTCTTAAGGGGGTGACCTAAATGGAGTAAACACTGAAGAGAAACCACAGTATTTGTCACATGGACCAACACAAAATTTCGCCTTCCCGTGGGGACTCACCTTTCCTGCCCTCAAAGACATCGCTCAATTGATAGGGATTTGAATTACACAGCATCAAGTAAATAATTGGCTGTTTTCATCTTATATTTTGGGAAATCAGTTCTAAGGACACCAGCCTAAGTTCCTTCTTCCCAGAACACAGCATATAACCTTTTAGATCAGGAAAGCCATCTTCACTTGTAAAGTTTCTACATTTATTATTCATAAGCAAGTCATCAACAAATGATATTGCTTTTTACAGTATGCTTTCTATTTGAAACCACACTAAATGATATACAGATCCCAAGCTTGACAAAGTTTAGTGACACTGGCTTGTAAGAACTGGGAAAAATATGCATCAATTTCTTAAGTGCCTATGTAACTAGGTACCTGGGATTTTTCCAGTCCTGTCAAAGCAGACAGCATAACATGCAGCAAAGCATTGTCAAAACCCAACAGGATCAAGTTATGATTGGAATATTCATCAAGGAATTTGGGTTCCCTGACCTTATTCATGAAAACAATTGTGAATAGTTTTATTACAAATAGCAACAACTATAGCAAAACAAGCAGCAGTATTTACAATAACAAAACATCACTAGTAGGAATGACTCAGTTGGTCATGTGACCAGAAGAGAGAACAGAAAGACACAGATACAACAGAGCTCTAAAGGTGGCAAATACTGGTTACAAAAGAGGGCGTGACTCTTGCAAACCAAAGATGAGTTTTCTGTAAAAGGCTGTCCCAATTTGGGGGTGGGAGGGAGAAGCATATTTTATCATCTATTAGAATGATGCCTTCACTACTATATTTTGTTCCCCTTATAAACTGAATACACTTCTCTCAATAGGAAAACAGTGAGATCCCAAGCACTGAGGGAATGTGAAGAGGAGGATGCATTTCATCTTAACAAGCAGTGCAGAAGTGTGGGGAATGTGAAGAGGAGGATGCATTTCATCTTAACAAGCAGTGCAGAAGTGTGGGGAGAGGCAGAGAAGGTAAATCTCTTATTCTCCTAGGAGCAAAGTAGCCAGGGACCATTATAAACAGGAATAGAAATTATCCCACAACAATAAAAGGCATGATTATTGTAAACCAAACCAAGGGCTTTCTAGCTGCATTGTGTAAAAAGCTTCTACAGGGCAGAATCAGCTGTGGCACAGTTGTAGAATATCTACTTTGCATCCAGAAGGTCCCTGATTAAATCCTTGGCATTGCCATTTAAAAGGGTCAGTTAGTAGGTTATGTGAAAGACATTTACCAGAGACCCACTGCCAGCCAGAGCAAACAACACTGATTTGAATCTGATTCTGTGTACAGCAACTTTATGTCTTCATGTGTTCAAACAACTATAGATTTGGTGTTTGCTCACCTGGCATCGTGTAGTGGTCACAGTGCTGAATTAGGATCTTGAAGACCCAGATATGAATCCCAGCTCTGCCACAGAAGCTTGTTGGGGCCCTTTGGGCCTGTCATTCCCTTTCAGACTAATCTACCTCCCAGGGTTGTCATGGCAGTAAAACAGAGAAAAGAATCACGCATGCCACCCTAAGTGCCTTGTTGGAAGGGTGGGGTAAAGTGTCATAGGGCAGGATCATGTCTCAGTGGCAGAGCATCTGCTTGGGATGCAGGTTCAACCTCATCATCTCTAGGTACTAATTGACATGAAAGCTTTCTACCCAAGACCCTGGAGAGCAACTGCCAGTCAGACCAGACAATGCTGACTTTGACAGACCAGTGGTTTCACTTAGCTTCAAGCCTTCAAATAAATAAAATACATAGCATTGTTACTGCAGCCTTCACATATGCTATATAGATGAAGGAACGTTTTAAGAAGTTGTGGGCCCAAGGGAAGGATGGCACTAAAAGCATCTTGAGAACCTGGGGGTGGGGAGGATGAGAGAAGCCGAGGAAGGAAGAGATACAACAGATGTGTGGTCAAAGGCTATGAGATAGAATAATAGCGTTGGAAGGGGCCATACAGGCCATCTAGTCCAACCCCCTGCTTAATGCAGGATCAGCCTAGCGCCGTGTTGGTGAACCTACGGCACGCGTGCCAAGTCCGGCACGCGGACCTCTCTCTGCGGGCACGCGCCCACCACCCAGCTGGGCGTGTAGCAGCGAGGCGCGGTTCAAAGCCCGCCCCTTCCCTAGACTGCCCAGCTGGGCGGCGGGGGCTTTGAACTGCGCGGTGCTGCTTGCAGGCAGCGCGGTTCAAAGCCCGCCCCTTCCCTGGACTGCCCGCCGCCCAGCTGGGCAGTCCAGGGAAGGGGTGGGCTTTGAATGGCGCCGCGCTGCTTGCAAACAGGTTCGCCATCACAGGCCTAGCGCATCCCTGACAAGTGCTTATCCAGCCTCTGCTTAAAGACTGCCCGCGAGGGGGAGCTCACCATCTTACTAGGTAGCTGATTCCGCTGTCTAACTCTTATTGTAAATCCCCCTCCCCCAATATCCAGCCTTTACCTTTCCGTCCTCAATTTAAACCCATAATTGCGAGTCCTCTCCTCTGCTGTCAATAGGAACAGCTCCCTGCCCTCCTCTGAGTGACAGCATTCAATCGCTTAAAGAAAGCAATCATGTCCCCTATGAGGAGGGGTTAAAACACTTAGGGCAGTTGAGCTTGGAGAGAAGGTGGTTCAGGAGAGTCCTCTCCTCTGCTGCCAACAGGAGCAGCTCCCTGCCCTCCTCTAAGCGACAGCCCTTCAAATGCTTAAAGAGAGCCATTGTAACAGTGGCCCAAAAGATCTAGTAATAATTGGCATCCAGACTGCTAGGGAAGCTGGGGGAAGGAACGTCTACCTAGATACAGGCTTGCTCTCTGTGTGCTTTAAGTAAGTGGGTTAAGAGTCATGGAGTGTCAGAGTGAACGATAAACAATGATAGGAGAAACTGGATGAAACGGAAACTGTACTGAGTCGCCTTTCTGTCTGCAATACAATCAGATATGCATAACTTGTTGATGTATCGTCATAACTTGAATCTGGATAAATATCCCTTCCCCAGTATAATCGGGACTCAGAGATTTCTGCCCATTAGGGCCTCTGGGTCGCAGCTGCCAGAATAAACCGTTTCCTTGAAATAACGGTTCGGGTCTCTATTTCCCCCACGAACCTCTGGTTTACCATATCACCATCATGCCCGCCCGTCCCCCCACCTCCTCCCCCCTGGGCGAAGAAGAGAAGGGGGGGGGAGGAGAGGAGATACCTTGTGCCCAGCGACAGAAGATGGTATCTGCCAGGCCGTGGGCGCCGGGCTTCTTGCCCCACACCAAGTGGACGACCTCCTGTCCCAGCTCAGCCATGGCGGCGGCCAAAGCGGCGGCGGGGGCGGCTCTCGGGCCGGTCGGCGGCGGAGTCGGAGAGGCAACGGCAACGGGTCGGCGGCCAGCCCGCCTTCCTGGAACATGGGCGGGGGCGGGCGGCGAAGGCCGGCGGCAAGCGGGGCGGGCGGCGGGTCCCAGGCGGCGTCCAGGCCTGAAGTGGGGGGGGGGGGGAGAACGAGAAGCGGCGGGGGCCGGAGCACCGTCAGCCGGGAGGGAGGCCCAGCCGCGTCCCCTCACCGAGGGCAAAGCGGCGCCATCCTCCATCACCCCCTTCAGAGACATCGTAATATATTTATGCCGCCGGGAGGGGGAGGGGAATGGCCGTTAAGTCAGAAATCGCCTCACAATAATTATAAAAAAATTATAAAAAATCATTATTGATCCAGCTAGTTCGATTTTTTTTTTAATGGGGAGACCCTCCCCACCCAGCCCCCCTTTTCCCCTCGCTCCTGGGGGGGGGAATTCCGCCTTTCCCTCCAGCCAAATGAGCCTCCGGGGCTCCCGTCAACCGTTTATTTACATTACCCGATACTGACCCGGCGGTCCGCTCGCTCAGCGCTCCCTTCCCTCAGTCGCTGTAGTAGTACTGACGGGTGGAGGATGGACACAGCGAACGGCTTCTGATTGGGCTCGCCCGCTGACGGGCAAGCCTCTGGTCTAATCGGAGGCCGCCCTTCGCGTCCCTGCCACCCGCCTCTCTGGACCCTGGGTAGAACGTAGGGGGCGGTGAAAGCGGGGGGGGACTGGAAGAGGCGACGCACCAATCGACAATAGGGCTGGGCTGATTCTGATTGGGCGACCGCCGGCGCTTGACGAGCATGGAGGCGGACCAATCGGGGGAGGCCGGAGAAGGGCTGGGTACTATACTCCGTCACCGTTCGATAGAAGTAGTTAGGGAGGCGGGGCCAAAGAGGTGTGTTTTTAAAAAAGGACTTCGTACAGTCGTCTTTTCCGGTTTTGGTTAGGATTGTCTGTGTGGGTGGTGTAAACACGTAGTATCCAACGTAGAAAGCAAAAATTAAATAATATAAAAGGGGGGATTAGTATTGTTAGCAAAGGTATACACAATTTATTTTAAGATAGAAGAGAGTGAGGGGGAAGTCCAATTTTTCTTTTTGTTATTATTAATAATGTTACATGTTTTAACTGTTTCATAATAACCTTAATATTATTTGTTTATTTACATGTTACTATATTAAATGAAAAACAATAAAAATTTATTTAGAAAAAAAATTAAATAATATAAGACAAGAAATAGACTGGGTGTAATGTTTGCGGCTGCACACACAAACAGTGATACTTCCCGGTAGTGGAACAATTTAACTTTGTGCAACTCTTAAGGCATCTCACAGTCGTTGCATGCTGCCCTAAACGTCACTTCTCTGCTGATGTTGCCCAGAACGGTTTTCTTTCACGCGCCTTTCGTGCAGTTCTTTGATTCGTACTATCATTATATTATTCCCTCTTTTGACCGAAACATTACTCTGTATCTAACTAGGGTTGCCAGCTCTTGGTTTGGAGATTTTGCAGGTGGAGCCTGGGGGAGCGGAGGGACCTCAGCAGGGTGTAATGCTATACAGTCCAAAGTAGCCATTTTCTCCAGGTGAACGGATCTTGATCGTCTGGAGATCAAGTGTATTAGCAGGTGATCTCCAAGTGCCACCTGGAGGTTGGCAGCCTTATCACTTCTCCTCAGAAGCATCTTAATCTGTAATCTTATACTGAGTGAATAAATCCCATAGAACCAGAGCCATAATTCACTAATTTTGCAGATGAGGCAAGAATATAAAATTGTGCCCCCTATACTTCCATAGTAGTTATGTTGGTAAAAAGATAAATACATAAATAACTAGTCCCTCCCCTCCCTAAATCCTGCCCTCCCCAGGCTCCACCCCCAAATATCCAGGAATTTCCCAAACTGGAGTTGGCAACCCTAGAATCAACACATGTGATACAGCTGGATATCACAAGGTCACAATATTCATCGTGTGAGGTGCTTTAGCAATTAACAGGATTACACGTGTAAAACACTATTAAAAGCATCTTAATGCAACTAAACACACATGCAATAGATGCATGCAATTATATCAAAGTTGCTCTTTTTTTGCATTAGGATGCTTTTAATGCAGTGTTTTACACGTGTGAGCTTGTACATTGTTACACCTTAGAAAATTCTTGATGTATCTGTACATACATAATCATATCTTGCAGGGGTTTTTTGACAGTTTAATCAATGAGAGCACATCAGTAATTTACAGTGCAATCATAAGAATGCTTTCCTGGAAGCCCCACTGAACAAAACTTTTGTTTGGGGAGTTACTTTTGAGTAGGCATGTTTTGGCTGGGTCCCTTAGAGAAGGAAAACAACACAAAGAAATGGAAAAAACTGAAAGCTGGGAAAAACGGAAACAATGGAGAATTTCTAAAGCACTGGTTGTTTGGAAACAAGACCAGCAGTTTGGAAGTTTGGAACCCCAACATTCTGATGCAAACTCAGCTGCATCTTTAGCTGTTTCATCTCTTGTTGATATTTTGTTCCTCTTGACAACTGCATTATCAGTCTGAACGGAACAGGATTGGGTTCATAATGATGCTTAATTACTTTTGCAGATTTCACACATCATCCTGATGGATGGTGACTGGCTAGTTTGGGTTTTTCATTTCTCAAGGATTGTCACCTGGTACCTGACTTTACCAGTTTTCAAATTCAACACACATGTTTGGCCAATAAACAGCTTCTTGTGCGTTTCTGTTACATAGCTCAAATCCCAGATGACTCTCATATATTCAGTATTTCCGCCCTAGGTCTGGTGATACTTGATTCTATTTTTTAAAAATAATACGTACACTGTATATTTCACTCTTCTTATAATTGCAATAACTATATATATCTTCTGGAATTTCCTCTCTTCTATCACTATCTGGGCAAAATAGGGTGGCTTTTTAAAAATATTTGCAAAATTCTCCAGACAAAGAGATCAGTTTCCCTGGAAAAAACAGCTGCTTTGGAGGGAGGACTGTATGGCATTATACCCTACTGAGGTTTCTCCCCTCTCCTAAACCCTGCCCTCTTCAAATCTCCAGAAATTTCCTAATCTAGAGCTGGCAACGTGAAAAATTTGCTACTGCTCTGGACTCTAAAGGGAACATGTGATACAGCTGGATATCACAAGGTCACAACTTTTTTGAAAGAACTGCAATACGGCTTATTTGTTTACTAAAATATTTATATCCTGCCTTTCCTACTGGCTAGGGTTGCCAACCTCCAGGTACTAAACCAAAGAACAGCAAACAATTGCAAAAGAACAAAAATTGCTTCTTTATGCTATCATAAGCATATGATAACTACAGCACGCTAATTTTGGTTTACTATATAAACCTCCAGGTACTAGCTGGAGATCACCTGCTTTTACAACTAATCTCCAGCCAATAGAGATCAGTTCACCTGGAGAAAATGGCCGCTTTGGCAATTGGTCTCTATGGCATTGAAGTCCCTCCCCTCCCCAAACCCTCCCCTCCTCAGGCTCCACCCCGAAAACCTCCTGCCAATGGCAAAGAGGGGACCTGGCAACCCTACTACTGGCTCAAGGTCTCTCACCACTATTTGAAACCAACTAAATAAATCCCAGATAATCGCCCTTCCCCCCCAAAAAAAGAAGCCTGCAGTTTATAACCCATGAAACATAAAACAGCCTTGCAGTATGGGCATCTCCTGAACATTTCTAAAGGTAGCACTCTCTCACCTCCTCAGGACCCCATTCCACCAAGTAGGAACAACAGAAGAGAAAGCACAGGCTCAGGCTACTGGGCTACCCTAAATGGGGGAACAGCCTGAAGTTGGCAGTCTGAGGACCATACTTGGCACCCAGGAACATACAGGAAAAAATGGTCCTTTAGAGGCCATAAAGGGCTTTAAGGTTATAATTGGCACTTGGAAGGGACTCAGAAGCAAACTGGCAGCTAATGTAGAGAACTGGCCACTGCTACGATACTGTCAACAACAACAACAAGAACAAAAGTTTGGCTTCAAAAGCAGTACTGCTTATTTAACACCAGATGCCAGTACTGCACTTCCATTATCATTGTAATTTGTCCATTTCCATGCGGAGAGCTATTTAGTGAGTTATCATTCTCACTTCCTTTCAATTTGTTTTGGGCCCATTAGCTGGCATTTTATATTGCCTTTATCAATATTTTATAAGAAGGTGCATTAAACGCTACTCTGAATCTGCTTATATCATGCTTCCTAGCAGATGGGTAGAATCTGTCTTAGTTCTTTTAAAAATGAGCAGCAAAGGCTAATTAAATTAAAACCATGCAAAGGAGGAGGTGGCGGCAGAGGTTTCCATCTAGAATTGCTTCAAACGACTTCTCTGCTTAGGTGTGTTTTTTTTTAAAAAAAAAAAACAAATTTAACATTTTGAGTGTGTGTTTGTAGAAAGACAGAGAAAGCCAGTGTGATATAGTAGTGGGGGACCTGAGCATAGATCTCCTTTCTGCAATGGAAGTCACGGACCTTGGCTAGCTGCCCTCCCTCCCTCAGCATAACCTGCCTCACAGGATTGTTGTGAGGATACAATGGGAAGGACAGAATTACGTATGCATGCTATCCTGAGCTCATGGGTGGATGGGTGGGATTAAAATGTAATAAAAAAATTGATAGCAAAAAATAAATCTCAGTGGGCTTTTAGCCTGACCTACCTCTAAGGGTAGGGTCGCCATGAGTTGGAAGTAACTTGACTGCACTTAACACACACACACACTTCTAGGGGTGCCATCTGCCAGAAAAAAAAAAAAAAAGCCCTGTTTCTGTAACAGAGGACTTTTCTGCATTCTCATTTTTCTCGCTTGTAAGTTCCTGTTTCTTCCGGGGGGGGGGGGTCTGTTCCACACGTGTTTTGCTCCCTTTAGTGGTCAATTCAATATTGAACAGGTTTATGTCTGACATAAAAACCTGCAGCAGGGAGATATGCTGGACATAAAGCAATGTAATATCAAACCAATCACTAGAGGGAGCAAAACACGTGCGGAACAGGTGGAAAAAACCCCAAAGAAACTTAGAAGCAAGGAAAATGAGAATGCGGAAAAGCCCAGAGACTTAATGAGATGTTATTTACCAGGTGATATTAGCAGCAGTTACTGAGTTTTTATTGTCCTGTTTGACATTTAGTGAACTGAGTTTGTTTCTGTCCTTGCCCACAGGCCCCAGGAAGATCAGTTGCTTGGCTGATGGATCTGGATGCAGAATGGGATCATAGCTATTGTCACCCCGCCAGTCACTTCAAGAAATATTTATTGACTCAAGTTCCTGATAGACAGTGTTCCTAACTTTTATTTTCAGAATCCCATGGACTAAATGACTTATCAATGGGAAAGTCCCATTTGCGGAAGGAGCTCTGTACTAAAGCAAATAGCATTTTGCCTTTCAGTTTTGGAAACCGCTCTGATATGAATGGTTTTCAAATGGATTTGAAACAATAACAACAATAACATTTTCAGGCAATATTAAATCTCAATGCTGAGGTAATGATGGGAATATCTGTATACGGGTGCCTGAATGTGTGTGTCTGTGTGTTGCAAGAGCTTTTTTTTTTTTTGTCATGGAAATAGCATGCATCTAACAAGTGAAGTTCAGTATGGAGAAGTACAAAATAATTAATCTGGGAGCAAGAGACCAGTCCCAGAAAAATGTGCCAAACAGAGCAATCATCCAATAGTTTGCTAGGGTGAATAGAACAGCAGCACTGAATACAAAAACAAATGAAATTGAAGAACGTTGCATGATCACAAAAGGACTGTAGTCAGCAGAAGCCTGACTGGAACTCTTTAGGCATGCTTCATTTAACCATACCAGGACCCCTTCGAGTCTGCTGAATATACCACAGGTTGCAGATTGGAACAGTCTAAGTATGATAAGAGATGCCACTGGTGTTCTATACTTTGCCTAGGTGGCAGGCATGTAAAGTGTGACCATGTTGTAAGCTGGGTCTAGCTTACAAGTATTTGGAATAGAGACCACACACAACTTTCTGGTAGGAACAAAGTTTAATAATGTTTTAACCCTGCCCCCAAGAGTCTGTTAGATCTCCAGCAGAGCAACAGATTGACCCTTAGGTTACCATAGTCCAAAATGCAGGATAGGAAGGCTGTTTTTTTAAATAAATGTGTGTCATCCTCATATATAGCCTCTTTCGGGATCCCTAATACCTGGTCTATATAGAGTTGCCAGCTCTGGGTTGGGAAATACCTGGAGATTTTGGGGGTGGAGCCTGAGGAGGGTGGAGTTTGGAGAGGGGAGGGACTTCAAAGGCATAGAGTCCAATTGCCAAAGTGGCCATTTTCTCCTGGTGAACTGATCTCTGTTGCTTGGAGATCAGTTGTAATAGCCAGAGATCTCCAGCCAGTACCTGGAGGTTGTGAACCCTATGTTGAGAGGTACCGTTAAACGCTACACACTTTTGTAGCATCCCAGGTCTAACTTACACATACGTTTGCCTAGGATGTGGAAATAAAGAGATCTTTAACTTCAATATCTTACTCTCTCTAGTGCAGCTACATAGGATCCCTTTTCTGCAAATGTAGTCACTTTCCATTAATATTGTTTAAATACTGTCAATAGGTATACACTGTAGACTGGCACAGGAAGAAAACTTTAAAGGGGGAACCTAAATAAAGGCATCACACCATCTTTTTGATGAATTGCTGGGACTACAGGAAGAAGCAAAGGTCTACTCCACACCACTCTTAATTATAATAAGCATATGACCTAACAGGGAGATAAAACATCCTATTGATTGCTCTTGTAGCAGCTGTGTACATTAGCACTAATCATCTTTTATCTAGAGGGAATGGAAAACAGTGATTTATAGTGCAGTTTCTGTGGAAGCTCCTCATTCTAATTGCCAACAGGATTTTTGTGTTGCTTATGCAGAAGTCCAACAATGTGTATTTAACCCAGAGGTGCATTTGGGGTCTGAAATGTGCAGTCACCTTGAATTAAGCAGGAAGATGCCCTTGTTGTAATTTCACAGGCCCTGCTTTGCTCTTTGAAAAGCACGTCGGCATGGCAGCCAGGAGCTCCTTCTGTCAGCTGCATCTGATTAGCCAACTTTCTCATTACCAAGACTCAGCCAATCTGGCCATGTCGATACACACTTCTGTAACCTCATGGTTGGATTGCTGCAATGCATTTTATGTGGGGCTGCCCTTGAAGACAACCCGGAAATGACAACTGGTCTGGAATGCAGCAGCCCAACTACTGTCAGAACATATGTTGCCCATTTTGAAACAGCTGCATTGGCTGCCAGCCTGTTCAATTCAAGGTGCTGGTGATGACTTTCAAAACACTTCACGACCTGGGACCCACATACCTGAAGTACTGTCTCCTTCCATATGTCCCTGTGTGCCAACTATGTACTTCAGGTAGACATCTGCTACCACAAACAACTTTTTTGATCATTAGAATTAGCCTTGAGGTAGACATTAGTGTATGTTTTTCTCAGAGTGCTGCCAACGTGTTAAAAACGCTAAGTTTCCAGTTGCTAAGTATGTCAAGTATTATTGTGTACTATTCTGATCGATTATAATCAATGGGAACGTTGCTATTGATGTCAGTGGGAAGAGCTATCATGCGTTCTGCTTCATCATCTGTCATGACTGTGCTAAAATTCTGGGGCCTTTGGAACAAATACTTCTGTATTAATCAATGCATACTTACACAGCTCATAATAAATAGTCAATATGAAAGTTTGAAAGCTGAACTAATGAACTGCCGAGAAGTAAGAGTCAATAGTCACAGATTTTTTAAAACTTTTTTTGTGTGTGGCAAGGACGGAGCATTTCCACTAGGGCTGTCGATTCGGTTCGTTCGTCCTTTAACCAAAAAACAGCCGAACTTTCCCCGATTCGGCGGTTTCTAGTTCTGATGGAACCAAATTCAAAAAAGGCTGGAAAACGAGCCGAATTCGGCAAGTTCGGGGCAATCGCCGAATAAATTCAGCAAATTCAGGGGCTCCGAATCAGCAGCATAACCATAAAGGCATTAAAAACACATTCGCGCCTTTCCGCGGCTCTGGGGGGGCTTGTTTGGAGGTAGAGGTCCCAAAATTTCAGCGTAGCTTGAGGTGACCCTTCTTGTGAAGATTGGGTCAGGGGGGGTCCTGAGATATGGGGCCCGGAAGGGGTCCCCCCCCCAAATTGCCCACAGGAATAAAGGCATTAAAAACACATTCACACCTTTCTGCAATTCTGGGGGGGGCATTTTTGGTGGTAGAGGCCCCAAACTTTCAGTGTAGCTTGAGGTGACCCTTCTTGCAAGAACCCCCAAGTTTGGTGACGATTGGGGCGGGGGTCCCGAGTTATGGGGCCCGGAAGGGGTCCCCTCATCCATCTGCCCATTACAGCCTTTAAAAACACATTTGAGTTGAGCTGTACCATTACCCCGGCCCGGGGGTCTGGTCTGGTGGTTGCCTCGGCAGTTGGGTCGTACCATTACCACGGCCTGGGGGTCTGGTTGCCTCGGCAGTTGGGCCGTACCATTACCCCGGCCCGGGGGTTTGACTAAAAGGCAATTAATCCTGAGTTATGGGTTCCCCCCCATCCACCCATTGGAATGAATGGGAGCAGGCAATTCTTAATGTGCATCTAGAGAGCGGCAAATCCAAGGCAAAACCTCCCATGCTCATGTGTGTGTGCGTCTGCTAGAATCGTATTGGATTATTCCTGAGTCCTCCCAGTCCCTGCTCCTGATAGAAGAGAAGAAGACATCTACAGTAAGACCCATTTGGGGGCTTTTCTCTATAATTCTCTATAATTTTTTTCCTGTGTGTGTGTATGTGGGGGGGAGATTCTGTGTGTGTGTGTAACGGGGAAGCCAAAGGGGGTGGGTTTACCTGTTCTGCTGGGGGGTGGGCTTGATTGCCTCTGTGTGGGACTGTGCTTTCTACTGTTTTCACCAGTTTCCAACTTCGTGTGGAGTTAACTGTGGGTCAGTGAGTCTCTCTCTGGCTGGTTCCTATTGTTTCCAATGGGCTGTGCAGCCGCTCCTGTTGTTTTGAATAGGCTAGGCTGTCATTCCTTTTAGTACATCCCCTGTAATGTATTTCAGTGGAGTCAATGCAAGTCAACCGACATTCCCCTCTCCCATTATCTTCAATGGGCTGGGCAGCCTCTCCCATTGGTTCCAATGGGCTGACTTGTCGTTCGTTTTAGTACATCCCTTTTAATGGCTTTATTCCGACCCCTTCTGGGCCCCATAACTCGGGGGCCCCTGACCCAATCTTCACAAAATTTGGGGGTTCTTGCAAGAAGGGTCTCCTCAAGGTACGCTGAGATTTTGGGACCTCTACCTCCAAACATGCCCCCCCGAGCCGTGGAAAGGTGCAAATGTGTTTTTAATGCCTTTATTCCTGTGGGTGATTTTTTGGGGGGACTTCTTCCGGGCCCCATATCTTGGGACCCCCTGATCCAACCTTTACAAAACTTGGGGGTTCTTGCAAGAAGGGTCCCCTCAAGCTACGCTGAAATTTTGGGACTTCTACCTCCAAAAATGCCCCCCGGAGCCGTGGAAAGGGCCGAATGTGTTTTTAATGGCTTTATTTGGCTGATTTTCCCCCCGAACTCGGAACCTGCCGCCAAATTCCACAGATCCGAATCGGGGGAGTTTGGACTTCGGCATTTCCTGAATCAAAACAAGCTGAATTTTGCAGAATCCGAATTTTAACGAATTTTTTTTCAACAGCCCTAAAGCACATGCCGGTCAACCTTCACTGTCATTTCTTGCAAGGTAGATACAGCAATCAAGCAGGGCCGGCCCTGGGTAAGTTCTCTCTATGTGTTAAATTGCTTACTGCCTTTGATACTTAGAATGGCTGTAAGTAGTGTTGATGTAGACAGCACTAGCACCAGATGTTCCCTGTGTGAATCTGTATCATACGCTTGTCTACTAGCAGTGACCCAGGGGTTGGTTCTAAAGTTCCTTCCCAAGATGGCCTCAGGCTCCCACCCAGATTCACACAGAGGAAATAGTGTGTGAATGAGAAGAGCACACAGATTACTCATGTTTGCTGAGGTCAGTTGCTCCATAAGCTTAAAAATAAAGGAGGTGATGATCCTGGTTGTATTCGTCCAATGAAGAATCCAGGCTGTGATTATGTACAATGTCTTTGGCTTGTATAGGTGGCTTTGGAAAACATTCAAGGAGACTGTCTTGTAGCCGATTCAACAAAGTCTTGGGCTTCAATGCACTTATTGATTTCATTTATATTTCCCCTGTCTTCCACAGAACTTCCATGACATTCATGGGGCTCTCAGAACATAAGAAAGGCCATGTTGGATCAGACCAAGGTCCATGAAGTCCAGCAGTCTGTTCACACAGTGGCCAACCAGGTGCCTCTAGGAAGCCCATAAACAAGACAACTGCAGCAGCATTGTCCTGCCTGTGTTCCACAGCACCTTATATAATAGGCGTGCTCATCTGATCCTGGAGAGAATAGGTATGCATCATGACTAGTATCCATTTTGACTAGTAGGCATGGATAGCCCTCTCCTCCATGAATATGTCCACTCCTCTCTTAAAGCCTTCCAAGTTGGCAGCCATCACCACATCCTGGGGCAGGGAGTTCCACAATTTAACTATGCGTTGTGTGAAGAAATACTCCCTATAGGCACTAACCAGATCTAGACTGTGCTTATCTCCAGGAAGGCAGCTTCTTCGTGTACCTTGAGACCTAGGGTCCCCAACCTTTCTGAGCCTGTGGGCACCTTTGGAATTCTTTCTGACACAGGGTGGTGAGTGCAACCACAAAATGGCACCAGTCGTGCATTGAAGATTATGTTGCCAAAGCAACCTTTTAAAAATCTAGCTAGCAGCTGGACAAAAACCCCATCTGGCCCTAGCCACTTTTTAACAACACTGGGTGGCAAGGAAAATGTTGGCAGGTGCCCTGGCACTGACAGGCATCACATTGGGGCTCCCTGCTTTGGACCATGCCCTAGGGACCACATTATCACCCTGCACAAAAAAACCCCTCTGTGTTTGTTGGTTATTTGTAAGACCTTCTTTCCCCCAGGCAACTGGGACCCAAGGTGGGTTACAGATTCAAAACCATAACACTGTTTTTTTTGACAAAGTATTTTATGGTAAAACCAGATGTGTCTATAAATTGAATTAATTTTGTTTTTAAATTCTGCTGATGAATCACTCCTCCTGAGTCTGAATATACAACACAGGAGGGGTTTTTATGCGTGACTCCCTTTTCAGAAACCTAGTTCTCGTCCTGGATACTGTGCATGTGACAGTTTGTCAAAGTAGATTTGTAAACATTTTTAGGTAGAGTAACAACTTGAAGGGACCACTCCATTTACTTTAAAGTGTAATTCAGAAAAGGCCTGTTATGTCCTTTATTCAGATGTTTCTGCCCAGTAGAGGGCACTGTAGCTCTTAGCATGCATTGAGCAACCAGGGTCTTCAATTTGTGAAGTTCCCTGCAAAGCTGTGTGTTAAAAACCATCTAACAGATAAGAATTTAAGCACCAGTGAGAGACACTAATTTATGCTGGCTGGGAACCTGGTTTGAAATGTACAAACAAAGTTAAATAGCTCAGCTATGACTTTTCAGAGCAACTCTAACTTAACCATATTGCAAACAGTGCCTGACAACAAGCTACTGAATGTTAACCTTTCTGAAGTTCCACACCAGACATGTAATAGGGAGGCATGGAACAGGGAGGGCAGAGCAAGAGGGACATCACTGGTGCCAGCTGCACATGTAAGCGGTGCTTCCAACCCACCCCTGCTCTTCCTCTCTCCAGGTATGAATTGGGGTGTGGCCAGGGATCTGAGCCAGAGGACAAGTGCTCTTAACCCTTAGCTTGTGGTTTGTGCTCCGGATTCAAGAGCAGCCCAACTTACCACTAATTACTTTCAGTTTCTTCTGTTTAGAGGATGGGTCCCTTTTTATATTCATGTTCTATATTAAAGTGTCCCTTTTATATTAATGTTGTAAGCAGCTTTGCTTCCCTCTGGAAAGAAAAGCGGAGAATAAATATATTAAACAAGTAACCAGTAAAGCAGAAGAAGAATTTCCCCTCAGTCTAGGGCTGCCAGGTCCATCTTCGCCACCAGTGGGAGGTTTTCGGGGTGGAGCCTGAGGAGGGAGGGGAGGGACTTCAATGCCATAGAGTCCAATTGCCAAAGAAGCCATTTTCTCCAGGTGAACTGATCTCTATCAGCTGGAGATTAGTTGTAATAGCAGATCTCCAGCTAGTACCTGGAGGTTGGCAACGCTACCTCGGTCAAACAGTGACATTCTCACCTTCAAATTATAGTAAAGGGGAGAAATGGGCTGGGTGGATTGTGTGAGGGTTCCCAACCTCCCTGTGCAAACTCCATAAAATCACTTGCTCAGACGGTCATGCAGAAACAAGAAACTTTATTGGAAGCTTCAGAGAAGTACAGACCTTACACTGGTAAAGTTGCAAGTGAATCCAGATTCACAAAGACAGAATTATAACCCCTACAGGGAAGCAGATGTCAAACGTGTATTATGGGAATCTACGAGATAATTGTGCATGGTACAAAACATCAGAGAACTCAGAGCTTGTTAGTACTATCTACCCACCAAGGCCACAGTGATGGAAGGGAGTCAGTGAGAGCAAGGGAGGGACGTGGGAAGAGGGGAGAGACATTCCAACCTGGGGCCCGTCAGACGCTGCAGCTGAACCAAGGAAAGTCAAGAGACCTGGACTGCTTTTACGAGTCCAGGGGGGGGGGGGGGAAGCATACAAGGCAAAGGCCTACCAAAGGCCAGGCATACAGACCCTCACAGATTGCCTCTGTTCTTACCTTGTTGAATTGCAGATTTGCTTTGTTGGAATATCTTCACAATATCAAGTATTATTTTGTGAAATGCCTTGTTCTGTTGCTAAGTAAAAATTTGACTGAACTTTCCAAATAATGTTGACATGGGTGGTTTTATTGATCCCACGGAGACCGATAAGACCTTGTGCTCTCTTAAAAAATTTTTTTTAAAAAAAAAGCAGCCATAAGGGACCCAATTTTAATTAGGGGCCTGATGTTGGAGGAGGAGGGGTTTAACCCTTTCCAACAAACCATTTTCCCAATCTAAACATTTTCCCAAAGGTGCTATTTGATCCACGGGGGGAGGGGGACGACGACGACGACATGCAGCTGCCCAATCAGTGATCTCCTTTCTTGTCTAGTTGGTCCTTCAGCCAGAGGTTGTTCCCAGCACAGCTATCCTGAACCTTGCAGTTTTCACCTTCTACCCCTGAGCTATGGCTCTTCCCAAACTTTTGATGGCTCTGTTTTACCTTCTACTGTAAAACTGAGAGATCTATTTCCAATAAGTGACTTCTACAGTAGATCCCAACATTGGTAGCTGTGCAGAGCGGATAGAAATAGAGATATAGCATTGTTGTGATTTCTTCCACTGGACCAATCTGTTGTTGGGAAAATATAAACATTGTACTGTTTGATTGGGCTTTCAAAAGTGCAATGCTATGACGAGTTACTCCAGTCTCATCTTAGTCTAATTGATGGGCTGAGACTGGAGTAACTCTGCATAAGACTGCACTGCGATATACTTAAACATGTATTCTGCAAACTAGCTAGAATGGACCATGCATCTTGGGCCACAAAGACATAGGTGAATCATGCCAGGTTTTAACTTGCAAAACCATTGGGGAATGAAACTTAAAATTCTGTGCCCCCTTTTTCATACTCTACACATTTAATACTCTAAATATATATTTAAATATATTCTAAATATGCACAGAATGGTGTAGTGGTTAAGAGTGGTGGACTCTAATTTGGAGAACCGGGTTTGATTCCCCACTCCTCCATATGAGCAGCGGATTCTAATTTGGTCAACTGGATTTGTTTCCCCACTCCTGCACATTAAGCCTGCTGGGTAATCTTGGCCTAGTCACAGTTCTCTCAGAACTTTCTCATCTCCACCTACCTCACAGGGTGTCTGTTGTGGGGAGAGGAAGGCAAGGAGACTGTAAGCCGGCTTGCTTCTCCTTAAAAGGTAGAGAAAATTGGCATATAAAAAACGATTCTTCTTCTTACGAAAGTTTCAGTAACTCAAGTGCTTGCTGATCTTTGAAGTGTTGGTTGATCCAATGAAAGATACAATTTCATGTCAAAAAGTAATTGTACTGAGGATAGCCGGGAGAAATTTCATCCTGGTCCCCCGCTCACAAATGAAATTGTCAGCAACTGAGAACTGAGGTGTATAGGAAATGTGTCTGAATGCTCTTAAGTGCCAAAGAGCTCTGCAAGTCTGTTATTATGATGATACAAAAGGATGAGAGTGAATAGATGGTAGAGAAGCATTATAGCGCAGCTTGTCCCAAGATGTCCTGGCTATTCTTTAGAGAACTGGTGAGAAAAAGCCTGACATTCAGATAGTCCACTGGGTTACAGGAAATAGTTGGAGATGAAATGCTTTCTATTGAAGAGCAAAAGGCTCAGCTCAATGGCGGTGAAGTGTATCGCAGCTTATACTGTTATCTTGACTTAAGGTGTACACTAGCATGGTATTATCCAACTTTTAGTATAAAACAGAGTGTGGCACTGAATTTCAAACTGATTTGTAGCAGTGTTGCTTTTTGCCTTGTGTCTGCAAACTCTTTGTCGGCTGATTTTTCAGCAGCGCCACAAGTATCTGGGTGGTTCATTTAGGAGGGGCTATGACTCAATGGTAGGGCCTCTGCTTTGCATGCAGAAGGTCCCAAGTTCAATGCTTGGCATCTAGAGTTTAAAAGATCAGAAGGAAGGTGATGTAGACAGACCTCCACCTGAGACCCTGGAGAGCGGCTGCCAGCCAGAGTAGACAACACTAACCTTGATGGACCAGTGGTCTGACTTAGTATAAGGCAGCATCATGCATTCATGTGTTCTGTACCTTTCCAGAATGAGAAACAAGGGAAATACCATTGACATATCCAGTATAACTTTAATACGGTTTCCCTGTAAACTACCCATCTATAATATTTAGAAGCAAAACTTGTCGCCTTTTCGAGCACAAGCTGCCATCTAAGGTTTTATTCCTATGTCCATCTGCAAACTCTTTGCTTATTTTTATTTATTTATTTATTTATTTATTTATTTGCAGAGTTACAATGAAAATCAGAGGTTGTGGTTCATTCCATGGTGTGGCCACAATATAACAATGTAGGCGTGTGATTTAACCCTAAAAATAGGCTCTATCGACAGATGAGGAATTAGGATATGCTGCAACAGCATATCACATAACAGGATGGGAGGCCAGTTTTGCAGTGGTGTTCTGCTGGCATAAAATGAAAGCATAAGTCTTTAGGACTGTGAATAAGTTGGTACTGGTGTCACATGATTCCCCCATTTAGCTCCATTGTGTCAGCTTTGCTCATCTGATCAGGCTCTCTCAAAGAACCTTTCTTGCATACAAGGGCGACAGGTTACAGCCTGTGCTTGGACCTTCTTGGTTGTATCTCCTGTAAGGCAGGACAAATTGAAGGGTTCACAGGAACTACGTTGTCCATTGGAGGGTCATTGCACCTTGAATGAGAGTCCAGCTGACTGTGTCCTTACTCTGGGGAGATCAGAGTCTTCCTCGGTCTCAAGGAGTTTTTGTTGGACTCTATCTTTGGACATTTCCTATATCATTGTGACTATTGTGGCTTGCGTGTTGTGAGCCTTTTGAATTCTGTTATTCATTAGTCGATTTTGATCTACTTTTTCAATTAAATACTTTCGGTTTGTTATTGAGTAAGCACATTTTGTTCAGACTGCTGCCTGTTGGTTGCATCATACGCTACAGCAGGCTAACTTCTTTGCTATTGAGCCTCCAGGTGGTGGCTGGAGATTGCCCGTTATTACAACTGATCTCCAGATGGCAGAGATCAGTTCCCCTGGAGAAAATGGCCACTTTGGCAATTGGACTCTATAGTTCTGAAGTCCCTCTCCTCTCCAAACCCCGCTCTCCTCAGACGCCATCCCCCAAATTTCCAGGTATTTCCCAACTCGGAGCTGGCAACCCTACTAATATGACATAATTTTCCTTCCATGTATTGAGGACTCTTTCTGGTAGCTATCAGTAAACACTAATAGAATATTAACAAATCAATAGATTTTAGTCTAGCTGCGAGGTCAGCAACTGTCGCCCAAGGATTAAACCTGGCCCCTGGCCATTCAAGAGGTAACCTGTTGACTGCTGCTTCATCATCTGCGTGTCCTCACTCACTCCTTCTGATCAGTAAAGACTAGACAGACATCCGGTTTGATCATGTCAACCAGTCTGAATCTTCCAAGCCACAGACTAAATTTAGTCAAGATGGGGTAATTTTTAAAAAAGTTTCTGATTTTATTGGTTGGATAACTTTTCCCCCTGTCAATGTCATCTTTCTGTGTTTAATTTTATTCAGAAGTAAATGGTAGTTATAAAATATTATAGTCTCACTAAGGGACTGAAAAACAAACAAAGCACAGTGCGAAGCCATATAAATCATGACCAAACTACTCCATCAAGTGCCAACTTTACATCCATTAGATAGGGCATTATGTGCCATTTTTGCCCTATAAACCAAGGAAGGATAAAAGATAGGAATTTACTGTTGGCAATAAACAAAAAGCAGAAAGGGGAGGGGGAAAGTAGTTGAGGAAATAACTCAGCAACTTCATACAGTTTAGCAGTTACCGAAAACATACAAAGCCCAAAGCGGGACATAAAATGTTTTAAATCTCCGTTAATCTCTCTGTATTGTATATAAAATCAAAACAATGCCATTACTTATGTAGCAATTTGGAGGATCTGCCTAGAATGCAAATCTTGAGTTTGCTAGAATAGTTTCTGTTTATTCAGTTCAAAAAAGAAGGGCAGCCAGTTAAAAAAATTGGCATGAAAAGCACAGAGCACGTTTCTTGAATGGAAGCCAGTTTGAAACAGCTTTATTTCATCATTTATTTCTACAGCTTTTAATTGTGTGCACTAATAATAAAATGCAGATTCTTTACAAGTAAAAGAAAGCAAAACCCAAAACAAACCCATCCAACCACTAAACCACAGGTTGTCAGGAGAACCTACTGCTGTTCTCTGCAGGGTGTAACTAACACCCCCCCCAGACACCCCACGGGGAAGCATGACAAAACAGCAGATTCCCCTCCCCCAAGAATCTAACAGTTTTAGGGAACAAATTGGACTGATTAGGTCTTCTTCAGGAGATATCCACAAAAATATACATAGTGACCCCTGGTTAAACTACACCACCTTCACAGGAAAATAGCACATAACATGCCAACAGCAAATGTGGTGTAGCTTAACCAGGGATCACTATGTATGTATTTCAATTTTGTTTCTCTCTTGTGCAAATCAGGCTTGTGGATCGTTATTTTTATGTCCTATGCTGCTTTCTCATTTCATATTTTCCCCATGAAGTAGTGTACTCTTCTCCTCCTCAATGAAATGCATAATGTTTATATGGCATAAATGCAGCAAATGCATTGGGAACACCAGCACTGCAAATGGGCAAAAAATAATGTTTGCCATCAAGTCACAGCTGACGGATGGCGATCCCTGGTGGGGTTTTCTAGGCAAGAGACATTCAGAAGTGTTTAACTATTGTCTGCCTCCATGTCACGACCCTAGTATTCCTTGGAGGTCTCCCATCCAAATACTTGCCAGGGTCAAGGCTGAGAGTGTGTGACTGGCCCAAGGTCACCCAGCAAGCTTCCATGGCAGAGAGGGGATTCAAACCTGGGTTTCCCAGATCCTTTAACCACTAAACCACACTGGTGCCAAAAAACCTTGGGTTGTCCCTGGATGGGTCACCATACCAAGGAAATTTGGACTTGTGAGTTACTACAACAGAAAGGTCAGGAGCTCCTTCACCACTCCATTTGTCCTTTCTTCCTTCACAGAGGCAGATGCTGATGGCTGTGGCTTCTTGGTGTCATGACTGTTGGTCATTCACCCAACAAGCAAGGCTTAGAAAGGCATCTTGTAACATCTCTCCCCTAGCTCCCACCTCTGCCACCTGTGTATTGTTTGCAGCTTTTAGTATAAATGTATCTGCCTGTGACCAAACCAAGCCTGAACTGACCCTAGAAGCTAAAATGACTAAACTGAGGCTATTGTATTTTGGTCACATTATGAGAAGTCAAGAGTCACTGGAAAAGACATGCATGCTAGGAAAAGTTGAAGGCAGCAGGAAAAGAAGAAGACCCAACAAGAGATGGATTGACTCAATAAAGGAAGCCACAGCCCTCAGTTTGCAAGATCTGAGCAAGGCTGTCAAAGATAGGACATTTTGGAGGACATTGATTCATAGGGTCGCCATGAGTCGGAAGCGACTTGACGGCACTTAACATGCACATCTGACTGTGGATCAATCAATGAACACCTGGTGAAGCGAGCATTGATTCACAAAACCTTATACTGAAATAATTTGTTCTAAATCTTTAAGTTGCCACTGAACTCCTGTTTTATCAAGAATCTGGAAAAGACATACTGATACCGAGGAGGGTGGGCAAGAAATCAATCAAATAAATAAATAAATAAATGTATTCTTCATGTAGGACAAATAACCCTAAAGGGATGTATTCATACTGCAAAAATTGAATGACCTCCCACTTCCATGCCCATGTCCTGACCCTGATTTAAATCAGGGCCCAATACAAATACAATTCAAAGTTGGCAATCTTGTCCCTGGCCATCACATCTAGTTTAGCCCTATATTGGCTTTAGGTGTTTGGGGCTAGCCCTATCTGCTGCTTTTGAGTCTTTCTTGACTACAAACATATTTCCACAAGGAGACATTTAAGTCTCTAATGCTTTATTTTCTTCAAAGGAAAGCTACTCTGGACAGGAATTTCCCACTGTTTGGGGAAAGAGCAGCAAAACTATCTGTGGACAGTTTCTGGTTTGGTTGTGTTCAGATGAAACCTGTCATTGATAAAAGAGAGTTCAGGCTCCACTAAACCAATTAAAATGTTTTTGCCTCGGGAGGTAAATAAAAACACATGATAGAAGTAAAGCAGAGTGGAGAATGGTAATCAGTACAGTAGTTCAGTATTGAACAATATTGAACACTGTAACAATAACACATAATAAATCATTTTGAAAGGTGCATTCGATATATTTTTCCAAGGACGACCAAAGTATACTCATGAGGATTGAAAGGAGGCCCTCTGTTGGTTTTATGATTCATTGAAGAAAGAAATGGCAATTTCTTTGTAAAGGAAGACTTTGCCCTCTTGTATAGCACAACATTTTTTAAAGCTATGTTGAATATTAAGAGAGCAAAAGGTGTTAAAACCTTGGACTTAGGGCACTTCTGAGTGACTTCACATGTTACTTTTTTAGGTCTATGCCTCAAGAAGATCACTGCAATATACAGAAGACTACAAAAACATGTTTTATACCCGCACAGATCACTGAGCTGTGTTTTAAATCTGCTGTTAGAAGAAGAGTTGGTTTTTGTAAGCTGACTTTCTCTACCACTTAAGGAAGAATCAAACCGACTTATAGTCACCTTCCCTTCTACTCCCCACAACAGAAACCCTATGAGGTAGGTGGGCTAAGAGAGCTCTAAGAGAACTGTGACTAGCCCAAGGTCACCCAGCTGGCTTCTTGTGTAGGAGTGGGGAAAGCAACCTGGTTCACCAGATTAGCGTCCACCACTCATGTGGAGGAGTGGGGAATCAAACCCGGTTCTCCAGATTAGAGTCCACCGCTCCTAACCACCGCTCTTAACCACCACACCATACTGGCTCTGGCAGAGGAAAAAGACCGGCATGATGTAGGTACTGTCTTTTTCCCATAGAAGGGATTAAAGCTAGGGAATGGTGCAGGGAGAAGGATTAACTGTGCAATCCTGAAGGGGGGGCAGAGCTGCTTAAGAGCTGGCATGATCCCAACGCCAGCATCTATGCCACTTGTGCCGTCCAAAATGCCACAGATGCTGGAGCAGGGTGACTTATGTGGAGCAATGTGGCAATGTGGCAGCGCAAGCATTGGGCGCCGGCACTGCCTCCCCTGCAGTGTTTTTCCGGTGCAAGTGCCCGCACTGGCGTCCAGGGGGTTATCCCCGGGGGCGGAGCTGACAGCCATTTCGCCCTGGGAACACCTCTTTCCCCAGGCCTCAAGTTATGCCTGAAAAATACCTGGCATAGCCCTGTGAACCTCAATGGAGGTGTTTCATGGGGGGTTTGATTAAAGTGCATTTTTTGCTTGTTTTATTTCTGGCCAGGAGGCCTCTCAGAAGGTGGCGCGGCTGCAGTGTTGCAGGCTGTCATTTAACTACCCCCTCGCTCAGGATTGCTCTGCCCGCCTCTCTTTTGTAGCATCACTGCCCTGATCCAGATTGAGCCCCCTGCAGCTACTTTTTGGCGCCAAACATCTGTTGAGAGGTTCCCGTTGTGGAACTAGTCATGACGCATGCCTATTCTCTCCAGGGTCAGAGGAGCATGCCTATTATTTTGGAACACAGGCAGGATGGTGCTGCTGCAGTCGTCTTGTTTGGGGGCTTCCTAGAGGCACCTGGTTGGCCACAGACTGCTGGACTTGATGGGCCTGGGTCTGCTCCAGCAGGGCTTTTCTTATGTTCTTATGTTCTAACTCTAGTCATGTGTAATTTGGCCCTAATTCTCAGGATTAACAAATTAAAAAATTTCCCAGTATTTAATCATTCAAATTCTGAAACTTTCCCAACATTTTGAATTTATATTCCGCCACTGCCTAGGGACACATTGAGACCAAGTGATTTAAGGGTTCACAAAGACAGCTTTGGTCATCATGCAAATAATGCAGCTATGATATTCACTTTTGAGGGATACCTTTCACAAACAAAAACCGAACTGATGAATTATGACTGAAAATAACTATTATTAAGCAGTAACAATTGATTGAAAAGTAGTAATTTTAGTATGACTGACAAATATTGGGACAATAATGTATCTTACCAAATTCAATATTTTTCGACTTAAAAACAACCTAAATCAGAAAGTATCAATAATGGGGTGGGAGAAGGAGAAAACTTGTTTTGCAAATCTAGAGAATTTGTTTGGAAATCTCTCCCCACAAACACACATGCACATTTCCTATGCACATTCCTACAAAAAACAATTATTTCATCTACCTCAGCGCAGAGGGTCAGGACACAAGAAGCCACAGGGAAATAACCAGAAGAGAAATGTAGCATGAGAACAAATCTTGACAGATAGGGCTGCCAGGTCCCTCTTCGCCACTGGCAAGAGGTTTTTGGGGCGGAGCCTGAGGAGGGCGGGGTTTGGGGAGGGACTTCAATGCCATGGAGTCCAATTGCCAAAGGGGCCATGTTCTCCAGGTGAACTGATCTCTATCGGCTGGAAATCAGTTGTAATAGCAGGAAGTCTCCAGCTAGTACCTGGCGGTTGGCAACCCTATTCACAGAGGCAATATCATGTCAAGCCCTTTACAGTAAAATCTGACCGAGTTGATCTCACAGTGATTTGGGAGAACTCTGATCAACTAAACTATTATATAGTTTGCTCTTGAGCTGGACTTTGCCACACAATCAGAGATCCCATGGGAAATATCCTTGATTTAGTTTTAACTCCTAGAGGACAACCGTCTTCATCATGAGGCTCCAAAGAGAAGTATCACTAGACTTGATTAGCCCACGTTGCTTGGTACCAAAGCCAAAACACATTTTTTTCTGTTATTGCTGGAGGCTGTCAAAGGTCAAATGCAGTGAATTCTCTGTACAGTGTTCCATATTTGGGGTGTGTGTTGGGGGTGTGTGGATAGCCTTGAGTGGGAGATTCTGCCAGACACTTAACTCAATCAGGTATAAATATTTACACTGACACTCAGGACAAAACACACATAAAAACTACATAATTAACACCATCTATAGTTGTGGAAAGTTTTTTTTTGTTTTTTACACTGCTGTAAAATAAGAACCAGCCATTCCATTTGTGGGATAAGGAAAGAGGGCTTAGTGCAACTAGGGTTGTCAGTCTTGCAACCATGGGAAGCTGGGAGACATCACTTCTGGGAAAAACCTGGAAGTGAAGTCATGCATCTCTAGTAGGATTGCCAGGTCCCTCTTCGCTACCAGTGGTAGGTTTTTGGGGCAGAGCCTGAGGAGGGCGGGGTTGGAGAGGGGAGAGACTTCAATGCCATAGAGTCCAATTGCCAAAGCGACCATTTTCTCCAGGTGAGCTGAGCTCTATCGGCGGGAGATCAGTTGTAATAGCAGGAGATCTCCAGCTAGTGCCTGGAGGTTCGCAACCCTAATCTCTAGGAATCACCAGAGACTCTATGGTCATGTATCCCTAGCAATCACCAGAAATGCTGTGATTTTTGTATAGAGTTTCCAGCAACTCCCAGAGATGTGTGGCACCACTTCCAGGTTTCTCCCAAAGATGACATCAAGCCATTGCTGACGGCCACCCTCCCAGTCTCCCGCTGGTTGCTAGAACTGGGCTGGCAATCCTAGTTGCACTAAGCCCTCTTTTCTTATCCTACAAATGTAATGGCTGATTCTTATTTATAGCAATGTAAAAAAAAAAAACATTTCACTACACTATATTGTCGAAGGCTTTCACGGTCAGAGTTCATTGGTTCTCATAGGTTATCCGGGCTGTGTAACCGTGGTCTTGGTATTTTCTTTCCTGACGTTTCGCCAGCAGCTGTGGCCGGCATCTTCAGAGGAGTAACACTGAAGGACAGTGTCTCTCAGTGCCAAGTGTGTAGGAAGAGTAATATATAGTCAGAAAGGGGTTGGGTTTGAGCGGAATCATTGTCCTGCAAAAAGTAACAAAGGTAATGTGCTAACCATTGTCCTGTAAGTATCAAGATAATGTGCTAATGAGGATGTGGTATGTTAATATGGAACCATTTTATCCTGAAGTGATCTGTTAATGTGTGAAATCCAAAGCTAATCTGCATTGCTATTGTTGACTGTAGTCACTACACTCTTTGTCAAAGCACACTTTCAGTTTTCTTTAAATGGGTTGTGTTCAGGTAGCCCAGCAAGCACTGAGCCTTCTCTACAAAGCCTCTCGTCCTCATACTCTCACGGTGCATTCTTGAGCTTTAAGTGTGAAAGCCCTTAGGAGGTCAGGAGGGCGCTGCGCTGGCCTTAAGGCCCCCCCACCGGCGTCTGGGCTTCTTATGCCTGCCAGCATTAGTGGTCCCAATGCTGGCGGGGAGGCCCAGACACCGGTCTCCAGGCACTGCCCC
The DNA here is from genome assembly GCF_029931775.1 of Euleptes europaea. Classification (NCBI taxonomy): domain Eukaryota; kingdom Metazoa; phylum Chordata; class Lepidosauria; order Squamata; family Sphaerodactylidae; genus Euleptes; species Euleptes europaea. The sequence goes on from NC_079322.1 coordinate 55,038,248, forward strand.
GGGACACAAACAGGGCTTTTTAGCAGGCGCAGCCTTGCTTTTCTCTATGGGATGAAAAGCCCCATTTAAAATTTTAAAAGGCGCTCTCTTTTTTTAGTTTTTGGCGCCTGGGAAACGGGTTAGGAGTAGTGTTGCCAGGTTCCTCTTCTCCACCGGTGGGAAACTTTTGGGGTGGAGCCTGAGGAGGGTGGGGTTTGGGGAGGGGAGGGGCTTCAATGCCATAGAGTTCAATTGCCAAAGCGGCCATTTTTCTCCAGGTGATCTGATCTCTATCGGCTGGAGATCAGTTGAATTAGCAGGACATCTCCTGCTACTACCTGGCAATTGGCAACCCTAGTTAGGAGGCATCGCAGTGGTGCCTCCTCCTTGCCGTTCCCCTACGCCGAAAGCTCAGGAATGCACTGTCAGGCAATAATGCTTCCCGGGATCTGGAAGAAGTCCATGTTAGTTGTCCTTGAGAACCTCTGAAGACACAGGAAACCCAGATCTACTGGGTAGATGGGAAAGCATCTTTTAACCCAGGCTTTTAATTTATCTTAACGGTATGCTTCTGTTTTGTGGATAATTTTTATGCTGTACATTGGCCTGTTTTTAATGGCTTGTTGTTGTTGTTGTTGTTGTTTTTAACGTTGTGACATTGTTTTAGTTGCAAGTAGCCTCGAGAGGTAGCATAAATAAATAAATAAATTATGGGATAGAGGTTACTGTCCTATAAATGGCACGTGGTGAGTCAAGCTCTAGGTACTCCCTGGATCCTTTTAAAGAATACCCAGTTTTACTAGGCCAGGCATTTCTGTGGGTTCTTACCCCACTTGACAAGATACAAAACAGGTTCTGCTCTGAGCTAAGTTCTCACAGGCAGCAAGCAACAGCTAACGTACCCTCAGAACTAACTCCGCATTAAAATATACAGAGTACTGGTATGTTGCTCCAAAATAGTATTCACTTGCCGTACTATTGATAAATACCTTTCAAACACATAAGACATAGCAAAAATATGAAATGCTGAAGTGCCCACTCAAAAGATAAAGATGGGTTTTTTAAAAAAAAACATTGCAACATAAGAGTTACACGACGGAAGTATAAAATGTCACATTATGACAGCGACAGTGTAACAACTTTATTATTCCTAATTAGTTGTGGGGAAATGCTGCTTCCATTAGTAGGAAAGTAAAAGGTACGCTGGCACTAATGATAATAAGTTGCAGCATTCCTTAAAGAAATGGCCAGTTCTTTAAATTGCTTTTGCCTTGCAGTATGAATGTGGCCGGTCATAATTTAATCCGTGTGTGCATGCATGTTGCATGGCGTCATTATGTCTAGCCCATACAATATCACGGTAATAATAATGATATTCTAATATTAATGCAAGGAGGGAAAAATATATAAGTTTTGATGAATAATGGCCCTGTGTTTTTGGATCTCCTTGCCAAGTCATATTAAAATGACAAATAATTGCAATTGCTTTGCAGAGGCCTGGAACAAGCTCTGTAGTCAAAAAGCGCATTAGGGACCAGCGGTGTCCATTTGTTATCCTTTGTCAGGAAAACATGGTTCTTAATGAAAGGGAATGAAAGGACACTGATTGAGGACAGTGACACTAAGCTACTTTCTCAGCGAGAGCCCTGACATGGGTATTAAAGAAGCAGATGGAAAGGTTACGATGCAACTTTGGGGCTCAAGTGTGCCTCCAGCATCTGAAATAATACACCTCCTGTAATTTGCCAAAACTGCCATTTGAAAATGGCCGGTTTAGGGACCCAAGTCACCCGAGGTTACAGGTCATAGAAAACGGTTTCTCAGATGCAGCAAGTAGATGTCCTTTCAAAACAGAGACAAAATAACATATTTAAAACAAAGCTTTCTTTCCCCCCCTTTCCTGACCTGTCTTCCTAAGTGCTTTCCTTCCTCCTCGTTCTTTTCCTAGCCACCACTGCTGGAGCTAACAGCCTTCACCTAGGCATTTTTCAGAGTATTAATGAGAATATTTGAGAGAGCCTATGGTGTGTGGCACAGCCCAACTGCATGGAACATAGTAAGTCATTTGGGGATCAGATCTTCAGCTAGTGCTGATCACAGCTGGTCCACTGAAGTAAATATACACCCACCAATTTACAGGATCACAGACATAGCATGCCAGGTCTGGCTCTACTGCTCCCCGAAATCGATATACGTGAACTTCCACATTGCTGTCACCTGGCTATTATGAGAAGGCAAGACTCACCGGAAAAGACAATAATGCTAGGAAAAGCTGAAGGCAGCAGGAAAAGAGGAAGACCAAACAGGAGATGGATTGACTCAATCAAGGAAGCCACAGCCCTCAGTTTGAAAGACCTGAGCAAGGCTGTTAATGATAGGATGTTTTGGAGGACATTAAATCAGGGGTTCTGTAAGTTGGGAGAGACTTGACGGCACTTTATTTATTTATTTGTTAAATTTATAACCTGCCCTCCCGGTCAGGCTCACTTAACACACTCACACAGGTTTTTTCTTTGAAAGTTTTTTCTTTAAAGGAATCTATCGTCCTTTCATCTCTTCTGTATCGTTTTTCAGTGTATTGTTCACATCTTTTCTTTACTTTGTCCAGTTAATGCATTTCCATGTTGATCTTTCAGCATGCCTAAAGGTAAAGGTGAAGGTCCCGTGTGCAAGCACCAGGTCATTCTTGACCCATGGGGTGACGTCACACCCCGACGTTTACTAGGCAGACTTTGTTTACAGGGTGGTTTGCCAGTGCCTTCCCCAGTCATCTTCCCTTCACCCCCAGAAAGCTGGGTCCTCATTTGACCGACCTCGGAAGGATAGAAGGCTGAGTCAACCTTGAGCCGGCTACCTGAAACCGACTTCCATTGGAATCGAACTCAGGTCGTGAGCAGAGCTTTTGACTGCAGTACTGCAGCTTACCACTCTGCGCCACGGGGCTCCTTTTCAGCCTAACCGTGCTTTAAATTTTCCTTTGATTTCTTGGATCTTTACATACACACATAGTCATCCCAATGGCCATGTGGTGTCTTTTGTCCCCTGGAAAATTCTGTTGCCCAAACCTTCTGCATAACTGTTTCAATCTGCTAGAGAGACACAGAGACTCCACTGCAGGGTTTTTTTAAAAGTGGGTCTCAGCTTGGTCCTTAGTTTTGTTCATAAGTATGTAGGGTTGCCAACTTCCAGGTAGTAGCTGGAGATCTCCTGCTATTACAACTGATCTCCAGCCAACAGAGATCAGTTTACCTGGAGAAAATGGCCGCTTTGGCAATTGGAATCTATGGCATTGAAGTTCCTCCCCTCCCCAAACCCTGCCCTCATCAGGCTCCGACCCAAAAACCTCCTGCCGATGGTGAAGAGGGACCTGGCAACCCTATAAGTATGTCACAGAATTTGCAAGGTTGCTACAGGCTTAGCTGTCCCAGTGATAATTCTCTGAGCAGTGGATGTCAGTCCCAAGATTTCGCCAACATTTAGTAAGTAGCTTTTAGGTGGCTCAGGAGACAGCTGACACAAGGCAGAGGGAAGGTGGCTCAGAAGTTGTATTTGAAACTATACCGAAGGGAAACCAGAAAGGAGGTGATCTTTACAAGGTGAATAGCCCACACTGTTTATGGATTTTAAAGGTTTATATTAGCAGTATTTTATTTATTTATTTGTTCAATTTATAACCCGCCCTCCCCGGCCAAGACCAGGCTCAGGGCAGGGAACATCAAACATATCAATCTTAACAATAAAAGTAATAATTCTAAAATCAAACAATAAAACCCAATTAAAAACCCTTAAAAACTCCAGATGGTGCTTAATTTGGCCCATAGTGCCCGGAATAAGCAGTAGGTTGCCCCCCCCCATTAATGCAAGTAACATAGAACGGGGGGGGGGGATAGGGAGGCCAGCAGAGGATGATACTCACAGCTTTCCTCAGCTGTAGGCCTGGCAGAAAAGCTCTCTCTTGAAGGCCCTGCGGAACTCTTTAAGGTCCCGCAGGGCCCTGATGTCACCAGACATCACTATGATGTCACTATCTTCTCATATGGTTCAAAGATATTCTGTCTCATTCTACAAGGAGTTGGAAAAATGTGTGTGGGAAGACACTGGAGATGCTCTATGTGTCAAACAGAAACCCAACAGGAGAAGCTGATAATTGAAACAAGTACAGGCATACCTCAGAGATATTGAGGGTTTGGTTCCAGACCACTACAATAAAGCGAATATTGCAGTAAAGCGAGTCACACACATTTTTTGGTTTCCCAGTGCATATAAAAGTTATGTTTACATGATACTGGGAGCCAGCGTGGTGTAGTAGTTAAGAGCGGTGGTTGAGTGGTGGAGTCTGATCTGGATAACCGGGTTTGATTCCCCACTCCTCCACATGAGCGGCGGAGGCTAATCTGGTGAACTGGATTTGTTTCCCCATTCCTACACACGAAGCCAGCTAGGTGACCTTGGGCTAGTCAGTCTCTCAGCCCCACCTACTTCACAAGGTGTCTGTTGTGGGGATGGGAAGGGAAGGTGATTGTAAGCCGGTTTGAGTTTCCCTTAAGTAGTAGAGAAAGTCGGCATATAAAAACCAACTCTTCTTCTTCTTCTTCTTCTTCTTCTTCTTCTTCTTCTTCTTCTTCTTCTTCTTCTTCTTCTTCTTCTTCTTCTTCTAGTGTGCAATAGCATTCTGTCTAAAAAATGTACATACCTTAATTAAAATACTTTAATGCTAAAAAAATGCTAACCATCATCTGAGCCTTCAGTGAGTTGTAATCTTTTCTCTGATGGAGGGTCTTGCCTCAATGTTGATGGCTACTGGCTGTAAAAAATACAATATCTGCAAAGCACAGTAAAGCGAGCACAATAAAACAAATAATAATAAAACCTGTATATCGTGTAGTGGTTAAAATGTTGGACTAGGTTCTGGGAAACTCAGGTTCGAAACCTCACTCTGCCATGGAAACTTGCTAGGGGATCTTTGGCCAGTCACACACTCTCAGCCTTGACCCTGGACAAGAGACCTCCAAGTAACAACAGGGTTATGACTCGGAGGCAGGCAATGGTAAACCACCTCTGAACATCTCTTGCCTTGAAAACCTCACCAGGGGTCACTGTACGTCAGCTGTGACTTGACGGCAAAAAAGGGTGACTTTAAGCACACAATTTTGCATAGTCTACATTTAAGAATTTATAATGCAGAAAATTTTTGTGAGATGGAATAATATTTGCTTTAGTTGGTATCTTAGTGAAGCTCTTTTTTAAAAGCAGTTTCGTGCACTCTAGCAAGGTTTTTCTGACAATGACAGGAGGGACAAATTGTTCATAGATCTTATGTGGCATCTCTGATACAGTATATTTTCACTTCTGTAATTTTCATGTGCAATGCTTGGAGCAGTAGAAAGGAGAGACAGAATGCCAATATCTCAGTGAATAATGGACTTATTTTTCTTGTTTATAGTCTGATCTTTCTGGACTTTCATCCTCAAACTCCTCGTTCTAATGAGACCAGACTAGATGATCCAGTAATCTGTTTTGAACTCTGTCTAAATGTATAACTTCACCATGGAATTCAGTGTGAGAAAGTGCAACACGTAGAAAGGACAACAACAGCAGACGATGACCAGGGTCTTAGGTAAACTATGATTACATAGCCGTGAATTTTGATAGTCTGCATTTTTTTTTTGTTGCATGCCTGTGACATACCATCTTACTGTTGACCCCACCAAAGTATTCTGATCTGCTGGAAGCCATAATATTAGGCAAGAAAGTATACTCCCCTGGTGCTGTGTTCTCTTTCTGAGTGCTCTGTTTCAATCAGGAGTTCTACCTATGAGCTAAGAAGGTGGCAAGTCGCTGCTCATTTATCTCAATCTGTAGAGCCTGTGCTCTTGATGCTAATTGTGTTTAGAGCCTGTAGTGGTCGCTGATTAGAGTCTAGATCTAAGGCCTCACTGTAAATCACCATTTGGCCCTAGTCTCATTGCCACTGCTCCCATTTATAAATTAGGAATAAGATTACTTGCTGTGGAATATTTCCAAAAGACAACGATGTTGGGAGACTGGAGAAGTAGGATTTGTTAACAAATTGTATTGCATTTCTTAAGCCTTGTTCAAGAATGGCAAAGTATTGTAAGGGTTGTAGGTGTTTTCGTCAAGTCTGCTGACATCCGTACAGGTATATGCTTCCATAGTTTGCAGAACAGGGGCAGAATAATGAATTCTCTTAATGGTAAATATGACACATCTGAGTATTATCGTTTGTTCCCTGTTACAGTTAACAAATCTTTGTAATGACTTTGGCTTGACCAATGGATTCAGGATTAAACCTACACTCTCTGATTGTCCTCTTAGATGTTACAGAAATTCCATAACTTGCAAAATTACTAAAATGTCATTTTTAAATATATTTTGCATTTTGACATATTTTGGCCACTTTCTCACACTTTTTGTTTTTGGCCCCTTCTGATCTTTTAAGAGAGATGTGATGTGAACATGTGCCATAGAACAGCCACGGAATCTTTTGCAATTCGTCATGGTTCCGTGGGAGGTTTGCGGAATTCCTCATTCAATGAAGAAAAGAGTTTGCTAAAGGTAGAAAAATTGAAAACTTCGCCAATAGACATGAAGCTGCAGTTCACACAAAGCTGCCGAACACTGCGTTGGACTATTTGCCAATCACGTTCACTCTGACTGACAGAAACTTGCTTGCCTCAGGTTGAGATCTTTCCATGATCTACTACTGGATCCTTCTACCTGGGGATTCCATGGATGGAACCTGAGACCTGCCGTATACAAAGTTGTGCTGCGCCACTGAATCACAGTCTTGTCTTGTTCCTTCACAGACTCAAACTGCAAAAAGATTTGGATTGGTCGGAAGAAGTATACACAGCTGAAAATCTCTGGATTTTTTGTCATAATACAATACAATGGATGCTCAGGCATCAAGAATCGAACTTGATCACCCTTGAAAAACTCTATAGAGACTTCAATGGAACCTCAGCGAGACTGAAACGAGATGTGCATACAGTCTATCCTATGGATTAATGTAAAGTATTTTCATTAATCAGTACTATATTTCTTAACCTTAAAGGATCCACTGTTTGTTAATAGATTAACATGATTACCCACCTAGCATTTCTGACTACTAGCCATGTTTTGTATTAAACACACAGCTTTTGGTCATCTAGATACCTGTGCTTTTCTTCTTTTACTGGCATTACTCCACATTAAGCAGCCACAGAACCTGCAGTGTTGGAGAGTTTCATTCTGTATGTACGCCATGTACTTTTGCTCCCTTCTACTTTTCCCCCCCTCATTCCCTTTCCCTTTCTGCCCTTTCCCCTGCTTTAATTTAATAGGAAAACCAGTCACAAGATGCCAGGCAGACAAATGTACTGAAGGCCCTGTTAACATTTAATCTCTTTTTAGATAGATGCAAATATTGCTGTCAATGGTATTGGAGCTGAGTCCTGCAATCATTCAGGGAGCCTGCTCATCCATTTCCCAAGCCCTTGCTCATTACTATCAGTCAGTGAAAATGGGTGATCCAGAATATTCGTGCTTGATGAAAACAATAGAATTAAGCCAGTCGGCTTCAGAAAATTGCTTTCATATTCAAGCAGCACCACACACATACAGACACCTTGCTGATGATTTTACTGCCCTGAAGAAAATATATTGCTCCTGCCAGAAACCTGTCTTTTGGTGCTTTGTCACATACAAGTGATGATATAATTCCAACAGAGAGACTTCTTTTTAATCTTACAGGTCATCCTTTGTACTCTGGGCAATTCTCCCTTTTGTCCTCATTTGGTCTAGATGCGGAAGAAAATTCCTTTTAGTTGTCTTCAAATTTCTTTGCAACCACAAAGAGCCAGAAGTCTGGTTTCTGGTTCAGGCATTTGGGCATGGTTTTAACACAAGCACTGCTGCTTGCTTCTCCCCACCTCCTTTTCTAAGGAGAGTATCTCATATAATATTTATGAAATTGAATTCCAGGGTTCAATTCTGATAGATCGAGGGCCCTAGTTCTAGAAATGAAATCTAATCCCGTCAACATTTCAAAGAACCTCTTGTCACCGCATAACTATATTACCCAGTTTTGGTTTGCCGTTAATCTGCTATTGTGAAACCCTTACAGAAGAGTATCTCAACTGTTCAATCCAGCGGCATAGAGTTGCCAGAAGAAATGAGAATGAAACTGCCATTTTCTTCAGAATATCGAAAGGAGAAGTTACTGCAAGGAGGCAGACTTGAAAAAGAAAGCAGATATTGATAGAAACCATCATTGTAGGTGTCCAATCACAGTCAATATTGATTGTGCTATCTTCAGTTCTCAGTGTTTCTCACACTCTTAAAATGGTGGGCATTCAGAGGGGGGGTCTCTTCCAAAGCCTCCAGGGGGGTAGAGAAGAGGTAGGGTTGCCAGCTCTGGGTTAAAAATACCTGGAGATTTTGGGAGTGGAGTTGGGGGGGGGTTGGGGAGGGGAAGACCTCAACAGGATATAATGCCATAGAACCCATAGAGGGGACAAAAACCTGACCCTAGAGACTGGATTCACCAGGAGCAGACTCCTCAGCAGCGTATCTTTGACTTTTCTTGTAAAAATGAATGCTATTCACTCCTATGGGAAAAGAATAATAAAATACTGCATAGGGGCATACTGCAGTCAAGTAGGGTTGTCAACCTCCCGGTACTAGCTGGAGATCTTCTGTTATTACAACTGATCTCCAACCAATAGAGATCAGTTCCCCTGGAGAAAATGGCTGCCTCAGCAATTGGACTCTATGGCATTGAAGTCCTTCCCCTCCCCAAACCCCACCCTCCTCAGGCTCCTCCCCAAAAACCTCCCACCGGTTGCAAAGAGGGACCTGGCAACCCTACAGTGAGGTCAAAAGAAGCTTCTCCCCATTCACTTGGGATTGTTGTGCCATGACTTACCTTGTTGCATTGCAATCCACATATGCATAGTGTACACATACATAAAGTCCCATCTAAACTCTCTCAAGCATCATTGCTAACCGTCTGCAGTAACCTTAAATCATGTCAAGCTCAAACATCAGAGTACAAAACTCAGCAGCCACCCCATTTCAAAATGACTAAGCATTTTGAAAGCAAAGTCCTTTGATTAATATAATGTCAGTCAACTATGAATCTCCCTCAGTGTCACAAATCAATGGTGAATGCAGTTATTTCCCCACACTGCAATGGAAAGAGCCTCAGAGATCTGATCTTGGAGACATTCTCATTTTCACAGTCTTCGTGGATGAGGCTTTGGATTCTAAGGCAAGAGCCTTAGTAAATTAAAGGATTAAACCAGCTGGTTGGGATGTATTGTAATGCTGTTTCTGCTTTCAATTTCTAATGATGAATTTGTTTTACCGGTAGATCTTCTTTGGCAAAGTAAGTATGTTAATTCTCATTTTCTGAAACCTGATGAAGTTTGGTTTGCTGTAGATTTAATAATGTTTTTGAAAAAAGGTTGAGATTTGCTGAACTTTCTCTGTTGGGCAGGCCTCAGTGGCCTGTGGTATGCCTAGGGTTGCCAGGCCCCTCTTTGCCACCGGCGGGAGGTTTTTGGGGCGGAGCCTCAGGAGGGCGAGGTTTGGGGAGGGGAAAGACTTCAATGCCATAGAGTCCAATTGCCCAAGCGGCCGTTTTCTCCAGGTGAACTGATCTCTATCGGCTGGAGATCAGTTGTAATAGCAGGAGATCTCCTGGAGGTTGGCAACCCTAGCTATGCCTAGGGTTGCCAGGTCCCACCTTGCAACTGCCGGGAGATTTAGGGAGGTGGAGTTGGGGGTGGCAACCAGCATCATCTGTGCAGCAAAGAAAGCTCACATGCTGAGGTGCCAGGGAAGCCGCGGAGATGCGGAAAAGCAAAAAAGAAAGCCCGCACCCCACCCGCCAACCAGCTGAGAGTCGACTCGGCAGGGAACAGCAGTGATGGGCTGTATTTTGCCTGCCATAAGCAGGCAGTTGGCAACCCTAGCTGTGCCCTTAATTGAAGACAAAAGCCCTTTAAGCAGTCTGGGGGAGGGGGGATTGTAGCAGTAGACCCCAGAGCCATCCTATGTGTGCTTACTAAAACAGGCGAAAAGGCCAAGAACCTGCTTCACTGGGAACCCTGACAAGATCAGGCTTACAGACAAGCCTATGCAGTAACAATTCTTTCACACAATCTGTGGCAGAGGCAAGACCTAATGCCATGATCCTGCTTTCACTTGCACTTATACACATATATTCACTTGCTTGTACATGTATTCACATTTTTATCCCACTGTTCCTCCAGAGGAAGTACATTGGTCTCCCCTCCTCTCCTCACAACAACCCTGTGAAGTACCGGTAGTAGTTTGTGTGTGTGTAAAGTGCCTTCAAGTCGCAGCCGACTTATGGCGACCCCTTTTTGGGATTTTCATGGCAAGAGAATAACAGAGGTGGTTTGCCAATGCCTTCCTCTGCACGGCAACCCTGGTATTCCTTGGTGGTCTCCCATCCAAATACTAACCAGGGCTGACCTTGCTTAGCTTCTGAGATCTGATGAGATCAGGCTAGCCTGGGCCATCTGAGAGAAAGTGACTAGCCCAGTGAACTTCATGGCTGAGTGGGAATTTGAACTGGGATCTTTCCAGTCACCCTAACAATCACACTACACTGGCTTTCACCCCCCGCCCCCACAATTGTCTGTCGGAAAAAAGTTCAATTGTCTACTTTGTTTCTATATTCTACATGAGGTATGTGGAAGCTACAGAAGAAATGTCATTTAGTTTGTAATTAATATTAATCCTGTTTCATGAAGCACTTCCTTCCAGGGGACATGAGGTGACTCAAACCTCTTGGCTATATAGAAAAGCTAATTAGCAACTTCCTTATACGGTAATTGTATGTTGTCTTTGATTTTTACCTATACATCTGGTTGCTATTAATTTAGCTTTGCATTTCATTTTCCAATATAGGGATAGCTAGATTACAGCTTAGTCCAGTAATTTTAAAAAATCGAGGACTTGGGAGATCTTGAAATAATTATATATGCTTACTGAATAACATTTGCATGAATTGCATGAATACTGCCAAGGCTCTGATGGGTATGTGGAGCTTACCAGGCAAGTAAGCAAGCGTGCATACACACACTCGCAAGCACACACACACATACACACACACACAAGTTCCAGTTCACTTCAGTTAAGCAAAGCAGGCATTTCACATGTGCCGATCTGTCTACCTTTACTGAAGCGAATAGATAAACTCATTTGTGTAAGGGCTTTCTGGGCACAGTAAAGTCCCTGTAGGGCTGTCATTCAGAGTAAATGGTTTTGAACATCCCCCTTAGCACTTTTCCAGCTTCTAGCCCTCTAGGATATCCACGCCTCTATTTCCCCTTCCTTCCATGTGTAATCAGTCATGACGTAATTCATAATTAAACTGGAGGCCTGCTAGGAATCACCGGAGAACATGGAGATAAATTATTTGGGACCCTCCCCCACATCCCAGCCACACAAATCTCGCTTTCTAGCATTCCTCAATTTATTTTTATTTATTTATTTAAAACATTTAGCGGCCACCTTTCTACTTTGCAGCACTGAAGGCAGCTTATAATATAAATTCGTGGGCACTTGAACAGGAGGCCAGCATCCTCCTCTACCTCTGTCCCCTCCTACCTTTTACTGACTCTCACGCACTCTCAACGTTCTTTGCCTCTTTGACGTTCTTTGCAGTCTCATTCAAGTTCCTTGAGTGTGTAATGACTCTGCCATGTCTCTGGTGGCCTGGTTTTGCTGCTTTCATGATCAACTTGGGGACTAGCCATTTTATTAGCTAGAGAGCCAGAGTGGTGTAGTGGTTAGGAGTGGTGGACTCTAATCTGGTGAACTGGGTTGGTTTCCTCACTCCTCCACATGAGTGGCGGAGGCTAATCTGGTGAACCAGGATGGTTTCCCCACTCCTCCACATGAAGCCAGCTGGGTGACCTTGGGCTAGTCACAGTTCTCTTTGAGCTCTCTCAGCCTCACCTACCTCACAAGGTGCCTGTTGCATGGAGAAAAAGGGAAGGAGATTGTAAACTGGTCTGATTCTCCTTAAAAGGTAGAGAAATTTGGCATTTATGTATGTATGTATGTATGGAACTTATAGTTATAGTATGTATGTATGTATGTATGTATGTATGTATGTATTTATTTATTTATTGGATTATTGGATTTATAGCCCACCCTCCCTGGCATATGCCTGGCTCAGAGCAGCATACACAAACCAACTTCTTCTTCTTCTATTATTCAATTTAGGGGCCAGCCATTTTATTATCATATATTTTTCTGTTATATATATTATTTGTGTAGATTATGCATTTCATAACATATTCACCTTTTTTTGCTCTTGGTAAAAAATATTTGTGTACATACTAATTTGTTATTTTAACTTAAATATAAGGTCCCCCAAACCCTAGTTTCAATGGAGGGGAAGAATTCTCAGTTTATGATTTATGGTAAAATGTTACCATAATGCATGGCATGAGTTTAAAAAATAAAGTCTGTAGTTCTGGCAAACGTTCCTATAACGATTATTGGTAAATTGACAAGGAAACAGAATAATGTACACTCCACTCCCTTCATTTTAAACTATAAATCAAGGAATACTGCATAATCTAGATTTTAATGATCTAATTTAAAGGATAACCACAAAATAGTCAATCTCAGTTCAGAGATCTGGGTCCAAAGACTTTTCAGTTTCTTTTTGTACCCTAATGATACAATTAAATTAGTGCAGCAAATATATGTAAACACAAAATATGCATATAAATGAAAATACATTATTAGTTACAGTTTTATAAATATGTGTGTGTGTGTGATTTGTATGTAGGCCCTAGTTCTGAATAGTTGTGTAGTGAAAGATAAGTTATTTTTGGGCACTGAGATTGTCATGAATGCCTTTGATCGGCCTGAACTCCAGCTTTGTTTGAAGGTCATATGAACATTTTGTCATTCAAAGTCGGCTCTGAGAAGCAACTATCCTCTGAAGGGTTTCTCTGAATTCTAGCGAATAAATACAAGACATACTAGGTATGATGTGCAGTTCTTTTGGCTCATCACTCTCGTTAAGACACACACGATCCACAGCTTTTGTTGCAGTTCATTCAGGGACACTGAATGTACAAGGGTTTAATAATCAATAAACACTTTGTGATCACATGTGTTGTAACATGGATTGTTGCAATACTCTGTTATAGAGTATCTATCTACATCCAAACAAGGTCTCAGGAGATTCTGCAGATATAGAACAAACAACTGGTTTGGTTTTTTTTTTACCATTAAGAGATTTTAAATGCAGGAAGATATAAGTAATATATAACCATTCACTGGCCCTACTGATATCATCGGGTTCCTCCCATTCTACTATATAACAAGTCTTGGTTCCAAGGTCCTTGGCAACTCCATCAAAATAATATTATTCTGAACTCTCTTAATGCTGCATTGCTATACAGCGAACACAGGTGAATCTCAAAATACCCAAGGGCCTTACAAGCAGTATTTAAGTGCATGGACAGGGTGCGCAGGATCACATATTAGGGTTGCCAGGTCCCTCTTTGCACCGGTGGGAGATTTCTGGGGTGAAGCCTGAGGAGGGCAGGGTTTGGGGAGGGGAGGGACTTCAATGCCATAGAGTCCAATTGCCAAAGCTGCCATTTTTTCCAGGTGAACTGATCTCTATTGGCTGGAGATCAGTTTTAATAGCAGGAGATCTCCAGCTAGTACCTGGTGGTTGGCAACCCTAATCTAAACACAGGGAGCTTTCTCTTTTCAAGTAACATATTTGTAAGGTTATGCATTTGGTGTGCTGGGTAACTCTGCTTGCCACCTCAGGAATTCTGAGAAGATTTACTGTGATCTTTTTAGCCTGTGGCATTTTGAATATTTCCATTAAATTCATGGTGGACAAGCTTTTTAGTGACCTTCGGTGGTGAAGAGGGACCTGGCAACCCTACTTGTGGGATATAAAACCTTCAGACTCTACAAGTTGGGAGGGAGGAAAATGCATCACAGTGAAAACTTTTTTTAAATCCTTTGTGCCGTACAATCCAAATTATCTTTTGTAAGATCAACATGTTTTGTTTAGAATACACCTAACTTTTCATGGAAAAGATGGGTTTTGTGGAGAGATTTAAGGGCAGTGGTATCACACAGACATTCTCGCAGGCAGTTCCAAGCAAAAGGGAAAGCAAGGAAGAATTAAAGGAAGGGAGAAAGACATGGAATAATGATATGGGAATGCAACTTGTGTGTGTGTGTGTGTGTGTGTGTGTGAGAGAGAGAGAGAGAGAGAGAGAGAGGGAGAGAAAGAGAAGGAGAGAAGCCAGAGAATGAACTGACATAAAAATATCTACAATCTCAAAATGTTAGAAGGTAAGAAAAATCATAGTCCAATAGCTGTCATTGGAAAAATATGAAATCCTGACACCTCTAGGACTGAATGCACAGTATCACCTGATTTACAGAAGTTATGATATTTCAAGGTACTAGTCAAGGTGCCCAAGGCTGAAGACTCTGTAGGTAATTGTGACTATATTTGATTATGGACTTAGTGAGAAAGGGAGAGAAAACAGTCTACCATGTGTCACTCACTTTTTACATCTCTCAGGACTAGTGTTGCTAGCTCCGGGTTGGGAAATACCTGGAGATTTTGGGGGCGGAGCCTGAGGACAGTGGGGTTTGGGGAGAGGAGGGACTTCAGTGCCATAAAGTCAATGCTGGGGAGGGGCTGTGGCTCAGTGGTAGAGCCTCTGCTTGGCATGCAGAAGGTCCCAGGTTCAATCCCTGGCATCTCCAGTTAAAGGGACTAGGCAAGTAGGTGATGTGAAAGACCTCTTCCTGAGACCCTTGAGCTGCTGGTCTGAATAAATACTGACTTTGATGGACCAAGGGTCTAATTCAGGATAAGGCAGCTTCATGCGTTCATGTGTTCAGAGTCCAGTTCCCAAAGTGGCCATTTTCTCCAAGTGGCCATTTTTACATTTGATACTCTGAGAAGAATTAACTTCCTAGAAAAAAATCATTCTTAAAGTTCAACAGTTTTAATATACAGCCTCATAATTCTGTTATGGTGCATGATCCTTGATGATGTTCGTTAGGCTTGCCAACTGCCCGGTGGGGGCGAGCAAAAGCCCACAAATTCACCAGGCTGTCCACCACCCCTCAGCTGGTCAATGGATGGAAGAGGGCCATTGGAATGGGGGGCTGCAATAGGGGCGCGTTGGGCTGGGGAGGGTGGGGTAAAAATGTAATAAATAAATAATAAATAAACACACTGACATCACTTCCAGGTTTACCTGGAAGCGATGCATATGGTCTAGCAATTGCCTCCAAAACGAGAGTTTCAAAACTAGAGAAACTAAAGCCACGCCCCTGTGCCACGCCGGTGGTGAAGAGCGACCTGGAAACCCGAAAGTTTGTTCAGACAAAAAGATGGAAAAAAAAGAGATATAATACTAAGATTTTTGCATGTCCGGTACTGAAATCTTCCAACAACATTTACTTTTTACTTAAGCAATAAGCAACATTTTACTGAAGCAGCATAATTCTTAAGTAAGGCATGTAGCTTTCCAAAATGAGCTGCTCATGTATGTGGGAAAACTGAGATTCTCCCAAGCCCCTTGAGCAACCCCCAATATTGCTGCTTTAATGCACAGGTCTGTGGATAGTGTGGTGCTGGACTTTCAGAGTTTCCCACATGGCACTTCTGAAGATTTATCTTACTCCATTCAAACTAGTCACTGGATTTATATCTCTCAGTATCATAGGTCTTCATCCAGTCAAATAAACCATATTTTGATTACCACCCTGGAAAGATATAAATGCTAAATACTGTTTAACTTTATTTTATGAGATGGAATATTATATATACTTTTTCCTTTCTAGTGACCTTTTATTGCCTTGTGAATAAAAAAATAATTTACCAGGCAGAAATAACAGCCAGAGGAAGATGCGATTTATGAGCATGCCAACTCCACTAAAACCAAAGGATAAACATAATGGTCGCAGAACAAAAATAGTGGGATATCTATTTCTGTATTCTCTGAACTGAGGGGGGAAAGGCCTTTGGTCCCAAAATTAAAGGATTTGCTCATTTCATTATCTCATAGGATCAGTTCTCTCTGTGTTCAAAACTCTGTCTGCTAACCTGATAATTATGGTGCATTAACTTGAACTTCCAAACAAACCTGCAACAGTTTGTGAAACGGACAAATTTGAAATGATATTGAGTACTGGATTGTCAGTAAATGCTATGTTATGGTAAATTCTAAGCTTTTCTTCGCTGAGCGTGAATGACTTGTTCCATTACTGGGCACCCGAACACTTGTGAGAGAAGAAATGGATAATGTTGGGCACCTCCCTGGGCAATCTAAACCCTAAGTAGATGGTGGGAGGAGCAGGGGTTCAGCCCTAAGGAAGGCAGCACACAGTTCGAGGCGAAGGACGAGCAAGGTGGGTCTGCAGGAGTAATTGAAACTCAGCATGGTGACAGCCAGCATGGTGTAGTGGTTAAGAGTGGCAAACTCTAATCTGGAGAACCAGGTTGGATTCCCCATTCCTCCACATGAAGCCTGCTGGGTGACCTTGGGCCAGTTCCCTCAGAACTCTCTCAGCGCCACCTGCCTCACAAGGTGTCTGTTGTGGGAGGGGGAGGCAAGGTGATTTTTTCAGTAGAGAAAAGCGGGGTATAAAAACAAACTCTTGTTCTTCAGACAGGAGAAAGTACATCCACTACTAGGCCCCTATGGAGTCAAGGCTGTTTTTGGCGTAAAGGTCTCCTTTGGAGAAAGGTCCTACTAAGCACTCAGAGGCAGAAAGAAGGACTGGTCAGGGTAGGGTTGCCAGGTGGCTTGAAATGGTGGGCAATTGCCCACCAATCCATCGGCTAGCTCACAGCAAGGATTGCACATGCGCATGGCCGTGAGCAACATGATCCCATCACTTCCAATTTACGTTCGTAAGCACCGCAGCATGAAGGGATTATTTGCCACTCAAATGGGGGTTTGAGTGGTAAATCGTCCCACTGAGCTGAGGTGCTTCCGGGAAGTAAACTGGAAGTGATGGGATTGCGTCTCTCATGGCCGCACCTGTGTGATTCCCGCCCCAAAAATCTCCCACCGAAGGAGAGGGGGAACCTGGCAACTGTAGGTCAGGAGAAGAGAATAAAAAGACCTAGCGGGAGGAGGTGAGGGAGGAAGCTGGGAAGAAGAAACCCTCTGTCTGTCTCTTTCTCTCTCTGCCAGCGCAGTCCCTTTCTACACTAACTGAGTTGGTCAGTGTAACAGTGCAGGGTTAGATGACAAATGGGTTGGATTCTCCCCAAGCAGTATTCAGTTAAAAATACCCGAAGGTATTATCTTGAGCATATAATAATTTATGCATTCCTAAAAAGTACAGTTACTTGGGAAAAATCTATAGACAGGCAGGGCGAAGGCGGAAATTTACAAAAGACTATGAAAAGTATTTTGCTAGTTAATCCTATGCTTAGGAGAGCCTCTACATTCCCTTCCTGTAGCTAGCCAGGCTTGAGGCCCCTACAGTCTGAGGAGGACCAAACTTCCTCAGGACCCCGAAGTCAGCATTCTTATCTAAGACTGAAGTAAACAGCACAGCCCCAGACCTTAGCACACTACCTACCAAAACCTACTTTAAAAAGGTAAAGGTAGTCTCCTGTGCAAGTACCGGGTCATTACTGACCCATGGGATGATGTCACATCCTGACGTTTACTAGGCAGACTTTGTTTACGGGTTGGTTTGCCATTGCCTTCCCCAGTCATCTACACTTTACCCCCAGCAAGCTGGATAATCATTTTACTGACCTCGAAAGGGTGGAAGACTAAGTCGACCTTGAGCAGCTACCTGAAACCGACTTCCGTCAGGATCGGACTCAGGTTGTGAGCAGGGCTTTGACTGCAGTACTGCAGTTTACCACTCTGCGCCACGGGGCTCCCTGAACGATGATTTTAATGGCTCTGATATCAAGAAGAAAGGCGTACTCTTTTCACTTTGAAGTTAGGTACCATTGAAAAACCAATGGGACTGGCATCTGAATAGGATGCAAGTCCTGTAAGCTGTGGTTCAGCACCTTCTATGTTCATTCATGTGATAAGAAAATAATGTGTATTATTGAAAATCTTCTGGAGATGGCTACTCTTGTGGGCAGTATTGCTGTCTAATGCTGGTTGCCTGTTTTGGCTCCCTCTCTCCTTCCTTCAAAAGGGAGGGAAGAGGCACAGATGGTAAGGGAGAAAAAGGGTAGCAAGGCAAGGAAGGAGCTTGTGAAGAAGAAGACAAGAGAAGCAGGATATCCTCTCCAGTCTTCTTGGAAGACCAGTTTTAAGATGACTTTGCAAAGATACGTTATAGGTCTAGCCAGGAATGTGACCCAGGGAAATCCATAACAATGATGAAGTTGTTCATCTCCACACAGTCTTCTATAAAACCTGCTCCGTTTATTTATTTAAAATCCAATAGAAGTCACTCTGTTTCTAAATGTGCAGATATAGCAAACAATTGAGAATTACAATTTATTACATATTAGGGACTATTTATTAATTTATTTAAATGTGTATGTTTTATTTTTAAGCCCAGTATGCTAAAGCTCACCCAATTTCAGCCTAGGTTGGGTATTTGGAGATGGAACATGAAGACTAAGCATATGTTGTTATAAAGCACAGTCATTTGCTTAATTGCCTCTTCCTGGGTCTTGGATGTAGGAGCTCTAAAGGTGGAAGGGAGGGGTGTGTGGAAATTTCATGCTGTGTGTGAATCTTTGCCTGCCTGCCTTCCAATTTTAGTACAACCATGGAAAGAAGAGAGGTCTTAATAAAGCAGAAGCACTAGGAACTTTTTGTGTGTGCATCAAATCAAATAAATAAAAAAGCAAGGAGGGCCAGTTGAGAAGCTCTGTGGACTGGCCCCATGTAATGTAAAAGGCTTTGATCTGGACTGTGATCTCTTTGCCACTGAGAGTTGTTAGCTAATAAGACTAAGAATGGGTGATATTTGGAATACAAAAGTGGACCCTTGGCAAAGGGAATTTGGCCTCTGTTCAGCTAATGCTAAGAGGCACTGAGAAAAAAAAAAGTTTCCTCAAGGGTCCTTGAGATATAAACTGAAATATCCATATTTTGAAAATTATGAGAATGGATGAGAACAGACTTTTCCCCAGAGAAAGAACCCATAAATTGTTTAACAGTGTATGATTCAGGCCCACCATGATGTTCTCCTGTGTGAGTTACATTGAAACTGAGTGCTTTTTAGGGTTGCCAGGTCCCACCTGGCCACTGGCAGGGGTTGTGGGAGTAGGGTTGCCAGATCCAGGTTGGGAAACTCCCGGAGATTTGGGTATGGAGCCTGGGGAGGACAAGGACCTCGGTGGGGTACAATGCCATAGAGTCCACCCTCCAAAGCATCCATTTTCTCCTAGTTCTTTCAGTGGGGCTTGCCCAGTAGAAGTCCATGGTGGATTCTGATCATAATCTATAGGAAAATTTATATAGTTTTATATATAGTTTTATCTGGAAAGGTTGGAATTGGAAGAGCCTGGAATGAGAGTAGGGTTGTGCAAAAAAATAAAGTAAAATAAAAAAATCAGTAAATTTCAAGTTCAGGTTTATTGGGCCTGCTTTTTTTCAGCAAACTCGGGGAAAGCTGAATACCCATACTGGTAAATTGGTATTCAGCTGTATTTCCAGGTTTACCGACAAAATTTGGGCTCATTTTAGTCTATGGGGATTTTTTTCGAAGCTCCTGTGGGGGCCTTTTTGGAGGTAGAGTTCCCAAATTTGCAGCAGTGTTTCCAAATTCATGCCCATAGCTTTGTGTAGGCCGATTGCAAGCAGTCATGGGAAACTGAATTTTCCCACAATTCTTTGGTGAGGAAGTGGCCATTACAGACTATGAAAAGTAAGTACTTTTAAAATTATCCTGGGGGGGGGGGTTGAGGTAGAGTCACCAAATTCACAGTGTAGCTGCAAGGGACTCGCCTTGCATGAACCCCAAAGTTTGGTGAAGTTTGGGTCATGGGGTCCAATTTTATGGGGTCCAAAAGAAGTCAACCCTCTCACCCTTAGAGAAGCATTGTAAACTTTACCATGCTTTTCTATAGAGGAGGGGGTGACCCATTCGGGACCTCATAAAATTGGACCCCCTGACCCAATCTTCACCAAACGTCGGGGTTCATGCAAGGAGAGTCTCTTGAAGCTACCCTGAAAATCTGGGAACTCTGCCTCCAAAAATGCCTCCCCCAGAGCTCCTCAAAAAATTTCCATAGGAAAAAGCCTGGGGAAAGCCGAAGCCAAAAAAAGGCAAATACCTATCGGCTGATTTGGCAATTGGCTATTCGGCTTTGGCTTTATTCCCAGTTTTAATATTTGGGTTAAATTAAACCCGAAAGAAGCTGAAAAGGCCGTTTTTGTGTTTATTTTAGGTTCAGGTTTATAGATATGCACAGCCTAGCTGAGAGCAACTCTAGGTCACATAGAATGGTGATGTTTTCCATTGTGGTGAAAGAGCCAGAGTGAGTAGGCTTGGGGAGATCCTGGTTCAAATCCCCAATCCAACTGTGAAGTACACTGGATGATGCTGGATTAGTCTCTGTCTCTATGTCTAACCTATGTTTATGTGAACAGAAAGCACATACACCATCACAAGCTCCTTCAAGGAAAGTGAAATAAAAATATAATAAAGACATAAAGCACAGTCCTTTTGTAAAGTACTGTAAGCTGCCGCAATGCTAGTTCATATAAGGTTATTATAACTGAAGGATATAATTGACAAGGAAGAATTTTCAAATGGTGACAGCTGAAGTTGATAGTTTAATGTCTTTTTTCCCCTTGAGTACAAAGTCCTCATTTAAACATGACAATGACTAAGGGAAGAGACGTCTCCTATAGGACTGGCACTCACACTGTGTATTGTTTAAATTAGGCCATTACCCATGCATAGCACTTACGTAGTACACAAAGCTGTTTGCATGAGTAGCAACCTAGGGCACTTTCACACATGCTGAATAATGCACTTTCAATCCACTTTCAAAGAATTTTGAAGCAGTATTTTACTGTGTGAAATGGCAAAATCCACTTGCAAACGATAGTTAAAGTGCATTGAAAGTGGACTGAAAGTGCATTATGTGTGAAAGTGCCTCTAGTTTACACAAAACACTGTGTAAGTGCTACAGGGGAGTGATTTTGCCTCAGCAAACAGCAAGTCCAAAATGTTTACTTAAGGAAGAGCAGGGCTTCTTCCTCCCAATGTACTCTTCAGTGGCTCATCCTCCTCCTGCTCCTGCTCTTGGGTCTGCAGAGAAAATAGCAGTTCCCTCTGTCAAGCACGAGGCCTTCTCTTTCCTGATGCAGGCCAGACTGACTCAGGGGAAAGAGTAACAGTGCGTTTCTGAGAGGAATGCCTGCACCGGTCATCGGAGGCAGCGCAGCTGCTCTGCCTCCTCATGGCGTTAAAATCTGTGTAACCCTTCACAGAATTGCATGGGAGATACGCCACCTAAAAAGGTGGCATATCTCGAGAAAATTAAAAAGAAAAAGAAGAAGAGTTGCTTTTTATATGCCGACTTTCTCTACCACTTAAGGGAGACTCAAACCGGCTTACAAACACTTTCCCTTCCCCTCCCCACAACAGACACCCTGTGAGGTAGGTGGGACCGAGAGAGCTGTAAGAGAGCTGTGACTAGCCCAAGGTCACCCAGCTGGCTTCATGTGGAGGAAGAGTGGGGAAACAAATCCATTTCACCAGATTAGCCTCCGCTGCTCATGTGGAGGAGTGGGGAATCAAACCCGGTTCTCCAGATCAGAGTCCACCGCTCTTAACCACTACATCACGCTGGCTCCCAGCATTCCCAGTCCGAAAGGGCTTTGGAGGCCACCTAAAGGCAGCTCCTCCCCCAGCCTGGTGCCAGAAGACCCCAGGAACGCCTCCCGGGATGCCAGTGTGGGCTTTGATGGTGGTGGGACGCCAGCAGAAGGCCCCATTGGCGTCCTGGGGTGGCACTGCCATGGCAACGATCGGCGACCAGCGTCCAGGCCTTCCCACCAGCATTCGGGCCACTTACGCTGGCATTATTTGCCCAGACTCCGGCAAGGGCCCCCCGCATGCTGGCACCATGCCTTCCTGGCCTCCTAAGGCCTTTTGTCCCTAGAGCTCAGGAATGTGCTGTAAGGGTTACCAACCTCCAGGTGGTGGTTGGAGATCTACCGGGATTACAACTGATTCAAACTTGGATCTCGAAGACCCTACTCTGAAGCTCTAACTGCTACATTACACTGTCTTTCATAGGGTGGCTGCTGTTGAACAGTAGCAAGCAGCCAAACCTAGTTGAGTCATGCAAGTCACGTGGTCACCCAGAGGTTGCTTCCAGGAAGCTTGGGGCCAATGAGCCCTGTCTCAAAGGCCAAAATAGGCCTGAAAAGGACCCTGCCCTCTGCCTTCCCCCCCCCCTCAGAAACCCAGCCTGGAATACTGTGGTTGGCTAGCCTCAGCCACTGAAGAAATTCATTGCTTAAGGTGCTCCTTACATCAATTTTGGGTTTTTAAACCCCCTCAATGTATTTTTTTTTTAGGTTTCACATTTTTCCTGCAAACCTGTGGCTTTTTTCAAGTTTGTAGAAAGATCAGCCTTGCCTGTTCATAGCTCCAAAGACTTGCCGACTTGCTATTAGAATATAAGACGATACTCAGATCACATTCTGACCCTTGTACTTGTAGAATCCCAACTTACAATTAGTGTAGTATACTTTTTCTGTTTCATTTTCTTTCCCTACCTTCTGTTTTTGTATTGCCTGTCTTATCTTGCATTTCTAAGTAATTTCCTCTCTACTGCATGTTGCAAAATATCTGGCATTGTTTTAGTTTGCCCACTAATTAATCAACGGAGTAACTATATGGTTTACATGGATTTTAATAACTGAAATTGTCTACTTTCATGGATTATTGTGAGTTATGAATCATGTCTTGTCCTAACCCCTTGTCATTATTTCATTATGAGGTTTGGAATAAATGTTGCCACAAGGAACAAAACAAAAACATTGTTGGCAGCTACAAAAGTCCTGCTGTCAACATACACACAGAGTTATTGCACATATCGGTTGAAATGACTTAAGGCTTGCTTTCAGGGACATGCTAATATAGAGACAGAGTAACCACAATTTTTTCGTTTTGTTTTTTTACTCTTCCCTGCAAGGTCTAATACAAACATTCTGTGCAGTGATGCCATCCCTTGGAATGGTTTCCACACCCTGACCAACCCATAACATAGAAGAAGAAGAGTAGTTGGTTTTTATATGCCGACTTTCTCTACCACTTAAGGGAGAATCAAACCAGCTTACAATCACCTTCCCTTCCCCTCCCCACAACAGACACCCTGTGAGGTAGGTGGGGCTGAGAGAGTGTGACTAGCCCAAGGCCACCTAGCTGGCTTCATGTGAAGGAGTGAGGAAACCAACCCGTTTCACCAGATTAGAGTCCATTGCTCCAAACCACTGTTTTAACCACTACACCACGCTGGCTCTAGGGCAACATAGGGTTGCCAGGTATCCCTTGGCAACCAGCAGAGGGGGGGGGGGGAATTACCAGCAGCGGGAAAGGCCTTTAAGAAGAATTTATTTATTTATATTTATTTGCTTCATTTATACCCCCCACGATAAAGATCCAAAGTGGCTTACATCATTCTACCCCCCTCCATTTTAGCTTCAAAAATCCCGTGAGGTAGGTTACACTTAGAGCATGTAACTGCCCCAAGGTCAACCAGTGAGCTTCCATGGCAGAGAATAAATTTGAACCTTGGAGATGTTCTCTCAAGATTGGAAATCTTAAAAGTTCTGGAATGTGGCAGTTAATGCAGTGTCAATGCCAAGATTACCAAGAAATGTCTTTTTGTGCTATCATATCTTTGATACATGTCAGATACAAGGTGTATGCTTATAGAAGTCTGAATAACTGTTTTGAACTATCTTACCTTAAGGATTCTTCTCTTATTTGGGAGCTATAGCAAATGATCAACAGTTGTGCAACATCAGCAGATCAATGCTTGATCAAATGCTTCTTTGAACGACAGCTTTCATATATTTTTTCAGTAATATTAAGGTTCATGGTTGATGCCTTGGTATACCCAATGCATGTTGCTTGAGGCTTTGCATGTTTGTCTGTTTTTCAATAACTACATGCCTTATCACTGGATGGGTGGTTGGCTATCTATCCGATTCCTTTCTCATTGATTTCCCTTAAGTCTTTTTTCCCTCTGCAGTTGTGACTGACTTCAACGAGCTCTACCTAAAACGTTTAAACTCTAAATTCCTAAAGCTGAAGGTACTTAGGCATCTCTAAGGTACTATCAGCCGGTCTGGTCATAAATCACACAGCTTTGTTGTTTACTACTCTGACTGATCTCCAAAAACTAGGATCAATGTAGCTCATTCTTCAAATCTGAAACAAGCATATATAAGAGAAGGTGTCAGGAAAGACAATTTTAAAAAGAAGGTCATGCCTTCCTTCATCTTGGGTCCTAGAAATATTTCTTACAGCCCCCTAGGGAAAAACTCTGCATTGCTTCTGATGGCTGCACTGTGCCAGCTATGAGGACGATTCCAGACTAGAAAGTTTTGGTTTTGTTGTTGCTCTAATGCATTCTAATGGATCCTGTCTCAGCCATAGTGTCCTGCTTTGCACAAGCCTTCAGCAAGTCTCTTTGAACACATCCACTTGCCAAGACTATAATGCAGGGGCAGTGCATGCCAAGATGGCACCCATAATAGCTTCTGTGTCTATGTAGGATAAGGCTTGTGATTCCCCCTGAGATTTCATGGAAGTACCAATTGTATGAAATGTCTTTTTCATGGAGGGGACAGACATGTGTTTACTGATATTTGTACGATCTCAGTTGACATTTGTTTTCAATGGCTATAACAGCAAACATTTATTATTTTTATTATGCCCATGATGCCGCCTTTTGACCCCTAAGAGTGCCCCAAAGCCCCTCAAAGCATTTTTAAAACAGTTTAAAATATCTAAAACAAACAAGAGAACACAACAGATAAATAAAAATGGAGCACAGGACCATCATTAAAGACTTTTCTGGAGAAGTGCTGTCAATTTTCACAGGAAGAACAGAAAAGATAGCACCAGCTTCACCTCCTTGAGAATTCAACCACCTGGGGGTGGCAGCTGCAAAGGCTGAAACAATGGTCTTTCTACTGCTTGTTTTAAAGACAGAGAATGAAGACCTTTAGTAACGATGCCATTACCAATCCCCTTTTCCCAGATTTCACTAGCCACCAAGGACAGGGGGCAAGTAGTTGGCCTCTATTCTCCAATTATCTTGTCTACATCCTTGGCCTCAAGAGCTGAAAGTTATCTATGTGAAGTTGACAGACAGAGACCTCAGGAACATTCAGCGTGACCATAGCAAACGTGGAGTTCAAGTCAGAATGAATGGAAACAATTTTAGCTGCCAAGTGTTTAGCAGTCCGATTGCAGCAATCTATAGAAAGTTCCACCAGTTCCTCCCATGGTCAAAATGGTACACTCCTTCTATCTGGGATGGGTGTCCTCTTCTAATAAGCGTGCAGCTTCAGGAGGGATGCACATGGAGCGGTGAAGGAGATAAAAGACACCCGCCTAGCCAGCCAGATCAGCTGAATCAACCCTGGCGATCAATGGGATGACAGATGTCGCAGCCAGATTGCCCTCACATCCGATCCCAAATGGAAAAATTCCCTCACCACTAGGGTTGCCAGGTCCCTCTTTGCCACCGGCGGGAGATTTTGGGGGTGGATCCTGAGGAGGGCGGGGACTTCAATGCTATAGAGTCCAATTGCCAAAGCAGTCATTTTCTCCAGGTGATCTCTATCGGCTGGAAATCAGTTGTAATAGCAGGAGATCTCCAGCTATTACCTGGAGATTGGCAACCCTACTCACCACCCTAAACAGTTGGATGGCACTGTAGACTTGTGCATTTATTTTGGCATTGATTACAATAATTACAACAATGGGATGTTTTTTAATTATTGTAATTAATATGAAAGTGAAACAAATTTTGTATCGACAGTATGACAGAAAAAAACATGATTTCCTTTCATTTGTGCCAAATTTTCCCTTGCGTTCTAAACTTTCTTTCTTGCCTGCTCCTTTCCAAACCTTATCCTCCACCCAAGCAAATCTACCTCAAGGTCCTCCTGCTGCTACCTGCCTGCCCAGATGCCTTGCCCTCCATGTGCCACCAAATGCCATTGCCTCGTCACTCTGCCTGGTCCTTGTGGTACTGTTCTTCAAGCTAAGTGGCTGAAGTGCTGTCTGTGTTACTCTTTGGAATATTTCCTAGAAATTCTCCCATAGACTTTCAATGACTTAAAAAGGGGGGACCCAATTGTTCTATCTGTCTGAAATATAGAATCGTGGATGTCCTTGAGGAGTACTACATATCCTCTAATTTTTGTCCAATTTGCATGGAAAACCATAAAGGTATGGACCAAAGAAATGCACAAGGAGGGGGGAATGGGAAATAATAAAATAGAGTTGTGAAAATGAAACAATAACAAAAGAAACCATAATGAAAAAACCCACTACTGACCATTTTTTAATTAATAACAAAATGAAACCTGATAGAGGTTTACACATGAAGCTATCTTATACTGGATCAGATGGTTGCTCACTCTCTTGACCGATACTCTTCAGGGTATCAGCCAGAGGTCATTCATACCACCTGCTGCCTTTTAACAGGAGATGTTGCAGATTGAAACTGGGACTTCCTGCATTCAAAGTAAGTGCTCTACTACTGATGTCCAAGCTACACGATATAACCAGCGCATGCAGGATCATGGATGCATGATCGGACTCACAGACAGAACTACATCAGGGGAACTCACCTTAGAAAGTGCTATTTTGCTCAGGACTGCAAGGGGTGGGGACAAAGGAGCTTCTAGTTCCCACCCATCTTCCTGGGGCATGTGGAGATACTGAAAAGCAGCAAAAGCTCCCTGCCTCTCTTTGCACTGGCAAAAGCAGGCAGAGATGGAAAATGGAAGCGCCTTCTTCTCCCTTGCAGCACTGAGCAAATGAGCCCTTTTAAAGGTGAGTTCCCCTCATGTACATTTGTCTGCGAGTCTGGTTATGAGCCCATGACCTGGCATGTGTCAAGCGCAGCTTGTAGTTATACCCTGAGCCACAGCCCCTCCCTGACAAGGATCAGAGGACAAGGCTGTCCTGCTTGCGGTCTGATATGAAGTGTGCCTTCCATCCTCCCCCTAAGTTCATGTATGCCTGTAGACTTGGAAGGTCACTGATATTAAAAGCTTTGGGGGGAAGCAAAGGGGCCTGCCTTCTAGACCTATCATAGAAATGATTTTCGTGTTAACTTTATTTTAATTAGCTTTGCTTAATTGTACTTACAGCTGCTCAGCACCCTTAGCATAGCTCAGGGGAGCTATTCAAACAGCCCATGCCTAAATGTCATGTTTTATCACAGTATGATATACACATGCCGCAAAAAAAGAAGAAGCTTTCCTTTCTTCCAGGAAGCATCTTATTTTTATTTTCATCACATTCTCTGTGACTGCCCTTCCTTGCTAAAGTATGTGAGTGAGGGTCTCTTCAGTCCTAGATGCTACGGGAGAGCCTAGTGAACTTCTCTTCTCACCTCTTCCACGCAAACTGATATAGGGAGTCAGGGTTTTGTACCATTTCCATTTCCAACTTGGTCCACTGTGGTCCAGGTAGTAGCAGGAGATCTCCTGCTATTACAACTAATCTCCAGCCGATAGAGATCAGTTCACCTGGAGTAAATGGCCGCTTTGGCCATTGAACTCAATGGCATTGAAGTCCCTCCCCTCCCCAAACCCCACCCTCCTCAGGCTCCACCCCCAAAACCTCCCGCCGGTGGTGAAGAGGGACCTGGCAATCCTACCTGGCAACCATAACTGTGATGACTGAATCTTCTCCATCTCTGCCACTGCCTTGCCCCATCTCCACTTCCACTGCCCTTTCCACTAGGCAGCCCTAGGCAGCCTAGGGTGCCAGAGGTGGAGGGGTGGTGCCAACCAGCCTAGCCACCCCCTCACCTGTCTGCCTGCAGCATTGGAGTCTGTCCCGGAAGGCACCCCCAGCTCCAGTGGGGGGCCAGCAGAGAGTCTGCTGCTCCCACTTTCCCTCCTTCCCTCCACCACGCCTGCCTGCCTTGTCTTGCCTGACTGTTATGGGCTTGTGTGTGTGTGAAGAGGTAGGTGGCAGCTTCCTGCTGCACTGAACCAGGTGAGGAGGGTGGGCATTACCATGCCCTGCCGCTGGCCCTCGCCCCACCACTAGGGGACAAGTTGGGCAGACAGGTAGCTTCTTCCCACCTCCCCATCATCCAAGGGGGCTGACTGGGGCCTTGCCTAAACACCTCAAGTCCCTGGGCCTGCCCTGTCCACTGCCATCTCTGTTCAGGAGCAAGAGCAGGATTTCTAACTCTGGATTGGTGGGGGGAGGTTTTCCCCTAATCAGGCAGAAGTGTTAAAAGGTGAAACCTTCCTTTGTTCTGGGTTCAAAAACTTAGCCCAGATGCCATGACCGGGGGAATGTGCTTGCTCCATCTGAAGGTAACTAGCATGATGTTACTCAGATACATGTTTTCCTTTCATTTCCTTATATTCTGTATTCTCCTACTTTGATGGCTATTTCCAGGTATGTGCTCTAGTTTAATCTTTAGTAATGAAGCTTCTTTCCTGTTTAACAAAGCAGACTGTGTCTGAAATCCCACCCACACAATAAGACCACTTATGTGGACGTGCACCCATTGGGGGCAGGGAGAGCTAAAGTAACTTTGTACTTGTTCAGAGGCATCCTTTACCATACCCCAAGGCACTGAGAGGTTAGTTTTTATATCTTGGGGCGGTGGCAAGAAAAGGGAACACGCAGCTGCATGTGAGAGCACACAGACCAAGTGCGGGAATGTGAGACTCTTCAGTCTTTCCTCATAGGAAAGGTGCTCCAACCCCTTAATCATCTTGGTTGCCCTTTTCTGTACTTTTTCCAGCTGTACAATGGTTGTTGTTTTTTTTTTAGATGCAGTGACCAGAACTGCACACAGTATTCCAAATGAGGCTGCATCATATATCTATGGGTAAAGGTAAAGGTCCCCTGTGCAAGCACCGGGTCATTCCTGACCCATGTGGTGACATCACATCCCGGCATTTACTAGGCAGACTTTGTTTTAATTATGGGGTGGTTTGCCAGTGCCTTCCCCAGTCATCTTCCCTTTACCCCCAGCAAGCTGGGTACTCATTTGACCGACCTCGGAAGGGTGGAAGGCTGAGTCAACCTTGAGCTGGCTACCTGAAACTGAATTCTGTTGGGATCAAACTCAGGTCATGAGCAGAGCTTAGAATGCAATACTGCAGCTTACCACTCTGTGCCACGGGGCTCCTTATCATATATCTATACAGGGCCATAATAATTTTTGGCTGTTTTATTTTTAGACGCTTTCCTATACCCAGCATAGAGTTTGCCTTTTTTCACTGCTGCGGCACACTGGGTTGACACTTTCGCTTTCACTATGACCCCTAAGGGCTCCTTCCCTCTCATTCTCAGGAAGTTCAGGCCCCATTGGCATATGCTTAAAGCTGGGATTTAGTTCTAATGTGCATCACCTTACACTACTGTTGCCAACAGCCAGGTAGTAGCAGGAGATCTCCTGCTAATTCAATTGATCTCCAGCTGATAGAGATCAGATAACCTGGAGAAAAATGGCTGCTTTGGCAATTGGACTCTATGGCATTGAAGTCCCTCCCCTCCCCAAACCCCGCCCTCCTCAGGCTCAGCCCCAAAAATCTCCCACCGGTGGTGAAGAGGGACCTGGCAACCCTACCTTACACTTATCTACATTGAACTTTATTGTTGACCACTCATCCAGTTTGTAGATATTCTCTTGGAGCCCTTCTCAGTCTGAGAACCCCTTTCTGATTGCTGTTAGTCCTCATGGAAATATCTTCATTATTACAACAGTGCATTCAAGTAGCCAAATTCTGCCTCCGGTGTAGTGGGATTCGTAAACGGCTAATTGAAAACCTTTTCCCATAGAAGATATTTCCTCCTCTTCTTCCTTCCCAGAATCATCCACTTTTTATTATTTTATTTAATTATTTTAACCTAACTTTGATTTTTATTCAGAGCTGATATTGTATCGAAATAAAACTTGATTGATACAACAGTGGATGGCTGGCTGTAAACCCCTACAACAGGAAAATGCTGCTTTAAAGGGCTACTTTCATTTGTGTTTCCTGTCTCCTCATGACTGGTAGGACAACTTGTAGAAGCGCCTCAAGTGCGGTCACCCCCTACTGCCCAAAACATTTATTAATCCAATTTCTCAATATTAACGTTAAGAACTTGTTGATTTTGTGATGTTTTATGTTGGTGATGTTGTTATATTCACTGCCCTGTGCATATACACACACCTTTCTTGGTTTTGATTTAGGTCCCTGATTCCCAGGTCAGTTGCCTTCCAACTTACCTACTTCCCAATACTATTTCAATTTCTTTAGGAAGCAATTTGCTGAATATGTGTTTATGTGCCACACAATGCCACAAGCTATAATGCTTGCTTGGATTCACAGATTATATGGCAGTCTTCAAAGTTTTGTGTGTGTGTGTGTGTTTGTAAAGAAAGTTTCTGTTGCCATTTTGGGCGGTATACATCTGTGGGGTACAGACACAAGTTATTCCTCCTCTAATAATAATTAAGCTGTTTACATAGTGACAGGTCCAAATCTTCTCTTTTATATTACTATGATGTGTCTTCAAAGGAGACAGTATGTTCTTCAAGAAAACTCTTCTCAGTTTAAATATCAAAGACTAAATTATTGCAGCCATTTCAGGGGGGGGGGAAACACCACAGGAGAAAATGTAACAGTGAAGCACATGAACACATGAAGCTGCCTTCTACTGAGTCAGACCATCGGCCCATCAAGTTGAGTATTGTCTGCTCAGACTGGCAGTAGCTCTCCTGCATCTCCAGCAGAGAGAGGTCTTTCACATCACCTACTGCCTGATCCTTTTAACTGGAGATGCTGGGGATTGAACCTGGCTGGGACCTTCTGCATGAATAGCAGAGCAACAATGTTAATACTAACAAAGAGAATTCCTGCCCCCAGGATTTTATTTTTAGACCATGAAGTTCAATGTAGTCAGGAATGTCACTCTATGGAAGGTACATGCATGCACAATTGGGTGTAGAACTTACTGATTTTATCCTACCTTTATTTCAAGGAGCGGAGGGTAGCTTATATGGGGGGCTATTTAAAATGATCCTGTGAAAATGGTTTGGTACAAGGGACCAAGTAAGTTTCAAGACAAAGCACAGTCTGATCTTTTCTTGTATAAGACTGCAGGCCCTCTGAGAGGTCCAGAGAGGCCCCAGCCAGGTCTATCTTTTGAGGACCTGGCCACAATAACAATTAAAAGTGACAACACATGACTGCATCTCCCACTATTTTAATTTTTTTACTTAAAAGCAGCTGCTGGTTTTTTGTGCTGTTTCCGAATCCAAATTGTCTGGCCCTCAAAGTGGTTAGGGTAGCTGGGGCGATTTGGATCATCACAGTGGACATGTGTCAAGATGCTCCCATCACCCAAATGGCAGTGGCAGAAGAAGGAAGGCACTGCTGTTAACTGAGTGGGCTAGGGTTGCCAACCTCCAGGAAGTAGCTGGAGATCTCCTGCTATTACAACTAATCTCCAGCTGACAGCGATCAGTTCACCTGGATAAAATGGCTGCTTTGGCAATTGGACTCTATGGCACTGAAGTCCCTCTCCTCCCCAAACCCCACCCTCCTCAGGCTCTGCCCAAAAAAACCTCCTGCCGGTGGCAAAGAATAAATCTAGTGGTGTTTGAAATTAAATTGCTATATGCTTTGTGATTTTGCCCTACAAAAGATCTGCACTTCCTCTTTCCATCGATAAGGATAATGAACCATTTAAAAAGGCAAAACAGTTATAAACAGATTACAGTACAAAACAAACGCAGCATCCAGTGTGCATTCCCTATGACGGTCTCTCTCTCTCTTTCTTTCTCTCTCTCTCTCTAATGGATTTTACAAAAGCTTCCAGGCAAGCAAAATTCCCACTGAATAATGCTGATTGTATGCCTCTTCAAGAAGGAATAATGGAAAGGAATCAGCTGATGAAGGAAACAAATTGTGCCCGATTACAGCAAATAGTGATAAATAGAAACACGTTGGAGTTGCTTACACTCACACTAATGTGAACCGGTCAGTATAATTTATATTTATTTATTTTTACCTTTTACAGTCCAGCCTGTTGTTCCCAATCTAATATTAGAATGATAAATTGGGAGGAGTAAGTCTGTCTAATCAGCAGGCAGGCAGCAATACATCAAAAATCCCTGCTGAATTTAAGCTGTTACCAGTCTCGGCTTCTTCACTGTCTTCTGTAATAGGGCATATGGAAAGGGGGGGGGAATGAATGGGTACAACGCAGAGAAAGTTGGGCATACCAAAACCCCTCTGAAATTAATGGCATGTAAGTGCTTCACTGTGTTCACAAGTGTCCAGTGGAGCCTAGCGGGGGAAGACACCAGAAAACCTTGCACCGATTTCTGCTACTAGTGACCATTTTGCAAAGTTGGGGGCTGATGCACTCCACATAGTACAACCACTCCTTGCCTGTAGGGGCTTGTGCAGTGATGAATGATATCAGTACAGGAAAATCATTGTCGAAGGCTTTCACGGTCAGAGTTCATTGGTTCTTGTAGGTTATCCGGGCTGTGTAACCGTGGTCTTGGAATTTTCTTTCCTGACGTTTCGCCAGCAGCTGTGGCAGGCATCTTCAGAGTAGTAACACTGAAGGACAGTGTCTCTCAGTGTCAAGTGTGTAGGAAGAGTCAAAGAGGGGTTGGGTTTGAGAGGAGTACTGTCCTGCAGAAGTAATGTGCTAATCATTGTCCTGTAAGTATCAAGATAATGTACTAATGAGGGTGTGGTATGTTAATATGGAACCAATGTATCCTGAAGTGATCTGTTAATGTGTGAAATCCAAAGCTAATCTGCATGGCTATTGTTGACTGTAGCCTTTGTTAGTCTGGAGGTTTTTCAGGGCAGGAAGCCAAGCCTTATTCATTCTTAAACTCTCTTCTTTTCACAGAAAATTGTCCAGTCTTTCATTGTCTTGGAATAAGACCCTGTGTCCTGTTGACTGGACTGGACAATTCTACCAACTATTTTGTCAGATTGCACAGAGAAGCCATTGAAATTCATAAACATCAGCACAACTTTAACAGAAAAGAAGAGAGTTTAAGAATGAATAAGGCTTGGCTTCCTGCCCTGAAAAACCTCCAGACCAACAAAGGCTACAGTCAACAATAGCCATGCAGATTAGCTTTGGATTTCACACATTAACAGATCACTTCAGGATACATTGGTTCCATATTAACATACCACACCCTCATTAGTACATTATCCTGATACTTACAGGACAATGATTAGCACATTACTTCTGCAGGACAGTACTCCTCTCAAACCCAACCCCTCTCTGACTCTTCCTACACACTTGACACTGAGAGGCACTGTCCTTCAGTGTTACTACTCTGAAGATGCCTGCCACAGCTGCTGGCGAAACGTCAGGAAAGAAAATTCCAAGACCACGGTTACACAGCCCGGATAACCTACAAGAACCAAGGAAAATCATTGTTTCTTTCTTTTGACTGGCAGTATATGCAAGGGAGGGAGATGTCAGATACCCCTAAACTTGCTTGACCTGAGTTTTCCAACTGGTTGGAATCAATTCGTGTCAACGGAACACGCTTGGATGGAACATTAAGATGGGAAGCATGTGCGTATAAAGAACCCCTGGGAGGTGGGATGCAGTGTGCTCCCATGTTAGACCTTGTCACTCAGGTTCAATATCAAGACAGAGGAAAGGGTCCAGGAGGTGAAAGATTAGCATTATACCCAACAGTGTGTGGATCCAGCCAATAAAATCAGCAATGTTAGAATCAGCAGCCTAGTACAGATTTAAACGATCTAATATCAGAAACATTAAAAGCCTTCTGGAATAATAAAAAAGGCATGGCCAATCTCTGTAAGTGAAGGGCTTTGATGAACCTCCTGTGTCACGGAATTCCACAGAGTTTGGGAACAGGGTTAAATGTGATGAAGTTCTCTAGAACTTCTAAATTCTAAAAGAGAACAGGACACTTTGTTATTTTAGCTGTAACAGTTCCCCCTTTAGAAAAATAACAAGAATACAATCATGTGAAAAATGCACATGCATGCATGCACACATACACGCTTACACATCCCTAATCCTGATGACTGGGAAGTTAAGCAGATATACAGACTGATGTATTTCTTGCATAGTAGGTTGTCATAATGTGTGTTTCCAACTGTGGTTCTTAGATTAAACTGTTAATTGTACTGATCCATTGCGTAATGTTTAAACCCTGGTTTAAATGGATCCAAACAGTGTAATCATGAGCACTGGGGGAGGAATTTATTTCAGCTTCAGCATCTGCCATATTCTTTACTGTAAACATTATATTAATAATGAACAATTAAAAACCATGCTACTGCTTGGCTCTACTTTGCAGCTGTGTAAACATTTGTGGCGGCACAGTGAGACAATTGATGGAGTTGCAGGAACTGATCGCCAAGTGTTGCAATATAAATGTTCCCCATTGGCAATGAGCAGCCTTTTCTTAGCATTTAAGTTTCTTGAGAGCTAGCTTGTTATTTCAAATTGATGGAGGAGGAAAGAAATCCAAGAAGACACCACATGAAGGTGGCTTTCAAGTGTTATATTAAAAAAGCAGTTCAAGGACAAAACAGATGGGAGTCTTCAGTTTAAGGTATCCACAATTTCCTAGCTGTTTCCACCTCCAAAAAATCAGATATATATATAGATAATTGCTGGATATGTTTATGAGTTTGGACACTCATGTGTAAGGACTGTACTATATCCCCTTCTCATGGGGAAACATTTGTATGATCCTTGAGAGAATCACAGTAATTATGTGATCTTGTGAGAATCACAGATCTGAATAATTGTTTTTTTAATTGGACTTTTGGCCCATCAGCATAATTGTGTAGAACACAAGCATCACACATCTGCATTGGTAACTGAGGTTGGTAGAGTCATGGGCATGAATTTCAGTGGAGCGACCATGTTACTCTGTTGCTGCAAAAGAATCTTAAAGACTAACACATTTATTGCAGCATCAACTTTTGTAGACTTGAGCCCACTTTGTCAGAAGCTTATGCTATAATAAATTAGTTTTTAAGGTATCACAGAACTCTTCTTTTATTTTGGTGTAGCCATGTTTCTCTGAGGCTGACAGATATGACCCAACCCACAAATGTCTTTGAGCAACTTCCATATGGGATGAGTGTTTGAATCAGCATTATGTTGCATACACTACTGCCATCAAGGTGGGGGAATCCTCCTTACATTCTATCCATTATACTTTCTAATGAGATATTACCATGTGTGGTAAGAATTTTATATATGAACAAATTATTTCCCATAAAGAGAAATAGTCCATGATCCAGACTTAGACACTGCTACATTGACCAAGGTGAGCAAAGATAGAGGAGATCTTCTCCCTGAGGTAGTAGCTCTGAGACCGCTCCTCTGGCCAAAAATTCCACCATCGAGGACAAATGCTTAATTCCTCTGCCTGTTAGCAGTAGCTCCACTTCTGGTGTCACACGTGAACAGAAGATTTATGAAAGGAAGTGCTTCTTCACACAATTTGAAATCACTTATGAAATGCAAGGAGCATGCATCCTATGAGAAGTCAAGGTGTATAAACCATGGAAACTGGGTATAGCTGGTAGCTTGGATGGAGTAATTTGTGGAGGGTAGTTCTATTAGCAGCTAACAGCAAAAAGGAATTTCGGTATATGCAGAAAATATACCACTAATTCCAGATGCTGGGGGACAAACTACAGGGACAATCATTAAGTTTTGTCCAAGAGCACTCAGAGGACTCTGGCTGGCCATTAAGCTACACTCCTGAGGAATGGGCAGTCATTTCCTTGTTGAGCTGGCAGAGCTTCTTATAACACTTGAAGAGGAGTTGGCATCCACATCTACAACCTGCACGTTCCCCCGCACAAGCCCCCTTTGAATGCTACTAAGCAGTGCTGGCAGCTGAACGTAGAAGTCCCTGGAGTGGCGCATTTGACTGGTGGCTCTTCAGACAATGTCCAGCTACAAAGCTAGGACTTGTCTTCTTTATTCTATATCCAGTTTAGCCAAGGTTAGCTCCGGAGATACCAGCCAGAAGATCTTCTGAGTGCATTCCAACAAGATTAAAAAGGTGGCTTTGTGAATATTTTAGAGATATTTTCTTCTTCCCCAGCTCTGAAGAACAGCAAAAAAGTTTGCACTCAGTTAGTTTGAGAGCATTTGCTTCTCAAAGCTAAAGAGTTCTGTTTTGCTGAGTTGGGTCATCAGTGAAGGGAACGTAACATCCATCTTGTAGCCTACTTGAGTCAGGTCCTTTAATTAATGACTTGGGGAACCTGCTTTATCTTTTAAAAGGATAAAAATCTAATTGTGGTTCAAATTAGACTGTCTAATGAATGTGACCACAAAGCAATTGATCAAAAGATATAGGGGAATAGCAGTGCCTATGTTAAGTAATCCTCTTGTTTGTTTTGCATAAGTATCTTAGGGGAGCATCATCATCAGTTGCATTGATGCATTCTCTGGAATTTAGCCAATTATCTTGGTGTTCTTCAAAGATTTTAAACGTATTCACAGATTTGCAAGATCCAAAGGTACTGCCCACACACTTTTTGCATGCAGTAGAGAAAGAAAAACTCCAAAGGTACAATCCAGCCAAAGCAAACTCTTTAGTGTCCTACAAATGTTAATGCGAGGACACATTCAAGTCTCCCCACTGAAACTACTGGGGTAAAAAAGTGTTTCACTTTAGCTGGATCAGGCCCAAAGTGCTCTATCAATTTGTCTTTCTTGGCAAAGTTATCTCAGTGTCATTAAAAACATTTTAAAACCTGGGACTGAGGATCTAAATGCAGCAACTTTTGACTCCAACTCTTGCCATTTGATTGTATATGATAAAGCCTGGTCCTCAAAGATTAATTATCATTGAATGTGTGATTTCACAGAAACAGAAACAGAAAAGAGACTGTCTTTGGGTTTCCCCCCCTTGTTTAAGAGACAAGGGTATTGCCTGCCCTGTCACAGTTTTATCCTTAATATTATATTTTTCAGCAAGTGAACAGTAGAAATATTGTGAAGAATTTAAATTGAATGTGTCCTGTTGTCAGAAGAAGTGGGAAGAAATGCTAGCCAGCTAGCAGCAACTGTATCAGACCTGGCTGAGTTTGTTTCTCCTCTGCTACAGATACTTAAAGTCTGAGTGAGCCCAGAGGCAAAAGGTGAAGGGCAACTGCCAAAGGGCTCTTCGCCTGAGGGTTACAACCAATAGCTGGGAGGAAGATCCACTGGCAGAGAGGGTGGGGTGGGAGTAGGGTTACCAACCTCCAGGTACTAGCTGGAGATATCCTGCTATTACAACTGAACTCCAGCCAATAGGGATCAGTTCACCTGGAGGAAATGGCCGCTTTGGCAGTTGGACTCTATGGCGTTGATGTCCCTCCCCACCCCAAACCCCACCCTCCTCAGGCTCCACCCCAAAAACCTCCCGCCGGTAGCAAAGAGGGACCTGGCAAACCTAGGTGGGAGGAAGACCTGCTCTGTAGTGAGAAGTCTTTCTCCGCTCTTCTCGTGTTTATATTATATTTTTTGTTATTGTAAACCGTTTTGGGTCCCCATTGGGGAGAAAAGTGGGATATAATTAAAATAAATTTGCACTTAGAGAGTAACTACTTCAATAGTTAATTTTTCTAGCTGCTTATGTTTATTAATGATACTTCAAAATACGTTTTCTTATGGAAAAGAAAGTCAAGTTTCATTGTATTGGGCAAGAAATGAACTGTATTTGCATGGAGATAGTAATGAAATAAAACTTCAAAAGTGCACAGTCATTATTATCAAACAATGTTGACATTGTTGCTTAGGGGAAGGAAATATTCAACAGATATAAGGATTGAGCAATGCTTTTTATTGCACAAGGTGATAAATAATTATAAAAGGAAATCAGTCGGCATCAATCCCCCTTGGGATAGGAAGGAATTAATATCCCTAAACATGGTCCTGTTTTGTGTTCATGAGGAACAGTGATGGAGACAAGCATGGGCATTGGAAGTCAAGCAAAGGCAAAGAAACAGGGACAACAGCCTTTCACTCAGGATAGCGTCACTTTATAAAAACTGAGATCTCAAAATAAAAACCATGAATCAGCATAACAAGAATCAAAAGGACTGGAGTTCTAGTGTATGTGGGGGGGAGAACAACAGAAGCAGAAAAACAGCAGCAGTACAATGGAGTGATAAATTAAGCTTACCAAATGAAATGTAGCTGTCATACTTTTGGTTCTAGAAGCTCATTTGTGCTAATTGTCAGCTATTGTGGGGTGGGGGGTGGGGGGGAGGAAGGTGCAATTAATTCTTCACCGTAATTCCAAATGCATTTGATACAGAGAAATAACTGCTAGTATTTATTGATCTCTTTAGAACATTCAGCATGCTTTTACATACATTTCTTGTGTAATCCTTACATCAGCCCCGTAAACTAAGCCAAGGTTACAAATCAGATGGGAGGCAGAGAGAGAGAACTGTGGGTTGCCTAACAGTGCCAACTGAGCCTATCGGTCAGATTAAAGTTGAAGCATTGTTCTCTTGGTTCACGCTCTTAGCCACAGTGTTTCTTGAAGAAGGGAACTGAGAACAGTGCCAGGGCCATGAGGAATTCATTCAGTTACTTCATTTCTACCCCATCTTTCCCTCCCAAATGGGACCCAGACTAGCTTACATCATTCTCCTCTCCTCTTAGCTGGTGAGCCAACTGAGGTTTTCCTGAACAAAAGAGATCCACTGTGATACGTACCCTGGTGACATCTAGATTAGGCTACTGCAATGTGCTCCATATAGGGCTGCCCTTGAAGAGTGTCCAGAATCTACAAATGGCGCGGAATGCGGTGGCCAGAATTGTGACTGGAGTGGGTCATAAGGACCATATCACTCCAGTCTTGTTCCACTGACACTGGCTCCCAATTTGCTTCCAGGCCCAGTTCAAAGTAACTGGTATTGTTTTGTCTGGCATTTTCTCACTGATTTTCATTGACCCTCCTTCCTATGCATATATCTATGTTTGTTTTAATTGCTTTTTCATAGTTTAGTATATAACAATATGTGTTTTCCAACTTGTTTCAATGTTTTTTATTGTTCACTGCCCTGGGGACCCTCAGTTGGGTGGAAAGGCAATCTAATAAAAATTAATTTTAAAAATTGCACTGTTTATTGTAATCAGTGAAATATAATTTTAACAGTTTTAAATTACTTGTATTATATTTATGTTGTGAGCCACCCTGAGCCCTGCTATGCAGGAGGAGGGCGGGATATAAGTGTAAACAAACAAACAAAAATGCACAGGATCATATGCTTATAAGCATAGAAGCCTACATGTATGCATCCTATATGCGGAGGGATATATGGGTGGAATCCCACTAATATGGGTAGAATCCCACTAATATATTATCTATGTTATATATATGTATGTATATGTATAAATGTTATATGTATAGGTGGAATCCCATTAATATGTT
Source organism: Euleptes europaea (assembly GCF_029931775.1). Classification (NCBI taxonomy): domain Eukaryota; kingdom Metazoa; phylum Chordata; class Lepidosauria; order Squamata; family Sphaerodactylidae; genus Euleptes; species Euleptes europaea. Next base: position 55,077,930 of record NC_079322.1, read on the forward strand.
ATCTACCCCTCTAAACCCCTGATTAGAACTTTCTAAGTGATATTAATATCATTGGTTCTTGTAGGTTATCCGGGCTGTGTAACCGTGGTCTTGGTATTTTCTTTCCTGACGTTTCGCCAGCAGCTGTGGCAGGCATCTTCAGAGGAGTAACAGGACAGTGTCTCTCAGTGTCAAGTGTGTAGGAAGAGTAATATATAGTCAGAAAGGGGTTGGGTTGAGCTGAATCATTGTCCTGCAAAAAGTATCAAAGGTAATGTGCTAATCACTGTCCTGTAAGTATCAAGATAATGTGCTAATGAGGGTGTGGTATGTTAATATGGAACCATTGTATCCTGAAGTGATCTGTTAATGTGTGAAATCCAAAGCTAATCTGCATGGCTATTGTTGACTGTAGTCTTTGTTAGTCTGGAGGTTTTCAGGACAGGAAGCCAAGCCTTATTCATTCTTAAACTCTCTTCTTTTCTATTAAAGTTGTGCTGATGTTTATGAATTTCAATGGCTTCTCTGTGCAACCTGACAAAATAGTTGGTAGAATTGTTCAGTCTTTCAGTGTCTTGGAATAAGACCCTGTGCCTTTTTGGGTCAGTCCATGTTCAGCCACTGCTGATTTCTCAGGTTGGCCAAGTCTGCAGTATCTTTCATGTTCTTTTATCCTTGTTTGTATGCTGCGTTTTGTGGTCCCGATGTAAACTTGTCCACAGCTGCAAGGTATACGATATACTCCTGCAGAGGTGAGGGGGTCTCTTTTGTCTTTTGCTGATCGTAGCATCTGTTGTATTTTCTTGGTGGATTTAAACACTGTTTGTAGGTTATGTTTTTTCAAAAGTTTCTCCATCCTATCCGTGACTCCTTTAATAAATGGTAAGAATACCTTTCCTATGGGAGACTGTTTTTCCTGAGTTTTCTGATTTTTGTTTGGTTTATTGTTTGGATATTAATATCACTTATATGCCACTATGCACTAAGTTTTACAACCAAAGAGAGACATGGTTTGTGATAAAATAGGTAAAACTTTTCACACATTAGGTTCTACAAAAGATCGCTTTGGCTTTGTAGAAGTGACATGACTTGAATGAATGTCTTTATTAAGCTGAGAGTGCTGTTTTGAGAGAACCTCCTGGTACAAATGAGCCACAGTCGTAGCTATCCTGCTGTCTTGAGGGGAGGCAAATGCTTGGCACTTGAGTTCCTCAAGTTCTTTAGACTGCATCCCATTTTAGATACTCTCCCCTGATGTTAAAATGGAAGAAGAAGAACTTTGCAAGTTTTAATCAGGGGTTTGGAGGGGTAGATAACATATTGACCAAACCCCTGATTGGAACTTTCACACATGCTTTGAATGGATTGGTCCCAGTCCCAGGTACCTGTCTGTCTTACAGCGCAATCTAAGATTGGAATGTTTGCCTGTCAATGGGCACCTAATAGAATAAGTCAAGTCATTCAGACTCTGGGAATTCTCTCCCAAGAGAGACTTATCTGTCTTTTGGTGTCTTCTTCCACCAGCGGGGTGAAGACCTTTTTGTTTCGATTAATGTTCCCTCAGTGATCCTTTCTTCCTGCCCAATGTTTTAACAGTTTTGCATGTATTTTAGCTCTGGTTTTAATTGTTTTAATGATATGGGTTTTTATTTAATAATTTTTGAGGTGTGGTTTTATTATGTATGTTTTAATTTGTTAGCCACCTTGGTGGCCCTTATGAGGACAGAAAGGTAGGGTATAAATTTTGTTTAAAGCAGAGGGGCATCGCTTCTTTCATGACAGAATGTGCAGTATGTGTCCAAGAAGTGGAAAAAAATCAAATACATTTAATATTGAGAAGTTCAGAGCACCACACCATTCTGTATTGTCCTCACAGAAACAATTGAGGTAGAGAGATCGAGACTTGCCTATGGTAACTCAGTGAGTTTCAAGGATTAAATTGGGGGATTTGAATCTTCAGTCCAGGATCAGAAGAGCATGCCTATTATATTAGGTGCATTGGAACACAGGCAGGATAATGCTGCTGCAGTTGTCTTGATTGTGGGCTTCCTAGAGGCACCTAGTTGGCCACTGTGTGAACAGACTGCTGGACTTGATGGACCTTGGTCAGATCCAGCATGGCCTTTCTTATGTTCTTAGTCCAAATCCAGTGCTCTATTCACTGCATCATGCTGAATATATGAGTAGAATTTAAACTGAGAACTCCCTTTTTCTTTTCTTTTCTTTTTTATCACTGAATAAGGTGTTTAACCTTGCTGCTACTATATGCTACAGAGCTCTATGGTTCATAACTGTTTTCTGGTTATTCGGTATTCATTTTATGGCAATAATTGTCAATATTTAAAAAAAACAGTGCTGTGCTCTGGAACAAATGAACAGTGTCAAACAAAACACTCTGCTGACAAGAAAAGAGATATGGGTTATATGAGTAGCTCAACTACTGCAGACAGGGATGTGAAGAATAAGATTAGGATCTAAAAGAGATTTGATTGCCACTAGAATAAATAACTTCTCAGGAGCAACTTGTTAAACTGGGTTACAAAAGGGATGTGTAATGATGTGGCCCTCTCTAATAGCTCCTCCCGATCAGATTATATTTTATTACTCAGCTGAAGTGTACAGCATGATTCAGTTTGTGGTTAACTAAAGGGGGTCACACAACATAAAAAGCTCATATCTCCCAGCAGCATTTTGGCAGAAATTGTGAAGAAGAAGAGAGAGAGCCAGGAGGAAAGACAAAGAAGATCCCTTTCAGGCTATTAATGCCAGAAATCCGTTTTATCTTTGCCATCAAGCTAAGATGGCTTGTTGCTTGTGTGCAATATTGATACTGGACTCGTTTTCAGATACTTGGTCGTTAGGTTTCCCCTAGGAATCTGAATGCCGTATGTACTTTCCCCACAGTTTGCCATTTGTGTTTGCACCTAGTTTGGACCAATTTCTTTGGACCATGCCAAAGAAAATATTCATTTTTGGGACAGCATGAGGATTGGATTTTGGCAGGTGCTGGTGATACTGTTCCAAAAATAAACAGGAGTCTTCTGGCACCTTAAAGACTAATGGCATTTTATTCCAGCATAAGCTTTCATGAACTAGGGTTCACTTCTTCAGAGTGGACTCTCGCTGTGCTATCCTTTTATGTAGAAGATATGAAACACAAAAACAAACAAAAGGGTCAAGAAGCCACAAAATGCAGGAAGTACAGGGTGAAATGTAATTATGTAAAATCCAAATTTAGTCGAGAAAAACATATAAATATCATACTCTAATGGGTGGGAAGTCCCAGATTTTGCTGAACCAATTAATACTCGTGCAGTGTAATCCTAACTGCACTTTCCTGGGAGTAAATCCAACTGAACAGACCTGAGTAGGATTCTGAGTAGACCTGCTTAAGGGTTGCTCTCATAGTGAGACAAAAATCTCAAGTCACTGCTCATCTCTCCACCCACCTGAACAGGGATTTGAGATTTTATATCTCACTAGGAGTCTTTATCTTTTAAAAACCTGGAATCCCCTGCCCATTACACACATTAATTAGTTTAGCATCACTAGTGAATGTTGTTTGTGTTTTTCTTGGGTAGATTTCAATGTTATATAATTCCATTTCATCCTTTACTTCCAGCTTTTTATGGCCCCTACATCCTGATGTTTGCCCCCCCACACTATTTCCTAACATGTCTGTATAATGAGTATCCACTCATTTAGGGTTGCCAACCTCTAGGAGGGACCTGGAGAACTCCCAGAATTACCGGTACAACTGATCTCCAGATTACAGAGATCAGTTCCCCTGGAGAAAATGGCCACTTCGGCAATTGGAGTCTATGGCATTGAAGTCCCTCCCCTCCCCAAACCCCACCCTTTTCAGGCTCCACCCCAAAAACCTCCCACTGGTAGCAAAGAGGGGCCTGGCAACCCTACCCCTGAGGTCCTTCCCCTCCCAAAACCCCACCTTCCCCAGACTCCACCTTCAAATCTCTAGACATTTCTCAACCCAAAGATGGCAACCCAACACTAACTGCATCTGAAGAAGTGGGTTCTAGTCCATAACAGCTCATGATGGAAGAAAATGTTGTTGGTGTTTAAGGTGCCACAAAAACATGCGTATATTTTTGCTGTGATAGACTAACACGAGTACCCCTGGAATTAGGATCCCATCAGAATGCTGCAATCACAAGAAGCAAAGCATGTTTCTGGCTGTAAAATACAGTCACCAACGGAACGTTCTGGACTATGAGTTAAAGAAATATGCTCCTTTCAGTTCCAGTGTTGAAGAAAGATACTAAAATGATTTCCAAAGCTGTTGAATTCTTTATTGTATGATCATAGGAGACAGCAAAAGCAGAATCTCATGGTGAGGAGTTATCTCTCCCCAGTACATTTATAGATAAGTATGTGCAACAATTTAATTTAAATATGGAATTTTCCAGTGAAACTGACTTCTTAGTATCTTTTCTATGCAGCTGGTCATGGCTTGATCCAGACTAGTTAGTTCGAGTTTCAAGGTCACTTATTTTTTCAGTCTCCACACATCCCACCTAGCCTACATGACTCCTCCATTCTGGAGTCTACACTCTGGTTAATTTTTGCTTTCACACCTACCTCTGTTGTTATTGCAGATACTAGTGAGTACAATATTGTTGAAGATACTAGTGAATACAATATTGCTTAGCCTCTGAGGCATTGCTCTGTTGCTGTTGCTTAACCCCTGCCTTGCACAGTATGTCCTAACTGAACTCCCCCACGTTTTGCCCATGTTTTCAAATCTGAGATAAAACAGGTCTCTGAAAACACAGCAAAACGTGGGGAAATGCAGGGGGAGAGGGAGGCGACCTCTGACGGTCAGAAACGGCATGCATAATCACCACAAAGACCCGAAGTCGTCGGAAGGGTGACCGCGAGGGAAACAGCCAAGCATAAAAAGCCTATGAAGTCAAGCAGGAAGAAGGCTTAGCCAGATAGCAAGTATGGAGGAATGTAAAAATAAATTATATTCATTCATCCCTGACCCCCCCCCCCATTTACAACCATTTCTACCAAACTGAGCATTTGTCGTCCCACATCTTGCAAGCTGCCACCGTCTCAGGAGAGGCGGGGCACTCCACTGCCATTTAGAAAATAGCAATTAGATGGTCACCTATGAAGAACAAGTAACCAGTTTCCCAGCTGAGCTGTACACTGCTGCAATTATGGAAGAGGCAGGAGGAACACCGGGAAGCAAGAGTGAGAAAAATAAATTAAAATTAGACCCATTCACAATTGCTATGTTCTCAGCAAAGTGGCTCAGAGAGCGTCTGATTGGGATTTCTATGCAGCAAACTCTGAATTCAGGAGGTTGGGGTGTTTATTGTGTTTAATTTGAGATGCTGCTCATGCTTCATCTTGGCTTTTCTTGAATGTATTTCTCTCCCCCCCCCCCCAAATATCTGTTGACAGGTTTAGCCCTGTAACCATCTGGCTTGTGGAATAATGAGACCAAATGAAATGGAGCTTGAAAAAAAATTAACGTTCTTTCCTTAATCTATTAATAACTGAAAAGTGTTGATTTTGGTGACAGCCGGAGACTTGATTGTGAAGCGTATTGGTTAATTAGGAGAATCACAATGAAGGTTATATGAATATGTGCACATCCCTCCAGAAATATACACTTTTAAATAAACTTGATTTCTTCTCACAGGCAGGGAAAAAACAAAACAAAAAATCATAGAGGACATTGAGGAGAAATAAGAAACATTGTTCAAAAAATGAGAAGACAATTTGATATTTATTCCCTTTGTTATTTTATGAAGAAAGACACATCTGTATAAAGGGTGGTTAAAATCTCTTATCGAAGAAAGGACATGTTTACAAGCTCTTAGCACTTTTTTTCCTCTGTACTATCTTGACAGTTTACTGATATTTGGAGTATTGCTTGCTAACAAGATGTCAATCGGCTGGAGCCCAGCCACAAAAATGGCTACCAAAACGTTCTTTTCCAACGGAAATGAAGACAGTCAAACAAGAACTGGCCACAGGACTCCAGGACATCAAACAAAAAATAGAGGAGAATACCAAGGATATTTTGGACAATAGAGAAGACATAAAGAAAATCAAAGCAAGACAAACCAGAACAGAGAGATCACAATCAGACCATAAGATATGGAAAGAAGAAACAGAAAATAGAATAGCCACAACTGAAATGCAAGCAAGAGAGAACAATCTCCGCTTTCAAAAAGTCTCTGAAGACATGACACAGGAACGATTAGAAGAAGAAATGAACCAACTGCTCGCCACATACCTGGAGATTGAAGAGGAAGCTATAGATATCAGAGAAATATACAGAGTTAACTCCAAATACAGTACAACTAGGAAACTACCAAGAGAAATTTTAATAAAATTTGCTGATAAACGAATAAAAGAAGATATATTGAATAAACAAAGGGAGGAACCATTAATTTACAAAGGAAAAGAAATACAGATCTTCCCAGATTTACCCTTCTTAGTGAGGAAGAAAAGATGTGATTTTGATTTTATACGCAAGCTGCTACGTGAACGAGAAATAAGGTATAGATGGGTTGGACCATATTTTCTAAGTGTTCTACTCCCTTCTGGTAGAATACTGATACGAAATATAGAAGAAGCTGAGGAGCTAGAGGAAGAACTTAAAATGGAGAAAAAGAACGACAAACCAGGCAGACCAGACTCACCCCCAAATGGGGACAAAAATTCCCCTACGAATCAAGAAGGCCTACTGGATGAGGCAGCAGCCTACAAATGAAAAACAAAAGTACAAGAAGAAGAATTTAAAATAAAAGCATACGCAGATGATGTGCTGTTTACAATTGCAAAACCAGAATTAAGTATAAAAGAACTTATGAACGATATTCAAAAATACGGAGAGTTGACAGGCTATAAACTGAATAAAGTTAAAACCAAAATCTTTCTGGAGCACACAACCAAAGAAGAAGAATCAAATATAATTGCCTTTTCAGGATGCACAATATCAACTAAACCAATAAAGTATCTAGGAATAACATTCCCAAAAGATAATCAAGATTTATTTACACACAACTATCAAATAGTATGGAATAAAATTGAAGGCGATCTCCAAACCTGGGCGAGACTAAAAGCCTCCTGGCTAGGTAGAATAGCCATTGTTAAAATGAACGTACTCCCAAGATTAAATTTTTTATTTCAAGCAATACCTATTAAAATCTCGGACAAAGTACTAGCATCCTGGCAACGAAAAATCAATAGATTTATTTGGGACAAGAAACGCCCCCGAATAAAATTTAAAATTATGACGGACGACAAGAAAAGAGGAGGCATGGCACTTCCAAACTTGGCAATTTATCACCGAGCGGCGACCCTGGTATGGATCAAGGATTGGATTATGCAGACCAATAAAAGAAGTATCAAATTGGAACTTGCCGGAGTGCACTGTGGAGCACATCACTTACTAGGGGGGAAAAACTGGAAGAAAAATCTAGAAGAAGTAAAGGGTCACCCAACTGTAGAAAACATGGTGATTACTTGGCAGAAACTTAAACCAAGATTAAGCTCTAACGGATCATTATTGATAGCACCCTTTAATGCTTTTGGTACTGTAATGGACAGGAAAAAATATGGGACAATACAATATCAAGACCTGGTGAAAATAGAGGGCACAATTAAAACATTATTGGAAATACAAGATGATTTTCAGCAGATGCCATGGTTAACTTATCACCAACTAATTTCAAGATTCAAAGAAGACTGCATAATTAGGGGAGTATTGAAGCCAAAGACAGAATTTGAACAGATGATAAGCAAAGTACCTCAACATTTACTAGGTAAAATCTATAAGCTCTTGGTGACATATGACACGGAAGACGAACAAGTAAAGTCATGCCAAATTAAATGGATGGAAAACCTGAATGAAGTCATAACAATCGATGAGTGGGAACAGCTATTTCGTAGAAACCTTAAATTCACCTTATGCCAAGGGATTCATGAAAATTGGTTGAAAATGCTACATAGATGGTACTTGACGCCGAGTGATATTCAAAATATGAACAGCTTGACATCTGGCTTATGTTGGAAATGCCACAAAGTCAGAGGCACTTTCTATCATTGTTGGTGGACATGTAAATCGGTCCAGAAATATTGGAAGAAAATACATAAGAACGTAGAAGGCATTATCGACCAAAAGATAATATATGATCCTAAACTATATCTATTGAGTAAAACTCCAGATAACATTGACAAGGATCAACAAGATATGCTAAAATATTTAATTACATCTGCAAGAGTAGTTTTAGCATCTCTATGGAAAACAAATAGAATACCACAAATTGAGATTTGGATTGATAAAGCATACGAGTACATAACAATGGCACAGTTAACTGAAACATTACAGAAAGATACTCAACAACGAAATAGAGACAAATGGAAACCCTTCTATGAATACATAAAAACAAAAAACAATAATATAACCTTATGAGACTTAGCAGATTCATACTTGAGATCAAATTTAACCAGTTAATAATGTAAGGTACTATGACACTTTACAAAGGGGCAGTACTACTAAATATATTAACGCTGTATAATATCTATGCATTTATTTATTTATATATGTATATATCTTTTTTTCATCCCATTACCCTTTTTTCCTTCTGTATCCCATTTACTATTAAAAACCAATAAAAATATTTATTAAAAAAAACAAAACGTTCTTTTCCTTTGCGATCGTTCTGTATGGGGAGTGTTCCATGCCTCTCCCACACAACTCCATTACTGGCATAAAATTGTTCATTTTATGTAACACTTCCAGCTTTGCCAACTTCGAGCTTTGAACAGGAGCCCTTCTGGAATGGCGCTGGTCGCCCCTGACTGGAGAAATCAGAGGCCAGAAAGAAAAAAATGGCAGCTGTACATGCCTGCAGCTGCCACAATGGCAATGTGAGTTGTGGACATTCTAGGTGTTCATGTCCTAGTCTCTATGGTAAATCATAGAGATAAGAAATAAATGCTTAGAGTATCCACGGCCCACATTGTCCTTTGTGTCGCTTCAGCAACAGCAGTAAGTAGTACTCACTAGGAACATTGTGCTGCTGCTGAGTCTTACTCAGTTTGCTGCCAGGATGCAGATTATGGCCTTTTATGCGGGAACGTTTCCCCAGCAGTCACCCTGCAGACTGCTTCGGGGCTTGCCTTTGATTATTCATGCCTTTTCCACCCATCAAAGGTCACCTCACTCTCCGCATGTGTTTTGCGTTGCCCGCATTTTCCAGATTCGGGTTAAAACAGCATCAGGAAAATGTGGGCAAAACGCGTGGGGAGAGCGAGGTGACCTCTGAAGGGCGGAAAAAGCATGAATTCGAAGGGAAGCCCCGAAACAATCGCTCTCCCCCCGTGGAAACGTCCCTGCGTAAAAGACCTATACCTGTCCAACCATTAGGGTGCTTTCCCAGACTGTTGCCATTTTGACTCTTTAACACATCTCTCAGTGATGAGTCTTGATTATTTTTTTTGGTGTCTTTCCCAGAGAAGGATCCTGCTGTGATCCCCTATCTCGCTCTGAGAGCATCCCAAAATACTGACCAAGACTCTGACAGACATTTGGATACTAGATCTCCTGCAAACTACTTTCACAATTGTTAAATTAACCAGGGACATCAGCCACTAATTGTCACATGTTTATCCTTCCTCTTGCCAGTGTATGACATTTCCCAGGCTGCTGTCATAACACGTTGCTGTCACCAAGCAGGAACTGATTTCACATATAAATTTTTATAGCTTGTTCTTAAACTCATCTTGTAATATAATTATTCATAAAACCTCATCTTCAATATATCTCACATAGTTACATGCACTTTTTAAAAAGAAATGTGCCTAGCCCGTCTCTCTGTCTCTTTGCTGGGCTTAGGCAAAGGATTCAGGGCCAACCAATATCCTATTCACATAACATGTGGTGTTCTGTTTTAGCAAATCTTTGACCAGCATATTTTCTGTTGGGAAGCATTTTGGCTCATTGCTAGGCAGGCACCAAGTAACTCCTCCCTTCTTCTTTCAGAAAGCGACAGATGAAGAGGACTTAGGGACCTTGTGCACCATGCGCAGCTGAGCGAAAGGGAGGGAAATGGAAATTAACAATTTCCTTCCACGGTATCTACCTCCAATACTGGAGCTATACAATGGAGAACTGTGCTCAAGCTCCATTTTGTTACATTCATGTAGGGCACAGATGGGTGGCGACGTCACTTTTAAGCAGGGGATGTGTTCCTAGAATTCACTAAGTAAAACAGGAGCCTCAGGATGAAAGAGAAGCAGGGAGGCGGGGGCTGAGTGCCGATGTTCAACTTGCCACAAAGTTCATATAACCATCAGGTAAGCTGCTAGCCTGTGTTATCAAGTCATGAGAAAAGCTGGTAGACGTGAAATGTGCAGAGAGAGAGAGAGAGAGAGAGAGAGATGACATGATTCTAGGTATAAAGAGGAGTGTTGGTGCATCTCCTTCCTTGCCCACTTGCCTTGCAGCACTTCTTGCTCACGCAGCAGCCGCTGCCAGGGGTGTCAGCAGCTCCCATTCTTCCTCCCCAGCCCTATTACTCCTTCCTCACCTTGCCAGGAGCACCTCAGACCTGGCTCCTTCACCTGGGAGGCCTGCAAGCAGGGGGAACCCCATCCTCTTCCCTCACTCACTAGTCTGCCCATTCTCTGACTCCTGGTCTTCCCAGCATGCACAGCTGCTGCTGCAGCAGCTCACATGGGTGGGAGAAGGACGTGGTTCCCACTTCTCTTCCCCTGCTCACCCACCTGCTGACTGGCAGTGCCACTGCTACCTCAGCCCCCTGGATATTCCTCCCCTTTTCCTCCCCTCCCGCCTGCAGTGCTACTAGTTCTGCCTGCCTAGCTCAAGTGGAGGCAACAGCAACTGCTCCCACTCCTCACTAGGGTTGCCAACCTCCAGGCAGTAGCTGGAGATCTCCTGCTATTACAACTGCAGAAAGCATGTTGCATCAGTTAAGAAATCAGCCTTGGGGCACTTTTGATCCACAAGGTGGTGCCAACGTGATAAGCATTTGAAAGCAGGACGACTGAATTGTAAAAACTGAGATTAAATTATAGGGAACTTACTGAGTTCCAGGATCCAATGACTAAAACAAACAAACAAATAACAATAAAGCATGGATTTAGGTTTATAGTATTTTAGAGTGGCTGCGGCATGACCTTGATCTGGTACATTTTTGCAGATGAAATTAGGCTGGCATGTGTTCATATCCCATCAATATATTACAAAGAAGGTTTGTTTTATAGTGCAATGCAATATCGCTTGCAGTTAGGAGATCAGTGAAGTTGGTATGGTTTGAATTGCAATTACCTTCTACTTGTAAAGCCTCAGGTGAGTTGCGTATCTAGAGTTGGTGCCCCCAACTATTATCTCCATTATCCCCCCCAGGACATTTATTTCCTTTTTTTTTTTTTTATATCTCTCCACCCCATCCCATTTTTTATTTTTTTTTACAGATCAGGTATATCTCTAAATGGCCAGGCTAGCCTGATCTCATCAGATCTCAGAAGTTGAGCAGGGTCGGCTCTGGCTCGTATTTGGTGTCCCTCTGTTTAGGACTGCACTGTAAATAACCCGACATTTTTTAAAAAATTGTAATTATATGCACAATTTGTTAGCTTTGAAAATGAGACCCAAATAGGGTTGCCAACCTCCAGGTACTAGCTGGAGATCTCTTGCTAGTACCACTGATCTCCAGCTAGGGTAGCCAACCGCCAGGTACTAGCTGGAGACCTCCTGCTATTACAACTGATCTCCAGCCGATAGAGGTCAGTTCACCTGGAGAAAATGGCCGCTTTGGCAATTGGGCTCTATGGCATTGAAGTCCCTCCCCTCCCCAAACCCCACCCTCCTCAGGCTCTGCCCCAAAAACCTCCCCACGGTGGCGAAGAGGGACCTGGCAACCCTAACATTTTATTGTGGGTCCCACTTGTTAACGTCTATTGTTTTATGTTTGTATTTTGTTTTGATTTGTAAGCTGCCTTGGGAAAATTACATGGCGAGGTGGCATAAAATTTAATAAATAAAGTCACCTTTATTGGCATGATAAAATTCTAAAATCAATCTTTGAGTAACACCAAGTGTATTGTAGTTTTTCCACAATGAATCTCTTATATACAACATTTAACCCCTTCTCTCCAAATCCAACTGCTAATACATAATTAATTGTGGAGCTGTGCTCCCCTCAAGCCTCTATTTTGTTGCCCCCCCCCGCCCAGCAACCAATACCAGATTTGCGAGTCACATGAGGTGAAGAAAATGAATTTGGGTTTATCTCCAAATAGGGTTGCCAGGTCCCCACTTACCTTCGGTGGGAGGTTTCTGTTGTATTGTAAACCGGAAGTGCCGCCGGGCATGCGGGGCATGCAGTGGGCAGCCCACTCGGCCCGGGAAGAGCGGGTGAGGGAAGGTTCCCGCTGGCGCGTGGGCCTGCAGCGGGCGGCCCGCTCGCCCCGGGGAGGGAGAAGAGAGGCTTCCCAGCTGGTGTGCGGGCCTGCACGTGCACAATTGCCTGCCGACCCTCAGCTGGTTGGCGGGCAGAGGGGCACTTTACAGGGGTGCCACCAGCAGGCACCTGGCAGCCCTATCCCCAAAGCAAAAGTTGAGGCCTAGCAGAAAAAAGTCAAGATCTCATCATGTTCTAGGGTTGCCAGGTCCCTCTTCACCATCGGCAGGAGGTTTTTTGGGCAGAGCCTAAGGAGGGTGGGGTTTGGGGAGGGGAGGGACTTCAATGCCATAGAGTCCAATGGCCAAAGCGGCCATTTTCTCCAGGTGAACTGATCTCGATCGGCTGGAGATCAGTTGTAATAGCAGGAGATCTTCTGCTATTACCTGGAGGCTGGCAACCCTATCATTTTCACTGACAACGATAGCAGCACAGAGGTAAATTAAGCCTCTCTTAAGTCACACTCTCTCAACCCCACCTACCTCACAGGGTGTATGTTGTGGGGAGGGGAAGGTGATTCTAAGATGGTTCGATTCTTAAGTGGTAGAGAAAGTTGGCATATAAAAACCAATTCCTTCTTCTTCTTTTCCTTCTCCTCCTCCTCCTCATCCAGGATACATTCCTGCCAACAAAGACTTTAACTCAGGTTAGCACTTTACACCAAGAGTGATCTAGTTTAGATTGGCTGGAACTTCCTGCCAAAACCCCTAGCATACCATGGTACAACTGTAGGGCTGCCGACCTCCAGGTACTAGCTGGAGATCTCCCACTATTACAACTGATCTCCTGCCAACAGAGATCAGTTCCCCTGGAGAAAATGGCCACTTTGGCAATTGGACTGTATGGCATTGAAGTCCCTATGGCACGGAAAACCTCCCGCCAGTACCAAAGAGGGACCTGGCAACCCTATACAACTAGATTCAACACACCTTATTTTTGCCCAGTGATCTCCCCTCCATTCCCTAGTCACAAATATTACCAGCACCCTGGAATTTCCTCTTTCTTACCTTTAGTCTATCTAGGGCACAGCTGGCTGCTGATCCCTTCCATACATTAGAATCTGGAAAGCAGACCCCCCCCCCCAAAAAAACCCCTTTTGTTTTAGAACTCAAGCCTCTGGCCCTATAACTGGATCCAGAATTTGTCTCCAAATTGTGACTGTGCTCTGCTGGACAGCGCTCGTTCTCTGCTCTTGCTGTGTACCCTGAGATGCAGGGCTGAATGATGCCCTGACATGTTGGGCTTTTGCTAACTCAATCTACCACTGTCTTGTGTGGAGATGCCCCGTTTCTGGCAAACCTTATGTGCCTCTTCACTGCTTCTTCGTTATCTTGTGGATTACCCTCCTGAGCCCTTGCTTTGAGATTTGGATCTGTGCTTGGAAGCTGAACAGATAGGAAGCTATAAGCCCCTTCACATATTGCTCTTCCTTTTTGAAGAAGAAGAGTTGGTTTTTATATGCCGACTTTCTCTGTCACTTAAGGCAGAATCAACCCAGCTTACAATCACCTTCTTTTCCTCTCCCACAACAGACACCCTGTGAGATAGGTGGGGCTGAGGGAGCTCTTGATAGAACAGTGACTAGCCCAAGGTCACCCAGCTGGCTTCATATGGAGGAGTGGGGAAACCTACCTGGTTCACCAGATTAGCGTCCACCACTCATGTGGAGGAGTGGGGAATCAAACCCGGTTCTCCAGATCAGAGTCCACCGCTCCAAACCACCGCTCTTAACCACTACACCACGCTGGCTCCCTTGCTTCATCCTCTCATCTTGAGTGATACACACTGAACAGTCTGTAGGGTGGTTCCAGGCTGGGCATCCTAGTGGCAGGTATTTATGCTGTATGCTTGATATTATCATAAGCACTTGAGCGTGTTAATTAAAAATCACCCCTGATTTTCTCATATTCAAGTTCTCAGAGCTTCTTCCAAACTGCAGTTTGTGTTTATGCTGTGTGGGTTTCAGAACCCCAGTTTAAGCAGAGAGAAAACAATTTATTCTGCAATTGTCAGTCCAAAAGTTATTAACAGAGGTACTGGTCCCCGATCAAGCTGTTTTAGAAAGCATATGTCTTTGTGGCAAAAGAAGTTCACAATTTCAGTTTGTTGTTGTGGGTTGCAGTAGGTCCATTCAAGGTTGAATAGGTGTAGAGGGAAGCAGAAGGCAAGGCTCTTCAGGGACTGAGGCTGCTTATTAGCTACAAAGCTTACGGAGGTTGAAATTTCCACTTGGCAGGTGTAGGGAACGCCAGTAGCCTTTGCCTGTGTTGAGTTCCTTCACTTTTGTAATTAAAGCCTCATTTGAAGAGTTCCTGCTGTTCTCCTCTCCTTCTGGAAATGCTGACGGGGGCTTCTTTGGCAAACGGTGACAATATTTTTAACACCTCTGCATTTGTGTGTGTTTTTAATCAAATGACAACAAATAACGGCATCTACCTTTCCAGTAGATAAATTGCATATTTGGAAAGAAAAAGGGGGAAGCCACAAGTGGATGAATAAACGGACCATGCAGATAAACCATTATGAAGATGGGGCAAGGCTTTAACTTATTTGGGTCTAGGGTTGCCAGGCCCCTCTTTGCAACTGGTGGGAGGTTTTTGGGGCAGAGCCTGAGGCGGGTGGGCTTTGGGGAGGTTAGGGACTTCAATGCCATAGAGTCCAATTGCCAAAGCGGCCATTTTCTCCAGGTGAACTGATCTCCGTCGGCTGGAGATCAGTTGTAATAGCAGGAGATCTCCAGCTAGTACCTGGCGGTTGGCTACCCTAGCTGGAGATCAGTGGTACTAGCAAGAGATCTCCAGCTAGTACCTGGAGGTTGGCAACCCTATTTGGGTCTCATTTTCAAAGCTAACAAATTGTGCATATAATTACAATTTTTTAAAAAATGTCGGGTTATTTACAGTCCTAAACAGAGGGACACCATTCTAAGTCCAGTGAAGTCAATGGCCTAAGCAGGCTGCCATTCTGTTTAGGGCTGCACTGTTGCAGTTCTCAGGGAAAACAAGCATGGCTTCTGAGAAGTTGGAGTGAAACAGTAAATGCATTCTCATCCTGACGCACTTGCAAAAGGTACCGTCATCCAATCCTCCAACTGTCACATCAAGAAGCACAATGTGTGATTTAAATTGGAAAATGCAAGCCTTGGTAAGGTTTCAATGATTCAGTGAAAGTGCCTAGAAATAATATTTGCTATTTGTGTTCTTATTAAAAGTAAAATATTAGCAAGAAATACCAACTGCTTCATGCTTCAAAATGTGAGTGCTCGTTACCGTTTGGCAGTGTCCGCTTGTTTGCTTCAACTTTTTGGTGCCAGTGAAAGGCAGATGGAGAAAAGACACCTATCGATGGCCATTGTTTTATTTGTAGAGACCAGCACCTTTTTAAGTTCCATTTGAAATCAATGAAGGGATTTAGGTTGCTTCCACAGGTTACAACAGAACATCCACATGGGATGGGATTTGCTGTGTATTCCAAGGCCCCCACCCCACCCAGTGACTTTCCATTACCCTCTTGGTGTCCCCCAGGTAGGCTTTTTGCCAGCTCTAAAAAAAATGCTAGCTGATATATCACGATCATGTTTGACGGCTATAGCATCGCATCAGCTACCAGTTGATTAGGGGACTAGAGCAACCAAAATGATTAGGGGACTAGAGCAACTGTCCTATGGGGAGCGGTTAAGACGCTTAGGGCTGTTTAGCTTGGAAAGAAGGCGGCTGAGGGGAGACATGATAGAGGTCTATAAAATTATGCATGGTTTGGAGAGAGTGGACAGGGAGAAGTTTTTCTCCCTCTCCCATAATACTAGAACACGGGGTCATCTGCTAAAGCTGGAGAGCGAGAGATTCAAAACAGATAAAAGGAAGTATTTTTTCACACAACGCATAGTTAAATTGTGGAACTCCCTGCCCCAGGATGTGGTGATGGCTGCCAGCTTGGAGGGCTTTAAGAGGGGAGTGGACATATTCATGGAGGAGAGGGGTATTCATGGCTATTAGTTAGAATGGATATTAGTCATGCTGCATACCTATTCTTTCTAGTATCAGAGGAGCATGCCTATTATTTTGGGTGCGGTGGAACACAGGCAGGATGGTGCTGCTGCAGTTGTCTTGTTTGTGGCTTCCTAGAGGCACCTGGTTGGCCACTGTGTGATCAGACTGCTGGACTTGATGGGCCTTGATCTGATCCAGCAGGGCCTTTCTTATGTTCTTAGTTTAAGAAACTGTACGAAAGCTCACTGATAGCACAGCGGGAAAGGGAATTGCCGGTGGGAGGGGATACCAGGAAAATGGTGCTAGATGTGGGCAGGGAGGTTCAGAAACCTGCACCTTGACATCTATACTCAGGGCCATATGGAGGGATGTTACGTTTTTTAATGAGCTGGACTGGGGTTCCTCCAACCTGACTCTCATTCCCGAGTAAGAGGGTGGCTGCTGGGAACTCCTTTCCCAAGCACCACAGGGGTCTGACGTGGATCGGGACTACATATTTGGCTTCCCCTTTTTGCCATTTTCCTGACCTGAAATGCTGCCAGTGATGTCATTTGCCCTGTAGTACATCCAGTCCACTACGTATGTTTGCCCCCTTCCCCAACGGGGCAAACAATATAAGTACGGATAGCTCCTGCTATATTTAATAATAATATAAGCTAACAGGAATTTCATTTAACCTTTCTATCTCTTCGTCCTTTAAACTAACAAGCAAAGGATACCTAATTCTGCCACTGCTGTTCT
Organism: Euleptes europaea; assembly: GCF_029931775.1. Classification (NCBI taxonomy): domain Eukaryota; kingdom Metazoa; phylum Chordata; class Lepidosauria; order Squamata; family Sphaerodactylidae; genus Euleptes; species Euleptes europaea. The sequence goes on from NC_079322.1 coordinate 55,095,112, forward strand.
GGTTTGTTGCTGTTTTCATTCATTAACCCTTCTTTTATTGTTGTTGGCTGTTTAATTTGTTCATGGTAGTGCTTGTTGATTGTGATGGTGTGCTATTTCTAATTTTTCTGAAAGCTGTTCAGTACATGATTTAAATAAATGAAACAAATAAACAGCAAGTGTGTGGCACCAAAAGAATAACAGCCAAACGATATTTTCCTTATTGTAGTAAGTCTTCACAATCCAAAACAGAGTATTCCGAAATAAATGTAGGTTCATTTCCTGGTTTCTACTTTATCCAGCGTTTATTGACTTTACACATCATGAAAACGTCTGGGGTAACATAAAGCCAGATCATTCATGACTTGATTACTCAACATCTGTAGCTGGTTCACATGTGCATGGTGAATACCGATGGCGAAGAGGGACCTCACAGCCCTACTATTTACCTATCTAATGAATTGACAGTTATGATTATTAAAGAATAACCCTTGGGGCTACCCTTGAAGAGTGTTCTGTAGCTAGTGCAGAATACTGTGGCTAGACTGCTGGTCAGGGTCACCTATTGGGAGCATATGTCCTGACATCAATTGCACTGGCTACTGATCCATTTTCAAGCCCAATTCAAGGTGTTGATTTTGTCTTTTAAGCCCCGCATGGACTGGGATCTGGGTATTTGAAAGACCATCTTCTCCCTTACATTCCGCCAGGGAATTAAGATCCCAGGGAGATGCCCTCCTCACTGTTGCACCAGTTAAAGACGCTCATTTGGTGGGTACACAAAAGAGCGCCTTTTCCATGGCAGCCTCACAATTATGGAAAAACCTCCCCAAGGAGCTGTGCCTGGCCCCCTCATTGTCGATCTTCAGGAGGCAGTTGAACATAGTTTTATTTAGGACTGTATTTGATGGATTAAGCTTTTATTATTGGCACTCCTAATTGAAGATTTTAAATTGTGATTTTTTAAAAAAAATTGTATTGATTTTTTAGGGGATACAAAAAAAAGAGAGAGGAAAAGGAAATATGGCATTCCATTTCAATTCCATTTCAGTTCCATGCCCAGGGTGGCCCACTTTCCCATTCTAACCCCAACTAAAATCTCTTATAAACATGCCAAATATACTCAATAACTCTAAACTCATATTACTTATACATCTTGGTACATCGTTCTGCTTTTTCCGAAGATATATTATTCTTGAAAGCTATTATATCCTTAAAGTTCAACTAATATCCCTTTTCTAAAGCTCATCTCAGTGATAAACATATAGTAATCAAATCAATTTGTGTCACTTTTCCACTCTTACTTATCTCTAACATAATCTTCTATTACATATCAGAAATATCTATCAAAGAATAGTTGCTCTCTGCTTGTAAATTGTGATTTTTAATGGTTTTTATCATTGTTGTTGTTGCATTTTTATAATATCTTATTCATATTGCAAGCCTCCTTGAGTTCCACAAGGGAGAAAGATGACTAATAAATGTTTAAAATAAACAAAACAAGTTATTTTCATTAAATACTACATATGAAACTATATAATACATGTATTATGTCAATATTGCATGAAGGTATAGCATGAGGAGGGCTCCAAGACTCTGTGTTGCCCTGGGTTGCCTCCCTGTGGCCCTGGTTGCACCTTAGGACTGCCAGCCTCCAGGTGGGACCTGGGGATCCCCTGGAATTACACCTCATCTCCAGAATACAGAGATCTGTGTCCCTGGAGAAAATGGATGCTTTGGAGGGTGGACTGTATGGCATTGTACCCCACTGAGGTCCCTGTCCTCCCCAGTCTCCATCCCCAAATCTCCAGGAGTTTCCCAACCTGGATCTGGCAACACTACACACACACACACACACACACACACACACACACACACACACACCCGATGGGGACCTGGCAATCCTATATGCACCCTTAATTCAAGAGGAGTTGTGCATAGGACTGCAGCCTTAATCCGTGATAGCCCATTCACACATATAAGTTATACTGTGACACTATAGTCAACAAGCAATGAACATAGCATGTATGAACCATTTCTTAACATTTCTGTTCACCTGTATGTTAGGAGATCAGTGGAATGAGATTGTAGAACTAGATTTTGGACCGGAGGGAAACATATTGTAAAGCACTGCAACGCCTCCCCCCCCCTTCTTTCTAACTCAATAGTTCAGCATAAAGTGCTGACTATAGGACCATTCTGTCTTCTAACAGTAGAAATTATAGAGCTCCCATTGCCTATTTACCTAAATGGGAAGTTATGAGCTTCATGCTTTCATGCCAGAGGCTCCCTTAATACTGCAGGTTCAACACCATATTTCTGATTTATTGTCTAAGCCTTACTGAGTGAGGGGAGAGAGTTGCCTTTTTATAAAAAATAGCTATTTGTGCCTAGGTGCCCTGCATTTTATTCATAGATTATATGGTGCAACTATAAGATTGGAAGTTATAATAAATGTATTTTTTTGGCTCTCCTGTGAATTACATTTTAATTCTTCACGCAACATCCAGAACGATCGTGTGGATTTTAGTGCTCCCAAGAGAACCCCAAGGAACAGTCATGGAACACATATCTCCACCAGTCTGTAGCGAATAGATAAAAAGATAAAATCTTTTTAGGTTTTATTAAATTAGAATGCTTTTCTTTAATTAGCATTGTTCGCAAAGTAGTCTCTGCATACTAGCATTGTTCGCAAAGTAGTCTCTGCATACTGTAGCTCACCAAACTACACATTACATGCAAAGAATGTAAGGAAACGCCGACTTACAAAAATATGCAAAGCAACCTCAAGAGGCTGTTTCTTTTTAACTAGAAGACACTCTAAATTTTTCATGAGGCTGTTTCCTCCTCAATAAACTTACCATTTGCCCAGGTATGGCGGGCAATTGCCCACCAATTAACTGGGCTGCCTGCCACCCCTCAGCCGATTGGAAGGCAGAAGCCGGCGGCCAGCTGAGGGGGAAAGGGCGGCGATCCGCGCACGCGGCGCACGATGACATCACATCTGGGTTTGCAATGGGGACACTTTAGCACCCCCCCCAAACTCTATGGTTTCCATAGTTGGAGGACAGTGCTAAGGTGTCCCACACCACTCCCAGTCCCGCCCCCATGAAGCTCCCAGCAGTAGCGAGGGGGGGACCTGGCAACCCTACTCCTCAGCCCCATCCTGCCTCAACTAAAACCTAGTCTGCAGATGCAAATGGATAAGAGTTCTGTAGCAATACTATGTACTTTGCCACTTCAGGAGGTGACTTAGGGTTTCCACCTCCAGCTTGGGAACTTTTTGGAAATTTAGGGGTGTTGCTTGGGGATGGTGAAGTTAGGTTACCAGAGCTTAATGGGGATGCAATGCCATAGAGTCTGCTCTCCAAAGCTTCCATTTCCCCCAGGGAAACTGATCTCTGTAATCTGGAAGTCAGTTGTAATTTTAGTGGAACTCCAGGCCCCACCTGAAGTTTCGTAACCCTAAGTGGGGTGATCGTAATTTTCAGTGTGCCTCTATGTTAATAAATAGCTCCTTTGCCGGTTTTATATATGCATGGAGGTTCTTTTTTTAAAAAAAAAAATGGGGAGCATTTACAGGGTTGCCAACTGTGGCCTGGGAAATTCTAGGAGATTTAGAGGCAGTGCCTGTGGAGGGGGTAATTTGGGGAAGTATGGCACCTAGAATCTATGGTATGCCATGGAGGTTGTCCTCTGAATCTGCCATGTTCTACAGGGGACTGACCTCTGGAGTCTGGAGATCAGTTGTAATTCTAGAAGAACTGCAGGCCCCACCTGGAGATTGGCAACCCTAAGCATTCAAGACTGAATTGACTCTCTACAGCAGGTGTCAAAATCAATTGTTGCAATGGCCAGATATGACATAAATGTCACTCCCCTCCCCCCAATCTGGACTGACAAGGCATGGCTGGCCCAACCAAGTGACATAAGAACGTAAGAAAAGCCATGCTGGATCAGACCAAGGTCCATCAAGTCCAGCAGTCTATTCACACAATGGCCAACCAGGTACCTCTAGGAAGCCCACAAACAAGACAACTGTGGCAGCATTATCATGCCTGTATTCCAATGTACCTAATATAATAGGCATGCCCCTCTGGAACTGGAGAGAATAAGGATGCATCATGACTAGTATCCATTTTTACTAGTAGCCATGAATACCCCTCTCCACCATGAACGTGTCCACTCCCCTCTTAAATCCTTCCAAGTTGGCAGCCTCACCACATCCTGGGGCAAGGAGTTCCACAATTTAACTAAGCTATGAGTATCCTCTGCATGGAGCCTTCTTGAGGATGTAATTTGCATGCTACCATGGCAGGAGACAAACACACATTCACACACTTGGGGTGAGCCAATCACAGGATCACATCAACATTTTGAAATCCAACTAAAAGCCACTCCTGCTGACTTCAGTCTGGCAAAAATAAAAAATAAACAGTTCTCTCATTTTGTGGGATATAAAAAGGAGACCAAGGCTGTTAAATGAGCCAGACTTTGTCGTATTTGACTTAAAGTATTCAGTCCAGATCATCCAGTTATAAAGGACACGAAAGGGAAGAGAGAGATGTTACAAAATTGGTATTTTAAAAAAATAAAATTATTGGTTGTGGGCAATCTTGCAAGTGGCCATTTAAGGAGCATCGAGCGTTCATTCCATCTTGCTCTTAATTACTGAGCCATATGGCCTCACTCCATTTCAGTTTTCTCAGAATTAATCCTGTCTCGTTTCTTGGCACTTTCCAATCTGCAGTAGAAGAGAAGGTGGGATTTATGCCATAGGATGCCGTTTGCCAGCAGTAGTGGTCAAAATGTGCCTCTTGTTTTTCAAACTAAAGTTTGTCAAAAACCCAGTGTGTGTGTGTGTGTGTGTGTGTGTGTGTGTGTGTGTGTGTATACACACACACACACACACACACACATATATATGTATATATATATATATATATATATATATATATATATATATATAAAAAAGGCAAAATCTGGTGTATGGTGGTATGTCATTTGAAAGAGAAATATTTTTCTGCTGCTTGCATCCCAAAACTGATTCCAAAGACTGAACAGTTTAATGTACAAATGTTGAATGCACCAGATGGGGATAAGTTATCATGTAGAAATTTTCGGTGCTATTTATCTCCCTTGTGGGAGACAGGCTTCCTTTGCCAATTCACAACAGGTATTCTTTCTACATGTTGCGTTCTTTCCCTCTGTCAGAAAGATTTCTCTTCTTTCTGTGGTTGGAGTTGACCACCTTTATAAACAAGACACTAGCAATTGTTTTTTGCTGATGCCCAAGGCTGGCCCCAGACCAACCAGGGCCCAGGTGAGGAGGATCATATGCCTCCTGGTTTGGCCACTGTGTGAACAGAACTACTGGAGTTGATGGGCCTTGGTCTGATCCGACATGACTTTTCTTATGTTCGTATGTTCCGTCTCCAGCGTCCATTTGAAAGTAGTATTCGTTGTCATTCCACAACTTTGATCCATGATTTGCATGCCTGATTTATGCTTCTAGGAGAAGGTGATAAATTGGCATGCTGGGAGGTGTAAATTTGTATTTATTCCTGCTGTACATAAGCAAATAAAAACGAATTTGTTTCCTTTAAGCTTATAGCAGCTTTTTAAAAAACTGTAAGAATAACTGAGATGGACTAGTTTCAAGAAACTGAACTGTCTACTAGCATCGAGTGGACCAATATTAAATAATATTATGGTAGGTGACAACCATAGACTGTTGACTCTAGTTCTTTGGTCTGTACTGTTGGTTTCACCTGTTGAGTAGATAGCTATAACACTAGAGGGCTATAGTGCTCAGAATGCAACCCTTGGCAGAGTGATTCTTGCATAAAACCATTAATTGTAGCAGTGTAAATGGTTTCCTGATACGTTTTTGATTGGGCTTCCATCTTGTTTGCCAGACCAAGACTCTGTGTAGCTATCCAGAAATTCCACACTGCACATTTTCCCAGCATGTAATGCTGGTATCACGAAGCCCCGTGGCGCAGAGTGGTAAGCTGCAGTACTGCAGTCCAAGCTCTGCTCACGACCTGAGTTCGATCCCAACAGAAGTTGGTTTCAGGTAGCCGGCTCAAGGTTGACTCAGCCTTCCATCCTTCCGAGGTCGGTAAAATGAGTACCCAGCTTGCTGGGGGTAAAGGGAAGATGACTGGGGAAGGCACTGGCAAACCACCCCGTAAACAAAGTCTGCCTACTAAACGTCAGGATGTGACGTCACCCCATGGGTCAGGAATGACCCGGTGCTTGCACAGGGGACCTTTACCTTTATCTAATGCTGGTATCAGTTGTATCTGTTGACTTTCTAGATGTCATGCAGCTGTTAAAGCCACAAACCTTTTGCCCGGAATCTCTCCTGTCCATTCCCATTGGCTCCAATCATATTTGAACATGCGCCTACCTTCTGGCTTTTGTAATTTGCTTAGAGACCCAGCTACTCCTCTCAGAAGTATTTTGAATCCAAAAAGTTATCTTTACATTGGAATGAAGCACCATAGCAACATTATCTTAACATCTGCCTACTTCAGTTTAAGGACTAAAAATTGATTCATCAAAGGAAGTTTTGGCAACAGACATAAAGAAGAACTGAATTTCAGCCACAGACAAAATAACAGAAGTTCATTTGGGGAGGGGGGGAGAGCTGAAAAAAATTCAGCATTATCAGGCCCAAACACAGTGTATCTGTATAGAAGGGAAATCATAACAAAAATACTTCTTTTACACTGCCTTTGTCTGATTGGCTCTTAAGAAGAAAAGTAGGAGAGTCAAAATTCCTATCGGCTCGAGATCAGTTGTAATAGCAGGAGATTTCCAGCTAGTACCTAGATTTTGGCAACCCTATGGATGGCATAGGCTAGCTCGGACTCGTCAGATCTTGGAAGCTAAGCAGGGTTGGCACTTGGATGGGAGACCACCAGAGAATTCCAGGATTGTTATGCAGAGGCAGAAAATGGCAAACCACCTCTGTTAGTCTGGTGCCTGGAACACCCTGCGGTGTCTGCATAAGTCAGCTGCAACTTGATGGCACTTCCCCCATCAGTAGCAGGCCTTGCTTTGTGGTGCCTGAAGCAAAATCCCAGTGAGAACCCACATCCCTAAGCATCTTTTAAAAATGATATTTTAATTGGCTTTAGAAACTGATGTTTATGGATTAAACATGGAGTAAAATGGGGCGGGGAGAGAGAAACACCCTATACATTTGTACAGCAGAGGTTCCAAATGTTAAAGCTCTGTTGTGAAACATACGCATAGCTACGAAAGTGACATGATTTTTACAATGGAGCTAATAGCAGCTCCATGAGGTGGTTTGAGGACACGAAAACAGTGGGTGGGAAGGAAGCTACAGCCGCTTCCAGCTGCATGCCCTGGCCACAAACAGAAAAGAGCTGGTGTGTGTCTGGAAGGCACAACACTCCCATCGCACATGAGAGAAAAAGCCCTTGTTCCCCAGCAAACTCAATGACTTTGTAATGAGTAGATGAAGAGAAAAAGACAGATTGCTCTCTGTTGGCACTGCCCCTCACTAAAAGGGCCTAAACTCCTTAACCTTCGCTCAGAGGTAAAGTGCTCAAACTTCTTAATTTCCTTTATTTGCAATTTTTATGATTCTACCTGATCGATGTTACATACATATCTTAGAACCTGTGGTTGACATCACTTGAGATAGTATAGATTTCATTGCAAAGGCACAAGTCTGGCCCATCCAAAATGCAAAATAGGTTATGTGTGACTTTTCTTTAGCAATAATTGCATAACATTTAAGGCACAAGTGTCCAAACAGTATTGTCAGAGGTAGCCCAAAGGCCTCTTTCAGGACCAAACTGCATATTTATTTATGTATTTATTGAAAACCTTTCTAGTTCCATGACTATTTTCCCCAAGTTGTTTTCTTTTAAATAAAGTGTACCTGTAGTTAGGTACTCTGATTAGAAGGAGGCAGATCAGTGACAGAAAGAAGAACTTTTCCTGCCAAAAATCTCTCATTCCCTAAGCTGTTTTTATCTCTGATTGGGGGTGGTGGTGGAATACAAGCACTGTACCTAATTGCTGATTTTAGTAGGAAAATGGTTCAAGGGGAAAGAGTTAAATTGTTCCTCCCCTGCCCTAGCAGGTGTGCCCCTTTAAATCACAGTCCCTGTGCTGCTGGACGAGACAGTCCCCATTGATGTATACTGTTTTTTAAGTAATCATGGAACTTCACAGAATATATAGATCTGCCCTAGGACAAGATACAATGAACACCTTTGGGTCTCTAGCTATGGTTGCCAATCTCCAGGCTGCACTGTCGTGTCTCAGGGCCAGAGAAGCAGGGTCAAGAGCGGTCCAAAGTCAAAGCTGGTGTATCTATAGAGTTCACTTCCAAGTAGTACAAACGCTGTCCAATAGAAGAGTCATAGGCAAGCAGAGTTCCAACGTAAGAACACCATAAAGCACAAGTTGATCCCACACCCAACTGGATGCTAGCCTCTGCTTAAATAAGCCTAGGAGGAACCAGCTGTTGCTGGTTCCTCTGACTCAGCACTCCTTTCTGGAGGAGGCTCATTATCCTCACTGTTGTCAGCTGTTAGTGCTCTGAATTGGGTTCGCAACCTAGCACTTCTATGCTCGAGTAGGACTGATCTAATTTCCCTGCATCGCTGCTCCAGAGGCTGTGGAGGGCTGGTGTCAGACGCAGGTGAGTCCCCTGCCCTGGATGGTTGTAGGCATGGGGAACATTAATTTCTTAGTGCCTGCTCTGCCTGCTGTGGTTCTTCACTTTCACTGCTACTTCCTGATCCTCTTCCTCAGAATAAACCTCAGCAGGCTGATTCATGACAGGCACTTGGAGATCCCCAACTATTACAATTGATCTCCAGACAATCAAGATCAGTTCCTCTGGAAAAAAATGGCAAATTTGGAAGATGGCTTCTATGGCATTATACCCAGCTGAGGTCCCTACCCCTCTTAAACCCCTCCCTCCCTCCTGAAGTTCCACCCCCCAAATCTCCAGGTATTTCCCAACCCTGAGCTGGCAACCTTATCTATGAAGTTTTGGGGTCTGTGGTGATTTTGTGTTTCTCTTGACTATGGGTATTAAAATCAAACTCATATGTATATATCGTTTTCCACTTGCAAATAGCCATGCCCTTAATGAGTTGCATTCGTGCTTACCAATCACCATATTTATCAGTTTGGGTTCTTGTTCTGGAGGCACAATTTCCAGCTGTCCCCACGAACCTGCTGTTGATCCTGTTGTTAATCCATACCCAGTGCATAGAAATATAATGCTAATAGCCTTGAAAGGAAATGACACTTATATATAGCTATCTGTTCGAATGATAAATGGACCCCAAAGTACAATGAACAAAGGACGAGCAATGTAGGTCTTTTTGGGCATCGACATAATTGAGCTCTACAGGATTGCTGGTATTTCCGAGAGAGATGTTGGTGTCCAAATTGGTGGGAGAGAACAAATGAGCTGAGGAAAGAAGGGGGAACTTAAAAAACAGAAACAAACAAAACACACCCACCCTCAAAAAACCCTCCACTCACACAACTGTAGTTTTTGCATAGGGATTGCCTGCTCACCAATCACAATATTTATCAATCTGGATTCCTTTACTGGAGCCACCATTTCTAGCTGTTCCCAAGAACCTGCTGCCAATCCTGTTGTAAATCTATACCCAGTGCACAGAAATTTACAGCCCATTCCTGAAGGGAATGGCTGCGCCGGGCGTTGGAGGCAAACTAGCGCCGTTGCCTCCTAAAGAGGTTTCAGCACAGCCGAAACTTCTGCCCTGCACCAAAAACGGTTGCCCAGGAGATACTCCAGCTAAAAGCTAAAAGCTGGCATATCTTGACAAAAATTAAAAGGGGCGTTCCCAAACCGAAAGATGATCGGGAGGCTGAATAACGTTGGCCCCGCCCCGCAGCCGGCGCCGTAACACCCCGGGAGGCCGTAATGCCTCCCGGCTCGCCACCGTGGCCTAGGCCGGCGGCCAGAGGCCAGCGGTCAATGGCGGCAGTCAGGGAGCGGCGCCCGGCCCTGCACACTGGCCCTGGGGCCACTAATGCCAGTGTGTCCCTTCCGGGCCTCCTAAGGGCTTTGGGCCCAATTTTCAGAAATAGGCCCATAATGTACTAATGCCTTGGAAACAAATGGCTTCCAAGCCAGAGTAGTGTAATGGCTAAAGTGTCAGACTAGGGTTTAGATCCCTACTCTGGCATGGAAACTCACTGGGTGTCCTTGGGCCAGTTACTTTCTCTCAACCTAACCTACCTCACATGGTTGTTGTGAAGAGAAAATGGAGGAGGCAAGTTGAGTTGCCACTGGGATATAAATAAATTATTTCAGCTGCTACTTAGAGCTGCAGAATAATTTCTTGGTGAGCAAGAACTCCAGATGTTTTTAGCAATTGCAGAAGTAAGATCAGTTGGTCAATCAAACAAGGGTCTCACATGCTGCTATGTTAGGGTTGCCAGCCTTCAGGTGGTGGCTGGAGATCTCCTGCTATTACAACTGGTCTCCAGCCAATAGAGATCAGTTCCCCTGCAAAAAATGGCCACTTTGGCAATTGGACTCTTTGACATTGAAGTCCCTCCCCCTCCCCAAAACCCAACCTCCTCAGGCTCCACCCCAAAAATCTCCAGGTATTTCCCGACCTGGAGCTGGCAACCCTATGCTATGTGGTAGTAGCCTGAGCACTTGCTTCCTGGAATTCTCCAGGCCTTTGGGCAGTTAATGGAGGGTGGGGATGGTGATAAGAGAAAATGTAGAGAGGTGCCTAGTAGCATTCTTTAACCACAACATCATTTCTTATGGAAAATAAAGAAATTGTTTGAGACAGTGTTAATCAAGTAATAAACTGGGTTCTCAGCTCCAGGTTGGGAAATACCTGGAAATTTCTGGGGTGGAGCTTGAGGAAGGCAGGATTTGGGGAGGGGAGGGATTTCAACGGGGTAAAATGCCATAGAGTCCAACTTCCAAAGTGACCATGTTCTCCAAGTGAACTGATCTCTGTTGCCTGGAGATCTGTTGTAAAAGCAGATCTCCAGCTATCACCTGAAGGTTGGCAAACCTAAAACTCCAGGAGAAATACATTATTACAGCAAATAATAAAACAGTATTAAAATGCAAATAGGTAAAATTATATTTTACTGTGACTGAAATGGATTTACAAGTAATTGATAATATCAGTTAAACCAAACAGTGGCAAGCAGGCAGTGAAGCGGTTATGGCAGACCTTCCAAAGGAGGCTGAGGTGGCTCTGTTCTGCAACCAAGCAGATCTGACTTCGGGAAGAGAAGGAACCAGGAGCAAAGCTTTGGCAGACAAAATTAGGTGATGAGAATGGGAGAATGTGTTTTCTAAGATACAACAAAGGCTGGCCATATAAGACATAAAAATTTAGATAAGGTTGCCAGGTCAAGGTTGGGAAATACCTGGAGGTTGTGGGGGGGGGACTTCAGTGGGGTATAATGCCATAGAGTCTACCTTCCAAGGTGGCCATTTTCTCCAGGTGAACTGATCTTTGTCACCTGGAGATCAGTGGTAATCCCCAGTAACTCTCCAGCCACCACCTGGAGGTTGGCAACCCTACTTATGCTCCATTCTCAAATGGCCCTTTTCCAAATTTAAAATGACAAATCATTGGATGCTATTTTGCTATTTCATTCTGTTTCTAAAATGTCAGATGTTAATTCTAACTTCTGAAAACCATCCAGGGTAAGGTTAATTCCCAAGGTCACTCTGGGTGGCCTTTTTCTTTTTAATTTCCGGTAGTCCCAGCATCCTCATTTGAATTATCAATTTTGCCACACAGTACTTTGCTTGGGAGTTTTGAAAGACTGTAGCGTGTAAGGGGTAATTAAAGCAGTCTGTTTTTGCAGCACGTTCTGTCTGTTTCTTCTTTTCATTATTAGATGTGATGACACATTTGCCTGTGTGGCTTCCTGCAGATGGCACAGAAATGTTGTGATCAAATGGTAAGAGTAAACCAACTGTCATCTTGGATCACAGCTTTCCATTTTGCTTCCCCTGTGCAATGGGTCTTCCTTTAATGAAGTACTGTGTACTTTTTAAAATGACGCTGTATGGGGCAGCAACTGAAGCTGAAAATTAAAGTTTAACATTTTAAACTAGAAAGCAAAGACTTGGTGCCGGATGATCCTCTTGCTGATGCTGGCAAGACTCCCAGAGGTTGCAGAAGACCCGTGCAGGCACCAGTGCGCAAGCTCCCTTCCCCAGGCTCCAAGCCCCACCAGGGCTCTTTGCCCCAGTGGGAGCAAAAAGCAGGAGAGGGGAGTGACATCACATCCTGTTTGTGCCTGGAAGTGATGCCATGACACTTTAGGAATTTGCTCATCTCCTAGGCTTAAACTGTGACATTGCTCTGAGCCCCTACTATCTCCTTCCGCAGGGGCAAAGAGCACCCCCAGCAGAGGGAGCTGGGTCAGTTCCTAGGTTCAACTGCTGCTAGGGACAGGAGGAGTAGAGGCAGCGAGGAGAAGGAGGAATGGCAGTGAAATAGAGTGGGTGGCACTGACCAGAGAGCTACTGGGAAGGTGGGGAGAGGAGTAAAAAAGGTGGTGAATGGGAGGAGAAAAAGCAGTGGTGGGCGAGAGAGTCAGTGGCAATACCGTAACAGTGAGAAGTAAGAGGAGATGGAGAAGTCTGCTGGATTTCAGTCAGACTTCCATTGGCAGTGAGCCCCCTGCTGGTGGGCGGTTCTCCAGCAGATATGCAACCACGTAAACTACTGAAGAGCTGGCAGCTGTGCCACATTGCTTGCCCTGCTCCTGTTCTTCTGTGCATGTATTTATTTATACCCTGCCTTTCTCCCCACTGGGGACCCAGAAGCCCCTTACGTCATTCTCTTGTCCTCCATTTTATCCTCACAAACAACCCTGTGAGATAGATTAAGCTGAGAATATGTCACTGGCCCAGGGTCTCCCACAGGTTTGCCAGGTCCCTCTTCGCCACCAGCGGGAGGGTTTTGGGGTGGAGCCTGAGGAGGACAGGGTTTGGGGAGGGGGGGACTTCAATGCCATGGAGTCCAATGGCCAAAGCTGCCATTTTTCTCCAGGGAGAACTGATCTCTATTGGCTGGAGATCTGTTGTAATAGCAGGAGATCTCCAGCTAGTACGTTTGGCAACCCTAGTCATCCAGCAAGCTTCCATGCAGAGTGGGGATTTCAGCCTGGGTCTCTTAGATCCTAGTCTGACCACTACACCAAATGGTAACATGCAAAAAGGCAACTACCACTGCTGACTGGTCTTTTCCAGTGACTCTTGTTGTCTCATGACGTGACCAAAATACGATAGCCTCAGTTTAGTCATTTTAGCTTCTAGGGTCAGTTCAGGCCTGATTTGATCTATAACCCACTGATTTGTTTTTTTTGGCAGTCCACGGAATCCGTAACCCTCTCCTCCAACATCACATTTCAAAGGAATCTATTTTCTTCCTATCAGCTTTCTTCACTGACCAGCTTTCACACCCATACATAGTAATAGGGAATATGATGGCATGAATTAATCTAGTCTTGGTGGCCAGAGTCACATCCTTACACTTCAAAATCTTTTCTAGCTCCTTCACTGCTACACTTCTCAAAAAGCCACTTTAAAACTGTATGATGTAACCCACTTTAAAAAAGGAAAACAGAAAAGAATTCCAAATGGCCCAAGAAGAGGCTCTTTGCAATGACATTGCTCTCTTGCATTTATTTCAAGAGCATGATTGGAAAAGGAGGTGAATCCCTTTGGATCTGCAACTGTTTCTCATTTAAATCGACTTCCTTTTGTGATTAGAATTAGGGCGTCTTTTGTATGTTACATAATTGAAAGTGATGTTGCCGTGCCAAGTTTACCTGTATTCTTTTGATAGTGATGATGAAATCTGACCAGAGGCAAAGATACACCCTTTAGCCCAGAATAGCACAGCAATAGACCAAAGTTTATTAAAATTAAATATCTGCTCCATAATCTGACCCAATACTTTTATTTCATTAACGTGATGAAATAAACAGCTCACTCCAAAATCAAATATGCTTCCTTGGGGTCTTGTTAAATTGCCGAATGTAAATTGCAACTGGAGCTGACTATTAAAGAGCATGGTGGGGTAGGTTAAACATCTGCTCAATTTATTACAATTTTATTTGTACTGTAGCTGTAACTGGTGCAATTAAGCCAATCAGAGCAAGCGAATCAAATCTAATTTGCTCTCTAATGGAGTAAAAAGAAATGAATAAACACAGCCCAACTAGATCTATATGATTTAATATGTCGCCAAGGGTATTCCTGCCCCCCCCCCTTATTTCAGTCGACAAAAATCAGGGAGCTCATGATCTAATTAACCACTTAGGAGTGAAGTAAATGAGTTTGAGCAGAGATTCATTTTTCATAGGTTTTTCATAAAGATGTTAAGCAAATGTGGGAAATTTTTAATGAATTGGCTTCTGTAAGAAACTGGATAAGTTTACACCTTGTAAAATGATTATCTTCCTATCCAAATTTGTTAAGTGACAAGGAAGAAAAGGTGGGATGTTAATACAGACCCCATTTTTCTCTTAAAGTGGAAGAAAATATTCATTGTCCAATTTCTTTTGGCTTATGATAACTGACTAATCAAGTATCAAGTCAAGTTTATCGTATAAGGCCATAGGCCATTATAATCTAAAACAGTATAACAATATAACAACAGGTTAAAATGTACACAACCAGAATAATTAAAATATACAAAATTAAGAAATTAAAATGTGCCCATTCGGCTCTATCCAGCTTTACCACCTTTTGTGATTTGCATCGCCCTGATTTTCTTGGCCGCCACCGCCAGGCCATACAATGCCATTTTTTTGGATAATAACTGACTAACTGAATGGCCAAATTTTGTGATGAAATACATGATTGTTTTAGATGGCTGTGGGGTGGAAGGAAAGAAAAGCCCTTGCTAGTGACATAAGCATTCATTAACATGACTATAAAGTGCTTAATCAATTGAATATCAATTTGCATTTGTCATTTCTTTCTTTATTGTTTTCATTAAGTGTACCACTTAATAGTCAATGGATTGTTAAGTATTTCTATTTTAGATGTAGTCATTTCCGTTACGTGATACTTTTGAAAGCAAAATATATTCTTGTGAATGAGATCTTTTTTTATATGAAGCAAAATCTTGGATGGTTGGCTGAAGAGTTTGGGGCTTTTCAGTTATGGAAAAAAAGACCGCCAAGGGGGAACATAGTAGAGTATTGTAAAATTATACGTGATATGAAGAAATTGGAAAAAGAGAACTTTGCTTCCCTCTCTCCTACTACAGAACTTGGGCGATCCTCTGAAGTAGATTCTGGTCAGACAAATGGAAGCACTATTTCACACAACGCTTCACTTTCAGAAACATGAAAGATTAAAAGTCATGCAATATAGTTCTTGTAAGTTATCCGGGCTGTGTGACCGTGGTCTTGGTATTTTCTTTCCTGACGTTTCGCCAGCAGCTGTGGCAGGCATCTTCAGAGGAGTAACACTGAAGGACAGTGTCTCTCAGTGTCAAGTGTGTAGGAAGAGTAATATATAGTCAGAAAGGGGATGGGTTTGAGCTGAATCATTGTCCTGCAAAAAGTATCAAAGGTCATGTGCTAACCATTGTCCTGTAAGTATCAAGATAATGTGCTAATGAGGGTGTGGTATGTTAATATGGAACTATTGTATCCTGAAGGGATCTGTTAATGTGTGAAATCCAAAGCTAATTCGCATGTCTATTGTGGACTGTAGTCTTTGTTGGTCTGGAGGTTTTCAGGACAGGAAGCCAAGCCTTATTCATTCTTAAACTCTCTTCTTTTCTAAATATTGTCGAAGGCTTTCACGGTCAGAGTTCATTGGTTCTTGTAGGTTATCCAGGCTGTGTAACCGTGGTCTTGGTATTTTCTTTCCTGACGTTTCGCCAGCAGCTGTGGCAGGCATCTTCAGAGGAGTAACACTGAAGGATAGTGTCTTCTTTTCTGTTAAAGTTGTGCTGATGTTTATGAATTTCAATGGCTTCTCTGTGCAATCTGACAAAATAGTTGGTAGAATTGTCCAGTCTTTCAGTGTCTTGGAATAAGACCCTGTGTCCTGTTTGGGTCAGCCCGTGTTCAGCCACTGCTGATTTCTCAGGTTGGCCAAGTCTGCAGTATCTTTCATGTTCTTTTGTCCTTGTTTGTATGCTGCGTTTTGTGGTCCTGATGTAAACTTGTCCACAGCTGCAAGGTATACGATATACTCCTGCAGAGGTGAGGGGGTCTCTTTTGTCTTTTGCTGATCGTAGCATCTGTTGTATTTTCTTGGTGGGTTTAAACACTGTTTGTAGGTTATGTTTTTTTCAAAAGTTTCTCCATCCTATCAGTGACTCCTTTAATAAATGGCAAGAATACCTTTCCTATGGGAGACTGTTTTTCCTGAGTTTTCTGATTTTTGTTTGGTTTAATGGCCCTTCTGATTTCATTTCTGGAATAGTCGTTTGCTAGCAGTGCGTGATTTAGATGATTACCGTATATACCCGTGTATAAGCCGACCCGTGTATAAGCCGAGGTGCCTAATTTCTCCCCCAAAATGGGGAAAAATTAGGCACCCACGTATAAGCCGAGGGTCGGCTTATAACCCCTCCCCCCCCCGCAGGCTTACCTTCTGGGCTCCTGGTGGCGGGAAGCGGCGGATCCGGCGGGGGCAGCCTTCCTGCAGCTCTGGAGGCCGCTCCCGGTCGGGAGAAGGTGGCGGGGGCGGCTGAGCGGCCTCCCTGCGGCCGCAGGGGGCCTTTGGAGGCCGCTCCCGGCCAGGAAAAGGCGGCGGCGGTAAGTTCCCCCCTCCCTCCTCCCTCCCCTCCCCTACCGTATTGACCCGTGTATAAGCCGAGTTCGGCTTTTTCAGCCCTTTTTTTGGGCTGAAAAACTCGGCTTATACGCGAGTATATACGGTAATTTCTTCCTTGAGAAACTGTGGTTCACAGATCCGTCTTGCACGGTCCATTAATGTTTTGATTATTCCTCTTTTCTGTCGGGGGCGGTGGTTGGAGTTTTTGTGTAAGTAGCGATCTGTATGAGTTGGTTTCCGGTAGACTTCGACAATATCATGCAATATAGTTCCTTCAGTGGCTATTATCCACCATGGTTACATAGAAAGAAGTAATGGATATTCTGATCACTTCCTAGGGGTCACAACCAAAGAAAATGTAATTCTCCATGGCCAGCTTGTAGGCCCTCATAGGGCATTTACTTAGTTATTGTGGGAAATGGGATGCTGGACTAGATGGTCCCTGGGGCTGATTTTGCTGCATCTCCTGGTGTTCTTATGGGACTCAATGAAAATTTCGTTACTATCTTAATTTCATTACTATCTTGCTTCTCATTTATAGCCAGCATCTGTGGACTGACCTAAAGCCAATTTTAGTATACAAAGGATGCTCTTCAATTCATGACTGAAAGCTAACACTGGCTTGGTGACCAAGTAGGCATTTGTTTTGGCTCTTACTTGAATTCTTCATGTTCATATGAAATCTTCCATATTCTCCTTCTTAAAGTGCAGTATTTTGAAATTTCATACAGCTTCTTACAGACTTCCTTTTGTGGCATTGGTTTATCCAAGCAATATGGTCAATTGACCTATGAAGCCTTCTGTCAAACTGCCAGTTGCCTTGCCTTCATGCAAGAGTTTTCTTTAAAAAGATTTGAAGAGTGATTCCAGAAGAATTATATATTGTGGCTTTGCTGCTGAACGATAAATGTCAATGTAAAGCTGAAGCATTTGTTGGGAACTGAATCATGCCAAAGAATGCAAAATCTGTAGGCATATATTTTATCCTTCAGGGCGAGAGCAGAAATTTAGTTCCAAGACTTGCCTCAGATTTCCCCTCCCCTTCATTTTCTGTACTGTTACCATTGGGAATTAAGCAATGTGCTTAGACAACTTGCTGAGGTAAAACCAAGATGTTTGTTTTCAAAGTTGAAAACCAATCTGGAATCACGATGAATAATTAAGTTAACTGACGAAGGAATTCATTTATCCTTTTAAATAAACAGTATGAGGGTGACATTCAAAATGCAGAATACCTCTGCATGTCACTACTTGACATAAGTTAAAAATGTCTTGGGACGTTGAGCGGAATCAAACAGCAAAGCTTTGTGGACTCTGTAGTATCTTCTGGGGATAGTATGTAGGATTAGGTTTATCCAGATAACACCCAAGATACTGGCTGCTTCCACAATATGCTTCTTTATTGCTTCACGCACACTTGGAACTACAACCTTCACACACAGAACTAGAAATAAGTGAGGCCCCTCATTGGGGTTGCCAGCTCCAGGTTGGGAAATACCTGGAGATTTGGAAGGTGGAGCCTAAGGATGGTAGGTTTTGGAGAAGCAAAGGACTTCAATGCCATAGAGTCTAATTGCCAAAGTGGCCATTTCCTCCAGGGGGACTGATCTCTGTCATCTCTGTCCTACACATGAAGCCAGCTGGGTGACCTTGGACTAGTCACAGCACTCTTAGAGCTCTCTCATCCCCACCTACCTCACAGGGTGTCTGTTGTGGGGAGGGGAAGGGAAGGTGATTGTAAGGCGGTTTGATTCTTGCTTAAGTTGTAGAGAGGGTTGGCATATAACCAACTCTTCTTCTGGAGGCTAGCAACCCTACCTCCCATTCATAAGGTTGCCAGGTCCATCTTTGCCACCAGTGGGAGGTTTCTGGGGCAGAGCCTGAGGAGGGCGGGGTTTGGACAGGGGAGGGACTTCAATACCATAGAGTCCAATTGCCAAGGTGGCCATTTTCTCCAGGTGATCTGATCTCTATCTGCTGGAGATCAGTTGTAATAGCAGGAGATCTCCAGCTAGTACCTGGAGGTTGGCAATCCTACTTAAAGGCATGTTTGCCTGGCCTATGCCAGGGGCAGGGCATCCCCTTCTTTGGGGCCCTTGCCCCCAATGGGGTTGGTCAGATGGCCTGTGGGAGACTTAATAGCTGCAAAAGGAGGCCTAGGCCTGTGTTGCTCGCAATGTGGCTGTAAAGGACAGTGTAGGTTCTGCCTTTCTTGAAGAACAACCTATGAGAATTAACCACTTAAGGAAGAATCAAACCAGTTTACAATCACCTTCCCTTCCCCTCCCCACAACAAACACCCTGTGAGGTACGTGGGGCTGAGAGAGCTCTAACAGAGCTGTGACTAGCCCAAGATCACCCAGCTGGCTTCATGAGTAGGAGTGGGGAAACAAATCCAGTTCACCAGATTAGCCTCTGCCACTCATGTGGAGGAGTGGGGAATCAAACCCGGTTCTCCAGATCAGAGTCCACCACTCCAAACCATCGCTCTGGCGATTGCAGAGAAGATAAATGCATTTTTTTTACATCTGGACTTGCAAATGATTGTGTGACAGAAACCCTGAAACATACCAAGACCCAAGAGTGCCACCTACAGTGCCTGAGATCTTAGACCCTGGAGTGTTATATTAGAATGAGCCATTCACTCCCGTTCCACATTGGACCATCCTGGCAGACTTAATTCCTTTTGGAGAAAGGACAAATGGGTTTGGACCAGACCACGTCTTTGTCATGGAAGTTCAGAGCCATTACCAGGTGCCTAATGGGGCGTTCAACCTCTTGTTACTGCAAGGAATTCTGCAAGGAATTCTGTAGTAGTAACTTGCTACAGCCTAGGTAGCTTAGTGAGTTCAACTACTTTGCTTTTCATTGAACATGTCTGTGCTGTTGTCGCTGTGTGCCTTTCCCTGTATTCTGAGGGGTTTTTGCCCCTTTCCCACCCACTTTTGAAATCCAACCACCTTTTTCTTTTTCTCTCTTTCTCTTTTACAATAAACTTGTTTTTTGCTTCACTTAGTACAATTTATTTTTCTGGGATATTTGTCTTAATCTCTTCCTCATGCACTAGACTGCATTGTATGGGTGCTCTAGTACTGTGGTAGAAGACTACCTTCTCCACATCTCAGTTTAGATGTTCTCAGGAGGTCCTAAGTGGTGGTGGCTGGTTATCAGGGTCCTTTCCAGGTAGGGCTGCCAGGTCCCTCTTTGCCACTGGAGGGAGGTTTTTGGGGCGGAGCCTGAGGAGGGCGGGGTTTGGGGAGGGGAGGGACTTCAATGCCATAGAGTTCAATTGCCAAAGCAGCCTTTTTTCTCCAGGTGATCTGATCTCTATCGGCTGGATATCAGTTAAATTAGCAGGAGATCTACTACTACTATCTGGCAGTTGAGCAACCCAATACAACACCTCTGTACCTATACCAAGGTTAGAAAGAAAGTACAGAACAAGGCTATAAGCTGCACAAGGCTATAAGCTGACTACAGTTTGTATCCCGTGAGGGAACGGTAAATTGTGAACCTGTCTGAGCAACTGTGTGAATTAGATATCCTATTATTGGAATTATTAACATGAAGATATGGTTGCTATTTGTATCCTGTGAAGGGATTATGATATGAATGTAACTGATAAGAAAAAATGAAGCTGTAAGAGCATTTTGAATAATAACAAACACAGATGATTAAACGGGACTGAGGAAGAATTCAAGAAATTGAAACGATCGTCTCCCAGTTTATTTTTTCTGCATATTGAAATTTTTCTGCAATTGAAGACTTTAACCTCGAAGTGATTGTGACTGTACTATGTAATTCATTTGGCTTGTAGCATCTTGTTATTACCAATATAATTGTTATTAAGTGCAGCTTATAGCCTTGTTCTGTACTACCTGGCAGTTGGCAACCCTATTTCCAGGGAACCTTTGATCTAAGGGAGTTTCCCAGCAAGGAAAGACACCATTTCTCCCTTCTTAACATAACAGACTGTACTTAGCTTGAGCAGTTACCTGCACCTGAAATCCTTTCTTATGGGGAAGGTGACGAAAGAACTAATGGTGCATTCATGTGCAGAGTTGTGGCAGCAGGCTGCTGTTGGAGACAGGATGCTGAACTATATAGATGGACCTTTGGTGTGCTCCATCAGGACTCTTGTTATTCTGTTGTTTTGCATTAGTTCCTAAACAGCAATTTTAAACATTTTAAATGTTACACTGTAGACTGATTTGTAATACATATGGCTTATGTAAAAGTGAAGTGACGGTCTTCTTTTAGTAACACATTATTTGCTTCATTAGTGAAGCAACCCCCCCCCGCCCCGCGCCTAGTTCCAAGCTCCTTAAAGCAATCTGTTACATTTCATGAATAGTCCTTACTGCTTAAACAATCTACATCTTAAAAAGAAAGAAAGAAAAAAAGAGTAAGCTGAATAACCTGCCATCAGTTTAAACATATTTTTACCTTTGGTTAGTAACACCTTATGTTATTTTTCATTTTTTTATTACACTCTTTGCACCATTCAAAGCAGCCGCATTTCCCATTAATGAATGAGAAGACTGTCTTCCTGAGCATACTCTCCGCTTCCCTTATATCTTTACCTATACACAACCACAAAACTACCTATACACAACCATTTTTATCCGAGGCCCTCGCAAACCCTATTTATCAGGGATCATTTCCCCCCCTTCTCATTACCATGCTAGGACTCAGTGCAACCCTGAGTGGAGTTCACCCATCTAATCCCATGGAAGTCAATGGGCTTAGAAGGGTGTAACTCTGTTTAGGATAGCACAAGCTGTTACTTAAAGTTCTGTTAATTTCAAAAGTAGTTTGCAGTGCAGAATTTGAATTGGGAGTTGCTGTTGGAGAAACACAAGTGTAAGTCTCTGTGATCTCACAGATGTTGTGGCAGGACTCTCATTTGAATCCATTGCCACAAGATAAACTATAAATGTTTTGTTAAAAAACTTAAATGCTTCATTCTTTAAAAGCTTGCATAATTCAAGCAGTTTATATTTAAAGACCATTTACCAGATCTGTATAATAAATGAAATCTTTGACATGTGGACGTGAAGAACAATGGAGTGTTTTTCAGATTTGTGTAAGTACCCCCTTCCATTAATTCTTCATTATGCCGGACATTGCTCATCATTGCTTTATCCAAGAGTTTTTCTGTTGTGTATTTGCGTGGGGAGAGATTGTGCCTAGCTTATGATTACAGGCAAACAAAAAGTCAAATAATGGATTCTCTAAAAAATCTATTACCCTTAGTAGGAGAGCAACTACTTATGTCGACCATTTGGGTAGCTGACTAGCAAAGGCACTTATGAACCCAACTGACCACTACAGTCATCTACGGAGGCCCTGCTTCGGGTACCAGTATTCCCTGGGTCCTTCTCAGGCACTGCCCAAGGAGAGGAAAGAGTGGGGTTGTGCAAGAGACTGGGAAGGGGCTGACCTTTCATGGCCCCCAAGACACACACAGATGCCAGCCTGCAACTTACATTGTATTGGGAGCATTCCACCAGCATCTCTTGAGGGTTGCTTCACTTCCCGCTCAGGCTGCTTGCATCCTGTCTTTCCTCGTGTCTTCGAAGCTCACCTCTCACATGTTCCTTTCCATGACTGCCCTTAAGTCCTGTCCCAAGAGTTTCCATTGCCCTGGGAACTGGAGGAGGGGTCCTGACCTCCTTTGCCCCCGACGCCATCTCTAGCCCAATAAGACACTTTTGTTGTTCAGGGCTGCAGCTGACCCAGTTACCCAGCTGTCCACACTTTGGCCACCGTCTTAACCCTTGTCAGGTGGCAATGGCCACACCATTGACTGGGTGCAGAAAATGAGTCCAGAAAATCTGTCTCTTCCAAGAACTCCCAAAGCTCCTTTTTTCATTTCATTTGGCATTCCCTCAGTGATCCCTCCTTCTTGCCAATGTTCTAATTGCTGTTTTTATGTCTATGTACATATTTTAACTCTGTTTTTAATTTGTTTTAACAATGTATGTTTGGAGGGTTGGTTTTAATGTTTTTATAATGGTTATCATTTCTATTTTAAATAGTTAGCTGTTTTAATGGCCCTTGCAAAAGCAGCAAGGCAGGATATAAATTATGTAAATAAATCTGAAAGGGAGGAGGATGTTGGGAGTATCTGAGTCAGCTGGACAAGAGATGTGATTGAGCATTTGCCTCTCCTCTTAATACAAGGTTTGCCAGAGGCACAAGCCTTTGGTACAAGCCAAAGAGCAAGCGCCAAAGGGCTCTCGGCCCTTGGTTCTTAGCTTGTGGGGTACAGCCCATGGTCCAGTGTGAACCATACTGGCAGAACTAGCACCAACCTGGGATGACTTTATAATTCACTGACTGTTGACGAATGTCCTTTTAGTGCCTGTTAGTTGGTATATATTTGGAATCAATAGTTTTGTGTGTACGTTTTATATGTAAGCAGCTTTGAGTCCCTGGTGTGTGAGGGGAAGCGGGGCGTGCATATTTAAATCAATCAATTTGTATAACCAAATAGAAGAGCAGCTCGTTCTTGTTCTGCTGGGCAAAGTTGTGCTGTCACTCAGAACGTCTGAAGTATCAAGTGATGGATTTGCCAGCTCTTTGCAAGGCAGTTGATTCACTTGGAAGCCTTCAGTGGTGGATTGGCTTTTTCCAGGGCAGCAGCTGTTCCAGAGATGTGGTAAAAATAGGACTCATCTCTACTCCATCTTTAATGTTTGTGTCTAGTTCTAGCTTGAGACCAACAGCCACAAACCACAGTCAGTTTCACGGGATGATAGCCGAATCTCGGCCATAAACAAACCAGGTCAACATACCAGATAAAGGGAGATGCGTCTTCCAAAAAGCAAAATGGTGAGTCAAGCTATAAAATCAGTGCAATGTAACTGCAGCAGAGCAAAGCTGACTTGGGCGGAGAAGAACAGTATGAGCTGGAATTGTCATAAAGAGAAAGTCATGCAAAATAATAACAGACTGCCTCCAGAATAAGCAGTGAGGTTGTATTATTTATTATTAAATAATGGCAAGTTGCCCGATGCACAATATAGATAGATGAGAAGAAGATATGTCTACCATCCATCATGACGAAAGGGAACCACCACATTCAGAGATACTAAACTTCTGAATACCAGTGTTAGGAGGCAGTATCGGGAAGGCCTTGGCCTCTGTGCCCTGTTTGCTGGCCCTCCAGTACATCTGGTTGGTTATTGAGTGAACAGGAAGTTGGACGAGATGGACCACTGATCTGATCCAGCAGGTGCTTCTTCTTATGTTATTACGTTATTATTATCTTTGCCTAGAGATAGGCTGGAAAGATCCATCCACCCAGTTCAATAGAATACTCATGTTCTGATATGCTAGGAACAAACAGCCTGAAATATTTTCAGCATCATGCACTAACCAGTTAATTTTCCAACTCCAAACCAAAGCCTGCCTGCCTTCCTTCCTTCCTTCTTTTTCTTTCTACCTACCTACCTACCTACCTACCCTGGTCTATGCAAACTGTTCATTTTGAGTTTTCCCATAAGGTTTTTTTAAGTTAATTTTTTTTTTAGAATTTAGATCTGTTTTAACCTTTTTCTGCTGCTTATCTTTGGGTTGATTTTAGGTTTGTTAGGTTTAACCTGAGAGATTTTAGTATTGTGGCATAAGGTATTGGCAATTTGTTTATCATTTATAGCTACAGGGTTGTTTTATGATTTTGCTGGGGGTTTTTTGTTGTGGTTTATTCATTGATGTGTTTTATACTTTGGGAAAGTGCCCTGAACAGGCCTTGAGAGGTGGTATAAAAAATATTCCCAAATACATAAATTGTGAGTTTGTATGGGTCTCAGTTTGGTTGCTACTGGAAAGAGAATGTTGGATAAGATAGGCCTTTCTCTGGTCCCACAAAGCCATTCCTACCTACTTATAAAAGGAAAAAACCCAAATCATGATGTGTCTTTGTGGGAGGATATATCCTGGTTTATAGAAGTGACGACAAGCACTAAAGCCTTAAACCTAGACTGAAGGATCAGAAACCCATGTGGATGAGAGCTTAGGATCTGCCCAGCATTCAAAGTTGCAAGTTCAAATTCATACACATGCTACATAAATATAATAGGACCCTCCTCTGGATTGGATTGACCCATGCTTTTGGCTACAGCCCTCCTGCTGCTTTCCTATAGAAAGTGGGATAGAAGCAGGAGGGTCAATAAACAAGAAAAATGGGGGAAGGGGGGAAACAGGAGGGAAGAGCATCACATGAGGCGCAGTGTCACTTATGGTGAAAACCTGGAAGTAAGGTCACAGCCATCCCATGACGATCTAGGAATTCCCCAAATCTCTGTGGTCTTTAACATAAACATTTGAGAATTCCTAGAGCATCACAGGGTGGTTGTAACAACATGTCCATTTTTCTTTACCAGAATTGATGTTGTGATGTACACAATGCTTTTCCCCCTGATGGTTCTGGCCCTCCAAAGCTCCCACTGTTTAAAAGAGCTAGACTAATTACAAGAGCCTATTCAAAATTGTTCCCCTTGTCTCATGGTTTCATGTGGACCCCCAGCTCATTACATCTAATAGTAAAGTGGGTGGCTCATGGCTAGGATTGCCATGTCCCCCCATGCCTTGCTGGGGTGCGATGATGTTACTTCCAGGTTTACCTCAGAAGTGCAGCATTGTGTGGGATGCTCTAGCACATCCCTCCCAAAACACTATGGAAACAATAGAGTTTTTTGGGGGGGAGTGCTAGAACATCCCCATTACAATGCCTGCGCTTCTTGGGTAAACCCGTAAGTGACGTCATTGTGCTGCCCACACACCGTGCGCATGGATCACCCCCCCCCCCCTTCTGGCCTGCTTTCGCCTGCTGGTCAGCTGAGAAACAGCAGGCAGCCCGGTTAATTGGCGGGCAATTGCATATGGTAAGCCTACTCACAGCAATCATAAAACCCAAGCCACACACAGATAAGGTAGGGATTGCTACATACTTGTGTGATTACCTAGGCATGCAGAACAAATACAACTTTGTTAATCCACCAAAAGAAAATCAATTTTAAAAAACCCTCAAAAACTGACCTGATGAGGCTAGCACATGGTCTAGGAGGCAATGTTGAGAGCAGTCGGTCAGTTAGAATAACACACTAAAAAGATGGGGAAACTGCTGTACTTAACCCCCTGACAATTTGTAAAATCCTAGTGTGTGTGTGTGTGTGAGAGAGAGAGAGAGAGAGAGAGAGTAAATTTCCAAATTATTTATTTCCCTGCTTCCCACTATTTCTCAAGAGCCTTCAGCTTATTCTAATAGCAACCTTTTCTTCTCCTCCTCTAGAAAAAAGGCAAATGACAAGACAATTTGCACTCAGTGGGAAGAGAATGTATTCATAGGCAGCCTCCCCTCCAGCAATATGTTGCATAAAGAAGGAAAGCCCCTAGATCAGTAGAAGAATGGCTGCTTTGTAAGTAGGATGCCTTCCCGGTTTAATCCCAGGCATCTCCAGTTAAAGGATATCAGGCAGCAAGGCAGAGGGAGACTAAAACAGCTGTTCTCAGTCAGAATGCACAGTTCTGAACTAAACAAGCAAAGGGTTTAGCTTCGCAGAAGGCAACTCAGGCTGCCGTGTCATTGCTTTTAAATATAATCCCTGGTGATATTGTTAGCCTGCATATTAAAAAGTTCTCTGAAGAAATCATTTTAAGAGATATGCTTCAAATAATGGATTCAAAATATTAGCAGAAGGAGAGCCAGCGTGGCGTAGTGGTTAGAGTGTCGGACTAAGATTTGGCAGACCCAGGTTTGAATCCCCACTCCTCCATGGAAGCTCACTGGGTGACCTTGGGTCAGTTACACACTCAGCCTTACCTACTTCACAAGGTTGTTGCGAGGATTAAATAGAGGAGAGGAGAACCCACTGGGAAGAAAAGCAGGGTATAAATGAAGCAAATAAATAAGACATTTTTACTGATTCTTCTCTCAAAGGAGTGAATGACAACTTCGATAGGGAGCTAGAACCACGGACCTTCTGGCAAACCAACTACAAAACTGCTGTTTTGATTACAAATGCTTCCTATTATAATGTTTTAACAAAATGCAGCCAAATGAATGGAAGGAAGAAATACTCGTTCAGATGTTCAAAGCAGCAATGAGAAATTCATAGAATTTTGGCTGCAGTTTTGGAATCACTCCTTTTAATCAACTTCAGAGTGTACGAGCAGAACAGATGAAGGGCCTCAAAGAAAAGTGTTGCAGCTGTTGATGGTTTTTTTTTTAAGGTAGATTTTTTTTATAACAGTGCAAATTGCTTGGATTAAGCCTTGGAGATGAAGACAAAGCTGTAACTTGTGTTCCAGTGATGCAAAAGGAGGATACTCACTGCCCATTCCTGTTATGAGAAGGAATGTCTTTAGCACTTGTATCTGATGAAGGCAGGTTTGACTCTTGCAAGCTTATCCCTGGAAATCTTCTTAAAGGTGCTACTGGATTCAAATCTTGCTCTTTAGCATTTAGGAAATGCTCAGATGAGACAGAAGAAGAGTTGGTTTTTATATGCCGACTTTCTCTACCACTTAAGGGAGACTCAAACCAGCTTACAATCACCTTCCCTTCCCCACAACAGACACCCTATGAGGTGGGTGGGGCTGAGAGAGTGTGACTGGGCCAAGGTCTCCCAGCTGGCTTCATGCATAGGAGCAGGGAAACAAATCCCAGTTCACCAGATTAGCCTCCGCCGCTCATGTAGAGAAGTGGGGAATAAAACCAGGTTCTCCAGATCAGAATTCACTGCTCCAAATCCACCGCTCTTAACCACTACACCACGCTGGCTCAGTGGCATGGTTTTTACCCCCCTCCCCCCACTGTTTTCCTGATCCACATTAGACCTCTGTGCAGCTGCTATTTACAAAGAAATAAGGTGGTCGGCAGCTCCAAACATGGAAGTCCCACAACCTCTCCTGCTTTGACTGTAAGTAATAGTTTAGATTTGTGGTAATGCAGAACTGAGGGACTGGCCTTACCACACAGAAACATGAAGCATTAGTTTTGGACGTCAGAGTCCATTGAGAATATACTGCCTTCAAACTTGATGTGGATCATCCTAAATGGTGGTATCATAGTGACTTCTCAAAATGCTGGAACGTCCCATTCTCCAATTTTAAGACTGTATTTTTTCTCAAAATATATTATTATTATCCCTGAAACTAGACTTGGATTTGGACTAGACTTGAGTGTGTGTTTTTAATCTCCTATTTCTACTCCATGGTTGAAAGAGAGAACCCTCATGAATGGACCCTCTTGTGAGGGGTGGAGACCAGCTGTACATTCCTCCTGGCCCAACTGGAAGTGAATATAGGCACTGGGAAAGCTGGAAGTAATGCAGTGCCACAATTGGCACTGTGAGAACTACTCTCTAACTTCCAGCAGAGATTTAAAACAAATCAAAACAGGATACTGAGAAGGCAGGGGGACATTTGCAATGCATAACTGTAAAGGCCCCTGGTTAGAGGGACAAGGGTCCACCGGAAAATACCAGCTTCCATTGGCTTAGCCTTAGAGCATCCCTGACAAGCCTCTGCTTAAAGACTGCCAGTGAGGAGGAGCTCACCACCTCCCTAGGTAGCCCTTGGTAAATCACATGTGTCCATGTGATTTACTAGTGAGTTACAGACTCATTGTACCTTTTTTGACATTGGCTTGGGAGAAGGTCCAGTCTTTGACATCTCCCAGTAGATGAGAGAGGCTGCTAATGCAGTGAGGATTTCTCCCCACCGCCATCCCATTTGGTCATGACAGTAAATGCTCAAAAAGCCATTTTGAATATGTTTTGATCAGGATGGCTTTCTTTCCCACCCAAAGTCTGCACAAGATGCCTTGGCAAGAGAATCCAAACATCCCATGACGTCATTTCTTTGCCTTTTCCACTGACCTCTTACATTCAAGTCATGATGTTCCAAAACTGTATGCCAAAGACCTAAAACCATATTTACTCTGAAAAGAACTTCAGGCCACAATTATTCTATGGGACGAGCAAATGCTTAATTATTTAATAGGAAGCAGCTAGCATGCCACAGTGACATGTCAATGAAAAACAAGTCATTAATTGCAAAGAAGTGTCTTGCCTCAAAGATATAATGAATGCTCACAGCTATAAATGACACTCTGATGATAGCGGGCCCCAATTCACATCTACTAATAGGCTGTTTTATGATGTCTTCTGACCTGTATTGTGGAACGCAGGCCTGGAGGTATTTATATACTTTCATTCTATATTCTTTGAACCCCTGCTGTTGTCTGATGCCAAGGGATTGAGAGACATAAATGTCCAGTGTAATAAACTCAAAATTAACAACAATGCTAGGGGAAGACCACTGCTGAATGTGAAACACAGTATCCATAGTAATTCCAACTCTGAAATATTAACACATAGTGTAATTACGGTAATACATTTCTTTTGATATATGTTAACTATTTGCTGTCAATTGTAGATGGTGCAGCTGCAGATTGGTGAAGAATTGTGCCTGCTGCTCCTTCACTCAGGACTAAATTGTACTTCTGCTATTGGACTTTAGGGCATAGTTTACTGCATGTTACCAGATGTCAGCCCTTGGCCCACAGAACCAGAAATCACCACAAAGTCGTATAGAGTCCAAACAGGTGGATTTTACTGATCAAATAGGCATACAGTGCAAACGAATAAAATGACAGCTATGAAAGGCTCACTAGCTGGGAGATATTATAAGGCAGGAAAGGCGGGAGATTACACGCAGGAATACAGTTTCCCAGGAGCTGAGTTCCCAGGCTTAGGCTTAGGCATGCGACCTTGGGGGGCAGACAATACAGCACAGAGACAGAGGCAATAACGAAACCGAGATAGCAGCCTGACATTCTGCTCCCCTCAAGGCCCCCTCCCAGTTCGCAAGGGGGCTGGCCTGTTCGGGTAAGCAATGTGAAAGGCGTCAATGAGGTCGGGGGCGGAGACATCCCGTGCGCGCACCCATTCGTCATAGGCAGGGGGGAAATGTTTCCAACGAACTAGATACTGGAGAGTACCATGGTGAATACGGGAGTCAAGGATCTTGGAGACTTCGAAGTGTTCTTCCCCCCCCACCATGATGGGTTGCGCAGGCGGTGGGTCCGGATGCCATCGTGGAGACGCAACATGGGGTTTGAGGAGGCTTATGTGGAAAACAGGATGCACACGCCTCAAAGATTTGGGGAGAGCCAGTTCCACTGTGACAGGGTTTATGACCCGAGTAATGGGGAAAGGGCCAATGAATTTGGCGCTGAGTTTATGGCACGGTTGGGTGGACCGGAGGTTTTTGGTGGAAAGGTAAACCAAAGCACCCACTTGCAGATCACCCCCGGGGGAGCGATGTTTGTCAGCTTGCGCTTTGTATTTACGTTTGGCCCGGTCGAGGTTGCTAACGAGCCAGGGCCAAGTGGTACGGAGGGCGTGTGCCCAGGAGGCAATGTCGGGGTTCCCCTCCCCCTCTACATCATCTGTAGGAACGATGGGACTGAAATCTTGTCCATACACAGCAAAAAACGGGCTAAAACCTGTGGATTGATGCATGGCATTATTGTAGGCATATTCTGCTAAAGGCAGCAGTTCCACCCAGTTATCCTGGTGGTAGTTAACATAACAACGCAAATAACATTCGAGTACAGCATTGACACGTTCAGTTTGACCATCAGTTTGAGGATGGTATGCACTAGACAATCCCTGTTCCACCCCCACCAACTTGAGGAAAGCTTTCCAAAACTTAGAAACGAAACCACTTCCGCGGTCACAAATTATTTTACGCGGAAACGAATGTAAACGAAATATATGCGTCACGAAGAGGCGGGCCAGTTTCTGAGCAGAGGGGATCCCTGCACATGGAATCAAATGTATTTGCTTAGAAAACAAATCAGTAACAACCCACAACACAGTTTTACCCCCACTGAGAGGGAGATCAGTCATGAAGTCCATAGCGATCACTTCCCAAGGTTTGCTGGGCGTTTCAAGAGGTTGTAGCAGTCCCGGGGGTTTGCCCTGCGATCGTTTCGCAGCGGCACAAACGGGACAGCTGCGGATGAAGGAGTCAATGTCGGAACGCATTCCCCCCCACCAGAACTGTCTGCGCAATAAGTGAAGGGTCTTCAGAAACCCAAAGTGCCCAGCTGTTTTGGCTCCATGAGCTAAATGTAAAACGTCCTTCCGGAGAGCTTTGGGTACATACAATTTTGAGTCTTTGTACCAGGACCCCCCTTGTTCCAAAACACCAGGAGGTAGGGTATGAGCGGAACGTTCTAAAAGGCACTGGTCCCGAAGGACAGTTAAAAAGGATTCGGAGATGGGGAGTTTGGAGGGAGCCCCCCCGTCGGTTCTGGAGATCTGAGAAATAGTTATAGGGCTAGTGCTTACGTGTGGCGGCGCGCAGACTGCAGGCGGCTGAGCGGTCGGAGGGGTAGGAGGGGCGGGAACTCCGGTCTGTTGCGGTGGCGGCTGGGCAGCCGGTTGGGCTGGCGGAGCTTGCGAGGTGTGTTGATGCTGGGATCGGGTTTGCACAGCCAGCATAGGTAGGGCCCCACGTTGCATAGGGGTGAACAGAGAGTTGGTGGGTCTTTCGAGTTTTACCGGATATTGTGGTAAACGGGAGAGGGCATCCGCGAGAACGTTCTGCTTCCCAGGGACGTGCTTCAGGGTGAAACGGAACTGAGCAAAGAACTCCGCCCACCGTTGTTGTTTCGCCGATAGCTTATGGGACCCCGTGAGGGCAGCTAGATTTTTGTGATCGGTCCAAACTTCAAAGGGTATTTTAGACCCTTCCAAGAATTGCCGCCATAAAGTCAGTGCATGATGAACTGCAGAGGCCTCTTTCTCCCAGATGGGCCAGTTTAATTGAGCGTGCGCAAATTTTTTTGAAAAGTAAGCGCAAGGGTGAAGAAGACCGTCCGGTCCTTGCTGGAGGAGAGCCCCTCCCATGGCTACATCGGAAGCATCGACTTGCACAATGAACATTTGATTTGGGTCTGGGTGCCGTAGCACCGGCTCCGAAGTGAAGAGGCGTTTGAGGGCCAGAAAGGCGGCTTGGCATTGCTCAGTCCATAGGATCTTTGCGGAGGGCAAGGCAGCCGAGCTTACTTTTCCTTTAGTTTTCAGCAGGTCCGTAATGGGTAGAGCCACTTGGGCGAAGTTAGGGATGAATCCCCGATAGAAGTTTGCAAATCCCAGAAATTGCTGTACTTGCTTACGGTTGGTGGGGGGAGTCCAATCGAGGACGGCTTGGACTTTGGCGGGGTCCATGCGAAGACCTTGGTGGGAGATGATGTATCCCAAAAACGTGAGTTTGCTTTGGTGAAATTCACACTTAGCTAGTTTAGCGAACAGTTGATGGTTACGCAGGCGTTGTAGAACTTCTCTGACCAGAGTCACATGCTCGTCCATAGTTTTCGAATAAATGAGAATGTCATCTAAGTAGACCACCACCCCACGATATAGAAGGTCATGTAGGATTTCATTGATGAGTTGCATGAAGACCCCCGGGGCCCCTTTTAATCCGAACGGCATTACAAGGAATTCATACATTCCGAAACAGCTAGAGAAGGCAGTGAGGTGTTCATCTCCTTCGCGGATACGGACTCGGTAGTAGGCTTCCACCAAGTCTAATTTAGAGAACACACGGCCTTCCTGTAATTGTCCCAAAATATCCGATATTAATGGGATAGGATAGGCGTTGGTCTGGGTAACCGCATTGAGCTTTCTGAAGTCAATGCACAGGCGAAGGTCGCCCTCTTTTTTCCGGACGAAAAACGCGGGGGCCGAGTTTGGGGCATTCGAAGGGCGAATGAACCCTCTGGCGAGGTTTTTGTCCAAAAAGTCCCGGAGGACAGTGCGCTCGGAAGCGCTCATAGGGTAAATCTTACTTTTGGTTAATGTGCAGTCCTTTACTACTTCAATCGCACAGTCTGAGGCCCGGTGGGGGGGTAAGGCATCACATTCCTTAAGGTCGAAGACATCTTCAAAGTCCCGGTATACAGCGGGTAGAGCCGGTGGTACTGGGGCAGTAGAGGTTAACGCTGGAACGGGCGGAAATGGCAGAGCAAAGTTTTGCCGATGCTGGTCGCAGGTGGGACTAGCGAAAGAAATAGTGTCTGTTTCCCAATCAATACTGGGACTATGTCCTTTAATCCAGTTAATTCCCAAGACCACTTCAAATCGGATAGGGGCTATAGTGAAGTCTATTTGTTCCCAGTGGGAACCAATTCCCATTGCCACCCCTATGGTGCGATGATCAACTGGACCCCCCTGGAATTGGCTCCCGTCCATTTGAGCAAATTGGACGGGGGCGGGTAAAGCCTCTGAGTCGGCTCTGAGGGCAGCAAACGTGGCTTCGCTTATGAGAGTGCGACAGCAACCGGAGTCAATTAGTGCTTTGACGGGGATTTGTGGACCTCCGTTAAGTTGTTGTAAAACTGCATCTACGTAGACGGTGGAGTCCACTTCTTTGATTTTGGTAGGAGCATTCGGTTTGATAGGAAGATCCTGAGAGGTCTGTGGAGATGCTCCATTCACCACAGACCGGAGCCGTTTTTTGACAAGTCGAGGGGAGATTCCAGGTTTAAGGCTGGAGAAATCCAAGGGTTTTCCTCATCCGAAGAGGGAAAGCTGTCCCCCAATGGGGCACTTGTAATCCGAGACCCGGCGGGGTCGTTGGAAGCAGGCAGGGAGGCTGGGTCCCCGGCATGGAGTGCAGAGGGTGTGGGCCTTCCCGGAGCTGCGCTGCGGGTGGCCGCGGTGCCTCTGCGTGGTGGACGACCTCGGGCGCGGGTTGTCGTGCTGGGACGAAATAATTCCTGGCGGCGTGGGCAAACGGCTGCAAAGTGGCCCATTTCTCCGCATGTAAGACAGGCACCCCTCTGAAATCGGACTTCACGTTCCTGGAGCGGACGTGGGGGATTTCGTGGGACGAGCAGTGGTGCCTTGGGTTGAGGCTTTTGGGTGCCCTTCTCCTTGTGCTTTTGACGGACGAGAGAAATAAAGCGGCGGCGGCTTTCCACTTCCTCGGCTAATAGGATCCAGCCTTCGAGGGTATCGGGATCGCCCCGCATGTAAGACCAGTTCAGAATGTCAGGATGCAAGGCTTCCCTGAAATGATGGATTAGGGTGGTCTCGGGCCAACCTACAATTTTACTTGCCAGTCGCTGAAATTCATCGGCAAATTCCCGAACTGTAGCAGAGCCTTGTTTTAATTGTAAAAGTT
Organism: Euleptes europaea; assembly: GCF_029931775.1. Taxonomy (NCBI): domain Eukaryota; kingdom Metazoa; phylum Chordata; class Lepidosauria; order Squamata; family Sphaerodactylidae; genus Euleptes; species Euleptes europaea. The sequence goes on from NC_079322.1 coordinate 55,129,133, forward strand.
CCGTTTTGGCTCTTTCTCCCAGGAAGGGGTCCTCAAACCTCCTTCTCAGGGCAGTCATGAAGTTGTTGAGGGAACGAATCGCACGAGAGCGGGTGTCAAACTGGAGGACCATCCAGTCAGCCGCTTTGCCTGTCAGGAGGGAAGCTACGTACCGCACCCGGCTATCTTCCGTGGGGAAGAGTTGACCTTGTTCTCGCATATAACTGTCCACTTGATGCAAGAAACAAGGCAAAGTCTCAAGAGATCCGTCATACGTAGTCCTCAATTTGAGTTGCTTCCAAGGGCCGGGCGCGGGCTGACCCGGTTGCACGGGTGGTCCGGGCGGAGGAGCAACAGGAGCTCCAGGAGGCAAGGGTGGAGCAGGCACATTAGCAGGTGGTTGCACGGGTGGTCGGAGCGGAGGAGCAACAGGAGCTCCAGGAGGTAAGGGTGGAGCAGGCACATTAGCGGGTGGTTGTACGGGTACCGCCTGACCCGGTATCGGAACGGGCTGTCTCTGAGCTATCAGGGTTTGTTGTAATTGCCTGTTCTCGTGAAGCATAAGTTCCATTACTTCTTGGAGTTGATCCACACGGTCGGAGAGCTCCCGATTCTGGGCTCGTAAAAGATGAACCTCCTCACTTGGGCCCCCAGTAAGATGAGGCTTACTGGTTCGGAAGCTCGTGGCCCATTGAGAGCTATCCCCATATAAATCCTCGTCTTCAGACTCATCTGAGTCTCGACGTCGGTCAGCCAAACGGCGTGCGCGTTGGGTCGTACGCGACGGGACAAACGCCGGGGAAAAGGTGAGACCTGATAGTCCCAGTACATAGTCCTTGGGGCGCGTGTCCACGTTCGCCTGATTCCTTGCTGCAGCCGCCCTGGCTGCTTCCGCCGCCTCTCTCTCTCTTGCGACCCTAGCCGCTTCGGCGGCTTGCTGATCCGCGAGAACTTTGGCGTTCTCAAGTCTTAGGGCAGCCTCTGCCGTAATGCGCGGCAAAAGTTCTGTCTCGAGGAGCAAGAGTATGGGGTCAGGTTCCCCGCCCAGCAGAGGTTGTACTCGAACCGCCAGTGCGGATGCCTCGGCTCCAAACGTCGGGGTCAAAACTTGAGCCAAGGTGGCTACCGGGGTGTCCTTTGTACATTCCACAAGGAGAAGAGCGGTGCTAATAGCGACTCGCTTGGCCTCAGCCTGGCAGCTGGCCGCATCCGGGATCAGGGAAAAACCCTCCGGTGGGGCTCCCGCCATGGTAGAAAGAGTTTGTCGAGAAATAAGATTATCCAGAAGTCCAGTTAATATTTGTAAATCCTCAGTCGCCAATCGGGCATCGTCCAGTAATTGATCCAAGTCCTGAAGATCTAAACGAGCATCAGTATCCTCCGATGTTAACATCCAGAGACGTCCTGTAAGAGATTGCCACTGCGCGTGTACCAGTCCCCTCAAGCGGCAAACCTCTCGGTTCGTCCGGAAAAGTTCAGCAATTAAGTCCTGTAACAGAGTAGGGTCCTCTGAGAAGGGCTCCAGGGTAGTAGATCACCTGGAGAGCTGCACAGCTCCCATCCAAGTGGCAGGCGAACCCCCCTGGGCTCCAGCCTGGCTAGGAGAACGGTGAAGATGTGGGATAGCTGTCATAATGTCAGCCCTTGGCCCACAGAACCAGAAATCACCACAAAGTCGTATAGAGTCCAAACAGGTGGATTTTACTGATCAAATAGGCATACAGTGCAAACGAATAAAATGACAGCTATGAAAGGCTCACTAGCTGGGAGATATTATAAGGCAGGAAAGGCGGGAGATTACACGCAGGAATACAGTTTCCCAGGAGCTGAGTTCCCAGGCTTAGGCTTAGGCATGCGACCTTGGGGGGCAGACAATACAGCACAGAGACAGAGGCAATAACGAAACCGAGATAGCAGCCTGACACCAGAATAGCATGCTGCCTAGGAAGTGGTCTGGCATGTGCATGCTTCTGCCCTGAGGGCATCACCTACCCCCAGGTAGGGTTGCCAGCTTTCAGCTGGGTTTGTCTATCAAAAAAGAAAACACAGCACAGTGGCCAAGTTGATTAAATGTACTATGCTAATATAATGTCATATACATGTGTAAGACTAACAAAAGGTATGAGCAGCAATGTGCAAATGCAGCTGTTGTATAATCCCCAGATGATAGAGATTAATTCCCCTGCAGAAAATGGCTGCTTTAGAGGGTGGACTCTATGGCATTAAACCTCACTGAGGTCCCTCCCCTCCCCAAAACCTTCCCTTCCCAGGTGGTGCTCCCAAATCCCCAGAAATTTCCCAACCCCAAATTGGCAACTGTACCTTCCAGGGTAGTCAGATAACTACTCTAGGGCTGTAACCCCATTCACATTTACCAAAGAGTCAACCAGAGTAGGATTTACTTCCAAGTACGCATGCATAGGGTTGTGCTGTAGATCAGATAATGGTGAGTTTGCCATATTGTTCTCCCCTGTGAAAGAGGGGAAAGTATTTCAGAAACATTGCCTAGTAATTTATACCTGATGAATACCTAAGGTATCTTCATACCTCCTCCAGGATGCATTCTATCTCCTTCTCAATCCAGGTCCTATTTGTGTTGACGGGAACTGGGCAGACTGACTTCCCAGTAGATCAGCCACTCAACGCTTTTGTCTCACAATCCACTTTGAAGAAGGTTAACAATAATTTTACCCATTTCTCAGACAGAGAGCTGAGGGTGAAAAACTAGTCTCCAAAACCAACACTAGCTGTCAATAGAACCCAACCTCTTACCAAAATCATGCTGAACATGATCAATGACTTTTGTGAACAGTGGAGATCAGTGTAAGCACATAATGTAATATCTCCTGTATTACTTTCCCTATTCCACCTTTTATTTTTCAAATATACATGTTTGTTCTATTATTGTTGGTAAATATAATGGTTAAAGCACACTTTTAAAATTATTGCCCGCACATGCACTGGTAACTATAAGATCTAGCTTGCCACAATTAAAGTATTTCTTAATCATGTCGTTCTGTGGACTGTTTACTCAGATGTTTGCAAGCCATCCTAGCAAACAGTATACCTACCCCTACTGCCATCTTCCCCTTACTTTCTAAATATTTCAGTTAGAAACTGAACAGTGTGTCTTGGTGGATTGCTTTATGTCTTGCAATCTGTACTATTCTGAAGTCAACCATGGTTTGCTTAGATGAATTCTCATCTAAGCAAAATGACACAAAATGTCCTATCCATATTGATAAGATGTGTGAACATTATAATCTGTTGCACAGCATTGCTGCGCACACTTGAAACTTAGGCTCAGCCATGTCTGCGCATAAAGCCAAGATGACCTGTGCACTAGAATAAATATACATATTTCTTGGGGGCAGTAAATACACTAGTATTAGTATTATGCATGAACTAAAATAAGATTGCTGTCTCAAAAATGTACATGAAAAATATTGTCTGAAAGCACCATCCTGGGATTTGCGAGATGCTGAAATCGATCAGATTTACAGCAATGCTTTTATGTGGACTAATTAGCTGGTTAGTGGGAGAATGAGTTGTAAACCAGGATGGAAGTTCGAATATTACCTCTCCAGGAACTCCCTAGGTGTCTTGGTGGGCTGCTCTCTCTCAGGTATGGGTCACACAAGCAGAAAAACAAGGCGGGAACAAAGTGAGAGAATGCTGAAGTGGCAACATGGACAGGCCCATTTCAGACTCTGGATGGAGGATCATAGAGATCTGTGTTTTGTAATGCCCCCTCCATTAAAAACTCTGCCAATAGAAAATCGGCACAGAATAGAAGGGCTTTTCTCTCTAATACGATAGGCTTTTGAAAAAATCGCATGAGCTTTGTATCCGTTCATAGCTGGAATATACTACTTGCATTCCACCACCTCAGGGGCTCTACCACCTCAGCCCCCTCCTGTACAGTAGAAGAATGACTTAGCCCCCTCTGCAACAGACAATAATCTTACAGGGCTGTAGCAAGAATCACTGATATAACGAAATAAACAAGGTTTTAAAAAGGTAAAGGTGCCCTGTGCAAGCACCGGGTCATTCCTGATCCATGGGGTGACGTCACATCCCAACGATTACTAGGCAGACTGTGTTTGCGGGGTGGTTTGCCAGTGCCTTCCCCAGTCATCTTCCCTTTACCCCCAGCAAGCTGGGCACTCATTTTATCGACCTCGGCAGGATGGAAGGCTGAGTCAACCTTGAGTTGGCTACCTGAAACCGACTTCCGTTGGGATTGAACTCAGGTCGTGAGCAGAGCTTTTGACTGCAGTACTGCAGCTTAACACTCTGCTTCATGGGGCTTTTAAACAAGGTTTTACCATGCTACAAAAAGCCAGCCAGGATGCCTAATGGAAGGGAGTTGCTAACCTCAGGGGCAGCTGTTGAAAAAAATCCTGCTTCTAGTAAAAGCCAGTGCTGCCTCTACCTGAAATGGGAAGCCAGAGGCCCCTTAAAGACTAACAACATTTATTTTGGAATATATTTTGTTAGTTTTTAAAACGCCACTGGACTAATGTGAGTTCAAGGCTCGCCAGGTCCCTCTTCACCACTGGTGGGAGGTTTTTGGGGTGGAGCCCGAGGAGGGCAGGGTTTGGGGAGGGGAGGGACTTCAGTGCCATAGAGTCCAATCGTCAAAGCGGCCATTTTCTCCAGGTGAACTGAACTCTATCGCCTGGAGATCAGTTGTAATAGGAGGCGAGTTCCAGCTAATACCGGGAGGTTGGCAACCCTAGGATGAACCCTAGGGGAAGGGCCATAGCTCAGTGGTAGAGTATCTGCTTGGCACGCAGAAGGTCCCAGGTTCAATCCCCGGCCTCTCTAGTTAAAGGGACTAGGCAAGTAGGTGATGTGAAAGACTGCTGCCTGAGACCCTGGAGAGCCACTGCCAGTCTGAGTAGACAATACTGGCTTTGATGGACCAAGGGTCTGACTGACTCAGTATAAGGCAGCTTCATGTGTGTTCATGTGATGATGGATACCATTTGATGGCAGTGATGGTCTTTGCTTTCTTTTTCCTTTGGAATTTTTCTCCATACCTGTGGAGTTGCTGGCATATGAATGAACCTCTGCCTTGCCCTGTTTCATTGCCTCTCTAAGAGGCATGGACCACCCAGTTTGCTATTAGGAGGAGTGTGATGATTAACAGTGAAAGAAAAGCACAGCGGGATGAAAAAAATATATATTAATATGAAAACAAACTCTGACTATCCTGGGAACAGAAAAGCTAGACTTGCTAAACACAACCTGTGCTGGTTGGAGGACACAATATTAAAATGGCTGACACATTCTGAGCTAGGCTGTTTGTTTATAATGAAGAGAAAATGAAGACTGTGTCATATGAATTGTGGCAATAGCTAAGAGTTTTACTGGCTTGATTCCTGAATTTCTACGCCCTTTAAACCAAAACTTATTTTTCTCTTGCTGGCTGGTCAAAAACCTATGGAACTGTCTTTTTTCAAACCACAGCAATTTTCATCAGTGCCATAAGGGGGGGACACAAGAGCAGCGTGATGATTCACTGTTATAAATGTGGGTTAAATAATTTCAGTCAGCTTTCCTTTCTGTTCATGGACCAAGGGATTCTTCCACGTGTTGTGCTCCCACTCCACCTCCTGATCATTAGAAAGAGTATTAGATATGTAATGTAGGTTGTTTCTGCGCAGTCTTTTTGCCCCAAATTAGATGCTGTTGGGAAGTAGCTTTCTCCTTCTTTTCCACAGCATTGGGGTTAGGGTTGCCAACTCCGGGTTGGGAAATACCTGGAGATTTGGGGGGCGGACCCTGAGGAGGGCATGATTTGGACAGGGGAGGGACTTCAATGCCATAGAGTCCAATTGCCAAAGCGGCCATTTTCTCCAGGTGAACTGATCTCTATCGGCTGGAGATCAGTTGTAATAGTGGGAGATAGTGGGAGATCTCCAGCTAGTACCTGGAGGTTGGCAACCCTAATTGGGGTGCATCAAGGCTGCCAGGCCTCTAGTTGGAATGGGGGATCCCCCACCCTCTGATCTCATTCCCCACTCATTCTGAGTGGCAGTGGGGGGAAGGATTAAACAAACCTCATGCCGACTGTGGTGCCACATCACTTAAATCACTGATTTAAAAACCCATAATTTTTTACTGGAAGTGACGTGACACCACAGCCAGCATTGTGGCCCCCACACATCCCCAAAGCACCATCCTACTGCAAGTTGCCTGGCAACCCTATGGTGCATTTATATGCCTCTGGGGGTTTCCCTGGCTCTTCTCTGATCTTTCTCAAACGCGATTTGCTCTGAAGTTTTGGTAAAAATCACAGCAAACCCCGAGTGGCTGCCGTATTGTGGGAAAGTTGGGGTTTTCCTGGTACTGTCCACACAGCAACCATTTTCCCCACAGTAGCCATTTCTTCTTCCTAACGCAGAAGATTTTAAAAAATATATATACTGTTATACCAAAATATATGTGTCTCTGAATTCCCAGCTTTCATTTTTTTTCCAAAAAAGTAAATCTCTAGCCCTGTTCATTTTGGAGATATTTGGGGGAAAGCATATTTCTGCAACAAAATGAACTGGAGACTTACTTTAAACAAATGAAAGCTGGGAAGTCAGAGGACCTGATGCATATTTTACTATAATGGTATGAAATAATATTCATATAATGCTATGAAATTGCTGAATGAAAAAGAACTACCAGGGAAGCCCGCTGTGTGAAAGCCCTGTTGCCACTGTACTGTGTTAGCAGCTGCAGCAGTAATGGGAAAATGACACAAGCTCGTCCCTGTGTGAAAAACACCGTAGACTCGGCATTAACAGTTCAAGGGTGGCATTCCACTAGCTCTAGCAGTGACCCATTTGGGAAGAAGGACAGATGCTTATTGACCTGGTGCCTAGAGGAAAGTAAGATAGGAGCCAGGCAAGCCTCAAGGGGGACAGCGTGCTAAAGGCACCTGCTAAGAGAGGAGAAACATGGGTTTTGATGCAATCACCTGGGGCTGCTGTTGCCACACAGAGGGATTCTCCCTCTCCCTTCAGTGCATGCAGGTACCATACCAGATTGTTGCTGTAGCTGGAAGACTCATCCAACTCCAGTTTCCTCATCTAGCCTTCCACTCAGTCCAGGATGCAAGCTCACAACTTTATGGAGCGGAGAAGGAAATACCCAGACCATTCTAGGGAAGAGCCGGTGCACAGCTACCAGATCCTTTTCCAGTCTTCCCCATTCTGAACCAGTGTTATCAGTGCCTCTTAACTGGGCTGGTTTACTCAAGCTGTATGAATGACTCAATTGTTAAAACAACAACAAGTACACATAGTAAAATACACCAGGGAAAATATGAGGCTGTACTTTTCCACCTGCCCTGTTCTCCTATGGATGGCAATCGTTTTTGGTAGACTAGTATCCAAACATTTTAATCACCACCTACAGCCTGCAAGTGATACAGTCCGGGGTTTTTTTTTTAATTGCCTGAACCAAACAAATTAGTCTCTAAGGTGCCACAGCAGTCCTTGTGCTCTTGCTGCTACAGAGGAAAGACGAAAAAACTACTCTGAGAGCTTCTGCTGCATCTTCCCTGCAGAAACGAACGAGGTACACACAAGATTGCAGAGCTTTCATTCATTCCAGTGGGGCTGGTGCAGGACATATTTTTGGTGGATGGTGCTGCTATTCTGTAGAACAATGTAGGAATTAATAGTTTGACCTTTAATAACCATGGCTGTAATTCAACAGTATGTAAAGGGAAGTGGTTGAGGAGACGTTGCACTCAACAGCTCGACAGCTGTTGCACTCAACAGTTCAACAGACATTGCACTCAACAGCTGCCTGTTTGGCTCTGGTCTTGCTCACCAGTTGCAAGGAGGGAGCCAGTTTATCAGTGGGCTGCTCAGAGACGCATCCAAATGGATGTGGATGTGGACTTTTGCACAACTACCACTGTTTGCACACATGCTTGTTTCTGCTACCCCCTGTCCACAGTCTGGTGTTTCCATTTTTAAGAAGGCTAGTACATCACTGATGCTATCAGTGAATGGGATGAGTCTTGCGCTTTCCTAACTGCTGGATCGAGATAGAAATGGCACATACAAACACCTGTCTGTATGCATAGTTCTTTAACTGCCTGGGAATCTGCTTGTAGAAATCTGCTTCAGCTCATGCATGCCCCTACTTTTTTTTTCCTTACAAAAGAAATGGGTTGGAATTAAAGTCCTTCTTTCTTCTCCATGCGTGGAATGGGGCTGAAGCGTACTGGCTTATTTTGCGATAGCAGAGTCATATTTTTGAGCTGGTCATACCCTATAGAGCTGGAAAGGGCATAAATGCTTTGCGGAGCGGGAAGGAATGGTTAAAAATTTTCCATGATTCATACATACGAACGTTTAATACATGCTGAAGCACATCCATATCCCACTGCCAAATGTGTTTGGAGTGGGGGGGAATCAATTAATGGCTTATGATTAAATGCAGAACATGAGATCAAATTTTTGGTAATTAACACAAAGTAATATTAACATTAATAATTCCTGCAGGCGTTTGAACCTCCGTTGTCACCCACTCACTTTGGCATCATTTCACACACGAAAAAACTTGTGCCATTTGAGTTAGTAATCACTTCCCATATTCCCACTGCAAGCTTAACTTTCAATTTGTCATCCGGTAACATTCACAGTTCATCTGTTTGTCAATTTTTAAATTCTCTTTTTTTTTTTGCCCAGAGTCAGAAAATGCAGTGTTTCTGAAAGAAGAGAGAAGAAAACTCAGACTAGCTAAGAGCCAATCTACACAGAATGAGGTAGAAGACAGAGCTGGTATATTTCTGAACCGTACCACTTCAAATGGCAGTTGACAGGGACATGTTTTTGAGTGTCCTTCTGTGGTGTAGTGGTAGAGTTGCCAACCTCCAGGTACTAGCTGGAGATCTCCTGCTAATTCAACAAATCTGGAGAAAATGGCCGCTTTGGTAATTGGACTTTATGGCATTGAAGTCCCTCCCCTCCCCAAACCCCACCCTCCTCAGGCTTCACCCAAAAAAACCTCCCGCTGGTGGCAAAGAGGGACCTGGCAATCCTATGTAGTGGTTAAGAGCGGTGGTTTGGAGCGATGGACTCTGATCTGGAGAACCAGATTTGATTCCCCACTCCTCCACATGAGCAGGACTGAAGAAAGATTTCCACTGCTGTGGATCTGAAACGGCCGTATCCATCGATGATTGTGGCTTTATATGAACTTTATACAAGGATTACAATATTAGCATTCATTTGGTACTCAGTTGAGACCTTTGGAACTTCCTCTATATGTGTTTGGTACTCAGTTGAGACCTTTGGAAATTTCTCTACATTTTTTGTGTGAACTGTACATATTGTATATAATTGTGTTGTGTATATGTCACGTATATGGTCTATGTTTCACCTCAGTAGCTTATAAATATTTGCACTTTGTGTATATACAGTTTCCTGTACTGTTTTTCTAAACCTTTTGGTACGAGTACAGAGGTGCCATTTTTCTCCCCCCCCCCCCCAACCTCCAGGTACTAGCTGGAGATATCCTGCTAATTCAACAAATCTGGAGAAAATGGCCGCTTTGGTAATTGGACTTTATGGCATTGAAGTCCCTCCCCTCCCCAAACCCCACCCTCCTCAGGCTTCACCCAAAAAAACCTCCCGCTGGTGGCAATCCTATGTAGTGGTTAAGAGTGGTGGTTTGGAGCGGTGGACTCTGATCTGGAGAACCAGGTTTGATTCCCCACTCCTCCACATGAGCAGCGGACGCTAATCTGGTGAACGGGATTTGTTTCCCCACCCCTACACATGAAGCCAGCTGCGTGACCTTGAGCAAGTCACTCTCTCTCAGCCCCACCTACCTCACAGGGTGTCTGTTGTGGGGAGGGGAAGGGAACGTGATTGTAAGCCGGTTTGAGTCTCCCTTAAGTAGTAGAGACAGTCGGCATATAAAAACCAACTCTTCTTCTTCCTCTTCTTAAACCACTCCCTTCATTAAGAAAACCGGCAGCTTGGAGATGGGACTCGACTCCCCCTAAAACGGAAGCCTGGAGGATGATTTATGCCATCCTGAACTCCTTGGAGGAAAGGAAGGAACAAAATGTAATATAATTTTTCTCTCTGCTATGCTACAGTGCTATCCTAAGCAGGTCTACCCCGAATCCTGCCCAGGCCTATTAAATCGGGCTTGCTCCCAGGAAAGCGTTCTTAGGATTTTGCCATGGGGGAGCATTTCATATGATCCAGGATTTTACCATCTCAACATACAAACCAGCTCTTGAGAGTCTTACAGATCTTATCATGCAATGGCAGTTAATCTTGATACTGATCTGTATAACTCTTCAGACCTAGATGTTACTGTAGGGAAACATGGTGATGTGGGTGACCTACAGTTTTAAGTTATTTACTTTTGTTTTAATATTCTTCTTGTCCCAATCATAAATGCAACACACACACATCCTCCAACCAGGAACTCCGCACACGACACTCCACACAGGTTTACAGTATCATCTAGAATCAATAAAAGAAATGGTCAAAAGTATGTCATAATAGTAAGGAGATATAAGAGATTGCCAGGGGCACATTCTCTTCATTTGTCATGACCCACTGGCATCAACCGTCTCCTTATAAAAGACACTCTCTATGGCAATAGCTTAGGCCCCTTAAGACATAAGGTTGCCAACCTCCAGGGAGTAGCAGGAGATCTGCTATTACAACTGATCTCCAGCCGATAGAGATAAGTTCACCTGGAGAAAATGGCCGCTTTGGCAATTGGACTCTATGGCACTGAAGTCCCTCCCCTCCCCAAACCCCGCCCTCCTCAGGCTCCACCCAAAAATATCCCACCGGTAGCAAAGAGGGACCTGGCAACCCAACTTAAGACATAATACGGCCACTATTTACTAACTGCTCCCGTTTAAAAAAAATCAAAAGTAACATCTCTGTGGGAGACATTCTACCAATCACAAATGTGGAAAAAAATAGACAGTGTGCTTCACTGATATCCTCATCATTAATAAGCAACAGATGGATAAATCACAAAGTCTCTGGTATAATGGTAATAGGGAGGAGATGTTAAAAAGTGAGCTCTTAGAGACATTATGGAAACACACAAACCCAGATATCTTGTCTGACAACTCCTAAACCTTGTTTTTGGAATGATTCACACATACAAGAGTACAGTTGTTGTTGTTGTTTTCACACACTACTGGGTCTCAACTCCTTCCCAGTTATCATGTATACCTGCATACAGAACTACATGTTACAGAAGACATGGGGCTACCACTGAAAATAGTGTCCCTGTGTAGAATGCTCATATACTGTTATGAGTAGTATGACTAATCTCTTGTCATAATGTGTGTTTTCACTCACTCCATCTCATTGCCTGCCATTGGCAGAGGCAGGGAAATGCCCAATATTGCGACATCGTGATACTGGGTAGTGACTCTGCGCATTATGAAGAGTAAGAGGAGGACCTGGAATGCCCTTTTTTTGTTAGAAGGCCCATGTTACTGATATCATGTGGTTACAATCTTAAATGCGTATCGAAATTTTACAAGTAAAATTTGAATCTGCTCTTTGCCTTTGTCAGGTAAGATAAAGCCATAAACCAGCTTAAAGAGGTGTAGGGAGGAGGCAGCCAGAGTGTTCTACGAATCTCAAGCACAACCCATTAATCAGGCATGGAGAAGGATTTAAACTGAAATGGTTAAGGGCTTTGCTGAAAACATGTTTGAATCAGTGATCTAGTGGAGAAGAAACTGCAGTGATATTCAGTCAGTTTTTACATATCCAACAGAATTAGTAACTCTGCAAACTTTTTTGAGCGTGGGAGGGTGTGAATATTTCCAGCTCTTCGAAATGAATGTCTTGGCACAGATCAATGTACAAAGCATTTCTTAATGTTACTCTGAAAAAAATCTGGCTTCCCATAGGTGGTTACAGAGATGCATCCACACATGGTTGACTATCGCAATGTTGTTGGACTATATAGCAGTCATTTGCAGCTAGGGCTGCTTTCACCCAGGGGCAGGAAAAGCTGCCTTGCTGTGCAAGCAGTGGCAAGCAGGATTGAGGCACACAGGGAATGCATTCACACATACCCTTCTCTACCCCGCTCTCTGCTGGCATTGCCCCCGCCCCTCCCCAGCCCCTTCTTGCTGAGTGCAGAAGCACCAACTTGGCAACATCCTTGCTGGGACACTAGCAGAGCAGCAAACCACCTCAAGTTGAGAAATTCCTGGAGGTTTTAGGGGTGGAACTCGAAGAGGGTGGGAGTTGGGGAGGGGAGGGAGCTCGGTGGGTTATAATGCCATAGAGTCCACCCTCCAAATCAGCCATTTTCTCCATAGGTGGGGTTGCCAATCTTCAGGTACTAGCTGGAGATCTCCTGCTATTACAACTGATCTCCAGCTGATAGAGATCAGTTCCCTTGGAGAAAATGGCCACTTCGGCAATTGGGCTCTATGGCATTGAAGTCCCTCCCCTCCCCAAACCCCACCCTCGACAGGCTCCGTCCAAAAAATCTCCCACTGGTAGCGAAGAGGGACCTGGCAACCCTATGGATAGGGTTGCCAGGTGCATCTTTGCCAACAGCGGGAGGTTTTTGGGGTGTTCGCGTTTACTTCCAGTAGGATATTTTAAAAAATTAAATTAAATCCTAATCACTGAAAAATATCTGGTGATATATTTTGCTTTGCGTATTATAATTAGGTTACAAGAAACACGTCCTTTCAAATAGGGCATTACATACTAAAATAGAATGGCTTTAGAATGTTAATTGTGTTGCCTGCTACGTTACCAAGACCGAACGAGTGCCAGCGATCTGAAACAAATAGTACTTAACCTCCTGAACCCCAGATGAAAAGGGAGATGGATGTTTGCTTTTGATTGTCCTGGTCTTTTCATGAGCTGAATCAATAAGTACCCCACTCATAGCTTTGAGTCATGATTCTAATTAGTCAGCCTCTTGGGCCCAGTTTACAAAGTAAAATCTAAGTCCAACCTGCATTTGGAAATTTCAGCAAGCAATCTGAACCGCTGCCAGCTCAATAAAATAATTAAAATGCCATCAGCTTGTTAACATGTTCTCCTCTCTGCCAAAACATATATATACTCTCAAATGTCAACCTGCACTTGAAATTATAAGGGGGGGGGGAATTGTATTTTGAAGTTCTTCTGGCTGCAATAAATTGTCAGATTTAAAATAAAGATTGAGACTCAAAAGAAGGCTTGCAAACAGTTCTGCAGACATGAGATTTTCATTCCTATGGGGGTCACAATTTAAATGACGCAAAGGACCCTTAGGCATCCCTATGGGATGCGTGAGGCATGGGTCAAAGAACAGTCTGGTGAGCAGATGAGGATTCTAGCAGAAGGCAGCTGAGTGAAAGGAGGGTTGGTGCTGTCAGCAGAAGGAACTGGGGTCCACTGGGGGAAATAGACCAGAGGCCCGACAGTGGGTACATGGAGAAGTGCCACTAAGCCCAAGATCATTCTAAATTATCTCAGGGCAGAAAGGAAAGCACAAAGAATGCATTTTAATATTTGGTATTTTGAGTGGCTGTGGCTGAATGTGATAGCACAAAATCCAACAAAATGTGCATCTTATCTTTTCAAGACTTCTTTTCAAATATGTTCTTATGATACGGTTGCCAACCTCCAGGTGGTGGCTGGAGATCTTCCACTATTACAACTGATCTCCAGCCGATAGAGTCCAGATCACCTGGAGAAAATGGCCCTTTTGGCCATTGGACTCTATGGCATTGAAGTCCCTCCCCTCTCCAAACCCTTCAGGTATTTCCCAACCCGGAGCCGGCAACCCTACCTTATGAGCATATAAAGCTACCATACAGAGTCAAACTCTTGAGTTCTGTATTGTTTACTGGCAGTGCCTCTCCAGAGTCTCCAGTGAAAACCTTCCCCACTCCTTCAACCTGAGATCATTTCTAAGTGAAGGTGTTGAGACCCTCTGCATGCAAAGTAAATTCTCTATGACTGAGCTACGGCTCAGGTATTTTCCTTTCCATTAATCTTTCCATGACTGTCCTTCTGGATCAATTTGGTGGTTAGAGCACTAGACTGGGATCTGGGAGATCCATGTTTGAGTCCCCACTCTGCCTTGGAAGCTTGTCAGGTGACCCTGGGCCAGACACACACTCCGCCTAATCTAAATCACAGGGTTGTTATAAGAATAAATGGAGGACTACTTTGAGTCCCCCCATTGGGGAGAAACATAAGAACATAAGAAAAGCCCTGCTGGATCAGACCAAGGCCCATCAAGTCCAGCAGTCTATTCACACAGTGGCCAACCAGGTGCCTCTAGGAAGCCCACAAACAAGACAACAGCAGAACCACCATCCTGCCTGTGTTCCACAGCACCTAATATCCTGGAGAGATTAGGCATGCATCATGAGTAGTATCCATTTTGACTAGTAACCATGAATACCCCTCTCCTCCCATGAATATGTCCACTCTCCTCTTAAAGCCTTCCAAGTTGGCACCCATCACCCCATCCTGGTGCAGGGAGTTCCGCAATTTAACTATGCAGTCCGGTGAGCAGATGAGAAAGGCAGGGGACAATGAAGTAATTAATAATAACTTTTCTAAAGGATAAGTTCTCGTAGTTTAAAATAATGGGAATGTGTAGCTTATCTAGAATACCAATTTTATATATATATATATATATATATATATATATATATATATATATATATATATATATATATATATATATATATATATATTAGATTCACAGCCTTCCTACACTTCAGGAATGTGTGGCATCAGTGCATCAAACCTGAATCATAATACAAAATCCGGAGGGCACCAATAATATGATGCCCACTTAAAAGGAATACTGGTGCAATACCCACTGTTGCAGACTACTAAGCTCTTAACACCTTAAACAATTAGGAACTCTTCCTAGAAACTGAGAATATTTTTTTCCACACAAAACATATGCATGAAATTACTGCAATTATTTGTTCTAATAAACCCCCTCACAACAGCACAAAAATACTTTTGTATTCAAATATTTTCACAGAATGAATGCCAAGAGATTTGGGAGATGGATGTGTCAAATCAGCTATTCAGAAATGCATGGGGTGGGGGGTAGACTGTTATAAGGTCTGGAATTGGTATGCAAGCTGTAGGCTGGCTGGCTTTCTAAAGCTGAGAACATCTAAAGCTGAGCAGATTGCCGAGCTGCTGTGGAAGCACAGTCTCTCCAAACTGTACATACTGCCGTACAGTACAGCCAGACAACTCATTGTCCAGGTTGGCAGCGGGGAAACCCCGTTCAAGCCAGTTTGCTGCAGAAAATAATGGTTCACAACACTGATTGGCTGGTACTTGAGAGGCACAAGGCTGACCCCTCTCCTGCCAATCCCCAGGGAACCTTTGCTCTTAAATATTTGAAAAAAGGATTTTCCTTTGTTTTTTAAACAAAGTGAGGCAATGCATAAATGTCTAAAATGAATAAATGTTTATGTTGCAGCATGGATCTGGGGAGTGACACTAGGCACACACTTCCTTCTCGTCCTGTAGTGGCTGTGAGCAACCTGAGGCCCAGCAGTGTGTCAGCGTAGCCTTGGGTGTCTTGGACACAGAGCCCAGCCTAGGGTAGTGAGGCAGCAAGGCTTGCTCTGGGGTCCAAAAGGCCACAGTTCTGTTTGAAGATGTGCCCGTAGGTTCTCTTGGAAGACACGCTATCCCAAATGCTGCAATGAAGCATGTAGATAGATGGAGTTTCAGAGAGATTATATGCTAGCCCGTTTTAATGTTCTCCCTTCTGCCATTCTGTTTGGGAGATACAAGAAAATTCCATACTCCGCTAGAGTGTGTAACTGTGTTATGGGGGAGATAGAATTGACCATATTCTTTTGTACTGTCCATTTTATTGCGAAATTCGTGCTGCCCTTTTAGATCCTTTTCTATCAAACTATGCTAATCAAGCCAACGATAGTAAGATTAACTTGTTGTTATCCTCCCGAAGTTCTGAGATTATTGAATCTGTAGCCAAATTTCTTGGTGATGTAATTAAGAGGCGAGGTAAAATGATGTATAGTGGCTAGGTTGACTCTTTTTGATTGTCCTTGGTATGCCAATAAAGGTACTGAAACGGATAGATGGAGTTCTGCATGAGGACCAGCACATCAACAGACAGGGGCGGGGCTATGGCTCAGAGGTAGAGCAGCTGGTCGGCATGCAGAAGGTCCCAGGTTCAATCCCCAGCATTTCCACTTTAAAAGATCAGGTAGAGCTCAACCTGAGGCCCTGGAGAGCCACTGCCAGTCCGAGTGGACAGTACTGACCTTGATAGACCAACAGTCTGATTTAGTATAAGATAGTATAAGACACAAGGGGCTTTTTAAATCTTTGCCACTAACTGCAATCTGACCTGTGCCTTTTGGCATCCCCATTTCTCACAGAACTGAAATGAACTTGCTAGCCTGTTTCATTCAACTTTTTGCCATCAAGGAATTCTCTGGAGAGGGCCTGTGGCTCAGTGGGAGAGTATCTGCTTGGCCTGCAGAAGGTCCCAGGTTCAATCCCCGGCATCTCCAGTTTAAGGGACTAGGCAAGTAGGTGATGTGAAAGACCTCTGCCTGAGACCCTGGAGAGCCACTGCCGGTCTGCGTAGACAATACAGACTTGGATGGACCAAGGGTCTGATTCAGTAGAAGGCAGTTTCATGTGTTCATGTGTGCTTTACAATGGCTGTTACCACACTAGGTATTCCCAGAAATGTATTAAGAAGGCTTTCACGGTCAGAGTTCATTGGTTCTTGTAGGTTGTCCAGGCTGTGTAACCGTGGTCTTGGTATTTTCTTTCCTGACGTTTCGCCCGCAGCTGTGGCAGGCATTTTCAGAGGAGTAACACTGAAGGACAGTGTCTCACACTTGACACTGAGAGACACTGTCCTTCAGTGTTACTCCTCTGAAGATGCCTGCCACAGCTGCGGGCGAAATGTCAGGAAAGAAAATACCAAGACCACGGTTACACAGCCCGGACAACCTACAAGAACCAATGTATTAAGAGTTTGAAAACTGTTATAAAAAATACTGTTCACACTTTGTTTGGCCCCTTTAGCTGTGAAGACGTCTTCCAACCATTTTTTAGTCGTAGTATCCAAAAACCCTTTTAAAGCAATGTTTTTTATAACATTTCCAAACTCTTGATACATTGCCGGGAATACCTAGTGCAGTAACAGCCTATGAAAGACTGGCTGAGGAACATTGCAGAGCACACCAGGGCTTGACAGGCCAGCCCCGCCAAGCCACACCGTTGCCCCACTGAAGCCATGACAGAGACCCAGATCACACCCAATACTCCCCTGTGGCTCTGCACTGGTAGTGATGGGTGAGCTGAATTTCAAGCAAGCTTCTCTGACATTACCGTTCTTTTACTTGAGGAGTTCCTGCTATACTGCCAAGGAACCCCAGGGTTCTTTGCAAGAGAGTTGGATTCCTGCAGTGTAGATGGGAAGAAACTGAAAATTGGCAAGCCGTTCAGAGGGGATGAGTAGGTGGGGAGGAACCTGTAACACGCCTGAGAAGGAGGCCAAGCAAACCATCCAGTTGCCATCAATGAGACTCACACAATCACCATCTCCACAACAAAACAAGCTGGTTAGTCACACTCTTCTAGCAGCCGCAGTTGAATTCAGCGTGCTGAGGAATAATGTTACTTTAGAGAACAGAGAGATTGTTGGTGCAACATTATGTGGATGAATTAGAGATTATAGTTTATGTAGGAAAAGAACAATGTCTGGAAAGGTCTGTAGGCGCTATGAGGGGCAACTATGGCATTTTAAGGAAGTAATTATCTCTTAGCATAAGATTAATTAGATTAATTATGAGAACAGAATGCGATAAAAGTCAACATTTCCTGAACCCTTTGGCTATGATAGGAAAGATATCTATAAAGATCTGCACTAATTCATTAATGAGGAGCAAATTGGAAATAAGCAGGAGCTTTGTGGTACCTTAAAGGCTAACAAAATTGTATTCCAGCATAAACTTTCATGGACTAAAGCTAGGGTTGCCAACCTCCAGGTACTAGCTGGAGATCTCCTGCTATTACAACTGATCTCCAGCCGATAGAGATAGTTCACCTGGAGAAAAATGGCCGCTTTAGCAATTGGACTCTATGGCATTGAAATCCCTCCCCTCTCCAAACCCTGCCCTCCTCAGGCTCCGTCCCAAAAATCCACCTGTGGCGAAGAGGGACCTGACCACCCTAACTAAAGCCCATTTCTTCAGTCACAGTGGATGAATCCACACTTTGCAGACACTGCTGCACCAGGCCAACATAGCTACCCCTCTAGTCTTGGTTTAGTCTGGTTTAGGCCTATCAGAGTTCATGGGGCTGATGTTTTTAAACAAGTACTTTAAGGGCTGAACTAAAATATAGGGGCTGAGGGCATTCATGTATGTATTGGTGGGTTCACCAACTCACATGGAAAGCAGGGGGTGAGAGGCAAGGATATGCCCTTGGAAGTTTACTAATTACAAACCACAATGCCTGCTTGTAAATGTACTCAATGCTCTGAATCAGAATGTAATTATTTCCAGTCAAATAGTTATTTTGGTACCCTGCTGTCCAATTTCAGTTTTCTGGACAATGAGAAATGGGCGGAACGGCAAGGGGAACACAATTCAGCAAATATGTGCCTCATGGGGATGTTATCTAGCCAGAACAGTTAGCTGATTTTACTGCCAAATGGGATCTTCATGATTGGCATTTCCCCCTTTTGAAAGCCATTATTCTGTCTCACAGTCTCATTGGTTTCTATGGGAGCTTTCTAGGGAGCCAGCGTGGTGTAGTGGTTTAGAGCGGTGGAGTAGTAGACTCTGATCTGGAGAACTGGGTTTGATTCCCCACTCCTCCACATGAGTGGCGGACTCTAATCTGGTGAACTGGGTTGGTTTCCCCACTCCTCCACATGAAGCCAGCTGGGTGACCTTGCATTAATTACACTCTCTCAGCCCCATCTACCCGACAGGGTGTCTGTTTTGGGGAGGGGAAGGGAAGGTGATTGATTGTAAGCTGTTTCGATTCTTCCTTAAGTGGTAGAGAAAGTTGGCATATAAAAACCAACTCTTCTTCTTCATCTTTGTCTTCTTCTTCCTCTTCCTCTAATTCTATATAAGCATGGGTTTTACTTGCTGGAGCCATTTCATTCTCTGGGACAACACGGCCTGGTTAGTAGCAGCAGGGTTGGTAAGGGACAGGCTAGACTTCAGGTTATATTGTCCTCTGCCAGCAGTGATAAGAAGACCCCCTACAGCAGGCAGAGACCAAGTGGAATAGAGGCAGAGGTCCTGGCATTGCCCCCACCCAGTGATAGGCAGTTCCTCTGCTCTGCAGATGGAGGGACAGAGTTTTAACATATCCTCCCCCAATAATAAATAAAAAGCAAACTCATAAATGTGCTTAAGATTTAGGATATTTGAGAGAGATCAGTGATGAGAAAGGATCCTCTCATCTCTCTGTGTGACAGAAAATGACTCATTCAGGATCTGATTGCTCTCAGATGTCTTCATTGTATCAGCTGCCATGGTGGACATGATATGTACCTAGTTTCCTGCTTTGTGTAAAGCAGCTTGTGTGTTTCCCTTTCTGAGTGCTCAGGCAAAGTGAGTTTACCATTCTAGGATAGAATTAAATTGCTTCAAACAAGGTAGGTCAAGAAAAGGGGGCATCAGGTTTAGCTCTCCTTGCACGCTTACTCAGTTTTCATTCAAAGACGGACCACTCTGCTGCCTCTATGTGAATGGGTGGATAGGAATATGTGAATAAACTTACATGTAAACAAATGCATGCGAATAAATACATGTGGACACCACCACCAATCCAATGTGGTATCAATTTTCCAATTATTTTAGTAAATTAAAGAAAAACTGAAGGGCAGCATGGGATTATTCTGTGCTTCTTTTTGGAATTAAATGTAAAAGAGGACAGTAGGAAAGAAAACAGAGCTATCAGTGTATACTGTAATTAGACAAACAGTCTTTCATTTATATCTGAATAAAATTTATATTCTTGGGAAAATCCAAGAAGACATGACTTTCCCACATTCTCATATTTATTCACAAATGTTTTCCAAATGCACAGGGATCAAAGATGTGGACCAATGACATTTATCTCTCATTTTTCAGGTTTATACTGTTTAGATTTGGACCAAGGTACAGAATGTACAAAGTAATAAGGGTACATGCAAATGCTTCTCTTATATTATTAAAATTGCAGATTGTACAATTGGGTTGCTACCAAGTGATGCTATTAGAGTCAAACTAGACATTACATAGGCCCAGTTAGTTTGCAATGTAAAGGCCCACTCCCATGATTTCTCTCCCATGATTTCCAATGCTACTCCTGCTGGGAGACCAAAAACAGAAAGAGTAAGCATAACTTAGCATGCATGTCCATCTACGTGGTGGTTGTAGTGACAAGAATATGAAATATGATTGCTATGGTGATCTCACAAGGTATCAAGAAAGAGTTACCATTATGCCCTAAAATTTTCTTGTTGAATTGCGTGGATTTTCTTTTGTAAGAAGTCCATGAATTTGTGTTTAATGCAGCAACATCAGCAAGGTTAACTGTTGCCCAAAATTGGAAATATAATCCCAAAGAAGGAGGAGTGGCTAGAGAAGCTGTCAGAGTTCCCATTGGGGAGAAACATAAGAACATAGGAAAGGCCATGCTGGATCAGACCAAGGCCCATCAAGTCCAGCAGTCTGTTCACACAGTGGCCAACCAGGTGCCTCTAGGAAGCCCACAAACAAGACAACTGCAGCAGCACCATCCTGCTCCTGCTACCTCCACCTGCAGGGATGAAATGAGGACACACTGGCTAAGAACTTGCCCCCCACACGCGCATTCTGGCCCTGCCTACTTTAACCCCTCCATTGTTGCCACTTCCGCCCACAGCCCTCTTGTAGTACAGAGGGAATACGTTTCTCCATGGCCCGGGTGGGAAAGGGTTAACACAGTTTCTTGGGCGGTCCTAGCAGCTCCATAGCTAATGACTTTTCTGCAAGGGAGGAAACAGGTTCCTTTTCTCGGCAAAACAAACTCACATCTTCCTTGAATAGAGGCTATTCCTGTCTGCAGGAGGGGGCGGATCACCAGTCTTAGATCCTTCTGGGCTAGAGATCTGCCAGGACCTACGAAGAGCCAGACCAAATGATTTTGCTGGCCTTAAAAGGCCCCCGGGCTTGACGTTCCCCACCCCTGGGTTAAAGGATCACGGACCTGATAAGGCAATGAGAAGATCACTCATGACAAAATTCTCACTTCTTCACAACTATCAAATGTATAAGATATTATTTGCATACAATTGCTCTGGAGTAGATGGATGAAGGATGGCCTATTCATCCTCCTATTTTTTTAATTTAATAATTATTTATTAAACCAAAAAAGGGATTACAAATGGTTAATTGGGAAACAAGGATATATTAGTCAGTTTTGATGTTGTATCCCTCTTTACCAAGGTTCCAGTAAAAGACACAATCTCATTGATTAACCAGATTTTTCCAGAAGATATAACAGCCTTATTTCACCATTGTTTGACCACAAGTTATTTCCTATGGGATCAAGAATTTTATGAACAGATTGATGGAGTAGCTATGGGAAGTCCACTCAGTCCAGTAATAGCAAATTTTTACATGGAATATTTTGAAAAGACAACATTAGAATCGGCAACTTACAAACCTACAGTCTGGTTCAGATTCGTAGATGATACATTTACCATTTGGAGCCATGGTGAAGAAAAATTAATGGACTTTCTAAACCATCTTAATAATATCCATCCAAACATTCGGTTTACCATGGAAAAGGAAACTGAGGGTAAACTCCCATTTCTTGATACCCTTGTCATCCGTAAAACAAACTTTCAGTTAGATCACAAGGTCTACCAGAAACCAACTCACACAGATCGCTACTTAAACAAAAACTCCAACCACCACCCTCGACAAAAAAGAGGAATAATCAAAACATTAATGGACCGTGCAAGACGGATCTGTGAACCACAGTTTCTCAAGGAAGAAACGAATCATTTAAATCACGCACTGCTAGCAAATGGCTATTCCAAGAATGAAATCAGAAGGGCCATTAAACCAAACAAAAATCAGAAAACTCAGGGAAAACAGTCTCCCATAGGAAAGGTATTCTTGCCATTTATTAAAGGAGTCACTGATAGGATGGAGAAACTTTTGAAAAAACATAACCTACAAACAGTGTTTAAACCCACCAAGAAAATACAACAAATGCTACGATCAGCAAAAGACAAAAGAGACCCCCTCACCTCTGCAGGAATATATCGTATACCTTGCAGCTGTGGAGAAGTTTACATCGGGACCACAAAACGCAGCATACAAACAAGGATAAAAGAACATGAAAGATACTGCAGACTTGGCCAACCTGAGAAATCAGCAGTGGCTGAACATGGACTGACACAAACAGGACACAGGGTCTTATTCCAAGACACTGAAAGACTGGACAATTCTACCAACTATTTTGTCAGATTGCACAGAGAAGCCATTGAAATTCATAAACATCAGCACAACTTTAACAGAAAAGAAGAGAGTTTAAGAATGAATAAGGCTTGGCTTCCTGCCCTGAAAAACCTCCAGACTAACAAAGGCTACAGTCAACAATAGCCATGCAGATTAGCTTTGGATTTCACACATTACCAGATCATTTCAGGATACAGTGCTTCCATATTAACATACCACACTCTCATTAGTACATTATCTTGATACTTACAGGACAATGATTAGCACATTACGTCTGCAGGACAGTACTCAGCTCAAACCCAACCCCTATCTGACTCTTCCTACACACTTGACACTGAGAGACACTGTCCTTCAGTGTTACTACTCCGAAGATGCCTGCCACAGCTGCTGGCGAAACGTCAGGAAAGAAAATTCCAAGACCACGGTTACACAACCCGGATAACCTACAAGAACCAATGAACTCTGACCGTGAAAGCCTTCGACAATAAATTGGGAAACTGTTTAGGGCAAGTAAATGCATAATATAAGTAAAGGGGACTATATACTAATAAATACAGCAAGGAATAAACAATCTAATTACACCCGACTGTCTAGAAAGAACTAATGGCAATATCTAACTACAAAGCAACACAAGAACTAATACAACAATACACTACAAAAATCTAGGCACAACAACCAAGGAAATAAATGATGGTACACAAAATAAAACGATAAATACAAAATGCGAAAATCAACAGCTAAAATAACAGGGGGAGATCCAATGATTCCAACATATATACAGAATGTAGAAAATGGGAGAGTCTCAACATTTGCCGTTCTCCAGTGGAACAAATGGTTTTGTAATCACCCACCATGAGTCCTCCTATTTAAATATATTCATTTCTGTGCTTTTGAGTAATCCCTGATGACAAGACAGTAAAAAGAGTAAGGTGCACGAGAATTAACTGCATGCATTTTTGCATGGGAAACATTAACATAACCCTCTTCTTGTATGTCTCCCTGAGCACAGCAACAAACTTCTGCTTGGTATAGCAGACCACACAAAAACTTTCAGGGTCAAGGCGAATATCAACTGCTATCCTAAGACCCAACGTTTTCATTCAATCTTACTCCTGGGAACACACCTATTAAGCCTGCAAGCCCATAAATTGTCCTTGTCGTTAGGATGCCAGCCAATCCCACAAGAATCCACCTGAAACAAGGGCAAACCAAATTGCAGACCTGAAATCTTAAAATAAAAGAAGACTGTCGTGTTTTTTTCATCCTCTGATTCAGTCTACTTCCCAACCACAATTAGATCTGGAGAAGCTTCAGTGCTTGATGCTTTGAAATAATTTCAGAGACCTGGTGCGCAAATGTCAAAATGAAAGAAATTTAGCAGAAAATAGGGAGAAATGGTCAGATCTCCCTATTAGCACTTGCTGTACATCTCACAAGACAGCTGATTCGTGGCTCTGTATGGGTTCCAGCATCCAGTGATTTATTGGGTAATTCAGCATTTGCCAGTATGTCTTGTGCTAATTAAATGCATCGCACTCTATTCAGAAATGTCACAATTGATTTGTCTTCTGCAAGCACTGACTTTATTTCAATCTTCTAAAAAAGATTTTATGAGCCCCAGATAACTTATCCTGGCACATTCATCTCCCGGGGCAGCTTCTGTGTGTGAGGCCGGTATGAGACAAAACCAAATAGCCAACGCAAACGTCGCTTTGGACGGCTTATTTATCTGTTAGCTGCTATACATCCTGGTCTATATAACGTACATACATATAAAATTTTATAATAACCTATAAAAACCATTGAGTGGGACAGAAGCCCACACAGGCGGTTGGTGAATTTTATGGGCTGGTAGAATTGGGAAACAAGGTGCTTGGCAATCTGTAGGAAATATGTTTCTTTACAAACTAGGTTAGGGTTTCATCTGGCTATTAATTGAATAATATGAAGGGGAGATCAGTATTGACAGATTCTCGTGGGAAGCTTTCCTGTACCAGCATCACTGAAATGAACAGGATCTGAGTAAGAACACAGGGAAATGCTGCTACATTTGTGCACAAGAACTTCACAGTGGATTGTGCTTCTTAAGATCATCCAGTGTAATGATAAGATGTATGCACGTATGTATGTATGTATGTATGTATGTGTGTGTGTGGCCTGAGTAATCTTAGGTTTTTAGAATTTTATTGATGGTTTTATTATGGATTTTACTGTATATTTATATTGTATATTGGTGTATTTTTAAAATGATGTTACCCGCCCTGAGCTGGCTTGCTGGGGAGGGAGGGTTATGAAGAAGAAGAAGAAGAAGAAGAAGAAGAAGAAGAAGAAGAAGAAGAAGAAGAGTTGGTTTTTATATGCCGACTTTCTCTACCACTTAAGGCAGAATCAAACTGGCTTACAATCGCCTTCCCTTCCCACAACAGACACCCTGTGTGGTGGGTGAGGCTGACAGAGCATGACTTGCCCAAGGTCACCCAGCTGGCTTTGTGTGTAGGAGTGGGGAAACAAATCTAGTTCACCAGATTAGCCTCCACCGCTCATGTGGAGGAGTGGGGAATCAAACCCGGTTCTCCAGATCAGACTCCACCGCTACAAACCACCACTCTTAACCACTACACCACGCTGGCTCCCATAATTTATTTATTATAAGTCTAATAAATAAACAAATAAATAAAATAAGGTTGCCAGCTCCGGGTTGGGAAATACCTGGAGATTTTTGGGGTGGAGCCTGAGGAGGGGAGGGTTTGGGGAGGGAAGGGACATCAATGCCACAGAGTCCAATTGCCAAAGCGACCATTTTCTCCAGGTGAACTGACCTCTATTGGCTGGAGATCAGTTGTAATAGCAGGAGATCTCTGGCTAGTACCTGGAGGTTGGCAACCCTAGGCCTGAGTGAAGTTTTCTCATTTGCAAACCCAAAATGGCTTGAAGCTGAAGGACCCCCCCCCCCCGCCCTTCAATGGTTTTAAAAGAGGGTAGACAAATTCATGAAGGATCGATCCATCACCTATTTCCCATTAAGGTTACATGGGACCTTTATGTTCAGAGGCAACTGAGGGGCAACTATAGAGATAGCCTTTAGCCTCCATTGCCCTGCAGAGGGCTTTCTGGGTATTGGATTGATCACTGTGAGGAAATAGGCTGCTGAGTGTGCATGGTGTGATCATAGCATGGTGTGATCAACCAGGGTTCTCCACCTATATGAGCCAGCCTAGCATTTGAGATCCACTAACAGTATACAAGCAACCTACCCTGAGCTCATCAGAGCTTGGAAGCTAAGTAGGGCTGGTCAAGGTTAATACTTTGATGGGAGACCACCACGGAAGACTGGCGTTGCTATGCAAAGGAATGCAATGGCAAACAACCTGTCCTCATCTTTTGCCTTTCAAACCCCATGGTCCTTGGGATTGCTATGAGCTGGTTGTGAGTTGACAGTACATAATAATAATAATTATTAACAGTATACTGCTTGCTTCACCTGTTTGATCTGAGCCTTAGTTAGCAAGCACCTGAAACCGTGCATTTCTACTGAATCAAAGATTCATTTGGCTCCTTCACTTGTAGAGTTCCAACAAAATTTGAAATCCAAGTAGTTTTGGAAGGCCTTTAATAAGAAAAGGCCTTTAGTTTGAGAACACTCAGAAAGTGGAGACGGTCCTTGAGATATGTAGGTCCTAGGCCATAAGGAGCTTTAAAGGTCATAGCCAGCACCTTGAATTGAACTCAGAAAAATAAATTGGCAGCCTATGAAGCTGTTTTAAATAGTCGAAATGTGTTCCCAGTGGCCAAAATTGAACAACAATCAGACTGCCACATTCTAGACCAACTACAGTATCTGTGTTGTCTTAAAGGGAAGCACAATGTAGAGCATGTTACAGTAGTCAAACTACAAGGTTATAAAATGAGTGCTACGAGATTTGCTAAGACTAGGACAGCAGAGAGCTGGTGAACTAGATGAAGCTGATAAAAGGCTGTGTTGGCCACCCCACCAATCTGCTTTTTAACAGTGCATTCCTCAGGAGAGTTACTCCAGTCTAAACCCATTGAAATGAATGGGCTTAGACTGGAGTAACTCTCCTTAGCAATGCCCTGCAAATGGCTGGGCTGGTTTCATGTTTTATTGTATGTTGGATTTTGTAATATCGCGAGGGTTGTGTTTTGTATTTTAAATTATTGGAAAGGAAAATATATGTTACATAAATAAATAAAGACATGCTTTTTGTTCTACTGAAATAGAACCTGAGTACAGAAACAGAATATCGGTTGGTGAGGAGAGATGAATCAGTGAGGCAGGTGCAGCAGTACATCAGGTTAAACTGCAAACACCAACTACAGCATACCATTTATTAGGACTACCTTTTAAAAGAAATTCTAAAAAGCTTATACTCTTTGTCAAAATAATTAACAACTTAGTTGACAAACATTAAAGACCAAGGCAATTATACAACAATTGGGGAGGGGGGGAACAGTATCCCAATTTAGCCAGAAACGAATTTAAACGCTCTGATTTCCAAAGCCATGTTCAAAACAAAAAGAAAATAAGAAAGAAAACACTCTGGGGGTGAAAACGCATGGTCACTTTAGCTTCCTTTATTCCCTGTTTCAGCCAGGATTCAGCCAGGATCAAACGCACGTTCAGCGAAAACGCATGCATTCGATCCTGGCTGAATCCTGGCTGAAACAGAGGCTAAAGTGAGCATGCGTTTTCACCCTGGGAAATTATTCTGTGACTTTAGCAATGAACACCTATACTTCCCATGGCAAAACTGGTGATGTCTATTGCTTGATGGGAGTGGTCCTAGTGGGATTAGCCATACCATATATTTGCTGGTTTGTGCCCCTTATTTGTGCCCCTCTTTGTTCCAGACTAATATCTAACAGGCACTGCTCAACATGCATATGTGATCGCTTCTCGGCCTTTCGGCTAAGATCAAGTATAGTATCTCTCCTTATCAGTTTAATATCTGATACGTCCTCTATTTAAGGCCTATATATTAAATGGATTTTTGGAACTGGGAGATGGAATAGGGGCTTGCTCCATCCACTCCACGCATCGACCTGGTATTGCAGTGCCTCCGGGAACGGAGGGGAAATGCATATGTGTAGCTTTAACTCCAGGTATTCTCAAGGTATCTTGTATTAATAAGTTTGTACTTTCTGAGCTAGGATGGATCAATTGTCCAGATGGATTACGCGACCTTGACCCCTCTTTAATAATCAAGCTGGATCATTCTCGCTGCTGTTCTCTAGATCAGCTGTGCAATAGACTTTAACAATTTAGTAAACATCCCTCACAGTTGGTCTTGGACCCCACAGAAGCCAGGGTTGTGTTGTTAGTGTTTCAGACTGGGATCTGGGAGCCCTAGAAACAAATCCCCACTCTGCCATGGAAACTCACAGGTGACTTTGGGTCAATCATACACTCTCCGGCTAACCTGTCACACTGGGTTGGTGTGAGGATATAATGACAGGGAATGGTGTAAGCTGCTTTGGGTCCCCACTGTGGAAATTTTGGGATACAAATGAAGTAAACAAATCATAAATAAAGAGGAAGATGGTGGGCAGACAAAAGGTAGATTGGTGGGTGGATAGGAAGGAAAAAAGGAAACAGAGAAAGGGAAAGGCCACAGGGGGTGCCAAGAAAAGGGAAAGAGGAAATAGTGTGGGGAGGGGAAATGGGAAAGTGAGGTATTTGCTGCAGGTTCTGAAGTGCCAGGTTCTGGCTGGCACTGTGCATTTCATCCAGAATTGTCCCAGGAGAGACTGCCAGAGGGAGGGAAGGAGGAAAAGTTGAAGACAAGGGGGGCAGATAAATGTATGTTTGGAGGTTCTAGCAGGGGAGTGCAGCTATCATATACCCTTGACCAAAGAATGGTACACTCCTTTGATCTGGGTTGGTCATCCTCTTCCACCGAGCATGCAGCTTTGGGAGGGACGCACATGGAGCAGTGAGGGAGGTAGGGGACACCCGCCTAGCCAGCCAGATCAACCCTGCCGATCACTGGGGTGACAGATGTCGCAGCCAGATAGCCCTCACATTCTCTTCTCCTGAACCTGAAATTTATGTTGGCTTGTGGGTGGGAAGGAGAAAAGGAAACAGGAAAAGATGACAGGCCATGGGGGCTTTAAGCAAAGGGAAAGAGGAAATAGTTGGGAAGAGAAAATGAGATCCATTGGAAACAATGGAGGATGGATGGATGGAGGCACCCTTTTTGGGGGCCCATAAAATGGAACCCCTGACTCAATCTTTACCAAACTTTGGGTTCTTTTAAGAAGAGTCACCAGGAGCTATGCTGAAAATTTGGTGCTTCTACCCTTAAAAGATTCCCTGTAGACTATAATGGAGCCAATTTTTTTCAGGTTCCCCCCAAAAAAGACCCTGAAAGAAATCCATACCATATGAGGATTCAGGAATATTTGGGGATCCCGAAAATGTTTGGATCCAATATACCCAAATCTGAATTTTCCTGGTTTGGTTTTTTTTTTTTTGCATACCCCTAGCCCCTGTTGCAGTTCAGTTTGTAGCTGGGATCAGACTCAGATTTCAGCACGGAGGTGACCAACCATGAGGTTGGGGGTAACAGGTAGGATCCAGAAACCAACTACAAAAGTATGGAGACTGAGAGGTTATACACCTTAAGTCGCATTGAAGAAGAGTTGATTTTTCTATCCTGATTTTTTCTACCTTTTTAAGGAGACTCAAACCGGCTTACAATTGCCTTGCCTTCCTCTCCCCATGACAGACACCTTGTGAGGTAGGTGGGGCTGAGAGAATTCTGAGAAAACTGTGACTAGCCCAAGGTCACCCAGCAGGCTTCATGTGTAGGAGTGGGGAAACCAACCCAGTTCACCAGATTGAAGTCCGCCACTCATGAGAAGGGGACAGTGTCTCTGTTGTTACAGGATTGGGTTCTGGCGTTAAACTTTGAATTCTTACTGGAAGGTTTGAATTTTAGGTGAGTGGAAGGAAGAAGATGCTCCAGATGTGGGCATGTTCAAAAGTATGGGGAAGCATGGGAAATGTCAGCCTGGGGTAATCAGGTTACCTGCCCAGAATACTAGTTCAACAAAGGGCTAGGGAGGACTTGATAGCCCTTCCTAGATCTCTGAATAAATCATTAGAGTGGGAAGCCTGATTAACAAAAGTGAGGTGATGGCCGATTGGTTTTCCAGAACATTCTTCCTTGTAAGGCAGATTCCTGGGTAGTCCAGAAAGGCAAGTTACTATTCTGCAAACCTGGATTATTATTCATGGCCTGAACTTTGATGGGCCCTCAGGAAGTCAAAGAATATCCCTATTGTCAAGAGAGTGCCTAGCCCTCTGGGGGAGCTTGGCTATTTGCCTGTGAGTCAGCTTTTCTGTTTTCTGCAGCCTGATATTTCTTAGTTTTACTATCAAACATGGCTTCCCTTCCTCACCAGAGAGATACAGTGATGATGAAAATGTCCTATTAAATTTCAACGATAATACAGCTGCTAAGGCACAGGGACCGCCAGGAAAGTAGGTGGACCCTTCATATGAACTTAACCCTTGTAGACAAAGGAAAACATAAATTCTATTCGGATGCTGCAAATTCTGTTGATATACTCACCAGCAAATTTGTGATGTAGGATCACGTTCGGGCACTGTTATTTTGGAGGCATGTTTGTATGAAATGATGCTTCTTGCCATGAGTGAGACAAAAAAGAAAAATCACCCTTATGGTTGCCAGCACTTGCCTGACAGAAGTATGAATGAGAATTAACCCATCCTGTCTGCCCAGATGGAAAAGAGTCAGAACTCCTTGGCACACAAGCCAATTGTTTTTGCCTGTTACTCTTGGAGGGAGTGCAGTGGCAAACCGGAGGAACAGAAAGGCTTGGAGAATGTTACACCCTTTATTTGTTTCCTAGAAAGCTCTCAACAGGAAATACAGAGGAGTGAATCGAAATAAGAACTAAGAGGAGGAATGAGGTAACCGGCCACATGCCCTGAGAAGCGTGGGTGGGGGTGGGGAGTGGGGGAGCTCCGAGGGCAAGCCGTAGAAACACTGATAATAAGAGAAGTGAACAAAATAAGAGAAGGGAGACCCTGGAGAGCCGCTGCTGGTCTGAGTAGACAATACTGACTTTGATGAACCAAAGGTCTGATTCAGTATAAGGCAGCTTCATGTGTTCTTCATGCTTTCCTGTGTTCAAAATGAAATATATCTGGGGTGACATGAGGATCACTGAATATCTTTTGGAACTAGGCCAAGACATTTTAAAAACCTTCAATTGATTGATTAAGTGGGTGTTCCCTTTATTGCTCTGTTTTGTTCTGGTTGGAACATAAGAGCCCTAATTGATATGATATTTGATATATACTGATGCTGCTCTAGTTATAAGTTACTGCTTTGGGCTTTTGGGTGCCCTTAGGGGGCGAACAAGGGGGCGCTTGCCCCATGCCTAAATCTACTGAATTCTTTCTGATTTTAAATGTATCCTGACACATACACACTTCAAATTAATCATCTCTGTGTAGGGTTGCCAGGTCCCTCTTCGCTACCAGCGGGAGGTTTTTGGGGTGGAGCCTGAGGAGGGTGGGGTTTGGGGAAGGGAGGGACTTCAATGCCATAGAGTTCAATTGCCGAAGTGGCCATTTTCTCCAGGGGAACTGATCTCTATCGGCTGGAGATCAGTTGTAATAGCAGGAGATCTCCAGCTAGTACCTGAAGGGTGGTAACCCTATCTCTGTGTGACTCCCCCTCCACAAAATTATTTCTGCAGACACGCTTGATTATGGCTGTCACAGAAGCACTTGGTAAGGATGATTCAGACGTTGTGGAACTTGGTTTGGTTCCACAGGACCCGCGAG
Organism: Euleptes europaea; assembly: GCF_029931775.1. Classification (NCBI taxonomy): domain Eukaryota; kingdom Metazoa; phylum Chordata; class Lepidosauria; order Squamata; family Sphaerodactylidae; genus Euleptes; species Euleptes europaea. The sequence goes on from NC_079322.1 coordinate 55,160,461, forward strand.
ATGGAAATGTTATGCCGGGCCTATGGTTGAGGGCAGCGACGGTTGCATATCAATTGGCCTCCCCGGCTGGAACTTTCTAGGGCTTTTATCTCCTGCTGTTTTTGCTGTGTCCCTTGTTGTTAGGTTTGCCAACCTCCAGGTACTAGTGGAGATCTCCTGCTATTACACCTGATCTCCGGCCAGCAATGGTTGCTTTCTTATGCCCACAGGACAAATCTAGTAAAAAAAAAAAAGTCTCCAAATACAATCAACAGAGAAAAATCATTTCTTCAGTCTCACTGAAAGCCCGCCTTCCGTAAGGTCAGAGGATGACAGATAGACCTGCATGACAGTCTGGACATGGGCTAGCAGTCAGATTGCCTCTCCTGGGAACTTTACACAATCAGTTCTGTGTGGAGAGACCGTCCCTTACACAACTCTAATGAGCTTACCACGAAACTCACTGGACCCAAACATGCAGCAATTTCACAATTAGGAGCTGGAAATGTCGGATTCTCTTACATATTGCCGCACATTTATTTCCAGTATTCATAGAACACCTCCTTAATTCTCTTCTTTGACTGCTTATGTACCAATTCTTTTTTAAGGCTAGAGGAAATAATTCTTAATTGACAGTTAACGCATCGTAAAAACCTTCTAATCACTATTAATTAATTTGGTGTTGCATAATTTCTTAAACACATGATGCATTAATTTAGCCTAATTATGGATCTAATTCAGAAGTCCCCAGATGGCAAGTATAACTGCGCATTAATTAATTTTCCTGCTATAGTTATGGTTAACAAAATCTAACTAAAAAAGAAGAGCTGTGGTGATTTAAAGAAAACCACAACTCAAGTTTTGTTTTTTTTTTGGTCAAATGACCGTAAAATAAAAACTGACAACACCTCAAGTCAATTACAAAACCCACCAAAAAATGGAAATGGAGAAGCAAAATAAGAACAGAGGGCTTCCTGTAATAAAGATTAGGATTTCCTGTTCTGCTCCCATAAAATTAAACCACTTTCCAAAAAAAAGTGTGGAAGCATAACGTTCCCTTCAACCAGCTGTGTTGTGGAAAGTGATATCTTTCTTGTTTCTAACAATAGCCTTTCTGTGGACAGATCCAGAGAGCTGATCAGAAATCCAAGTTTCCTGAGAAACAGTCACATATGGTCTAAAATATAAAGGAGGGGGGAAATGGCATTCTGCCATCCTCCATTAAAGTTGACCCTGCCTTGTGCATGTGCAAGAAGTTTGCTCAATATCTGTCATTTGGCAGGCAGGAAAGAGGACCATTCTGAATGGGCTCTAGATGACTATCCAACTTCTCAACATTGTATACTATAGGAATAATTTGGTGGACATCCTTTGGGAAAAGCCAAAGCAAACAGAAAAAGTAGTCTCTATCATAAGATTTATTCCCCAGATATTTCTCAGATCTTGTGATCAGTCTAGCCAGCCATCTTCTGTGCCCTATTCCAACCCATGTGTAGAAAATCATATTTTCAGAAACACCATACGGTATTACCTCAAACCTAAAGTTTACTCACAGGTAAGTCCCAATGATTTCAAAGGGATTTCTTAAGCTCAGTGTATTTCACAATCAAATTCAAACGAGAAGCTTAACTTTTACTCCACTTTTTCTAGTCCACCAGTATCTGTAGTTGTTCCAACCTAGGTTCTAGTCAAATGTCATGAGCAAACTGTAGTTTATTTATGCCAAGTACAAACCTGGTTTATTGTCAGGTTTGCAGTCTCCCTCCCTTGCTTCCTCCTCTCCCCTTGGGCACGGATCTGCGACTGAAGACATCCTGCTGGAGGAAGTCTTCGGTCTAAAGCCAATTTGTTGTGACATTTGTTGCGTTGTGACAATGGCTGTGGGCACTATCGCTGATTTCTCAGTCACCAGAATTCTAAACCAGGATTAAACCGTGTTTTAGAAACTCCGTTGCCTGATTGCTGAAGTACCTGCATTCCGACATCCCAACGTATTTATGTTCGATCGATGACATTCTAAGGTAGGAAGTCTTCAGTGACAGGTTGGGAGAGGGAGGCTGCAGGAGGAAGTTCATAACCTGAGCAAGTAACAAAGTTTGTTCTCAGTATCCACAAACTCCAGTGGCAGGCCCACATTTTACATAGGATTCAGACCTTAGTCCTGTTCAGACATTACACTCCCACACACCCAGAGCCCAGGAAATAAAAGGAAGGTCCTCCCAATATGCACTATGCCCATGTTGTCTGCACAGGGGAGACACTTATATATTGTGCATAAGGTACAGTTTTGAGGTGAGCTGACCACTGGATTTTGCAGCTTTCTGGTTTGCACATACTGAAGCCCTACGTGCATGCAGAATACACACATTGCCTCTGGTCAGACAACATGGTGAGGGCGCATATTGGGATCATCACAGGTGGTACACACTCCCAATGCGTGCAGTCGCCAGGTTCCCAGTACGTGTTGACATAGCATCTGAAAAATGCTTTTGGCTTTTTCCTAGGGTTGCCAACCTCCAGGTACTAGCTGGAGATCTCCTGCTATTACAACAGATCTCCAGCCGATAGAGATCAGATCACCTGGAGAAAATGGCCGCTTTGGCAATTGGACTCTATGGCATTGAAGTCCCTCCCTCCCCAAACCCCGCCGTTCTCAGGCTCTGCCCCAAAAACCTCCCACCAGTGGTGAAGAGGCACCTGGAAACCTACTTTCTCCACAATGTGGTGGAACTACTGTAGAAGAGTACAAGAGGATTGTTTTAGTGGTGTTGTCCGGCTTTTTAATGGATGCGTTTTAATGGTTTTTGTTTCCAATTGAGGTCTTTTAATAGTTTTGTTTTATTAGCTGTAAGCTGCCTCAAGAAGGCCTCTGGAGAGGCGGCACATACAATTTCTAAATAAATAAATAGGCCTCACCCAACATTAATGTCCGTTCTAATCTAAAACCACACTTTGCCTTCTCTGCATTTTCCTGGGCCTATGAAAATCTTACCGGGAAAATATTCTATTGTTCCATTGCAAGTTTATTGGCATGTACGTAGCAGCTATAGCACGGGAGTGCTTTCAGCAAGAACCAGAATGGGAGGAAGGGAGGTGGCAGAACCACAGCAAATCAAGCTCTCAAATGATTCATTTCATTTCCCACTCACTGCTGGCTTGTATGGGTAAAAGCAGAGGCCTAGATCAGTCAGCCAGCTACATGATTCATGTGGAGAAATGGCCATTTGTGTGTGCAAATGCTGGGGCTGACAGTGTAAACGAGTACAATAAATGGCATATATTGAGTGACATTTCATTGCGCAGCAGGGATGGCTGCCGGGAAACAAGGAAACGAGAGCCTGTACTGTTCAAATTAAAGGCAGACCAAAGCCCGTTTAGCTCCAAGCTGGATGTCACAGACAGGCAAGTATTTGTTCATCTTTTAGGTGACTGTCAACTCTGTCCTGTGATGTGATGTTTGAAGCAGAGAGCCCCCAAAGCTGTTGCCCAGGAAGCCGCAGCGTTGCAAGACAGAGCTTTGCTCTTGTTGTCAGAAATACACAAATGCAAGGACGTAAGGAAACAAGGTCTCTGAGCACAAAGAGAATACCTTTAGGCTGGGACAGTGGTCATTTTATATAGCTGTAGGGCTGCTAACCTCCAGGTACTAGCTAAAGATCTCCTGCTATTGCAACTGGTGGCAAAGAGGGACCTGGCAACCCTAACTAAAGTCCACTTCTTCTGTCGCAGTGGATGAATCCACATTTTGCAGACACTGCTGCAACAGGCAAACACAGCTACCCCTCTAGTCTTGGTTTAGCAAAGAGGGTGGCGAAGAGGGACCTGGAAACCCTACTGAGCACACAGAGACTACCTTTAGGCTATGACAGTGGTCATTTCACATGGCTGGAATATGAACTATAAAATAAGAAGCTATGATGTTTCAGGCCATGGTACAGAGCACAACCCTTTTGTCGGGACCCACCACAATATCATACAGAAGGGGCAATATGTCTCTTCTATCCTTTTTGGACCTAAGGAAACAATGAGCCTGCGCAAAGTACTTTTTTGGCTGTAACACTTCATCAGATCGCCGAGGCAGGCAGGCAAATCTGAAGTCACACAGCCCTTTGGAGAGGCATGGTTTCACCAATCAAGTTGTGTCGTCTCAATCATGAAAGATTAGCGTTCCTTTGCGTTGCCCATCAGAAATAAGCAGGGCCCTCCGCAACAAGGGACTAGATTTAATTGTGCAGTTGTTTCACTTGTCTATTTGTTTGGCACTCTGTCGGTCAACCGCTCCATTTGCTTCCTTGCATCTCCAGAAGGGGAGATGCTCTAACACTCAGTAATAGAATTCTTAACACCATTGAGCCTATAAAGCAGGCGGCTGATAGTAAATAATTTACAGTGACCAGAACTACTGAATCTTGTTACAGGTTCAGTGGTTGTGTGGCCCTTCTTCAGCCCTCACATGCTGGGAAAAGATAATGTGATTGCTGCAAACTTGTAGATGGATGTGTTGGAGGGAACCACTTCTGTGAACAGAGACGGGGCTGCTGGGATAGCCAGGCCTTTGGATAGCCAATGGCAATACAATTTAGCTTGGATTTTTGTAATAAATTAAGACTTCTGCTCCATCTGACCTCTGACAAAACTTAATTGGGTCATTAAAACAGAGATCATGGATTACTATAAAAAAATTAATAAAAGAACATTTATTTTTAAAAAAACAGAGATCAAAAGGTTTCTTCTCCCTGTTTCCTCTCAAGCTTGTAATAAATGTTTGCTTAGGGGGAAAAAAGAAAGAAATCCAGTCAGTTATCGCCTTCTTGGGCACAGGAACAGGAAGACAATGATATCAACAGATTGGGTCTGTGAAATGATGGGAGGGGGAAAAAAAAACAAGGCTTGAAGACTGGTAACACATTTAGCTGCCAGACCATGTTGTTGTTTAGGACTGCACTTTCCAGGGGCAGTAGTTTTGCTGCAATATAACATGGGAGGTACTGTCCCTTCCTGAAACCTTTGTAGTACACATGGCTCTGCTTCTCAGGTCAAGCCCACATTTGCATGACTGTTTCCCTCGCAGTCACCCCTACGAGAACTTCGGTTCTTTGTTTTGATGATGCGCACTGTTTCCAACCGTCCGAGGTCGTCTTGCTCTCCCTCTGTGTCTCCCCACGTTTTGCCCGTGTTTTCAAATTCGAGATAAAACAGGTCCCTGAACACGCGGGCAAAATGCGGGGAAACACAGGGGGAGAGTGAGGCGGCCTCCGACGGTCGGAAACGGCAGGCATAATCAAAATAAAGACCCCTAAGTCGCCGGAGGGGTGATGGCGAGAGAAACAGCCATGCATAAAAGGCCAATGTGAGGAACATTCATAGGGGACAGTCTGCGAAAAGAAGGATCCTTCCCAGGCCTGCTACTTTTCCCTTGGCAAATATTCCTTCACTCGGAGGGTGTTTCTCATTCATCTAGACCTAATCCTGGACTTAGAGCCCATTTGGGAGAAAATGACCTAGACCTAGCGGCTGTTTACAGGAGAGGATTGCCTGTTCCATAACAGAAGGTGAAACAAGGCAGGGAAGCAAAGGATAATGAGAATCATGCTCCGATCGCTTGTGGGGGTGACACTTGCACTGAAACTATGGCAACATGAGCATTGCATAATCAATACTCACCACAGCTGCACATAGCCGAGATGCATTAATGGTGTGGTAGGGCAGCCACACCTGCTTTCCTTTAGCCTCAGGGCAGACTGTTCCTCACTTGCCTGATATAAATGTCTGGAAAGCCACTGTGGGCTGTTGTTTGAATATATGCACCACTTTTCAGAAAACGAATTACTGAAAAGGCAGGGGAAACTGTGTTCATTCAGCTGACTGATATAATTTGTACAAAACTGTATGAAAACAGAGTGTGTCTTGCCTACTGGGAGGGAATTGCTGAAATGTAGCTGTTAAAAATTCATGTGTACTCATGTCAGAATTTCTCTTAAGAAAGGAAACTTAATAATAAGGATTTGAAAGGGGGAAAAAAGAAGAAGTCATGTCGCAGTGCCATAGTAACAAACCTTTGGGTAATGCATGCATACAACATTGGGAGTAAATACATATGAAGTTTATTTCCCACTTGTCTAAAGCATCCTGGAAAATGCAAAGTAGGTGGTTTAAATTGCTTTTTTTCTAAGGATGGTCATTACTTCCCTTCTGCCCAAGGTTCCTGTTTAGCAGTACTGAATATTTACAACAAGGGTAGGCAACTCCCCCCACTGATGCCAGACAGCAGCATGCCAGACCATTTTGTTCAGCATGCCAAGACATCCAAGGTGAGCCCTGAGTCGCTGGCAGCACTGCCTAGGATAGTAATGTGGAAGAAGGCAGTAGGTGTGGCTTATCAGCCATCAGCGGCCATCAGCTGGGTCTGAAGCACCGCTAGGGCTTGGCTGGCTCCCATTGTACTTGACCAAGTGGAACCCGTGACTCCTCCCCCTTTTGTTTGCCAGCACTCCAACATCGTCACGGCAGCCATATCTTTTGTTTCGCAGTGGGCTGAAAAGGGTCGCCTACCTCTGATCTTCAATAATCTAGGAAAGCCATCACATAAAGTCCTAGGAAGCCAGAGATGGACCACTTGAATATTTGTAGGATTGCATCAGGGGTGTGCTGTGCTCTACGAGGAGGCTGTGCAATGACCAGCTCCAGGAAACCTTACGGACCTTTGGAAATATAATCCTCTGAAGCTGCTATCCTATGCATATGTATTTGGCCTGACGCCCCACTGAAATCTGCCCCACAAGCATACATATGATTGCGCTTCAGGCATGCCACAGAGTGGGACCCCCTTTCTTTTTGTGTGATATTTCTCCTTCTATGAGACCAGATGGACTTTCTAAGTATGTTGCTGGAAAGCTATTCGTATATTCTTTTCCAAGGCAAGGATTATATGGAGACTGTGATTTTCAAGCAGACTTTAGTTTCTCTTGTCTCTGTTCACTAACCACGCTTAGTTGTTTAATAAACCACAGTTTCCACAGTTCAAACTAACTGTGGCTAATTGTGTCTTTCCCTGCTGAAATTCATTCATATAACCTTATAATGATATATCAAATCCTAGGTATTTCCTTTCCTATGTCAGTGTTGCTGAAGTCTTTTTTTGTTAGGAAGGCAGCTAGAGGTTTTTTGTTATCTGTATCCATGCATGAAATTTTTCCTGCTTGTTTAAAAGTCTCTGAATTGCTCGCATGTTATGCCTAAGGCTTTTTTTTTCTGTACACTTTTACTGTTTATTGTAAGAGGTTGTGAAATGTAGAGGACTGACTGGTTGCTGAAGGCAAATGGATTATTCTGTGAAGATGAATATCAGCATCTGTAGCACTTTTTGAAATGCTGATGGGGTTCATAGGGAATGTAATAGGCCCAAACCAGTGAGATGCTCCAGTTGCTCAGTACTTATGAATACCTGCTTCATTTCTCAGCACCAGAATACTTTGAACTTAGGAGATCTCATGAAGAACTGCCTGTGGTCCAGACATTAATTAAGCATGCTCGGGTCCCATGAAATAATAGCCTTTTTTTGTCTTCTCATGAAAAGCATCTTTGAAACTCTGGTCACGACGGTTGTCCATGCTGGGCAGAAAGTGGATGAAAGCCATTCTTAAGTGGAATCTACATTTTAGCCAATGTAGATCGTACATCTGTACCTCAAAAGCAAAACAGTATCAATTGGTCATGCTGCCCAGTCCTGGAACTACATCCTACTAAATTTAATTGGTCTCCCAAGTAAATGTGACTGTAGCCTTATCATCAAGTGAGAAAACCCATTTTCTCATGATGACAGTGCTCATTGATCAAAAAACATTCTTGAATTTCTGATGCAATTTTACCTGTTCATTTTGCTTGCAATGCATTTGCATTTGGTATGCTGCTTCACATGTGTGTGTGCTGTCAAGTCACAGCTGATTTATGGCGACCCCATAGGGTTTTCAAGAAAAGAGATGTTCGGAGGTGGTTTGCCATTGCCTGCCTCTGTGTGAGCTGAGAGAGTTCTGAGAGAACTGTGACTGGCCCTAGGTCACCCAGCAGGCTTCATGTGGAAGAGTGGGGAATTGAACCCAGTTCTCCAGATTAGAGTCTGCATCTCTTAACCACTATACCATGCTGGCTATGTGCTACTTCACATAGTGATTATTAGACATGCATCCTGGGCCTCCACAGATGGGCTTTTCTTGGAAAGTCAGGGTATAGGTAGGACTTCGGGGTCTTGGGGACAAATTGCATCCCCCTGTAAGCTTAATGGATTTAAATTAGAATAGAATAATAGAATCATAGAGTTGGAAGGGACCACCAGGGTCATCAAGTCCAACCCCCTGCACAACGCAGGAAATTCACAACTACCTTCCCTCCCCACCCCCCAAGTGACCAGAAGATGCCCAAGATGCCCTCCCTCTCATCATCTTCTTAAGTTTTGAGGGCAGAAAGGTGTTTATCCCATAATTTTTAGGTATTCAGATTTTTTTTTTTTACAGTAAGAGTTGTTCGACAGTGGAATCAGCTACCTAGGGAGGTGGTGAGCTCCCCCTCACTGGCAGTCTTTAAGCAGAGGCTGGACAAGCATTTGTCAGGAATGCTCTAGGCTGATCCTGCATTGGGCAGGGGGTTGGACTAGATGGCCTGTATGGCCCCTTCCAACTCTATGATTCTATGATTCCCCACCTTACACACCGCAGCCTTGGAATGTTTGGACTTTTCTCAATTTTCTTTTCTGGTACCCCCTTTTTGGTCAAGGAGCATCAGACATTATATAAAATATTTTTAAAAGGTTGAAAGTCTGCTTTGTTGGTAGTTGACCTTATAATAGAGTATGAAGAACAAATAACTATTTTCACAATGCATTTCATGGCACACACATAATGAAACAACAACCTTTCCCCTGTTGTTAGGCAGCTGTATTCCTCCTGCACCCACACTAGCCTGACCTGAGGTTCTGGTCCTGGATGGATAATAGACCTACACTAGCAGGCGTTGCTTGAAATCAGTCCATCTGTGCTCTCAGAAACAACTGGGGCTGCACCTAGAGCATCTCTGGTGGTGGGGAAGAATCACTGCAGGACAGGGATGACAATGTGCTACAAGGCAAGTGTTACTCCAGCCCACTGGTTCCCAACCAGGGGTCTGTGGACCCCCAGGGGTCCGCGAGAACTAAATTAAGGTCCGCGAAACAAAGTTATAAACCCATAATAAATTGATATTTTCAATTAAAAGTTCTCTATTATAAAAATATATATTCAAATATTATTTTAAGTTTAATGTTTAACTAACAGTTATGATTAAAGTTTATTTTCAAATTCGCGGAATTTTTATTTTGAACCTTGGGGTCCCTGCACCGAACAAAAAAGTCCTAGTGGTCCCTGGTCAAAAAAAGGTTGGGAACCACTGCTCCAGCCAGTGAGCCAGTTACCCTATAAATCCCAATACAACAGCAGTGGAAAACAAAAGCCTGCAGCTTCTGAGATTGTCCACTCAGATAGACTGCTAGGAACCCTGGTGGGGCAACCACTTCACTTTTGTTGGAATATCTGTCGTGGAGATATTCCTGCATTTAGCAGAGTGCATTAAGCTTAGCAACAGCAGAAGCTGCACATGCGTGCGTGTGTGAAAACAAAGTGATCATCAGTCGTATGCTCTAATCAAACTAAAGTACATTTATTAGTTGAAATACACTTTGGATAGGAAAGGACAAACGAGGGTTCTGTATCCTAATCTATCTTGCTATTTCTCTAGGTATAAAAGGGCATCTGCCTTCCACTCCATCTTGGGGTGGGAAGGCCTGGGCGCAGAGTGCGCCCAGCTCCTAGGTCTTGCTTGGATGATGGGCAAAAGGGAAGAGAGTGAGAAGGGAAGTTTCCCTGACAATACATCCTCTACACATCAAAGGGGCAGGAAATGAGGGCAAGGTGTAACTAGAGATGACCTCTCCCTGTCCTGTCTATCTATCTGACTTTGTGGTCAGTTCCCCCTCTCAATGTGCAGGCAAGTGACACCGTTCTCGAAGGGCAGATCTTCTAACACCCCCTCTCGGTGTCACTTGCCTGCACATTGAGAGGGGGAACTGACCACAAAGTCAGATTGACAAATGGCCATTACACCATTGCAATCTGGCTGTCCCCAGGGCATTCCACTTCCTTTCCCACCAGCAAGAGGAAGGATATAGATGCTCTGTTCTCTTTATAAGCCCTCTCCTGATTTAAATAAAAAAACATTCAAGGGAGTGTTATGAGATTACATGTTTAGAGGTAGCATTTACATGTAGCATGTTGGATTAGAAACTCTTAAGAGGTAGGGTTGCCAGCTCCCGGTTGGGAAATATCTGGAGATTTTTTGGGTGGAGCCTGAGGAGGGCGGGACTTCAATACCATAGAGTCCAATTGCCAAAGTGGCCATTTTCTCCAGGTGAACTGATCTCTATCGGCTGGAGATCAGTTGTAGTGGCAAGAGATCTCCAGATAGTACCTGGTTCATTCATGCCGAGCCAGCTGTTCTATCTCCACACACTAAGTCCTCATATTCAAATCATGTAGCAAAAACATAATTGTGAATGTATATAGCCAGCAGTTATCAGCAGCAATTTCTTCAGTTGCAGTCAGGACTTTTCCAGTTGCTATGACCATAGGAGTAACTGCTGGCTGCGTCCGTTGCCTCTTTGCTATGTTAGCTTTGTATTTGATGTGATGGAGCATCTCACTAACTGGTCCTCCACCTGCAGTCTGAAGGGGTTCTGTACAGCCATGGATACATCGTGTGTGGATGTAAATCCTCTCACATGACTACAGGATAATGTATCTTTTGAGAGCCATCTCAGTGTAATTTCTATTGGCATTTGCTTTCCCATAAAATGCCTTGTTTAAAGATTAAGGTCAAAATTCAAAAGGATTTGGAAACTGATCCTAATCTTTAACCAAGGTGTTTCATGGGAAAGCAAATGCCCTCCAGCGTTATCCATAAATTCGGCTCCAAATGCTAAATTTAATTTTTTTTTTAAATCCTGGCCTTTTGACACACCTATTTTCTAAACCTGTTAAGTATTCATTTGGTATCTTTTCCCAAAGGCACAGCTATCCTCTCCAAGCAAAGTTGCCATCAGAAATCTTTTCAGAAATCAAATATAGATGGTGACATTTAACTTAAGCAATTAATCATTATTAATTGCTTTGGTATTCACAGGAACAATAATAATTAGCTGATCTGAATGTAAAGCATCCTTTCACCGAAAGAAAATGAGCTGCTGCAGTGAATACCCAGCTTGGATTGGTGATGAAGCAAAGTGAACCTTCTAGATCAAGTGTTACTTTAGTATATATCATGAGGGGAGTTGCCTTAAAGACATATTTTTATTCTAATGCAAGCTTTGGTTGACCAGGGCCCTCTTTGTCAGTTGCATGAGGTGGGTTCTGGTTGGACAGACTTATATACGTGAGGTTATGAAGAAAGAAGTTGCCAAGGAAGGGCCAAGAAATTAAGAAAGCATGGAGTCTGACTTTATTAGTCAAATCCACACATAACTGAGAAAAGTATAGAGACCATCATCAATAGCAATAATAGGTGATACGGCACGACTTCTCTTGTTTTACGCTGCTGAGCAACATCTGTAGTAGCTAATTTATTGATTGATTTACTTATTTACTGCATAGTCTGCTTTTCTCACTGAGACTCAAGCCATGCCTTTGGGTAAAGATATCAGATGAATACTTAAGGGAACTAAAAATAATGCAGTAAGAACATTACATATGCATCCAACAATTACTCTGTAGTAATTGTAAACAAAATTAGAAAGCATTGCACTAAAAACACAGGATGATCTAGACAGTAAAGAATCCCAGGGCCTGGAGATGCTATCAGATTTCTTGATTAATTCTAATTCAGCAGTGCCATCCTGGAGTTTACAAATGCATTTGTGGGTAGTCCCAGGTAAAGCATATTACACTAATTCCACTTTACTAACTAAGCATTCTGGAAGACTGAAATGTTCCCCCACTGACAGTTTTTTTTAAAAAAATACAGATTAAAAAAAATCCTTCCACATTCAGGAGCCAAGTAATGGTACAATATACTGTACAAGCAGATATTTCTAGATATTGTCGAAGGCTTTCACGGTCAGAGTTCATTGGTTCTTGTAGGTTATCCGGGCTGTGTAACCGTGGTCTTGGAATTTTCTTTCCTGACGTTTCGCCAGCAACTGTGGCAGGCATCTTCAGAGTAGTAACACTGAAGGACAGTGTCTCTCAGTGTCAAGGGTGTAGAAAGAGTAATATATAGTCAGAAAGGGGTTGGGTTTGAGCTGAGTATTGTCCTGCAAAAGTATTGTCCTGTAAGTATCAAGATAATGTGCTAATGAGGATATGGTATGTTAATATGGAACCATTGTATCCTGAAGTGATCTGTTAATGTGTGTAATCCAAAACTAATCTGTATGGCTATTGTTGAATGTTGTCTTTGTCTGGAGGTTTTTCAGGGCAGGAAGCCAAGCCTTATTCATTCTTAAACTCTCCTCTTTTCTGTTAAAGTTGTGCTGATGTTTGTGAATTTCAATGGCTTCTCTGTGCAATCTGACAAAATAGTTGGTAGAACTGTCCAGTCTTTCAGTGTCTTGGAATAAGACCCTGTGTCCTGTTTGTGTCAGTCCATGTTCAGCCACTGCTGATTTCTCAGGTTGGCCAAGTCTGCAGTATCTTTCATGTTCTTTTATCCTTGTTTGTATGCTGCGTTTTGTGGTCCCGATGTAAACTTCTCCACAGCTGCAAGGTATACGATATACTCCTGCAGAGGTGAGGGGGTCTCTTTTGTCTTTTGCTGATCGTAGCATTTGTTGTATTTTCTTGGTGGGTTTAAACACTGTTTGTAGGTTATGTTTTTTCAAAAGTTTCTCCATCCTATCAGTGACTCCTTTAATAAATGGCAAGAATACCTTTCCTATGGGAGACTGTTTTTCTTGAGTTTTCTGATTTTTGTTTGGTTCAATGGCCCTTCTAATTTCATTCTTGGAGTAGCCGTTTGCTAGCAGTGCGTGATTTAGATGGTTAGTTTCTTCCTTGAGAAACTGTGGTTCACAGATCCGTCTTGCACGGTCCATTAATGTTTTGATTATTCCTCTTTTCTGTCGGGGGTGGTGGTTGGAGTTTTTGTGTAAGTAGCGATCTGTGTGAGTTGGTTTCCGGTAGACCTTGTGACCTAACTGAAGGTTTGATTTACGGATGACAAGGGTATCAAGAAATGGGAGTTTACCCTCAATTTCCTTTTCCATGGTAAACTGAATGTTTGGATGGATATTATTAAGATGATTTAGAAAGTCCATTAATTTTTCTTCACCATGGCTCCAAATGGTAAATGTATCATCTACGAACCTGAACCAGACTGTAGGTTTGTAAGGTGCTGATTCTAATGCTGTCTTTTCAAAATATTCCATGTAAAAGTTTGCTATTACTGGACTGAGTGGACTTCCCATAGCTACTCCATCAATCTGTTCATAAAATTCTTGATCCCATAGGAAATAACTTGTTGTCAAACAATGGTGAAATAAGGCTGTTATATCTTCTGGAAAAATCTGGTTAATCAATGAGATTGTGTCTTTAACTGGAACCTTGGTAAAGAGGGATACAACATCAAAACTGATTAATATATCCTTTGGATTGAGTCTTAACGGACTGATTTTGTTGATGAAGTGAGTTGAATCTTTGATGTAAGAAGTGGTTTTTCCAATGTGGTCCTGTAGGAGGGTGGTCAAATATTTAGCTAATTCATATGTTGGGGAACCAATGGCACTCACGATGGGTCGGAGTGGAACGGAATCCTTATGAATTTTAGGTAGTCCATATAATCGTGGTGGTTGTGCTTCAGTCTTGCATAGTTTTCTGTGTGTGTCGGGATGAAGAGTGGAATTCTTGATCAGAATGCTAGTTTTCCTGGTAATTTTGCAAGTTGGATCTCGTTTTAGTTTTTTGTATGTGGCAGGGTCCAGAAGTTCCTCAAGTGCCACAGACAAGGAGTTGTTTTCCTTACATATCAATACTAGCCACAAAATGAGAAGCCATGATTGGGACAAGATTGATAATCTCACCTACAGAAAAATGGAACAGGGGTTAACCAGCCATACTTCCAGACAGAAGCAAAAGTTTAACAAATTACAGGAAAGAAGACAGAACAGTCCAAAACTTGACAACAAACAGATTATCTTCAATCTGACAGACCGACAACTCTCACCTGAAGAAACTTCCATCTTAGCTAAGGGAGGAAACTTTGCAGTCACTCCCACCCAAATTCCAGTGGAAGACATCATTGCAAATGTAGAATCTGCCATTCGTAATCTACCTGAAGAAGATGCTGAGGAAATAAGAGGAGAGACAGCAAGAATTCTACGAAAAGCAAAGCCCCCTGCTAGCAATATAACACGCAAGGAGAGAAACGCCATCAAGACCCTCAATGCAGATCCAGAAATCATTATTCTACCAGCTGACAAAGGCAATGCCACAGTGATCATGAAAACAGAAGAATACAAAAAGAAGATTGAGGAACTTCTGGACCCTGCCACATACAAAAAACTAAAACGAGATCCAACTTGCAAAATTACCAGGAAAACTAGCATTCTGATCAAGAATTCCACTCTTCATCCCGACACACACAGAAAACTATGCAAGACTGAAGCACAACCACCACGATTATATGGACTACCTAAAATTCATAAGGATTCCGTTCCACTCCGACCCATCGTGAGTGCCATTGGTTCCCCAACATATGAATTAGCTAAATATTTGACCACCCTCCTACAGGACCACATTGGAAAAACCACTTCTTACATCAAAGATTCAACTCACTTCATCAACAAAATCAGTCCGTTAAGACTCAATCCAAAGGATATATTAATCAGTTTTGATGTTGTATCCCTCTTTACCAAGGTTCCAGTTAAAGACACAATCTCATTGATTAACCAGATTTTTCCAGAAGATATAACAGCCTTATTTCACCATTGTTTGACAACAAGTTATTTCCTATGGGATCAAGAATTTTATGAACAGATTGATGGAGTAGCTATGGGAAGTCCACTCAGTCCAGTAATAGCAAACTTTTACATGGAATATTTTGAAAAGACAGCATTAGAATCAGCACCTTACAAACCTACAGTCTGGTTCAGGTTCGTAGATGATACATTTACCATTTGGAGCCATGGTGAAGAAAAATTAATGGACTTTCTAAATCATCTTAATAATATCCATCCAAACATTCAGTTTACCATGGAAAAGGAAATTGAGGGTAAACTCCCATTTCTTGATACCCTTGTCATCCGTAAATCAAACCTTCAGTTAGGTCACAAG
Source organism: Euleptes europaea (assembly GCF_029931775.1). NCBI lineage: Eukaryota > Metazoa > Chordata > Lepidosauria > Squamata > Sphaerodactylidae > Euleptes > Euleptes europaea. The sequence continues at coordinate 55,175,787 of NC_079322.1, forward strand.
GTCTACCGGAAACCAACTCACACAGATCGCTACTTACACAAAAACTCCAACCACCACCCCCGACAGAAAAGAGGAATAATCAAAACATTAATGGACCGTGCAAGACGGATCTGTGAACCACAGTTTCTCAAGGAAGAAACTAACCATCTAAATCACGCACTGCTAGCAAACGGCTACTCCAAGAATGAAATTAGAAGGGCCATTGAACCAAACAAAAATCAGAAAACTCAAGAAAAACAGTCTCCCATAGGAAAGGTATTCTTGCCATTTATTAAAGGAGTCACTGATAGGATGGAGAAACTTTTGAAAAAACATAACCTACAAACAGTGTTTAAACCCACCAAGAAAATACAACAAATGCTACGATCAGCAAAAGACAAAAGAGACCCCCTCACCTCTGCAGGAGTATATCGTATACCTTGCAGCTGTGGAGAAGTTTACATCGGGACCACAAAACGCAGCATACAAACAAGGATAAAAGAACATGAAAGATACTGCAGACTTGGCCAACCTGAGAAATCAGCAGTGGCTGAACATGGACTGACACAAACAGGACACAGGGTCTTATTCCAAGACACTGAAAGACTGGACAGTTCTACCAACTATTTTGTCAGATTGCACAGAGAAGCCATTGAAATTCACAAACATCAGCACAACTTTAACAGAAAAGAGGAGAGTTTAAGAATGAATAAGGCTTGGCTTCCTGCCCTGAAAAACCTCCAGACAAAGACAACATTCAACAATAGCCATACAGATTAGTTTTGGATTACACACATTAACAGATCACTTCAGGATACAATGGTTCCATATTAACATACCATATCCTCATTAGCACATTATCTTGATACTTACAGGACAATACTTTTGCAGGACAATACTCAGCTCAAACCCAACCCCTTTCTGACTATATATTACTCTTTCTACACCCTTGACACTGAGAGACACTGTCCTTCAGTGTTACTACTCTGAAGATGCCTGCCACAGTTGCTGGCGAAACGTCAGGAAAGAAAATTCCAAGACCACGGTTACACAGCCCGGATAACCTACAAGAACCAAAGATATTTCTAGCATTGGGGAATAAAAGAGTGAGACCAAAACAGAGTGAGATCTAGGGCAAAATAACTTCTTCACCCAATGATCTCTCCTGTTTTCTATATTCTTTGCCCAAGGGCAAAAGAACGGTTGCCCGTTCTGAGGTGGGAAATTCTGTACCAGTTTTCTCCTTTCCTCCTCCTCTATTCCGGGAAGAAAGTGGATTTGTTCTGAACTGAATCTTCTGTTCAGTGAAGAAAGCCCATGGAGATTAACAAGGGAAAATAGGATGCACAGATAAGAATGACTGCCAGTAAGAATAAAAGTCTTGGACAAAAATATAATTTGCCTTTTAATTTAAAAATATTACTTTTGGAAGAAACGTAGAATTGATTTTGCACTATAATCCTCCGCTACCTCTGTTAGCTCAAGGCCATGAATTTCAGTGAGGCTCCTACCTGTGCAGTACACTGGGAGCAATGAACATTAACAACCACTGCATTAAAAGTAAATGTTTCTGTGAAATGATAAATTTATCTTGTGTGTCAATTTATATTTCCATTCCTAATGTTTTACTTTAAAGACAAATAAATGTAATGGCAAAAAGGTTGGTGCTTGCTTCTGTTAGAAAACGATGCTTTTGTACTATGTATCTAATCTGTGTTCACACATACGGCCTTTGGGCACAGGGTTTTGCTGCAGCTTGGCTTTTTAACTGCATTCTTTTTTCCCTTCCTTCACACATAGGATTGTGAGCTCCTGGTTGGGAAATACCTGGAGGTTTTGGGGGTGGAGCCTAAGAAGTGCATGGTTTGGAGAGGGGAGGGGTTTCAATGGGGTATAATTAGGGTTGCCAGGTCACTTGGATTGGTGGGCAATTGCCCACCAATCCATCACCCGGCTCAGGAGCGGGTATCGCACTTGTGCGGGGCTGCACCAACGCAATCACGTCACTTCTGGTTTACACCCATAAGCGCCGCATGGCAACGGGCCTTTTACCACCCAAACTCCCAGGGTTTGAGTGGTAAAAGGCCCATCGTGATGCGGTGCTTTCGGGTGTAAACCAGAAGTGATGTGATCACGTTGACGCGGTCGTGCACACGATCCCTGCCCCAGCTCCACCCTAAAAAGGTAAAGGTCCCCTGTGCAAGCACTGGGTCATTCCTGACCCATGGGGCGACGTCACATCCCGACGTTTACTAGGCAGACTTTTTCTGCGGGGTGGTTTGCCAGTGCCTTCCCCAGTCATCTTCCCTTTACCCCCAGCAAGCTGGGTACTCATTTTACCGACCTCGGAAGGATGGAAGGCTGAGTCAACCTTGAGCCGGCTACCTGAAACCGACTTCCGTCGGGATCGAACTCAGGTCGTGAGCAAAGCTTGGACAGCAGTATTGCAGCTTTACCACTCTGCACCACGGGGCTCCACCCTAGCTCTACTTTAAAAAACCTCCCGCCGGAGGAGAGGGGGGACCTGGCAACCCTAGGTATAATGCCATAGAGCCCACCTTCAAAAGCAACTATTTTCTCCAGGTGAACTGATCTCTGTCACCTGGAGATCAGTTGTAATCCCAGGAGATCTCCAGCCACCACCTGGGAGTTGGCAACCCCACTCACACAGGCCATTTCTGCAGGGGTTATCTGCACCGAGTTCAATGCTTTTGGGGAAGCGGTCACCCCCACACACCGCTTTCCCATAGCATCATGGTACATTCGTGCATCTCTGGGGGTTACCCTGGCTTTTCTCTGATCTTTCTCAAACCTGCTTCGCTCTGAAGTTTGCAGAGATATAAAGGGAAAGGCATATCTTCACAAGATACTTTAAAAAAAGAGACTAAAAAAAAGAACGCTGGGTATTCCCCGTGTTTCCGCCCCCCCAGATGTCCTTTGCAGTGGTCTGAAAAAAAATTGGAAAAACTGGAAGAAAGAAAAAAGGAGAGCAACCAACAAGACTGTGTGTGAGGGAAGAAGAAAACTGATGAAGCTGAGCTGCAACAAAAACCTGATACGGAAAAGCCCATAGAATTGGAACTGATGATTTAGTGAGCAAAAAAGGTCTTTCTAACTCCCAATTTCCAGATTAGGTAGTTTAAATGGAAATGGCCTTTGGCCACTCTGGGATAAAGATAGCTTCAGAGTGATATGGGTGGGAGTTAAAAAATCCAGGCATTCAGTTGCCAGAGATCAGAACACACATAGGAAAACCCCTTTCACATGCATAATCTGTTTTGCCCTAAAATTCCTTCTAGATGGCTCCTAAATGTTGAAAAGGCTATTATATCTGTAGAAAGGTTAGAGTGCAAACTGGAATAGGATTGAGTTTATTTTATTCTAGGTTGCACTCTAACCTTTCTACAGATAGATAGATAGATAGATAGATAGATAGATAGATAGATAGATAGATAGATAGATAGATAGACAGACAGACAGACAGACAGACAGATGATTGTGACAAATATTGATGATTGTGGCTTTGAAATATATATATATATATATATATATATTTGTGTGTGTGTGTGTGTGTATAGTCACAATCATCAACAGTATGCACATTAAAAATATAGTCACATTGCATCTGAACACTAGTTAAATTTTCTTCATCAAAAAGGATGAATCTGATCAACAGAGTTTACTAAAGAGACAGATAATTCTTTTGCTAGTGGAAGAATAACATAATTGGACATAATTGGAATTCTGTGATAAGTACCCAAGAGCAGAATCACATGATTTCCACAAAGTGATAAACACAAACCACTTCACCAAGACCTGCTCAACATTTTCAAATTACTGCTGGAGAAATAATAACAGCCTAATTTTAACCTAATTTTAACCTTAAGAAGGACATTCAAAAATTGATCACAGAATGACACTGAAAAATGATTTCAAGCTTGGAACTAAAAAAGTGAAGTAAAGGAAATATAGTAGTGTGAAAAATAGCGGGGGAAATAGGGAATGAGAAATCACCACTCCTTAGGGGTCACCATTCAACTTTTAAATAATTCAACTTTGTAAATAATTGTCACTGTTTGATCCTTCTATTCTTTGAGAAAGTCACTGAGGATATGGATACAGGTAATTGACAAAAGACTGTATTGAGTTTTCGGAAACACTTTTGATAAAGGAGAAAGAATCCTTGGGTCAGCAGGTGATATAAAGCAGAAAATGATGGAGAGGAAGATTAGGAAGGAAAAGGATCTCAATTAGGGTTGCCAGGTCCCTCTTCGCCACCGTTGAGAGGTTTTTGGGGTGGAGCCTGAGGACGGCGGGGTTTGGGGAGGGGAGGGACTTCAATGCCATAGACTCCCAATTGCCAAAGTGGTCATTTTCCCCAGGTGAACTGATCTCTATCGGCTGGAGATCAGTTGCAATAGCAGGAGATCTCCAGCTACTACCTGGAGGTTGGCAACACTAATCAAAATCCAATAGTATCTTCCACAAATCTTTCAATATAAGAAAGACAGCCATGTATACATTTTCTTGCTTTCACTTTGATTTTTTTGGGAATATTTAACTTTTAATATTGTGTGAAAATTTGGTCCATTTTTTAAAAGGTGCAAGGACATAAAACAGAATTATCCAATGACATGGTTTCAGAGAAAAGAGGTATAAAAGTTTGGGATATTTTTCAGCTTACAGTAATATGACTGAATAATGATGATGGCGGGCCCATGAAACATAATAATTTGTTTGTGTGAGTCCTAAAAGTCTATTAAGAGAGGGAGGAGTATAATTTTAGAATTTGATTCTGCAGTCTGGCTTGGATGCCACCCCGATTAATAAGCACTTCTTGCAGCATTTAAGGTACAGGTAATTCTCATTCCATGGCATACTTGAACACACGTGAAGCTTCCTTATACTGTAGTGAATCAGACCTGGGGTCCATCAAAATCAGTATTGTCTACTCAGACTGGCAGTGGCTCTCCAGGGTCTCAGACTGAGGGTTTTTTATTTACATCACTTTACATTTCCTGAACCTTAACTAAAGATGCCAGGGGTTGAACCTGGGATCTTCTCATCAAGCAGATGTTCTACCACTGAACCACAGCCCTTCCCCTTCTGGGCTCCAACCTACTATCTGGAAATGTGACATTTGCTGCGAAGTGTAGAAAATATTTTTAATCTTCAGGTACCTACAACAAATATTTCAGGTACAGAAAAGAAACAAGTCATTCGAGGTGGGCCCATCCTGACACTGTTAGGGAGGACAGCAGAGGATATGTAGCTAAAGTCATGAGTGTGGCCAGTCTCTTTACTGTCATGTTCCTCACTGCATCCTTTGGAGGAGGGAGAGTGTGGACCAGAAGTCTGTTCCTTTCCTCTGTACTCATGTTTAAAATATATGCGGTGGAGTCTGATCTGGAGAACCAGGTTTGATTCCCCACTCCTCCACATGAGTGCCGGAGGCTAATCTGGTGAAGTGGATTTGTTTCCCCACTCCTACACACGAAGCCAGCTGGGTGACCTTGGGCAAGTCATGCTCTGTCAGCCCCACCCACCTCACAGGGTGTCTGTTGTGGGGAGGGGAAGGGAAGGTGATTGTAAGCCGGTTTGAATCTCCCTTAAGTGGTGGAGAAAGTCGACATATAAAAACCAACTCTTCTTCTTCTTCTTCTAACTTGTGGAAAAGGTCATAAGATCATGACATATTGTAAAACCCAACATTATTTCTGAATTTTAAGAAGACAGCAAAGCAGGTTTTGAGAAGGTAAGCCCCTTGGTGGCTATTGGTCCAGAAAAGGAGCTCTGTGGTCTGATTGTCCCTATGATTTCATTTACAAACAGAGAAGAGTGAACATTTGTACATTTGATGATACTGTTTATTGCACAATGGAGACGTGTATACATTTTGCAAAGTATCCATTATAGCCCATTATTGGGGACAGAATACTGTGCTAGGTGAGCCGGTGATGTGAGACACTATGGCAGTTCATTTATTCATCTCAATGTTACATGCAATTGCTACAGCGGTGTGTTAAACACTGACCTGCCACTGGTCATACCATAGCTGTTTGGTAGATAAATAGAGTTAAGTCTCTAGGGCTGTTAATCTGACACTTTTCATGCAAGCTAAATTTGCACCATAAAGAAGCAAGTAGGGAAAAATCAAGGAGGGGAAAAAAAGACCCAGCTTAGTGTAGCAAAATGATGTTGAGTTGAACTGAGCAGTAATATACTAATAAAACCGGGGAAGCAGCTTTATTTTCAGAGCTGTTGAAAAGATGTTGTCAGAGTAGTGCGCTAAACAAAACTAATTTATTCTGGTAGTGTTTGCGAGTGGACAAAGTCATTCCGAAAGGAACCCCATTTAAATTTAGTGGCAAGCTTGCAAAGGCCTTTGCGTAATTTGAAAACAATGGTAGTAGCACTACTTTTGCAGATAACAACAGAGATAAGAGATAATATATATATATATTTCTATGGCACTAGTATCAAAATAATAAAGTCCTCTCTACATATGTGCAGTACTTGCAATTTTGTGTCAGTTGCATCCTTAATAGGCCCGGTACAATCACGATTACATGGGGGAATCTACTCGCTAGATCAATAAAATTAGAAGAGACAAGCACCACTTTAAAGCAGTTGGTACAATTTACTTTGACATAATAGGGACTTTCTGTGGGAGTATGGATAGGACTATAAGAATCTCGCATTGTATTCCTGTTTGTTTGGTTAGATAGGCCTGCTCTTTTTCATATTGCGGATTATATAGGTTTTAACTCTCCAAGAGCACATCCCTCTCCTTTACACAGTGTTATCCTGGACCTCATTTTATGTAAGCGCTTCCTGACTGTTCTCTTCTTTCCAGTATTCAGTGTGATCCAGTTAATTATACACTTCTTTGCATTTTTGTTGTAGAATCTTGCTTTTCAGGATCTAAACACTCTCTTGACATATGCCGATATTTTAGCATTGTTAACTTAAGATTGTATTATCCTTATCATGTTTACTATGTATTATGCTTCCTATCCCCCCTCGTCTTCTCCCTTCCTTTCCTCCTCCCTTGGTCAAAGACTGCGGTCATAGACCTAATAATAAATTAGAATAATATGCAGATATTATCATGGTCCAACATGTCCACAGATTAACTGAGATCCTTTCCCCTCATAAATAAATGGATGTATTAGAGGCGGAGGCTGCCAAGAAGTCCAAGAAGTAATTTTGCTGCTCAGGTCTTGTTGTTTCTTTAACTTGCTTAATAAAATGTGATATTACATACTGATGAAATAACATGTCTAACAATTTGATACCAACTAGTATATTTAAAATGTTGGGAAGAATCCACAAATGTTCCTCCTGAGTTGGCCTGACCCTCCCCTCTCCCTTCCCCTTACCATCATGAGTAGTCAAACCCACTAAACCTGGTGTTGGTCAGCATCCCCAGCAACCGTGTCGTAGAGTCCCTGTGTCATGCACCCTACCTACAGAGTTGTAAGATGTCCTGGCCAAGATTTTTGTAGGGCGGCGGGGCCATAATTGGGTGGTGGGGAGGGGGCTTGGCAGCTCCTGGGGAGGGAGGGGTTTGGTTGAGTCCGTAGTCAGCATCCTGAGCTCCTCCAGGCCTAATGGGCGTGGCTGTAGCAGTGGGGAGCACTGAATTTTTCAGTTCAATTGGCGCCTACGGGCTATGCTGTGTTTTTTGCTGGCGTAACATTCTGCCTCTGATAGAGGGTGTTCCCAGACTGAAAATGCTCAGGGAGCCAAATAACTCCAGCCATGCCCCCAGAACTGCCCACAGCCATACTGGCACAGGGGCCTGCACCTCTGTTGCATGGACGGGCGGCAGCTGCGGGGCTGTGCTGGCTCCCAAGAGCAGTATAGTGGTGTTGGGAGCCTGCATCAGCGTAACTGGCCCACACACTGACATATCTTAAAGATACACCATTGCAAAGGTCAGTCGGCTTTTTGGGCCCCCACTTTTGGGCCCCCACTCCTTAGGATTGCGCTATTAGTTGCTGACCAAGAATCTATACCACTCATCTGTTATAGTCAAGGCTCAAAGTCCTATGGGCCAGTTCTTCACAAAGTCCTATGGGCCAGTTTCTGATTGGCTTTACATAGTGAGGAGCTGGCTGGTAAAATCTGGTCAAGAGCAAAGATTAGTGTTATCCTTTTTTTTAAATAGTTTTTATTATTTTTTAGGAACTACAGAAGGAAAAAAGGGAAAGGGGAAATAAATAATGTTATCTCAGTCAATAGTAAACGTATTTAATACAGAGATTTGCTGCTACTAATTCAATATATTAATTTCTGATCTTATTTTTGCTCGATAAAAAGATAATCAAATATGTATTTAAAAAGATGGTGTCATTAAAGATAAACTATGGTGTATTTCTCTAAAGGTAATCTTCATTAAAGTAAACCAAATATGTTTATACGTATAAGAAACATCTACTCATATAGAAGGAAAGAAAGATTAACTGAAATCAAGTATTTAAAGACATATACATATAACAAGGTAACCATTTTTCATTAAACTGTTTAGTGTTATCCTGATGTCTAACTTGCATAGTGTACTATGCACAAACTTTATTCCAAATGATTAGCTAGAATTTAGTGGTTGCATTCTTCTCCATTCTGATAAAGCTAGCCACTTCCTTGTACAGAAGCCATCCGCCTGCTCACTAACAAAGGCTGCTGGACTAAAATAATCTAACATGTATAACAGCACTGTAAAGACCCCCCCCTTAAAATGTATTAGATTTATTTATGTATTATCAAGGAGAAGAAAAAGCATTACAATTACAATGAAAACAATGCAAAATCTGACTCTGTTAGTTACCCAAGGGAACCCAATAGGCAATAAATCAAAGCAATGCAGCAGCCAAATGGGTGATTGTTTTCAATTAAAAGAAAATAGACATTGCCTTTCATTGTCAGGATAAACACCTAAGAACTTACTAAATAATCAAGTTAGAACTGCTGCTTCCAAGAACATTCATTTTTATTCTTACTGGATAACAATTTAGCGGAAAGATAAAACATCTTAAATATCTCTGTTGTCACAAATTTATTAGTGTTTTAATAGCATAGTGTTGCAGACCAACCCTATGCATGTTAATCCCCAAGACAATATACATACATACATACAATCCCCAAGACACACACACACACGCACGTACATATTGCTGTAAAGTCACAGCTGACTTATGGTAACCCCATAGGGCTTTCTCAACAAGAGACATTCGAAGGTGGTTTGCCAAGGTCACCCAGCAGACTTCATGTGGAGGAGCATGGAATCAGGCCCAGTTCTCCATATTTGTGTCCGAATATGGGCGCAATGGGCGCAATGTCGTACATGGGCACCACGTTGTGGACCACTGCCCTAGCATATATATCAAAACTCAAAACTTCAGTCTGTTAAATAAATATCCAGAGCTGTGCTTAGTCATGCTATAACCCCGCCCCTCCATCCAGCAAACTTGCTGTGCTGACAATTTTTTTTTACTTTACCTGTCTCTCTGGGTCAGGTTAGATAAGTACAAAGTATAATATTGTACTAGGGTGAATCCACACAGCAATCATTAAAATTAAATTGAGCATAGTCTTAAGGCACCAACTTGAGGTTTGAGTTTCAGTTGGTTTAACATTAACTGGAGCTGCAATCCAGTGCTTACTTACCCGGGAATATGCCCCACTGAAAACACTAAGACTTATTATCAGTTTTCAAGGCCTTTTATGCATAGGATTGGGCTGTAATTTCAGATCCATTTGTTCCACTTTGAACTATATAATATATTAATTACAGGTACTGCTGATATAGGTACATAGGATTGCCAAATCCAGGTTGGGAAATTCCTGGCAATTTGGGCATGGAGCCTGGGGAGAGCAAGGTTAAGGAGAGGAAGGGACCTCAGTCCAACCCTCCAAAGCATCCATTTTCTTCAGGCCAACTGATCTCTGTAGTCTGGAGATCAGCTGGAATTCCAGGAGATATGCAGACCCCACTTGGAGGTTGGCAACTCTATAGACATTTTGATGTACTTGTTTTGAATGTTCTATATTTGTTATGCGGTATCTGAAATGCATTAGAAACTGTTAGTGAACAAGACTGTTATTGGAATTTGAATTAGGCTCCTCAAAAATATTCTTTAAAAAAATACAGACATATCTATCTAAAATATTTAAAACAGGCCGTTACTTTTAATTCTAGCTTCAACCATTATGTAATGGCAATACAATTGTTAATTCCTTGGGCTTTTCTGTGTTGTTTGGTTCTGTTAGGAGCAATTGCGTCAAAGGATGCAAATGCCTCTCTTGGATTGGGTTCTGACTTTGAGACATTTCACACACACCTACACAAAACTGTTATTTTCATGTATGAAAAAAGCATGTACCGTGTTTGTACACCATCATCTTTGAAGAACACACACAAGAGCCATCTCCTTGAGGGGAAAAGAGAGAAGAGAAACAAATCCTGGCAAGCAGCCCAACGTGCGGTTCCTTCACAGCGTTTTCTTTCAGCTGAGCTCCCTCTCCAAACTCCTTCAGCTGACACTAAAGGCGACTTTAAAGAAGCCATCTTACCTGAAGTATAGGACAGTGACAACAGAGCAGCTTGTCAGATATCCTGATTTAAGAGAGCAGCCTGAGAAGAGCAGGCAAGAGGATATATTTAAGCCATCAATTATGTTGTGACAAGCATGGAAGGCAGCTACTGCAAACAATGTGTGTGCGCGCAAGTATGTTTTGTTGTGCATTGCCTTGAATACCTTTTTTGAATAAATTAATAAACAATTTTTTGAGTAAACACAGGAAAATTATAGTCAATTCCCAAGTATTTTCTGCAAATTGATTTTACCACCCTCAAACCTGCGCCCCCCCCCCCATACAGATCTCTGCACAGATACTCAGACCAGCCTCTAAACATATGATTCCAAGGAAGCTCCCAGCCAATTTGGGCTTCTGGATTAATTTCCCTGGTTGTTTAAGGCTTTGAGTTTGCTCTTCATACATCAGGGTATAAAAACCAACTCTTCTTCTTCATTATGTCTATGCCCAGCAGCATCCCTTGGCCAACTTGCTACCATACAATTTGTGCAACTCACCCAGGTGCAGTGGTGGCTACCAGACAACTTAATGCTACATAGTTCATATGGGCGCAGCAGCAGCCACCATACACCTTGTGCAACTTGGATGGGCTTGGCAGTGACCATTCTGCTATTTCACCTGAGTCACTTGATACTTCCCAATTTTTGCAAATTAGGCAGACTTTTCCAAGGGAGAAGCTGCTATGGGAGGGAAAGAGGGAAAGCTGAGAGCCAGTATGGTATAGTGTTCAGAGTGTTGGACTGGGATCTGGGAAACCCTGGTTCAGGTACCCACTCTGCCATGGAAGCCTGCTGGGTAACTATAGGCCAGTCACTCTCTCTGCCTAATCTACCTCACAGGGATATTATGAGGAGACAGTGGCAGTGAGAATGATAAAAGCTGCTTTGGGTCTTCACTGGGGACAAAGATGAGGTATAAATTAAATAAAAAAATAATTTATAAAGCTGAAGATTGGGAAGGGGCAGATGAAAGCAAGGTTGGTTGGTGAGTGGGAAGGAGAGAAGGAAAGGGGGGAGCATATGGGGGATGCCCGGAGGAAAGAGTAAATAATGTGGGGAAGGGGTTGCAAGGGCAAACAAAGTGACCCTTTCAATTTCTTCTCGGTTCCCTGTTTGTCCTCATATAATTACTTATTTCATTTCATAAAATCTGAAAATACTGAAGAATGCTACTTATTAGACCCTGGAAATTTGGGTAAATGGGCCTGTAAGATCTACAAGAGTTATTTGTTTTTTATTTGTGAGAGAACAGTTGCTTTCTGTATGTCACAAAATTTGCCAAAGGCTCCCCCGCGTCTAAAAACGAGGGAATAATTTGAGCTGTAGCATGGAAGCAATTGAAGGCAGGTTGATGTTTCTAGCTATCAAGCCCAGGACTCTAAAATCAGGAACAAACACCATGAAAATGTGCAGTTGAAAGACCTTGAGGTGAAGGGGTTGTTGTCAAGGGAAGAGATACGTAACTGCCCTCATGGAATCTTTCATACTGTCAATACTAGGTAAATGCAACCATTATTTTTGATAGCATTCCCACTCCTATATTAGATTCTAGCGAAGGAAACTGCTGTGCAAAAGCAGTTCTGGAGCTGCGTCGTTTGAAAAACCAGAAACTTCCATGCACGCTCCATGGAAGAGTAAAATGTAGACACATTCTGTCGGACTGTAACGTGCTAACCCGGGATAAGGCTTCACCCTTCCAAACGAGGGCCTTTTCTGCATGGGAAGTTTTGCCTTGGATTTGCCACTCTGTAGATGCACATTTTCCCCAGCTGAATTCTCAAAACTCTGCATGGGGGCTTATTTTTGAGTTTTGAGCACTTGGATGAGAAAAATGTGCATCTACAGAGTGGCAAATCCAAGGCAAAACCTCCCATGCATAAATGGCCGAGACCTCTCTGAAATCTTAAATACTCTTGAATACTTTGAGGTCCACTTTTAACCAGGAACATACGAATAAATTAAAGGTACATTAAGGTTATAGACCTAAGGCAAAGGTCCCCTGGGCAAGCACCGGGTCATTCCTGACGCATGGGGTGACGCCACAGCACGGTGTTTCATAGACCTAAGGACCCCATAAAAAGTGGGCCTTCTGAGTAAACAAGCAGAGTCTAAAACACATGGGAGGTTTTGCCTTGGATCTGCCACTCTCTCTCTGTGTGAGTGTGTGTGTTAAGTGCAGTCAAGTCGCTTCCGACTCATGGCGACCCTATGAATGAAAGTCCTCCAAAATGCCCTGTCTTTGACAGCCTTGCTCAGATCTTGCAAATTGAAGGCTGTGGCTTCCTCTATTGAGTCTATCCATCTCTTGTTGGGTGTTCCTCTTTTCCTGCTGCCCTCAACTTTTCCTAGCGTGACTGTCTTTTCCAGAGACACTTGTCATCTCACAACGTGAGATGCCACTCTCTAGATGCCCCATTTTCCCCAGCCAAATCCTCAAAACTCAAAAATAAGCCCCCCAGGCAGAGTTTTGAGAATTCAGATGGGGAAAACGGGCATCTAGAGAGTGGCATCTCACGTCATGAGACGACAAGGGTCTCTGGAAAAGACCGTCATGCTAGGAAAAGTTGAGGGCAGCAGGAAAAGAGGAAGACCCGATAAGAGATGGACGGACTCAACAAACTCAAAAATAAGCCCCCCAGGCAGAGTTTTGAGAATTCAGATGGGGCATCTAGAGAGTGGCATCTCACGTCATGAGACGACAAGGGTCTCTGGAAAAGACCGTCATGCTAGGAAAAGTTGAGGGCAGCAGGAAAAGAGGAAGACCCGACAAGAGATGGACGGACTCAATAAACTCAAAAGTAAGCCCACCAGGCAGAGTTTTGAGAATTCAGATGGGGCATCTAGAGAGTGGCATCTCACGTCATGAGACGACAAGGGTCTCTGGAAAAGACCGTCATGCTAGGAAAAGTTGAGGGCAGCAGGAAAAGAGGAAGACCCGACAAGAGATGGACGGACTCAATAAACTCAAAAGTAAGCCCCCCAGGCAGAGTTTTGAGAATTCAGATGGGGAAAATGGGCCTCGAGAGAGCGGCAGAGCCAAGGCAAAACCTCCCGTGCGTTTTCGCCCTAAGAGAGCCCGCTTCCACCTCCAGGTCCGCTGGGCGATGGCCAGAGGCTGCCCTTTGCGCTCTCTTTCCTCGCAGCTGCTCTCTGGCAGGAAAGCGCTCAGGCTCTTGGCTGGGACCCGCCTCCTGCCCGGGTTGGTTTCTCCCCGTCTATGGGCTGGTCCGGAGGCGGGGTTAACGTGACCCAGGAAGGGAGCCCACCCTGGAACAAAGTCCAGTTTGGGGCCGCCGGGGGAGAACGCAGAGCGGCGGCTCCGGGCGTCCCTACTGGAGGGTGAGCAAGTCCCGGGGCCAGGAAGCCCGAGGGGAGGACGCGGGGACAGTCCTGGTTCCCTTAGGGCCCGCAGGAGGCGCGCAGGTTTCGTTTTGTATTGAGGTCTGCGTTCCCGCCCGCTTTGTTCCCTTTGCGGGGAAAGCAGTTTTGCATTTTTTTTTAAATATTTTTTTTTATTTTTGCATTGGATTTGCCACTCTACAGATGCCCATTTTCCCCATCTGGATTCGCAAAACTCTGCCTGGCGGCTTATTGTTGAGTTTGGGGACTATGAATGGGGGGGAAAGTGCATCTAAAGAGTGGCAAATGCAGTGCAAAACCTGCCATGGATAAATGGCCCCAGGAGAGCGGGGCGAGGAGGAATGAGCTCGCCCTTTCCCAAAGAGGCGCGGTGCAGTTCGGATTCTTGCATGATAATAAAGTATGGCCATTTATGCACGGCAGGTTTTGTCTTGGATTTTGCCACTCTCTAGATCAGTGGTTCTCAACCTTTTTTGCTCCATTCCCCCACTTTTACCATTGTTCAGAATATAATTCCCCCCCTTCCCAAGATAGTCTAACTCCGTGGTTCCCAACCTGGGGCACACGCCCCACAGGGGGGGCAATTTTATTTTTAAGTGGGGGGGGCAATTTGAGAATGAGTTACTGTGATTTTTTTGCATTTCTTATGGTTCTAGGGGCTTCATATACAGTATATAAATACATATTGTGACATACACATTTTAAAAATTAAAATCAATGTACATGGCGGTCAGCTGGGGACAATGTCACAGGGGGGGGTGCATCAGGATTTTACAGATGCTCAAGTGGGGGCATGGGAACCATGGGAACATCTCTAGATGCACGTTTTTCCAATCCAAATCCTCAAAACTCAAAAGTAAGCTCCCCTGCAGAGTTTTGAGAATTCAGATGGGGGGAAATGTGCACCTAGAGAGCAGCAAATCCTCCCATGCATAAGTGGCCTATGATAAGTGGCCCTTTCCGCTCCCTCTTCAACAGTGCAGTCTGCCCTCCAGTTTTTCGGTGGAGGTGCTAGGCTTATGACCTTTCATTGTACGGGAACGCAGTCGCCTCAAAGGCGGATGGCTCCAAGAGCAAGCGGTGGGTGCTAGGGAAAACTCTTGGTCAGTTTCTGCTGCTTGACAAATGTCAGGTTGCGTTAATTGGTGATGGGATGAATACCTCCTCCAGTTCTGTATCCGTGTTATTGTTTTCTGTATTATCATAGTTTCTTATGCAATAATTTGATTTCCCCCCCCCTTGTAAATATTAGGAAGAACTTTCTGACAGGTAGAGCGGTTCCTCAGTGGAACAGGTTTCCTCGGGAGGTGGTGGGCTCTCCTTCTTTGGAGGTTTTTAAGCAGAGGGTGGGTGGCCATCTGTCAGCAATGCTACTTCTGTGAATTTAGGCAGATCACGAGAGGGAGGGCAGGAAGGGTTGCGTCAGTGTTTGGCTCTTGTGGCCCTCTCTTACATGCCCAGGGTAATGCCAAATGCCACCTTGGGGTCAGGAAGCAATTTTCCTCCAGGCCAGATTGGCCAGGGATCCTGGAGGCATTTTTTTTTGTTGGCCATCTGGGTATGGAGGGTCACTGGGTGTGTGTGTGGGGGGGTAGTTGCGCATTTCCTGCATTGTGCCAGGGGTGGGGGGTGGACTTGATGACCCTGGTTGTCCCTTCAAACTGTATGATTCTATCAGTTGTGGCACAGAAGTACTTTATAATATTTTCAGTGACTGTAGTTAGAACCACACCATTAGCTACCACAAAACACACAAGAAATCATCTTTTTGTCTGCTTGGGTATGCTGTGCAAGAGGATGATGTAAACTTTGATTTAAATATTTTATTTAAGGCTTGATGATTGTTTTGAGCCTTGATTTAAATGTGAAGGCCGGGCAAAAGAAATCACCTGTGGGACTGCACTCAAACAGAATCTCTTCTAAACTGGGCTGTTATTGGCGCAAATGGCTGTGTGTGCTTAGCTTCCACACTAGTACAAGGGTTGCAGCACAGTTTAAAGACTATCACAGGGGGTGAGGAGTGCTTTCCATTGCCAGCCTCACAATTACATTTGGTACAAGTGTGTGTATGAGGCTACACAGCATGATGGTTAATACATAGCAGGTGAATACAGAGGTCCATTTGCCAATTGGTAATTCACTATAGTCTGCAAGTAATCACGGGGGAGGGGAGGTGAACACATGAAGCTGCCTAAGCCTTATACTGAATCAGACCCTTGATCCATCAAAGTCAGTATTGTCTACTCAGACCGGCAGCGGCTCTCCAGGGTCTCAGGCAGAGGTCTTTCACATCACCTACTTGCCTAGTCCCTTTAACTGAAGATGCCGGGGATTGAACCTGGAACCTTCTACATCCCAAGCAGATGCTCCTCATGCATCTGGGTGCCATGGTGTAGCCTGATTTCAGACGTTGGAAGCTAAGCAGGGTTGCTGGTTGGGGGGGAGTGCAATTTTAACACTTTGACTGGTTTATATCTTTCTTTTTTACTGTGTAGTACAGTTTTGTTGTGTAAATGATGTTAATACAATCTCAGCATATGTCTTAACATATAATATCATGGGATTCTAAAGTAGAGGCTGGACTACAATTCTATGAAAATGCCTGCTCTGAATCCAGGAATTCACCTCCCCTTTCTTTCGTAATGTTTTAAAAGAATGCATTTGAGAGCTAGCATGGTATAGAGGTTAGAGTGTTGGACTAGGATATGGGAGGCCCGGGTTCGAACCTCCAGCCTGCCATGGAAGCAAGCCGGTCAACCTTCTCAGCCTAACCTATCTCACAAGGTTGTTGTGAGGATAAAATGGAGGGGAAGAGAATGATGTAAGCCGTTTTGGGTCCCCATTGGGAAGAAAGGCAGAGTATAAATGATGTAAATAATAATATAAATAATAGAAGAAGAGGAGTTGGTTTTTATATGCTGACTTTTTCTACCACTTAAGGAAGAATCAAACTGGCTTACAATCACCTTCCCTTCCCCACAACAGACACCCTGTGAGGTTGGTGAGGCTGAGAGAGTGTGACTAGCCCAAGGTCACCCAGCTGGTTTCATGTGGAGGACTGGGGAAACCAACCCGGTTCACCAAATTAGCGTCTGCCACTCATGTGGAGTAGTGGGGAATCAAACCTGGTTCTCTAGATCAGAGTCCACTGCTCCAAACCACCGCTCTTAACCACTACACCACACTGGCTGTCTTATATTATTAATAATAATATAAGTGAAACTTGGCAATAGGATACCTTGGGTACAGTCTCCTTCCTTTTAGATTTAAATTTCGGCAAATTTATCTTGGGACTGAATGGTACCTCGGATTTCCTTGCTTTTCCTTTTTTACTCCCAGCCCCACACTGCAGATGATTGTTGCAATGCTTGTGTTTGTGGATGCAGTTTGCATTAGGATAGCTAGCAGTATGTTAACCAGTGTGTAAGGATCTACTAGGGATTGTATATAACAGCTGAATAATCATGAACAATTCATAGAAGACAGATGCATTTCTCACACTACAACAAAATAGATGGGAGTTGACAAACTGTAGATGTCATTAGCTATAGCACCAGCGCTGGCCTAGGTGACTGCCTCTCTGTCCTGGAAAGCAGTGATGTTGTATGATAAGCAGCACTGTCACAGAATGCAAGATTTGGAAGCTGAATTATGGTCAATCTTTGAGTCACCAGGAGATGAATTGCAGTACTGTGAGCAAAGCTGCTTGCCATTATTAATGACTTGGTAAGTACATATCCATATGTCAACAACAGGTTATGCGTCAGGACCAAATGCTTCTATTCCAGCTTGCACTCCTTCCGTTTCAAGCACCACGAGAGTCAGAAATGTAGATAAATGGAAAAGGTACAGCCATGAGTTCATGACTGACTGCCGACCTTGGCAGATAACATTGGAAAACAGGTGTGACTGGGCTAAGGAACCTGCCATTGTCATGTATACATCTATAGAGAAATAGGCATATAATGTCAGTATAATATAATTTGAGATTAAGAGCTGATCCAGATATAGTGTGTTTGTTCATACAAGTGCTTTAAAAACGATTTGCCTAAGCAAATGTTTGGAAAAATGTTATGCTGGAATTGAAAATCCATGTAAATGGTTGTAATATTTTCCTTGTGTGTCTCCACGGCAGTCATTCTAAAGAAACATTTTGTTAGTAAAGGACCTGAGAAGTTCATAACTTGGTAAAGGCAGCACTGGACCCCTTTGGTTGTTGCGTTTTACTTGCTCAAGGAGGATAGCAATAGGTTTAGCCAAAGAAAGTGAAGTAAACTGGCTTTGCTGGACAGCTTTGAATTAAAACATGCTGTTCATGATTAGAAAATTATTAATGTAACCAGTGTCAAAAAAATTATAGGTGTAGCTCATACAGTTTTTGTTTACCTCCAGAGAGAATTCTAGCAGTTAAATAGAAGTTTCTGTTCCAGGATAAAGCTTGCAATACCTTATATCGCCAAGGTAGAGATACGCAATGTTTTGAAATCTTGGAATTTAGCAACACAACTTTTTCATTTTGAAAATATTGGTATTTATTTGGCACCATCTGTGTGTTTAGCAAAGTAATATAAACAGAAGACAGATCTCTGTCCCAAGTGTTTACTACCTCAAAGGATGTAGGTGCCTTTTTCTGTTTGTGGAGATGAACAGTAAACTGCTTGGTCACTCAAAGTGCCCCCCCTCCCAAACTCACACAATCTTTTTCATTTTCTTTCTTCACCTGTTCTATCTGTCTTAATTTAAAAGTTGCTGCTTTTCACTTATTAAATAGATGGGTGAAGTGACCCCTGTAATATGTGCTTTTGCATTTTTCCTGCCAGGTATTTTGGGATTGTTATATTAAACACTATATAAATGTCAGTTATCATTATTAACGCTTTTCCTGGATTAAGAAGTCTAACAGGCGTAATGTGCTCCATAATGTCACCATGTCGCCATCACTCCTTTTGTTATAATTGGAGGTGGCAACAGTGGCATTCAAATGTTTAATTATATTTTGTAAAGGTGACCAGAACTAACTTATAAAATTAGTGGCTAATGCAGTGTTTACAAAGAGTACTGCTCTCTACTGCAATAAGAAAAAAAAGTTGAGAAAGTCACAAAGAGAGCAAGTCTAAGCGGGTATATTCAGGAGTAACTTCTTTGTTCAGTGGAGCGTACTCCCAAGAAAGTGTTCCTAGGGTTGTAGCCCAAGTCTACCAGAACCACAAGATTGTGACTGAGAGCTGTGTTGAAAAGGGTAATTGGGATTTTTTTTTAAAAAAAGATACGTCATTCTAAATGTTTCATGGGAACAATGACTGAGAAGGTCCTCATAATGAGGTTAAGTGAAAGTTGCTAACAGTTTATAGAGGTTTCCTATGGAGATTCCCCCCCCCCCATGACTCCTGGCTAATTTTTGGGGAACTTCCCCCCCTCAAATACATAGCACCTACTGTCATTTAAACTGTGTTGCTTACAGATAGTAAATCTCAAAGCACTGTTTCAGTCTAATGGTTGGATGGTATCACTGAATGGCGTTAGCCTTGCTGCCAAGAAAGAACTTGTTTGAGCCCAGATCCTAGTACAAAGGCACAATACAAAATCAAATACAAAGTCACACTAGCTCTCATTTCCAGTTGGGGATGGACTGTGGCTCAGTGCTAGAGTACCTGCTTGGCATGCAGAAGGTCCCATGTTGAATCTCTGGCATACCCAATGGTAGTAGGTGATGTGAAAGTCCTTGGTCTGAAACCCTAAAGAGCTGCTGCAGTATGAGGCAATACTGACTTTGATGTACCAATGGTCTGATTCCGTAAACATAAGAAGAGCCCTGCTGCCATCAGACCAGTGGTCCATCTAGTCCAGCATCTTGTCTCACACAGTGGCCAACCAGTTCCTCTGGAGGCCCAACAACAGGGCAGAGAGGCTGAGGCCTTTCCCTGATGTTGCCTCCTGTTTCATTGGCGAGGTATACTGCCTCTGAACATGGAGATTCCCTTTAGTCACCATGGCTAGTAGCCACTGATAGACCTATTCTTCGTGAATCTATCCAATCCCCTTTTAAAGCTGTGGCCATCTCCGCACCCTCTGTCAGCGAATTCTACATTTTTGCTCAGTCACGGTATTAAGCAGTATTTTCTTTTGTCCTTCCTATATCTACTGCCCATCAGCTTCATTGGATGCCCTCAAGTTCTAGTATTTTGGGGGAGGGAGAAAATATTTTCTTTGCCAACTCTCTCCACCCTGTACATAATTTTATAAACCCCCTTAGTTGTCTCTTTTCTAAACTGAGAAGTCCCAGAATCTTCAGCCTTTCCATACAAGGGAGGTGCTCCAACCCCCTAATCATCTTGGTACCCTCTTCTGTACTTTTTCCAGCTCTGTGATGTCCCTTCTGATATACAGTAACCAGAACTGCACACAGTATTCCAAATGAGGCCACAAAATAGAGCTGTACAGGGGCATTATAATATCTGCCCTTTTGTTTTTCAATTCTTTTCCGAATAATACCAATCATTGAGTTTGCTTTTTTCATTGCAGCAGCACACTAGGTTGACACTTCCATTGAGCTAGTTACTACAACCCCAAGATTGTTTTCCCTGTCAGCATTAGCAAGTTCAGACCCCATATATACTTCAAGTTGTGTTTTTTGTTCCAGTGTACATCACCTTACACTTACCAACCTTGAACTTAATCTCTTCCTTTTTATATGCCAATAAAGGCTTGTGTTGTGTGTTAACTTAATCTGCCACATTGTTGCCCACTGACCCAATTTTTGGAGATCCTCCTGGAGCTCTTCACAGTCAGCCTTGGTTTTCACCATCCTGAATAATTTTTTGTCATCTGCAAACTCGGCCACTACTCTACTCACCCTTAGTTTGAGATCATTTATGAACAAGTATAAGGCAGTATTATGTTTTCATGTGTTCAGTTACCATGCAGTTGCTGAAGAATCTGGTCTAGTGTGATTGGAATATTATCACTTAAGCTGTGACGACTGCCTCTCAAAATTAATATTTCTACAAGTCTCCTGATTATTATTATTTTAATCTAAGGGGGACATTGCCTTGACCTGGATGGCTCAGGCTAGCCTGATCTCATCAGATCTCAGTAGCTAAGCGAGATTGGTCCTGGCTAGTACTTGGATGGGAGACCACTTAGGAATACCAGGATCGCTATGCAGAGGAAGGCAATGGCAAACCATTTCTGTTAGTCTCTTTCCTTGAAAACCCTACTGGGTTGCCATAAGTTAGCTGCGACTTGATGGCACTTTACACACACACACAAGTAGGACATTATTTTAAGATTTACGGTGCTTTCCCACAGTACCACCTTTTCCATGTGCAGTATGTTTCCTTACCTTTCTTTAAAAAACAACAACATTTTTTCCCTATGTGATATATCTACAAATATATCCAGTGGGTTGGGGAGGGGCAGATGTTATTAAATGTTAGTGTTTACCACTGTTTGCAAAAATAAATATACTTAACCAAGATACAACACTTGGATTGTCCTACTTTTTACATAACCATATAAATAAAGCTCTGTGAAAGTACTTGATGGGGAATTGAGGGTAACACATCTTTTTAAAAAGGCAAGACAGCATAATATTTTTTCTAAAATGTAATAAAACAGCTATTGAGATAGTGTTGAGTTGCAAACATGTGGGT
Organism: Euleptes europaea; assembly: GCF_029931775.1. Lineage (NCBI taxonomy): Eukaryota > Metazoa > Chordata > Lepidosauria > Squamata > Sphaerodactylidae > Euleptes > Euleptes europaea. The sequence continues at coordinate 55,197,376 of NC_079322.1, forward strand.
CATAGCAGTTGGGATCTAGCATTGTTATAATTCTGGAATGAGTTGACAACAAATTGCATTTTTAATGCATTTCTATAGAAAGTCTCTGCTAATAGCATTAAAATATGCTTACCCAGTCAAAATGATTGCAGTGCAAGCACACACAGGCTCTGTATGTGATTATTATAGCGTGGCAATAAGAGGTTACCAAAGGAAACAAAACCTAGGGAGAGCTTTCCTTAGAAATGCATTATAGTGACTCAGTGTCTGATATCTAAACTATTCTGCTGGCACAGAATTTATTAAGTACAATGTTGCTTGTGTTGCTACAGTTTTTTTGGAAGGACAGTTCTATAAAAGTTCTGTTCATGGCATTCATATACTTGTGTGAATAGAAAACATAAGATCTGTACTTACTTTCTCTATGTGGATCCTGTTGGTTTGGATCATGTATATTACCTGATCTTAAATTGATCTGTGGACCATCTGTTACTACATGTGCTCCTTTCACATACATTGACATGTGTGGACTCTCTAACTTGGGTTTGGGACACTCACCCAGAACCAGGTTGTGGGGGGGGGGACTAAGTTCAGTGTTGGGGGGGGGGGCTATTCCTGCTTCCACAGCCTGGCTAACATGGAAAATTGACACACTCACCAGTTGTCACACTTACCAGTTATAGCAGAACATTTAGGGATCTTTACCTGGATTTAGGGATTTTTACCTGGATGGTGGGCAAGCAAGCTCAAAGTGCCTGTAATAAGCTACCATTAACCACAAAAACAACCAGATCTTTTCCTTAGCAAGGTTTAGAATTTATTGAGGGAAACATAGGGGTACAGAAATTGAAGGCATTCTCAAGCATAAGAACAGCACAATTGCTGTGTTCAGAAGGATGTGCATATAGAAGACTTACATGGGAGGAGAGAAAGATAAAGTAAAAGACAGCCAAGCCTCTGGCTGAGTAGATCTTCTGCACCAAGAAGTGGCTAAAAGGGGAGGGGAATTTTTAACAGAGAAGGGATGGACAGAGTTTACCTATCCTCAAGTCTGCTGGGTAGAATACATTTTCTGTGTAATTCAGAGGTTCAGAGTAGGAGACAGATGCTGTTGTGTGCCATCGGTCTCTTACTCTGAACCTACCAGAGGACTGGAGAATGGCCAATGTAACACCTATGTATAAAAAAAGGTTCCGGGGGGACCCAGGAAAGAAAATGTCTCCCAGGAAGAAATCCCCACTTTGCATTGGTAACCTGTTATTCAAAACAGGCTTTCTGATACATGTGTCAAACCAAGTTATAGATGGTGATATTTACTACATTATTTCTATATGGTTTTTCAAGCTCAAATATTAATATGTGCGTACAAATAAGGAACATGAGAATTGTCTTGAAGTCTCAGAATAACGAATAAATGTACTTTCTTGCTAGAAAAATGTGGTTCAGCAAAAATATATAAAATAAGAGATCTTCTGCCACAATGAAGAATGCAGGAAGCTGTCTTATTTATCAAGGACAGGATTGTCTATTCAAAATGGCAGCAGCTTTCCAAGGTCTTGGGGCTTTCACATCATTTACTACCTGATCTTTTTAGCTGGAGATGCTGGGGGTTGGATGTGGAACCGTCTGCAGATGCTCTATTACTGAGCCATGGCGCCTCCTCTGAATTTAGAGGTGTGTGAGTGTTTCACTTGAGTTGACATGAGTTCTTTAACACCTCCAACAAATGGCTTTGTTGCATGATTGTGAAAAAGAAATACATAGATTTCTGTGAGCAGGGTGAAATCCAATCCTGAAGGCAAATGACATGACTTCCCTCTGTATGTGTTATACTGCTCACTCAAGTAGCACGAGCTATTAAATGTGCACACTTGCAGCTGAAGGTAAAATGAATCATCCAATCTGAAAAAGGTCTATGGCACATTTTGACTTCATTGTTAGACAGCTAGATGAATCAGTGTGTGGAAATATGCAAACATTTTGCACAGTTGATCTCTAACGAGTTACTGTAATATTAATGGTATGACTACCCCAAGCTCTTAAGGAAAACAGTAGAGAACAAACGGGGGACCTGCAACAGTTTGCAGGGGGCATCCCATTTTCCCCTCCCCAACTATTTCTTCTTGTCTTTTTCTTAAAGCTCTCATCACCTCTCCCGTTTCCTTGCTTACTTCTCCCCTTTCCAGCCACTATCGAACCTACATTTATCTCTCCCCCGCCCCTCTTCAGTTTTACCTCCCCTGGGAAAACTCAGCACATCTCCATGGTCTGGGCTTAGTTGTGCAATGAAGAACCCATGAGGACCCATGGGGGGGACTCATTTCCTCTGTATTCCCCTTCCCACACTAACAGAAATTTCCCAGTTTTTATACTCCGAAGTCGTCAGACATCTTCATGGTACACTTTTGGAATGAATTAAATATTTTCTAAGACAAGGTTTTTCTCACTCAAATAGAGAAAGTATTTCAGAGTCTCTCCCTCCCCCCTCCCCCCGCATCTTTCCCCTCAAATATCCCAATTTTTCCATGGAGAAAACTGAAGGTTTCAGACTTTTTCATGTTATATATTTTGAGTGTGAAAAACCTTGTCTCGAGAAACATTTTGCACAGGATTGTACTGTTAGGTTGTTTATGCATGGATACTTTCACTCACGTTCGCTCCTGGTCTGTCTCGGTTGTTCTTTAGAGTTATGCATGAGTTTTCCTTTCATTAGAGATTACCTCGCTGCCAACCCTCACAAATCCCAGACCTTCCCGTTCCTCTGTTAACCCAATTTTCCCCTCTCTCCTGGGCTCAGCGCGGGTGAAATCTCCATGCATTATGCAAAGCGCGGGACATCCAAGCTTGGTTTCTATCACAGAAAGCAGGTGGCCAATTACAAAGCAGTGTGTAAAGAGGCGGGGATTCAAATGCTTCCTGCTTCCCCAGAGCACTTTCTGAGCAGAAGAAAGGCTTTTTAAAAAGGAGGTTTGGATTTCTCCCCCACCCCTTTCAGATCGCTCTGGGTTTTTTTTGGTTTGTTTTTTCTTCTTAAAATCCTTTTTGATTTGGCAATTTTGGGGGGGATTTTCTCTAACAGTAAGAACTACAAAGTAAGCTAATTACAAAGCAGCATTTAAAGGGGTGGTGACTTGATTTGAGCTTGGAGACTGCTGGTGCATAGATTCCTAACAGGAACGTGTGGGTCCAGCGAGCCACGAACCTCAGGTAAAACTCCCATGCATAAATGTCCTTAGCCCCATCATGCTCTATTGACCTCTGACAGTTGATCCCACATATTCCTTTTCTCACAGTTGCTGCATCCTACTGCCATCCTATGATAAAAGAAAATGAGTAAAGGTGAATGAGCAGATCACCAGCACTGGTGGAAAGGAAGGGCAGCATCCTCACACTTATGGCGCAATCCTAAGTGGAGCTATACCCAAGCTTAGAAGGATGCTTTGCTTAGGATTGCACTGTTAGCCATGGCCTAAGAGATGGATGCATGTGGAAGAGGTCAGCCCTCCCTCATATTATAAGAAACTCCCTGATGGCATTTATAGGAAACTACTGAGAGACCCCAAAACCTAGAGTCGGTGTACCAGTCAGTAGTATTACACTTTTGTGTGATGTGGTGCTGGCCTAATACCTGCAAGAGAACAAGGCAAGGCAATAGCATCTATATCAGTGCAAATATTGCCTTGTTCTCTTGCAAATACCAGTGCAAATATTGCACTGATAGTTCTTCACTGCAAAAGATCTGGGAAGTTTTGAACGTCACATTTCCATGCAGTACAAAAGATCAGTGTTTGGTGCGTGCACACCACAGTGAAGCAAATGGTCTCTTTAGCAGACAGAATCTGCAGGCTATAAGTAGATATTTCTTGCAGAAACATGCTCATGCACACAACACAGGTTGTTACAGGATTTAGACAAGATTAGTTGATAATGAGATTAATTTAACTATGCCAGAAAGGAGCTGATAAAAATTAGTCTTGAATGTCAAGCTAAGAAAGCTGATTTAGTGAATTACTTCCTTTTAATGCATATATAACGTGTACAAAGATAAAAAAGTGTTCTTAGAATGAGCAATTAAAGCTTTTTTGTTTTTTACATACTTAAACATTTTTGTCCTGTGTGGAGCTGGAAGGAAGCCATGTGGAAGAATTTAATTTGAAAATGTATGGGGTTTAACATCACCAGCAATCCAGTGGGTGTTTGTTTAAATATGAGGACACCTCTTTTAAATGAGAAAGGCTAGTCATTTTATACAGTTACCTTAGCTTATTGTTCTCTCTGTCTCTCTCTCCCTCTCTGCCTTGAGTCAGATCACTAAACCTTTCCCAGAACTGTGGCCTGCTCTAACAGAACACCAGCTTTCATCAAAAGTAGTCAATTAATAGCTGGGTCAGACAACCTGAATTTAATCAAAAGGAACTGTGCTTGCATTTGGTTTTAATGATTCGCGCTAGAGAAATCCCTTCAGAAATCTTATGCATTGTATAACTCTGTTTGGTGACTTGACCAGCGTTAATAAACTAGGAACCTGTTCCAGCAAAATGAAGATTACTTTTGCTTTCAATAAACAAGTCAATGCTTTGACCTGCATACTGCAATCCCGTTATGGTCCTACCCTCCAATGAGGTTTTCCTTTAGAAGAGGTCAACTGCATCCATCTAAAGTTGCCTTTTTCATCCCATAGCAAACCAATCTTTTCTAACTTGCATTTGGATCTTCTGTAGAACAATGCATGAAAATCCGACACCAGTAAGCTTCCTGTCTCTTTTAGATTTCACAAAGCAGATCAGTCAGTCATCGATGGCTCAGTGACACCAACCCTACTTGCTTCTCTGCGGGATGCTTTATTTTTATAATGGCGTGTTTTGGGTAGGTCATCCTCCAGCACTACGAAAGGGTGCCAGTTTGATGTTTTGTTACACTCTTCAGCCCTTAAAAAAATGAGCCTCTGGAAGAAATGGACCTCTTTGGCGCTTTGCCCTCTTGACTCCAGCTTATCTGTTGCATTAATGGAGGAAAAGGGAAACTCTGAAAATGTGCTTTGAGGGCTTTTACCAGTAACAAACCAATGTTTATGGTATTATGCGCTAAAAGGCAGACAGGAAGGGCTTTTGTTTAATCAATAATGTATGCTCCAGTTAGTCCTATCCTCTGGACATCATTAAACATGTATTTTGTTTCATAACTGTTGATTTTGGCTGACTGGAGCTTATAACTACATGTCCTCAAGCCTTTGCTTCTACCATCAGGCAGATCTGAATTGAACTAGGCAGTCAGCTATGTTTAGTGTTAATATGGAAAGTAAACTTAAATACGAGAATCTGAGTTAATTGTAAATGGTAGGGGATCTAGTCCTTGCAAAAGCTGACCTCGAGCCTTGGAACGTGACAGCCTTAGTTGTTAAAAGACCATGAGGAGTTTACCAGTATATTATTTAAAAATAAACTTTCTATATCAAACTAAATCACAAAAGAAGTTTTATTTAAATTGTAAGGATGGATGTCTTCACTGACCTAATGATGTGGCTGGTGATTAAGCAGAACCAGTTGTTAATTAGACAAGAGCTGGACCAATTAACAAGAGATGAAATACCAAACCATTTGCCATTATTTCCTAAGAAAGCTTGTCTTGCAAATAAGAGCTTTTTCACAAGTTACACACACACACAAAAACCATATTTTACTTAGCATGTACACTCAATTTGGTTTATAGAATTAAGAAAAAACCCAAAAAAGTAATAGTATCCTACCAATACTTGTATTAGGACCAACTAAAAGTAAGAGAAGAAGCTAGCAAAATGTTTTGCAAAACTTTTCCTCAGACTTGATGTTCAAAAAGCCCGGGAGGAGGAGACATTTGTTGACGCCCCGTCCAAAGTACATTAAAGTCTTAATGTGGTATTGTGATATGCTGTTGGCTGACTGACTAAATTAACTTGTGCTCATTGCAAAGGACTGCCGGACTGTATACCAAAGTAAATTGAAGTAAAGGACCAATGGCCATTCTTTCTGGTTAAGAGGCCATCGGTTATTAGAATCTGTCTGTAGCATTAATTTAAACTCCCTTTGGAAAGCAGAAAGCGTAAGCAGAGTAAAGAGTGACAGTCCTTATATTACCAAAACTAGAGTTTAATTTTGGGCTACCTGATTTATAGAACCAATAGCAGCCAAATCAGGTAGTGTGACCAAATGAATGGAAAATATGGGTGGTGGTGGGTCCACCTTAAAGTCATATTACCTAATTTGGCTTTCAGTGACCTATGGATGGAAAATTTTTTTGGGGGGCATGTTAAAGTTATACTATGTAATTCGGTTTCCATTGTTAGGTGATAAACAGTTGTTGTTTTTTTCAGTTCTGTGATTCATTTATATGAAACATTGTTATACTGTGTAGACAGGAGAAAAATAAGGCCACACCAGTGGACAGGAGAAGACAAAAAAGAGCCAGGTTCAAGGTTGAGAATTTATTTAGTTCTTCTAGATCCTTACATGTTTTGCAATTTGCTTCATCAGGTGATCGTCTATGGAAATTTCTCCGTTCTCACCTTGAACAATTCAGTTGTTCCTTTTTGTTCTATACTATGTAGACAAAATATGCAGGCAGCCCATATAGATCCACTGGGAAAATACAAATGGGAATAATGTTACAAAACCTCCTTTAAGACAAGGTATAGTGCAGACTTCACACAAAACAATGGCTTGTTTTAACTAGTTTATGAAATCAGGATTCGGCTAGCGGACGATCTCTCAAATCCTGGTTTGCCTTGAATAATGCTGGTTCTATCGCCTTCTATCTGTAGCAAGCTGCGTGGAAAGGTGTTGCTAAGCAACAAGCCAGGATTAAGCCTGGTTGTCTGCATTCATACGTCTCATGAAAAGATAGTTCAGAGTAGCTGTGGTTAATAAACCCACCAGATTCTGGCTTGATGTGCCCTAATTAACCATAGTAGAGTTATGCCTGGAGCTGGATAGCCCCAAGCTAGCCTGATCTCATCAGATCTCAGAAGCTAAGCAGAGTTGGCCCTGGTTAGTACTTGGATGGGCAACCTCCAAGAAATGCCAGGGTTGTGATGCGGAGGCAGGCAAAGGCAAACCACCTCCAAACGTCTCTTGCCTTGAAAACCCTACAGGGTCACCATAAGTCATCTGTGACCTGATGGCACAAAAAAAAAAAAAAAAAGTGAGTGGAATTATATGTATTTTCCAACAATTATTCTAACCATAGCATATTAATTAGACCATGGTTTCAAATAATGTCTGAAATGATCCTAAGAATCACAACAATAAGTTTTTTAATTTCACAAAAGTTTTTCTTAGGCTCAACTTGAACAAAAAGGGTTTTGGATAGAGAGAAACAGGTGTGTCTTTTGTAGGATATAGTAGAAGTTTAGAGAGTTGCTTACCTGTAACTGTTATTCTCTGTCTGCTATATAGTTATGTATATTTTCTACCATAGAGGGGCTGTATTCCACTATCTTTACTAGCCCACATGGTGGCCTGCCTACCTTCTGGACTGGAAAGGCTCACTTGTCCCTCTTCCGCATAAATAGCTCATACTTGCTAGCTGGCAGAAAGAAAATGAGCACTTTGGATTTTGTTAAAACTCTAGAACCTTTCAATGTTTGCACCTAAATGGAACAGCAAGATCTTTACCACAGAACTAGATGAAGAAAAGAATTCATGGCAATCGTGCAGTAGCCTAAGAATAATCATGAATTGACAAAGAGGATGTGTAATTTAAAATATCATGGGGTTTTCCATCTCTGAAAAGTTATAGATTCAAGATAACAATCCTGAATGTGGTTGTATCTCTGAAACGCCCTTGATTGACCCATACTGTGGAGGCAGGTCCTGAGTGTGTGGGTAGCTTTGCCAAGCGCAAACTCAGAAGAATTCTGGCATACGGAGAGAGGATGTTTGATCATTTCATGGCACATCTGGTGGGGAGTACTGCATCCAAACTCACTGTGTATAATGAATAAGAAGATGTCAGTCCCTATTGAGATTTGGTCTGAATTGCAATCTATAATAATATTTTTGTATCACATCCATTATTAATTTTGTCATATGTTGCTTTTCTAGGGAAAAGAGATCCAGATTCTTGCACTAAGGAAGTTAGTGATATTTGCATACAGTCAATAATTTTCTGCAATTTATTGTGCTTCCAAGATTGATTTGTATCCATAGTTGTGGGCATCTGTCCTAGGAGAGCCTCCTGTATGGCAGAAAAAGGCAGTGCCTCCCACATTCTCTTGCTGAATTAGGGTTGCCTGCTCCAGGTTGAGAAATACAGGTTGAGAAATACTTGGAGATTTGGGGGGTAGAGCTTGAGTAGAGCAAGGTTTGGGGAGGGGAGGGACTTTAATGGGGTATAATGCCATCGAGTCCACCTTCCAAAGCAGCCATTTTCTCCAGGTAAACTGATCTTCTCTCCAGGTGAACTGATCTCATTCACTTGGACATTGGTTGTAATCCCAGGAGATCTCTAGCTACCATCTAGAGCAATGGTTCCCAAAGTGGGCAATACTCGTCCCTGGGAGGGGTGGGATTACTTGGGGGGGGCACTAAGAGGCAAGGGGGCAGCAGGGGGGTGCTAGAGGTGGGCCCCTTCAACTGTGGTGTTCACTAATTTACAATAGATCAAGCTATGGCACCATGCTGGCAAATTTGGTGGAAACTATCAGAATTTTTTTCCAGACTTTGAAGAGTTGGTACCACCGGATAATCAGTTTTGTTGAATAAATTTCAACTAAAAAGTTTTAATTTGATTGTGAATAGATGTGCAATTAATTGTTACTGTTTTGAAATTTTATTGTTATTATCTTACTGAGTGATCATGCAAACTCCTATTTTGAATAACGCTTTTTATAGGATAGGGTAGGGGGCGCTGGGGTTGAATTTGTGGAACCAAGGGGGCGGTGGCCCGAAAAGTTTGGGAACCACTGATTTAGAGGTTGGCAACCCTATGCTGAATTGTGTCTGAGTTCAGCATCCCTTGGTTATCTTTGTACACTGGGTCTTCCTAACATTTCAGAGATCCTCTCTGGGTTCTCATCCTGTCCAGCATAACAGCTCCTTCATGTATTTCTTCCCTTTGCTTGTTTGGGTTGATACCGTTTCAGTTGGCCTGGCATCCATTTCCGTATTCCCAATTTCTCTTGTGGTTCCATCCCCAGTTAGTCCACTCTTGCTGCTACTGTGGCCTTACTGAATCTTTTAAGGGCTTTCCTTTTACTTGATTATACAGTGAAAGCTCATCTGTGCCTAAGAGATGGAGAGTTGCAAGTATTTCACCCCTACCTTTCCAATATCATTGTTTGATGCTTTGTGCGCTCAAAAGACAGTAAGACTTACTAGTCTTCCCCTCCCATTTATACCACAGGAGCAGCCCACGAATAAATACAGGCTGTATTTGTAAAAGCAATTTCAGCCTATCTAGATGTATTAGCAGCGGTTCTTGTTTCTTTTCTAATATTAGAATATCCTATATGCATATATGGGCTTGGAACTATACATGACAAAAACAAGTTTAGAGGGGTGGGGGTGGGGACCCTATACACAGACTTAGGCAATTTAGGCATTCCTATCTGGTCATCTGCCCTGACCTGGATGGCCCAGGCTAGCCTGATCTCGTCAGATCTCAGAAGCTAAGCAGGGTCAGCCCTGGTTAGTATTTGGATGGGAGACCACCAAGGAAGTCCAGGGTTGCTGTGCAGAGGAAGGCACTGGCAAACCACCTCTGTTAGTCTCTTGCCTTGAAAACCCCATAAGGGGTCGCCATAAGTCGGCTGCGACTTGACGGCACTTTATACACACACATCTGGTCATCTACTTGTATCTTCTTTTCCTTCTGTGAGGCCATAGATTTTGTGTTATACCCTTCTAAGACTGACCATTATGGTCACCTTGGGAGATCTTGCTTCAGATACCGCTGCTTTCTGAAATTAGGTGGGTGGTAGCTCGGGAAAGGGCCTTCTCGGTCATGGCACTAAAGGTCTGGAATTCTCTTTCCCAGGAGATTCATCTGTACCCTTCTGTTACAATCTTCCACCAGTGAATGAAGGCTTTTGCTTTGTTTGGCATTCCCTCAGTGATTCCTCTTTCCTAACCAATATTTTTATGTTTTGTATGTATTTTAACTTTGTTTTTAAAAATTGTTTTTATTATGTAAGTTTGGAAGAGGGGTTGATTTTAATGGTTTATTTCCCCCCAAAGTATCCCTGTTAGTCTGTGCCACTCTGCTCTTCGATGTGTACGATGGAATATTTAAGGTCTTTTGCATATTTTTCTTCCCCAGCACTCACCTTTTAAGGATAAAGATAAGAAGAATAATGCCTTCATTAAAAGGCAAAGTCCAGACTGTGCTGGGCCTTATAGATCCCAGCCAGCTTGGTTACACCATGACCCATGAACACTTGACGATGAGCTTCACTTGCTGTTATTACCCACCTCCATCAGGCCAGGAAGCAATGTCAGACCAACCCATTGAGATGAAGAACTTGTTTTGGCTTAAACAGAACCCTTATAGCAACAAAGAGAATCTTCTCCTATGTCAAGAGAGAGATGCGGTGAGGGAAGAGCTATTGCACTATAAGGCTGCAGGTGGTGGGACGATAGTGGAAAACACAACCACAGGAATCAAACGAGACATGAAGACCCTAAAGCAGCTTTCAGAAGAAACCAGTGTCCATATTGTTGCTGGAGCTGGTTTTTATGTAGATGCTACTCATACTGCTGAGACACGAGCAATGTCAGTGGAACAGGTACGTACTAGATTATACTAAAAACAAGACACTTCTTTTGGTGATCTCTGAGTAGACTAAGCTGTCTAAACTAGTTTTAACATGATTAGAAAAGGCCTCAAAATTGGGAATGCAGCGCATGCATAATATATGCTACATATTTTCCCCTACCCCACCCCAAATTGATAGCAACAATACAAGTGAATCATATAAACTGTCATGGCTACCAAAGAAAACCAGTCCAGCTATTAGAGTTTTTTACATTCCTGTGAATTGTTAGTTTCCCCACTCCTACACATGAAGCCAGCTGGGTGACCTTGGGCTAGTCACAGTTCTTTTAGAGCTCTCTCAGCCTTGCCTACCTCACAAGGTGTGGGGAGAGGAAGGGAAGGAGATTGTAGGTCGGTTTGATTCTTCTTAAAACTTAGAGAAAATCTGCATATAAAAACCAACTCTTCTTCTTCCAAAATATAACACTATTCAGTTGGAGATCTTTCGATCAGCAGCATAACTGCTTGAATGGGACACTGTACTTTTACCAGCTAATGATCAATTAAAACTTGTTACTGCATTAAAGAATAGATCTTGTTCTTATAAATGCATTGTTTGTATTTTTTTTAAAAAGAGCAGTAGGAAACAAGTAATTATTTTCAGCTTTAAAAGATGGGTATTTCTAGATTGTTCTCTCTGGCTTTTCTGAAGTCTTCTGCCTAGAAAAGAGTTATCACCCTCAAAAAGCTAGAATGAGTACTGATAGCTTCATTTTTTCTCTTTCAGGTAGGTAGAGTTCATGTCCCATTCATGCTCCAATTACAAAAATATAACATTAGTATGATTTTTTTCATTTGTAATGAGGAAATCAGTAGCTAGACCTTTTCACAGTGGTAAAGTCAAAATACCTGTCAGACTGACAAACAGAGAACAGGTAATAATTATCATAGTTAGCCTATTCTGACCAAGGCTTTATTATAGCCAATTATTAGAACCCATCTTTAATTTTGCAAGTGAAAATGTGTAAGGAAAAAAGATTCCAGAGGCTACATTATAAAGAAATACATGTTTGGAGTGTCTCCAATACTAAGAAGCAGAACGGATAGAAAAAAGATCAGTCATGCAGTCTGTGGACTGAAGGGAAATGGACACTGATAGCTCATTCCTGAGCCTGGGCCGAACGGGCTTAGAAGACAGCGAGGGGCTTGTGCCGATATCCGTGCCACTTGTGTAGTGCAAACTGTCATGGATGCCTGCTTAGTGCCACTTGCGTTGCCCCCCCAGGACTGCTAAAGCAGCGCAGCCCTTGGACGCCAGCTCAGCCTTCCACTGGCATCCTGCTGGCGCAAGTCCTTGCGCTGGTGTCCCGGGAGGTGTTCCTGGGGCGTTCTGGGGGCAGAGCTGCCGGTAGGCAGCTTCCTAACCCCTTCCAGGCCGGGAACGCTCTCCTCCGCCACAGCGGTGCTGCGCCACCTTTTTGTTTGCACCGCATTTCTGTGGGCTATTTTCCCCACTTTCGTTTTTTTTGTTTTTTAAAAGGACTTTTTTAGCCTTGCAGCGGCCAGGAAATCTCTTTGGAGGTGTCGCAGCGGCGCTTTGGCCATGCCGTTCCCAGCTGCTGCAAGGCCCAGGAATTAGCTGTAAGGTTTGTGTAATAGCCAGCTATGACGTGCAGTGAATCAGAACTTTTACAGCTCTGTATCAATCAGAATGACTGGAAATGCTTCCTTTTATAGTGATTAAGCAAGCAATTCAAATGGCATGGGCCTGTTGTGGCCAACTCCTAAACCAATGATATTGACTGTCTGTATACATACTCAGAACCAAACATTTTAATTATAATTGTTTATCTAATTTAATTCATACTTGTTTGATTGGAAATTTGAGGATCAGATAGGGGAAATCCCCCAGAATGTATATACCTGCAGCTTCATAGAGCACAATAAAGTGAGAGGATATTGCTTAAAGCGGTTAGCCAGCTATATTACGAGGCTAGCATTATTCAACTGGAATTATATTTTGTAATTGACCACAAAGCATATCATATATTAACATTTTTTAAAACCATCAATCCTGTATTGTCCCATTCTAAATAGTACACAGTCCCTTTCTCAAAACTTTGCTATCTTCTGCTTCTCCTGATTTTTGGGATACTTTATGAATAGCCCCTTTTGCGTGTGTTTGGAGTAGCATTAGGCTTAATACCTCTACTTTTTGTTCAGAAAATAAGAGCATTTTTGGACTGGTGGGAGACATGGGAAGACGATAGCCCTTTTGTTCATCTTTTCTCTTGCTGTATGACATTGATTCACTTAAACTGTTGATGCTATGCTGTATGAAAAGAGCTGTTACTAAAAGAACATTTATTTCCCCTAGCTGACAGAGGTTATTGTTAATGAAGTTCTCAATGGAGCGGATGGAACCAACATCAAGTGTGGCGTAATAGGAGAAATTGGATGCTCTTGGCCTCTGACAGAGAGCGAAAACAAAGTACTTCAAGCCACTGCGCACGCCCAGTCTCAGCTCGGCTGCCCTGTCATAATCCATCCTGGCAGGCATGGCGATTCTCCTTTTCAGATCATTCGGATTATGCAGGAAGCTGGGGCAGATGTCTCCAAAACGGTCATGTCTCACATGGATAGGTAAATGGCTTTCTCTGCAGTTATTAGGTCTCTCTCCAAAAAGAACATGTGTACTGCCTCTAAACAGCAGAGATTCTAAGAAACATATTACAGACTGTCTGTACCAAGTTTGGAATAATAGAAACATAGAGTTGGAAGGGACCACCAGGGTCATCTAATCCAACCCCCTGCACAATGCAGGGAATTCACAACTGCCTCCTCCCACACCCCCAGTGACCCCCTACTCCATGCCCAGAAGATGGCCAAGATGCCCTCCCTCTCATGACCTGCCTAAGATCATTGAATCAGCATTGCTGATTGTCATTAACACTGAGCACTTGATTCAGTTTTAGGGACTGCAATGTTAAAGCTGTGGCAGTTCTAGAAATACCGCATCTCTTACATCCAGCTTTGGCCACGTCACTTAGAGATCCTGAAATCAGTTGAGTAGCACTGAAGAATGTTTCTGTGTGTGTTAAGTGCCGTCAAGTAGCTTCCGATTTATGGTGACCCAATGAACTGGTGACTTTTTTTTAATCCTGGTGAAATCCAGGAAGCATAGAGACCAGTTTGCCAGCCTGAATAGTGGGTGTATCACATTGCTCGTTAGAATATGTTTGTTCATGCTCCTGAGTTCCTTCTCAAGCACCTAGAAAATAATCATGCTTTTCAGGTCTGCTTTACATTGGCCATGTCCTGGCCATGTCAGGGACCAGCTCAGTGCGGGGACACTTCACTGTATTGCAAGACTTGCAAATAGGATTTTCTCAGATCTTAAGAAGGTGCATTCGGAACCTGTTATGCCTTTCAGGTCTTATTTTCTCATGCTGCTTCTTCCTACCTTCCAAGCTCCCTCACCCTACACCTGCACAGGTGTATGCACAATGAAGACTTGCTTTCCACCTCAAGCTCCTACAGCCTTCTCCCTCTGTGCCAAATCAAGTGCTCAGTGTAAGTGACAAAAATAACTCTGCCCCACTTATCCAGTGTCTCATCTAACGCAATGTTTGCACCAAGAGGTTCATGGTACAGTAAGATGTTTGTCAGTCAGACTCACTAACAGGCCAAGCCTGTGTGTTTATTTGTAATGCAAGTCCTGCTGAGTTCACTAAGGCACACTTTTAAGTAAGCATGCGTAGAACTGTGGCATAAACCAGTTTACATGCATGCATGTTGGCTGACATCACTGCAGAATCACAACACTCGTATACTGTTGTAGAATTGGTAGGGATTACAGGTCATCTGGTGCAGCCTTCTGTATAAAAGCAAGCTCATCCACCCACTATCATCACACAGCCAGCACTACACTTGTTACAGATGAGGAACAGGTATGTTGCTATGGTTGCCATCCTCCAGGTGGCACCTGGAGATCTCCTGCTGTTACAATTGGTCTCCAGATGACCAAGATCAGCTCCCCTGGAGGAAATGGCTGCTTTGGAGGGTAGACTCTGTGGCATGATATCCTGCCCTCGCCAGGCTCCACTCCCAAAATCTCCAGGCATTTTCCAGGCCAGAGCTGGCAACCCTATAACGTTGCAGAGGCCTGTCTGCAGAAAAAATGTCTTCAACTAGCTCAAGGATAAGAGTTAATCTGCGGTGTAGGAAAAGGCTAGATTTTACTGTGCCATAAGTCTTCAAAATCTAGCTAAAAAAGCAGAACTAAACATATTGCAGCTAAACAACACAATACAAGTTTTTTTAAGGCTACATTGTATTAGCTAGATTTTTTACTACCACAAGAATGACGTGATTTCCTCTGCAAACATAAAACAGAGAACAAAGCAATGAATGTTCCCATCCTTTCAGTTGAGAAATGTGGTCTGTTTGGCCAAGGCAAGCTTATGTGACCTTGTATGGCTGCTTAGTTGGCAGATACCCAAGTATTGATTAGCAATACTAACTGCTGAAGGCTGGAAGCTATTTGTGGTCATATGGCTGCCGTTGGTTGAATTTTTGTGGGTGCAATATTTATACAAGGATTGTCACTGAAGATTCTCCATACCCAAACATTACCTTACTTCAAAACAGCTGAACTGTATGCACAGACTAAAGCCCATGTATAACTTAAATCATCTTTGCAAATAAATTTACAAAGGTTGCTAACATGCCTTCCCAGCCCTACCTATGTTAATCATTCGTGGCACTGGCAGTCTAAAAGAAACTCCCAGCTGTCTTCCAGATTGCAAGCGCTTCCCTGCCTGGTTGTCTGTAAGTGATTCTTGGTTGCCACTGGTGACCAGCCTGGTAGTTATTAATAAGCCTGATTTGAATATATTTCTTTACCTTCTCTATATGTAGATGAGCTCCTGTGATCTATGATCTAAGACACTGGAAACATCACAGTGCTGCAATATTCATATCTGCTACCGCAGTGCTTTTGGTAACAACAGAGTCTTGAGCTGTGTCAAAGCCGTAAATGGAAGCCACCCCTCTTGCAAAACCCTTTGAAAGCCCGCTTGTTAAAGAGTCTGTAAACTGTGAAGAATATTTTAAAATAAGGCTTTTATTAATTACAGTTTGCAATAACGAGACTCCTGCTGGTGACAGTTGTGTTTGAACAAGGGTTTTCTCTCACTCATCCCATCTGTTCTTTCTACTGGATCCCGCTGTTAAGTCATAATATTGAATTTGTGACATCAGTCATTTCCATGGTAACAGACTTATGATGCAATTAAACCAGCTCTAATGACTTTTGTGGCATTAAGTGGAAGGAGCACTGAAATATAGTTGGGCAAGAATTCTTCTTTCAAATTAGGGCTGCACTGCACCCACAATTTGGTGAGGCAGAAAGTGAAGCAGGGTGTAAAAGTCTCACTACACTCGCATTACTTGTCTTTTTTGTTATTCCGAGGCCTCTCTGTAGATGTTTGTTCTCTTATCTACAGCATTTTTAAACGGACTTTTTCTTGAGGCAATCCTATCCAGTCAGGGTCCACACAGATAATATTATAAAGAAGAAGAGTTGGTTTTTATATGCCAACTTTCTCTACCTTTTAAAGAGAATCAAACGCTTACTATCTCCCTTCCTCTCCCCACAACATACACCCTGTGAGGTAGGTGGGGCTGAGAGACCTTGTGACTAGCTCAAGGTCACCTGGCTGGCTTCATGTGGAGGAATGGGGAATCAAACCCGGTTCTCCAGATTAGAGTCCACCGCTTGTAGCCACTACAGCACCCAGTCACATTTGCTGTACAACTATGTTTTGAAGCAAAACTCAAAAGCAGGTAGGAAGCCTTGCCTTTGTTCTGGCTATGCAGGTCCACCAGTCAGATTTAGGATCGTCCTGTGAAGCTAGGATTGCCAGATCCATCTTCGCCACCGGTGGGAGGTTTTTGGGACAGAGCCTGAGGAGGGTGGGGTTTGGGGAGGGACTTCAATGCCATAGAGTCCAGTTGCCAAAGCAGCCATTTTCTCCAGGGGAACTGATCTCCAGTGAGTACCTAGAGATCAGTTGTAATAGCTGGAGATCTCCAGCTAGTACCTGGAGGTTGGCAACCCTATGTGAAGCTATAGTTGAGTAAGAGCAATGTTTCCTGTCTACATTCTGGGTGAATATTTTCACCTCCACAAACGGTCAGAGCCAGTTTAATGTCCAGGGGACCAAAGTGGCTGCATGCAATACCAGATTAGACAAGGGCAATAAGTGGGAGGAATCACCTCTCAGATACGTGTCGCTGCCATCCATGTCCAAGACAGGCTGCAGCCAGCAAGAGCAGCAGAGGAAGGGGTGCTGTATCCTTACTTGTGTTGCTGGCTGGGCCCAAGGTGGGCTTCATTGTGGGCCGGCAACCTGCCTTGGCACCTATAGGGCAGCACAGGAAGAAGGAACTTGAGGTAGCAAATGAATTGAGTCATCACTGAGTGATCAAAAGGTGGGATCCATGGGGGTGCGTGATGCTATTATTAAGCAGAGTTACAAGTACACTTATTTGTATAATTTGTGTTGAATGTATTGAAGGGTTTTTTTCCTTGGGTGGAGACACCTTTTTTTGAGCTCTTGGCCAGGATGCATTGGTAGGGCTTCCAAGAGATTGCAACAACCAACGATCAAGGAAAGAACAAACTTGAATAATGAGTATCTTCAGTGGCTAATATCCTAGCCCTATATTAAACAGAACTGAGGTCTTTGGAGCTAGTCTTTTAATTAGCAACGTATTTGCAAAATGGGGTTTTATCTTAATTAAATATGCATACCTTATTTTTCGCAATACTTATATTGTTAAACGGATAGCTTTTATCTGTTTTGTAGTACTATGAAGCCTTTACTTTTTACCATAGCTCAATGTCCAATATAACTGGAAGCCACTATTTGGTGTGTTTCTACATATGATTTTACTTTTAAGCTTCTTTAAATGGTGATTGTTGCTGGTAGTGTAGCAAATCTGAAGCTCTGCTTACACACATACTTTCAAAATCCCACCAATTTATTGAGATAAGTGTGAAAAACCTAGATGAATTATATTTGGGGTATAGTCAGTATCCCAAGCCAAATTCCAGCGTATCTTGGGGTAGTAAAATCCTCCCCCCCCACACACACCTCTTAGTGGTGGCAGAAGCCAGTGTGCTTCACAGCACCCGAAGCCTGTTTCAAACATCTGTCATTATTAATCAGTAAGATTTGTGGGTTTGTTTTTCTACCCCAAGTATATATTTATGCTGTGGTGAAGTAAATGTTCCCCAGTGAAGCTCACTGTTTGCACCAGTTTACAGAACGCTATCATGCTTCATTTCAGTGCTTCCCTGGACCAGTTTTCCTTTGCAAAAACCAATGGGAACAATTATATCCCAACACTTACTCAGCAAACCTGCAACTAGATGTCAAACTCAGTACATTTTTCAGGGGTAACTTGTGGATTTTTGCCCACAGAGCACAACTTTCCCCCTTCTGCTGCTTCCCTAGGATTTAGGATTTATTTGCTTCCCTAGGATTTATTTATTTCCCTAGGATTTATTTGCTTCCCCCAAATACTGCTCTTGGGGTCTCCCTGTCTCTCAGGAGCAGCATTTCAAAAGGCATTTTTGTTAGGAGGGGCTGGGGGTAATAGGGAATAAACTCTTAAATGGACTATAGCGGTCCTTCCTGACTTTGTGAAGAAATAGCTGTGATACGTGGAGCTGGGGGAGAACCAGTCCTTCAGATATGTGGGCTACAAGCTGTGAAGGGCTTTAAAGGTAAGACTCAGCACCTTGAGCCGACTACTGAGGAATATTGGTAAA
This sequence comes from Euleptes europaea, assembly GCF_029931775.1. Classification (NCBI taxonomy): domain Eukaryota; kingdom Metazoa; phylum Chordata; class Lepidosauria; order Squamata; family Sphaerodactylidae; genus Euleptes; species Euleptes europaea. Next base: position 55,215,923 of record NC_079322.1, read on the forward strand.
AAGTGCATGTGGATGTTATGAAACCTATTCACTATGATAGCCAGAATGAAAATACTCTGAACAGACTACAAAATAAGGAGACGAGAGAAGTTCAGGAAAGATTTATTTATAATAATGGAATATTTATGAGCTCCTCACTCGCTCACTTCAGTTTGTAGCTGAAAAAGATTACAGCAAGAAATGTGAACTGATAAACCAAATGTGCAGGGATGAGCAGTGTTTCTAAACATGACATTGTCTGAATGCTGAGAATTCAGTGAGTTACAAACCAACCTTTGTTAAATTGGAAGGCTGTTGTTAAATGAGACAAAATACTTCAGCCAGCAAGGTGGCTTTAAATATGTTTACATTGTATATATAAATTGTGATTTGTGCAGGACTATATTTGATGAGGATAAGCTGTTGGAGTTTGCAAAACTTGGATGCTACTTAGAGTATGACCTTTTTGGAACAGAATTCATTTTCTACCACATGAATCCAGATATTGATATGCCAAGTGACAATGAGAGGATTTTAAGGTATGTATAACAACATTGTAAATATATAGTCACTGATATGCCTACTGGAGCTAGCAACCCTGTTTGACGGCTACATTTTAAAAGTGCCACAAACTGACCCTGAGTCTTAGGCTGCAATCTTAAGGGCCATTGAATAAAACTGTTTAGAGCTGTCTTTTTGTTTCTTAGTTTGAAGTCTTGCTGTTGCGTCCCAAAGGTCTGGTGCAGACTTACAGTAAGACTACCTAGACACGAGTAAGAGAAAAAGGGGGACTCTCCTCTGGCATTGCAGGTGAATTCCCCCTCCCCTTTCCCCAGTGGCTTTAATCACTTCAAGAATTTTACTGAGAGTTTAGTGAATAAATATATTTTTAAAATCCTTGGCCAAACTAGACATCACACCAGCTTGACCTGAGTATGTGTCCTGTCAGTTTTCTATGAAGAGTCTGTATGTGTATGCACATGCGTACTTTCCTACCTGCCATCTTGTTTCCGTGGCCATTTTTGCGTGGTCAATTTTGACGCTCGCTCAAAGCTCTTTTTCAAAATGCGACTAAAAATGCCTATTCGCCTTCTCCTTTGTTCCTGTTTGCATAGCCATTAGTATATGCATAGCTAACGCGCCTCTGTTGTTTTGCATAGTTCCTTGAGGAGGATTCTTCGGCAAACACCAAAGGTCACATTAAATGGGCTCTTTAGTAATGCGAAGCAGGTATGTGCCGGCTTCGCAGTCACTTCCGGAATGATGGTGAAAAATTCAAAAACATAAGTGGGGCAATTCATACTAGAACACGCTGCTAATTACCATGCAAAAATGGCCCTTCTGTTTTTCTCCTGGTGCGACTCCAAGGAGATCAGTAACACCTGCTGGGAGAAAGACTGTTGGGGAGAAGCAGTTTCAGGAGGAAAAGAATGGATGCTGGATTTATTTATGGAAAAGATTTGTATGCCGCCTCTCCAGACCTGCTAGAGGTGGCTGGGTTTAACACCACTGTCCGGCCTGTTCTTTCTGCTCCCCCAGTTTTCCCTTCCATCCCACTGTAGGTAGTTAACTCAGCCACAGTATAACAATTAGACTATGCCTCTGTAACATCTGGTTTGACTTCATAATACTAACCAGGTTCCCTCTTAGAGTTGGCAATTTTCAGATCCTGGTTATGATTGTTAATATTAACTGTGGTTAAGGTCAATGTGCCCTGACATGGATGGCCCAGGCTATCCCGATCTTGAAAGCTAATTGGGGTCGGCCCAGGTTAGTACTTGCTAAGCGAATACACGAAGCTGCCTTATACTGAATCAGACCATCAGTCCATCAAAGTCAGTATTGTCTACTCAGACCAGCAGCGGCTCTCCAGGATCTTAGGTAGGGGTCTTTCACATCACCTACTTGCCTGGAAATTGAATTCAATGAGGAAATTGAAATTGTTCAAGACTTTCTATTCCTTGGCTCCACCATCAACCAAAAGGGAGACTGCAGCCAAGAAATCAGAAGGAGATTGAGACTGGGAATGGCAGCCATGAAGGAGCTAGAAAATATTTTGAAGTGTAAGGATGTGTCACTGGCCACCAAGACTAGATTAATTCATGTCATCGTATTCCCTGTTACTATGTATGGGTGTGAAAGCTGGACAGTGAAGAAAGGTGATAGGAAGAAAATAGATTCCTTTGAAATGTGGTGTTGGAGGAGAGTGTTACGGATTCCGTGGACTGCCAAAAAAAACAAATCAGTGGGTTATAGATCAAATCAAGCCTGAACTGACCTTAGAAGCTAAAATGACTAAACTGAGGCTATCGTGTTTTGGTCACGTCATGAGACGACAAGAGTCACTGGAAAAGACAGTCATGCTAGGAAAAGTTAAGGGCAGCAGGAAAAGAGGAAGACACAAGAGGTGGATTGACTCAATAAAGGAAGCCACAGCCTTCAATTTGCAAGATCTGAGCAAGGCTGTCAAAGTTAGGACATTTTGGAGGACTTTCATTCATAGGGTCGCCATGAGTCGGAAGCGACTTGACGGCACTTAACACACACACACACACTTGCCTGGTCCTTTCAACTGGAGATGCCAGAGATGGAACCTGGGACTTTCTGCATGCCAAGCAGATGCTCTAACACTGAGCCACAGCCCCTCCCCTACTTGAATGGGAGTCTATGCAGAGGCAGGCAATGACAAACCACCTCTGTTAGTCTCTTGCCTTGAAAACCCTATGGGGGTCCCCATAAGTCAGCTGTGATATGACGGTGCTTTCCATTACCACGTTCAATGAATTTCTGATCTTTAATTCTGTTTGATGATGACGAAAATGCAGGAAGGGTGAAAACAAGAGGAGAAGCTTTGGGAAGGGAGCATGCTGTTCTGTTGTCCATGTCTGGTTAGAGACTGCTCCAGATCTTTTATAATAAAGTTCTGTGTCTTTCCCATCCCTTCCCAACCCTAACCATGCATTCCTGAGGGGAATGCCTACACCAGGGCTTTGGAGGCAACACAGTAGTTCTGCCTCCTAAGGAGGTTTCAGCCCAGCCGAAACCTCCGCTCGGCACCAAAAATCCATGCAACCTGCATAGGGTTGCACAGGAGATAAGCCACCTAGGTGGCGTATCTCAACAACAACAAAAAAGGGCGTTCCCGAGCCGCAACGGCTTAGGAGGCTGCCGGCGGCATGACGCCCTGGGAATGCATCCTGGGACGCCGGGATGCCCCAGGAACGCGTCCCGGGACTCCGCCATGGCAGTGGCCGGCATACGGGCCTTCATGCCGGCATTGGGGCCACAAACGCTGGCATACGCTGCCCAGACGCCAGCACTGTGGGCCCTTGTGCTGGCACGGGCCTTCGCCAGCCTCCAGAGGCCTTTCGTTCTGGCCACCGGCGCAGCTCAGGAATGCGCGGTTAGTCACACAATTGTGAAATGAGCAATGAAGCAGGGACTAGCTGGAGAAAAGTACCTGTTTCAAGACAGCTTTCTTCCGGAAAGTGTATAATCACCATGGTTGCCAAGAGGCCTGGGGGAAAACATCCTGCCCCTTTAATAGAGGTTTAGTGTGAGGAAATGGGCAGCCGAAGCTTTTTATGGCATGGAGGGAAATAATATCCCGTTAAGCCTCTATTAAACAGACAGGGCATGTTTTTCTCCAGGCAGTTGGCAACCCTAATACTCACATTAACAGAGGGCATGGTAACACTGAAACTAATGGCACACAGCGATCCATACCAAACTATTGACACAAGCCCACTTCTGAACTGCACTTTCAGAGTAAGGGAATTTGACATGACTGTTCAACAGTAATAACATCTTCCTTATATCTCGCTGCTGTCTTCATTAGAAGTGAAGTTAAAAGATGTGTACATAAAGGTGTCAGTGCTGTTTTGACTTTTCCCTGACTTGTTGTGTCCTGTTACAACACATCATGAAACCATTCCTAGAACCTTGGAGTCAAATGTTGTGACAAATAAAAGTGAGATGTGACTGGGAGTTGTGCGGGTAGAAAGATATTAGAAGTAATGGCTTCTGCTGTTGACTGTAACAGAAGTTTTGTTCAGTGTACAGTGCAGCGTTCCTCTTCTGCGGTTATGGCCATTCCTTCTTTAAACTGGGACTGAACAAAAGTGTTAGTGGATTCTTATAGGGATATATTATTGTTTTTCTCCCAGAATTGTGTATGCATTTATGCTAGAAATGCCATTAAATGGCTGAACATACTAGGACAATGGCAGGATGTTTTTAAAATTCAGTTGGCTCATGTTTGACTTGCGTTCAACGTAAACTCATACAAATTAAACTGACCCCGTCTCTTTGTATAAATATTTGAGGGGGGAAATACTTTTTAGGCTTACTCACGTTCAGCTCCAATAATGCCGAATAAAAAGATATGTAAATATGTGAATGTGCACATGCATCTATAAGAGCATTCCTCAAGACAGCAGTTTTGTCCAGATATCTTTATCAGTTTATTGGTGTTGTAGTTCAATAATTGTGTGTGTGTGTGTGTGTGTTTGAGATAAATTACGTGGAGAGTTCATTTTCCATTGAAATCAGCAGTACTTGGTACTTAGACTTGCTTAGACTTTCAATTCATATATATGTCCTGTTCTTTTAATAGAGGCATAATGAGATGTTATTTACCAGGTGATGCAGTTTACCTCCATGCCATGAAAAGCTTAAGCTGCCTGATTCCACATTGGCTATCCTATATGCCACCTCTTCCCAAAAAATTGAGGTGGTTCAAACTACTACAATGCTCTCAAATTACATTTATATTAAATATTTGTAATGTAATTCTTATTAGCTCAAATATATTTGCGGTCATAATGTGAAGCTCTGCTCGTTTATTAGAGCAATATAGGCAACTATGTTGCTACTGATGAGGAGCAAATGCCCAAATAGTCCATAGTAGAATAAGGATTTAAATTCTGATTACTCATGTTCTACTCCAATATATTATTGACTAGACCAAACAGGCCCACCAAACTTTCTGAACTAGGCATTGGAGCTAATAGGATTTGCAGACCACAGCAAACCACAATAACAGGAGAACCAGGGGTCTCATACATACAAGATTTAGGGAGCAATCATAAGTGCATCCCATTTTATTCACTGGAGCTTACTCGTAGGAAAGTATTCTTAGGATTGCTGCCTTTAGGAAGCAAAACTGTTCATAAAAGACACATTCTCTTTCCTGCATCAATGTTTAGTTAGCGGTTTGTGCTGAAACATGAGCTAGCTCTGAGAAAATCCTCTTGGGCATGCCATCCCATGATTCAGATTCACGCAAAAGGAGAGCATGCAAAAAATTGTCCTTGAGACCCTGTGAAAGGTAAACTGCTAAAGCCCAAGCATCTTTTATAAGCATCGTAGGAATTTTTTTGGAAGTGGATGAGAGTTTTCTGTGGAAGAGCTGAGTTGACCAATAAAATTGCATTCTTTCATTTTTAAAAAAAAATTCTTAGTGTCATCCTAAGCAGAACTGACTTCAGTGGACTTAGGAGGGTGTAACTCTGCTTGGGATGGTATTGTGAATTTTCCTTTGGGTTAGACAACAGTCCCACTTAGGGCCAAACTAGACGTCCTCATGGTGTCCTCATGGCTGCCTTGGGGATGTGCCCGCTATTTTAAGGTGATTTTAAAAATGCAGCAAGGGGCTGATCCTGATCAGGCCCACAGCACAGTGCTGCTGTCTCCCCCTACTCTCGGGAAGACTTTTCAAGTGCTGAAACAGCTGCAGCATGAGGGGTGCAGCCATTTTTGCACTTGATAAGGTACGGGTGGGGGAGGGAGAACAGGAACACCTTAGCTCACTGTGCTGAAGGCCTTTTTAGATCTCCTTAAAATGGTAGTGGCATCCTTGTGGTTGCCAGAAGAATACCATCATGTCTAGTTTGGCCCTCAGATGTCAGATACAGAGAGCTACTGTTATGTCTAGGAGTTTCGCAGCCAAAGTGGTGATTTACTTCCCTCTCAGAAGCCAAGTTGTTTGCAAATATTATTTCACCTACTATTTTCTTTTGATTGTGTAGAATGCTCATGAATATTATTACATCACAGTTGCTCAGCCAAAAGCTGATGCTTAAGCAGACAATAACTGGGAGGGTTTTTTTTCCCTCTTTTACCAACTTGTACATATAATCTTTTAAGTATAGCAGACTACATTCCCTCATTAGTAATACTGTTTAAATCTATATTCAAGAATTATTACTACATTTCTATCAGATTATTATGAATTAGACATTGACAGATATGCATTATTTGTATTTTGCAGAGTTCGGATGTTGATTGATGAAGGCTACGAAGACAAAGTTGTAGTTGCTCATGACATTCACACAAAGAATAGACTGAAGAAATACGGAGGTCACGGGTATTCCCATATCCTTGAAAACATAGTCCCCAAAATGTTAGTTAGAGGCATATCACAAAACAAAATCAATAAACTGTTGGTAGAGAATCCCAAACAGTGGTTGACCTTTAAGTAGGGAAAGTAAGCATGGGTATGCTACATGTGAAGTTTCTGAGGTTATATTTGTTACAGCAAAAAAATAATAATGGTAATTTGAAGCACTAATTCTTCGGAAAAACCAGTAATAGTAATCAAGTTCCCACAAATTTGTCAGACTTCATTTTATAGTACAGCCGGCATTCTTGTCAACGTCAAGCCCATTCTTTGCATTGCAGTCTTTGGTATTGGTTTAACACAACTTTTAACTATAGCAGCTGTTGTTTGTCAAACAGAGAGGAGTCTTTTAGCTCTGCCTCATGTACTATTAAGGCTTGTATCCTACCAAGTCACTTGACCAAGTTTGCAGCTTTCCTCTGATGGAAGAGCCACTTTTGTCAGAGGAAGCCTAGAAGGCTTCAAACTTTGCTGAGCAGAGTGATAGGATACAGGCTTCAATATTTCTAAAATCACCACAGCTGCTTAAAAAAAAACAGGATAGAAGGAACATTCTTGGAGTGCTCCTGCAGACACCCTGACAGCCATCACAAGGACATTGTGCTGTGCCAAGGCTTGGTGCAGCACTTATGAGGGCTGTTGTTGCAGCAGGCTTCCTAGAGGCACCTGGTTGGCCACTGTGAACAGACTGCTGGACTTGATGGGCCTTGGTCTCATCCAGTAGGGCCTTTCTTATGTTCTTATAGGCTTTAAGAGGGGAGTGGACATATTCATGGAGGAAAGGGGTATTCATGACTATTAGTTAAAATGGATACTAGTCATGCTGCATGCCTATTCTCTCTAGGATGCAATAGTGGTGGAACCCAGCCTACTCCTAGCTGAGATCCAAAAAGCCCTGTGCACATATCTAACAGTATAAGTACTCTGATAAGGATTGCAGTGACAAACACTTGGGGATATGCATGGGAGCTTTCATGTTTTTTTTTAAACTTTTTACTCCAGCTCTTTGAGAAGTGCCAGATGCCCTTCCAGTCAGTTCCCTGGTCTTCAAGAGCGGCATCTTATCGGATGCCAAGGGGTGCTACAGGAAAGGGCTTTGAAAGATCCTAGCCGGTATACAGAAGCCACTAGTCTTCTGGATCCCTCCCTCTATGAGCAGCTGAGTTAAACACATAATCAAAGGCTTTCCAAATAGTGATCTTAAATATGTAAAGTCTTTCAGTTTTAAAGGTGTATCAGCTGCACTACTTCAGGAAACTCACAGCCCAATCCTATGCATGTTTATTTAGAAGTCCCATTAGCTTTAAGGTCTTACACCCAAGTAAATGTTCATAGGATTTCAACTGTAAGTGGCAATGTATTTGAATGGGCCTGCTATGAAATACTAGCATTACTGCTATTTAGCTAGATTTTATTTAATGTTCAGTTTTTTTAAGTCATATTTAAATAATCTGTATAAAATAGAAGATGACAATCGAAGAATACCCAAGGGCAATCCTATTCATGTTTATTTAGTAGGGCTAACTCACAGGAATGTGTTCTTAGGATTGCACCGTTAAAGCATTATAGGGGAAAATTAATGAATAAAAATATTGTAACGGCATTATAAAGAATGGATTGGGAAATACATGATAATTTGAAGGTCTCTTACTATCCACTGACCACAATGCACTTGCGAGCATTAAATCAGACTGAAATCTGTGGTCACGGTGCTACAGAGTGAGGCAATTTCAATAGGCTTACACATGTCTATCTCTGCATGAGATAACAGTAGGTTTCAATAAACCAAATCTATTGTACATCAGCATGACCCTTATTTTTAAAAAAATATTTTCATAGAATCAGAACAATAAAGTTAGATTCACTGTTCCTGTTTTAGAAAATTTTGTAACACAAATAATTGTTAATAGAAAATACCAAAAGCCAAAATAAGTAATACCGTTTAATGAGCTATTATAACAAAGCCCATGATTTACAAATCAGTTTGTCAAGATATTAGTAAAAAAAAACACTTAATTTTTTTCTGTGGACCTATGGACCTCAACAGAGAGAAATGCTGACTTAACTAAAGAAAAGGTCGTATCTGTTAAAATGGCAATCTGATGTCAAGGGTTTATTATACTTTCAAACATACTCAGCTTTAGCTATCCTGTGGCAATGAAGTCCCTGTATTATTCAAATGGGTTGTGGATAGCCCACAGTTGACTGGACCACCTTTGCTTCATGTTTAAGGACTTGCATATTCGCTGGGGGCCTTTTTCACCTTTTCCAACAGCATCAAAACCAGCAATCAAAATCTCCTGAATGTCAAAAGCAGTTTGCAACAGAGCAGGAGTTTCTGTTCTGAAAGATAGCCCTTTGGCACAGGTGGGCACAGGTGTACCCACAGGTGTACATGACTAGTGTCTTCTTGAAACATGCTGTTTGACACTTTCGAGAATGTCAAGAGTTTTGCTACCAACCAATGTATATCAAGCATCATCTCTAACAAGCACAATGGACTTGTGTTCTATCAAAATGATACCATATGCTTCTACTGAATTTAAACAAAAAAATAATCATTATAAATTGATGCCAGAACTGGGAGTAGTTTAGCCCAAATCACATGGTCTAATGAAAATTGCTAAATAATAATAGATTGATTGGTTAAACATTAGGAAACTGAATTACTTTCAAGGGGGGGAAGAGAATAATGATGAACTTCAATGGTTGTTTGCATGGTTTTTCTACATGTAATAGCTGACTGACAAATGTTTATAAAATAAGAGTGGATTATGAAAAGATAATTTCATATTATGAACGATAATTTGGGTATTTGAGCAAATGGTAAATCTGATTTTCAAACTGACATTTTGTGTTTTTGGTTTGTAGCAGAATCTATTAAATGGAGAAACTAGATGTCTGGCTACCATTATGCTTTAACATTCTAAATAAATATAAATAACGCTCAATTTTTACCATGAATGCACCATAATATGCTGATCCTAAACATCTTTATCGGCAGGTAACTCCTTATAGGCTTCTGTGGAAATTAGTGTAAAATATACACAGGAGATGGATGCAACAAGCATATTATAGTAGGAAACTTCTACAGAGATGGACTTCACAGTACAGTTAAAGTCTTCTAAAAGTGCTACTATAAATTATATAGTGGTTATTTAATAATTTTAAAACAAGCACCTTATTTATAGAAGCATTAATTGTGACAAAGGGTATTTATGGAAATATAACCAACAAATTTCTGTTGAACCCTCTTTGATATAAGAAAAATAGGCTTGAATAAACACTAATATCACATCTGAAAATGTCCTTTGCATATTTGCTTTACATTTAATAATATGCATATATTTCATAATCCCAGTATAGCAAGGCCTCTTTGCATTGGACTAAAGGTAAGACTACTCATATTCCATTCGTTCAGCACCCGAATATTTTCATACCTTTCTATGTAATGGTCCCATTGAAGCTTTTAAATATATAAAATCTAAACATTTATGTTAAGGAAAATAGAAACTAACTAGAAATTTATATACAAGATGAATTGCTTTACAGCACTCATTCTTGCCTGACTCAAAATAAACAGGATTTTAAATTTGTCGGGATATTTATATATTTTTAATGAAAACTAGTAAATAGTGTAATGAATGGTGTATTGGACTTAGAAATGGAAGAGCTGGAGAAAGCAGCAGACAAACTGGGGACTCAGCTTGTGGTTTGGGGACGTCATCCTTAATTCCCCTGCCGTAAAACTGGGGCAATGTTGGCCTAATTTACAGGACTCTTACTGAGATGAGGGTGGGAAATTAGTCTGCCCATAAAAAACACAAACATGTATCTGGTTGTGGAAACGCTGCAAGGTCTTGGCTTTGTGACGTATCCCTTATCCGGACTGCTTGGGACCAGAAGTGGTCCGTATTTCGGATCTTGTTGTACTTTTGAATATTTTGGAATTTTTGCATATACATAATGAGATATCTTGGGGATGGGACCCAAGTCTAAACACAAAATTCATTTATGTTTTATATATACTTTATACACATAGTCTGAATGTAATTTTAAACAATATTTTTAAATAATTTTGTGTACATTGAACCATCCATGGCACTACTGAGGGCCTGGGAGTAATGCCTGCATGCCGGCTCAAAAGGTCCAGTTTTCGGATCAGTCTGGATATCAGATGTCTGGATAAGGGATAAGACCTGTAGTGTGGTTTATTAGCGCACCCCATTCTAAACAAATGCTGGCACAGCCCACTCTTTAATTAGACTGCAGAAATGCTTCACTGATATTTACATAATTATAAAATAGCCAGGTACCCACATTACATCGCTTTGTCACGACTTAAGGCTTCCTTCACCCACCCATGCATGCTCTTACACCAAGGCGCATGGAAGTGACTTCCTGAAGGATTCATCTATGCAGCTTCAGCATGTGCAAATACCATGACTGCAAGGACAGGGCTGACTGGTGGGTTTTCTACTGTGAGTGACACTCCGTTGAGATGGAAAGAGCTGATTGGGTAGGAAAACCTGGGGAATCAGTTCTACTTCCTTAAGTTCTGGTATTTACTCAGGTACCCCAGCACTATAGGAAAGGAGCTCCCCCACAGTTGTGCATGTGTGCGGAGGGGTTCCAAGAAACTAAAGAATGGGTAAGTGTGGATTTAGTTGCCGATTTATGGGGTAAGGCAAATGGACTGCAATTTGGTCTGAGGAGGGAGCAAAATCTGCTTCCCCACTGCCATCAAGAAATGGCAGCATGACAGGTTCCAGGCACATGGTGCTACCCAAGTTGCCCCTATTTACCTTGTTTCACATAAACCAACAGCTTTTATTCACTGCTGTGGGGACAAATGCTGCAGTTAGGGGGACACTGTCATGATGAATGGGAACACCCTTATGATGCCAGGGACAGGTAGTAACTTTGTTAAAGAAAGAACTATGGAAGCAGAGGGGTGGTAATGTCTCTGTACAGTTCTCTAGATGGTTCATAATAATGAAACATTGAATTGTATACCATATGAAAATAGCAAGCTGTGTTAACTAGGATCACTGAGGTCAGTATATGGTGTTTTTTAATCGGGCAGCCCATTCCTGAGGGGTGGTGGATCTGTGGCAGCCGGGAATGGCACAGCCACACTGCCTCCTCAGAGGCTTCCCGGCTGATGTGGAAAATAAAAAAGGCAAAAATTGGGAAAATGCTCCCATTGAGAACAGTGGGGCCACGACACCAAAAAAGATGTTGCAGCCCCGCCGCAGCAGCGAGGGGTGTTCCCGGGCTGGAAGGGGTTAGGAAGCTGACAAAAGTCAGTTCCACCCCTGGGAATGCCCCCCCCCACGCCGGCACCGCCGTTCTCTTCCAGGATTTAGTTCCATGAGAGGCTGCACCGGCAGGAGAACCCCACGCAGCTACGCAGCGCCCAGGCGCCAACGGGAATGCCCCCCGTGCCAGCTTATGCTGGCACAGGGTCATACCTCCTCCAATCGACTTTCTGCTCCCACCCCCTCAGGAATGCGCTCTAAATTATATTTTTGCTGAGTTGAACAGTCTCTTGCTTTCCTCCCTGCTATGATAAACAGAGCTTCAGAGTGCTGTGTGCACAGCAAACTCTTGCTTTGTGCAGACCGCCCATCCATTTCCGATCTGCCTGGGTACAGGAATTTGCACATGCATTTTCTCCCGCTATTGAAATGAATGAGACAGCCTTCATGGGGTGGCTGCGCTTTTCACGCACACTTTTCATAGAGTAGCTGTCTTAAGAAATCAAGGGTGGCAGAAGAGAATTGAGAACTAGATAAAATCTGTACTACGGTCATATGAAAACCTGGACATGCACCCACAAACAATGAAGTTGCAGCTAAATGCTTGAAGTAAGAAGGAGTCTGTTTCTAGGTGGGAAGGGAATGGATGTACAAATAATTCCTTTGGCGGGATTAAGCAAAATTCAGTTACATCTTCCTTTTATTGTAAAATCATTCCTCACCACATACTATGAGTCGGCTCCACACGCATCATAGTTAGCAGGTAAGTCACAGGGACCAAAGCTGATGGATGGATAAAAGCAGCAAGATCATAGCACACCAAAAGTATCATATATGCTTGAGAAATAATTCAGTGCCTTAAGGTTTTTTTTTCCTTATAAAAGTTGTGATCTATATAGGACTTCATTCACATGGACACTAACAACAAGGAGTATTTTGCTTTGGCGATAGTGGGTCACACATCTGCTTAACTTGATCTATTTTTAAACACACTTTCTCTGGGTTGCACAGATGTGAGTCAGATAGCATTTTGCCCCATTAATGAGGTGTCTACAGCCAGTATCCTCTGGGATTCTTGTTTTCTTGACTTTTGCCACGTTAATCCATCACTTATGCTCAGAAGAATGTGAATTTAGTTTTTGATTCTTGAAATCAGTCAGCATAAATTATAAATCCAGAAAATGTGCTGTATTTGTTGTTGTTTCCTCCATGTGCTTTTCCTCCATCTAATTTTATGTAGACTTCATCTCCCGGCTCCAGGTGTAGAACGACGCTATTACTGGCATAATCGTAGTTTTGATCCGCGTCTTGAGCAATTGCGCTTGCTCGGACCTAAGAGAAACACATACAAAGAATAACATGATTTATCATTTCAACATACACCAGTGCTTTGGAATGGAACTGGGAGGGAAGCACCTTCAAATTCTCTTTGGGGCATAAATTTTGGGTGGTTAGTTTCTTCTTCACCAATGTAATCACTGATAGCAAAGCAAAGTATTTATTACGGTCCACGACCAGCAAAGAAGAAAAAGAGTTGGTTTTTATATGCCGACTTTCTGTGCCACTTGCAATAACCTTCCCTTCCCCTCCCCTCCCCACAACAGACACCCTGTGAGGTGGGTGGGGCTGAGAGTGTGTGACTCGCCCAAGGTCACCCAGCTGGCTTTGTGTGGAGGAGTGGGGAAACAAATCCAGTTCACCAGATTAGCCTCCGTCACTCATGTGGAAGAGTGGGGAATCAAACCCGGTTCTCCAGATCAGACTCCACCGCTCCAAACCACCGCTCTTAACCACTACACCATGCTGGTGTACAGCAAAAGTCCAAAATCATTGATATCATAGTAGACTAAGATTGCAATCATAAGAATGCTTTCCTAGGAGTAAGTCCCATTGTATAATGTGCGACTTACTTCTAAATAGACCTATTTCCTCTACCATCACAGAATGTTTAAAGACAAGCCACCCATCATTAGACTGGATGGATAACCCCAACACTATTTCTTCCTAATCCCTTGGAAAATCCTTCTAATGTGACCCTCTCCCATTTTCACTTTGAAGAAGAGAGAAGAGCTGGTTTTTTATACCCTAATTTCCTCTACCTTTAAAGATTCTCAAACCGGTTTACAATCACCTTCCTCTCCCAACAACAGACACCGTGTGAGGTAGGTGGGGGTGAGAGAGTTCTTAGAGAGCTGTGACTAGCCCAAGGTCACCCAGCAGGCATTGTGTGTAGGAGTGGGGAAACTAATCCAGTTCACCAGTTTAGGGTCCGCCACTCATGTGGAGGAGTGGGGAATCAAACCCAATTCTCCAGATTAGTCTTAACCACTACACTCTTAACCACTATACCACGCTGGCTCTTTTTTGCCCATCTAAGAAGCTCAGGGTGGCCTACATGATGGTTATTCTTTGACCTTGGGCCAGTTAGTCTCTCACCCTAACATGTGAAGACTATGACTGTTTTTATCTGACAGTATTTATATCATACATTCTTCTATCATGGAACTCAGAGGCATCCCAGGATGTCTACCATCCAAACACTACCAGACCTGGGCCTGCGCAGTTTCAGCAAGGCTGCTATATAATGTGCCTTCCATCCATATCCTGGGACCTTTTAAAGGTGAATGGGCATTCAAACTAGAACATGCTACTCAAAGTCCATCATTGTAGCTACCATACCACACTGGTGTCTTATCTTTAAACCAAGATGGCAAAAAGAACTAGTTCCAGCAGCCCAAATGGTCTTTTAATTGTTCTTTATTGACATGTAGCCCTGAATTTTAAAAGCAGTTTGTAATAAGAAGACGCCAAATGTATTCAGCTATCACAAGCCCACTTTGTTAGCCTAAATAGTACTTTGGAACCCAAGCCACTATCCAGATGGGGATCAGATTTATACAGGTAGGTGAACCTAACACTGTCCTTGACTCCTATTGCTCAGGGTAAAAAACAGGCCTGTCCCAAGACAAAGCATGTGCGATTATTATAACAGTGCAGAGAAGGAATAAGCATGTAAAACAACTCCTTGATGCCTTTGTCTTTGAGTCAATTGCATCCTGATTGGTATCCTTTTAAAGAATCAGGAAGCAACACAGTTCCCCACAACAACTACCTTCACACACTTAATCTGTGTGGCTCAATTAATAACAATCATTCATTAAATTAATGCATGTCTCTTTTCTGATTATTATTGAGACAATCTTGAGTACTTTATCACGCATCATGCTTAAAAGTTAACTAATGGTTTTGTTTGGATTTTAAAGAATACTTTCTTGATATGATTACTACATTGATAAAAGTATGTAAAAGCCCACCAATCGAGAAATTCACACAGTCCAGCTTAATAGAATGTGACCCTAGTTATTTATACACAATTCCTTTCCACTAGTAAAATACATCACCTTTTTATTTGTAGACGATTTATGTTAGTACAACATATCATCTGCTTTGTAGCCTGTCTCTATTCCGTCACTGCTCAATAGAGCTGTTAGTGATTTAGTGGTTTTGCTAACCTGAACTAAGAAATAATGCATGACTTGGCATGCAATATGCTGGATTCTTTTTTATCTTTTTGGAACTGAAAAAAGCACAGCAAGTCTAAAGATTTCCATGCCTGCCTTTCAAAAACATAAATGATAGGTTTTCAAATTAAACTTTCATGTGGTATGATCCCACATTAATACAGAAATAACAATAGATAAGGCTATTCACCATGCTAGCTCTCATAGGATATTATAAAGCTTAGAAATCAAAGAAGCAGGAAAAACCCTGTTCTTTTGCATCATATAGGAAGGTTCAGAAAGGCTTAAAAGATTTGTAATTGCTTAACAAATGTTCTAATTTAAGCTGACATGCTGTATAGTAATATCCAAGGCAGTCCTCTTTAGAGTCATGGCTTCAAAAATATCATATTGTTTACTGAAGTAAGCTGTCTTGACCACCCTTTAAGCACTATTTATCAAATTATAGCAACCTCCCAAGGATTAATAATCAGCTAATTGCCCCAGAACTATTCACCCCTAAAAATCTAACCTAATCTGAGATCTGATGTAACAAACAGTAAAGGAAAATATATACTTGGCTTTATTGAAATTATTACAGAATGAGTTGCAGTGGATTGATGAATGTTTTACTCTATCTGCTTAAATTATTACTCCGATTCTATTAACACTGCATTTAAATGCTACATTTTGAATGTACATATAGCTGGTATAGATTTGGGGGGGGGGTTTCTGTCACAAAGTGATGTGGACTCTATTGGCTTTGGCATTAAACGTGCTTCATATATCATTATAAACAAACATTGTGTAAAGATAGCAGACATCCACTCCACAGCAATGGACACTGTCTGCACTAAAGAATGATTTATCGATTGAGCTCCTAAAAATACTTTGCAGATTGCAGTCATTTTGTGTTACAGCCACAATGCCTTGCAAATGCATTCACCTCAATCCCATTCGCGGTATGCTACCTTAATGGTTTCTGCTTCTTTTGTGGGTGGTGGCAGCCATTGCAATTTCTTTTTAAAGCCTATGAGGGCAGCCTCAGAGGAACCTCAAGGGTCTTGCTATACATGTATTAAAGGCATCTCAAAATTAAGCAATTAATGCAGTGTACATTGCATACGTTTCATGATTGCTCACCTCATTGGGTTATAGCGGCATACAGGGACATTAAAACTGCAAGCAAACCAATTATGTTATAGCCTCAGCACTTCTATATTTAAGCTGTCTAACTATTAAGGAAGACAATGTGTTACATGGGAGTCCTTGAGATATTCAACATATGCTGCTATTGAATGATATACAGGTACAATACAAGTCTGCTTCTATGTACTCTGTTTCCGAATGAAAATCCCCCTATTTTGTATAGAAAACTACTCACAGTTCATTAGTTGTCAAGATCAAATCGCAGTCTAATATATCCAATTCATTAAAACTGCTCCCTAATATGAAAAAATGGCTTAAGGATTTCTTATGACTGCATAAATATAATCTGAATTCGGCACTGCACAATCAATATTTGTCTTTTCTGTTTGTGTAGTATCTAAATTAAGTAATTTATAAATGTCTGGGATTATGTACTTAGGCTGTCTTCAGGCTTATTTTAATATTTATGCTCATAAAGATATGCCATGCGCTGTGCTATTTTTTATTTCCATCAAGCATTAAAGGGAAATAATGCTTTCTAATAGGCAAAATTACAAAGTTGCACTGCGAACTGGAGTATGTGAGACTTGGCCAATTCCCTGTTGCTGTGTTTACTTTTGAACCAGTGGGGGCTCATCTTTAGAGCCACTATTTATGGTAGGCTTTTTGCTAATTTGATTAATTGCGGCTGATGTCCCTGTAATTTAATTTTTACAGTACTTGTGAGAAACCATAAACAAAAGGTTAAGTGGCATATTAGATTAATTTATCAGCCTTTGATGCTTCCATCTGTGTTCCTGCCTGCAACACACAACCGAAGGGACCAAAAAGACTCTCATCTTGTTACGGTAGACTGGTGTTCTTCAGTAACAATGTTCAGCAATTTCTGCTTCATTATTCCACCTTGGTGGGAGGGGGGGGATTCCTACAATCTCAGGTACTATATGTAGACACGGAATCCCATGTTTCAGCTTTGTGTACTCCAGTATACAGCAAACCACACTCGCTATACCGTTTAACTTTGTAAATTGTTTTTCAAAGAGCAAAGATTCAGTGTGGCCTAAGATTTTGGGGGATCAATCTGAACATGAAAACAGTAACCAACAAGCACTCTGGGCAGAATGACATTTATTGCCCAGCATGCTATTGTGTGTGTGTAAAGTGCCTTCAAGTCGCAACCGACTTATGGTGACCCCTTTTGGGGTTTTCATGGCAAGAGACAAACAGAGGTGGTTTGCCAGTGCCTTCCTCTGCACAGCAACACTGGTATTCCTTGGTGGTCTCCCATCCAAGTACTAACCGGGGCTGACCCAGCTTAGCTTCTGAGATCTGACGAGATCAGGCTAGCCTGGGCCATCCAGGTCAGGGCAGCATGCTATTAGCATGAGATAAATGCTTATTAATGAACGTAAAATCTGTAATTATTCTTAAATGATTTATAAAAACTACAAATCTGATGCATAAGCAGCTTTAGTGGCTATCTGAGTAAATTAAATGTTGATTGTCATGTTTGTGGAATTAAATTTTGTGATTGGTTATGAATGTGTTTGTAATGTTCTTTGTACTTTATTCATAAACATTGTACAAGACTTTTATAGCGGCCAAGCTACTGCAGGCACAAACTCCCAGCTAATTTTTCTTGCATTTATCCATCTTGCTTACTCAGATAATAATCAGTTCAAACAATTATATATGTGTGCTAAGTATATAAGGTGAAGATACAGATTTACAAGGGCCAGGTCTCGGGGGGCTACTTGAGAGCTACAGTAAGCAGGCAATTGCAGCACCACTTAGCCTAATTAAAATGGATGGTTCTTGTGTCTTCCACACTATAGACTCTCATGATCTCTAATGTTTGGCCTAGCAAAGATTAGGATGGGGGTGGAAGGCACTGATGGCTCACAGAGCACATTTCCCTGGATTTGCTGTTGCCAACTATTTGTAAGGAAAACAAAGGCAAACAATACTCCCCCCCCCAGTAGTATGGTAACATCCTGGGTGTGTATAGTTCCTTCTCCCACCTCCACCCCCAGACAAAACTTCACACGCGATTAACCACCACATATTTACTCCAGTCCAGCTCCATAAATTTCATCTGGTTTAGACTGGAGTAGCTCTGCACAGGATTGCAATGTCAATTTTGCATCTGGTTTGGGCTATCACCCTGCCCGCAGCTACTTCGGAGTAACCCCCACTGAGAACTGCGGCACTTCCTCTCGAGCCCTATAAGATTGTTTTATGGCACTGGCGTAATTACGTACCTGGGTTGCCCCCCCATTACTGGCAACTGCTCACCTCAATCGTTTCCCTTTCTGAACCGCACCTCTGAACCGCACCTCAAAGAAGCTCTTCAGTCTCCCCAAGAGGTTTTCTCCTGCCGTTTCTGTCACCTACTGGTTATTCTAACACCCCACCCTAAGTGACGAGTTCATTTTCTTTCTTTTTTGGAGTGGGCCACAGTGAACGGGCCTCCACCCAGGGAGGTGGCGGAGACCAGGTTCGGGGTTGAAGGAAAGCCTCGCCATTTCCTGCCTGAGTGGTTTTGCAAGGAAGGCCGCCCACCTGGATACTGGAGTAGAAAAGAGCAAGAGTCCAGTAGCACCTGAAAGACTAACAAAAATATTTTCTGGCAGGGGATGAGCTTTCGTGAGCCACAGCTGAGCTGTGGCTCACGAAAGCTCATCCCCTGCCAGAAAATATTTTTGTTAGTCTTTCAGGTGCTACTGGACTCTTGCTCTTTTCTGCTACTGCAGACAGACTAACACGGCGACCCACTGTGAATTATCCACTAACCCGGCGACCCACTGTGAATTATCCACCTGGATACTGCTCAGGCACTCCATCCCAAACAGAAGTCCCGCCCCCCCTGCTTTAAGCAGAACTTACTTGCCAGGGAAGGATGAGCGCGCGAAAAGCCTTTGCGCTCCTAAGAACCAGCCGCCCCTCTCTAACCTACTCCCCCCACGCCCCTTCCCTCCCCACGCTCTGTCCCTCCACCAGGCACCTGAGGCGCGAGCCCCCGCGGCGCGAAACCCCGCGCTTTCCGCTCGCCCCCGGGACCCCGCCGCGCGCCAAGCGCCTGCAGGCGCAGGCTTCGGGGAAGAGGCCACGCGCCGGCCAGCAGTCGCCCCCCGCGGCTTCGCCTCGCCCGCCCCGGCTGGACCTGGGACCGAGGCGCCGTTGACCCTGGCAACAGCCTTGAGAAAAGGAGGGGGGGCTGAGCCCCCAAGGGACGCCTTCTGGCGGCCCCCGGGAGGGGCGAGGGCGGAGGAACCCTCTGGGAACGGCCGCAGGTCCCAAAACCTGGACTGGAGCCCTTCTCGGGGGTCTCGGCCGGATGCCTCCGTGGCCTGGCTCGCGGCGTCCCTCGAGGCCGGGTTTTCTCAGCCCCGCCACCCCCCCCCGCGGGGCCCCGCCCCGCCATCTCCACCTCCTCCCCCAACGACCCTCTGACCTCCGGGAAGGTCCGAGCTCCCCCGAGCGGCTCAGCCGCTCCCCACCTCCAGCGTCGTTAAGAAAGTCAGGCCCGAGGGGGCGGCTTGACCTGTGCCCGGTTTCTTCCCCCTCTTAGCTCAACCCCACGCCCTTCACACGCCTCAGTTAGTTGGGGGGCGGGAACGCGCTGGCAATGACCGAAGATCTCTCTCTCCCCCCCCCCCCCGCACAGGCCATTTCTGCGTGGGAGGTTCTGCCTTGGATTTGCCGCTCTCTCGAGGCGCATTTTCCCCACCCACGTTTTCAAAAACTCAACAGTAAGCCCCCGTGCAGAGTTTGGGGGATTCGGATGGGGCAAATGCGCATCCAGGGAGCAGCAAACCCAAGGCAACACCTCCCGCGCAGAAATGGCCACACTTTGAAAACTCTGCTTTCCGGCGCCCACGCAGCACTCTTTCGCCTTTCATCCGCGCGCTTCATTCATCGATTCGCCTGGATGCTCGGGGCGGGGGGGGATCGTGTGCAAAAAAACCCCCTCCGGTCCGAGTTAGGCCGCCAGCAATGCCCACAAATCACTACCGTGGAGCAAGAACGCCCTCGGTTCGTCCATGGGCCTTTGGAAGGGTTTGAAAAGGGTATCCCCCCCCCCTCCGCGCGCGCGCTCTTCAGCCGCAGGGATCGAGAAGGGTTTAGGGGGGGATCCACTTAGCGCCTTTTGGATAACCTTCACCGCACAAAGTGACACGAAGCAACTAAAGGACCTGGGCGAAGCCGCCAGCTTGCTCCGCTGTCCGCGAGCCGCATATCCGAAACAGCCCGACTGCGGCGGACGCGTTTGCTCCGGAGTCAGCTCTTCCTCTGACCCTGCCGTTTCGTTCGTTCCTTGGATTTCCCGGGGCCTCGACTCCTGGCTGCCCTCCCGAGCCCCCCCCCCTCTGATCCAGACCCTCTGAACGGGCAGAAGGCGCTGCCGCCGACCTCATCCGCCCACCTACACGTTCAGCCGCCGAACATGAAAAGTGTCTTGGAGGGCGTGCAAAGCACCGGGGCCGCGCCGCAAATGAACCCAGCTCTCAGCCTTGACACAAAAACAACAGTCTGAGTGCAGGAATCGACGGGCATTTCTGCGCGGGAGGTTTTGCCTTGGATTCGCCGCTCTCTAGATGCCCGGTCCCATCCAAATTCTCAAAACTCTGCATGGGGGCTTCTTCTTGAGTTTTGAGGATTTGGGTGGGGGAAATGTGCATCTGGAGAGCGGCGAATCCAAGGCAAAACCTCCCGTGCGTTAATAGGAAACCAACCACCAGAAACTCTCCCCTTCCCCGGCTCTCGTCGCTCTCGACTTTCCTTAGCTCTGTTTCATTCCTTTGCGGGAATCTTTTAGCTGAACCGCTGGCCGTCTCTCTCTCTCTCCCCCCCCCCCCCATCCCACTAGCTGCGTTCCCGACAGAAACTCAACAGGTGCGACTTTTTTCTCCCAGTCATAACAAACGCGCGAGAGGCGGAAAGCCTCCCCGTTGGGTTTCCGCCCGTCCCGCCAGCACGCCAAGCCCCCAAAGTCGCGCTAGGACAAGTCTCCGCCCTCCTGCTACGGGGGGCCGTGCGCCCCGGGGCCCCCGTCCCCCCCGCCGCCGCCGCCCCCGGTCCCCCACCTGGTTGTTCTTGCAGAGGTCGGCCCACATGCTGGTGCCGTCGCCGCCGCGCATGAGCACGTGGTAGGTGAAGAAGTAGATGCCCGGGATGGAGCAGGTGAACTTGCCCGTGGTGGGGTCGTAGTGGTTGCCCAGGTTGGTGACCACGTCGTCGAACTTGAGCACCTCGTAGCCCTCGTGCTGCCGCTTGAGGCCGGCGTAGAAGGCGATCTTGGGCACGGTGCTGTAGGTGGCGGCGCTGATGGCCCCGGCCGCGTTGAGGCCCGGCGCGCCGGGCGGCCCCGGCAGGCCCTGGCGGCCCGGCTCGCCCTTCTCCCCCGGCGGGCCGACGGGCCCCGGCGGGCCGGGCTCCCCGGGGGGCCCCCGAGGCCCGGCCTTGCCCGGCCGGCCGGCCTCGCCCTTGGGGCCCTGGATGAAGGTGGGCAGCGACTGCAGGAGGCCGCGGTCGGGCGTGGCGGCCGTGCTGGGCGCCTTGGTGCCGCCGCCGTAGGGGTCGCACACCATGCGGCAGGTGCCCAGCATCTCGTAGTGCGCCGACGTGCCGGCCGAGCTGACCAGCACCGGGATCAGCACGACCAGCAGCAGCACCATGACCACCCCCAGCGCGCCGGCCGCGATCAGCCGCCGCCGGCTGCCCACCAGGCGGCTCAGCGCAGGGCGATCCTCCGGCCTGCCCTTGGACAAAATCTTGATGGCGGGGCGCGCACCTCCGGGAGCCGAAAACACCGCGGGGCGGCCTCCCCGCGTCCCTGGGGGCGTCTCGCCCTCGGCCTCCCGCCGCCGCGGAGGGGCGCCGGGGTGCGCGTCCTTCGCCAGCTCCCAACGCCCCGACAGCCTGCCTGCCTGGCCGGCCGGCCTCCGCTCGCCTGCTGGGGCACCTGTGGCTGCTGCCGCCGCCGCCCAGCCGCGCGCGCTTTTATGCTGCTGCTGCTGCAGCTGGCGATCGACTCCCCCCCCCCCGCCTGGGTCAGCTCGAATCAACTTCCCCGCCGCTCCTCCCGGTCGCCTCTCCCGCTGCCTTTCTTTCTCCCCCCCTCCTCCTCCTCCTCCTCCTCCTCTTCCCCTTCTGCCTTGCCCCCCGCCCTCCCTTTCACTCACTCATTCATTCCCCTCTCTTCTCGGCAGCGGCGCCAAACTCTCCCAGGGCGGCGGCGGCGGCGAGGGGCGGGAGATCCCAGGGAGATCCCTGAGTGGCCGGAGACGCCGGGTCTCTCGCCTCTGTTCTGGAGCTGCGCCGGCGAGGAGCGCTCACAGACAGACAGACAGCCTGCCTGCCTGCCTGCCTGCCGGGAGGGGAGAGAGGAGGCTGGCGGAGACGCCGGCCGCCTTTATAAGCGCCCCAAGGCGCGGGGAGAAGGGGAGCCGCCTTGGCATCTCATGGCGGCAGCTGCTCGGCTCGTCCCACTCGCGGAGAGTTTGGCATCTCGCTGACAAGTGTGGGGAAATGTTTTTCCTCCCCTTTTTTCTCCAGCTCCCCTCCCCACCCCTCGCGCTTCCCCCCCCCCCCGGTGGAATCGTGAGCCCTTTCCCTCGCTGAGCCCCCAGCGATGACAGCTCTCTTCGCCGGAGCCGATCGAGAAGGGTTTAAGGGGGGATCTGCTGAGCGCCTTTTGGATAACCTTCAGATCACTGATCCGGAATGGAAAGGTCACCCCCGTTTCTTGTTTCATGGTTCCCCGAGCGGCCTCCGTCTGTCATGCGAAATATTGCTTTTAATACAAGGGCGGTGTGTTACAATTCACCGCACAAGCCAGTGAAAGCGATTTGAACAAAACAGTTTCTACCACTTCTTTTCGCTTTCTCTCCAGCTTTAATTCTGTTCTGTGTCCTCTCAAACCAGATGGGGGGGGATTTCTCTCTTTCTCTCTACTGACTCTCTTTTTCCTTTGCAAAAGTGATCAACTCCTCCCTTAAATATATTTAAAAGCAGATGAAGAATCACTGTAACCCCAGATCTTTTCTATAAGAGGGTGCAAGTTAAGGACGGATGACATTTCCATGTCTGCGTGCATTTTCCTAACCAGGGATAGTGGCTGTTTTACTGGTTTCTGTTTCCTTACCCTGTCTTCCCTCCCCCACTCTCACTCATTGGGTTGGGGGCGGAAATACCTCCCCCCCCCCAGGTGAGTGGGTCAGCCAGCTTCTGTAACACAAACATTCTATCATTAGACATCTCCGAAGCTGATCTTCAGCAACAGCTGCTTCTTTGCAATAATAGGCAGAACAAGGCTGCGTTAAACAAATAGGCAGAATTGATTCCTAAATCATACTTCTGCATTCAGGAGCAAGTGGATGTCAATCAAATGTGGGTGACATTTGCCTGTCAATACAGGGATGATGGCTAGAAAGAGTGTGACTTATTACAGCGGAGCAAGAATCTGAAATGAGCAGAAGTGGCGAATCAGGCAACAGCCTCAATAACAACCTCCCCAATGAGTGTTGATCAAAACGCTGCGATCTTGTCTGGGGGTTTGGGGAGTATGAATCCCTTCTTTATACCCCCCCCCCACACACGCCTTTTTCTTTCTTTTCTTTCCTGCAACAAAATAAGGTCAAAGAGGCAGACAGCGGGGGAAACAAAGATCCATCGATTCTTCCTTTTAAGCGGAAATGTCAGCGGCTCCGTTCGTTTTCCCGGAGAGAATCAAAAGCAAAGAGTGTGTCCAGGCCGTGCCACTGAGACGGGCCAGCCCAACTCCTTATCTGTCCAGTGTGCTGCTGATAAAAAGTCTCGGCTTCTTGCACTTGTAAATATCCCCCTCCCCTTTCTGATTTTTGTCAGAGTGCAACCTTTAATAAAGTTATCTTGCCAAGACACAATCCGGTGGCAAGTTCCCTTGGCTTAAGCTCCTGTGCCATCCTGTGAAAGGAATTGGAGGGAGTGTGGCTTGTTTATCCTACCCCGACTTCTCTAAAGGGAACAGTAAGAAACTCAAATACAGTTTCTCAAATACAGAGAGGCAGTATGGTGTAGTGGTTAAGAGTGGTGGACTCTGATCAGGAGAACCTGGTTTGATTCCCCACTCCTCCATATGAGCGGTGGAGGCTAATCTGGTGAACTGGTGAACTGGATTTGTTTCCCCACTCCTACACATGAAGCCAGCTGGGTGACCTTGGGCTAGTCACAGCTCTGATAGAGCTCTCTCAGCCTCACCTACCTCACAAGGTGTTTGCTGTGGGGAGGGAAGGGAAGTGAAGCCAGTTTGATTCTGCCTTAAGTGGTAGAGAAAGTCGGCATATCAAAACCAACTCTTCTCTTCTTTTATGTAAGGGAATAACATACTTTCCATTTTCTGTAGTCCATGTAAATGTTGATCAAATATAATTTGATTATGCCCTTCCTCTGAGAAAGTCATGGGTCTCCTTTCCCCATGTTACCATCACTTGAAGCCCTATGAGGTAGGCTGAAAGAGGGTGACTTGCCGAAAGCTACCCATGAAGTTTACTGGTAGAGTAGATTTGAAACTGGGTCTCCCATATCCTAGTCCAAACTCTTACCACTACACCATATTGGCTTCCCAAACATCACAGGTCCATGGACCACAGCGCAATACTTAATTTTCTTTAATATCAAGCTTTCCAGTCACTAGCCAGTAGGTGCTGTGCCCAGCTGGCTTCTGTGGCAAACCTACATAATCAAATAGCTCCGCTCTAGAGAGGCATCTGAGGAAAATGTGGCACATGCAGTTCCAGAGCACAGCAGCTGCAGGTTTAATACACATTTGTATGCACTCTGATTTTCATATAGATCTTTCGAGGTCAATTGCTCTCCTACAGTTCCTCTATTACAATGAATTAAAGGAAACACTTCAAAAACACTTGCAGGCTTTGTCTGAATTTCCCTTTTACTTCCTGGTAACCTCTACTCTTCAGCCAATTAGAACTCAGCAGTTGTCTAGCTCAGAAGAAGCCAACCGTCAAGAAGCAGTTTAACTTAATGAAATTTATGCCTCTTTATGGACTTGGGCAGATGACAGTTGTATTCTGGGATATTATCTGGAGAGTCCAGGCTTAATAGGAATGTTTGAGAGCAGTTTGGAATGGAGTAAATGGCTTCACAAACAGTATGGCAACAACTGTCTCATGCAGAGGCAACCCTTCCTTATTCAAATACGTGCAAAGATGTGCAAGTCATTCATAACCTTTTATCAATGGCTACATATCATGTGCAAGAGCAGCATTGTTCTAGCATCTTGCCTCTTTGATCAAATATAAACCGATCACAAATGCCAGCACCAAAACACCATAAGTTATTTTGCCACACTTTTCTCACAGCTTAAATGCAACCACAAAACTATCTATAAAACTGTTCTTTAAATGTTAAGGGAACATTTCCATAAAATTCAGAGCCCTTTTGAAGTAGTCTCATTGCTATAGTCTTACTCTCCTATCAATCCTCCTTTCTCTTGTTCTCTGATCCTGGCTCCACAGTGACCTCCTCCACTTTGATATACATAATCTTGGCTTCTTATCCTTTGACAGAAAACTACATGAATTAATATTTTACACTGTGTGTCAGTCCAGGGATTTTCTGATGTGATTCACCTTTCAAAGACCTTTGTCTTTTCAACATTGGACACATCAAAATCGATATTCAGAAGTACATTTGTAACCAGAGTTTCTTTGAGCACCATGCTGTAAAGCGACCAAGAGAAAAATCATTAAAATGTATAGTTTTAGGAGTATTTTATTTTTTAAAAATCCAATAAACAGCCTTTTCATTCTACTATTAGTCCTGATCCAGTTAGTCCTTTGTTGAAATCTGTTCCCTTATTGGACCTCAATTTTCTGTTGCTTATTCATGGTTCTTCTCTGCCATCTACTTCTTTCACTTCTTTTAATTTGGCTCATCACTTCACATCTTATTTCTTCCTTTCCTTTCTGAAATACTTAGGGAAGTTATTCCTTCCCAATGTTTTGCTTTTCTTTCTAATGGATTTAAGTGCTGGCTACATACATATGTAAGTACAGTCAAGTCACTGCCAACTTAAGGTGATCCCAGCAAGGGGCTTTCAACGCAATTGAGAAACAGAGGTGCAATTGAGAAACAGAGGTGCCTTCCTCTGCAGAGTTTTCCTTGCCCAGTCTCCCACCCAAATACAGCCTTCTTAAACTGTATGTTGTTTTTAAATCTGTGTTTTAACTTACATTGTAGGACAGGCAATGTTGGAAGCTGCCCTGAGCCCAGCTTGGGTTGGGAAAGGGCAGGGTAAAAATTGAATTAAACAAACAGACAAAAATTAAGTGAAATATCTCTCTTTTATTAATCATGAGTACATTTTTATTCATGGTGCTAAAATGTCTTTGAGTCTATTGTGTGATCGCTTCCTTCTTGAGAATAATGTTAATATGGAACTTCTGGGTGTGGAGTAGGGGTTACTGTGTGTGTGTGTGTGGGGGGGAGGTTGTTGTGAATTGCCTGCTTTGTTCGGGGGGTTGGACTAGATAACCCTAGTGCTCCCGTCCAACTCTATGATTCTGTGAAAGAAGAAGAGAGACATCATTAAGTCAAATTATATTTCTTACCACCAGGTATGACATTACATCCATAGAAAAAGAAAATGCTTGTTTAGCATCATGTGTGTAAAAACCTAACCAAGCAAGAGAATGAGAATCGACGGTCACTGTCTCAGCCCTTCTGAAAACCTGCCAGCTAGCCTGTGGCCCCAAATGGCAGTTTGACCGCTAGGAAGTTTGATGCTGCTTGGCACGAATTGGTCTTAAGCAAAGGGGCCAGGCATATCCAGTCCTACAGGAAAAAGTTTGTGATAGCAGAACCTCAGTTCTGAGGCAGATACAAAACACAGTTGCAGTTGTTTTAATACTGAGGGGGGAAATAAATAACTGACAAACAGAGAAAAAGAGAGTGATTCCCACTAGGACAGGAACGCCTCGCTGACCTCATTGATAACTGCCAGAACAGGGAATGTACCCCTGTAAATAAGGAACGCGGGCACCGAGGGTGCCACCCTCACCAGCCAGACTCAGCAGCATCCCTTCAGAGCAAGCCATTTGAGGACGACCGTTTGGCTTATGTCTCTCGGGGCAGAAAAGTTGTGAGTGGAATCCAATATTTTTGAATTTCACCCTTTCCCCTTCTTCTACTGGACTCAACAGGAGAAAAGGGAGAATTGTACTAATGTTCCCAGAAGCTATACTCTGGCCAATCTAATCAGCAGAAACTCTCCCAGCAGCAAGAGATGACAAAATTGCACACATGTCTTGCTTACTGATACTTTTGTGGAAAACACCCATTTGCTCTAGGAGCCAATATAGGAGTAGACAAAGGTGCTGTTTCATGGCATCCATGTCTGTATGCTTTGGCGCATACAGGTAAGGTGGTTAAAGTATCCGATGATCTGGGAGAGACAAGTTCGAATCCCCACTCCATCATGGAAGCTTGCTGGGTGACTTTGAGCCAGTCACACACTCTCAGCCTAACCTACATCCCTGGGTTGAGAGAATGATGGAAGCTGCTTTGGTTCCACATTGGGGAGAAAGGCAGGGTGTAAATGAAGTAAAACGTTGTATTGCTATTTTATGATTCATAACCAAAGCAATGCCTGGAGATTGCATCTAATACTGAGCATCTACACTGTGCTGTGAGTCCCAGTTTGAACATTTTGGGGATCACAGGAACAAATGGCGAAGATGCTCACAGTAACACTAAAAAGAGATCTGTATTCCAATGTTTTCCATGTTGTCCTTGGGCAACTGTTAGCTCATCGCAATCTATTCAGAGAAAGAAAAATCCGTTTTCTGTTTCTGCATTCAATTAGGACATTTTACCACTGTCCGAGGGATACAACACATCT
Source organism: Euleptes europaea (assembly GCF_029931775.1). Taxonomy (NCBI): domain Eukaryota; kingdom Metazoa; phylum Chordata; class Lepidosauria; order Squamata; family Sphaerodactylidae; genus Euleptes; species Euleptes europaea. The sequence continues at coordinate 55,244,114 of NC_079322.1, forward strand.
TGAATTAAAGAATGGTCCATGAGGATTTGACAAAAGATATTAATTTTGGCAAACATTTGACATCAGCTCTGCAAATAGAAAAAGACCTAAGTAAACACAGTGACTACTTACAAAACTAATGAGATCTGAATCACTTAGGGTTGCTAACTATCAGGAGAAAACGGTCCTGTCCCTTTAACAGAGGCTTAATATATGGAACCAGGCAGCTGAAACTTTCATGGTACTGAGATAAATAACATTACCTGGTATTTGCTGCTGATCAAATTGATATTAAAGGGGCTGTTAGAGGGGCCAGTTAAAAACTTGGCAGCTCTAGAATCAGCATGGGTATACGTTGAAAGAGAAACCTATCAGAGAGCATCTCTGGAGTCCTTTCCATGGTGAGTTACTCTACTGAAGATAATTCTATGTGGCTCCATCCCCTAAAAATACAAGCCACTAGGAGAGAATGAGAATCCCCTCTCACCCAAACATGTTATGAATTATAACTATTAGAACACAGCAGGAGCCCTGACCTGGATAGCCAGACTAGCCTGATCTCAACAGATCTCAGAAGCTAAGCAAGGTTGACCCTGGAAAATGTTGGGATACCAGGGTCGTGATGTGGAGGCAGGCAATGGCAAACCTCCTCTGAATGTCTCTTCCCTTCAAAATCTTATGGGGTTGCCATAAATCAGCTGTGACTTGATGGCAAAAAAAAAGTATCCCCACTCCCAAGAAGAAAGCCAACCTTTTGACAATTGGTGAATTAACCAAACGATAAGCAGTATGCTCTTGGAAGCTTGAGAACGATTGAGTCAGCTGGGAAAAAAGGAGAAAGGTGAAGCTAGTCTGCTCAAACCCACCAGAGCTGACAGAATTCTGGACAGGAGGATTTGGAGAGCAACCGTTTTCCAAATTGTTCCAGCTCCCAAGAATCCTTACAGATGCCCTGCTTCTTTCCATCATCAATATATATAATTATCAATATGGCCAAATCCATGGATACTTAAATCCAGAGACTGGAGCCATGCGTAGACAAGTCAGATCTTTCTTACAAACCTAAAAAATACCCTAGGTTTGCAGAAAAATCAAAATTAAAGAAAATACATCGGGAGGAGGGGGTAACCTCCCAAAAGAATAGAAGCAGCACCTATAACTTTACGAAAGGAATGTCCTCAGTGGCCATTGCTAGGCAACCACACAGTATTGTCATCCTTCATGCCTTGGTTTCTATCCGTAAAAGGCAGGGGGAGGGGACAGGGCTACTTGGGCCTTTGAAGGAGAACCTATGGGGGCTGGGCTCACTAGCAACCACTGGGCAGCTTGCATAATTCACCCAGGACTTGCATGATTCATTCAGGCCTGGCTGCTTGCTACTGTTCAACAGTAACCACCTCATGGAAGCTTGGATCTGGGAGCCCTAGGTTGAAATCATCACTCTACCTTGGAAGATCATGGGGTGACCTTGGGCCAGTCATACATTCTCAGCCTAACCTATCTCACAGGGTTGTTTTGAGGATAAAATGGAGGAAAGGAGAATGATGTAAGTGTTAGGTACCCATTGTGGAGAAAGGTAGAGAATAAATGAAACAATAAATTTAGGTGAAGATGGGGGGCAGATAAAGTGTATGTTGGTTTGTGGGTAGGAAGGAGTGAAGGAAGCAGGGAAAAGTGAGAATATGGATGCTGCCAGCAGGAGGAAAAGAGGAAATAGTGTGAAGAGAGGGATACAGGGCAAAGTGAGGTGCCCCCTTGTGGATTCCCCACTGTGCAATTTGGCCAGTTTCCCCATAGACTGCCAGGGAAAGAGGGAACACTGGGGGGGGGGGCAGATAAAGGTTGGTTGGTTGGAGGGCAAGAAGGAAAGAAGCAGGAAAAGGGGAGTGGCTATGGGTGCTTTCAGGGAAGGGGGGAAGCTGAAGTGCTCACAAGCTGAGCCATGGATCTGTTCAGCTTGCTGCTTTCAGAGTCTAACAGTGTTGCAGTCACCCAGGAGTTGTCATGGTGCTGTCCGTTTTCTTGCCTTTTAGGATCTTTGTATTTGCGCAGTAGGTGAAATTGGTCATTCCTCAGGGTCATGGATTGCTGGTTCAAGTAATTAAATAATATGGGAGAGGAACTACATCTCCCATTAGGCAATGCAACATTTCACATACATGAGTAAACCTCAGTAAAGTAAAGCTAAGTGCAAAATAGGAATAAACCAATCTAAAACATTGCCAAGTACTGGCAGGTGTTATTCAAGGAATATTCCTTACTAAATCAGGGCTTGATAGGAGGTATTTGCAAACAAGTTCACCTGATCTGTTTATCAGACACTGAGAAGAAAGTGGATACGATGGACCGAGTTCTGCATCGTAATCCACCTTTTAAAAGAAGAAGAGTTGGTTTGTATACCCTGATTTTCTCTACGTTTAAGGAGTCTCAAACCGACTTACAATTACCTCCCCTTCCTCTCCCCACAACAGACACCTTGTGAGGTAGGTGGAGCTGAGAGAGCTCTGAGAGAGCTGTGACTAGCCCAAGGTCACCCAGCTGGCTTCATGTGGAGGAGTGGGGGGAACCAACCTGGTTCACCAGATTAGAATCTGCTGCTCATGTGGAGGAGTGGGGAATCAAACCCAGTTCTCTAGATTAGTGTCCACCGCTCTTAACCACCACACCACAAATCAGTACATATTACCAAAATATCCCAAGACTCCTAACACGGCTACTCTTCTGAAACCAGTGTCTGATAAGATGGAATCCTCTTATGTAGGGTGTCCCTACCAACCATGTAGAGGGTTCCCAGTTTTTACAGAAAACTATTTGGCTGGATTTTTTTCTCTGTAGTGCACTTCACATTACTCTATCCTTACGGCACAAAAAATGAATAATTCAGATGGGCAGGCCTTACTATCGCTAACTAGCACTACAATGCTTTGCTACCACTTGCAGGTAGCTACACGTATGCAGATACTTAGAAACATGGTGTTAGTCCAGAGTAGTAGTTGCCAATTGTGTAACCAAACATTTGATTTAAAGGCGCTTCCTTCAAGGAGAGAGATTTTTAGCGAGGCTTTATTCAAGTTTCAGAGTTGGATCTAACTGTTAACTAGGCTAGCGTGTACTTTTGCTTTGAGGGGTAAAACGCCTGTCTCTGATCTGAGAAATGCTGACAATGCTTCTCCCAAAGCATTGGAATCCCCTTGACGGGCATAGGACTCTGATGCTCGGTGGCTTGTGGCTGAGGGCTGCCTAGCCGCTGCATGAATTACGGTAACTGCCCTTTTCGTATCTTGGAAAAGGATTCCCTGGGCTGACGCACTCCCCGCTTTATTATTATTTTTAGTTTTACAAATGAATAATTAAAATGATAGCTATTTGCAAAGTAAATTACACCATTAGTGACTCAAGAATTAATAAGCAGCGAACAAAAGGAATAATATATTGAGAGGTTGATGGAGGGGGGGGCAGAGAGAAATAAATCTCCCGGCAATTCACTATGCTTAGGTTTTTAATTTTGAGTTCTCCCCTCCCAGTTTTCCCATCCTTATTGCACATCCATCAAACCCCTGATGAATGCAAAGGACAACTGAACATCACACCCTGACACCACATGTTGGGAGGCTCTGAGGGATATGAGCATCATCTAGCAGGTTTGGGAAAGGTGGAAATGAACCAGGCAGGAATGACTACAGAGGACCCTGTCTCTCCGGATCAGCATATGTGCTTCACTGCCCTAGCATTTGATTCACTATTTCAAAGGCACCCAAATTCCTATTTCAGGGGGCCATCTGTGCTTCATCGCTGATTGTAACAAGTGGCATAGCATTGCATTTCACAGTTCATTCATACATTTCCAGTTGTCTAATTTCAGCACCTCATAAAAAGCATTTGTCTCCAGGTTCCTTGCTATTTACTGTTTTACCTCTTGAAGGGCTTATTTTCTTTTCACAGGTAGCAATATGTTGCCATTTGAATTAATACCCAATACAAGTTTCACAGGGGACTTTGCATATGGAGACAGCTCACCCTCAACTGCTAGGTAATACTATTCAATGTGGTTTTTATTGACATCACCAAAAATGAATCTCCTGTTAATGTAAGGACTACCTTATATAAGTACAGCATGGTGTCGTGGTTAAGAGTGGCAGACTCTAATCTGGTGAACTGGGTTTGTTTCCCCACTCCTCCATAAGAAGCCTGCTGGGTGACCTTGGGCTAGTCACAGTTCTTTCCGAATTCTCTCAGCCCCACCTACCTCACAAGGTGCCTGTTGTGGGGAGGGGAAGGGAAGGCGATTGTAAGACGGTTTGAGACTCTTCAAAGGTAGATAAAATTGGGGTATAAAAACCAACTCTTCTTCTTCTACCATATTTTGCATTACAGGAGATGCCTGTGTTCTGATGAATACTGGGGAGACATCTGATTAACCACTTGCTTTTAAATTCCCAAAAAGAAAGTGACCAGTATTTTGTTCTTCCTACTAGCCTTTGATGCATTGTAAAACCTTATAATTAAATCTGCATCACCTTATACCAGTGGCAGAGAGACAGCATTGTGCAATGGTTAGAGGGCTGGATAAGGATCTGGGAGACCCAGATTCAAATCCCTTCACTGCCACAGATGCTCACTGGGTGACCTTGGGCCTGTCACTCTCCCTCAACCTAACCTATTTCACAGGTCTGTTGTTGTGAGGATAAAATGGAGGAGAACAATGTTGTAAGCTGCTTTGGGGAGACCAGGAGAATAAAAATGTCTAAATAAATATATTCCTAATAAGTATCCATTGCATCCTGTATTACATTTCAAGGATATGCTACCTGCAGTCTTCCTAACGGTGTCCTCAAATATATTTTTCTCTCTCTATTCTTTTTTGTACTGAGCATTGAGCTTGATGAAGAGTTGGGAAGCTTATTTACTCATTACTGATATTTCTTTTTAAAAAGGCATTATGGTTCTAGGGCTTTCTTGGGGGGAGATCTTCATGTTAATATTCTCAGGCCTCAGATAAAACACAACAATGAAACACTGCAGGATACAAAATGCGAGATCCATCATGTGTGAAGGAGCTTTGAGGCCATGGTCATCTCAGCCATTCCTGGGAAGGGAGGGATCTGGCCTTCACTTTGAAGCAGCAATGACTCTCCCTCTTTAGTGGTTAAGAGTGGAGGTCTCTAATCTGTTTGATTCCCCAATCCTCCACATGAAGCCAGCTTGGAGACCTTGGGCCAGTCAGAGTTCTCTCCAAACTCTCTCAGCCCCACTACCTCACAAGGTGTCTGTTGTGGTGAGAGGAATGGAAGGCAATTGTAAGCCCATTTGAGTCTCCTTACAGGAAGAGAAAATCGGGGTATAAAAAACCATTCTTCTTCTTCATCATCAGTTGTCAATTTCAATAAAATGTTAGATTTGTGCTGGTGCCCAAACTCCTTGAGTTTTCTTTTTCAGACCTACACGTGGGAATCGTAGGAGGAAGAACAGGGACCAAAAACTCTGAAGCTGATCGTTCTGAATGGGACAGATGGCAACTCTCACCAAAAATAGCTTTTCAAGAAGTAGAACACATGGTAAATTGCATTAATTTTAATAATTGCCTTTTTATGCTGTGATAAAAACTGGCAAAGACCTCTACCCAAGATAATTAGCATCTCTTTCTCTGTTACCACTTTATTTATTTATTTATTTGTGCAAGCGCTCAGAGCTTCCAGAGAGCTGCCCACTGATGGAGGAGCTGCTCTGCGACTCTCGGGTATGCATCAGCTAGAAATGCCGTCATGATGGTTCATTGGCAATATGGGCAACCTGATGAATAGCTCTGCCTGCTTTATTGGGGAAGTGCCAGTTGCATTCTTAGCAACTGCCTGACAAGAGTTCTTCTTTCTGTTCCTTTTTTTTTTTTTTAAGGGCATGGTCTTGGTGTTCAGACTAAAAGACTTGCAGTGCAATCCTAAAGAGAGTTATACCCTTTTAAACCCATTAACTTGAAATGGCTTAAGAGGGTATAACTCAAGTTTAGGACTGCCCCGCCAGGTCCTTGGGACAGTTTAGGTGGAATAGGATTTCATCCTGTCTAGATTTTGGTGCTAGGTGGTGAGCAGCTCAGTCATCAAAGGCTGCTGGCATCTGTTTCAGGGAAAGGGGGGTCTTTTAAGTTTCTGCAGCCATGTGATAAGGGGATTTGACCAATAGTAAATGGAAGAAAGATTGAGGGATCCGAGGAATCTCATTCTTTCATAGCCTGCCTCCCCCTCCACCACAAAAAAACCCGTTGATGACTGTGACAGTGTATACAAAATCTGATGAAAATAATATAAAGATTTCCTCATCGGTGGCTCTAAGCTGATGCCATCCTGCTGTTTGCTTATCCAAGCCTGAGGAAGTATGTACTTGCTATGGTTGAAAAGAATGATGCTTTTGGGGGGTGGGGAGAGCCAAGTATATTGTATGCATCTGGAAATGTACTACTGATGGCAATTGGGGAAATGGTCAATGACACTGGCGCAGGGAACCTGGGCAGGAATTCCGCCCTGGGCTAATTACTTCATGCGTAGATATTACAAGGCAGTGTGTCTATGGATTTGTTCACACCGTTATTTTCTCCACAGTTGCCCTGAAAGAAATAATAAAACAAGCTTCCATACTGACTTTTTTTTACTTATTTAAAATATTTATAATTTGCATCTTAATGAAATCAGCTCAGAGGCAACAATCCCCGTCAGGGCTTGAGAGTGTGACGGGTATCCCAACTTCTACCAGGGATAGGGTTTAGCCACTGTGGGACTAGCCGGTCACCCTGCTGGGTGATAGCCATCTGGCAGTGGCAGGAATCCACTGATCACTGAGTTTGGGACCTATAACAGAAATGTGGCCCAGCTGGCGGACAGAGAGGAGGAAGGGCAATTATGGGGTTAAAACAGGGAAAGAAGGGTGCTAACAGGGATGCATGAGGCCAGATCTATGAAGCAAATTGATTCTCTAGCTCTTGGGGGAAGGCCCACCCTTCCACAAGAACCTGGATACAGTGTAGGGATCTGCCCCCTCTTCAAAAGGTAAAGGTCCCTTCTGCAAGCACCGGGTCATTCTTGACCCATGGGGTGACGTCACATCCCGAGATTTCCTAGGCAGACTTTGTTTATGGGGTGGTTTGCCAGTGCCTTCCCCAATCATCTTCCCTTTACCCCCAGCAAGCTGGATCCTCATTTGACCAACCTCGGAAGGATGGAAGGCTGAGTCAACCTCGAGCCGGCTACCTGAAACCAACTTCTGTTGGGATCGAACTCAGGTCGTGAGCAGAGCTTGGACTGCAGCACTGCAGCTTACCACTCTCCGCCACGGGGGTCTCTCTTTAGGCCGGCCTTTAAAAGCCAGTGGTGGTGCAACCGGATAGTGAGGATGGGAGTGAACCTTGGACTCTTTCGTCTTTCCAGGGCTGAGGACTTAAAAGGGTGCAGGTCAGAGACCCACCTTACAGAGCCTTGGACTGGAGGAAGGGACAGGGTTGCCAGCTCTGGGTTGGGAATTACCTGGAGATTTTTGGGGTGGAGCCTTAAGAGGGAAGGGCTTGGAGAGGGGAAGGACTTCAATGCCATAGAGTCCAATGGTCAAAATGGCCATTTTCTCCAGGGGAACTGATCTCTATCACCTAGAGATCAGTTGTAATAGCAGGAGATCTCCAGCCACGACCTGGTGGTTGGCAACCCTACTTGCCAACCTTTCTCTGTAGTGAGAAAGGGAAACAAGATTGAGTGGGAAAGCAGGCAGAGTGCAACCTATTATCTCTAGAACCCTAAAATCAGAACTAACCATGAATATTCCTTTTGCTAGTTAATGCCCTTGTGTGCTTGCCATTTACCAAGGGTTGCCAGTTTCCAGGTGGCACCTGGAGATCTCCTGCTATTACAGCTGATCTCCAGCCGATCAAGATCAGTTCACCTGGATAAAATGACTGATTTAGAGGGAGACCCTATGGCATTATAACCTGCAAAGGTCCATCCCCTCCCTAAACCCTTTCCTCCTCAGGCTCCACCCCTCCAGGTATTTCCCAACCCAGAGGTGAAGTATGACAGATCCCAAGTAAGCCAGCAAGGAACTTCTTTGCTCTGGGACAGTCCTAGGGTTGCCAGGCAGTGCCTGGTGACTGGCAGGAGGGTTGTTGGGGGGGGGGGGCGGGAGAGAGCAGCATCCTGGGGAATTTTTTTTAAAATAAGGAATTGTCTACTTACAGGATGTTCTGGCCATAGAGTTTCTGGCAATTCCTAGTGCTAACCAGAAGTGACAAAGGTTCGCTTTAGGAATTGCCAGAAGCTCTATTTTTCTTTAAAATTTCCTCTGGGATGATTGCTCCCCCCATTTAGGCCCAGTTTCTACTTGCTGACCAGGTGAGCATCAGTGGGCAAAAGCTGCAGTTACCTGGAGGTCTTCCACCATAAGCAGGCAAACGGGAAGGTGCTGCTCACCCTTCCACAAGCTACCGAGCACTTTGACTGGCAGCCACTCACCACTATCTCAAACAGACGTCTCAAAACAGCCCTTTTACCAAGATGATGCCCTCTATAAATGGACAAAGGTTGCAAGTAGACCCATGTGGATGCTTGGTTGCCAGTTCAAATGTCTCTGCATTTACTGCAGCAATGAATCATCCCCATATGGAAGCATCCCAAATGTCCCTTGGGCATCAAGTGGAACACACGTTCCTTAAAGGCTTACAGCACAGGGAAAACATGGTACATATTATATTAACAACCCTGGTACGACAAAACCAAGACTTTCTGCAGCTGTATCACTAAAGCTAGGCCTCTGTGTTCATTCACAGATAGGGTTGCCAACCTCCAGGTAGTAGCAGATCTCCTGCTATAACAACTGATCTCCAGCAGATAGAGATCAGTTCCCCTGGAGAAAATGGCAGCTTTGGCAATTGGATTCTATGGCATTGAAGACCCCCCCCCCTCGCCAAACCCTGCCCTCCTCAGGCTCCGCCCCAAAAACCTCCTGCCGGTGGCGAAGAGGGACCTGGCAACCCTATTCACAGATTTCTTGCACCATCACCCCACCCCCCGAGATGTTACTGTTTTTGTGGTCACTCATTTCAGAATTGAAGCAAGCTCAGTGAAAAGCTTCAGCTTTTGCTATAGCCTGGGATAAATTCCCTGAAAGAACAACACAGGAGGCATTTTGGGTGAAAAACCACTAAACCTTTTTTTTCGAACTAATTTGAATGGGCTGTACTAAAAAAAAGCTATTTATTATCCTCAGTTTTGTCATTTTCGCTGTAGGAGGTGACGCCTGAGGTGACCAATTTCCTGAAATGACAACACTGGAGGTATTTGGGGGGGGGGGGAAGTTGGTAACCAAATTTTTCTACTTATATTGAATGCGTCTACTTTTAAAAGGCTATTTCCCAAATTCGCTTTTGTCAGTCTTGTACTGTAAAATGGAAAACAACATCAACCAACAACCAGGAACTAAATGGCATCTGAAATTGTGATATTTCCTCATAATGGACTGAGTTTGCAACAGTAACGTCTACTGCTGACTGGATCGAAATATTTTTGCATAGGTTGTCAAATCATTTTAAAGTAGAAGTTACAAGCTGCACCATGAAGTTGTTGCCTCACACGTTAAAAAAGTTTCGCTACTGAAACACAGTTGACAACTTGAAATCATTCTAATGTTGGAGATAATAACGCAGGTGTTCATGTAAGCTCTTTAGTTCTGTACTTGCATGCTGTGAAGCATTGCGATTTTCCTTCCCGGCGACGATTTTATTTAATTATTTAGCACATTTTTATTCTGGTGGCACATATAATTTCCCCTCTCCTCCATTTTCTCCTCACAATAGTATGTGAGATAGTTTAGGCTGAGAGAGAGTGACTGGCAATCTTCATGGCAGAATGGGGATTTAAACCAGGTATTCCCTGGTACTATAGGCCAGGCCTATAACTGAGGACAGCCACGAGTTATTCATCGTTGCTGGCCTCCCCATCCTCCTCCCCACCCCTGTCATCGGTGTGTGTGTGTGGGGGCGATCTGTTGTAATGCAGTTCCATAGTGGCAACTGGTTTATTTAAATGCCATCTTTCTGTTTAATTAGTGTGATGTTATGTTTGTAACTTGATGTTTTATGGTTTTTATGTGATTTTATAGGGCAAAAACGCATGGTCACTTTATCCTCCTTTAATCTTTGCTTTAGCCAGGATCGAATGCACATTAGGTGAAACGCATGCGTTCGATCCTGGCTGAATCCTGGCTGAAACAGGCATTAAAGGAGGATAAAGTGACCATGCGTTTTCGCCCATAGAGTGTTATCCGCCCTGAGCCCAGCTTGGCTGGGAATTGAGGGCAGGCTATAAATTTGAATAAATAAATATATAAATACTCCAATCACTGTCTGTACTGTTTGGTGTTTTTTTTGTTTTTTTTTAATCTGCATCCTGTAGAATCACCCACAAGTCATTTGTTTAACACAGCCATCAGGTACTGGAGATAGTGAGCTTGGAACAAGTTTCCGATGGCATTTTGTCTAACCCATTTTCTCTGGTACAAGAAGATTTGAAATGTTAAGAGTTCCTTGCCTCCACAACACTGACTGATAATGTTTTCTCCATGTGTAACTTTAGCACATCATTTTTAGGACATAATGGTTCTGGTGATGAACATACGCCATTAGGAAGACGGTACATCTTTCAGACAAACTTCTCTGCTGCCTTGTGAAGTTTTCTTGTAACGAAGACCATCTTTTCCTAGATTTTTAAGAAGATCAGAATCTGTGGGAAATGCTTTCCTAGGTGTTTTTTTTTTTTTAATTGCCATTCCCAGCAATGTGGGAGAGTGCACTGCAGGCTGAGATTACATGGAATTGTATTGTGCCAGTCAGAGCGCCTATTGAACTGGACAACATGTCACAGATGGTATGCATGTCTATACTTAGACATTGCTGATTTGCCTGATTTCAACCACAGTCTTTCCCAAGTCATTTGGCTGATGTTCTTGTACTCTAGCAGTACAAGAACATCAGTGGTATAATGTCAGTGTTGTACAATTCTTGTACCAGTCTCCTCACAATACCAGTGTACTTGTATCCACAGTGGGACTGGAAGACTGTGATTCCCTCTGGATTGGAAACAATTATAGTCTTATTCTCACGGGCCAGGAGTTTGAGTTGTCCATAAAGGAAAACAGTGAGGTCTGGGGAAGCCAAGAAATGTGACCAGTTTCTGGAAAGTGAAACAGTTCCATCTTGTTCATATCTCTGAATTGGTTTAAGACCTTTTGATCATTTGTTCCTTCTTTGACAGATGCTGGCCTGTATATGTCTAACGTAATATCAGTCTTGTTGAAATGGTGCCCACTGTGAAAGATTTAACAGAATTGTCAGCCAGATCACCGAAAGTGCTACAGCCAGAGGGTTCCCCAAGTGCATGCTTGACCATTGATCACCAGACATGAAGTACCTTCAAGTGTCACTTAAGAAGGGCAAAACATAGTGTTGTCAAGGTAACTTCTAGGACTGATTTGTTTCCTGCTCTGAGTTTTCTGTTTGGTTCTGTGAATGCAATTGGCACTGGCATCAGTTCATATTGAAATATTGTTTGAAGTTCTATGGCCTTTTCAGCTTTATCGGGTCATAATTAAGCAAGGCAAGATGCTCCAGTCAGCTTTTAGGCTAACATTCTTGTCATTGTTTGTTTCCTTTACCTTCTTTAATGGATCATGGAATTGCATTTGCAAGGTTCCCTGCACTGGCACCATGAGTCTCTTCCATGCAAATGCAATCAATTGCTTCTGTCCCAGTGATTCAGTACTGAGGAGAGACGCTTGTATCCATTGCAGTGGCAAGCAGAGTTGTCATGGATAAGGCAGAAGCATTTGCAAAGTCTGGAGCACTTTATATTCATCGCAATGTTCTCCCTGTTTTCATGCAGGAGTCAATTCATTGCAAGTCACTCAATCATCAAGTCCAAGTACAAATACTGTCCTTGTTTGGGCCACAATGCAGGACCATAAATTAAAAGAAAGCAAGTTGCTTAGTGCTTATGTTTTCATGATTCCTATCATCCCTACACCCTGACCTGGATGGCCCAGGCTAGCTTGATCTCATCAGATTTCAGAAACTAAGCAGGGTCGGCCCTGGTTAGTACTTGGATGGGAGACCACCAAAGAATACCAGAGTTGCTATGCAAAGTAAGGCAATGGCAAGCCCCACCTCTCTTAGCCTCTTGCCTTGAAAACACTACTGGGTTGCCATAAGTCAGCTGCAACTTGGTGACAAACCCGCCATCCATACTCCCCCTTTTCCTGTGGCATTCAGCCTGTAGTCAGGATCAACCTGATCGAACCTTTCATTGAAGCCATTAACAACCTTGTTGCCCTTCTAGAACTAATGAAGAACCTCCTGGGGAAGATATGAATCCCCATCTGGCATAGTTCATATGATCTTATCTGTGAAAAAATGCCTGAGATGGAGTAGGGTGGAAGTGACTCACCCAGCTTGGTGGGACCCCAAAGAAGTGGGAGAAAAAAGCACATGCGGGCAACTGCCACAGAAGAGCACTACGGGGAGAGCAGCCAGCTGCTCCCCAGCCAGAGTATCATCTGGGATCAGACCATTAGCAGAGGCCTGCTGAGGCTGCTCACCTGTGGGGGGGGGTTTCCAGTTTCTGAACCCTGCAACCTCAGTCAAGGTGGGATGACAAAGGAGAGAAGGAAGACAGACCGAGAAGGAGAGAGCAGAATTAGACCGGGGTGGAACCAGAAAGGAGAGGAGGTATTACAGTGAAGGAATCCAGTGGAAAGAAGTAGTCGAAAATAGGCTGGAGAAGGAAAAAGAGAGAGAAGAGTGTGGCAGAGAAAGAAGAAAAGAGTGAGAAAAAAGAGCTGAAGGGAAAGCAAAAAGAGGCAAGAAAAGTAGAGAAAGAGGGTGAAGGGGCCAGAGCTGGGTAATGGAATAAGCTCAGTCAGCCTGAGCACATCTAGCAAAGTCCTGTCTTAGCGGGGACGGGGCGGAGGATGTCCCTGCCATAGCAAACCCAGGTGGGCATGAACCATGAGCTGTTTGCATCAACAAAACCAGCAATATAACCACTCACCTCAACAAGCGAGTCAGGCCTCCTTTGTGAACCACTACAGAAGAGCATTTTAACATACCCCAATCCCATCACAATTGTATAATTCTTCTGAACGCACAGATGCCTTTTTCTCCTAAAGGTGCACTTTCTATTGATGCGTGGGACAACCCAGAGCTCTGAATATACTGGACTGTTACTTTGAAGAGGTTAATGGAGATGTGGCTCTAAGTAAATTGCATTTAAATATGACATCATGGGCCCCTTATGGGAATGGCAGGATACAAATATGGTATTAACCATCACAAGTTATGGCAATCAGTCCTATAGGCAGTGCTTACACCAGAATAAGTGTGTTATTCTTTCTGGTGCTAAAGGAATCGGCTGCAGCAGATAAGATAGCTACTCCTATGAAAATTCTTGCTGTGAGAGGAAGGAGAGGAAACCGAGACTGGTCCTCATCTGGAGGGTAGGTATGAATTCATGTCAATCCAGATTTTCTAGGTCTCTGTGTGAGAACGCAGTTTGGTAAACAGAATATTTGGATCCATCAAATTCAAATTATGGTTTAAAAAAGCTGTTTACCAACATCTCACCAAATATGTCCTCTACTTCATAAAGAAGCCAATTTTTGGGAAATAGTTCCAAACAGCTAGGGTTGCTAACTCTTTCTCAGCTTGCTTCAAGAGAGTTATCTCCCGAATGCGTAAACCAACCACTCTGAGTTTGAACTGAGTTCAGGGAGGGATAGTATCCAAGTTTAGTTGATGGTGTTCCCAGACCCTGTTTCTCATCTTGGCATCACGTCCATACTGTTATCTCCATCAGTGTCAGTCAGCTGGGAAGAATTCTTGAATGCTTTGCTATTATTTACATTCCCCCCTCCCGATGCACCTTTTTTTTTGGCTCTAAGAACCTATCTGTTTCTGGCTCATGTCTCACTCACTTTTCTCTGTGTTCATTACAAACTTGCTTTTTTGCACATGGCTCTAAACAAATTCACAGAACTGTGTGTCTCAGGTTAGTCCAGCCATTGCACAGCAGCAAGTATGGTGGGGGGGGGGGGAGAGGCTCTTCAGATGCTGCCATTATCAGCCACTTGAAAGAAAGAGCAGGAGGAAAGTCAAGACATGTGGCTGTACTTTGTAAAGCTTGAAAAAAAGGGCCATGTTATTCCCAAACTATGGGATGGAACAGCTGCCACCTGGATGGCAGATGGGGAGAGTTATTTGCCTTTCAAACAAACCTATGTAAACCTACGTTTACTGTTATCCAAGATGGATGCTTCAGCAAGTTGAGACATGAGAAATCTTGGAAACAAGAGAATTCAAAACCAGGACACGGTGTGGGTTGGTTGATTTCTATATTCTTCTTGTTGTAAGCCATTTTAGGTCCTTTTGGGGAAAGAAGTGGGGCATAAATGTTTAAATAAATAAATATTACATTCTGAGCACTTTTGCCCCAGGGGCAAGTTGATAAGGTATTGTCATGATCTGTGTCACATTCACTATCACTGCCACCACCTCAGATAAAATCCAGCCCCCTCTCTCATGGGTTGCCCAAGGCCACCTCCATAGGGTGTAACACTGTAGAATGCAGGTAGGTAAGGACTTGTGCAGACTCTTTCTAATGAAACAGCTTTATTTCTACAAGGCACAAACTCAGGGTACTACAAGGAACAGATCTAGGTGCACTGAGCAAAATAAACAAAAAAACAGTTACTTATTGGTGGCGAAAAGTCCTGTCAAATCACAGCTGATTTATGGTGACTCTAGGGTTTTCAATGCAAGAGATGTTTGGAGGTGGTTTGCCATTGCCTGCCTCTACATGGGCTGAGAGAGTTCTGAGAGAACTGTGACTGGCCCAAGGTCACCCAGCAGGCTTCATGTGGAGAAGTGGGGAACCCGGTTCTCCAGATTAGAGTCCGCCGCTCTTAACCACTACACCACACTGGCTCTCAATTACTAATTAGGTATTTACAATCTGTGGGATATTTGATCTTTGTTAGTCGCAGGATGTCCCTGGTCTTTTTGCAACCCTATTTGGCATAATTCCCCTCTGTCATCCTTCATGGCAAACCCACATGAGAGATAGCTCTCCTGACACACACCAAAACACACACCCAACAATGGAATCCCTAACAAAGAAACGGTTCCCCTTCTCAGACCCACCCCCTCATGTGCTCCAGGGCCCTCAGCCAATCTGGGCACCAGGTCTTGGGACTCTTCGTTGGGAAAGGATGCTTTTTCTCTGGCAAACAGCACCTCTGTCCCCTCTTCCCATCACCATAACTGCCACAACATCTCTTGCCCCCTGCCTCTCATTCACCACAGGCATCATTGCATGGAGGGGTGTGGCTCAAAGCTAGATTACATGATTGAGAAGCAGTAGATCACAGGCCCAGTCTTGGGTGGTTCCTAAGGTACCTTGGGTGGTTCCTCCAGGTACTACCTGGAGATCTCCTGCTATTACAACTGATCTTCAGCCGATAGAGATCAGTTCACCTGGAGAAAATGACCGCTTTGGCAATTGGACTCTGGCATTGAAGTCCTTCCTCTCCCCAAACCCCGTCCTCCTCAGGCTCTGCCCAAAAACCTCCCACCAGTGGTGAAGAGGGACCTGGCGACCCTAGTGGTTTCAGTGAAAAGGCTTCCTGGTAGCAGCTGTTGGCATAGGCCTTTGAGACCATGCAGATCTGCTACTAGTCAGAGTGGATAATAGTGAGCGAGATGGGCCCACGGTTTAGCTCAGTATAAAACAGATTCAGATGTTGATCTACAAGATTTTTTTAAGAATCAACAAATTACCATAGATACTATTTCAGCTTCATTGACGGTGGCGGGGTGGAGGGTGATACCCAAACAATCCCTATCCTCCTTGCATGGTGTCCTGTGTCATCCACCGGAGCCATGGAGAGCAGAGTATTTCAATGCCACCCACAGATTAAAGAGGGTTCACCAGGCAGGAAAGCAGAGGCTGTGTCTCCTGCTGGTTATAAGCAGTGCGGTGAATAGGCCATTCTTCTAAAGTTCTACAGTGCGCGCAACGCAAAGTGGCAGCAGTGGTTAAGAGGTAGCAATGAGGGCAAGCCAATGCTTGTCTCAATGCAGGCTGTATAGATTGACAGACTTGAGGTGTTAAAAAACGAAAGCGATGAGCTTGATCGGGGCAGATGTTGTGTCCGACAGATTCCCTGCTCCCAGTTACGTACATTTTAGTTTCCGGCTTTCAGTAGCAAAGATTGCAGCTGAAATTCATGTTTAGGAGCCCCCCCCCCAAGTGGCTTTGTCTTTAGAATTGCTGAGGCAGGAGTCTCATGCTAATAATGCTTTGGTTGCAGGGGTCTGCTTCCTAATGAAGATGCATGACTCCTATTATCCTGTTAGTACTAATGAAAGGGAAAGACACTGATTAGGAGAAGAATGGATGCCAACCTAATGTGCACAGTTAACACTGAAGTATTTAAGGGACTTTCTGTTATGTTTAGCCCCCCCCCCCTCCAAAGTATACTTGTCTTCTCAAATGTACTTTGTATGCTTCAAACTCCTTAGACTTTGATATAGCTTTAGCCCTATGATAATGGTGTGGAAAAGCTGACACACCGTAGGTGAAGTGCCTTCATAGGATTGCCAGGTCCCTTTTCCCCACCCGCAGGAGGGTTTTGGAGCGGAGTCTAAGGAGGGCGGGGTTTAGAGAGGGAAAGGACTTCAATGCCATAGAGTCCAATGGCCAAAGCGACCATTTTCTCCAGGGGAACTGATCTCTATTGGCTGGAGATTAGTTGTAATAGCGGGAAATCTCCAGCTAGTACCACTAGCAGTGGTAAACAGTCTTATTTTTGAAATTGCATTCATGTTGTTCCAAATGTATTCTCAACACTCTTAAGTTGTCACTGTAGCCATTTTGATAAGCCTTATTATTATTATGATTATCATTATTTCTAGAAGCCATCATTATTGGTCTCTTTAAACATCGTTGTGGTCGCCAAGCTGAGGAAGGATTGGATTCTGAAACGCGTACTTGTGATAGACCTACCTTGGACCTTTCTTCGTCTCTTCGTGATTTTTCATTGACTATAATTCTTGAGTATACATGAGCCTTTGTTAAGGCCAGAGAAATAATTCTTGAATTTATGTTGTTCATGTTTTGTTGTTAAAAGCAATCTGTATATATACATTTTTTGTTATTTCAGACCCAGTGAGGTTTCTGTGTGGCTTTCAACACAGTGTTTATGATTATATGTTGTGTTTTGGATTTTCCCAAAAATAGAATTATTATATTCTATAATATTGGTTTTTTTTTCAGTTGATATATTTCACATTATATTATCTTTGAAGCCACGTGCTGCCATTTATTATAGTTTCTACTATTTCCAGCATAGGTATTTTCTTCTTCCAGTACCTGGAGGTTGACAGGCAAAAAACATGTTAGCCTGCTGCCAAAGTAGGTAGTATCCAAATAACAGCAGTAAATAGAAGATACCACGTATGTATGCAAATAAGTGAGAGTTGTTGAAGAGAATAGGGAATTACAAAAAGCACATATATACACAATACATAACAAAATACATGTGCTGTGGACACTACAACGAGAGTCCCAAACAGTGAAGTCCAAGTATAAAGAGATTCATGGAGACCAAATCAGCTGGCAAAGCCATCTTCCTGAGAAACCATTGATGTTAATAATGACGTGCTGTGTAGCTTTCATACTTGGACACTGTGGTTCACTTGATTTGTACCAAGAATGCCAGGTTCCCCAAACCTGTATCAGAAATGCAATACAGGGATCCAGTTTCGATTAAAGAATCTTCCTCAGGATACAACATGGTCTGCTATGTAGCTAGTTCACATGTTGGTATGAGAGAATATCTCATAGTACCTGGAGGTTGGCAACCCTATGCATTCATGATCCCAAGCCAAATTCCAGCGCATTTTGGGATGGAAATATGGCCCACCATAATCTCTCAACTCCAGAATGGAGGGAGGGGGTAACAGAGGAAGGCCTCATTGTCAGATCTTAACTGTTAGGCAGTTTGTACAGGAAGAGTGACCAAAAGGACACAGAGGGAACTGTAGGAATCTCAACTGAAAAAAAGATTTTTAAAAAACAGATTCCCTAGCACAGTTGCTAATGGCACAGCCCGCTTGGTGATCTTTCCGCCTGCCACCTCGAAGAAGCTTCTAAAAGCTTCTCAGAGCTGCTTCTCAGTTAAGACTAGGGCTGTTGATTCGGTTTGTCCCGAACCGAAAAACAGCCGAATTTCCCCTGATTCGGCGGTTTTTAGTTCGGGATGAACAAATTTGGGGTTCGGGGCAGCAGCAGAGGGGCAGGGGTCTTTAAACCCCTCTGCACTGCCTGCGCAGGCAGCACAGAGGGGCTTGACAACCCACCACCCCTCTTCCCGGGAGTCCTGGGAAGAGGGGTGGGGGTCTTTAAACCCCTCTGCCCCCCACACCTTCACGTGCTTCCATTAAGGCACGGGGGGGGGGGCTTTAAACAGATCTGCACCTTCCAGCTGGGAGGTGCAGATCTGTTTAAAGAGCCCCCCGCGTGCCTTCATGGAAGCCCCATGAAGGCCCGCGGGGGGGCTCTTTAAAGACCCCTGCCCCCTTCCCGACTCTTTGAAGTGGTGGGTGCCGCCTGGGCAGGTGGCGCCCAGCACTTCAAAGACCCGGGCGAATTTCCCCCCGATCTCTGGATCTCGTGCCGAATTTCGCAGATCCGAAGCGGGGGAGTTCGGACTTCGGCATGTCCCGAATTAAAAAGGGGTGAATTTTGCCGAAGCCGAAGCTTACCGATTTTTTTTTCAACAGCCCTAGTTAAGACCCCTGAAGAAAATGTTGTTATCTGCCCTGAAGGAAATAATACATATCATTGTCATACCGCCAGAAGTGATCAATTTTTTTTACAACCACAGTCCTCACCGTATTTTCACCTAGAACAGATTAGGTATATTACCATAAGATCAAATTGTTATAGAGACTGGTGGGGGGTTGGAATGGATTTTCTTATTAGTCCTGCCTTGTCTGCATTGGTGAAATTACCTCCAATTATTGTCACTCAGTCTTGTACGGAATTTCTTGCTGTTCTGTTTTGCTGAGGAATAAGATAATGTTCCTCTTTAGGGAAAAGGAAATATTTAGCCACTGCAGATGAGGGATGGTTACGAAATTATAACGTCGGGCTCCGTTACCTGAGAAGGATTTCATTCCCTCTGCGGCACCATACTATTAATTCCCACTGAGTTATCTTTGATTAAATACTTGTCTACAATTTACGACAAACCATTGGCGAATGAAGCCTACTTCTGAACCCAGAACCATCATGTTCAAAGAGATCATCATCTTTTTTCAGCCCCATGTTATAAGCAGGAATTCTCAATCTTTGTCATTTATCTTCTGATGGCTTTTGAAAACATATTCTCTTTTTGGTATATAAAACCAGAGATATCCAAGACACGACTGAGGCAGAGAATCCAAAGGAAGCCCCCATAGTGAGACAAATATAGTAAATTAAATATTCTAGTAGTGAGAGGGTTATTTAGGGTTGCCAGGTGCCCGCTGGTGGTGGGCAAACCCCCGGCAATTTACCCCTCTGCCCGCCAACCACCTGAGGGCCGCTTTACCACTCAAACTAAGAGGTATAAGGCTCCTTGCGAGGCGGCACTTCTGGTTCTAAACCGGAAGTGATGCGCGTGCGTCGGCGTGCACGCACTTTCTCGCAAAAGTCTCCTGCAGGAGGAAAAGAGGGACATGGCAACCCTAGGGTTATTGCATGAGGCAGCTGCATTCACCCTGCAAGGTATCTTTAAAAGAAGGCCTGACTTCTCCTTTTTTCCCCTTCTTCTTTTTTATGGCATTCATAGGAACAAGACAGAGTCTCTCTGGCTGCATGCTACAAGGGCGGCCCCTTCTTGTACTCCTCTTACCGGCTCTACTTCCTGTTCAGGAAAGGTTGAGCCAACTGACTCTTGCTAATATGTCTGTTCCAGTTGACAATTAACCTTTACAGAATCTTCACTCGGCAGCATGTCCACTGATTTAGTGCTGCTGCCTTGTCAGATCAAGATTCTATCCGTTGAATATTCAATCTCAGTCCTATTGCAATGAAACTTTAACTGGGAAGTTCTGTGAAAGAGCCTTCATTCTCCTTTAAATAAAGGCAGACATCTTTTAAAACAAATTTTCCTGAATTAAAACCTTCAGGTAAACATAAAGTATGAAAAATGAAGCTAATAAGCTCTCTCTCTCCCTCTCTCTCTCTCTCTGCCAGATTCTGCCAGCATAACTCCTGTTTTTCTTTATAACTCTTGCTTGTTCTTTATATGTGTTTTGATGAAGCATTATAACCTTGTTGTTTAAGAGGCATTGTTAGGGTTGCCAACCTCCAGGTACTAGCTGGCAATCTCCTGCTATTACAATTGATCTCCAACCGACAGAAATCAGTTCCCGTGGAGAAAATAGCCGCTTTGGCAATAAGTCTCTATGGCATTGAAGTCCCTCCCCTCTCCAAACCACATCCTCCTCAGCCTCTGCCCCAAAAACCTCCCGCCGGTAGCGAAGAAGGACCTGGCAACCCTAGGCATTGTGTGTGTAAAGTGCCATCAAGTCACGGCTGATCTTTGGTGACCCCCTTAGGGTTTTCTACGCAAGAGAAACAAAAGTGGTTTGCCATTGCCTTCTTCTGCATAGCAACCCTGGTATGCTTTGCTGGTCTCCCATCCAAATACTAACTAGGTCCAACCTTGCTTAGCTTCCAAGATCTGACAATATCAGGCTAATCTGGGCCATCCAGGTCAGGGTTTAAGAGGCATTATAAAGAGTTTTTTTTTCAGGGGCAATGTAAGTATGGTTTTAAAATAGCTACTTCTGTAGACACCTAAACCTTGTGGCACCTTAAGGACTAGCTTTTTTTTAATCTAGCTTTTGTGGGTTAGGTTCTACTTCCTCGGCTACATGTAATGAGCCCTTACTGGGCCAAAATTAATATATAAGATTATGGAAGGGAAAATAGTAAACAGTGTCAAAGGCCCATCAAGTGGTGAGACATAATTATGTAAAAGTCAAATGTAATTAAGAAAACTACAGAGAACATCCATGGTAGCAGTAACAAGTGATAACATGGTTTCCCCGGTGTTGCTATGCAGGAGAGCCAGTGTAGTGTAGTGGTTAAGAGCGGTGGTTTGGAGCGGTGGACTCTGATCTGGAGAACCAGGTTTGATTCCCCACTCCTCCACATGAGCAACGGAGGCTAATCTGGTGAACCAGGTTGGTTTCCTCACTCCTCCACATGAAGCCAGCTGGGTGACCTTGGGCTAGTCAAAGCTCTCTCAACCCCACCTACTTCACAGGATGTCTGTTGTGGGGAAAGGGAGGGAAGTTGATTGCAAGCCGGTTTGAGTCTTCCTTAAGTGGTAGAGAAAGTCATATAAAAACCAACTTTTCTTCTTCTTCTTCTTCACAGCTGTACCAGCCAAGTGCCACAAGACTCCCATTTATTCTTGCTGCAAAAAATTAACATGGCCACCTTTCCAAAATGGATTGATGCCAACAAGGGCAAGGCTGCAGCATCGATATCCGATGCGGAGAAGAAGGAACAGTGATCCAGTACACACGGTCCAGGGTATTGGTTTGTTCACATTGCACAATTATTCCCACCTCATGCACACTTATTCCCACCACTACTATTTAATTTAGTGTATTCATTTACAAAATTTATATCCCACCTTTCTGCCTTCACATGGGCCACCAAGGCAGCTATCAATTTAAAACATACATGATAAAATCACATTTTAAAAGCATTAAAATACCTCGTAAACACACATTAAAACAATTAAAAACTGAGTTAAAATACGTACAAAGGAATAAAAACAGCAATTAGAACATTGGTCAGGAAAGGAGGGATCACTGAAGGAATGGCACATGCAACAAAAATGTCTTCACTTGCTGGTGGAAGATGGCAACAGAAGGGGACAGAAGAATCTCACTGGGGAGAGAGTTCCGGAAGTTTGGTGCCATGACCAAGAAGGCCTTCTCAGAAGGAGGGGGCACCCGAAGCAGGGCATCCAAAGATGACTGTAGGGGTTGGACAGGTTCATAAGGGAATAGGCGGTCGTTCAAGTATGTTGGTTCCAAACCATATATGCTTTGAAGGTGAAGACCACCCCTTTGAATTGTGCCCCCAAAACAAATTGGGAGCCAGTGTAGATGGGCCAAAATTAGATACGGTCCCTATGATGCACTTCAGTCAACTTCCTGTCTACAGCACTCTGTACCAACTGAAGTGTCCAAACATTCCTCAGGGGCAGCCCCACATAGTGCACTGCAGTAATCTAATCTATATGTGACCAGGGCATGCACCACAGTGGCCAGATCTGTAGCAGTAGAGTAACTTGTAAAGATGCAGGCATCCTGCCCTCCTTCATAGTGGGTCATCCTTTATGGTGTGTGTGTGTGTGTGTGTAAAGTGCTGTCAAGTCTCAGCCAACTTATGGCGACCCCTTTTGGGGGTTTTCATGGCAAGAGACTAACAGAGGTGGTTTGCCTTCCTCTGCACAGCAACCCTGGACTTCCTTGGTGGTTTCCCAACCAAATACTAACCAGGGCCAACCCTGCTTAGCTTCTGAGATCTGATGAGATCAGGCTAGCCTGGGCCATCCAGGTCAGGGCATCCTTTATGGTAGGCAACTTTAAATCCTCCCCCAAGTAAGCGTGGAAGGCATGGGCCATGTTTCCAATGAAAAACAGATATTGACTATCTGGGCACTCTGCTCACCATTATTCACTTTAAATTGTACTGTGTTGCTTAGTTCGTTTGACCTTCTTTTCAGTAAAGGATATTTGACCATATGAAGCTGCTTTATATTGAGTTAGGCGATTGGTCCATCTAGTTTATTGTTTGCTCTGTCTTGCAGCAGCACTGGTACTTCAGATTTTTTAAACTGAAAATGGATCGAGTGAGCCTGGGTTGTTTGTTCTGCATGCAAAGCATGTGACGTCCCAGTGAATTAGGTCAAGGTGCAATCTTAGCATATGTCCACAAGGTATCAAAACATTCACACACCTGATCCAGGCACTAAAACCAAAATAATCTCTTAGTGGCTTCCCCTTGAAATAATCTCTTGGTGACTTCACCTCCATATGAACAAGTGCTTACAGTTCCCTCTTTAAAGGTAAAGTATCACACCACTGAGTCTTCATATCAAATCATATCTGTTGTGTTAAAGAAATTGTGTTAACACATCAAAAAAATAACACAGAAAGGACTTTGTGTGTATTTGTATTAGGGAAGAGGAAAAGTGACAGAATTTTCAATGGAAAAGGTAATGTGAGAGACTGATCCTAATTTCTCCCCACTTTGGCAAATCCCCATGAGAACCTGTGGACTCAAGATTACATACAGAGGAAATTAGAACTCGTTGACAATTACATTTGATCCTGGACTTAATTCTGAATATTAAATTCTGACTTGTACAAAAACCTGACTGAAGTTAACTGCCTCATCACTGTAACCCCAATTTCACTCTCCTAATCTCCTGATAATGCTTGGCTTTTCAGATAAGAGCAAGCCAGAAATGGTGCCGAAATGTCCATGCATTTAGCAGAAGAACCTAGAGTTCTTTGGGTTCACGCAGAAATGCTCAGCCTATCTGCAGAGACCATTTACAAACCGGTGTCAAGGTCATCTTCACATTTGCCTGAAATGGGAGTGGCCTGTGGTTCCCACATTAAGATCACACATGGTTGCTAAATGCAAGGGAACACTGGAAGTGCATGAGTAGGGTTGCCAACCTCCAGGTATTAGCTGGAGATCTCCTGCTACTGCAACTGATCTCCAGCCGATAGAGATCAGTTCCCCTGGAGAAAATGGCCGCTTTGGCAATTGGACTCTATGGCATTGAAGTCCCTCCCTCCCCAAACCCCACCCTCCTCAGGCTCTGCCCCCAAAACCTCCCACCAGTGTCAAAGAGGGACCTGGCAACCCTATGGATGAGCAAAGACAGTCATATGGGCTTCCCCCTCAGATCACTAGCCAGATGGCAGACAAGCAACAACTGGGTGTGAAAGATCCTGCCAAAAACCTCCTGGTATTCACCTGTGGGATCACACCTTTGGCACATTTCCCATATATACTTTTACGCTCAGCTCAAAATCCTTTCCATGCCACAACTGAAAATAATGAACATTAAATCCACTGAGTTTATAGCAAGCTTATGCTTCAGTCCTTGAAGAATTGTTTAATTAAAAGACACTTCCCAAAAAAAAACCCCATTTGACAGTGTTGAACTGCCTTTTTAGAAACTTTGTTTTGCGAGACTGAACTTAACGAAAGACTGACACACAATGTTTAATGCTGGGCTTGTTGTTCAACATTTTCTTTTAAGATTAGCCAGTAAAAAAAAAACCATAATAGTCAATATAATTATGCAGGCAAATGATGTAGCTGGATATTCTTCAGCATTAGGTCCTCTGCAGTCTGACAGCATATCAAAATGACTCTTGAATGGTGCGTCTGCCATCCACTTGAAAGGCTTGGTTGATTAATTGTCATACGAGTCGAGGTGTTGATGTATGACACTGTCAGGCACACAGAGCTTAATTTGAGCAAAGGCTCAGACCCAGAAACTCTGGAATGCAAATTCTCAACCCTGGGAAAACATGAAATACCATTAAAGAGTGCTCCTTGGTGCATGTGCAAAGTTTCCACGATCCATTTAGCATTTCTGGGGTGAAGGTTCCAAGCCTGTCAGCATCTTATCGAGGCAGATCTGAGGTCCCGTAGCGATATCTAACCATCTCGCTGCTGGATTTCTGATGAAAGAATGTGAACCTATGAATGCCTGCACAAAAGGAGATCAATTTGCTAGCACAGCTATTCAACTATTCTGATCCAGTTTCCTTTTGAAGTTCATTTCCCTCTTTCTTCTAGCATTTGAATGCTTGCCTACAGACCATATAAGGGTACCTCACTGAGACATACCTAGGCAGATAGATGCTCAGGAGTGTTGTGGCACCTTTTTCACCAGATACGATGCTGAATTTGAAAGGATACACACAGACATGTTGATCATCAATTGAAAGTGCAGACTGATACCAGACATTATGGAACCTCTTCCTGTGATTCCTCCATAAAAGACAGAGGGGGCAATCAACAAGTTGTGAATTTACATGCTTGAGCTGGACCAGAGATTTGGGCCTGAGTTGAATAAGGAAGTAGCCGCAGGGTGGTCACTTCAAATGCAAACCACATGGAGATTGCTCCACACAGCAATAATTTATATGCACATGGAGCCACCAGCTTTGCAGTGGTGTGAATCATGTGGAAACATGTGGTGAACTTGCAAGTATGGAAGTTATGCCTGATGGAAGAAGAAGAGTTGGTTTTTATATGCCAACTTTCTCTACCACTTAAGGGAGAATCAAACCGGTTACAATCACCTTCCCTTCCTCACAACAGACACCCTGTGAGGTAGGTGGGGCTGAGAGAATGTAATTAGCCCAAGGTCACCTAGCTGGCTTCATGTGTAGGAGTGGGGAAACAAATCCAGTTCACCAGATTAGCCTCTGCCGTTCACGTGGAGAAGTGGGGGAATCAAACCCGGCTCTCCAGATCAGAGTCTACCGCTCCAAACCACTGCTCTTAACCACTACACCATGCTGTCTCTCACGCTGGAGCTCCTTTTACATGTGGTGGAGCGGTCTTAACTTCAAGCAACCACCAAGTAGCTGCGGCTATTTAGGAAACAGGCCTTTGGAAGCTCCTGCTAGAAGTGTAGAACCTGACAAATTGTAGTGCTGCCTTCTCCCATGTGCACCTGTCCAAGTTGGGAGATCCAAGGCTGTTTTCTGCTCCTCTGTCTTTAAATGGCAGGTAGATGGTGGGTGACATTTTGTGGTGAGACCTTCTTTATGCACCACCTTTCTCTACCAAGTCAGATTTATGTGGATCCACATTCCTTTTCAGTCATCACCACATTAGTGATTAAGGGGAGAATGTGTTACCCATGATTTCCCCAATACGTGTGGTTGCCATTTGGTGTGAATAAAGCAATGTACATACTTTTCTAGCTCTAGCATGGGCAAATGCATACCCTCAACAAAACTGGGAATCTGATTGCATGTACTGAAGCTGGTAGCTACATATGTTGCCCTTTTCATACAACCTGGTGATGAGAGTACTGTGAAAATCATGGGAAGTGTGAGCTCCTTTTACATGCAGTGAGCACCAAAACTGTAATGACTAAAAAGAACTGTACACTGGCACCAAGTTAAGACTTCATATTCTTCATGACTTTGAACAGTTGATTTGTGTTTCTGCTGTTTTATCTAGCTCTGAATTTTGGATTTCTGATCTGCATCTTATGTTTGTTCCTGGTTCATTTTATACTCAGTGGTTGTAATTCACTTTGGGAACGTTGGATTCTATTTGTGTGCTCCTTTGTAGATTTGTCAGAGTAGAAAAGCAGCATATAAATTCTTAAACAGAACACATTGGGATGCGTTGATCCTACAGTGTTTCGGAGGCAGCACATCGCTCCCTGCTGAAGCACAGCTCCCGCTTTTCAGGGCTTAATCATATTTTTAGTGCTTCCTCCAGCAATTGGTGCTGCATGGCTGGCTTTGAATTATTTGGAGTCTTAATTGGTGGAGCAGATGCAAAAGTAAGGCTAGAGGAAAGGAAATCCCTACTGAATTCCCAAGGATGTACTTGTCAAGTCTTTGGGAGACATTTGTGCTTCAAGTGAACTCTGAAAAGATTGTCTTGCAAGCAATGGAATGGAAAAAAATTCATGTAGGAGAATTCACCTCAGCTATTTTGCTTTCTTTCCCACCAGCAGCATCATATCCAAGGCAAGTAAAGGATGGATGTTGCATTTTGAACATCTTCCCCACCTGTCTTCCTAATGATATGTAATACATAGACTCCCTGGCAATTAACTTTCTACCCCGGCCTCACACTTGTAAGAGTCCTGGTTTTAAGTCAAAGGTTTGATTTTTGTGTCCAGCCTCAAAACAGATTACTATTGAATTCTTCATCCACAGGGTACATAATAAGTAGCTGCAAGCTCATGAATGAATGATGGTTTTCTGCAATAGTGTGTGAAGTGGAAGGTGGCCGGGCAGGAGGAAAGCTCCAATTCCAGTGGAGGTTAATACATAATTAGAAAGACATGAACTGTTCCACATCTGGCACACTTTGTGGAAGACTGAACATATGAAGCTGTTTAATATGGAGGCCAGTCTACAACCCAGTATGCTCTAATCTGACCGGTATCAGCTCTCTGTGGTCAATAATTCTGGCTGCAGCATTCTGTGCCAATTGAAGTTTCCCAACCATTTTTGAAGGGCAGCCCCACATAGAGCACACTGCAGTAATCTAATCTAGATGCAACCAGGGCATGCACCGCAGTGACCAGAACTTTTCTGCCCAGGAAAGGTCACAGCTGGCTAACCAGTCAAAGTGGATAAAAGGCACTGTTGGCCACAGCTGCCACTTGCTTAATTAGCAGTAGGTCTGGGTCCTAGAGAACCCCCAGACTATGGACTTGTTCCTCCAAGGGGAGTACAGCTCCATCCAGAACAGGTAACACCTTAGATCCCAGGTCAGACCTTTCACTCACCTGTAGTACTTCCATCTTATCAGGATTAATCTCATGCAACCTTCCCCTTTGCTACAGTGCTCACAACAACAGGCGGCATACCCAATGCAGAAGATTGCTTCAGAAGGTAGTCTTGTTGCTCTGCAGTAGAACGACTAGATTCGAGTCCAGTAGCACCTTCAAGATCAACAAGAATTCTGGGGTATAAACTTTCGAGAGTCGAAGTTCCCTTGGGCCGATATGAAAGCTTATACCCTGATTGTTGATCTCTAAGGTGCTACTGGACTCGAATCTCACTGTTTAATGCAGGAGAGAAACCCTGCCACATGCCCCTTTCCCCTAAAACACACCACTCAACACATTAATCAGAAGAATAAGGATTACGAGACAATGAAGGGTATGAGCGCTGCAGGTCTGAGTTGTATCTAGGACTCACCGAAATCCCAACTCAAGAACTTTTCTTCCATGAGTAATGCAAAGCAAGATGGCCTTTAACGTGTCCACATGTTAAAGTCAAAGGCACCAGTCCCCCATGGTGTAATTATATACAACCAGCCAAATCCAGATTAAGACTTGCCGGTTTCAGGGGGGAAACAGACTTTCAGGAGTCTCCACATCTTTTTCCTTTTGCAAAAGTTGTTGTAACAAAATGATTAACAACGTGCGCAGACTGCTTTTCATTTACCACTAACGGAGCAGCCCTATGCATGCTTCATCGGAAGTCCTTCTGTATTCAATAGGAGTCACTCTCAAGCAACTGAACAGAGGGAAGCTTTCGTTTTCTCTGGGCAAGGAAGTTTATATGGGGGGGGGGGGAAACACAACTCCAGCCTTTTTTCTTTAGTAGATACTCTGTTCAACAACTGAATTAGTGAAGGAGTCACCTTCTATCACTCTTTCCCTTCTTCCTCCTTTCAGAGCCAGGGAACAAATCCTGAAAGACAGGCTCCCCCCCACCCCCACTAAAAGAGACTTTTCTCTTCAATCTGATGCTGCAGAATAGTTGAGACTCAGAATCCTCCTTTTCCAGCGTTACCCTCTTACTAATAGGAAATGTCTACTGCTTCCAGGGTTTGAAGGGGGAAAGTAAAAGTCCGGAGGGCAAGGTCCTGAGTAAAACTGGCACGTGTTAATAAAACAACAGCAAACCAAATCTGGATTCATTTTATTGCATAGGCCTGATTCTGAATAAGGAGTGGAGCCTTTAAAGGGACAGTACACTTCCTAATTCATGTGGGGCATAGCAGCCAATCTAATTCTGTATCTCAAACTGCCCGATTGGTCAATTTTTCCTTCCCCTACTGCCACATTCCCCTAGTAGATGAGCCTCCACTGACTAGAACGGCGTTTCCAATGTGGTGCCTATGGGTGCTCATTAAGTGCTTTTAGAAAGTGGGTAGGGCTAGATGGGGCTTTTACCCAGCAGGGCTTCTGATTGGCTGTGCAGATTAAAAGTCATCCTGTTAAACAGAGTTTCTCCTTGAAATGTCGAAGACGTACTGTTACAGTTACTTACAACACCTTTCTCCCTGACATTTTGTGGTTGGTTCCACCTCTTGTGGCAGCCATTTTGTGATCATGCCCGCTGCCCTGTGTCAGAATTCGAAAGGTGGCCGCAGGCTCAAAAAGGTTGTAGACCCCTGGACTAAAGAAAGATCAAGCAATGAACTTCCCAGTTCTAAACTTTACTATTCAGTCTCTCATCCAAGGATAGTGCTTTTCATTCAGAATCACAGACGACTTGTTTTATAAAACCAACTGCTCATATTGATTTAAGCAACCCCATATAGGATCACAACCTGAAAATTTTGACTCATTTCTGAATTATATGAGAGCATCTACAACTTATTTTTGAGATCTTAGATTCAGGAGGGAGACACCATGGACAAATGGTGTTGATAGTGGGTTGGATCCAATCATCTTTTTCACTTAATATAACCTAATTCCCTTCCTTTCTAGGACCCCCCCCCGTTTCACATGGTTTTAGTCTATGCAGGTTTCATGGCCTCCAGCATAGCCTTTTCAGTGGCTAAAGAGGACCAGCTCCTCCCTTTTTCACCACCAGAAAAACTGGTTGGATCCAGTCCATTGGCTTTCCCTCTATGTATGTGGTCAATTTCTGTCCATTGCTGCAAAGCTGGATGCTCTACTTGTCATTTTGTTCAGGGCCCCCATATTTCCCCCCAAATGATGAAAAAAGGGACCTTATTTCTGATAAGGGAAAAAAGGCTGCTTCATCGGCTCCCAAACATGATTTCTAGGTTTGGATGTGGTGCAGGCTTTATGTAGATAAAAATATATCCTTTGGCAAATTCACACACTCATTTAGCAAAAAATCCTTCAAACCAAGAATTTTTGTAGTGGCGATTAAATGCTATTTAGGTCCCTCGTTTGCTACACTAAAAGAAAACTAAATATTGGCAGAAACTATTTCTTCAAATGAGATGAGAAAGTTTTGTCAAAAATTGCATTTGGCAGCTGGAAGCCTTTCTTGGAGATAACATTTTTTGTGTGTGTTTTTCACCTAAATTTAGAAAACTGGAGAGGAGAACCTCAAGGAAAACAATTAGAAAGAAGTGGATTAAAAATTATCACTTCTTACACAGAAAGCTCTACATTTTAGCTGACTCACACTGAAAATAAGATACTATCAAATCCTAAAAAATAAACTAGAAGTGCAATCCTAGTCTAAAAACATTGACTGAAATCAACTTAGAGTAACCTTATATAGGATTGAACTGCAAGGGTTGGATCCTGTGACTCTTTTCTGCGAAGTGTTCAAGGGAGGCTTCCTCCAATGGAGAATAACTTTCTGATGGAGAAAGGCTTCCTGACCGAGGAGGAAGTCTTTGCTGGAGAAAAGCTTGGCAGAAGGTAGTAATAGAATTAAACTCATAGGAAGGGAGTCTTTGGGAGACATTTGTGTTTCAAGTGAACTCTGAAAAGATTGTCTTGCAAGCAATGGAATGGGAAAAAAACATTTTAGGGGAATTCACCTCAGCTATTTTGCTTTCTTTCCCATCAGCAGCATCATATCCAGGGCAAGTAAAGGATGGATGTTGCATTTTGAACATCTCACCCACCTGTCTTCCTAATGATATGTAATACATAAACTCCCTGGCAATTAACTTTCTACCCCGGCCTCACACTGGTAAGAGTCCTGGTTTTAAGTCAAAGGTTTCATTTTTGTGTCCAGCCTCAAAACAGTTTTCCCAGTTGTCTCTCTTTCTGGAAACTGAAACAATGGTCCTGACCAATGAAAAACTAGTCCCAAACCCCTAGCCCTACAGTACACCATTATGTTGCCTGTGCTGGTTCTCTGATCCACACTGCTGTTAAGTATTACTGTGGATAGTAAATATTAATGTGGTTCTACAAAGACAATGCAGTTCCCACAGCTGGTTTTCCCTACTGCAAGGGTACTTGGCCTTCCCCATGACACTTCCTTCACCCAAGCTGTATGCTGTCATGTCAGTCCAGAAGAGCATGGTATGTAGAGATTGGACAGGGAGAAGCTTTTCTCCCTTTCTCATAACACTAGAATGTGGGGTCAACTGCTGAAGCTGGAGGGTAAGAGATTCAAAACAGATAAAAGGAAGTATTTCTTCATACCATGCAGTTATATTGTGGAACTCCCTGCCCCAGAACGTGGTGATGGCTGCCTACTTGAAAGGCTTTAAGAGGAGAGCGGACATGTTCATGGATGGTAGGGTTACCCATGGCTACTAGTCAAAATGAATACTAGTCATGATGCATACCTATTCTCTCCAATATCAGAGAAGCATGCCTATTATATTAGGTGCTGTGCAACACAGGTAGGACACTGCCGCAGTTGTCTTGTTTGCGGACTTCCTAGAGGCATCTGGTTAGCCACTGTGGGAACAGACTGCTGTACTTGATAGGCCTTGGTCTGATCCAGCATGGCTTTTCTTATGAAGTCACAATTTGAACTCCAAGCAGCAGATGAACCTTCAGCAACAACCTTGAACATGTCTGTGATTCTCTAGCAATCCCTGTCATCTCCAATTAAAAGGATCTTAGGGAGCATTGCCAGGAAAGACTTCTGAGTCTTTGGAGAGCCACTGCTAGCCAGAGTAGACCAGCCCTGTTCTAGAGGCACTGAATGGTCTTGATGGTGTTAAGGCGGTTTCATATGTCCCCTGAGAATGCTTCCTTTTAATTTTGGTTTCCCTGCTGAAAACCAGTTTATTATTAATAATGCATTATTATAAACATGGACCGCACATAATTGAAAATAGTGCCTCAGGAAAAAAAAAAAATCCAATGTCTGGGCGAGGGGGGGAGAAAGAAAGGAGAGAAGGAAAGAAGCATAGGGTACAAAAAGGTTTTATTAACAAACAGTGTATTACATAAAATATGAATGACACATAGACTGCTGCAGCAGTAAAGCAATAGCTGGCTGTGTGAATTAAACATTTCTGCCATGTTTCTAGTGCAGATAAAGTGGCTACAGGATTTAAGCAGTAATTGGTAACAATTATTAGCTTTTATTATTCATTTATAGCCTGCCTTATACTAATGGACTTATTAACCAAGGCAGTTACATACTTTGTAAATGGATGTAGACAGAAAAGGCATATTTGCTTTTATTTTACAAAATAGTCATTTGTCTTAGTAAATATATATATAAAAAAGAATGAGAGAGACATGCAAAACAAAACAGCAGAATGGGATGAGCTGGGTCCTTATTTGTTCTTGGCAGCCAGAGGCTTACGGCTGATCTTCTTGGATTTGTCGTTGTTCTTCTTCGGAGGGTCGGGGTCAGCCTGCATGTGCCTGCCATAAAGGCTGCAAAAATAATTACATGGAGAATGAGTTGGTGCTGTCACTAAATTCAAGGAACACAAAACAATATATAGAAGAAAAAAGTGCCACTGTCACTTCCATATGCTGTGAAGTTGCTACATCCATTCCAGGGCACAAGAGTTTTACTCAGCATTTCGAAAACACGGGCTCCTTACACAGTTAACCTTTGGAGACATTGACAAAAATTGGGTTGAACTGTTGAGATGGAGTGCTGCTATAAAGGAAAGTGAGCTGGCTGCCTAGCCAGAATACTCAAGGGCTTGAGAAAGTGACGCGGAGCAGTGGTGTCAAGAGTCTTCTCTGGCTGCTCACGCATGATGGATTGTAGGAAGAGAGCTACCAACACATCAATGCCACATTAAAACAGACCCCTGATTAAATGTTGACGAAGTATCCTGCAATTAAGACTGCTGACAGTCACAGGCAAGCTAAATAGACTACAAGGCTGGAAGGATTTTAAACTCAACGCCAGAGAGCAATTAATAGATCGTTTATGAGTAACCCCCTACTTAAAACCAAAATTAAAGGCCTTCAAGACAAACACGATGCAAATATAAACTCACTCAGTTGACAAAGTGCCTTTTAGCAGTCTGTTCCATGTGTCAAGAAAGAAAGGGGTCCATAAAACTTTCTTTTCTTGGGAGGGAGCAAACAAAAGAATGAGGATGGTGCCTGAAGAGAAAATGGGTTTTTTGCTTCTGCCCAAATTCTCGGCCAAGCTTGGACCTGGCACTCACTCTTCAAAACAAATTCTTTATTCAGATTTTTTTTTGAAAAGGTGATTGAGTAATATTTCTGACAAGTGTGAGTGATTCACTTATACTGTCTAGTACAGCAACCTTTTATAATTAATGAGCCAAACTATGTCCAAATTGAGAAGAGATTGACACAAAGCCAGCAGAAAAAAGTCAATTTGCGTAACTGAAAATATACAATTAACTTTACTGCTAATTGACATATGGATTAAAAGTTTCTGAAGTAGAAACATAGGATTTTGCAAATCTTTTACTAGAAAGTGGCATACATGAGGTCTCACAATAAGTCATAAATATACACAGGAACACCCTGCACAATTGTTTTAGTGTACTGGCATATATCTGTGCATGGGCAATTGTTCACCTCTATCATTTCCTTTTCTGTAATGCATCTCTAAGAAGCCCTTTTAAGGTTAAGGCCCCCTGTGCAAGCACCGGGTCATTCCTGACCCATGGGGTGATGTCACATCCCGACGTTTACTAGACAGACTTTGTTTGCGGGGTGGTTTGCCAGTGCCTTCCCCAGTCATCTTCCCTTTACCCCCAGCAAGCTGGGTACTCATTTTACCGGCCTCGGAAGGATGGAAGGACGAGTCAACCTTGAGCCGGCTACCTGAAACTGACTTCTTTCGGGATCAAACTCAGGTTGTGAGCAGAGCTTGGACTGCAGTACTGCAGCTTACCACTCTGCGCCACGGGGCTCCTAAGAAGCCCTTTAGTCCATTAAAAAAAGGACAAGGGAATGGCAGGTAAAGTTTTTAATGGACTAAAGAAGCCATTTACTCATCATCATCCTCATCCTCATCATAGACCTTTAATGGCATAACGGCCCTTTACTCCATTAAAAACTTTACCTGCCATTCCCTTGTCTTACTGGTTATTCTAGCATCCCTCACAGCCGTCCAATTCACCTTCACTTAAAGATTTTCTTTTCTTTTTAGAAGAGCCATATTTGGTTCCATACTGGTCCAGATTTGGCTCTAAGAGCCATAGGTTGCTGAATTGGATCCTTGTTCTAGTATCAGGTTTTGATGGGTCCTAGTTTAAAGAAGGGCAGGAATCCTTGCTTGATGGGGAAGCAAACATCTTGTTTTTGCTCTGTCATCAAAACTCCCATGGCATAGCCCAAGAGGAGCTATGTTGGACCGAGCAGGAAAAAAAATGGGTCATTCATGTTAGAAGATGAGCAATGGGCACAGAGATGCAGGATACAGGACCCATTAGGGTGCAGAAGATCTACTAAGAAGAAAGAGAACATGTGTAGTGTCTTGACATTTGGGACAATTTCTGTAAAGAAAGAAAGGTAACTTACTAGCTGAATGTATTTAAAGCACCATCCAGAGGTTTCGGCCACAATCATGGAGGATTTTCAGACTCAGCAGTACATTGGCACACCTGTGCAGCTCTCACTAAGGTATAACTTCTGACCCCACATCCCACTCGACTGCAGTTTTCTGTTAGCAGCCCGTGCCTCAGAGTAGGGGTCTGACAGATGAACAGCTAAACCCCAAATATCTAATCTGCCTAGTGAAACACCTTAATGCAGAATCCTGCATCTTTGACTCTGCTGGAAAGGAGAAGCTGCAAACAGCGATGATGTGGAGGCAATGATGAAAATAATTCATTAATGATTAACAATGATAGGATGGAAAGATGGATCAGGGCTATAAAACAAATTGTGATGAGTAGGCAATCACTTACGGCGCAAGGCCCCTATGTGACGGGCTTCACAGTCTGACTAGCACATCAACTCCTTGTGGGCCAGGCCCAAAAGAACGAACATTGAGCCGGGCAAGGGCGATCGCTCATCTTTCCATTGCCGCTTCGCATGCGCAAATAGACACAGTATGCCTGAATGTTTCCATCCCTAGTCAAAAATGGGCTGATCTCACACCGGGATTTAATTTGTCCTTCCTGCTAACTCTTTACCGGCTCACACATTAGCCGATGATTATTAAAGAAGTGATAAGGCTAAATTAATGTCCTAGTTTGCAAATGACTCTCTCCGCAAGAACCAATTGGGGCACGGATGTTAATTTTCAAATGGGACACTCCACGCAAGTCTCTGGGGAACAATAATGAGATTGTGGCATTAAAAAAAAAATCAAGAGTTTGTGTCTTTCAGACATCTGTAATTATCCTGGGTGGCAACTAAAAAAAAATACGCTGCTGGTGTTATAATCGTCACTGATAAATGGCAGAGTGCTTTCTAAACAACACTGCAGCCAGAGCTATGGTGGTTGTAGCTGCAGCTTTCTCATTAAGGAAAAGGGCAAAATAGTTTTCTAGGGGATTTAATGTCAGCCTGAAAAAGCATTAAAAACCTCAGTCGTAAGATCCCCCCCCCCTGGTTTTTTCCTCTGCTATACGGCTGGTTATAGACACACATTTCTGAGTCTCTCTAGCACAACCCAACACAACCATATGTAATATGCAAATTGAAGAAAAGGTATCTAAGTAGCCACAGAGCCAGCCATCTTCTCTACCTGCCCCTCTGAGGGGAACAAATGAGTACATGGAGGCTGTACCAGCAAAACTAACAATAAGTGAGAAAGATGCTCATTAAACTTCATCATTCTGTCCACTTTAATGATGCCTTTACTTAATAAAAATTCCCCAAGCAGTTGCAAGGATATTAGGCAAAGTCTTTGGTTATGTATCAGGGGCCTAAGCTGTCACTAGCAAGCATGTAGTTCAGGAGGGGCATTCCCAAGAGGAGACAGCAAATCCAGCCTCCTTTGTAATAAATGCATGGAAAAATCAATAACTGCAGCTTGCTACATTACTTAAGCATTTAAGAAAATAGGTGATCTGTCTAAATTAAAGCGCCAAGTGCTAAATGTTGCAATTTAAAGCATAAATCAAGAGGCTCGAAACCTCAGATGCTGAAGCTATAAATCCTGTTATTAAAGCTTATAACTTTAACAAGGGTTATTAAAGGGGCTGGGGGGAGAAATGAGTGAGAATATTTTGGAAAGCATTCTCTCCACCCAGTTAAATCCTTTTTCTAAGCGCTGCAAAAGTCAACAGGCCACAAAGCTCTGTTTTCTGAAATGAGATGGTTGTGCGGGGAAAGAGTGAACAAGCATAACGTTTGTAGAAATAGATTTGGCGCACACGGGGGGAAATATCCTGCGTGTTTATGTGCTGACAGGAAGAAAATTGATTCATTTGAAATATGGTGTTGGAAGAGAGTTTTACAGATACCATGCACTGCCAAAAAGACAAATAAAGGGGTTCTGAAATCAAGCCGGAATTCTCCTCAGAAGCTAAAATGACTAAACCAAGGCTATTGTTCTTGGGTCCCATCATGAGAAGACAAGACTCACTGGAAAAGACAATAATGCCAGGAAAAGTGGAAGGAAGTAGGAACAGAGGAAGACTTAACATGAGATGGATTGACTCAATAAAGGAAGCCACAGCCTTCAGTTTGCAAAGACCTGAGCAAGGCTGTTCATGATAGGATGTTTTGGAGATCGTTAATTCATAGGGTTGCCCTGTCAGAAGTGACTTGAAGGCAGATGACACACACACACACAATTTTGGAGAAAATCCACTTTTACAGTGAGAATTACAGAGCTGGCAGATTAAGCCTTTATTAAGGTATACTACATTAGTAATCAGAGTTCTGCCTATTTGTAGCGGGATTCCAATATCTACCCATAAGAAAATGAGACTGATAATTTATATAGCCCTGCTGAGTGTTCAATGTACTCCCAGAGACATTATCATGGCAATCCTTACAACAACCCTGAAAGGTAGGGCAGCATTATTATTCCCATATTGTGGGCAGGGAGACTGAAGCTGAAAGAGAGTTGCATGCTTAAGGCCACCTTGTGAATTTGTGGCAGAGTGGAGATTTGAACTGGGGGACTTCTGGATTTGTAGCTCAGTCTTTGTCACTGTACCACACCAGCTCTCTCACAAGCATGGCAGAACCACAAACTCCGTTTTAGAGAAAGTGCCATAGGAAATAGCTTGCAGAACAGAATTAAAATTGAAGCTTGTTTAATGCATCCTCCCCATCATACCAACTTTCATATGTCATTAAACTTCTGTCTATTGCGAGAGAAGTCTATCTATACTTTCCATTGTTGTCCCATTACAATAAGAACATAAGAAAAGCCATGCTGGATCAGACCAAGGCTTAAAATTTAAAAAGAGAAAGCTTCTCAATTTTATTATGATACCTAGTATTTTATGAACATAATTCTTTTAAAAAGGTGGCAGATTTTAAAAGCTCACACATTCTGAAATTGCTGCACTTTCCCAAAAGCTCCATCATGCAGTAGCCCAGGTTCAAATACACGCATGGGCTAGAACTCCTAATGGGGAGAATCATCTTGTTAATTGGGCACTATTGTTTACGTAAGGCACGCCCCATGCAACAGGAAGGCCCAGCTTCGATAATCTTTGGGGGGGGGCATACTCTGTTCTCCAGACACTCACTCGGGGACAGAGCTACTCAACTTGCACAGCAAATATCTGGTCCAAAAGATTCTCTCAAGAAACATATTGCATATGAGCAGCACACAGGGACCTGGAGAATCTTTTTCCTTGCAAGAAGGCCAGATATATTTTGTTCAGGTTCTGCTTCACTGTCCCTGCTGTATAGGATTTTATTTTTGACAGCTCTCTAGCAAGAAGAACGAATGTAGTACTGAGTACACATTTAAAGCTGGAGTTTCTTTTGCCATCTTCTTAGCTTGCATTTCCTATTCACCGAGTTCTGTCAATTGCCTATGCACTTTAGGTTGTTTCTTTTTAAAAAAATTAAAACCCCCAGAGCGGGTTCAAAGGTATCTTTCTACTCCCAGAAAAAGCCTTCTGCTCATGGAAGGCGCCCTTACACAAGCAGAAAACTCCTTCTTCAGAAGAGCCCTTTTGGATCCAACCTAATATTTTCAATTTCCGTACAATTTACTAGCAGTTTATGAATTAAATGCAGGTCAACTGAAAACTAGTGAAAATTATCCTCCCCCTGTTCAGTGAGGGGCGTCACAATATGGCGCACTTTGCATCGAGTGACCCTTTCCTCTTATTGGCTTTGGAAACAGAAAGAAAACTGCACCCTTCTTGTTCTTGGCAACGCGACCCCTGCATGTGTAAGCATGTGCGAGAATGCCAGGCTCTAGATCACGGCTATTTCCCAGCCTTCTGTTTGGCAAGGCTCTCAAATAATTTGAATCCCAGAATTTTAAAAAGTTTTATCTACAACTTAAGAGCGAGCTATGGTTCCTGTTCCTACAGAGTCTATTGACTACACAGTTAATAATGAATCATTTATTCCATTTGGTTTAGCTTTTCAGCCACCTAAGAAACGACATTGCGACAGATGGTGGAACTGTCAGAAAGCATTTATAATTCAAAATTATTTACAGATCTCTTCCACAAGACCTTTTGGCCTTCCACTGAATTTGCAAGTACACTCATGCAAACATTCACATTTTTGATGGTATTTAACTAACAAACCAACAAGTTGTTTCAGACTAAAGGTAATGGTCCCCTGTGCAAGCACCAGATCATTCCTGATCCATGGGGTGACGTCACATCCCGACGTTTCCTAAGCAGACTTTGTTTGCGGGGTGGTTTGCCAGTGCCTTCCCCAGTCATCTTCCCTTTACCCCCAGCAAGCTGGGTACTCATTTTACAGACCTCGGAAGGATGGAAGGCTGAGTCAACCTTGAGCCAGCTACCTGAAACTAACTTCCATTGGGATCGAACTCAGGTCGTGAGCAGAGCTTGGACTGCAGTACTGCAGCTTACCTCTCTGCGCCATGGGGCTCCTTGTTTCAGACTGGACAGTTCATATTATTAAGAGAAGTCTGTCACTCCCTTCCCCCAAGACGGAGAATCTCTCTCAAAGGATTTCTCTTGGGGGGGGGGGGGAGAAAGTGGGAACATGCCGTCAAGTTGCAGTTGAATTATGGTGACCCGGTGGGGTTTTTAAGGCAAGAGACATTCAGAAGTGGTTTGCCTGCAACCCTGGTGGTCCCCCATCCAAGTACTAACCAGGGGCAACCTTGCTTAGCTTCCATGATCTGATGAAATCAGGCAATATCTCTAAGGGCAAAACTAGACTGTTATCCCAAGGTCACTAAAGAGAGAAAGCTGCTTCTGTGGGGTGGGGGGTGACTTGGGCTGGAAAAATGGTAGGGGAGGGGAGGGGCTTAAGTTTTTCCCCCCACAACCCATTTTCTCATTCTAAAACATTTACATGGAAGCAACTTTTCTTCTTTAAATACAGTGATCACACTAAAATCACCTGCATCTGTATGGAATGTATTGCTTTGTCCTTTGATCTGGATTCCTGTGTACATTTCTCCCTCCTTTAAAGTGATAGAAAGCCACTAACATATGGCAGATACAGCCACTGGGAGGAGGGAAACCCATATTATCTTAGCACTGACTTTGAGAGTCTCCATTTCATTATTGAGATATTTGAGTTTAAACCCATTCTATATGTTCAGTAAGTTTGTATTGCACCCTTTCCTAATAGAAATCTGACTGCAATTTTAGCCTCACAACAACCTTGTGAGGTTGGTTAAGCCAAGGGAAGCATGGAGGATTTCATAACTAAACAGAGTTTTGAACCTGGGTCTAAGGCTTATTTATTTTACTGAATTTATATCCACCTTTCTGCCCTCACAAGGGCCACCAAGACAGCTAACAAATTAAAACATACATAATAAAATCACACTTAATCATTAAAACCAATCAAACAACAAAAACACATCATTAAAGAAATTAAAACCAGAGCCAAAAAAACCATACAAAGACATAAAGACAACAATTAAAACATTTAAAACAATTAACATTGTTGGGCAGGAAAGAGGGATCACTGAAGGAACACCAAATCAAACAAAAAAATCTTCACTCGCTGGTGGAAGATGTCAACAAAAGAGGACAGATGAATCTCCCTAGGGAGAGTTCCAGACTTTTGGTGCCACAACTGAGAAGGCCCTCTTCCTGGCTGCCACCTACCTAATTTCAGAAGGTGGTGGCACCTGAAGCAGGGCCTCCGAAGATGACCACAGTGGTTGGGTAGGTTCATAAGGGAGTAGGAGATCCTTCAGGTCCCAAATTGTATAGCGGTTTAAAGGTTAACACCTAATAATCTTGCCTGTAGTACACTGTACCACATGCTTTTTCACAACCACCCAATTCATTTGTTATTGGTCGGGCATCTAATCTCCTTGAAAACCTTTCAAAAGTTAATTTCATATATTTATCGGCTGCTTTTTACACACTTTCAAAATAGCAATTTTTAAAGATTTTTTTTTTTAAAAAAAATATCAATTACAGTGGCTGGTCTGACCCTCTGTGGACTGAATAGGGCTGATTGAGGAAACAGTGCTAATTTTATTCCTGGCAAAACAGCTGAAAAAAAGAAGAATTCCAGCTTTGGCAAAAGGTATTTATAAACTGCCTTGAGCTGGATGCCCCTGGCAAGCACAATCTTGTCAGATATCAGAAGCTAAGCAGGGTCGCCCCCCAGTTAGTATTTGGATGGGAGACCACCAAGAAAGTCTAGGGTCACTATAATGAAGCAGGCAATGGCAAATCACCTCTGAATGCCTTTTGCCTTGCAAACCCTACTGGGTCGCCATAAGTCAGCTGCGACTTGTTCCACCATCACTGTTTGTTAACCAGTTAATATATGTTTGGTAGGGTTAAGTACTGTTTTCTCCCGCTCATTACCAAGGTCTGCATTACATGATGGCAGAGAGCTTAGAGTGTGGAACGCAGGCCGTTTCCACAAGAATGGAAAGGAGAAAGCCGAGCATAATTAGATTCAGATTCCAGTCCCTTGGTAATTCTCATCTCCAATTTTAAACTCACGTTTTAGATCGCATGCCGCCTCACAGATTTTCATTACATTTCACATGCTGAAATCTTTAAAAGCCTGAGATCATCGCTGAGGCTCTGTTTATGGAGAAGAGTCTGCTAATTAGCAGGCATTCCCTGTGTTTATCTGCCGACATGGAGCACCTGGACTGCCCACATGCAGATTACACATGCCCATGTCAAAACAGCATGGTTTGGAAGAGGGGTCCTCGTCAGCACTTTCAAAGCAGGGCAACAGATCATTAATTATGGAATTATACAGATATTATGGAGGAATTTAGCAATTTTCTAAACTATCACTATTGAAGTAAGACTGATTAAGAGTCTGTTCAGGTGTGACCCTCACTTTGTGCCAGCCAATAATCTTTATAGCAGAACTGCAGTGAAAATGTCACTTACTGTAATGAACACAGATCATAAGTTAAGCCTCACAGATACTTCTCAGTAATTTTTCATCAGGCTTCTCCTTCATTTCTTATATATTCAGAGGTAGTCAGGGGATAACCATTGAACTAATCAGCTCCTTGTTACTTAGGATCATAGTGTTAAAATGAAACTGAGCAGTAATCAAACAGAGACAGGGAATACCACCATTCATGTTCCAATATTTAACTTTTTAGAT
The DNA here is from genome assembly GCF_029931775.1 of Euleptes europaea. Lineage (NCBI taxonomy): Eukaryota > Metazoa > Chordata > Lepidosauria > Squamata > Sphaerodactylidae > Euleptes > Euleptes europaea. The sequence goes on from NC_079322.1 coordinate 55,285,793, forward strand.
TGTCTTATGTCTCTACAAGCTGAATCTAAAATCTAATGAGCATAATGAACCAAGACACATAAAAATAGGAGGAAACAATACACCACAGTACCAGGATGACCCACCCATAAACATCAGAGAGAGCCTGTTCAGCAAAACCATAATTAATGCAGTCCCATCCCAATAGGAAGCCTCCTAAGATGAAGAGATCTGCCATTCAAGACCCCTTGATTGCAACTAAAAACACCACGTACAATTCTGTCAGGAATTATATGTGTCATCAACTGAATGCAATTTGTCTGAATTACAAAAGGTTCCCTTCCCTCCAAATGCATAGGAACAAACAACCCCCAATAGGCAAAGGCTTAGACACACAGAACTGGAGGAGGCATCAGGAATTTGCACCCAATAAGAGAAAGCATTAAAACAAGCTTGCTGTGTTAGTTCTGGAAACTGTATATAAGACTCTGAGAATAAAATAGCAAAAGCTATTTTAAAATACCAACATTTTGAATTAATGGTAGGGTTTAGAGAAGCATATTAGGGTAGGCAGGCCTGGCCTGGCTACCGGTAGGTGACTGGGGGAGTGAGGCCATGGGGTGTGGTTGTTGGCAAACAAGAAAAAACAGAAATGATGTCCTCTCTAGGAATCCATGGAAACTCCATGGTAAACCCATAGAGTTTTCAGTGATTCCTAGAGAGTAATGACATTATTCCTGGGTTTTTCCTCTTTGCTGACAGTTGCCCACCCCACACACCCCAGTCTCCTGTTAGTTGCCAGGCCAGGGGATTGATAACCCTAAAGCGTATTTAGAAGAATAAATACAAAATATTAGTACAACTGATTTTATTCGTAGCAGCCACTAGCATAAACTGCTACATCAGTTACTCAAAACAAATGCAACTAGTGTGAGGGGTAGCCTTGTGCACTGTACAGACTCCATGCTTAAAAATGGCAGTCTTCACTTCTTCTGGCTCTCAGTGTTTTGGGAAGTATCACAACAGTGGTGCTTTTGATGATGCTAAAATATTCTGGCAACCTTCTGTCAAGTTCCCCAAATGCAATCCTCAGATCCTTTACAATTCTTTAACATTTTTGTTCTTGCAAATGTATTCCTGAGGCGTGAACAAAATGCAGCCAAGTCCATGCTAAACTATGCATACTCTGTTTTTATGGAAATATTATATGGTGCGATCCAGTCACTCCAATCTTAGCCCACTGATTTCAATGGGCTTAGACTGAAGTAACTATTTAGAGGATTGCACTGATAGTCACTTAAAGTGGCTAACAAAGGAGACAACTAGAAAACCAAAGAAATTAAAACCAACAAAAATACAATAAGAAAATCAGCTTTTTAAAAAAGGGTCTTAAACAGGGCAGCCAGCAATAACAGACTTTCAGACTCATTCTCATCACAAACATTCTCAAAGCAGCCTAAATGCTTGAGAGCCACTTGCTCTGGTAGTCACACTGAAAGATTTTGAACATTAAAGAGTTTTATACCTCTTCTAATGCAGTGCTATTGATAAGTATGTTGCATTATTCCAATACATACATACATATATATATAGTTAAAAAGAATATACCTTTATAAGTAAAAAAAACAACTCTGCAAAGAAATAAGTTTCTGTTGACATATTAACTAATTCTGCCCCCATCCTTATTGCATCCATCTGCTGATTGACTATCACAGTGAGTGGAGACCCAAGCATCAAATCTTAATACTGAAGACATTTTCATCTGCAGCCAAAACACCAAGGGACGACTCAGTCAAACAACGCCATTTTGCCAAGTTTGCGACCACACTATCTACTTAATATTAGTTCTTGTTTCTCCTACTTTATCTGTCTGTCGATGCCCACATATTTACTGCAGTGCTACAAGTTCACAATGACATCCAGGAACATCAGTTCATGTTTTATTTCAACTTGAATTAAAACATGAATGCTTACAAGTTGTATTTTAAGCAAAGAAAACAATATATTTTTCCCCCAAGAGACTTTAGCACCAAACACATCTGCTGCTATATCAAATCATTTTATACTGAACCCCTTGCAAGGTTACAAAATTGCCATCTAAAGTTTACACTTTTTTAAAATGTTGTCTTTGAGCTTGGAGGAGAACAGAACATGGACTGCAACCTAAAACATACTAACTTGAAAGCAAGGATTAATGAAATCTATTAGTCTTCCATGCAAATATGGTACTTTGAAAGACTCAAAGGAGCTTTTTTTAATGCATGACACTGGGTTTTTATTATTATTATTTAGTTCCATTTTTTAATTTGTTCAGCACCACTAATGCAATTTAAAATGGTAAAGGTAAAGGTCCCCTGTGCAAGCACCGGGTCATTCCTGACCCATGGGGTGACGTCACATCCCGACGTTTCCTAGGCAGACTTTGTTTACGGGGTGGCTTGCCAGTGCCTCCCCCAGTTGCCTTCCCTTTACCCCCAGCAAGCTGGGTACTCATTTTACCGACCTCGGAAGGATGGAAGGCTGAGTCAACCTTGAGCTGGCTACCTGAAACCAACTTCTGTTGGGATCGAACTCAGGTCGTGAGCAGAGCTTGGACTGCAGCACTGCAGCTTACCACTCTGCGCCACGGGGCTCTTTACCACTTACAAAAAACCTGAACTGGCATTTGATCTCAATAGTTACCTACAGTTATTTATGCACCATTGTCTTTAGTGTATTAATACTTGATTACTTAATATCTAATTTAGTGGAGCTCTCTGAATGCATTCATACATATCTGTAGAGCTGCTATCTCCATTTAGCTGAATGGAGAATCTTCCACTCAATGGAGATTTCTTAGGAACACTTGTCTGGGAGAAAGTCCCAGTGAATAAAATGGTTAGGCTTGTACCCATAGTAACCCCAGGAATACAGTGAAGTTTCCAAGACACATACTGGTTGTTATTTATCTCTGTGTTGTTGGTATATGTTAATTCCTAGGTATTTCCATTGTTTGATGAAGAGTCCTATGTAACTCAAAAAGCTGGAATACTTCGAGGTCATCAAAACTTGGTTGAAAAAATGTAAGCCATGTTTACTACATGGATCCCTCTGAAGACATATTCCTGAAGGGAGATATTGCAGGCCCCTGGCTGGGAAACTGAAAAGAGCATAACCATTCTGAATTTTCAATTCTGCAGTGTGTTTACAATGATGTGAAAAGCTATACCTTGTACATTTTGAGTTTGTCTGGGATCGCTGAGAAAAGTAGCTCTGCTGTATGTGCTGTCAGCCTGTGAGATGCTGAAGAACCATCAGTCCAAGGAAACAAAGCCCAAGAGCTTCAAAATTATGACCAGGATTTCCACATGGATTACAAATGCTAGAGCCCAAGAAAATGTATTATTGATTGGTAATGAACTTTAGCTGTTATTGAATTAGGTTACATGTGACCACGTTGAACAGCCTTTGGGGGTGATTAGGAAAATGGTATCGAGTTTTTACTGTTTGCTGGGATGAAACAGCCAGATGAAACCAGTTCAAATTAGAACTGAGAAGGAGCCTTAATTATTCTTTCTGAACCAAGACATATCTTCTTTCTTTTCTTTGGTTATGAGAGGGTTATATTATATATATATATATATATATATATATATATATATATATATATATATATATATATATATAAAATGATAACTCTCTCATAACCAAAGAAAAGAAAAAGTAGCACACAAAATATATATGTGTGTGTGTTTTTGTGCTTGATATATTTTAATAACAAAACACTCTCAAATTCAGCATTGAGGCGTAATGTTGAGATGTTTAAATTTGAAAAAAGAAGAAGGGAATTATACAGAACTGAGCACTTCCGACCTTTTAATGGCCTGAACTCTGAGTGTAAGTGGAGAAGTCAGCATATGCCCCAACACTTCCAAGGGAACAGAGAGCATGAAGGAGGAAGACATGTAGGGCTGTGGATAATATTCAGCTAATATTCAGAAAGCCAGCGTGGTGTGGTGGTTAAGAGCAGCAGACTCTAATCTGGAGAACCTGGTTCAATTCCCCACTCCACCACATGAAGCCAGCTGGCTGATCTTGGGCCAGTCACAGTTTTCTTCAAACTCTCTCAGCCTCACCTACCTCACAAGGTGCCTGTTGTGTGTTTGTGGGGAGGTGATTGTAAGCCACTTTTAGACTCCTTATGGTAGAGAAAAGAGGGGTATAAAAACCAACTCTTCTTTTTTTTCTATTATTGATATTCTTTTTCTTGCTTGCTTGTCTTGGATTGGCCAGAGCGGAAGGGGCAAAAGCATGAAGTGCAGCAGCAGCCATGGCTGGGAAACATTTGTACATTTCGGGGATCATGAACTACTATCAGCACATACAGGTAGTTGCAGCAGGGAAGGATGTGGCAGAGTATCTGCCTGGCATGCAGGAGGTTTTCAGTTAAAAGGATCAGGTAGTTAATGATGTGAAGACCTTTGCTGAGACCCTGGACAGCCACTACCCTTCTGAGTAGACAACACTGACCTTGATGGACCAATGCTCTCACTTGGTATATGGCATGTGTATGTGCGTATACTACATCTGGGCTCTTTTGCAATTCAAAAACCTCCTTCAGTAGCACACAAACACAGCAACAACATAAATTTGAACTAACCATTAATTTGTCTAAAATATTTCAGTGCTTTATGCCTTCTCTCTTACTCCACATAATAGTTCGGTAACTGTGTACTATTCAAGTTCCTTTCATCATTGAAACGATGTAGAATAAATATATTTTAAACACATACAGTGCTTTGTCAAAAACTCAACTGATAACTGACAATAGCATTCATAGCTAGAGAGTCGTGTCTCCTATAGTATCCACACTGCTACAATCTTGGGCCACAATCTTAGGGTTGGGGAATTATATGTCCCCTAACATCCAGCCATCTGAATTGAAGGAGATACATTCGGACAATGTCAGCTGCACATATAAAGTATGGTGACTCACTGAAAAGATAATAAGATATCATCTCATTGAATGGGGGAAGACGATATTAGATACCCTTACGAATGATGGATATGCTTCTGTTGAAGTGAGAATTTCAGCTAGATGCATGGATATCGGCAACAGATCTGAAAAATGTGGACAGCCTTCAGAAGAAAATCTGATACTACATTATGGCAAAAGGTATTCATTAAATTGCTTAGGCCAGGCAATGACAACAAGCCACTTCTTTAACCTGCTGCTTTTACCCAATCAAATGACGTGAACGAGAAATGAGGGGCAACCCAACAGACAGGCTGTAGCTAAGTATTGCAGTTCACAACACGGCAGTAATCTAAATTTCACCTGCATTTATGATGGGGCAAGGATGAAGAACCAAGGCGAGGTAGTGGTGAATAAATGCATACACAAGTATGTGAGATGCTCCTCATGCAACATTTTAAACCAGAGGGTCCCTTATACACTCAGTTTATTTTCTCCACACAGTTGTGTACACAGTCATAAAAAGAAGTGTGAGTAGGAACCAGGAAATACCTGACAGAAAGGAGAAAACTGGTTCTGTGGCCACAGAATCTTTGCTTCTCTCTTAGCGTGTTGTAACTTACCATTCTACCAAGCAAAGTATGAAGACTCCTGCTGGTCTCAGGAGCCTTCCTCCAACTTAACAGGCTTTTCCCCCCATGGAAGAGCCACTTACAGTGCCATCCTAAACAGAAGCCAATGGTCATACAAGGGTGTAGCTCTGCCTAGGATGGCACTTCTGAGTTGCAAGAAGGCTCCTGATAGACTACTGCCCACTGTGTGCCCATGTCTACAGCAGCACAGAGAGCACGTGGAAACAAATAAGAATGTGTGCGTTCATTGACTGATGGATCAGTTTTAGCCACTCTTAAGCAGCAGAGAAATAACTTGAAAAGGACTGGGGAAGCATGGCCCTTTACTTCACTTGGGAAATCAAGACCAAAGGTACAAGAGTGCACATAATTTAGAGACCTGCAGAGAATCATGTTCAACTTACATTTTACATTCCTATATTTTCATAAAACCTTTCTTCAAGAGAAATTATGTTCTTCCATAATCTCTCTCAAGAAAGCTTTAAAATAGCAGAGCAGTTTCCTCATCACAAAAAATATCACCAACATTTATCAAGTAGTGTTACCAATAGGATAAGAATATTTCCCACCATCTTTATAAAAATACTTTGTTGAAACTTAAAGAGTGAAAACTCACATAAATACATCCTAGGGCTCTGTGCCAAAAATCCTATCAGGAAGAAAAAAATGTGGTTTTATGTATGCAAGATGTATTTCTTTTCTCGATTGGAAGTGCTTGAGGGTAATTTTTTTGCAATAGATTTAAAGTTGGACTACAGAACAAAATAATATCCAAAGTACAATATGCTGGTTAATCACTAATCCACACATGCAGTTATGTTAAAATGGTAAACTTCCACACCACTTGCACTAAGTTTTAGACAGTATTTGTTGTGCTAACAACCAAATCCTAAGCAGTTCAGTTCTTTATTATTACAGTCCCCAACTAGTAAACCAAATCTTAACCATTTGTACTCAGGAATATATCCCTCTAGATTAACAGTATTTATTCTAGTAAGCTGAATTTATGAGTTCAGCCTAAAGTTAACCTATGACAATATAGCACAAATAAATCCATATTATCCATCTATAGCTAAATCCTAAGTACTTGGTAGCAAATTCCACTCCGTTCAACAGGACTTCCTCCTAACCCTACACAGGTGGGAAGGTATTTATTTATATATTTATACACCATTTTCCCCCAATAGGGACCCAGAGTGGTTGATAAGACTGTTCTGTACTCCTCAATTTTATCTTCAAAACAACAACAAGCCTGTGAGATAGTTGAGACTGAGAGAGAAAATGACCGGCCCAAGATTACCTGGGGAACTTCACTGGCAGAGTATGGATTCAAAGGGTCTTCCAGATCCTAGTTTGACACTCCTAACTACTACACCACACTGGCCACCACACCTTTTCAAAACCAAGTTGGGATTTTGTGACTGTAGGTGACCTGTCACATGGGAGATTTGTGTCATTTATAGGGTTGCCAGGTGCCCGGTGGTGGAGGGTAAAACCCCGCCAATCCACCGGGCCGGCGGGCAATGCAGGCACACTGTGCATGCGTAACTTCCGGGTTAACCCGAAAGCTACGCTGACGCTCTGGCAACCTCGGCTAAAACTCTATGGAAACCATAGAGTTTCGGCCGAGATCGCCGTAGTGACGTAGGCGCATTGTGTGGGGTGCATGCACGTGCCACACCAGGTGCACGCATACATGCGTGTTGCACATTGTGGCCCCGCAAAGCTCCCACTGGTGGAGGTAAGGGGCCTGGCAAGCCTAGCCATTTACCTGAGGTTCATTGCTCACTGGACCCACACCTTCCTGTTGGGAATCTATGCACCAGTAGTCTCCAAGCTTAAATCAAGTCCCCACCCCTTTAAATGCTACTTTGTAATTGGCTTACTTTGTAGTGCTTACTGTGAGAGAAAATCCCCCCCGTCAAACCCAACTGCCAAATAAAAAAAAATTAAGAAGAAAAAACAAAAAATGGAGCAATCTGAAAGGGGGTTGGGGAGAAATCCAAGCCTTGGTTTTAAAAAGCCTTTCTTCTTCTCAGAAAGAGCTGTGAGGGAGCAGGAGGCATCTGAATCCCTGCCTCTTTACATGCTGCTTTGTAATTGGCTGTGTGCTTTCTGTGAGAGAAACCAAGCTTGGGTGTCCCGTGCTTTGCATTATGCATGGGGATTTCACCTGGGCTGAGCTCAGGGGAGAGGGAAGAATCGGGTTAACAAAGGAACGGGAAGGTCCGGGATTTGTGAGGGCTTGCAGTGAGGTCATCTCGAATGGACGGAAAACTCATGCATAACTCCAAGGAACAACCGAGACTGACCTGGGGTGAATGTGAGTGAAAGTACCCATGCATAAATGACCTTGGAGAACTTGAGGAATAGGCTGTTTTCCATTCCTGCAGAAGAATGTGGTCTTTAAAAATGCACGTTCAGGGACCAAGTGTACTCCTCTATAAAACACACAGCCCTCAGTTTCTCCCCCTGGGTTGAGTCCACATCAATATATACCATTCTCTACACATCCCCTTCTGTAGATACTTAAATCTGGAGAATGGAGCCATGGACAGACAAGACTTTCTGTGAGAGAAACCAATCTTGGGTGTCCCCGCTTTGCATTATGCATGGGAACTTCACCTAGGCTGAGCTCAGGGGAGAGGGAAGAATTTGATACTTTCTATGCGGAGATAAAGCCCAGGTTTGCAGAAAATAAATGGGGGGGGAGTTAACCCCACTCAAATAATATAAGCAGAGCCTGTAGCTTTAAGAACAGAATGTGCTCAGTGGCTGCTGCTAGGCAACCACAACAGTACTGCCAGCCTTCCAGCCTTGGTTTCTGTCAGAAAAAAAGTTCTCCACTTGTATCACAGGATATTGCACAATCAGTGAACTAGAACAATTATTTGCAGCTGGATGGATCCTCTTGCCACAACAAGAAAACGACTGCTATAGTGCACTGATGGTGCAATACCCAGTGATGCCTCGATGCAGCCAGAATATGTGACCTCCCCACATTATGAAATGCAGAACCGAACATTTCTAAGAGCTACCCAAATATTAACATTTGTGCATACATAATGGAGGATGAAGCAAGCCATCTACAACTTAGCAGCAACAACTGAAATTCTGAAGAAGTGAGCTGTGGCTCACGAAAGCTCATACCCTGCCAGAAAATATTTTTGTTAGTCTTTAAGGTACTACTGGACTCTTGCTCTGTATTACCTAAAAAGAGAGAGAGAAAAAACCCTGTACATACTCATTCTTCAAGTCTGCATTTGATACTTTCTATGAGCAGATAAATTTCTGGTGTCACCGTTGCTGAATTTCGCTGCTATTTTTATTTTCAAGTGACAGAATATTCAAAGCTGACAAATGTGGTAGAACAGACAAAATTATTAAAAGCTTCAATTTACAGCAAATAGTGACAGTTTGTTTTCGCTGCTCATAAACCAAAACCTTGGAGATGTAAATATGCAGGCAAGGTACTAGCAACACACTCCTGAGTGTTCTTCAATTCATTTTATGAAGTATTGCATTTTTTAAAAAAAGCACCACACTTTTTCTAAGCATACCTAGTAATATAAACTAAGATGGACCTTAATTCAAAGCATTACACATGTAAGAATAAAAAGGTTACTCTAAGTGAATGGAAAAGGAGGATAAAGTACATGTACGCTGAAAACATTCTTTTAACATAGCTCTATATTTTCCACCGAATTTCTTCCAGTGCTGGGACACCTAGCTGTTAGACAAGGCTAAATCGGAGTCTGTGGTGAATTTAACGTAGATTGACATTAATCACAATGATTACTCTACTAATGTATCCCTACTGTAGGGAGCCAGCATGGCGTAGTGGTTAACAGTGGCGGACTCTAATATGGAGAACTGGGTTTGATTCCCCACTCTTCCACATAAGCAGCAGACTGTAATCTGGTGAACCAGGTTTGTTTCCCCATGGCTACACACGAAGCCTGCTGGGTGACCTTGGGCCAGTCACAGTTCTCCCAGAACTCTCTCAGCCCCACCTACCTCACAAGGTGTCTGTTGTGGGGAGGGGAAAGGAAGGTGACTGTAAGCCGCTTTGAGACTCCTGAAAAAGTAGAGAAAAGTGGGGTGCAAAAACCAACTCTTCTTCTATCTAGGTAAAGGTTCCCTGTGCAAGCACCAGGTCATTCCTGACCCATGGGGCAACTTCACATCCCGACGTTTACTAGGAAGACTTTGTTTGCAGGGTGGTTTGCCAGTGCCTTCCCCAGTCATCTTCCCTTTACCCCCAGCAAGCTGGGTACTTGTTTTATCGACCTTGGAAGGATGGAAGGCTGAGTCAACCTTGAGCCGGCTACCTGAAACCGACTTCCGCCGGGATCGAACTCAGGTCGTGAGCAGAGCTTGGACTGCAGCACTGCCGCTTACCACTTTGTGACACGGAGCTCCTTCTTCTATCTAGACAGTCACTTAATTTGAGACAATGGGTGTTTCTCTGTACTGCTTTGAATGCCTGCAGTGGAGATACTTTAGTCCGCTGGTATCAACCTCCAGTTAAACCACTGGTAATTGCTACCACTCCTACCACTCTTCTCTTTAAGCTTTTCTCCAGCTTCAGATGTCTTCCTTGAACATAAGTGGATCTTCTTTCAACAGAAGAACCACTTAAGTGGGGGAGAAAGTGGTCATTCATGACTGATAAAACAAAAGCTTGAAAGAAAACATAAGACTGAACAATGAAAAAAAAGGGGGGGTTTTCTTACAGCAGAAAGTGAAACTTCCAGTGACAAACAGACAGTAAAAGTTCCTCACCCAAAGAGTTATTTCTCTAATCTTTAAAGACTAAACTACAATTCCTAACAAACAAGGTAATAAATTGGTTGGTATTTTAAACTTGTCAAGAAAATAATTCAGCAAGACCTTTTGCAGATTGACCATATTTCAAGATTATTTGCAGTTCCAAAACAAAAGGACAAGGCACCGGGAAAATAAAAGTGGGGAACGGCTGCAGCACCAGTGAACAACCAAAGAAATACAACAGGGGCAATTAGCATACATTCATAAGGGAGAGATGGTTTGACAATCCTCCCGTCTAACTGATACAACATTCTGAACACAAAGACGACCCTGGCAAGCAAAGCTGCACCTTTGGCCCACCAAATTCTGTGAGGTCCTGCATCTACACCAAGGTTCTAATAAATTTTATAATCTGCCTTTAGTCTCAGAGAGAAAGGAAGACTGGAAATGTTTTATGACTATTTTGAAATTACTAACGCTCATTGGCTGCTTTATGCTGTTTCTATGCCCTTGGCTTGTTTTTAATCACCTGCTTTTATTTAAACAATCTGCGATGTTTTTATGATGTTATAGTATTATTTTTCCCTATAAGTTGCCTTGAGCAGGATACTAGAGAGAGGGCATATGGTTGTGTACCATCAAGTTACAGATAACTTGTGGTGACCCTGTAGAGTTTTCAAGGCAAGAGATGATTTGCCATTGCCTGCCTCTGCATAATGACCTTGGACTTACTTGGCGGTCTCCCATCCAAGTGTTAACCAGGGCCAACCCTGCTTAGCTTCCAAACGTTGATAAGATCAAGCTAGCCTGGGCCATCCAAGTCAGGAGAAGTGGCATATAAATTTCCTCAACAAACAAACAAAGTATTGAGGTAAATAAGCAAATATATATATAATCCTGGCTCTGCTCAAACCTACCACATTCCCTCTTAGTTCTACCCTTGACTTGCCAGGTTATCCCTCACCTCCACCTGTCTTGGTTTGACCCCTTGACCCTACATGAGAGGCTAACAATTTTCAAATCAAAACTTGGTGTGTGAATCAGACATCAATCCCTTTTTGTGTCAGAGCTCACAAGGGCTTAGCCCTGCAACCTGCAAACTAACAATCAAGAACAGAATACCTTTGAACTGAGTGGGGGGGGGGGATTAAAAGGATTTACTATACAGCCTTTACCGTATTTATGAATGGCTGCTGTTCAAGTCAGATCTTGATTAGTACACTTCCAACTGTACTTCAATATTTTGAATATGTACAGCACTGAGTAGCCAGCAGGCTGGCCTCAGCATTTAGGAGGAAACAAAAATGTCTTGAGTTCTCATGATTAACCAGATACAGGTGAAAGAGATGTACAAAGCAAGCTTGAACTGTTCACAAATTAGAAATTGATATCTTATACATTTCTCTACATTTCTTACAAAGAAGTCTGAAGGTAGTATTTTTTTACTATTTAGCATCTTCCATATATACATCTCTTCTGTAACATACTGCATCAGTGGGTGAGTTAATGTTATTTTCAGATGTTAAAAGTTTGGGTCTCACACAGTGAGAAGGAATGTAAATTGTACAGTTTCAACTCTGAACTGGCTTGCCATCCAGTCCTCAAGAGATTTTTCTGTCAGCATAACAAGCTGAAAAACAAAATATGAATGACAAGTGCACATACTTAGCTGATTGAGAACACAGAGTCAAAAGTAACCATATTAATCTCTTTCCTCCCAGAGATACTGTGACTTCCAGGCAGAAATATTGATTCTGACCTTGTCTACAGCAGCATGGATTGATAATCGGTGTTCCAAGCAGAAGTTGGAGAGTTCTGTTCCAAAGTGACAGCTTTTCGCTCTTTCTCTCTTAGTTTACCCTAGTTGGTTCCTAATTTTTTTAAGAGTTCAGCAGCAGCATTAAAGCCCTTTTGCTTCAAGACTGTGAGTGCGTATAAAATAGTTTGTTGACACTATAACAAAACATCACAACTATCGCACAGTCAGTTTTAATTATTACAGAAACGAAGAACTAAGCGGACAGCAAGTTACAATACTATCAGGCAAGCTTAAGATTCCTTTTAGAAAAGTCAACCATTTTCACATAATGCCTTAATGATAACAAAAATGGAACTATTTACCTGGCAACTTGCTCTAGAGAAGCCTTGATGAGAATGGCTGTGTGGATGCAGAAGGGAGCGTAAAGAAAAATGGGACTGGGCAACAGTATTGAGTTAAGGAGAAATAGAAAGTGAACAAAGAATTGCATACATATGCTTATAAAATGTGTATGGGGGGTAGCAATAGAAAAGCTGATGATTTGTTGCCTGGAGACCACAAAATATGAAACTGAGCTCAAATCCCAGAGTGATGCATCCTTCGACTTCAAAATCCATTGGGGTTGGATTGCAACATTTAAATTAAAATTCTGCTTACATGAACAAAGGCAGAACAGTATTGGGTACACATGCAAGTATAATTCTCTGAACTCCTAGTATGACTAGATTTTCCACACCCATTTGGCACACAGGAATGATTTCCGCACATTTGTCTCATGAGAGATCATGTCCACTGATGTCATGGATGAATATTCCAGGGTTCTGCTCTGCATATTAAAGAAAGAGGAGAGTGGGGTACAGAGAGAGAGAGAGAGATAATGCCCAGTAATGCCCGGTTTGTAGTTGGACTGCTGAATACTGCCCAAGTAATAGTAATCCCCATTAAAATCCTTAAAAATCATAACATGCTTAGATATGTTTGATCCTGATTCCTTCGGACATTTTTAAATTAAAAGTCAGGGCTGGCAAATATTTGGCGATGAGATGCTGAAAATCCCATTGGATAATTTTCCACGGATCAGTTGAAAATTTACAGAAGTTCCATTACAATGATAAAGTGATCAAGATAATATAGTGGATTAAGAGACATGAACAAAGAATGCCACCAGTTACATTTTTTTTTAATAAACAGGCAAAAATGATATTCTGTCACACAGAACAGCTAGTTAGTGGTAAACCCAGTGTATTCCTGCCTCTTGCATGCACATTTAAGCCATTAAATAATCATGTCTAAGAATATTAAAAAAATCTTCGGCTCTTCAATATCTGTATTTTGCAATAGCTCTTTCTGTGATTAATTTAGACGCCCCAATATTTTATCCCTGAAACACTACTTATTTATACATGTTACAGATTTATTGGTAATACCCACTTACTTATTTTTAATTTCACAGATACACTCTTGTCATGTGAAAATGCATTATCTATTTATATCTAAATTTTCTCCTTATTGCTAAACAGAGAGTAAAATTGAATCGAATTACTGGACTGTTCAATACATGTGGCATTCAAAGCCATTGTTCAGGACAAAATGAAAGGAGAGCAAGCACTTAGAAAGGCAGAAACTGGAAGGGACTCCAAGGTTCATCTAGATGTGGATATGATATTATTGTAATGAATCTTAGAAGAACTGTGAGCCAGTTTACCTGTGAAAACTATCTCACTTTTACAATGTTTTACTTGTCAACCAAAAATCAGCTGCTTAACCATCTATGGAAGACATAAACTCATTATTGTGTTGTTAAAATAAGGGGTCTATGTGAGTCAAAAGCAAAGGGGGTGTAAACCATCTCCTGAAACCTGGGGTGCACATTATCCAGCCTTCTTAAAGTCTACATCAGTAGTTCCCAAAGTGGGCAGTACCATCCCCTGGGGGGTGGGGGGTGGAATTACCTAGGGGGGCACTAGAGATGGGCCCCTTCAACTGTGTTGTTGGATAGGGTAGGGGGTGCTGGGATTGAATTTGTGGAATCAAGTGGGCAGTGGCCCGAAAGGTTTGGGAACCACTGGTCCACATTTAGCTTTATCAATCACTCACCAACACACATTTATTATAGAAGAAGAAGAGTTGGTTTTTATATGCCGATTTCTCTGCCACTTAAGGATCAAACTGGCTTACAATCACCTTCCCTTCCCCTCCCCACAACAGACACCCTGTGAGGTAGGTAGGGCTGAGAGAGAGTGACTTGCCCAAGGTCACCCAGCTGGCTTCATGTGTACGAGTGGAGAAACCAACCCAGTTCACCAGATTAGCCTCCGCCGCTCATGTGGAGGAGTGGGGAATCAAACCCGGTTCTCCAGATCAGACTCCACCGCTCCAAACCACTGTTCTTAACCACTACACCACGCTGGCTCTCTTAAAGCCAGCCACTGAAGGCTGTGATGGGTAGAGTGGCTGATACAGAACCCTGCCCAACACAGGTGTGAAAAGAGGGCTGTAAACTATCCTTTTTTTTTTTTAAATCAGTTCAGTGAAGTAGGCGGTCAGAAAGAAGGAGCCAGAGGGAGACCAACAATCTTTAGCCAAATTGAGGAAGAGGCTTGGCTTGCCCTAGGCTTCTTCCTTCATCATCCCCCCTCCCATCTATTACTGACCATTAGCAATTGAGTTGCAGAGAGTTAAGCGCTGCCAGCAGCCTGACAATACCAGGGAGCTAGAGAGAGAATCTAGAGAAGCTAGAGAGGGATTCTACTTGGGGGTGTGCAGAAGATCAACAGGGATTTAGGCACAAACTGCTGTTACGGGCAAGTGGTGGATGAGTCAAGATCTGTACAACAAATTGCAACATGTGAGCATAGCCACAATGTATGCATTCTGGGAAAATTCTGAAATGAATCATAAAACATGTGAGATGACAGAAACCAGTTCAAACATGCCATTGTCAAGATGGCAAAAAATGCCTGGATCCAAAGCTTGATGGGAATCCAGTGTAAATGGAGGGTCTGTTAAAGCAAAGGCCTCGTGTTGAGCAATCATATATATAGATTGGTTCTTGTAGGTTATCCGGGCTGTGTGACCGTGGTCTTGGTATTTTCTTTCCTGACGTTTTGCCAGCAGCTGTGGCAGCCATCTTCAGAGGAGTAACACTGAAGGACAGCCAAGCCTTAAAACATGAAAGATACTGCAGACTTGGCCAATCTGAGAAATCAGCAGTGGCTGAACACGGACTGACCCAAACAGGACACAGGGTCTTATTCCAAGACACTGAAAGACTGGACAATTCTACCAACTATTTTGTCAGATTGCACAGAGAAGCCATTGAAATTCATAAACATCAGCACAACTTTAACAGAAAAGAAGAGAGTTTAAGAATGAATAAGGCTTGGCTTCCTGTCCTGAAAACCTCCGGACTAACAAAGACGACAGTCCACAATAGCCATGCGGATTAGCTTTGGATTCCACATGTTAACAGATCACTTCAGGATACAATGGTTCCATATTAACATATCACACCCTCATTAGCACATTATCTTGATACTTACAGGACAATGATTAGAGCATTCCCTTTGATACTGTTTGCAGGACAATGCTTCAGCTCAAACCCAACCACTTTCTGACTATATATTACTCTTCCTACACACTTGACACTGAGAGACACTGTCCTTCAGAGTTACTCCTCTGAAGATGCCTGCCATAGCTGCTGGCGAAACGTCAGGAAAGAAAATACCAAGACCATGGTCACACAGCCCGGATAACCTACAAGAACCAATGAACTCTGACCATGAAAGCCTTCGACAATATATTTAGATTACTCACAGAACGCACAAAATACTCTGCAACAGGGAAGCCTCCCGCCCTACAGAGCTGCGCATGCACTTCTGCAACCCGTGCACAGAACTAGAGCCATGCAAACAAGGCATTATACAAACATGTTTTGCCACTATGGTTATTTTCAAGAATTTATAAGTAAAGCTTTCAATGGCAAGAGTAAACACAAAATATGACTGACTAAAACACAGTCCTAAACGATCCTTTACAGGCCACTTTGTTCCCCCTATTGAGATGCTACTGTTTCTTTGATTTATCTGATAATAAATTTTTGACGACTAGTAAGTCCTATAAAATTGCTTTGGTGCTGACTCCACTGATTAATAAGTCTGAGGAATTGAAACTGTCAGGAATTCATGTGTTGAGGGTAAAATTACTGCCAAATATGTATTACATCTTCCATAAAACACAGAATAAAAGGAAAGTTCATTTGGTTAATATTATCTTGTATCCATTTGTTCTAGCTACTTTATATTCAGGCTCATCACTATTAATCCTTACACACTTTCTCCCGTTTAAAAGCCAACCTTGAGCAAAATACAGTTCTGGGACTGTTAAGAAATATTGTGATGAAAATGATATCCAGAAGTTAGTGAGAAATCAAGCTGCTGCTTCTTTCTTTTTTTTAGGGAGGGATATTTTTAGATTGTGCAGGTCTCTGTTAAAAAACTGAATCACATCAGTTTCTTTGCTGAAGATAAATTACAGGACACCTTTGCAATCTAAATGGCTGCACGGTGCGCTTTCCCCATTTGAAAATGCCCTTCTGAAAACAGCCCTCCCATATCGCTACTTTTGAAATTGAGCAAAACATCTGAAATGGGCCTACAGTGTACCCAGGGGCTGGGGGGGCGGGGGCGGCGGCGGTAAGAAGGACAAGAAAAAAATTAGTCTGTACATGGAAGCATTTGTAAGCGGCAAAAGAAGTTCTTTGGATCGTGGCACATAACTTGGATCTACTTCAGATGTTTTATACCTCTCCTTAACATATTAATACGAAGGCCTAATGAACTCCTGAGGTCAGCAAGGCAACTTCACAGCTAGATTCACTGTGCATCGCTAAGACTGTGAAGCAACTTATAGTGTGATAAAGGGTTTCTGTCATGCAACTGCTTGGTTGACTATTAATAAAACAGTAGTATGTTTTTTCCCCCTGCCCCACATGTTAATGTGTAGTGAAGACTGCAACCAAGTAGTCCACATTGCTGGACAGTCAACTTTATTAGTAATTTAGGGGAGGGGCTGTGGCTCAGTGGTAGAGCATCTGCTTGGCATGCAGAAGGTCCCAAATTCAATCCCTGGCTTCCCCAGTTAAAGGGACTAGGCAAGTAGGTGATGTGAAAGACCTCTGCCTGAAACCTTGGACAGCCGCTGTTAGTCTGATCAGACAATACCGACTTTGATAGACCAAGGGTCTGATTCAGTATAATGCAGTTTCATGTGCTCAATTCATGACACTGAGCAAGGAATTCATGGTTGCTTCTGTGTTGTGTGACGAAATTAGCGGGACTTGTGTATACATATTTAGTTCTGATGTTAAATATGCAAATTAAAAGCTTTAAAGATTTCCCTTCACGTGGTGGGCAAGGTGCACAGGCCCACACCTGCACAGAATGGAACCACGAAAAGGTAAAATCTACTTGAGCGAAGAACACACACAGAGAACCTGCATCAATAATTTAAATGGTATACAATACAGTTTGTTGTAACGCTCTTCCCCACTAAATAGTCCTAATCTGTAAGTAACGAACCAGAAGTAACAACAAATCACTACTTGCTTGGAGGGACAGGTAAAACTAACATCTTCACTCCATAGCAATGTGTTTGAGTGTTCTGTATTACAGTACTTTAGAACACATTTTAGAAGCAAGCAATTTCCCCCCTATTTCTCATGTAAACTGGTCGCCTCTATTCACTCTATTATATACTAAAGTACTTAACTACATTTTATGCATTTGACACCCTCTGCACCACCACCACAGAATTTAGCATCCTCAGACTTTCCCTTTCACTTAAAAACAACAACCATGTTGAGTCTTCATAGGTATAGACTGAAAATGTGTGGACCATGTCTGGAAAAATATCACAAGTCACAATGGGTTTGAGCAGGACCTCAGAAGCAAAAGTATGCAAAATAAAGAAATCTATGCAAATTGCTTCATTTCCATAATTTATTCAGGTTCCATCACTGTAAGCTTTAACCACTGATTTATACACCTTAATATAAATTATTCATGGACCTTGTCTTTAAAAAGACACAGAAGATTGGTGAAAGAACCAGAGGTATGAATCCAAATAGCAGCAGCATGAAAGCCTCAAGTAATCAGACTAGAAAACACTTAGGGACAATTCATATAATCATTTTCAGGTGGAAATGATCTCAACAACATGGTTTTCACTTCGATTCACTCAAGCTGAAATGGTGTTAATGAAATTGTCCCACGTGGTATAATCACTATTATCATGTAAATAGATCACGATAGGTAGCCATGTTAGTCTATCTGTAGCAGTAGAAAAGAGCAAGAGCCCAGTAGCACCGTAAAGACTAGCAAAATTTCTCGCAAGGTATGAACTTTTGTGAGTCACAGCTCACTTCTTCAGATACTACTCTTCAGATATCATGTAAATTAGAAAAGTAGGGTTTTAAAGACTTTGTATATGGTAAATGGCAATTTGAACAGACAAGGGGTTCCCTCGGGGATCTGTGTTGGAACTGGTGCTTTTCAACCTGTTCATCAATGACCAGGAGTTGGGGGTGAACAGTGAGGTGGACAAGTTTGCAGATGAAACCAAATTATTTAGGGTGGTTAAAACAAAACTGGACTGTGAAGAGCTACAAAAGGATCTCTTCAAACTGGAAGAATGGGTATTAAAACGCCAAATGAGATTTAGTGTGAGCAAGTGTAAAGTGATGCATTTTGGGGTAAAAAATCCCAACTTTACATTTACACTGATGGAATCTGTGCTGGCAGTAACAGACCAAGAAAGGGATCCTGGAGTGGTAGTAGACAGTTTGATGAAGATGTCAACCCAGTTGCCATGGGGCAGTCCCTGGAGAATGGGTTCTCTTCAGAGGAGGAACTCTACCAGGAGAATTCAGTCCCAATGGAGCTGCCTCGGACCTCGCAGCCTGAAGTGGGGCTGATTCAGCACAGCCTGGCGAGGAGGCTGACCGCCCTGAAGCTGGTGACTCTCCAGAGCAGGCACAAGACTCACAGTCAGAAGTCATGGCAGAACCAACCCCGTCCTGCTCAGAGCCTGGACCCAGTGGCCCAGCTGTGAGCCCTCAAGCTACTAAGGCAGCAAAGGCTGACAGGCAGAGGCAGCAGCAGAGAAAGGCACTGGTGGCTAAAAGACACAATGCCCAGCTGGAATCCTACTGGTGTGTGCTGGAACAGCAGCAGAACAGTGAGTCCTCGCAGGAGGAGGACTGATGGAGAAGCCAGACGCCAGAAAAGCCTCAGCTGAACAGCCCAGGGTCGAGGAAGCAACGCAGTGCATACCTGAGCAACCTGCTGCCTCCCACGCCTGAACAACTCTCTGTGCCTTTAGACCTTGGACTGGCTGTTTGGACCTCTGAATCTCCGTGACCCTCGACCTTGGACCGGCTACCTGGACTACCAACTGTAAATCTGATTTGGCAAGTACTGGACTCTGATTTCTGGCTTTGACAAACTGACTTGTTCTTTGGACTCTGCTTTACTCTCTACCTGCTGTTGCCAACCGCCTGGAGCAGTATCTGCAAGTGGAGACCTGAACATTGGCAGCTAGCCAGCATACCAGTGTACGGCTGCTGTGAAAAAGGCAATTTCCATGCTGACCATAATTACAAAAGGAATAGAGAATAAAACTGCTGCTATCATACTGCCCTTATACAAATCTACGGTGAGACCACACTTGGAATATTATATACAGTTCTATTAATACACTTAAAAAAGGATATTGCAGAGCTTAAGAAGGTGCAAAAAAGAGCAACCAAAATTATCAGGGGACCAGAGCAACTACCCTATGAGGAGCGGTTAAAATGCTTAGGGCTGTTTAGCTTGGAAAGAAGGTGGGTAAGGGGAGACATGATAGAGGTCTATAAAATTATGTATGGTATGGAGAGTGTGAACAGGGAGAAGCTTTTCTCCCTCTCTCATAATACTAGAACATGGGGTCATGTTCTGAAGCTGGAGGGTGAGAGATTCAAAACAGATAAAAGGAAGTATTTCTTTACACAACACATAGTTAAATTGTGGAACTCCTTGCACCAGGATATGGTGATGGCTGCCAACTTGGAAGGCTTTAAGAGGGGAAAGGACATGTTCATGGAGGAGAGGGGTATTCACAGCTACTAGTAAAATTGGTTACTAGTTATGATGCATACCTATTCTCTCCAGGATCAGAGGAGCATGCCTATTATATTAGGTGCTGTGAAATACAGGCAGGATGGTGCTGCTGCAGTTGCTTTGTTTGTGGGCTTCCTAGAGGCACCTGGTTGGCCACTGTGTGAACAGACTGCTGGACTTGATGGAACTTGGTCTGATCCACCATGGCCTTTTTATGTTCAAAGTATTCTTTTGCAAGGCCATTTTACCACCCCATATTTGACAGCAGAGACCTCATTGAAGCTGGCATGAAACAGCTGGCCACCTCTGCATGGTTTGCTGCACTGAAGTTTAGACTATTCTTACACTTTTTAAAATCCTCCCACTTTGGGTTTGGTCATGCTCTGATTCCTTTGTAAGTCCATGTTGCCAATTTCTGGATTCATAAATAGCAGGACTAGGGTTTTCCCTCTCCGGCTTGACTGAGATAGGCTTTGAAAGAGCTTGTACTATGATTAAAAAACAACTTGACCTATTAGACTGGAGTCCTCTTCTATCAGATGCCAAATGAATATGCTCTCCTTTGTACCTCCTTCAAGACTGTTTGTCGGCAATAAGAATGTATATTCTCTTATGGTTCCCTCTTATCGCCATCTTTTCTCCTAGGCCCGTTTCAATGCATTACCTCTTGCTGATCTTTTTGGAAGATATTTCAAAGGATTTGTTCTTGTGGTCTTGAGGTGCTTGAAACCCCTGGCACGCTTTTTCTTCACATGCAAATTCTATGTCAGTTTAAGAGTTCTCTGATAACTTCCCTTCTTGTAACTTTTCCCAGCCGTTCAGAGGACTATCGCTTACTTAGTCTTCTCTTTGGAAATGAAAATCACATTTCTATGGCAGTTGCCAAATATGTCTCAGTTGCTACTGACACTAATCCAGTGACTGTGTTGCTATTTTAATTGTAATTTTAATTCACTGTTTTAAAATACATATTCAATATTTACTTTTTCGTAAAGCTGAATGTTTCTTTTGTTCATGTATTTCAATAATTGTTATATTATTTTGTCTAAAAGCCTATGTGTTATGTAGACTTCCTTAAATAAATGAAAAATGAAATGAATGACTGCAAAGACATCCTGACATTACTTAAAAAAAACAAACACCAAAAAATAATGCTGTGAACAGGCTTGGAATATCCACATCCAAGTTTTAATCTTTGCAAGACATTGACTGAACCTCAATGATAACACCATCGCCAGAGAATAGCAGGAGGCTGAACGTCCTTTTGCACTCATTTATAAAACGTTTAAATATGTGCTCATTACAAAAAGTGTTACACTAACTGGTTAATACATGCTGTGTGGCATCAAAATTTTACCACTATATGCTGATGATTAAAAGGTTCCAAAGCATAACCATCCCCAAATTCTAAAAAAAGTAATGCTAATTATAGACCCGTGGCAACAACTTTGCATTAAGCATTTCAGAAAGTGGGATAATTGCTATTTAAAAAAAAGCATATACGATACTCCTGATAGTATTATAGTAGGGCAGATCATTCTTACATTTTCTTGGGAAGTTGTACCAAAACTACAGTTTCATATGAGAATCTGTATCATAGAATTAAAGTTCTCAACTGATCATAGCTGTCACAAGACAAACTGGTGCTCTGTGGCCTTGATAAGGTAATGTTACTCTCCTGCTTCCTTGGATTTTTTGAGTGATTCAGTAGGGTGGTAACTTATTTTGTTGGTCAAAAAGTACAGACGGTCATTCTTTTACGTGGCAAGCTCTTAAAGAAACCAACATATGCAAGTCTGGGATGCCACGAAAGTTATTAGGGTTGGCATGCTTGTCAGCTGATTGGTCAAATATTGTCCACTGACTACTCACTGTCTGGCTGAGGTAAAAAATGCCACAAAGCCAGTACTCTGACAGTAAAACTGGCAGCTCACCTTTTTGTGTTCTTGTTTCATTTGTTAGCAAGAGCAAAAATGAGGAATACTTTCCCTCTAGAGCATAGCAGTTAAGGGGTGGATCCAGCTGAGCATTTCCATGGGTGAAAAGATTTCTGCTTGCAGAGCACATCTTTCTTACCTTCCCCCTCCCACTAAATAACACAGTTCTGCTTCACTGTACTTAAAGTATAAAACCTATTGATCTTTGAAGTGCGTTTTCTGTTGTTCTAATAAAAATTTCAAAACTTCACTGTCTTTTTTTGGGGCGGAACCAGTCATATGACCTACCTTAAAAAGTCTTTTAATATTAGGGGGAGGGAGAAAAGATTTTTCCATAGAAACTTTTCATGGGACGACTCCTGAATAGACTCTGTATCTGTATATGTATTCATGCAGAAGGCATTACCTGACAGAGTAGCTAGGCTCACCCCTAAAGTAGAAGTAAGCCACATATTGGCTAAGATTTGTTCATAGCATATAAATTGCCTGATTGTACCTTGTATTCTCATTACATGGCCACAGTTGAAATAACAATGAGAAAGTGAAACAATGTAAACTGATGTTTAAAAGACCAGAATTTCCCCATATTAAAAAGGCAGACACCCTAGTACCAAGCAGTCCTACTGAGCAGGTGGTGAACCAGGACTGCCAATATAGGTGTCCTCATCTGCAATGTGTATTTTGTAAAGGAATCCATTTGGTTCTCTTGCCCACCCCGGTAAAAGTTCACTGTAGGAAACAAATGAAAATATATTTAGAGGTTTCTACTCCATTATTTCCAGTACTCTGCCTTTGGACATCATTGTGCAAAATAAATAAAAAGAGCCAAGCTGAACAGAGAGTTGTCAAAATTACACTGAAATCATTTCCCTTTAAGCTTTTCACTGGATAAGGGGGAAAAAAAAGTTGACAAAATCTCCCCATAAAGCAAGAGCGACTTCTACAGCTACCTGATAGCCCTAAAAACTGCCAAGGATAACACAAAAGCTTCAAACAATATCTACTTGAAATAAGAATCTGGAGCTCAATAAAAAGACAGTATGTAATAAAACAAGATATTACTGTGTAGAGAATAGAAATCACAGGCAGTTCTGCTTTATTATAAAAAGGCAGCTTTTTAATTTATGACTCAAATAAAAAAAAATAAACCTGCAATGTACATAGTAACTCATCTTGCGTTGTTGTAAATAACCTATCTAGCATGAGCAGATTTTTGAAGTTAGAGGAGATTAAGACTTTCCCCAATATTTAGTGCTGTCTCTACTGAACAGCAGAGGAATGTGCTGTGTCTCTAAAGGGTAACCCTTTTTCACCCTTAACTCTTCTGCCTCAGTTTGCTTTCTGCACACCAGCAATATTTTCCCCTCATGCTCCCGCTGTCCTAATAACGTCCCTGGTATGTTGCACACACAGAACTGAACACTGGGATCAGGTCTGGCAAAAGATGTATTAAGAGATAAAACCTTCACTGCCCGGGAAATATTGAATCGAGCAAGTACTGGTAGAGTCAGATAACCTGTTTATCAACCCATTCTCTTGGAGATGTAGTCATCATGGGGGGAGGGCTGTCTTCCCACTGATAGTTACTGCTCTTATGTCTTTCTCTCCTGTCGGAAGCTGGTGAATCATTTGTGATGAAAGTTTCCAACGACGGAAGCCACCATGCGGCAGATTCAATTATCACATTAACTGGGTCATCTGAAAACTCTCGCTTCGAGTTAGTCACCTGAATCACTAGTAAGGGAGAAAGCGGGGGAAGAGCCTAGCAGTCTGTTTCTCCTCCGCTCACAGATAATTAAGATCTGGGTGTACCTTCGAGAACGTAAGGAATACCTGGTCTTCATTCCGAAGCCTTCTCCCCCTTTCCTTTTTTTTGTTATTCTTGTTAGTATTGTAAGCTGCTTTGGGTCCCCACTGGGGAGAAAAGTGGAATATAAAAAATAGGCAAACACATGAAGAGGTTACTTTTCTTATGAATAGCTGGAGGTGTGGGGACAGAGAGGATAAACAGAACAAGGCTATGAGGACCCCCGTGAACACTCCTACTGCATCTGTCTTAGATGTCCTCTGAGTTAACAAGTATGGTGGTACTAGATTTGCTAACCTCCAGGTGGTGGCTAGAGATTTCCTGGGATTACAACTGACCTCTAGGCAACAAAGATCAGTTCACCTGGAGCAAATGGCAAAGCTTTGGAAGGTGGACTCTATGGCATTAGGTCCCATTGAAGTCCCATCCCTCTCCAAACCCCACCCTCCTCAGGCTCCACCCCCAAAGAGCCAGTGTGGTGTTGTGGTTAAAAGCCGTGGTTTGCAGCAGTGGACTCTGTTCTGGAGAACCGGGTTTGATTCCCCACTCCTCCACATGAGCGGCGGAAGCTATCTGGTGAACTGGATTTGTTTCCCCACTCCTACACATGAAGGCAACTGGGTGACCTTGGGCTAAGTCACAGTTCTCTCAGCCCCAGCTACCTCACAAGATGTCTGTTGTGGGGAGGGGAGGGAAGGTGATTGTAAGCCAGTTTGATTCTTCCTTAAGTGGTAGAGAAAGTCAGCATATAAAAACCAACTCTTCTTCTTCCTCAAACTCTCCAGGTATTTCCCAACCCAGAGCTGGCAACCCTAGGTGTTACCAAGGTTCCTTCTGAGGAGGGGGCCATTAATTTCTCTTGCTTAGGGCCCAGGCTGCCATTTGGCATTGTGAGATAAATACAGAGCAGCGTTAGCCATTTCATATGATTGGTTAAAAAGAAAAGACATTTATGTAGAAGCTTCTTTGACAGTCAGATGAAATTATTTTGAGATGTGTTCAAAAATTGCTCTTTTCTCTTTAGGCACACTAAAAATTCTGGCCAGAGCCCAAAACTGACTTTTTACATTAAGACGGAGGCTTACAATTGAACAAAAAAACCTTTTTATAAACAGTAGGGGTTTGACAGATTGACCTCAAGTGTCTAATGCAAAGGACAAATTGTTGCAGGATTTATATACTAATCTAGGAAAGTTTTTTGGAGATGGGGCAGCAGTCTGGATGAAGTTCTTGGGGAGCCAATGAAAAGGGATCAAATCAGAGGTAAGCCACTAACAGCCCATTCCTGAACCTTCGGTGGCAGGGGACAGTGTGGCTGAGGTACCGCCGCAGTGCCTCCAAAGCCAATCCCTGGCCGCCAATATGCTTTAAAAAGCCTTTAAAATGTTTTTTTTGTTTGAAAATGGGCAATTGAAAACAGCGAGGCTGCACCAGAAAAAAGCTGGGGCAGCAACGCTGTTGTTGTAGACGGCATACCCATGGTGAAAGGGGTCAGGAAGCTGCCTACTGGCAGCTCCACCCCCTGGCATGCCCCGGGAATGCCCCCAGGATGCCTGTGTGGGGCTTTTTGCCGGTGGGACGCTGGCAGGAAGTCAAGCCAGCATCCCTGGGGCACACTGCCACGGCAGCACATGGAGGTCAGCAGGAGTGGCTCAACAATGGCTTCCCTGCCTCTTGTGGCAGCGCAAGGAGCACTGATGCCGGGGTGGGCACTTGCACTCCTCCTGAGCTCTTTCCTGACAAGAGCTCAGGAATGAGCTGTCAAAGTGCCAGAAGTATCCTAGGAGTCTGATACGGCCTACTGAGTGTCCCTGTCATGGTGCAATATTGCAAATCATGATATTATACTGATTATACTGAGGTTCACCAAACTGCAATAATAATAGTCAGGACTGCTGGTTAGAGAAGTTGTCTATGATGAACCTCTACGAAATCTCCACTGAGCTACTGTCTAAGTTCTCATGGTCTGAATGGTAAGATACCACACCACAATCACTGGGCCCCAATATGGTGTAGTATTAGTGTGCTTGTTTACCATACAATCTTGCAGTCCCATATGATATGATATTTAACTGCTCTCATAGTTGCGTGCTGCCCTGGACACATACCTGCTGTTTTCATCAGTAGCCTCCAAATACTAAAGGTCTGAACTAGTCTGAAGAGTGGCAGATTTTAAATACTGGCACCTCCAAAAATATCTTCATGAATGGAAGCAAGAGGAACAAGACTTACGCCATTTCACAGGAGGTCTTGTCAAGGGCCTTAACTCTAAGATGACTGTTGCATAAGAAGGGGGAAGTTAGTTCTAGGATGGTGACTATTCTCCATAACAATTTTACTTGCATCCAATGAACAAGTCATACAAAGAAACAGCAGCTTTGAAAGCAAGGTATCAATTTGGAGTAACAGCTGCTTGAAAAGACTGCCAAGTAGCTTTCACCGAAATTAGATCATCAGGTAGCAACTTTAATCGACATCACAAATGAGAACACCAAAATAATTTGCCTTTCAGTAGAAAAAATGACTGGACAAAGAGCAATTTCCACACTGAGAAACAATCAGGAAAACATGATTAATTTTTAAAATGTACTTGGGGAAGCTGTCTCCCATTTTACAAATGCTAAGCCCAACCCTTCAGCACGGCTCTTTGCACGTTGGGGCTTTACCAAGTCACTAATTATCTTACACTAATTCCGATAACATTTCAAGATTGCAATCCTTCACTGGAGTTTTATTTGCTGTTTTGTTCAAAACATTTATGTCTGTCTGTACTTGCTGAGTATATTATAGTCAATAAATCATACTATCCATCATGTCTTTGTCATTATCCTAGACATACAAGATCCTCAGAGAATACACTTACAACATAAAGGTCACTTTGAAGGTTGACTGGGGCACTAGCAAAAAAAACAAAAACCATGGAGTTATTGCCTCTGAAAAAAATGTGCTGCCATTACACATTACTATAATTATAAAGTTTTGATGTTGATGTTCTTTTTTAGATGGACATCCCATGAAATCAACAGGGACGTTGAACAAATTTGGCTTCTAGTGTGTTCTCTAGGAAGTATGACATTCAGAGAAGCCAACAGGATACTTGGCCCTTGATCACTAAGGCTAGTTTTATACATATCTGGTGTGAAATGACGGCAACAAGCACTCTGACAGTTGTTCCTGCACTGCTTCTGCCTACATGGTTGGGTTGAGGCTTCCATCCTTGGGAGATCAGATACTTGCCAACACACAAGTGCCTACAACAATTTAAAGATATTTTCAAGAGCAGTGTAGATGAAAAGAATCACTGTTGTTGCTGGGTGACCTTAGGCCAGTGAGCTATTGTGAAGATAAAATGGAAAGAACAATGTAAGCCGCTTTGGGTCATCACTGGGGACAAAAGTTGGGCATAAATGAGGTAAAATAAATAATCAATGATTAGACTAGGACTGGAGAGACCTGATTTCTATCCTCACTCAACCATGAAGCCCTCCTTGGTGACCCCAAATAAAAAGAAAGGGAAGAATTATGTATGCCAATCTGTGCTCCTTATGGAAACAGTGGAATAAAAATATAACAAACAAGTGAGGGCCTGCAAAACTCATGGGGGAGCAATCCCATCTTGCCCCTGCTTGGGGGGGGGAATCCCATCTTCCCTCCATCCCCTCCGCTGTAGATGACTCGGGCCCAGCAAGTCTTCCAGGCTCTGCTGCAGAGCCCAGTGTGGCTTCCTCCCCTCCATTACCGCTGCCGCAGACATCCCCGGCCTGGCAAAGCTCCCAGCCTTTGCTACGGAGCCCGCTGTGGCTTCCCTCTGCTCCCATCACTGCTGCTGCTGACCTGGGCCCAGCGAGGCTGCTGGTGTCCTCCTCACCTGCATGGTAAGTGTTTTTTAAAATAGGGTCCCCCAAGTCTGCAGAAAAACCTGTTGGGGGGGTCAGTCTACCCCCTATTTGCGTATTTAAGTATCTGCAGGCAGGAGGCAGACTTGGGAATTTTGGGTAACTTACCACAGTGTACACATGGTCAACCAGCAGTTTCTATCATCCTAACAACTGGATGGATAATTAGTTTTACCAATCAGGAGTAATATTTACAGGTTCAGATAGAATAACTAAACTTGGTCATCCTTAACCATCCCACGCTAAATGTACTGTGTGGTGAGCATACCAGCTCGCTAAGCTTCTGTACATCTTGATAGCAAAATGCAATTACTTAATGGGCACTGATAAGTCAGTCAGCTGATGTGCCTAGAATGCAGATGATGCCCTCCTGCCAGGGCGGGGAGCTACATGGTGAGGAGAGCAGAAAGAAAGAGTTTGGCGGTTCTTGGCAAAATCTGACCAGAGGAAGAGAAGCAGAGCTTGCGTCTCTGCAGCTAG
Source organism: Euleptes europaea (assembly GCF_029931775.1). Classification (NCBI taxonomy): domain Eukaryota; kingdom Metazoa; phylum Chordata; class Lepidosauria; order Squamata; family Sphaerodactylidae; genus Euleptes; species Euleptes europaea. The sequence goes on from NC_079322.1 coordinate 55,314,145, forward strand.
TTGGAAGCTGCAATGGTGCTATGATGCATGTGTGCGGGGATCTGCTGTGACAGCGCTGCCAATGCCACCCGGACCACAGCATGAAAGGACAGAGCAGCTTATCAGTATAAACAAGAAAGAAAAGTGGGGAAAGCACACATACAAAAAAAGAAAAAAAAGAATACTCACTATTTGTATGTTTCTGAACGAATATATTCAAACACATGGGAAATGCCAAGCTGGAACTGATCTGCAATAGGGGTGACCCACGGATTATTCTCTGCTTTGAAGACCTGTTTTTGACCAGTCAGATCCAAGTTACCTGAAAGGGTTAAACAGGAATTTAATCTTTTGCAAGTTTAAGAGTGTTATGAAAACAACACGCTTCAGAATTAGAATGCTGAAAGTATAAGAAGAATGTTCAGCGAAGTGTGATTCTAAATATGGGAGTAAGCAGGCATAAAATTATAACCTTGGCATCCTCTGGCCAACCCCTCCTACCCTCTTTTTCTTCTCTACAGCCTAAATCAGATTAATATTTCCTATTCCTATACACCAGCATCAAAGGGTGTCTCAAGACCTGGGAAACAGTTCAAATTCTTAGGTGTTTACTATCTAGTTTTAGGTTCCAAGGTAACTGGACATGAAATATTTCCACACTCCTGAATCATGAAGTATTTTCTCACTCCTGAACTTTCTATCCTACTCAAGAAAGAGGCATAGATAACAGACGAATTCAATAGAATACCTACTCCACCAGCTAGAACCATACAAAAACAGGGATGGCTCAAGATTCTAAACTTTGAGATGTCAAAAACTCTTGGCTCAGGAAAAGGGGCTAACAGCACTTTGTTTCCCCATCTCCTCCACTCTAGGCTCAGCTTCCAAGCAGCCAGCTGAGCTCTGGAAGAATTCTCTTTGGTCTGGTTACCTCTAGACCAGTGATGGCGAACCTTTTAGAGACCGAGTGCCCAAACAGCAACCCAAAACCCACTTATTTATCGCCGAGTGCCAATGCACACCACGGCAACACGGCACAGCCCTAGGCCAGTGGTCAGCAAACTCATTAGTCAACAGAGCCAAATATCAACAGTACAATGATTGAGATTTCTTTTGAGAGCCAAATTTCTTAAACTATATAGGTAGGTGCACTGAATAAAACTTGATATCATACTTAATAATGATCTTATTTATTGATAAAAATTAAATTGTAAGTCCCTGCTATTTCCCTCTCCCCGTCCGGAGCCCTTGTCTGGAGGCCTGGTCTACCGCCGTAAAAGCCTATTGGTAGACCTGGCCTCCGGCTGAGTCCCATTGGGATGCCAGGTCTACCCACTGGCTTTCTTGGCAGTAGACCTGGCATCTGGAGGCCCATAGAAGCCAATTGGTAGAACTGGTTTTCCCCTCCTCAGAGTCCAAGTCTACCGCCAAGAAAGCCAGTGGGTAGACATGCCTCTGAGGAGGGAAAACAGTAAGGTATCCATAAAATTAAATCATGACAATGACTGACAAACACTGTACATTTTCCCCATCTGCAATCTCAAAACTCTGCAGGGGGGCTTATTGTTGAGTTGTGCATCTGAGTGGCAAATCCAAGGCAAAACCTCCCATTCACAAATGGCCAATAACCCCCCATGCAGAGTTTTGAGAATCTGGATGGGGAAAATGTGCATCTGAGTGGCAAATCCAAGGCAAAACCTCCCATTCACAAATGGCCAATAACCCCCCATGCAGAGTTTTGAGAATCTGGATGGGGAAAATGTGCATCTGAGTGGCAAATCCAAGGCAAAACCTCCCATTCATAAATGGCCAATAACCCCCTGTGCAGAGTTTTGAGAATCTGGATGGGGAAAATGTGCATCTGAGTGGCAAATCCAAGGCAAAACCTCCCATTCACAAATGGCCAATAACCCCCTGTCCCGCGATGGCCGTTAGCCCTTCCGTCGCAGGCCCTCTACAACGCTGCGCACTTACCGCACAGGGGGGCAACCCATGCCTGGAGGCTAGCTCGGGGGGCCGTCTTCCGTCCCTGACGGAGGGAGCCGGGAGGGCAGCACGCGCGCTAACAAGCGCCCCTTCGGTCGCGTCGCCGGCAGGGCGGAAGGTGAAGGGTCCCTTCGCCTTCCGCCCCGCCCACGCTCGTCCGATGCCCAGCTGGCCGGCGAGCCGCTCAGAAGCTGGTGGTGCGTGTCTCCGCCTCCCCTCGCTCGTCCTCCTGTCTCCCGGCCATTTGTGGGGAGGTCCCTTGCTGTGTTCCTCTCTCGTGCCGGCAGCAGCTCAGCTGAGAGAGAGGGAGAGAGCCGCGTGCCGGCAGAGAGGGCTACGCGTGCCATAGGTTTGCCAACACGGCTCTAGACCTTTAACTGCTTTTTATTCACCGTCCTCCTCATCATGGTTTCTCTTAGGGAATGAATCTGAATCAACCTGTACTGCTCATTGACAAAGTCTTAAGCAAAATCTCTTCTCCTCCATTTGCATAGGTAATGAGTTTCTGCTGCCTGGTAAGGGAGCCAATGCCCCTATGGTATAATCTCCTGTGACAGGCTGGGCCTCTGCTGTCATGGTAACAGGTGATGGGATAATCAACTCCTTCCACATCAGCTCCACTTGACTCACAGCCACAGCCCCTCCTTAGCCTTGACTCTAGGGCAGGGGTGGGGAACGTCAGGCCCGGGGGCCATTTAAGGCCCGCAAAATCATTTGGTCTGGCCCTTTGTGGGTCCTGGCAGATCTCTAGCTCAGAAGGATCTAAGACTGGTGATCCGCCCCCTTCTGCGGACAGGAATAGTGGATGTGAGTTTGTTTTGCTGAGAAAAGGAACCCCCCCCCTTGCAGAAGAGTCATTAGCTATGGAGCTGCTAGGTCTACTCAAGAAACTGTGTTAACCCTTTCCGGGCCATGGAGAAAAGTATTCCCTCTGTACTACAAGAGGGCTGGGGGCAGAAGTGGCGACAATGGAGAGGCTAAAGGAGGCAGGGCCAGAATGCGCGGGGAGTGGGGGAGTTCTTAGCCAGTGTGTCCTCATTTCATCCCTGCAGGCGGAGGTAGCAGGAGCTGGCTGTAGAATCCGGCCCCGACCATGTGGAGCAGGAGCAACTCCGGCGTCTGGCTGGACGGCTACGCCTGGCTGGTGCAACAGACCATCCTGTGCCACCAGGTGGGCGAGTGCACCACCGGTTGGATGCCTGCCTGCTTGCCCACATCGGGGGGGGGGGGTCATCGGGGGCAGCTGCCTGCTTGGGGCTTGGTCGGCTAATTTTTAAGTTGATAATTTTGTATGGCCCGCGAATGATGTTATAAATATCCAAATGGCCCTTGGCGGAAAAAAGGTTCCCCACCCCTGCTCTAGGGCCACCCTCCAATTTTCCCATGGCCACAAAATATTCAATATTTAACTCTGATAGAATGAAGTAACTTCCACCTACCTTTTCTATCCTACCCCAATATCTCCCACCACACTGTACCTTGCTTCTCTTTACTAGACTCCCGAAAATGTCTTACCACACAGCTGCAAAGTTCACCCTACAGCTAGTGGCACCTTCACCCCTCCCCCACCCCCGCAAAGGCTCCATCAGTGGCTAACTGTAGTTGTTTATTATCACTGTTACCTACTCCCCCATTTTATCCTCACAACAATCCTGTGAGGGAGGTGAGGCAAGTCCGAGGTCACCCAGCATTCTTCATGGCTCAGAGAAGATTTGAACAGAGCTCCTCAGACCTAGTCAGACACTCCGACATGCACTGGCTTTTTGATGTGTTCAAATAGGGTCACCACTGTACTTGGTACTTTAGGGGGGGGGAGGGAAGGCTGAGTATCTGCCCCAAAATTAGAACACTGCAGTAAGAGGCCAAAAGCCCCCCCCCCCAAAAAAAACTACCACATTAAGGCTAAAAGTTTTATTTGGAACTAATGTTTCTGCAAGCTGAGCAGGTTTTGTTTCCAGTGGATGCAAATCTTAATATAAATTGTCCTATGAAAAGAGGAAGACCCAAAAAGAGATGGATTGACTCAATAAAGGAAGCCACAGCCCTCAATTTGCAAGACCTGAGCAAGGCTGTCAAAGATAGGACATTTTGGAGGACACTGATTCATAGGGTCGCCATGAGTCGGAAGCGACTTGACGGCACTTAACACACACACACATAATCCTGCTGAACTCTGCCATGCGAGAAGCTTTGTAAGCAAGCAGAGAGAGGTGGGAGCCACTGACGCAACTTTGCACTGCATTCTGAGAATCTCCAGAACCGCTTCACTGCCAGAGCAGTAGCTCAACATTCAGGACCAAACTACAGATTGCATGGGAGATATGTATCAGATCAGTGGAAATATCTTTTTTGTCTGCGGATGCATAATAACGAGAGCTGACACCAGAGCTGGGATAATCAAAAGGCCAACTTTATTTTTATTGTTCAAGAGGGATCTGCAGCAGACACAACCAAAACATCCCCAATAACTGACTGCAGTGCGGGCCAATGCGGGGATGCAGAAGAGTCAGGCCTCCTCTTGTTTTTTGCATCCCCATTCTTAGGGCGAGACCCACCCTGGCTCTGAGCCGCCACGTGTGGTACGGCTCTTGCTCTTCCTTGCCAAGCCTTTTTAGTGCTCGAGGGAGGTGTGCCACGTCCAATCCACCCTAGCCGCGAGGTCTATAGGTAAAGGATAGCGGCACCCCTCCAGGAGTTCCTGTCCCAGGTCCCTGCCAGGCACCAAGGCCCCAGTCCTGGTCTGAGGGTTACTCCTTCATCTTTCAAACTGATGCCTCAGGGTGCTCACCGGAGTTGTACCATAATCATGAAACCACCTTTTCCCACACTGCTCCCACCACAGGGGACAGATCAGCGAGTACAAAAGCCCCCCCAGCCAACACCCCCCCCTATACTTAGCCACGTGGCCTGATCGGGATTCCCTGCTCCGCAGCTGCTGCCTCCTTTGTTTGCCTTCCAAAGAGGGAGGGTCTGTGCAACCCAGTCAATAATATCCCATCCCTTGGCTCCACCCTTCATCGCACGTCAGACCTGATGATGCCCAGCGCTTTGCTCTCTTCTCGCGACCGCAGCCAAAATCCACCCCACCCTCACTTCTTTGAAGGCAGGCTGGGGTGGTCTAATGTTAAAAAGAAGTTGCAGGACAGAGAAAATTTGGATTGGGATGCAGAAAAGTTTTCAGTCCTTCCCCCATGCAGTTTTTCTTCAGCTGGTATTAGCTTGGGGCTTGGGGGTGGGGATACCCATCTTTCCCTCCTATTATAGCTAACAGCAGTTTGGGACACCCAGTTTCTAATTGGCAAATTGTGTGTGTGTGTGTTGGGGGGATTAAATGCCTTTCCATGGCACCATAGCTGACAACCGAGCTGGGTCCTCATGCAGCTTACTAACATAAAAAAATACTGAGAGATCCCCTCATAGACCTCTGCAGGCCTCAGTCAACACCCAACAGCCGCTCTGAGCCTGGCTTTGGCCGGGAAGAGATGGGTAAAAAATGGAATAAATAAATAAATAAATAATGGTATGGGCAAATGAGCCGGGGCTGAGCAGTTCCCAAGGACTAACCCTCCTCTCAATCTGTATTTTCCATGCTTTGTATAATATTTAATACTTAACGGACGTACCTACTATGAAAAAAAAGGTTAGCATAATTAGAGAAAAGCCAGATCATTACACTTGTACAAGGAAGGAGGGGGAAGAAAGATGGCTGTTCACCTCAGACAGGCCTATCAACCAGTTGGTATTACCCCGGCTGTTCTTCCGTCAGCTGTCTCGAGGTCCGTTCTCCTCTTAAATAAAAACACGAAGGAAGCATTCCACCCCTCTGTCAGTCAGGCAGCAATCGCCCTAAGTGCCTTATGGTTGAGTGTGCCTCATTTGGAGGCTCACACCCTCCTTTATTAGAGGGCCTCCACAGCGCTCTGTTCTAACAAGGCTCAGGTGGCGGGATTAAGCACTGTGACAAAGAGGACCTAATAAGCCACAAGCCGGAGGTGTCTAAATCTAACCTGGACGGCTCAAACAACAGATTCACACACTGTTCAGCATGTAGTAACAGATCACGGGAGGAAGAAAGCCAGCACTGCAATTAGCGGTAACCCCCTGACCAACATTGCTATGACGATCATACTTCGTTCAGAGGCTTATTCTGCAACTGCAAATTGGATTTTCCATTTTGTGTGTGTTAAGTGCTGTCAAGTCGCTTCCGACTCATGGCGACCCTATGAATCAGTGTCCTCCAAAATGTCCTATCTTTGACAGCCTTGCTCAGATCTTGCAAACTGAGGGCTGTGGCTTCCTTTATTGAGTCACAGAATCATAGAGTTGGAAGGTACCACCAGGGTCATCTAGTCCAACCCCCTGCCCAATGCAGGAAATTCACAACTACCTCCCCCCCACACCTTCAGTGACCCCTACTCCATGCCCAGAAGATGGCCAAGATGCTCTCCCTCTCATAAAATGCCTCTCATGAACTGCCTGAGGTCAAAGAATCAGCATTGCTGACAGATGGCCATCTAGTCTCTGCTTTAAAACCTCCAGGGAAGGAGCACTTACCACCTCCCGAGGAAGCCTGTTCCACTGAGGAACCGCTCTGTTAGAAACCGCTCTGTTAGTCAATCCATCTCTTGTTGGGTCTTCCTCTTTTCCTGCTACCCTCAACTTTTCCTATCATGATTGTCTTCTCTAGTGACTATTGTCTTCTCATAATGTGACCAAAATATTATTTTATTACCTGCAAAAAACAACCAATGACACTTGTCTTTAAAGCCACGGACACAGTTAAGTTCCATCGAGAGAAGGAACCGGTCAGCCTGCTCAACTCATACACATAGCAAGATTTAGCCGTGCTCTCCTTTGCTCCAAGTATAGGTATTCCTAACCCAAATTTTCACTTGAAGAGTAGAGAGCTGAGTACACCCAGCTTGAATGGGTCGTACAGCTTACTGCCTGTACTAAATCAGACTCAGAGCACTGCCCCACTCTCACCTCTGAAGCATAATATTTCTAATGTAGCTATCAAATATCATAAAATGATTTAAATACAAATACATTTTGAAAATAAATGTTACTGTCTTTGGAAGTCTGGATTGAAACTGTGTTCCTTTAGGGCAGGGAAGAGTACACACCATGAAAAGGCACCAAAATGCCAGAGATTTAATTATATTGTTTAACCAAAAAGATAAAGGGTGCTCTTGGGATTTTCTGCCTCTGGCACTAAAATACCTTGAGCTAGCCTCTGGACAAAGGAGTGAGAGGAAAAGTTATTTAATAAAAATTAGCTGCTCAAGATAAACTGCCCACAGATAAAAAGTATAAAACAAATCTTATTCCCTATTAGGATGAATGATGTTGAACAGGACACCCAGTATCCTTTCGTACAGACTCTGGATCCATGGTAACACTGCCACTGGTTACTATTTCTTCCTAGACAAAACGCAAACACAGTTGCAGCTATCTGAACTGACGTATGTAGGCTAGTGTAAATTAGACCGCTACTGCAAACCTTCAAATGATTGCTTGTGAAAAAAATGGTAGTCCTTCAGTTAATCCTGTCACCACAGCCTGGACTGGCTGGAATGTAACCACCACTCTACTGTTTTGCATTATGTTTCCACTCTACATTATCAGTTCTGGCCTTATAATAATGAATAAGTAGAGATGTACGTTCATTGACAGTCGTCTCCTCAACGGCTTCTTATCAATACAACACTACAGATAATATTAAAATAATCTGAACATCTACACAGAAAAGATGTTCAAAAATTCTCATCCATCATTAACTTGTTAATATTGGATGTAAAATAATCTGCATATATATTTATTAAGTACACCTTTATCCCACCCTTCCTTCAAAGAGCTCACAGTGTAATGCATCATACATATAAAGGTAAAGGTCCCCTGTGCAAGCAACGGGTCATTCCTGACCCATGGGGTGACGCCACATCCCGACATTTCCTAGGCAGACTTTGATTACGGGGTGGTTTGCCAGTGCCTTCCCCAGTCATCTTCCCTTTACCCCCAGCAAGCTGGGTACTCATTTTACCAACCTCGGAAGGATGGAAGGCTGAGTCAACCTTGAGGTTGTGAGCAGAGCTTTTGACTGCAGTACTGCAGCTTACCACTCTGAGCCACGGGGCTCTATCATACATATAGGGGCATACTAAGATGCATTATACAGATTCAAACCATCGGCCATCCTAGCTCAGTACTGTCTAGTCCAGACAGGGTTCCCCAAGTATGGGAAGGGGAGGCTTCAGAAGTAACTCATGTTACTTCTGGAGCAACCTGGAAGTGATGCCATCATGTTGCTGCTGATAGCCTACCATGGCCTGGAATGCTAGAGCACCACCTGACACAATGATGTCACTTCTGGGTTGCACCAGAAGTGATGTTATGGCATTGGTGCATTGGTGATCACCCCCCTCCCCAAAAGCTCTTTGCTTTGGGGAGAGAAACTATTTGGTTTCAGTCTTCCCCCCCAAAAAAAGGAGGGGTTGCTCCACATGGGGCCACACAAAGAGGTTTCCAAGCCCAGAGAGAATAAGGTCGTCTATGGCTAAGCTGAAGGAGCTTGGCTGTGATGCATTTGCCCATGATGAGCTCAGCACCTGGCTAGTCAGCTACCAGGTCAAGAGTTACCTGAAGCTCCTTGTTTCCCCCCTTGTTCCATTCAAGACCCTTTGGGCAAAAATGCATGGGAGGTTTTGCCTTGGATTTGCCTCTCTCTAAATGCACATTTCCCCCAGCCAAATTCTCAAAACTCAAAAATCAGCCCCCGTGCAGAGTTTTGAGAATTCTGATGGGGACAATGCATCTAGAGAGCAGCAAATCCAAGGCAAAACCTCTCAAGCATTTCCACCCTGTGTTCTATCTATAAGCTTCAAGGAGCACCAAGAAACAGATAAATAAGTACCACGTTAAGAGATCATTGGCCTTCTCTGACTGACAGCATTTCTCCAGGTTTGGGGCAGAAAAAGATCTTTCCCAACACCCTGAAAGTTGGAGGGGGCACTGACTGAATCTGGGATCTTCTGTTTGTGAAGCATGTGCTGTTGCATCGAACAATTATCCCTCCTCTAAATTCAAATCTGCATCTCACAACAGCAAGACAGTAGATTACTACACAACTGCCTTCTGTTTCACAAGAGAAAATGAATCTTCTACTTTGCATCAACAACTATTTAGATTATTTTAAAAGTATGTTTTAATTAAAAGTGCCTAAAACTGATTAAATCTGTATTCCCATTAGGAAGTCAGGTGCTATCTCCACATTCTGCCCTTTCCTTTTTTAGAGATAAGGGTAAAACTTAATGAAGAGCAAGACTGGGAACTTCAATAGGACGATATTCTGCTCAGTCATAACCTTTATTTCTACTCTCTCTGTGTGTGTAAGGTGCCTTCAAGTCGCAGCCGACTTATGGCGACCCCTTTTGGGGTTTTCATGGCAAGAGACCAACAGAGGTGGTTTGCCAGTGCCTTCCTCTGTACAGCAACCCTAGTATTCCTTGGTGGTCTCCCATCCCAATACTAACCAGGGCTGACCCTGCTTAGCTTCTGAGATCTGACGAGATCAGGCTAGCCTGGGCCATCCTACCCTCTTCTAATACTGCATCATATATATAAAAAGACAGCCTTATGCATTATCATAATTTTCTTACAGTTGATACTAAGGCTGAAGTTTAAGTGTCCTTTTCTATTTCAGATCAGAGGACATGCTCTCTTTCTGAGAACAGAATGGAAAGAAATTAATTTTATTTTCCTATTTGGATATAAATACCTCTGGATCCAATTTTATTAAAGGCTAAGCAAGAGATAAGCCCACTGCATAGAAGGTACAGTTAGGTTAAATGTAAAAGCATGCCTACCGTGATTTTCTTCAGCTTTGCTTTACACTTTAGGGCTTACGGTTTTATTAGTTTGACATCACGTGCTTTGCTTCCCAAAGAGAAAGATGACAGACGTAAGAATATAATCCTCCAGGGAAGCGGCCCTGTTCAAGCAGCCACTGAAATGAATGGGAACCATGTAAGAGCATGGTGGGGTTCTTGAACAGCTCACCTTGGGCCCTGAGCAGGAGAACCTCCTAGTTAGATGGGCCCTGTATGTGGGCATAGAAACAAACACAAAACAATTGTGATTGCTTCTATCATAGAATAAAAACACTAACAGAAATCCTATCCTCATCGAACATTTGTGCAGAAGAACAGCATCAACCTTGTGTCCCACTCCAATGGAGGTGGGGAATCAATGCTAGCATAGCACTGGCACTCTTGTGCCAGCAGAATGGTGGTGCCAGGGAGCTACTGCCAGCTCTAAGGGCAAAATATGGTTATAGTGTGCAAGAGAGGTGATAAAGACAATTCTTATGCTCACCTGAAAACATGCTTGCATGCCCTATGCATATTACTCCACCTACGGAAGAGGGAAAGGGAGGGCATTTTGGCTATCTTCTGGGCATGGAGTAGGGGTCACCGGGGGTGTGGGAGGGAGTGAGTTGTGAATTTCCTGCATTGTACATGGGGTTGGACTAGATGACCATGGTGGTCCCTTCCAACTCTATGATTCTATGACTCTAAGAGATGGCTTGTTAAATGGAAGTCAACGGGAATCCCCATTCATAACAGCTTCCACTTCCCTCCTCTGTCTTTACTGCCCTAGAAAGGATTCCATCTAACAGCTCATCCAATGACATCACCCCACAAAGGGAGCATAAGACACAGCAAGGGAACAGTGACTTCATAAGTCAAGGTGCATGGCATGGGGTTACATAGTTTTCGTCTTATAACTATACAATTTCGAACTCTTGGTGATAGCTGAAAGGTGAAAGGTCACTTGGAATAAAGCTAAGGCTAGAAATGAATAGAGAAAGATATATTGCTAGTGCATCTTCACAGAACCATTACCAATGTTCTGTCTTAGAACCCCAGCTGCAAATGTCCACCAGGATCCCAATTCCACTGTTTCAAACAGGCTGCAGGGATTGTTGATCCATTTGACAAGATGCTCCCACACAAGGAATTCAGGGAGGAGGGGCTCTTAACTCACAAAGGGTCTCCTGAACACCATCCCTCACTCCAAGCAACACAAAAATCAAGACAGCATTCACCTTTTAAGGCTACAGAGCGCCCTCTGCTTAATCGACAATATGCAGTTTCTCTCTCTTTGACTCAATCTGTGGTTTCTCTCTCGTATAGAAGGCATAGGTAAGTATGGAGGCTGAAGATCAGAAACTAGAAATTAAACTGTGACCATGTACTAATGAATGCAATGAGAATCACACCCATATTTGTTGCTGAACATTATTCTACCTATTGGCATTGCTAGTTGATGACATATGACCTATTCTTCCTTGCAGGATCAGACCTAAACTATTTGGCACCGAACCATAAATCACTACAAGCAGAGCTGTGCTGTGCTGTCTCTAGCTGGCTGTGGCTCTCCAGGGTCTCAGGTAGAAGTATTTTACATCACTTACTACCTCATCCTTTTAACTGGAGAAGCAGGAGATTGAACCTGGAACTTTTGCATGCAAGGCAGATGCTCTACATCTGAGCCACAGCCCCATCTCTAAATGCAGATAGAAGACTTACAGAGACCCTATGAATTAATGACCTCTAAAACATCCTATCATTTAAAGCCTTGCTCAGGTCTTGCAAACTGAGGGCCATGGCTTCCTTTATTGAGTCAATCTATTTCATGTTGGGTCTCCCTCTTTTCTGGCTGCCTTCAACTTTTCCTCGCATTATTGTCTTTTCCAGTGACTCCAGTCTTCTCATAATGTGACCAAAGTAAGACAGCCTCCATTTGGTCATTTTAACTTCTACTGAGAGTCCATGCTTGATTTGACCTACAGCCCACTCATTTGCCTTTTTGGTGGTCCATGGTATCTGTAAAAATCTTCTCCAACACCACATTTCAAAGGAATCGACTTTCTTCCTGTCAGCTTTCTTCATTGTCCAAGTTTCACAGCCATACATAGTAATAGGGAATACTATGGCATGAACGACCTTAATCTTGGTCACCAGCGGCACATCCTTATGCTGAAGGATCTTTTCTAGCTCCTTCATGGCTGCCCCTCCCAGTCTCAATCTCCTTCTGATTTCGTGGTTGCTGATGAAGCCAAGGAATAGAAAATCTTGAAAAAGTTCCTCAGCATTGACTTTAAATAGGGAATATTACTCTCTACTGGGCTTTTCAGTCAATCTACTTTTAAAATGCATTGAACTGAGAGTGGGGGGAGGGAAGAGAGAGGTACACCTGAACACATACTGCAAGAATGGTAACAAAAATGTCAGCTCTGAGAAGCCCACTGGAATTGCATCATGGCAGGCAGCACATCCAATAGTCATGTTGAAACCGCACATGATTGACACAAATCAGTGTTAATTATTATCACTAGTATGGGGGATTCCATCTACTCTTGGTGAATGTTTTACACTTGGACCTTACTGTAGGAGCAACATGTTTAACAGGTTTCTTTCCAGCTGGCTTAAAAGGAACAAACATTGCTCCCTTTCTGTTCTAGGTCTGAAACAGCTACCTTTGAAAGAATACAACACTGATACACAGTATAGTTAACAAAACTCAATGAATGAATATCTCTCTTTAACATTGTTTTTTAACATGTAGAAACCTGCCCACCCCATTTTCAAACTGACTGCAGCCATGAAGCCTAAAAATGCCCTTTTAGAAGTGAAATGTGAGATTTATGGGTTCCAAACAAGCTCTTATGGGCTAAATAAAGACACCTTAGGGACTGTGGGGGATCAAGCAGGTTGTCATTTGCTTACTGTAACTTAGAATTTCTAGGAAATATTTATGCCTTTGCTATGGGGGTGGAGAGAGAGGGCTAGCTATGGAAGCTTCATAGCTGATTGGAAGTTATATATAATTAACATGGGAACTGGGATTGTGTTTTTTAAAAAGAAACTCAATCATCCCATTAACAGTTTGGAGCATAATCTGCATTCTAGTTTTGCAACAATGGGTTTGCTTGCATTAGTACCACTTACTTTATCTGCTGTAAATACCCTCTTGCTTTGTTTCTATGCACTGGGAACAGGTCCTAGCATATCACAGTCACATGACTACTAAAATGTAAGTGATATGTGTATCCGAACAGAAAGATGCAGTCTCTCTTCTTCCCTGTTACCTTAATTCCCCTCCTCTCCTTACCTTTGCCCCTCCTGGTTTCTTCCATTTCTGTTCTCGCTTTCCTATCTGAGGTTGTGTTAATTGCTTTGTTCATCAACATAAATAGGAAACAACTGCCATAAAGCATAGGTTCATCATTAGTACTCAGATCCGCATGAACACATGAAGCTGCCTTATACTGACTCAGACCCTTGGTCCATCAAAGTCAGTATTGTCTACTCAGACTGGCAGCAGCTTTCCAGGGTCTCAGGCAGGAGTCTTTCACATCACCTACTTGCCTAGTCCCTTTAACTGGAGATGCTGGGGATTGAACCTGGGACCTTCTGCAAGCAAAGCAGAGGCTCTGCCACTGAGCCACAGCCCCTCCCCAATAGCATTGGTATAGATAGCATTGGTACATCTGCAAAGTGTAATCTCTTCACTACTGAATCAACAACGCTTGAGTTATCCATGATTAGTTACCATTATCCAGCTACTAATATGCCCTAACATGCCATGACAGAAGTATTTTAAAAATAGCATTTTTAAGGCAGATGGGACAACAAACTTCAGAATAGGGATGCAAAGCAGCTTATGCCATCCCCCTCTCCCCCATTTTATCCTCTTGCCAACCCTGTGAGGCAGGCTAGGCTAAGTGTGTGTTACTGGATTCCAACTTGGGTCTCCTAGTCCAATGCTCTAACCACCATATTCATCTCGCCAATTACATCGACTACTTTGCTTTCTGTAATATAGATTTCTTTTTCCAAACTAGGTTTCCTTATAAAACAATGTATCCATTGGTAAGTCATTAGAATTTACATGCTTACAAATTTAGTGTTTCTTGGCACTTGCATGCAGTTGGTTGTAACTGTGCTGTTGCAGTGAATTGTGATTCTCTCTCATTGTAGCACTATATATAAGCTTTTAAATCCAGAAAAAGGGCCAAGATCTTACAAAACTGTGATCCATGTATCCTAGCCACCATCTCATGAACTGAATTTTGGAGATACATTAGACACCCATGGAACTTGCCTGACTACTTCCAGTCACACTTCCCTCTAACAAACTGTGCTAACAGCCAAGGAACCCACTGAGGATCAACCAGTTATTGCTATATTATATATAGCCATTTCATTTTATTTCATAGGTTGATAATAACCCCATTATACTAACATGTAGCACAGCACAAAATGAACTTTGTGCAGGCTTCATATTACAATAAAAGCAGAAATTGTTTAGTTTCTTTCAAAAGAAACGTTAACGGCCAGCTTAGGTTATCAGTGAGAACGGGTCTGAGTTCCATCTCCCCTTAGCCATCTTTAACCACAATATCTACAAGTCTTACCTAGCTCCGGAGGCAGCACAGTGAGTCGGTTCCCTTGGATATGAAGTTCTTTAAGCTGAGTGAGTTCACCAATTTCTTTAGGCAGTGATATCAAGTCATTATCCCGAAGGCTGATCTTCAAGGAGACAGTGGGTGAGACAGACACACCGTTGAAAGGAAGCAGACATTTGGGGGGACAGAACACATCACAGACAAATGTCTTACACAGCATTCTCATCCAGACCTTTAGTTTTCCGCCACTTCCTCTCACCCCACATATTTAATTCCTCCAATTTACTTACAAGTGCCTACTGATTAACAATAGGCAATGCCAGGCATAGAGGCTAATTCCTGCACCACCACCCTCCCACTACTTTTCGCAAATTGACTTGATTCCACTCTTACCAGGGCCGCAAAAGTGAATTGATTTTTTTCAAGAATTTAGATAAATTACTTACTATCTGCAACTTTGTGAGCTTCCCAATATCTGGTGGCAGGATTTCAAAATCGTTGTCACTTAGATAGAGTGCACGCAAGGTGGCTGCAAATTAAACAGCAATATATAAACAGGGTGGCATACAACCCAACCATTTGAGGTCTGATCAATACTGAAGTGTCAGGTTTGATTAATAACCCTGACTTGGTGAAAAGCCTTTGACATACCCAAGGCTCACAATAATAACAAGCAGGTCAAACTTAGATTTACTGGCTTATTGTACTGTTGGTCTGCTCAGGAAAACATCTATATCCAAAAGGACTGACACAATTAACAACTCCTACAACATCAGACGCTGGCAGCTTGGAGAACACAGTTTCCATGCGAGGCTGCAAGGACACAAGCCCAAATTACTTTCTGTTACTTTCAATTCCTAATCATTGTGCAGATTTGCAATAGAAAATAACCTCCCACCCACCCCCACCCGAAAAAGCTCTGGTCGGTCCCTACTTATCTATTATGTCTACAAACAGCATAACCAAGAACCCAATTTAATAGAACATACCAACTTTTGTGTGTATTTATACAAATCTTCTATCTGCACTAAAGACAGAGACAACATTTGATGTGCATTTGGCAGAAGGGGACAGGGGAAAAAAAATCAAGGCATTTTAATTAGTTTTATTTTTATTTATGGCCCCCAAGGCTCAGAACACACTTGGAAATCCAGTGGGGAGGAAGGATATTATACTGAAGGTCTTTCAGTAGTAGACAGAATCTCCAAACTTAGATCAAGACTGTCATTTCTAGTTACACGGGGGGTGGGGAGCTAATATTTCCATTCTATACCACAGAGGAAGCAACAGCCAGTCTTTGCCCAAAATTAAAGAGTAGCACTATCTGCAGGAAGAAAATTTCATTTTATATATGTCATGCACATTAATTCAAACCTCATTTTTTAAACAAGTAAGAACATACTTAATTTTAATCAAGAAAAGCAGATTGGGAGTTAATTGCTAGCTATCTTAAGTTTCTCCTTCACTGACCTAGGAGGGTGCTACGTTTGTCAAAGCTTTAGCTAAGTATGAAACGGAATAAAAGAAAATATAACCAAGTAACCAGCTCATACCAAACTGCCAGCCAAGTCCACTTAACTCCTACCAGCAACAGGTGATTGTAGATCAAAGACACATATTGCTGAGCTAGGCTGAAAAATATTCAAGGAGGCTCACAGGAGGAAGAAAATATATATCTAAAATATTCTTTTCAGAGTTCAGTCTCTCTCAAATAAATTTCATCTGCAGAAAGCAAAGAGACTTTTTCAAAATGATTTAAAGTGTTCTTTAAAATCAGTTTCTTACTTAGATAGAAGAAGTTTCCAGGCAGTGAATTTTCATTTAAGTTGTTGTAAGTCAGGTCAAGAACCTCCAGGGCTGGTAAGGAGCCAAATCCTCGTGGCAAGGAGTTGAGCCTGTTCATGCTAATAAAAAGGGAAGATGGTAAAGTGGACATGGCAAGCAATGACTAGAAAGTGTGCGTCTCAGTTTAAGGCTACACCTCCATTTATTTATTCAGTTTAATATTTGCAAGCCATCTTCTCTGCTACCAGGTGGCACCCAAAGCAAAAGAATTTAAAAAGTGAAATAAAATAGAAGTACATGAATAAAGTACAGCCAGTTAAAATTCAGGACAGGCAAAAGCAGCATCCTTGTACAGAAAACCAAGCCAATAAGCCTGTAATCATCACAAATGCGAGTCATCCCATGTTCTGTAACAGGAAATAAAAATATTGTGATTAAAAAACTGCACACATTTAGCAAACGCATGATATCATTTTTTCCTGTTTGTTCTAATCATAATGCTTACAGCATGATCCAGTCCCTGATAAATCCACCCCCCTTGCCATCCTGACTCTTTACTATTTATAAGACCAGTGTGGAGTAGTAGTTCTAGGGATAATAGGCTGTACTCTGCCATCTTTTCCACTCAATCTTGTTTCCCTTTCTCACTGCAGCCCCAAATCAGGTGTGCCTTTTGTCTATGTGAGTCCCACAATCCCTGGCATAGACTTTTTGGTGATCAAAAGGGGGCTGACAAACAGGTAGGATACAACTCATCATCTTTGGAGTTTGGGGGAGATATGGTATTTTCCAGTACTGATACCATTCACAGGGGAAGTTGCTAATTGTCACCCTAAACTACCAGACGGGGTGCCAAATAGGACATCAATCTGGAGAAGAGGAGTTGAGCGGGGACCTGATTGCTCTCTTTAAGTATTTTTAAAAGCCTGTCACTTAGAGAAGGGTAGAGAGCTGTTCCTGTTGGCTGCAGAAGATAGGACTCGCAATAATGGGTTTAAATTATGAGCGGAAAGGTACTGGCTGGATATTAGGGGAAAAATTCTTACACTAAGGTCATTTATTCATGGCTGTTTGCTGCTGTTTCGATGCTTTGTTGGTCTGGACCTTATTTTCTATTTTTCACAGCTGCCCCGAGGTAGCCCATAAAATTCGCAGCAAACCAGCAGCAACTTAAACCTGTGTTGCTACGATCTTTCCCTTTGCCTCGCCCTTTCTGCCAGAGGGTCCCATGAAAAACTCCTGGAGTTGAATTTCTTCTCCCCGCCCATCCTGGCAAATGTCTCCTCCCTCTCCTACGTCTCCCCGCCCACAGGGACGGCTATTGGCCAAGGGTTCTTTTTTTGTTCCTACCAGAAGCCCGCCCCTTTCCGTGCACTTTGCACGGCCACTAGATCTGCGCTTGAGTGCCAAATCCAAATCTCTATGGCAAGATTAGAAGAGATGTGTGGCCTCCCATGCATAAATGGCCCTGGGCGCTTTGGCTGCTGCACTAATGAAGAAAGAAAAAATAAGGGGGAAACAAAGAGGTGGAGGTGAAAAAAAAAAGGAGCGTGAGCGTAAATCACGAGGGGAGAAGTGAAAAGAACTATTCCAAAGGGGGACGAAGCAACAAGTTAGGACACACCATCAGAAAAGGGGGGGGGGACTAAAAGAGAAACAAGGAAAGCAGACAGAAGCAGAAAACAGAAGTCAACGGGAAAACGAATCCAAAGCTGAAAGGGAAGGGGGGGGAACTGTGCCGAGTCAAAGCAGAAAGGGAGACAAGGGCAGTTTATGCAGGGGAGGTTTTGCCTTGGATTTGACGCTCTCTCTAGATGCACATTTTCCCCATCCAAATTCTCAAAACTCTGCATTGGGGGCTTATTGTTGAGTTTTGAGAATTCGGAAGGGTAAATGTGTATCCAGAGAGCGGCAAATCCAAGGCAGAACTCCCCATGCATTCGGTTGCATGAAAGTGGAGTCGAGCGGTTTGGAGCCCGATAGGAGTTCTCCTTCCCCCACTCCTTCGAATGTCTCCCCTCTATGGAGCTACGATGGGCGGAGTTGTGACGGAGGTGGGGCGGGCCTCAATAGTGAGCTTGTTGGCAGGAGGAGAGCTGAACGGTCAGGGGCAGACACAACCGCTGTCAAATGCTGCGGCCTTTTTCTCATGAGTAATCCAAGCTACATCGGGCTTTATGAATTAGATTCGATTCCATGAATAATTTTTAAGTTCGGTGTTTTTTTTTACTCCGCCTCAAGAGAGCAGCAATTTTTTGAGTGAATAATTGACCTAAGAGTTGTTCAGCAGTGGAATTGTCTGCCCAGGGAGGTGGTGAACTCCCCCTCACTGGCACTCTTCAAGCAGCAGCTGGACCAACACTTGTCAGGGATGTTTTAGGCTGCCTCTGCATTGAGCAGAGGCTTGGACTAGATGGCCTATATGGCCCCTTCCAACTCTATGATACCTGGACAAGGATATAAAGAACTGCAGTTAGTTCTACACAATGACAATTGCTTTTGAAACTAAGATGACTTTAAAAAGCAGCTGGTGATGAGGCATGCACAAACTTAGCAAAACTCTAATCAACATCCCCCTTTTTTTGTCAAGTCAAGCCTTTTCGAAGTTTTGCATGCAGGTGGTATTTCAAGCGGTTTTGCATTTGCATAGTGGCTGAATAACTGCAGATCATACATGCTTGAGTACTGTGTCCCAGGTCATCATGATGTCTCTTGTAGAGACAAGTTAAGTTACATGTATTGCTTTTGCACTTACACAGATGGCAGCATGCCTCCCCTTGCATTTCACAGCCATGACACCTTTCTTTGTGTGTGCGTGTGTGTTACATACCCTTAGGCAATTTCTTTTCAGGTTCCCAGGCTGGGAGCTCTGGGCCTGCAATTCCCTGCAGAGTTACTACTCTGTAATGTAAGAGTACTCCTAATGGAATTAAAAACCAAAACCCTTGGCTAATTTCTCTTCAGAATGGGAGGTGCCAGCAGAAGAGGGAGCCCCAGGAAAGCAGCCTGAGAATGCATATGTGCAACTGACGTTTTGCATAGCTCAGAAACTGTGCACACTGTTTGAATACAGTTTGCCGAACATACAACCATACTGATCACAACCTGCAGGCATCTTGTGAACAAAACCATGAGAATAAAACACACCTGTAGTCCCACCCATTGCAGGTACAGGGACAAGAGATTAAATATGCGGCAATAATTCACACTGCGTTTTTTTCCTATGCATAACAGAGAACCCAGAAGCAAGCGAACACATGGATGCTTATTACTACTCTCATGAGAAACACGTAATTTGTTTGTTTGTTTATTTATTACATTTTTACTCCCTCCTCCCCAGCCCAAAGGCTGGGCTCAGGGTGGATTACAAAATCTAGATGCAAATTAATTAATGCAAACTAACAAAAACTGGGGAATGTTGTTCCATCCTTTGTATATCATATACTGCTTTTAAATTTTAAAGTCAGGGAATTAGGGGAGAATCATATTAAACAGCTCACTAACTCATATTATTCTACCTTCCTTTCGTTTGGGGAAAACAGGTGAGTTAAGTATTAGTAGAGATAATGTATTTCTATTTTCAGACTAGTACAAAAGATCAGAGGCTTGGGCACTTCAGAGAAACTTTTCCTGTTATTCTGAACCCACTTAAGAAGAAAAGAGACTATGCCAAAACAAAAGTAAAGCAGTCTTTCCGAAAAAAAGAGGATTGTTTCCTGGACTGCACCCTATAGAGAGTTTAAGCAACCACACCAAACCCTTAGGTACGCACCCAAGATTCAAGTGTTTCAGCTTCTGAAGGCTGCTGATTTGGGTAGGCAGCTCCTCAATCTGATTGTTGAAGAAGTTGAGCACTTCTAAATTTCTTAGGTCTGCAATGTTGGGCGGCACAGCTGTAAAGAGAAAGAAACAAGTTGGGACATATGGGAAAGACCCCAGGATTTTAAACTGGAATTTATGGAATTGAAGGGTCCTGTGTTTGTGTTGTGGGATGAAAAACTTCAGTTCACCCAAGCACCTTCATGTTGATGTCACAACTGGATCACAAAGGGGAGCCGTGTTAGTCTGTCAATAACAGTAGAAAAGAGCAAGAATCCAGTAGCACCTTAAAGACTAACAAAATTTCTGGCAGGGTATGAGCTTTCGTGAGCCACAGCTCACTACTTCAGAATCTGAAGCATCCTGAAGAAGTGAACTGTGGCTCATGAAAGCTCATACCCTGCCAGAAATTTTGTTAGTCTTTAAGGTGCTACTGGATTCTTGCTCTTTTCTACAGAAAAATGGAGTTTGATTTAATCCTTTCTACGTCCCAAAGCCTTCAACTGCACTCCATGGACAAGTGGGGGTGGGGGGGTGGGGAGCATGCACATACAGAAACAAGCTGCTTTCACGTCCATCACAGATAAACTTCGGTTTGTGATATCTGAATGCAGCCAAAATTTGGGGAGCGGGACCACGGCTCAGTGGTAGGTTAAATAACTGGCATCTCCACCTAAAAGGGTCCTAGGTAGCAGGTCCTGGCAAAGCTCATAATTCTGCCCAAGTCCACGGAGAGCCAGTGTGAGTCAGAGTAGACAATAATGATCTAGATGAACCACTAGTTCAACTAGTACAGCATTATGTGTTCAAAATTTATCATCCTGACTTCTTTGGACCAGACATTTTACCCAGAAGCAATCACACAAAATTATGAAAGCAGATTTTACAGAGGCGCTTGGAAGACCATGGTGCAGGACAGAGACAGACTAGACGAGCCCTTGATTTGGAGTAGAAAGCCAATTCTTGTGTTCCTTTAACTAAGTGTTCACTCATTCACAACCCGTGAAAAGGAAGGCTATTGAATTGTACAGGTGGGCTATATAGAAAGAAGCCACGAGCAGCTGGGGTGGAGCACACAAGAAGATGTGCAGAACACTATAACTTCATTTCCCCACCTCAACCAATCTCACTCTGGACCACTTCACACATTATGTGCAAACTGTGCTTGCTGCAAGTATATCAGCATTATTAAATATCTGTGTGTGTTAAGTGCCGTCAAGTCGGTTCCGATTCATGGCAACCCTATGAATCAGTGTCCTCCAAAACAGCCTTGCTCAGGCCTTGCAAGCTGAGGGCCGTGGATTCCTTGATTGAGTCAATCCATCTCCTGTTGAGTCTTCCTCTTTTCCTGCTGCCTTCAAATTTTCCTAGCATCATTGTCTTTTCCAGTGACTCTTGTCTTCTCATAATGTGACCAAAGTGTGATAGCCTCAGTTTAGTCATTTTAGCTTCTAGAGACAGTTCAGGCTTGATATGATCTAGAATCCACTTATTATTATTATTATTTTTGGTGGTCCACAGTATTCGTAACACTCTCTTCCATTCAAAGGAATCTACATTACAGAAAACCATGTCACACAACAGGGAAGCCTTGGCTGGCCTAGAGTCCTGGGTGCACTACATGGTGCTTAGGGAGACAAGGCTGTTCTTCATTCTTTATCGAGTTTCCTGTGGGAAATATAGTTACCCCTTGGCTTCAGAGATCTCACAGGCCAAATGTTGTCAAGCTTGTCAGCAATTACACAAAGCCAAGATACTTGCTTCTTTTAAAAAGAAAGCTTTGAAAGTCTCAGAACATTCAGAATTTCATTATATCTTTTGCTCCCAATAATGGCAGAGATACTAACCAATGGGTGCTAGCCCAACTACCAAAATCACATTCCATATAGCAAGCGATAAATCGCCATGGACTAGCTAGTTAGGTGAAAACTGGCAGCGTCTAAGTACTGGGCAATTTAGGGTGTAACTATATGATATACTCAACATGTGCCAGGTAATCACAGGTGCATGGCCAGTCTTACAGTCAGACATATATCAGGGGAGTTCACCTTAAAAAGGGCTTGGCTACTTAGCCCCTGAGAGAGAGGGAAAGGAGCTTCCAGTTGCCCTCCCACTTTGCTATCAGCAGCAGAAAGGGCGGCAGTGCGGGGGCTTGTTATTCCTTTTCTCTGGCTCCATGTGTCCTTCTTAGGGCACATGGAGCCATAGGAAAGGGGTAAAAGTGTGAGTTCCCCGATGTACATGTGAGCCCGGCCGTGCACCCATGATTCAGCAGGTGTTGGGCATATTATGTTGCTTGGCCCTCGGTATCCTTGCAACAGAAGTATAACTTCAAAAGTAAGACATGTAGATTTCCACAGAGAGTTACAACATACGCTCATTGTGCCATAAACTGGTCTTTCAGATTCTTTAAGTGACAGTTTTATTTAGCATCTTCATGAATATATTTGTACAAAAATCCATTTCAAATGATGGCTCATTTGGATGGCGGTTTAAATAATCTAACGCATCAGAAGATGTTCATTAAAAATTCAACTAAATCACAATAACTTAGGCTCAGCTTTAAACAATGAACTGTTCAGCCAAGTCACATTTGGATTTACATCCCATGGGCAAAGCGCTATGATCAATACACACAAAAAGGGTTACATCAGATTAGCAACAGATCAATGTGTGGCTGTTAGAAATATGAAAAAAGCCAAAATGCATGATCTGGATACTGCTATGCAGATAAGAAATACTGGTCTTATTTTCTCTTTCAATTATTGAAGCAACATCTAAGCAAGTAAATCACGTTTATATGTTTAGTGGGGAGGAAGGATCAAACCCATTCAAGGTTTACACTGTACTCCCAATTCAGGGCATGATATTAACTTTCAACTTAATCCATAATCCAGCTATGCTGAATTTCAATAATTCAAGTTCATTTAGTCATACCAAATCTAGAGGAATGGGTTGCATCCTAGAATTTAAATGTATGGATCAGACTGCACAACAGCAATTTAGATTGTAAATTAACTATTTATTCACGTCTGAATAATTTTCTTAAGGATAGGTTGAAAAAATATCTAGTGGCATCAGGATAATCTTCTCTTCCCTTTCTCCTTTAAAACATATGAAAGTAATACTTCTACAGTTTAATGTTAGTCTTTCATTTACTATATTTTTATTAGAATCACACCATTTAATACTATGGCCTTTAATGAATATCTGCCACAGCTCTCTATAAAAGTTGGAATGTAACCCTCACATTTGTTACATTTTTATCCTACCCTCCACTAAGTGAACTCAAGGTAGCATACATGGTTATCCCCTCTTTGATTTATCCTAACAAGAACCCTACGGAATAATTTAAACTGACAGAAAGTGATAGGCCTAAGGTCACCCATGCTCAGTTCACATGTGTGTGTGTGTTAAGTGCCGTCAAGTCGCTTCCAACTCATGGCGACCCTATGAATGAAAGTCCTCCAAAATGTCCTATCTTTGACATAGGCACGGGCAAAGGGGCAATAGTTCCTTCCAGCAGGTATCTCTTACAGTTCAAGGAATGCTGTCCAAAAGGACCTTCCCACCTCCAGAAATAGCTTTTCAAGGAGATATTGCAGGAAGGAAAGAGTCAATGTGCCACCAGGAGCAATGCTTTGTGTCCTGACTCAATGCAGGAAATTATTTATTTCTGTACTGACAGTCCGCCTTTTTAACTGAGGCTCAAAGAGAATTACACAGTGTAAATAGTTAATAGTCCATACATAGAGACATCTAATTAGCACAGGGTAGGCTGATACAATCAATATGAAGAGACATTGAATGAGCAATGGACAAGGGGTATCAAAATATGAATGAGCACAGAATATTAGGCATGAAGCAGAGGGTGAATATAATTAAGAAAAATGGTATTACAGAAACAGAAGACAAAATGACAATAGGGTAATAAGTGTAGAAAAATGAAAACATGTCCTGTATATAGTGGTATAATATATAGTCTCTTTTCCCCTTTATAAAGCACCTTCCTGAACTACCTTTGCATAGTATAGCTGTATGACCTTTATAGAAAAGCTCCCTTGAACAACTCTATTGTACAATTACTATCTATAAAGTCAGAAGGATGACTACTATTAGCAAGCTCTACAGAAGTAGTATTACCGACCAAAACAAAGTTACGGAACCAGCCTAATTCAATCACCTTATTGTCATGTGCATAAATCAGTGATACTCACTCAGTGGCTTGGGAGTCACATGTGGTTCTTTGACATGCCACCTGGGACTCTTCTGAGCACCATTCCCCAATGTGGCATCCACCCCATTTCAGGAGAGTGGGCAAGGCCCTTCTCCAATGGGGCTTGTGGTTGCCAGGTGGCTCCCCCCTTGAAACAGTCACTGCTGGAGGAACAGGTGAGCTGTGAGCCTCATCCTAGGGATGGAAGTAAATGTGTCTCTTTTGATTAATGGTAATTGTGAATGTGGCTCTCTGTGCACCAAGGACTGAGTACTACTGGCATAGATAATGTCTTACTTATTGAACTCATTACCTCAATATCCCCCATATTCCTACTAAATGAGCTCTTTGTCTACATGGTTAAAACTAAATACTATAAACCAACTAGGATTAATCCAGACTAATTCAAGATTTTTAAGTCTCACTTGTCTCAATAGGATATGAAATCAGTACAACCAAAACTTCTGATTCCTCTGTGTCCTTATATTATAGATTAAAGTAAGCCATTAAATCACTACACTAAGGTGCTGGGAGAGATTTAGAGCAAAGTATCGTCAATATTCCAAGGTCACATTTAAATATTTACGTGTCTAAATAGTGCACGCATTTATATTGCTCCAAAAATAGTAGATAGTGATTTCTACACTGGGTACATATTGGTAAAATTGTACAGTCTGGTACCAAAGAAAGTCAATCCATCTTCATCACACCCAACAGTTCATCTGAAGGCACCAAAACTATCATTCAAATGTACTTAAAATAAGAGCTGACCAATTAGCTGTATATACACAGCCTTAGCCCCCACCCCATCTACCATATATATGAATAATAATACCTACAGTATTCCAGAGATCATATACTTGGAATGCTCAAGAAGTGCAACATGAGTTAACTTTAGTGTTAAATTCAGTATATAAATCTCCCCAATGCAGTGGTGAAAAGAAGTACCACAGCCCAAAGGTACTACAAAAATGAACCAAACATTTCAAACCAAACCAAACATGTATATAGGAATGCTGTAACTTTGCAAAAATCTCACCTCCTAGGAAATGTTGATCATACAGCATATTAGATTGATTTTTTTATGGCAGTCGAATCAAGCGTCTGCCAACAAATGAAAGCAGCAGGGTCACCAAGTTTTTTTTTTCTTTTTTTAAAACAGGTTTGTATAAAAAATAATTTGAAGGTCGACAACTTTTATCTGTTTTTCTCGGGAATCTTTATGAGTGGATGATTGAAGACGTGAAACTTCAATCAAATAGGACCTGAATTATATGAAAATTGGAGACCAACAACCTTTTTGTAAATACTCATGTCAAACCACTTTTCATTTGTTAAACTAAAAAGTGTCTTTTTCTTGACGATTATGGAGGAGAAAAATCAATAGCCATCTTTAAGTCAGATTGCATGATGAGAGGATTTAGCAAATATATAATCTTCTCAGGAAGAGAAACCCCCCCCACATTGCCACATAAACCGAGAACAGGGAAAAGGTTTAATATTAATTTCATTTTGACAGCCAAGGTTAATCTGCACATATTGCCTTGATGTCGCATGAAACTTAACATTTTCCTATTCAAACACTACTAACTAAAAGAGTAAAATAAGCAAGACATTTTGTTTATTTGTTTATATTATTTATAGTCTGCTTTTCTCACTGGGACTCAAAGCAGATTACAAAGAATAAGTCGATTCCATCAACAGGACGGGACATTCAGTAAAACAATACAATAAGATTTGGTTTGTAGAAGACTGGAACCAACCAGAAATCTGAAACAGAACTTAAGCAAAGTGTAAGTATTAATATGACATGTTAAAACAATGCAAAAAATACATAGTAGGATTCAACTTACAGCAATAGACAGTACAAACGATACACAGCAGTATATAGACCACAGTCCCTAGCTCTTTACCCAACTGTCTTTCAGAATCCTTTTTTACAGTACATAGAAAATTCTGTTATCTACATAGAAAATTCAGTCATACATAGTTTGCAGAAAAGCCAGGAGAGTGGGAAGTTGGGAACCTCCCTCATTCCATAAGGTGGGTGGCCACAATGGAGAAAGTACGTGAACGGGTAGTTGGTAATTTTGCCAATTTAGAGGTTGACACCTCCAGAAGCCTTGCTCAGATGGTGGAGAAGAGGAGGAGAGGTGGTCCTGCAGATACAAGGGACCAAAGCCATGAAGGACTTTTGTATGTGTTGTCACTTGAGATTAAATTCAGTAATGGGTAAACGGCAGTGGGTTGGTTAGCAGAATAGAAGGGGTACTAACACAATTATGACACACAAAATCAAACACATGGCTAAAAGGCTTTTAAAAAAAATATCATTTATCAAATCAGCCAGCCAATTAATTTTATTTTAAAAAGTACTCCCTTACACACATAGGTGGAATAGATGTTACAACGTTGTGGGGAATACCATGGAAATCCAACTCCACAGGGCAAGTAATGCTGACCTGGATTGAAATGTCTGCAGGTATTCAGCCCATGACCTACTTCAATCACAACAGAAGTTTCCACTCACAACCAACTACAAACCCCAGCTGGGAATGTCAAAAGGGCTACCAAAATTCATGTGATACGGTCTCTCAAGAGACTACGTGAAAACACTTGCATATGTAAGAACTGTAACATGATAGGCCCGTGGCAAAAAGGCTGAATTGTAGGACAAAAATCTGCTTCAAAGTTTTTTTTTTCCATTGTCCTTTGAGGTAACTATCTGTGCCTGTCTGAATGTGTAGTACACATAAGAGATGTCCTAGTACAGTACTTAGGAGCAGTTTGAAAAGATTCCCAAGGCTCTGGATTTTCTTCAAAAAGTCTTGGGTGCAAACCAACAGACCCATTCGCAACCCACTGAAATCACACAGCTCTGAAAAACCAACCAGTATCTCCAATAAAAGGAGGGGCATGTGAGGCATTCAGGGCTGTGATCCTCTCGATGGTGACCATCGTATCTTTTGATCATCTCAAAAGGAACACACGCAGAGAACTGCCGGCCGACCGTTGCCCTCTCATCGGGCCTTTGAAGAATAGTTCCAGATGCTTCCTGCCAATTACCAGCAACTTAAAAACGTCAGATGCATTAAGCATTTCTCAATAGGATCTTTTACATTTCGCTGTTAATGTTCAGGCATTTCACTGCATTTTATTTGAGAAATAGCCAGCAAAAGTAAACTAGACAATTACGAGTTATCACACACATACAAAAAGCCCCCACCATTTCCCCTCTCAGGCGTAAGAGGATATTAATGCTTTTGCAAAAAAAAAAAAAAAATTAATCAAGATGTCTTATCCTGTGCACCAGCTTCCCTCCAATAAAAATATGAAAAATAAATATACAGCTTCAAAGGTAAGGCGGAGAATCGACACAGCCATTTCAATATTCCAGTCTAACTTTAAAAGTTAACTTTCTTTCAAATGTAACCCATGCTAAGAGTTATGGGCTACAAGTAGGGTTGCCAACCTCTACGTGGAACCCGGAAATCTCCCAGAGATACAACTGATCTCCAGACAATAGAGATCAGTTTCCCTGGAGAAAATGACTACTTTGGAGGGTAGACTCTATGGCATTATACGCCACTGAGGTCCCTCCTCTCTGAAAATCCCACTCTCTCCAAATTCCATCTCTAAATCTTCAGGAGTTTCCTAGCCCAGAGTTGAAAATCCTAACTAGAAGAATACAGAACCTTTATTGGCATTTACAGTAACAAAACAAACAGGTAAAGCAGCTAGATATGGATCTAAAAAAGGAATGAATACACAGTTCATCAGAAAAATCCTAACTACAAGTTGTTCTCTTGAAGTTTGCTCCATAAAAAGTGGAGCTACGCTGTACTAACAGGCTATTGCTGGACTCAAGCAATACACTGTGTAAAGTCCTCCACCCATTCCACTTATTACATCACATCCTACTTAATCTGTGTCATTCACAACACTGTGCATTTCATTGTCCCTGCCAGCAGCAGTCAACAGTGTGGAAAGAGACAAGGGAAATGCACGTCAGGATGTCACAAGTGTAGTGCAAATTAAACTTTGCAGTGTTATTAAGAGCAGGAAAACTGTCATAAAACAGCTTGACAAAATGGATCACTCCCCCATTAAAAGTCTGGGTAAAGAGAACATTTTGGACTTGCACTGAAAGTAATGTAGGTGCCATACTCAAGGGGGGGGGAACATTCCAAAGGCAAGGTGCCAACACCAAAAAGCCCTGTCTTTGGTTGCAACCTGTCTCAACTCTACAGATACGGGCACATAGGGTGGGACTTGAGGGCTGGATGATACAGGATGAGCAATTCCCCAATGCACATTTGTGAGTAACAGCAGATAGTGCCCATGCATAGAACAAACCATCAAATGAAGCAGGCTTACAGGAAATGCAGAGGACTCTTAAATTGTGTTACTCCCTGCCCCAGGATGTGGTGATAGTTGCCAACTTGGAAGGCTTTAAGAGGGGAGTGGACATGTTCATGGAGGAAAGGGCTATCCATGGCTACTAGTCAAAATGAATACTGGTCATGATGCATACCTATTCTCTCCAGGATCAGAGGAGCATGCCTATTATCTTGGGTGCTGTGGAACACAGGCAGGATGGTGCTGCTGCAGTCGTCTTGTTCGGGGGCTTCCTAGAGGGACCTGGTTGGCCACTGTGTGAACAGCCTGCTGGACTTGATGGGCCTTGGTCTGATCCAGCAGGGCTTTTCTTATGTTCTTTGAAACAGAGCAGTTTCAATACTGACTCCTGTGCTGCTCAAAACTGAGGTCCAGGAGTTTAGGCAGGATGCTGTAGCCAACAACACTATAGCATGGGCGTTGCTCCATCAAAGGCCGAGGTTGAACTGAGCCCTTAAATATTCTTTCAAGGAGGTGGAGATACAACCCCCCTTCTAGTAGCAGGCTACATGTACTTAAAGGTGCCGTGCCTGGTGATGGTGGCAAGTATGGTGAGGGGCTGAGGTGGTTCAGGGCTTTGAGAGGCTTGAGGAGAGACCTCTGGTTCAGCAACAGGCTCTGGGGTGGAAGGTTCAGGGCCCAAGCCTAAATCAAAAGGCAGGGCTGTATCCCAAGGTGAGTGGGCTGACTCAGCGATTTGGGGCTCCCCTTACACATCCAAAGGAGACTCCTGGAGGTGTCGAGAGCTAGCATGATGTAGTTGTTAAGAGCAATGGACTCTAATTTGGATAGCCAGGTTTGATTCCCTGCTCCTCCACATGCAGCCTGCTGGGTGACCTTGGGCCAGTCTCAGTTCTCCCAGAACTCTCTCAGCCCCACCTACCTCACAAGGTGTCTGTTGTGGGGAAGGGAAGGTGATTGTAAGCCGCTTTGAGACTCCTTAGAGGTAGAAAAAAGGGGGGTATAAAAACCAACTCTTCTTCTTCAATTGCCTCCTCTGTGGTGGTGGTGGTGGGTGCCCAGCGGCTGCCTCTTCCTCCGAGCCTTCAGCCTCTTTGCCCCACAAGGAGGAGTCCACACTCCGGTCCACAACACCGGTAGTTTATTCTATACTCAGTTAGCAGGAAACAGTTGTGAATAAAGAAAGGTGAAAGCCTGTACAATGTCCTCATGAAACTTCTCCTTCATTACAAACAAAGCTGCAAGTCACACACCTACAGAATAGATTGTTAGGGTTGCCAGGTCCCTCATTGCCACCGGCTAGAGGTTTTTGGGGCAGAGCCTGAGGAGGGAAAAGTTTGGGGAGGGGAGGGACTTCAATGCCATAGAGTCCAATTGCCAAAGTGGCCATTTTCTCCAGGTGAATTGATCTCTATCAGCTGGACATCCGTTATAATAGCAGGAGATCTCCAGGTAGTACCTGGAGGCTGTCAACCTTATAGATTGTATAATGGGAAGTGGCATTTTTGTCAAAAAATGCAGAGTAGGAAACAAAGCAGCAAAATGTTGGACCAAACACACAACTGTAAAAAAGAAAGGCTATCATGGAAAGATGGTCTCACAAAAAAATTTGCCCAATTACCCATAAACAAGCATCCTATTACAAAGCCTGGCAAGCTCTATGCTGTTTTCTAACAATTTGCAAAGTCCAAGAGAAGACATCTCAATAGTGACCTCCACTGGACAAGTCAGATAACGCCTCTATTTTAAAAAAAACAACCTCTGCAAACAGGGCAGTATTTAAAATAAAACAAGAGGGAAACAAATATAAGTGACCTTCTGGAAATGCTACATGCATCAACAGCAGCAATTTTTCACACAGATTAGATTCCAAAATATGACCTACTCAATGTGTTTGTAATAAGATTGAAATTAATATGCTGGACAGTTTAACGAAACAGAGCCCCTGTAGCGTGAGACGCAGTCCTAGCAACGAACAGAAACACAAGGCCAGTAATGAACTTACAGATGTGTTTATTAGCAAAATACAGAGGGGGAAAGGAGGCCGCACAGACCTTGCTTTAGCATGACAGCATATCTTCAGAACACAGGTGAATCCAATCCTAGTCCAACTCCAACGCATTACTATGGTGTATCCTGCAAACTGCTGTACATCAAGAACAAACATTGCTCTAGTCAGTCCTAGACACAAGGCAGTTTAAATGTTTGTGTGTGGGGGGGGGGAGGGGAGGGCCTTTGGTCTTTAAGAACCATGAAATCAAAAAGAGTAAGATGTGCAGAAGAAAGGGCAGAAAATGGGCAATTCCTAAACCAACATTCAATAGAATGCTGACAGAAGAAGGAAAAGTGGATACACGCCATAAAGGGCAAAGGCTACCTCTGTCCTGGAACTACTATTGGTGCTAATCACAAACTGTATTACCTCGGGACTGCTTTTGTCCCATGGGTCTTTTATAACATAAAGCATGAAATGCCGGATGTCTTCACCCTCCCCTTTTCCTGCACCGTTGTCCACAAGAGAAGCTTACTGTCATCTGTATGCTGAGTTAGAGCTCATAGTCCATGTATGGTACTCACAAAGAAAAGGGATTCTAGTATAATCTGGGTTTGGGAGATTTTCTCTTTTTTCCTCCTGCCAAGATGGATCAAACTGAGAAAGATACAACAGCAAAGCCTTTATCCTGCTTCCAGGAGGAAAGCAAACAACGGTATTCCTATATGCGACAGAGCTACTGGTAGAAAAGCAAGAAGCCTGCTAGGAATAATTTAACTAATAGACAACGCAACAGACAAAAGTAGGACTGTTGTGATATAGCTTTGCCTGTTTTTGGCAGGGTGACAGGTAGAGTTGCAAATAGTGGCGGTGGAAAATCCTGGACATCTGCTTACTGTCCATGCATATTTATCTCCCTAGAAATGGACATATTTACTATAAACAATAGAACAGCAAAGCAGGCACACTTATTTAAATGCCAGAAAACTAGTAAGAGATGCTAATATGACCTTAGTGGGGCATGTCAAGTGTCACTGGTACTGTTTTCCCCAAGTCATTTAAAGGACAATTAATTGTATCTTTTTAAGGGATTAGGTCAAGAGTGTCCAATGTGACAAATAATAAAACTGAAACTCAATCCTTATTTACTTGATTTCTACCCCACTTCACTTACCAGCAGTATCCTCAAAATCAACTTAAAAACCACAATAACAGTATAATTTAAAGGGAAGTCCGATTTTAAAAAAATAATAAAATCACGTTTTAGAAAATAAACCACAGATTTGCAGAGCACAGTTTCAAACTTCAGTCATTTATTTACACATTGAGGGAAGTCCCCTGAAAAGAACAGTTTTTGCAAATCTACTAGAGGAACAGCAGCTAGATGTCCTTTCCTAGGCAGAGAACTGCAACGACCAGGTACCCTATTGAGAAGACTGGTACTTATCACTGCCTGAAAAGCTTTCAGTAATGGGGGTACTATTTCATGTAGCCAAACTTTAAGTCATTACTTCAGCAGCAGCTGCCACCACAGCACAAAAACCTTCACTGCATGACTCTTTAAAAAAAATATTTATATTTTATTAACACTTTTTAAAAAATGTTTTTTTTACAAACATTTAGCCATACACACACTCATACACATAGAAATTCAGATTGGGCTTCGTCCAGGAAAATTGGTTAACAGTTCTAGGGTACACAATTTTAATCAACATGCTATTTTGTCTTAACTATCATATATACTTATATTATCAACTTTCTATTTAATTCTATTTCAGATTTTCAATTCATACGTTTTAAATCTTTACAACTATTGCTTCTATATTGTTCTTATTTATAATCAAAATAACACTTCCATTTCTTATGAAATTCATCTATCGTTTTCCCTTTCATCATGTTAGTTTACTGCATGACTCTTAAGAAAGTTTGGTGTATGCAATAATAATCAATCAGTGCTGATACCTGAAATCCTGAAGAGTTACTATTAGATTTATGCATAGCCTCACTCTCTAACGTTTTGTGGTTGGCTCTGCCTCCTGTGGTAGAACATCAAAAGTGCCCACAGCCTCAAAGAGGTTAGGGACCCCTGTGCTAGAAGCTACCAAGGCACGAATGCAAAATGCAAGGCCCTTATCTTGAAGAAGAGAGTAAAGCTGGTCCACCAAGCATAGTTGGGGGGGGGGGAACCATTGCTTTTAGAAAACAACAGCACTATATTAGGTTACTGAAATACATTTTGTATGGGACTGCCCTTGAAAAGTGTTAGGAAACTTCAACTGGTACAGAATGCTGCAGTCAAGATGTTGACTGGCATTTTGGTCAGGAACCTTATTTTAAAAAAGGTTTTAGACCATCATTTGACAAATACAGAAACTCACACACAAGATGTTGACTGGCGTCCCCCGCCAGGGGGCACCAGGCAACGCCGCTGGTATCAACGGTAGGGACGATATCACTCCAGTCTTGGCCCATCTACACTGGCTCCCTTTGCTTCTGGGCCCAATTCAAGGTGCTAGTGTTGATCTTTAAAGCTGTATAGAGTTTGGGACCATTATTCTGGAAAAAACTACCTACTTTCATAAAAACCTACCCCGCCCTTTCTGTCACTGCCTTCCACCAGCAGGTGAAGACTTTTGTTTCATCCCTTCAACAATCCCTCCTTCCTACCCTATGTTTTAATTACTGTTCTATGGGCTTTTAACATGTGTTTTAGTTTTGGTTTAAATTGTGTTTATGATACATTTTTATAATGTCTTGGTTTAACCATTAGCCACCTCAGTGGCCCTGACTGAGTAGATATAAACAGAATATCCAAGTACTATCTTCAATGTCATTCTCTTCATTTTAGCTCACTGTAGACTGTTTCTCAAACCACCCAAAGCAAAAACACAACCCACTGGATAAACATTTGTTTGTCATTTCCATCGCTGAAAATATCAATCACTCATATCGGAAACTCAATACGAAAACAACACACTGCGTACTACCCTCTGCATTTTGGTCAGGAACCTTATTTTTTAAAAAGGTTGTAAATCACCATTTGACAAATCCAGAAACTCCCACACAAAACTCACCACAGCTACTAGCACAGGTTGCAATCAAACGATCAGCGGAGAGAAAATCACTCAGGTTTCGGAAGAAATAAATAAAATATCGAGAAGTGTACTTACTTGTGAGTTTGTTGTGGCTGAGAACCAGCTGTGTAATGTGAGACAGAGTGACTGTAAATGAATAGAAACAAACCATAAATCAACCAACGGGAAGATTCCCTTAGAACAAAAGAAGCATGTTAACGGGAATTCATCTGAATGCTGGGGATCAATTCCCACAGACCTTAATTAATAAGATAAAACACTCAACTCTTTCTACGTGTCACCTCATTTGACCCGGTAACTTCTTTCACTACCTAAGCCCATGACACTATATTTCCCCACAAGGCTGTGCCCACTTTGTGGAGCACGCTCTCCCCATTCTGCATGGTACAGGGACTTCCCACAGTTCTGTATTGCAACCATTTCATATAACTGGATGCAGTTCATCACCTCTATGAAGGCAGCTTGAATGCAGATTCTAGGGCATCTTTTTGCCTATACATGTTCTGTACATTTTATTGCTACAATGATGTCCAAGGTGTATCAGGCAGCCATAGTACAAGTAAGGTGGTCTTTAGCCATTAAATCCGCTGCTGTAGTTTCACAGGCAAATCTAGGTTCAAATGAAGCAGAAGCCCCCAAGAGTGAGATAAACAACATGGCTTATGAGCATTAGGAACAGACAATTAGAACATAAGACTCATAAGATTATTTTGGCTCCCTGCAAGATGTTATTAAACTATATGGCAATACTTGTACAATTGTACAGAGTGGGTCCTCTATGGCCCATTCTCTGCTCCCTTTGTCAGCGATCTCCAAAATTAGAAGAAGCCAAAAAGTATTTCACCAAGGAAAAGGAAACAAGACTTGGTATACTGTACAACTTGGACAGGCCTTTTCCTTTAACCAAGGGAACCCACACAGCCTCTTGTGATTTTGGGGAAACAGGTTTGTTTTAAACTGTAAACCTTCCCCATAGTTACAAGATGTTCTTAGGGTAGCAAGTGTAAAGACTTTGGGTTCGCTGCTGTGAGGTAAGTTTGGTGGTGAGCTAAAAGAACATGGAGATCATTTAAAGGTGATTAGATGCTGGAGCTGCCCTCTCATAAGGCCAGGGATGAAACAGCAGAGTTTCCCTATAGGCAGGACTGCTGCCTGTCTGTCACAACAACCTTCAGAGCTTACTTAAGTAATAGGCATGTAAATTTTAGCACTCCACATTTTGAGGGATCAAAACTGGATGCCTTTGAGATATCATGGCTGCATCATCACGGGAGGTAGTTTTCCAAGGGTTTGTCACACAGTGCTAAAGCAACATTAAAAATCCTGTGACCATATCAGTAGAGCCAATGGCACTGCCTTTGTTACAGAATCATCAACACCCTCCTGACTACCATCCACTTTAAATGCTTCACTAGCCAGATGTTCACAAACTAGGGTTGCTGGCCTCTACGCAGTAGCTGGAGATCTCCCTCTATTACAACTTATCTCCAGGCAACAAAGATCAGTTCACCTGGAGAAAATGGCTGCTTTGGAAGGTGAACTCTATGGCATTAGGTCCCATTGAAGTCCCTCCCTTCCCCAAACCCCACCCTCCACCCCCAAAATCTCCAGGTATTTCTCAACCTGGAGCTGGCAACCTTATCACAAACAATGGAACAGGTCTGGAGTAGCTTTTTGATCACAGTTAACAATAATGTTGAAAATTAGGGAATTCAATGCTTTTAAGGTAAAAATTTGTGCCTGGAAAGCCATAAGGAGACTGTTCTCATGCTGTTAACACCAATGATCTCAGAAATTCAATTCACATGAATGGTGGACAGCCGTATTCCATACTAGTTCAAGCCTCTGTCCTGTGAAGGTCAACTTGGCTTCTATGCTATACAGACTACTGCAGCCTGGTCTATTATCAGAGGATGAGTTATGGTCCTTTGGAATTAATGTTACTTTAAAAAAAGATTGCATTATACTCCGGGCAATTCAAGAAGATTCTGAAGACAGGGAAGATTCCCACATTGTCACAATTTTATATACTATGGGAACTTTCCTGTCTTAGGAACTGACAATTACGTGCATGATTAATTGCTGTGACTAAACACAGAATAATGACAGGCACCTTGGAGAATTAGGTAAAAATAAGTGCCACTGAAGCTATTTGACAGTCAAATCTTTAAAGGCCGGGCTGTGTTCAACTATGTCACCAGATCCACAAGATGGCATCCTAGCTTCATTTTTAATGTCGCGCCTGGCTTTTAGAAGGTAAAGATAATTTCAGAACTCTCTTCTACATTGTCATTGTAAGACTTGTGGAAACCAGGTACAAAAAGCAGAGAGATGAAGCTATTAAAGTTTTAAAATGTTAGCTAAAGTTTATGACGACTCCTCAAAATATTAAGTTAAGGAATATTTTCAATTTCCCAGATAAAGTTATTCAAAAGGTAATTTTAGACACATTCCTGTTGAAAACAGTCAGTTTAACCCAAACTTGTTTTTAAAACAATTTTTCTGTATCTTTTAACATAAGAACATAAGAAAGGCCCTGCTGGATCAGATCAAGGCCCATCAAGTCCAGCAGTCTGCTCACACAGTGGCCAACCAGGTGCCTCTAGGAAGCCCACAGACAAGACAACTGCAGCAGCACCATCCTGCCTGTGTTCCACCGCACCCAAAATAATAGGCATGCTCCTCTGATACTAGAGAGAATAGGTATGCAGCATGACTAGTATCCATTCTAACTAACAGCCATGAATACCCCTCTCCTCCATTAATATGTCCACTCCCCTCTTAAAGCCCTCCAAGCTGGCAGCCATCACCACATCCTGGGGCAGGGAGTTCCACAATTTAACTATGCGTTGTGTGAAAAAATACTTCCTTTTATCTGTTTTGAATCTCTCACCCTCCAGCTTTAGCAGATGACCCCGTGTTCTAGTATTATGGGAGAGGGAGAGAAACTTCTCCCTGTCCACTCTCTCCAAACCATGCATAATTGTATAGACCTCTATCATGTCTCCCCTCAGCCGCCTTCTTTCCAAGCTAAACAGCCCTAAGAGTCTTAACCACTCCCCATATGTCAGGTGCTCTAGTCCCCTAATCATTTTGGTTGCTCTTTTCTGCACCTTCTCAAGCTCTGTAATATCCTTTTTTAGGTGTGGTGACCAGAACTGTAAACAGTATTCCAAGTGTGGTCTCACCATAGATTTGTACAAGGGCAGTATGATATCAGCAGTTTTATTCTCTATTCCTTGTCTAATTATGGCCAGCATGGAATTTGCCTTTTTTACAGCAGCCGCACACTGGGTTGACATCTTCATTGAGCTATCCACTACCACCCCAAGATCCCTTTCTTGGTCTGTTGCTGCCAGCACAGATCCCATCAGTGTATATGTGAAGTTGGGATTTTTTGTCCCAATATGCATCACTTTACACTTACTCACATTGAATCTCATTTGCCATTTTAATGCCCATTCTTCCAGTACGCAGAGATCCTTCTGGAGCTCTTCACAGTCCAATTTTGTTTTAACCACCCCAAATAATTTGGTGTCATCTGCAAACTTGGCTACTTCACTGTTTAACCCCAATTTCAGGTCATTGATGAACAGGTTGAAAAGCACCGGTCCCAATACAGATCCCTGAGGCACTCTACTGCTCACATCCCGCCATTGTGAGAACTGACCATTGATTCCTACTCTCTGCTTCCTATTTTTCAGCCAGCTCTCAATCCATAAGAGGACTTGTCTTCTTATCCCGTGATTATGAAGTTTGCTTAGCAGTCTTTGGTGGGGGACTTTGTCAGAAGCTTTTTGGAAATCCAAATACACAATATCCACAGGCTCATTCCTGTCCACATGCTTAAGTTATTTTGCTCATGAATGCACATGTTCACACACACTCAAGCCTGATATAAATCATCACTAAGGGTGTCTCAGCAAATATTCTGTCAATATTTTTATATTTCTATCCCATATTTGCAAACAAGATTTGTTTGGAGCTCTCCTAAGCTGTTGCTACATCATTAGAGAGTTTTACCCTCTACGAATAATAACTTGCAGGTGGTCCCCGGCCTGAGGAGCGTGCAGCTGTCCTCGACAAGGGCCAGGGCTTTTTCAGCCTGGCGGCCTGGTGAAATTCCCTTCCAAATAATATCAGGGTCCTGTGGGACCTTAAAGAGTTCCGCGGGGCCTGCAAAATGGAACTATTCCACCAGGTCTACAACTAACGACAGCAGCATGTTTTACATCGTTGCTGGCCTCCCCATCTCCTCCCACCTTCTGCTTACTTATGGGGGTTTAACTGCTTGACTGGGTCTACAGGGGCTGCTATAATTCTTACTATGCAAAAGCCATCTTGATATTTCTAGTTGTTTTATGATTACTGTTGTTTTAAGCTGAAGTTTTATGGTTTTATATTGTTTTAAATGCTGTTACCCACCCTGAGCCTGGCCTGGCTGGGAATGAGGGTGGGCTATAAATTTAAATAAATAAATAAAATGATAACTGCTAGTAACCTCTCTTGGTGGTCCATAAAAGATGAAGAACAAAGTCTCTATCAAAGTGGTAGACTAGACATGCAAAAGCAAAATGAACTCTACTACCTTGAAGTCTCTTCTTTTATAGTATGGATGACTTGGAACCTGCTTGTCCCCCACAACCCCCAAGTCATTTAAGAGAGACAGAAGGGTTCCATGAAGGTAGAATTGTTCTTCCTCATTTGAGGAGCAGTCTCACAGGAAGAGATAGTGATAGGGTAGGACTCCAAGACAAGCATTACGAAGGATTATGGGCAAAACTGGGGAAATATTTTGTAACGCTTCACAAAGTATCTATCTGCCTGGCATATACCAGTAGATAAAAAAATGTTGGCTGCTTGAGACAGAGCACCTAAAACAGGGGTCCTCAAACTACGGCCCGAGGGCCGGATCCGGCCCCCGGAGGGCTTTTGTCCAGCCCGGAGACCGAGAAAGCCAGTCCCCCCTTGCCCCCCTCCCCAGAGCTTTTCTGGGCTTCCTGGCCGCATGCGCCCAGCCGGAAGCCTCCCTCCCGCCCCAGTCGCCCCCTTCCCTGCTCCCTCTCCAGCCCAAAACCCCCTTTCCTGGTGGGAGGAAAAGGGCGAAGGGGGCGACTGGGCGGCGCAAGGCGGCAAGACGCCTTGTGCGCCGCCCAGTCGCCCCCTTCGCCCTCTTCCTCCCACCCTCCCCGGCCCAAAACCCCCTTTCCTGGGCGCAGGAGGCATCTTGCTGCCTCGCATGCCGCCCAGTCGCCCCCTTCCCCCTCTCCCTCCCAGCCTCCCCAACCCAAAACCCCCTTTCCTGGGCGCACGAGGCATCTTGCTGCCTCGCCTGCCGCCGGGTCACCCCCTTCCCCCTCTCCCTCCCAGCCTCCCCGGCCCAAAACCCCCTTTCCTGGGCACATGAGGCATCTTGCTGCCTAGCACGCCGCCCAGTCGCCCCCTTCCCCCTCTCCCTACCAGCCTCCCCAACCCAAAAACCCCTTTCCTGGGCGCATGAGGCGTCTTGCTGCCTCGCGCGCCGCCCGGTCGCCCCCTTCCCCCTCTCATCCTCCCCGGCCCAAAACCCCCTTTCCTGGGCACATGAGGCATCTTGCTGCCTCGCACGCCGCCCAGTCGCCCCCTTCCCCCTCTCCCTCCCAGCCTCCCCAACCCAAAACCCCGTTTCCTGGGCGCATGAGGCATCTTGCTGCCTCGCGCACCACCCAGTCGCCCCCTTCCCCCTCTTTCTCCCAGCCTCCCCAACCCAAAACCCCCTTTCCTGGGCGCATGAGGCGTCTTGCTGCCTCGCGTGCCACCCGGTCGCCCCCTTCCCCCTCTCACCCTCCCCGGCCCAAAACCCCCTTTCCTGGGCCCAGTTGCCCCCTTCTCTTCTGCAGCACGCCCCACCGGGAGACGTAATTGTAGGGGCCCCTTGGGGGGGCATATCTCCAGGGAGAAGAAGAAAAAGACTTGTGGCCATTTATGCACAGGAGGTTTTGCCTTGGATTTGCCGCTCTCCAGATGCACATTTTCCCCATCTGAATTCTCAGAACTCAAAAGTAAGCTCCCCCACCCCCGGGCATAGTTTGGAGAATTCAGATGGGGAAAATGTGCATCTGGAGAGCGGCAAATCCAAGGCGAAACCTCCAGTGCATAAATGGCCTTGGTTTTTACATGCTGACTTTCTGTACCACTAAAGGGAGACTCAAATTGCCTTACAATCCCCTTCCCATACTTTCCCACAACAGACGGCCTGTGAGGCAGGTGGGGCTGAGAGAGCTCTAACAGAGCTGTAACTTGCCCAAGGTCAGCCAGCTGGCTTCGTGTGTAGAGGTGGGGAAACCAACCAGGTTCACCAGATTAGCCTCTGCTTCTCACGTGGAGGAGTGGGGAATCAAACCCAGTTCTCCAGATCAGAGTCCCCGCTCCAAAACGCCACTCTTAACCACTACAGGGGGAAGGTCCGGGCTTGCGAGGAGGATGCTTTTCCGGAGAGCCCCCTCGGCCGCCACCTCCTCCCCCGCACACGTGGGGAATTTGTTCATATTTTTTTCAAACTATAATCCGGCCCCCAACAGTGTTTGAGGGACAGTGAACCGGCCCCCTGTTTAAAAAGTTTGAGGACCCCTGACCTAAAACAAATGCTTAAAAAATTCCCTCCTCTACAGCTGTTTGATTTTCTCTCCAAGTTTTTGTTACTTTCCAATCCCTTTTGCTCAGCTTAATACAGAAAAATGTCCTGCTTTAATAATATTAACAGGAAGCTTCCTGTAGTGTGCAAACTCATGTGCGGCACTAATAAGAAAGACAATGGTTACAAACCACTCTAAAGAGGAGGGAGATTACGTTAGCAAAATTAAAGTGTAGGAAACTAGACATGAAAACTGTCAATGACTTCCTGGAAGTGGACTCTGTTAATATTACAAACCGAGGTGCGATTACATTAAGAGGGGATGCTCAAAGTTTAGGAATGCAGGACCTGGCCATCTATGCTGAATAGTTCATTACAAAGGAGAGTGTGGGAGTCAATTTCCCCCCCTTAAAAAAAGGGTAAAACTGAAGAATTCATGTACAAGACATAAGGTTGGATCCAACAGGGCATTTTCATGGGCAGAATGACTTCTGTCCAGAGTGTGACTTTCTTGCTTTCCCATCCCTCTGCAACAGGGTTGCCAGCCTCCAGGTACTAGCTGGAGATCCCCTGCTATTACAATTGATCTCCA
Organism: Euleptes europaea; assembly: GCF_029931775.1. Lineage (NCBI taxonomy): Eukaryota > Metazoa > Chordata > Lepidosauria > Squamata > Sphaerodactylidae > Euleptes > Euleptes europaea. Next base: position 55,355,054 of record NC_079322.1, read on the forward strand.
GCCGATTGAGGTCAGTTCACCTAGAGAAAATGGCCACTTTGGCAATTGGACTCGATGGCATTGAAGTCCCTCCCCAAGCCCTGCCCTCCTCAGGCTCTGCACCCAAAACCTCCCACCGGTGGTGATGAGGGACCTTGCAACCCTACTCTGCAACCCTTAAGGCCCACCAAAATGCAGCATTCTAGGGGGCATTTGAGGCCGCAGTGGGATGGAAAGGTGAGAAGGTCATGCTCCAAGACTCGGCAAGAAGTTATACTTTTAATTTTTTTTATTAAAATATTTATATACCGCCTTTCCTTCTGGCTGAAAGCAGTTTACAAATTACAGTAAAGAAGTATAATGTAACCCCCCAACAAGTAACTCCTCCCCACTTTTCCCACTGCATCCAAACCAATAATTTCTATTAAACCTTAAAAGATAATTATAATGCAGAACTTTTCCTCAGCACGCCACCATGGGAGGAAAGGGAAGTTGCACAAAAGCACAGGCTATACTGGCAACCATTTCGGTAAGGACTAGAGCGTGACAAATTTCCAGTGCATTGGACTGTACTCCTCACCTGAATCTCACCGGGTGGCCTTTGGCCAGTCACACAGTCTCAGCTAAACTTACCTCACACTAGGGTTGCCAGCTCCGAGTTGAGAAATACCTGGAGATTTTTGGGGCGAAGCCTGAGGAGGGTGGGGTTTGGGGAGGGGAGGGACTTCAATGCCATAGAGTCCAACTGCCAAAGCGGCCATTTTCTCCAGGTGAACTGATCTCTTTTGCTTGGAGATCAGTTGTAATAGCAGATCTCCAGCAAGTACCTGGAGATTGGCAACCCTACCTCCCACGACTGTTGTTGTGAGGATAAAATTGAGAAGAAGAGTATGTTGTAAGCCACTTTGGGGCTCCATTGAGGAGAAAAGCAGGTATGAATGAAGTAAAATTAAAAAAAATAAAATATTATAGGATACCATGGATTAACATTAAGTAAGGATAAAAACTTAGGCACTTTAATAAGCAAGTTGGGGTAATTAACACTGTAAGGCTAGTTCAAAGATCATAAGCTGGCCAGTTTCAGATGAATGCAAAATGTTAACGAAAAAAGTATATATGTACCAAAACTATCCCTTATCAACTGAAAAGCATGCAGGCTGGCAACTTCTTGTACAATCAGGTACAGAAAATGATGTAACTGTAGTCCCTTATAGATTGGAAAGTGAAACATAAATGATATTCTGATTCTCATCCACAGAAATTTGTTTACACCTTTCTATATTTGTGTGGACAAGTAACAATATACTATTCTTCTTCCTGGCCATTTTCCATACCCTAGTCCACTATCAGAAATTTTGTTTTAACTGTAGAAATGGTCAGTTTCTCTACCACACTACACTTTGCTAATTTCACCATCTAATTTCTTCTAGATTCTAACTGAATCAAAGGTAATGTGCTAATCATTGTCCTGTAAGTATCAAGATAATGTGCTAATGAGGGTGTGGTATGTACCTTTGATTCTTTTTGCAGGACAATGATTCAGCTCAATCCAACCCCTTTCTGACTATATATTACTCTTCCTACACACCTGACACTGAGAGACACTGTCCTTCAGTGTTACTCCTCTGAAGATGCCTGCCACAGCTGCTGGTGAAACGTCAGGAAAGAAAATACCAAGACCACGGTTACACAGCCCGGATAACCTACAAGAACCAGTAGTTTTCAATATTTAAGCAACATTTATACTTCAAAAGCTCAATAATCTAGCGAACAAATGCTCAGCCCTGTTGTATGAATTGACTCATAAACTTTTAAAAACACTCTGGTGACAGATGTGACACTTTTGACAATGTTAATTTTCTTCAGGCAGGCCCACAAGGGTTAACTCTTTTCCCATGTGCCTTCCCCATTAGCAAGTACTACTGTCTAATTAACCAAATGCCACAATGGGGACTGAAGTGTGGCATCTGCCTAATAAGCTGCCTTGCTAGAAACCAATAAATAACTTAAATATCTTTGACATTATTAAGCAATATGATAATTTCTGATTGGATAATTTAATGCTTCAGATAAAGAGAACTCTTGAGACAGGTGTTACTGCTCAACTAATGTCACATCATGAAAAAGAAAGCCTGTTACCGCCGACCTGAATTAATTATGAGATAATTAGCATAGACTTAGAGTCTGACTCTCTCTGAAGATTCAGAGGATAGGTCGCTAAACCACAAAAAAGAGATATCATTGCTCCAGATTTCTTTACTGCCAGCAAAACCATTACTAATTTATGTTCAATTCAGAGAAGATATTACACAAAGAAGATTAGGGAAAGGTCTCAGCTGATCTGATCTTTTCCAGTCCTTTACTCCTTGGCAACAGAAGTAAGAGTTTTCTGGAACAGGAAGCTCTCGGGACTGCAGACCTTTGTCTGCACTTCCTTTGATACAGTAAATTAAAGTAAGGTGAGTGTATTGAGTGTTGAACCCATGAAAATATATACAGGTTGAGTATCCTTTATCCAGACTGCTTGGGACCAGAAGTGGTCCATATTTCAGATCCTTCTGTATTTTGGAATTTTTGCATATGCATAATGAGGTATCTTGGGGATGGGACCCATCTCTAAACAAGAAATTTATTTATGTTTTATATATACTCTATACACATAGCCTGAATGTAATTTTAAACAATATTTTAAATAATTATGTGTACATTGAACCATGAATGGCACTGCTGAGGGCCTGTGCGTCATGCCTGCATGCCGGCTCAAAAGGTCCGTTTTTTGGATCAGTCCGGATATCGGATGTCTGGATAAGGGATACTCAACCTATACATGCACAGCCCACACATGAGTGGGGATGCTGAGCTTTTAAAAAATAATAATGTATAGGCTGTGCATGTGTATATTTGCTCATTCAATAAATCTAAGTGGCAGAAGAGCAGACCTGTACTCCTAAATTGTTTCCCAAAAAGCAACACGTGAATGTCTTCATGAATATACAATTCCATACAGCTTTAGTCTCAACCCCAATCTCAGATATGTAAAACTCTTATGAAATAGTTATTAAACATGTGATTCTAGCTCTGGCAAGGAAGACAGAAGGACAACAGGCAACAGATCTACATTGTATCGTGGTTATTATTACAGAAGTTATATGATTTTGATGCTGCAAAGGAATTATTTTTGGAGAAGTCTTGTTATTCCTTCCAACTCTGAATCAGAGAGAGAACCAGACTGTGTTGCTACCTGAACTCAAAGACAACTCAACTTCTGACGACCAGAAGAATAAAAAAGCTATGATTAAGTTATCATTGGACATAGTATGGACAAGCCAAAATGATAATGACACGGGCAGCCCATTCTTAAAGGGGGGTGGATCTGAGGTGGCTGGGAGCGGTGGAGCCGTACCACCTCCTCTGAGGGTTCCTGGCCACCACAGAGGGGGAAAAGGGTACTTAAAATTTTTAAAAGGAAAATTAGGGGGAAATTCTCCATTGAAAACAGCGAGGCTGCACCTCCAAAAAAGGTGCATTCCAGGGCGAATAAGGTTAGGAAGCTGCCCAAAGGCAGCTCTGCTCCGGGAACACCCCGGGATCACCTTCTTCACACTGGCGTGGCTGTTCTCTTCCTGGATTTAGTTCCCAGACTTGCTTCCCTGGCGGCAGGGGCCGGCAGAGCTCCGTCACTCCCAGATGCCAGCGTGTTTGCCCCCGCGCTGGCATGTTTGCCACTTTATCTCATGATAAAGTGGCACCTATGCCAGCGCGGGGTCATGCTGGCTCCTATAGAGACCCCCCCCCCTTTATAATTGCAGCCTTAGATCTATACAGGGCTTTTTAGAGTACTACTGCAATCTTGATGTAAAAGTAAACCTTCACTCAGTCCAGAGAACAGCCAAGCATTCTAATATTTATTTGTATTTAATTCATTTATACCCCACCATTCTACACAATGGGGACTCAAAGTAGCTTACATTGTTCTCCTCTCCTCCACTTTATCTTTACGACAAATCTGTGACTGGCCCAAGGTCACCCACCAAGCTTCCATGGTACAAATAGGTATTCAAACTCAGGCCTTACAGATCCTAGTTATAGCAAAGAACTTCAGCATGTTACCCCCTCGGTACTAACTGGTGGGTAACTTGACAAAGAAATTAACCTTACAATACTAAGACTTCCTTTTATTATATTGTTTTTAGAATATTCCAAGTGTTTTTCATTCATTATGCCCCCTAACAAAGGGGACCAAGGGGGAAAGAGATCTGCCTAACACCCCAAGACAGTTCAGGTCTAAGAGGAGATTTGAACCAATACTGCCCACTTCATACTCTTAGTCACTACACCACAGCAGCTTTCATAATGTATTGTATTCAGGAAGAAATATATGTACGGAAAGTGTGTTTTAAAATTTCTCATCATCTGATATAACGTGTCAGACCCAAAAACACATTTAGATGATCAGATTTTTAAAAACTAGCCTACTGGGGTGGGTGAGGAATCTGTGCTTGAAGAAGCAACAATAACATCATGGTGATTGGGGGTACTAGAAATACTTACATAAACCAGGTATGTCCACCATGTTAGAGATGTTTCGCTCACACATGTCCACCTCCAAGATGTTCTTCTCCCTACTCTCCTCCACAATTTTCTTCAAGGACTTGGACATGATCTAAATTAAAAGAAAGACATGGGCAATTCATAGTATAGGAATTAATTGCAAACCAGGAGGAGAAAAATAATATGGCAAGAGACAGTCAACCTTTTTAAGTCAGCTGCACTGGCTGAACCGCCACATGAGCAACCTAATCCTGTGAGCAAGTCAAGGTGAGAACCTCAAAATCGCATAAGATCACAGGTCCCCTTTAGTGAAAAGAAAAATGCACAACTGTCTGTTAATATCAAAAATCTCATACAAGATCATGATTCCCAGCTTAAAATGTGTTCAGATGTTACTGCACCCAACTAGTACCAAGGAATTCTACACTGGAAACCTATAAAAGACAACATGATCATCTGAATTCATAGACGTCACCACGTGTCCCTGCTTCAAACGTTAACGACTCAGGTGTCTAACTGGAGCCTTTCCAATCTGCATTATACTGTGTCGTATTTTGGCCTCAATTCCCGTAGGACACATGAGCACCCAAAATACAACAACACAGCATAATGCAGAATAGAAAGGCTACAGCACTGACAAATAATACATGTGAAGTACATCTATCAATGAAAACACAACCTATGTAATAATAATACTTAGTATGCACAAGTGGGAAACCTGCAAGGATTTGTGGGGTCACTTCATTTCTCCCTGTATCCCCTTCCCCACATTATTTCCTCCTGACAGCCCCCATATCCTCTCCCCTTTCTCTGCTTCCTCCTTTCTTTCCCACTTACCATCCAACCTTTCTCTATCTGCCGCCCTAGCCATCAGCGTTGTTATTTATTTACTTTATTCATACCCAGTCTTTCTTCCCAATGAGGGCACAAAGCAGCTTACATCATCCCCCTCTCTTCCATTTTAATCTCACAACAACCCTGTAAGGTAGCTAAGGCTGAGAGAAAATGACTGGCCCAAAGTCACCCCACAAGCCTCCATGGCACAGCGGGGATTGGAACCAGGTCTGCCAGATCTTAGCCTGACACTCTAACCACTGTACCACACTGGCTCTCAGACTCCCCCTGGCAGCTTCTCCCCAAGAAAGATTTGGCCAAGTTGCAAAAATCATGCAGTAGCAAGCAGGGTGTATTTGATTTAAATCAAACCAATTTAAATCAAATCATGATTTAAATCACTAGTCAGTAAGACTAGATTTTCATGATTTAAATCACTAGTCAGTAAGACTAGATTTAAATCATGGTTTTCTACATAAACAGCACTTCTGATGATGTTGTTTCATTCGGGCCACCAGGCCTTGCATTGCTTTGCTGCAGTGTTTGCAATTAGCACACATGCCTGCCTTCACCCATAGGTAGAGGAACTTCGTTAAAATATTCCCAAACTGTTTCTTTTTTTATGGCCTGCTGCCATTATAGGTTTTCTCCTCCAGGGAGAGAATAATATAATAAAGCTCAGGCTATACACACAAAGGAGCCCCGTGGCGCAGAGTGGTAAAGCTGTAGTACCGCAGTCGAAGCTCTGCTCACGACCTGAGTTCGATCTCGACAGGAGTCAGTTTCAGGTAGCCAGCTCAAGGTTGACTCAGCCTTCCATCCTTCCGAGGTCGGTCAAATGAGTACCCAGCTTGCTGGGGGTAAAGGGAAGATGACTGGGGAAGGCAGCGGCAAACCACCCCGCAAACAAAGTCTGCCTAGAAAACGTCGGGATGTGACGTCGCCCCATGGGTCAGGAATGACCCAGTGCTTGCACAGGGGACCTTTACCTTTTTATACACACAAAGATCCCAAGACTTGTGGACTATTCTACTCAAAAGGTTCCACTATCATTTTTACTGCTTACCCCTCCCTCCTCACACTTAGCTCATTGTGCAGATCAATTCCATTCCAATCAGTATTCTATTTGTTGAACTTGTTGAAACTTAGCACTTAAGGGGTAAGGGGTTGATTCTGTGTACATAGATTTGCAAAGAAGCAATGGGCTTAAGTTCTTTTTCTCAACTCTGCATGTTTATTTTATAACATTTTTGCTCTGAAGAAGATCCAGGTTATCTCTGCAGACACAAATTCACAGTTTTGAGAACTGCAAAACCAAGCATCTGTGATTATATCTTCTAGATAGAAAAACTGCCCACAATAATCTTACAGAAACCTCTGGAAGAGCATGACACTGTGAATGGATTAATGGAATTCATTTTCCAAAAAAATTAAGCAGGGCATGAATATATATGCAACATAATTAAAAACTAATCCTATCCTTTGGACTATAATGTATCTTAACTAGAAAACTATCTTCAGATAGATTTTTCCTCAAAAAAAAAAACACATTTTATTTTAAAAAATCAGATTTAAATAAAAAAAATACTGATTTTTATCCACCCTGGTAGCAAGTCAGTCAGGGGAGTTTGGGTGGTCTCCACTGCCAGGCCTGCCCTTGTTAAGCTGCATGGAGGCTGCTTCCAGGCCTAGGAAAGTTGTGTGACATCAGGCCGTAGCCGCCACAGCATCTGGGAGAGCTCCACAAATTGCATGGTAGCAAGTTGCCTACTGGCTGCTTCTGGCCCTGGCCCCAATGAGCAGGAGAGAGGGGAACAGGGGTGGGCTGGAAGGCCAAAATGGCCTGGAGAGGACCCCTCCCCCCCCCACCTTTTACCGACAGAAACCAATGTTTGAAAGTGGATAATAGCGTTGTGGTTGTCTAGCAACCCCCCACAATGGCCAATGATATCTCAAAAGATGTACATTTCTTAAAAGGTACAGATGCTGCTTCTATTATTTAAAAAAAAACACCTTTTTTTAGATTTCCAATTTTCCTGTAAACCTGTGGCTTTCCTCAGGTTTGTAGGAAGATCTGTTTTGTCTGCTTACGGCTCCAATTTCTGGACTTAAGTATTCACAGCCAGAGCCATGTTGAGAATAAAATATGTTGATGATGATGTCCAAGGAGTGAATTCCTGTGCTCCTGGCCTAGTTGCTGGAAGGGGTATGAAAAACATCTTGGAAGATAGCAAACAACACATCACAGTTACCACACAGACACACACTCTTTAGAAAGTCAGCTGTGTGAACGCTGCCGGCTTCTGACAGGTGTATAAACAAACATGGCTTGGAGTTCAGAGCTGCAGAATCAGTAGTGGGTAGCTAAATGTATCTGAACTGGTATCTGAAGAAGTGAAGAAGCCAGAAATGCTGTCAGTCTTTAAGGTGCTACTGGACTCTTGCTCTTTTCTAGCTTAATGTAGCTCGAGAGATGAGTTCCCATTGGGATCAGACCCATTTAGACGTGCCCCATTGTTTTGAACCTGAATAACAACCAGAAGGTGGTCAGGAGCATTACTGTCATTTCATCACATCAGCCCCATGATGTCAAACCCAACCCCGCTCTGGCAAAAGGATACAACTAATCTCAACGCAGCCAGCCTAACCCACAGGCTGACATTCCAGGGATGCAGAAGGGCCCCCTTAAGGCTTGTGGGACGCTTGTGCCCAGACGTTGTAATGACCCACCTAATATTGGAAGCTGGGAGGCCACTCAATACTGACTTTGTCACTTTCATACATGCCGGAAAATGCACTTTCGAACCACTTTGACAACTGGTTCTTGTAGGTTATCCGGGCTGTGTAACCGTGGTCTTGGAATTTTCTTTCCTGACGTTTTGCCCGCAGCTGTGGCAGGCATCTTCAGAGGAGTAACACTGAAGGACAGTGTCTCTCAGTGTCAAGTGTGTGGGAAGAGTAATATATAGTCAGAAAGGGGTTGGGTTTGAGATGAGTATTGTCCTGCAAAAGTAATGTGCTAAGGAGAGACGCTGTCCTTCAGTGTTACTCCTCTGAAGATGCCTGCCACAGTTGCTGGCGAAATGCCAGGAAAGAAAATACCAAGACCACGGTCACACAGCCCGGATAACCTACAAGAACCATTGAACTCTGACCGTGAAAGCCTTCGACAACACTTTGACAACTGTTTGCAAGCAGATTTTGCCATTTCACACAGTCAGTAAAATCCGGCTGCAAAGCACACCGATTCGAAAGTGGATTATTCCGCATGTATGAAAGCGTTTGATTTGCGGACAGGAACCCCGCACGTTAACAAGCTTCAGCAGAGGCAGAAATCAACAGGTAGCTACTACAGGGGGGCGCAGGAAAAAGCTCCACCCGTGGCTCACTGCCTCCTCCTTCTTCGCCCGCCTTAAAGGGACAAAACCCCGAGCTCTTTCCAAAGTAGACGGGGGGGGGGGATAAAGAAAAAGCTGTCCATCACGCCCCTGCCAACTTCTCCTTCGGGGCGGCGGGTAGCAAACCCCCTCCCTCCGGCACTGGGCATTTCCCCTGCCACTTTTGGGAGAAGGCAGACGAAGCCACCTCTCCCAGACCCCAGCAAGGCAGCCACTCACCGACAGCTGCGACCGGAGGGACCAGAGCGCCGGCTCAGCTGGACAGAGGAGCTCCCCCGCTTCTGGGCACACGCCCTGCTCGAGCGCCTCCTCCCAGGGCTCGGTCCCCGGAGCCAGGGGCTTCCTGCCAGTGCGCACGCGCCTCGGGGCCGCCGGCCGCGCTCGCCTCCAAGTAAGGCGAAGCGCTCCGGGGCGCAGCAGCCCCGCCCGCTTCTCGGAATGCGCAGCCGGCGGCCGCCCAATCCGCGAGGCTGCTCCACCCGTGCCTGGCCCTTATTGGCTGGAAAGGGTCCAAAATCGCGCCAATGGAGGCGACAGTGTAGCTGTCCAAGCAGCTGGGGGAAGGAAGTGACTGGCAGCTTGGGGCAAGGGGGGGGGGGGCGCGTGCCGAAGCGGCTGCTCCGCTTTGCTTTCCCCGGGCCAGATGTGGAGGACCGTCTGTGGGTGCCCCGGGCTCTCCTTGCGCCTTCAGGCCATTTATTCATGGAAGGTTTTGCAACTGACAGTTTTTTATTTTAAGATAAGTACCACAGCAGTGCTATGGAAAGAAGCCACTTTTTTTAAAAAAATTTTTATTGCTTTTATAATAATACATAAAAAGGTAAAGGTCCCCTGTGCAAGCACCGGGTCATTCCTGACCCATGGGGAGACGTCACATCCCGACGTTTTCTAGGCAGACTTTGTGGGGTGGTTTGCCGCTGCCTTCCCCAGTCATCTTCCCTTTACCCCCAGCAAGCTGGGTACTCATTTGACCGACTTCGGAAGGATGGAAGGCTGAGTCAACCTTGAGCCGGCTACCTGAAACCGGCTACCTGAAACCGACTTCCGTTGGGATCGAACTCAGGTCGTGAGCAGAGCTTTTGACTGCAGTACTGCAGCTTAACACTCTGCCCCACGGGGCTCATTAATAATAATAATACATACAAAAAAGAAAAAAAAAAGGAAAAAATATATAGTAATAATAAAATCATAATCCAATACAGAAAAAAAACATGAAATACACAAAAAACATATACAGCGCACTATTACGACCAATACTAATACATTAATATTTACTATCTTCTTTTTTTAAAAAAGGCCTATAGTGCCCCATACCCTACCACCCTCCTATGTGCCCTTCACCATTGGACTTCCGGCGAAGTGTTATGACGGTATTTAGAAACCTAATATTATAGTCATTAATTAAAAATCACATTGAACTATAATTCCTTAACTATACCTTTAAAATCCGTTTTTGCCAATTTATCCCAATATGCGGCGGCCTTTAACCATAGGAAAGAAGCCATTTATACAGGGGAGGTTTTGCCTTGGATTTGCCACTCTATGGATGCACATTTTCCCCATCTGAATTCTCAAAACCATGCACGGGGGCTTATTGTTGAGTTTTGAGAATATGGATGGGGGGGGGGGGGAAGTGCATCTAAAGAGCGGCAAATCCAAGGCAAAACCTCCCATGTATAAACGGCATCAGCTTGCCAAACGGGGCCAATGGGAATCGAAAAGGGTCGCCATAAGTGGCTGCGACTTGATGGCACTTTACACACACATTGTGATACTGACAGTCTTATCTTTAACATCTTTCCTAATAATTCGGTACTGTTTGCTTTCTTTTATTGCAAATAAATCAAAGGGGGAATCTGCCACATTTTGGTTTCTCAGTAAAGTTGTGTGTTCTTAGTATCTGCTTTTTGGAGGCATACTGAAAAGGAAGGTTTTATTGAACTGATCCACTGATAAACCTATCGACTTACTTAATTATTTTTCTAAAGCTAGCGGCTGTCGTCACATATTGTGGCAGTGAATTCTGCAATGTCCCGATTCATTTTTTCCCCCAGATGAGGTTGCCAGAATTGGGCAAGCTGTCATTCCACCCAGCACATTCGCCAAGTGGGAAGTGACACTACATGCTGCTTGTGGAATGGGCAACTGCACCAGTAACTTTACATTGTAGGCAACGCTGGCCAGGATAAAAGCAGCATTAAAGAGGCTCGTTTCTTTAATCTGTTGTATTTATTCATTTTTAAATTGCATTAATCACCTTTCTATTCAAAAGCACTCAGTTGACAATATAATCAGGTAACTCAGACATGAAAGCAACAGTTTCTCTAAAATGCAGAAAACAGTGGAGCAGCATTTAAAAAAGGGAAATAGGAACATTTTAAAAGGTTTTAACGTTGTGCTGCTTAATTTTTGGCAGGAGGCCATTTCAAAATGAGAGGCAAAGGAATAGAGGTCTCTGTGAATTTTTACAAAGAAACACCACCTGGTGCTCTCAGCCTAGTTTTGGTGCTCTCATGGCCAGAGAGGGGCCATTTCAACCCCATACTCGTTGATCAAGAAGAGTTTCTCTTAAGAAGTTTTCCATTACATAAGACCATAAGAAAAGCCATGCTGGATCAGACCAAGGCCACTAAGTCCAGCAGTTCACACAGTGGCCAACCAGGTCCCTCTAGGAAGCCCACAAACAAGACGACTGCAGCAGCATTATCCTGCCTGTGTTCCACAGCACCTAATATTATAAGCATGCTCCTGATACTAGAGAGAACAGGTATGACTCATGACCAGTATTTATTTTGTCTAGTAGCCATGGATAGCCCTATCTTCCATGAACATGTCCACTCCCCTCTTAAAGCCCTCCAAGTTGGCAGCCATCACCACATCCTGGGGCAGGGAGTTCCACAATTCAACTATGTGTTGCGTGAAGAAATACTTCCTTTTTATCTGTTTTGAATCGTTCACCCTTCAGCTTCAGCAGATGACCCCTCTCCTCATAGAGCAGTTGCTCTAGTCCCCCAATCATTTTGGTTGCTGCTTTCTGCACCTTCTCAAACTCTGAAAAATCATTTTTTTAGGTGTGGTGACCAGAACTGTGTGGTGACACAGTATTCCAAGTGTGGTCTCACCATAGATTTGTACAAGCATGGCATGGACAATATTATTCAACACTTCAGTAATGGAACAGCTCAGGAAGTCACTTTTATAAGTGAAAGGATTGTGGCCTATTGCAATCTTCATTCATTTTACTGCATTGCCTTCTACCTTTGTAACCCGCTTTCTGCATTATGGTATGTCATTCTTTTAGACCAGTGATATCCACTTTGTGGCTTAGGAGCTACATGTGGCTCTGCTGAGCATTGTTCCCTAATGCTCCATATTTGCATTCCATATTTCAAGGTAAGTGAGCCAAGGCTCTTAACCAGTAGGGCTTGTGGTTGGTGGTTTGAAACAGCCGCTACCCAAGAAATGGGTAAGCTGTGAGCCTCCCTAAAGTACAGGTCTCATGCCAGGGGTGGAAGTACATGTGGCTGTTTTTGTTGATGATAATTGCAAATGTGGCTGTCCGTGAGATGCGGAGCGAGTACCACAGCTCTGGGCCGTTTTTTGTTTGCATTGTTTTCCAGTTGTGTGATCCTAGTCCTACTACCTTGTTTATTGTTTGCAGTTTGGTTTGAATTGATTTTTATGTTTTGTAATCTGCCTTGAATCTCAGTGAAAAAGGCAGGCTATAGATGAAGTCAATGAAAATAAATGTCACTAATAAATAGGGATAAAGCTGTCCTTTGTGTATCATCCCTTGTGAGTTTTCTTATGAAGTAGCTATAATATGGTCTAAATCCCAGACTGCGCAGTATGTCCTACTAAAATGAGTGAGTTTACTAGTTTGGAGTGACTGCCCAAGGGCTTCATAAACTTGCCTCAAATTGAAAAATTAGGGGTAGTCAAAGAACCTGAGAGGCTAAAATATGGTTGCTTATGTTTTGCCTGGAGAGCTACAAGTTGTGGCTAACTGATGTTCTAGAATATTAAATCAGTATGGCTCCCGAAACCACATGTATGGATCTTTAATTAAATATTCTTATATTTTGCTTTCTTTTTCTTTTGCTGTCAGTTTGCAGCCGACATGGTGACCCTGTAGGGTTTTCAAGGCAAGAGATGTTCAGAGGTGGTTTGCCATTGCCTGCCTCCACGTCACGACCCTGGTATTCCTTGGTGGTCTTCCATCTAAATCACTGGTTCCCAACCGGGGGTCCATGGACCCCCAGGGGTCCGCAAGAACTAAATTAAGGTCCGCGAAACAAAGTTATAAACCCATAATAAATTAATATTTTCAATTAAAAGTTCTCTATTATAAAATATATATATTCAAATATTATTCTAAGTTTATTGTTTAACTAACAGTTATGATTAAAGTTTATTTTCAAATTCTGTAATTTTTATTTTGAACCTTGGGGTCCCTGCACCGAACAAAAAAGTCCTAGTGGTCCCTGGTCAAAAAAAGGTTGGGAACCACTGATCTAAATACTAGGCAGGACAACCCTTCTTATCTTCCAAGTTCTGATGAGATCGGGCTAGCCTGTGTTTTTCAGATCAGAACGTAGTTAGTTATAGAAGCTAGTATTTTTTCATTATTTTCTGTATTCAACAGCAAAGCAAGTTGATTTTTTTAAGTCTTCATTATTATTATTTTAAATGTACTAGCTTTGCTGTTAAATATAGAAAATGTGGCAATTTAACATGACTCAAAGTCTGCTGGACTTTGTTCTTGTCCAGCAGACTTTGATTCATCTTAAACTGTTATATTTAAGCCCTGTACGTGGGGAGAGTGGGCATTAGTTCACAGGTCCCACCTCCATCTTTGTGAGATCTCTGGGTTTTCACAGTATGAATGTGCAGAGGAAGTATTTGTGCATATGCTCCCTCCCCATGATCAACATTCCGAAAGTGGGGAGGAAGCATACATGTGGACAATTCCATCATGTGTAGGCACTGTGCTCACTAGCTGGTGATTGCGTGGGCGGGGGGTAGAGCCAGTGCATTCATGCCCATTTTCCCTCCCCGAGCACTCAGTCAACACACAAGGGATCATCTGTACAAGGTTATCTTTGTTTTCAATTTTCTGGGTCTGCTTATGTCTATAATGAAGACTATTTCGGGAGACAAACTTGCTTCAGAGTGCTTGTCTCTCATCTAGTGCAAGTTCACAATGCACACTAGCAAATATTTTCTTAAAACAAAGAGATCAAACAAATTTGCAACAACTCTTAATACGCAACAATGGCATTGCCTAAAAATAATTTTATTGTGTCATCATGAACACCATTACATTCCTGTAATGAACCTTAGAGTCTTTTCAATTCAGTTGAGTACTTTGAGTTAATGCCTTTTATTTTCATAGGAGAATTGCTTTAGCTGTTCCAAGTTAGCCGAAATCCCGACGGCAAAGTTATGTATTCAGAATGGAATTTGATAAATACTTGATGTGACGCAGCAGAAAATGGATCAATGTTTGTGTCCTAAAAAAAAGATTTGGTTTTAGAAGACAGGATTTTTCACATTTAAAACAACCACCACTCTATGAAAATGATTCCTAACTAAAGGACTCGATCCAAATAATTATATGCGTGCCTGCAGCAGCCAGTGGTGCACCAATGGCTCTTGCAGAGGGACCAGTGATGCTGAGTAGAAGCCTTCCACAATGAAGCTGGTTCCTTGGCTGCCAAGTCCTTATTCAGTACAGAGCTGCCTGACCAGCCAGAATGAGGCTTTGTCCTGTACCATTTCTGCACTCCACAAAAAGCTGTGGGTTACCCCAGAACACACATTCTGTTTCTGATGCCCTGCTCTGCGCGAATAAGCATTTGGGAACCTAGAACCAACTTGATCCTCATCCTCTCATAGTCATAGCCCCTATCAGCTCTGTGGTGGAATGGGAACTAGGGAAGAGGAGGAGGGTGTTAGGCTCAGACGTGGTGCTCCTTTCTCCTCCTGCTATTCCCAGTGAAGAAGAAGAGTTGGTTTTTATATGCCGACTTTCTTTACCACTTAAGGGAGACTCAAACCAGCTTACAATCACCTTCCCTTCCCCTCCCCACAACAGACACCCTGTGAGGTAGGTGGGGATGAGAGAGCTCTATCAGAGCTGTGACTAGCCCAAGGTCACCCAGCGGCTTCGTGTGTAGAGGCGGGGAAAGAAATTCAGTTCACCAGATTAGCCTCCGCCGCTCATGTGGAGGAGTGGAGAATGAAACTGGTTCTCCAGATCAGAGTCCACAGCTCCAAACCACCGCTCTTAACCACTACACCACGCTGGTGCACTTGTAAAGGGGGAGGGACAGGGCACCTGCCCTGAGTCCGCTGTGGCGTTCTCCCTGGCTAAAAGCTGATCAGTGTTGTCGACGGCTTCATTCAGAGAGTCATATCTTGGTGCTGAGCAGTTGGATGCTATTATGGCAACTCCGTCAGGATAATAAGGATATACACAAGATGCAAGGGCTTCTCTATTCACACCCGAGCAGTTCTGCATACAGATAATATTTCTCAGTGTGGACCACCATCACTAGATTGCAATCCCCAAGTCATACAGATGTATTTAATGGGCCCGAGACAAGCCAGGACACTCCCATTCTTGTCAGCATTGAGCGGTGCACACAATGACAGATCATAGCATAACATCAGAAAGTTGGTGAAATGGCAGTAAAGCCCTGTTAGTGGAACTAATCGTGAAGGACAGGGTTAGCTCTCTCCTGCTGAAATCAGTGGGACAGGAAGTGCTTCAATTTGGGTGAATTATGTCCACGTGTAATAGAAATGGCATGTTCTATTAAATGTGGACACCATCATGTAAGCATTTCCCCCACTGATTTCAACAGGAATTAAGTGTGTCCTGGATTGAGTTTAACACCAAAGCTCATAACTGTAACATATAACACACTGTAATATGGATGTTGAACCATAGCTCAACAATGATTAACCAAGCCAGATTCTTATGCTTACAATCTAAGCATACATTATATTCAAAGCCCCACATTTTGCCTACAAGGAGCACAAGACACAAGTAAAACCTGTTGGCTTAAAATTTAGACTGGTTCAAAACTTGCATTCTGAGCTGCAAGTAGCAGTTTGATGGGCGGAATGCTAGAATTTTATCCAGCCATTGCGATGCGGTTTCCACCATAAAAGAGGGGAAAGAGATAAGCAAAGAATATTTGGAACTCAAAGAGGGACATTAGAAAAGGAACACTTCAAGACAAATTCCACTAGATGTCAGTACAAGATCTCTGGAGCAACTCAGTACAGAGCCGGATGGGTAGCCTTGTCAGTCTGTAGCGGCAAAATAAAAACAGCTGAAGCTCTGACTCACAAAAGCTTATGCTGAAATAAATTCTTTTCATCTCCATAGTGCCACTGGACTCCTGCTTTATTTGTGCATAGATTTGTATAACAGCACTGTAACCTAAACCTGAAGTGATTCAGTCATTACGGGATGCAAGGCAGCACCTTTTTAAGAAGGCAATGAAAAAAGAAAAATTCTCTGAACCCAACTCAGGTTTCCCACAGCCTCACAGCAGCTGGGGAATTGGGGGTTGGTGGGGGGGAGGAGAGATTTGGGGTTTGCTATTTTATTTCTGGTTTTAAACTGGGTCCCACACTGTTCCACAGCATTGCTAGCGTCTGATAAGCCATACAGCTTGGTGGTGCAGTCAGGCGGGGGGCTCAGGGGTTACAGGGCAAAAGGGAGTTGATAGCAGTGACTGGACCTCTGGGTGTGGCCCTAAAGGAGTGTCTGAGCAAAAATGATGGCTGTCCAGGGTAGCCCATCAGCTGGGCCATCCTTTCTCCCCCTTTTACGAAGGTAAAATGTCTACACAACTTTGGCCTGCCTCGGGCCTCTCCTCATGTAGTAGGGTGGCCAGCTCTGATTGGGAAATTACTGGAGATTTTGGGGGTGGAGCCTAAGAAGGGCGGGGCTTGGAGAGGGGTGGGTGTCCTGTCCACCATATCGGTACCTTTCCCCTGTGGGCTATGGGGGGGATGCTCCTGCCACAAGGCTCTGTTGGGGTTGCATTGCCATGAACACAACCCCCCTTGGAAGATGTTCTGCTAATTCTAAACTTACTACTATACAGTATCATAGGTACTTTGCACATGGTCAAAGGCTTATTATTTCACATTTCCAGGATGGAGCCCAGACACTGAAAACAGATTCTTTTAATGCTAAACTCTGCTAGATTAAGTATCTTTATAATGTGGCTAAAATAAGTAGCATTTTTTCATTTTAGAGAAAGAAATTGTGTGAGTTTTTATAGGTTGGAGTGAGATTTTTTTTTGGGAGAAAATGTGTATAGTCAGAAGCAAATTTCCATGCCATTTTAAAACCATTGATGAACTTCTTGTTTCTGTGTATGTGTTACCACCACCACCACCCCGAAAAAAATCTGAATTAATTAAGAAGGTCTGCCCTGTGCTATGGCTTAATAGCTACCCCAAAAGAGTTGGGGTTCACCTATGTCTGGAATCCATAGATGCCCTCCCACATGCAAGCTATTCTTTCACCCATGGGTATGAAAAAATTTCATATTTGTTAATGGGAAGACCATGGCACTCTGCAGATGTTTAAAGGCACTCTTTGTAAATATCATAGAAGTCCTGGTGTGAAGAAGGGAAAAATGCTTAAAAACTGCAGCCCTAACTCACCAGCTGTCACTGGCCCAAGAAACTCAGTTTTGATCACACCATAATCCCACATACTGACAAACACAAATAATTAAAACCTACCGTTCCACAGTATGGTCCGATCTGTGGATGGCTACTGTCTGGTCCATTATAGAGTATCAAATAGTTCCTAGTACAATCACCTGGGTCATCGATACTGATGAAAACAAAGTTTATGGTGACAATACGTCCTTTGGGGGCTTTGATGACCCATTCACAGTCTGTCTGATTAGGATAAGATGCTGGGTACTCTGGGCTAGTTAATGAACCAGCCTCACCATATAAGGTGCCACCACATCCTGGAAACAAAGAATGCAAGGCTCAGTTATATTTGCATTTTCTGATTGGGTATCCACAGTGCAGCAATAAAGTAAGCAGTATTGAAGGTGCTCTTGCTATGTTGGGGATATTTCTCAAACATGATTCATTAGGGTGCCGCTCCTCTTAGTCTTGAACAATTAATTCCTCAAACTGCAGATTACTGCATCCCTGGGTGGAACGGAGCAAGTGTAAAGCATGCAGTAAACTGCAGTTTGAGGAATTAATTGTTCAAGACTAAGGGGAGCTTTATGAAGTGGAACTGACGAAGGACATCAAAATGGAGGAACTCGAGAGAACCGTCTTCCTTCTGAATAAGTCTGCATACTCCCATGGAATGACAAGTTGAACTATTTGGGACTATATATGTTGTGTATTCTGAACTTGCACACAGTGAGAAGTGTTCTGATCATTGGCAGGATACTTTAATATGAACTGAGCGATTGTATGTGATTTTTCTATTGTAGGTTTAGTTGATGGGTAATGTGTGAATACCGTATTTTTGGCTCCATAAGATGCACTTTTTTCCTCCTCAAAAGTGAGGGGAAATGTCTGTGCGTCTTATGGAGTGAATGTGCGCACAGAACCGGCTGGGCGCGCTGGGAGGCGGGCGGGGAAAGCCGGCTTGCGCCGTTCCAGCGCGCCCAGCCGGCTCTGTGCGCCCCGCCCACCTCCCAGCTGGGAAGCGGGGTGGCTCACAGAGCCGGCTGGGTGCGTCTGTGCGCCCCAGCCAGCACACAGAGCCAGCTCGGTCGTTCCAGCGCAAGCCGGCTTTTCCCGCCCCGACAGTCAGCTGGGGGGGGGGGCGTCTTATGGTCAGGTGCGTCTAGTGGAGCGAAAAATACGGTACATATGAAAAATTTACACTGCATTTGTGGTTACTGAATGCCCATCTGTGTTGGATTTTGATGTGACTACTATTATAACAGAGAGGTGTCATATTTTTGATAACAAGGCTGTATGTTAGCTGAGACAGTGAAAGAGCAATGGCAAAACAAGTAAAAGATACTCTGCCCATGTTCAGATTCATTCTACTCAGGTTGCCAGGTGTTTGAAGTCTAACTTTTATGAGAGGAAGGGGTCTCTATACATACTTGCAGGTGGATCCAGAAAATTTGGAACCAGATGAGGACAATGAGGGACTTGGTACGGATAAAGAAAGACACTATACTCAACTGTGATTTTTAATATATGATAAACATATATTAGTTTCTTGCCTTGAAAACCATACTGGGTTGCCATAAGTCAGCTGCAACTTGACAGCACTTGACACACACACACAAACATTTATGAGATGATAAACACCAAGTGCTATAATGATTGTTATCTTGTGAAGATAGTGTTTTTGATATTTCATTCATGGGAAATCTGCTTTCTCCAGAGTGCTAGTCTACAATGCAAGGCTTAAAAAAACACCAATACAATCAAATGTTCACTTCTGCTTGAACCAAGCAATGTTCAATGCCATTTGAAAAACTTAATTTTAACCCTCACTCACAAGAAAACTTTTGGACAGTAACATTGCTAGTTTTTTTTACCGAAAGCACCTTTCCCCTCATTAGCCTTTGCAAATGTACACAAGAAGAAGCTTTGTCCGATTCCTCTCCTAGACAAAGGTCAGGTTGGAAAACAACTAGAACTTTCTCAGCAGTGGTGTCTTTCTCCTTCCCTAGAGGAGAACACTAGGCTAGCATGTTCTTACTATGCAGAAATTACCTTTTCTTTCTGTTATTCAGAACAGTATTCAGAGAATGTTAATTCTGACACATCATTAGGGTTGCCAACCTCCAGGTAATGGCTGGAGATTTCCCGTTATTACATCTGATCACCAGGCAATAGAGATCAGTTCACCTGGAGAAAATGGCTGCTTTGGAAGGAGGACTCTATGGCATTATACCCCGCTGAAGTCCCTCTCCTCTCCTCCCCTCCCCAAACCCCCCCTCCCCAGGCTCCACCCCCAAAATCTCCAGGTATTTCTCAACCTGGAGCTGGCAACCCTACACATCATAATGTTAAATTCTTCTCTCTTTTTTAAAAATTGTTCTATTGCTTTAGTTGGTTGTATTTTAGTTAATTGTTCCTTGTTTGTTATAACTCATTATTTATGATGTTTATAGTTTTTAACCTACCCTGAGGGCATTGTTAAGGCCAAATGTCAGGTTTAAATAGAAAAATAGAGTTGAAAGCAAATGTTAGTACCTGTTGGTGATGAAGTCCAGGAAATCTCATATCCATGACGAGAAAGTAAGACATCACTTATGAAATTTAGATATATAACATGGTTTCTAGGAAAGACAGGGTTAGGTAGGGTGCTTCCACAATATTTGCCAAGCAGCGGAGAACTTGCATCGCTACCATTTCTGACCTTGAAAAGAGCACACAAAGCTTTTGTTACCAACAGCAGGACTGTTAAGGAAGAAACAGCACCGCAACTTACCCTGATGAATTCATTAAAGGTGTATCACTATTGAAGCAGATTCCCCCCCACCATCCCATTTGAAGGGGTGATTATTACAAAGCCTTTGTTATAATGGGGCCATGCTGACTTGCAAGATATTAGACCCAGCTTTGTGTGGTGAAGTGATTTGTGAGCTGGTCTAGGATAAAGGAGTTTTGGATCAGCAACTCTCTGCCTAATATACATCACAGGCTAGAATGGGAGCTGGGCAAGATAAAAAGCGAATAATAAAACAGCCATGTATTGGCACAGGGTAGTAGTGTCATGTATACTTCTATGAGCTCTGTGGAAGATGGAGAGGATAAACATGTAACATATACATAACCACTGTCAAAGGTGACCAGGGCAGACTGTTGCAGGAAACTGAGCAATGGAGTCTCCTTGTTGGTAAAAAGGAGCTGGAAAGTTTTTGTTAGTATGTATGCCAGAGACTAAGGAATAACTCAGCCTGGCATGATAGTCTACCTCATTCTCCTACAGGTCCCTCCTTTGGTCAGAACTTTATTTGCCATTCTAGTTGAACCTTTTTGACAGTTCTGTGGTCTCAAGGCCTTTCATGTCAGTGGATTTTCACTTTAAACATTTCATTTGTACAGAGAACGTGGGCTGTTACCTGCTGGCTCAATGATTTTCTGAGCAATATTAGGAAAAATGTAGGGGCACTGAGAAACCAACAGGACCTTCCACCCTGCCTCCCCAAAATCACGAGAGCGAGCTAAGTGTCATGACAAGGTAAAAGAACAGCAAACAGTGGTCCCTGCTGACAATTAAAGGGGAAGATGAAAGTGACAGCAAAATCCTGAAAAAAGTCCTAAGAAGCACATGATGGTGGCATACCTCTAAGAAGTCATTCTGACATCCAAAGTCCTCTAGATTAAAAGAAGTGAAAAAGAGAGAGAGGGTGTGATTTTCCGGGGCTCGTAGAATAATGGTACAATTCAAATTATTAGGATAAGAATCAGGCCAGCCTGGGCTTTTCAGGTAGCCAAATGACTGATTGTATTCCCTGCTGCAGCCTGTTAGGGAGGGAAAAAACCAAAATGCAGTTTAGCTCTTTATCATGCATTTTAAGAAAAAAAAAAGTCATGCACATATAAAAATTGTGTTAAATCTTACCTGAAGCTTTATAGGAGAAGCTGAGTCCATTGTTAGTCATATAAGCTTCTGATCTGAAAATTATAATGGCAGTTCGTCGGTAAGAATAAAATTCAGGAATCGTAAAGTTTTCGGCTCCACAGAACCTGTGGACACGGTTAGCATGTTCTTGATTGCTCTGAAATATAAAGTACAAGTTAACAGATGACCATGCACTCTAATATTAGCATACAGAATCCAAGGAGAGAGTTCTTCCATAGCAAAGTTCGACAGTGAAAATTGAGAGTTTCTGCCAATGAGGAAATCTCCCCAGACAAAAATCTGGTAGACCTTTGGAAATCAGACTGGGAACCCCTAACTGCGAAGTCAGACTGGGAACCCGCAAACCATCCTTAGCATTCAACAATACTCAGCAGAACCCATTTTATTAACAATCCTCCAGTAGGGCTAAGGCAGCAATCCTAAAAGCACTTTCCTGGGTCTCCAGTGAATAAAACAGAACTTACTTTTGAGTAGACCTGCATAGGATTGCTTTCTAAATAAATGGTTCCCAACTTTTTTGGTGACTCACAAGACCAAATTTACTTGGTATGGTGACCCAAAAATTTATTTTCACATGGATTTTGAACTTTACGTCTTTTGCAGCCATTGGTGTCATACATTTTAATTGCAAGTTTTCCTATTTTGTAACCATTTCTTGAGGCATCCAAGCAAACATTTACTTAACACCCATATTAATGTGGAACTTGCTAAAATATTTATTGTACTTAAAAGTTATTGTTTATGGGAATGTCAGAATGCTACCATTTGACTGCACGTTATAGCTTTGTAAATTATAAAAAATTATTCTAAAAGCATACTGTTACACAAATCACTGTTACCTGAAACATAACCTGTGATGCCCCCAAGGCCCTCACCCCAGGGGACCCCCATTTTTGTCGTGGCTTGTTGCCCCTTTTTCTGTACACATGTACACCTTAGTGTGGGCCTAGAAATTATAGATGGAGTCTGAATTAAAGGATATCAAAAGGCAGTGAGTCATACTAAGGTGGAAAGGAATACAGGGCAGCTCCTCTATCAATCATGCAAATACCTACCCTAAGACGGATTCAGTCAAAGGCCATTTTCCCCAAGGACCTTGGAGCCTCTTCCCAGTTAATTTGATCCTAACTAATGACCCAGATCTCCAAAAACAATAAGCAATGGGACAGATTCCATCAATTTCCTCCCAATCTCAAAGTTCCAGTACCTCCTCAATCATAAGGAGAGCCCCGCCAGCGATACTTACATATCTAACTGTCAAATCTCCCCAAGGGAACCTTTTTGATACTCTCAATGCAAAAGCGGAAGACTCCCCTCCACAGTAAAGACAAAGGATTTCTTTTCGGGCTTGGACATCCTCGAAGCATTTTTATTATCCCAACATTCCAGTGCCAATGCCCCGACCCCTCCTCAGTCTCAGCAAAAGGGTATAAGAAGTTACCCCTTATCCCCATTTTTAGTAGCTGGTTGTGGGCTCATGTTGTTACCCCAGCCTCACGGTTGGCCTCCCACTTCTTTGCTCTGCAGACCTGTCTCTGCGCCTCCTTCTCCTGCCTGGTCAGTTTCAACTCCCAATGCTGCTTCTTCACTGATGAGGACAACCCCTCCCTCTTCTCTCCAGGAGCAGGCTCCTATGTCTCTTTTCCCTCCTTTCAGTTTCATTCCGTAGTAGGTAGGCATTTTTTTTGCTAGGGGAAGGTTTTGTGTGGTAGTTATCTGAAGTCTTCTTTTCTGTAATTTATTTCTGCTCTGCCATATTGCTTAGACCAATTACAATTTTAAATAAAAAAACCCCTTCTGTTTAAGAGTCTTATTCCTCTCATTCTTTGAGTCTTGGTCTGAACCTGAACTTTGGTATACATAGGCTAACAGTCCCAAGTACTGAATACTCAATATACACGTTTGTTCGGTGGTAGCAAGGGGACACTTTTGCACATTACAGCCCTGACACGCGTGTGCAGATTTGAGTAACACCTGGTACTCCATTTGAGGGTATTCAACCTCAAAATATGCTGTACAGTCCATCACATTTTTATCCCATCGTTACTCCAAAGACCTCAGGGAAGTATAAATTTTATCCTCAAAAAAGCTCAGTTAGATAGGTCAGTCTGACCATCTTGAGGTAACCCCATGAGTTTCATGGCAGAATGAGGATTTGACCCAGTCCTGATCTGATATGCACCACACTTTCCCCCATTTAATGTGTAGTCCCACTTCCACCTGTAGGTTGAAGTGAGAAATCCATTCTCAGAGCTTTAAATAAAAATATCCTTGTGGTATTTTTGTGTTCATTTAATTCTCTGGGTGGGAGTGTGTCCAACATACTCTTTAAAGGGGAGTCAGTGAATCAATAGATCTCTCTGGATTGAGCTGAAGAGCAGAAAACTAATTCCCATAATGGCTGCCAAAAAGTAGATTTTGGAGTACAGCCAACATTTTTGGCAGGGTTTCTGGGTTTTAAATAGTTGCACCACAGGCAGAAATTCAACAGACAAGCTTCCGACCAAATGGAAAGGCAGAGAATCCTTTAAAGCAGCTCTTAAAAGAATAAGAAAGGCGATTTATCAAAAAAGCTCCAGGCTAACCAATGGAAATTTGTTTGGAAAGGGAAGAGGGGACAGTCAGAGCATTACGATCGTCCAATAATGACAAGAACAACCTCCAATCACATCCCCCTTTCTGAAATTTATCACCTTGGACTGCTCACCTGCCTGCAAAGGTCCTGCAAGCGCTTCTCAGCATTACTCGCCATTGTGGAGAGGGAAGGGCTAATGCGACAGGCTGTGTCAACTCATGGATTGACAAGGAGCTGCAAGCACAACACGCCCCTCAGAAAGGGGACTTGAGGCCCTGCCCTTTCCTCACTCTCTTGCCTACCCCAGTAGCATTAAAAGATCCAAGGCTTAGATAATGAGGAAACACAACTGTTCCAGTCTCCAGCTGCAAATGTCTGCGACCCACAGTCACAACCTTTGTGATCCACTTTTGAGAAATGCTGCTCTAAATGACTTACCAGTGATTATACTGGTCAAAGACCGCAATAAATTTTATGATATGAATGACTTACCAGTGGGAAGTCCTGGAGCTCCAGATAATTCCGAGAGCAGTCTTGACTGGAATGGAGGTGGAATTCCTGTACTACTAGCTTGACTTGCTGTTCAGGAGGGGCATCAATTACCCATCTACAGACAGTAAATGGAGGATAGGCATGTGGAAAGTAGGGTGATGTCACAGTTTGGGAGACAGAAGTTGCATTATATGTACCTCCACACAGTCCTGTTATGAACAACAACAGCCAGTTAATAAGGTTTGCTGGTGTAAAAGACACTTTGTACTTCAATTCACCATCTTAAGCTGTAGCCCTAAAACAACATTTGCTTGGAAGTATGTTTTGTTCAGATCAGTAACACTTTCAGGTAAAAGCAATGAGGAAAGAAAACTAGCTGTACAAATTCAAAATGAATAAATTCTATCTTTATCCATGCAAAAGATTTGAATAATTTCTCTGTTAAAATACTTGAAACACCATACCATTTCACATTGACCTACACTAGTATACCCATAGCTAGGGTTGTCAAATCTGGGTTGGGAAATTGCTGGAGATTTGTGGGGTGGAGCCTGGGGAAAGGTTAGTTTGGGAAGTAGAGAGACCTCACTGGGGTATGATGGCATAGAGTCTAACCTCCAAAGTGGCCATTTCCTCCAGGGAAACTGATCTTCGTAGTTTGGAGATAGTTGTAATTCTGAGATATCTCCAGGCTCCTCCTGGAAGTTGGCCATGCTACCCATAGCCCAGTCTCAACCATATCCCACCAAGTTGTGCCTCAGACCTCCCCAAGCCTCCTCTCCCCAATCAACTTTAAGGGCACTTTCCCTTTCCACCAGGTTCCAGTCAGGTCAGGGTATGTTGGGTCTTCTCTCAGGGCTGATCTGGGCCACTGAATTTTTTTCTACGCAGGAAAACCTGCTTTCACTGCGGCCTTTAGCTTTCTAAGTGACATGTCTAAACTCTATAACTACTTTTCATTAGCTGTGAGATGCTCAGTGAAGTCATACAAGATAAAGGAACATTGACTTGTTTTGTGTCATCTTTAAATAAAAAAATTATACTCACTATCCACCATAGTGTAGGTAGCAGTGAAACCTGCTCTTTCTATAAACCTGTCAGTGACAAACTTAATAGTCAAGAAGCTGTCAGTAGAAAGAAAAGGAGCTGGAATGTTGGAGCCGCAAAATGTGCCCGCTAAAGTGGCATTTCCATTACTGCCATCATACAGCTAAAGGGGAAACAGAAAACCCAAACAGTGTCAATACGGTATAACATGTGTGATGTGCACAATGAAAATTGAGCAGATGTGATCAAAAAGAGGGATGAAATTTACAGATTCAAATCTAATATAATTTCTAACTGTGCAATCCTGAAGGCAGGAGCCAAAGCGCCACAGGAGTTGGTGTAACCCTGCGCCGTGATAAAGTGGCATGGATGGCGGTGTGTGGGCACTTATGCTGGCTCCTCAGAGTGATGCAGCAGCATGGGCCTCGACTGTTGGCACGGCCGCATGGGCAGCAAAAACCTGGAAGTGGGTACCCACACCTGCGTTGGGGGTGGGGTGTTCCCGAGATGTTCCCAGAGGCGGAGCTGAGGTTAGTCAGCTTTCACACACGTTTCGGCCCGGGAATGCCCCTCTATGCTGCAGCGTTGCTATGCTAGCAAAATAGCTGGTGTACCCCCATGTAACTCCATGAAGGAGTTTCGTGGTGGTGTTTTTTTTTTTTTAAAGAAAAATACATTTTAAAGGTTTATTTTTTGGCTGCGAAACCGCTGTGGAGGCGGGCCGCCGTCTTTCTACCCCTCCTTCAGGAATGGTCTGCCCTGATAATCTCATATAAAATAGCCAATTTCAACAGAACACTTAGGGTCAAACTAGACATGACAGCGTCCATGGGTCTGACCCATGGATGCCACTGCTATTTTAAAGTGTTTTAAAAATGCTGCAACCGGGCCTGCAGCGTAGTAGTCTGAAACTCCCGAATCCCCCCACCCACCCCCAGCTTCACTTGATCCTTTGTGAAGCTTTAGGATAGGAAGTGGCTGATTCCCACATTACAAAGTCCTTGTGTTCCCACATGTTTTTCCATAATCAGTGGGAGGGCTGTGGGTGGGGCTATAAGGGGGGCCATGACACCGCCTGTGGTGCCATGTCAGTTCCGGTAAAAAAAAAACATACATGACATAGATAACTCTAGGAATTGACGGAAACTCTATGCTAACGTTAGAGATTCTGGTGATTCCTAAAGCAGCCCTATCTCACATATGGTTTGTACCCAAAGTGACATGATGCCACAGTTGGCATTGCAAGATATCTTCTTATTTTCCTCTTGCTACCACTCAGAGCAATGACAGGCATTGGGTATGGGGGATCCCCTGTCCTTACCAGGGCACTGACAGCCCTATCCATAACTGTTGTGGCTGTATGCTTGCCGGTCCACATCTTCATGCCCTCCCATTACTGTCTCTTTGTCTTCTCTGTACTTGTGTTTGTTTTGTCAAAAAATAATCCATATTCGCTCTTGTATTCTGGACATTCTTGTCTGACGAGCAATGAAACTGCATGACAGAGAATCAGCCTCTGAGGGTGCTACATGCGAATCAATCTATGGCTTTGCCTCATATGCTTGTGTTTCACAATGGAAAACAGTTAGTGGCGTTGTTGATCACTGGTGGTATTAGTTTCTTTAGGACTTTCTGTGAATCTTGCCAGCATAGCTATGGATTAGACAGTGGGTGATATGTTTGTTTCAAGGGAAAACATGAGGGGGGCATGAATGTGTGCATCAATCCCATGGCTTATAGTGCTGTTATCTTCCTTTTACCACTGGTATAGAGCTAGTAAAGAAATAATAACACTAATATTTTTTGTAGTCTAATATTTTTTGTAGTCTAAGGTTAAAACACACTAAAATGACTACTGGGCATGTCTTGCTTAGCAGAGAGGATCTTACTTTGACGTAGTCATATCGACAGCTTTGAAAAAATGCTGCTTCAAGTTCGAAAGTGTTGAATGTGAGGTTGATGAGTCTGTTTCCAGGTGTAACAATAGTCCACACACATTCCAGATCTTTATCATATTTGCCATCCATGTTGGAGTCTGGAGAGCCAAAGGTGTAACTGGAGTTTGTCAGATAACCACCACAACCTTGTTGAGGACCTGTAAAAAAAAAAGAGTCGCTGCCATCAATCATACATTTGACATTATTAAAGTGTGGCAATGTTAATATTTATAGGAACAACAGTCAGAACATCCAGTTGCATCTTTCAAACATAAATCAGACACAAAGAAGACGAAGAAAAATATAAAAAGCCTTTCTGGTCATGCCATCAAAAAAGCCACCCACAGAATTTGTATTGGGTAATATTAGAAACGCAAGGTGGTAGAGCGCAAATTTCTTCAGAAAACTGACTGTATAATTCAAGGCCAAAACAGAGATTACAATTTCTTCTCACACTAGAAGAACTGACAGTAAAATTGTTTTTTGTCCCCATAACTTCCAGGAGTATAATTCTTATTGAATGTCCCTTTAAGAATTCTTGCATAAGCATTCAACAAACTGCTCTCCCCAACTAACTCTTTCATTAGCATAAAGATCCCTAAGATCCCAGGGATCCCTAAGATCCCTGCCTTTGGCAGGGGAGGGTGGGGTAAAGGTGTAAGAAATAAATATAGTCTCTAAAGTTACGCTAACTAGTGGGTTAACAGCAAAGCTAAAAATATAAGCCATTCTCAAGTGAAATAGATGGCTATGGCTCCAGGGTAATAATCAGCCTGGTTTTAAATAATGGTCTAAAACGCATGGTCCCTTAGCCCACTTTCTTCCGTTTATTCCCTGTTTCACCCAGGATCAAATCTTCGCGAACAGACGGGACCTGATTTGCTGTTGGGTCAACCCTGTGTCGACGAACCCCGTTTTTGCAATTCACGAGTCAAACCTTTATCTCTGGCTCATCTCAGATAAACACGGGCTGAGTCTTCCTGAGTCACAATGGCCCGCCCGACTCCAAACCCCTCCCCTCGCGACCTCTCCGCCTTTTTCTCTCTCTCAAATGTTTATTATTGATATATTGAAATATCAAAAGATCGAGAAAACGTTTTGACGAAAATTAACCCAAACCTCGTGTGGATAGGGACTTTGGACGCTCCCCTTGCAAGCGAGCAAAGTGTAAAAAAAGGCGCATTTTTATTGATGGGGGCTGATTTGTTGAGAAAGTTCAACTGTCCCGGAGGGGGGGCGTGGAAACCAGAGCCATTACTCTCCTGCCTGCCAAATTTTTGTGACCAATCACTGGGGGCGTGGGCGAAGCTGACTTACCAGGAAGTACGCGTCTCCCGCATTTTCTGTTTTCACGGACGGATCAGCACACAGTTTTGCCCTGGATCATTCAAGGTAATGTGTACAGTTCCCCGCCCCCCCCCCCACAGCCCGGGTTCATTTTATCCTGGCTGGAAGAAAGTGGGCTAAGGGACCATGCTTTTTAGACCAATGATCTAGAAGCCTTAGGGCCACAGATATATATCTGGCAACTGTTAGGGTGACATAGGGTTGCCAGCTTCCTGTCTTTGCCTGTTCCCTTTCAACTAGTCTTGAGTCCAAATCCTAGAGGCACATGAACACATGGAACAGATCACTGGTTTATCAAGGTCAGTATCCTCTGATCAGCAGCAGCTCTCCGGAGTCTCAGATAGAGGTCTTTCACATTGCTTACTATCTGATCCTATTATAAACTGGAGATGCCTTCTGCACACAAAGCACGTGTTCTACCACTGTGCTGTAAAGTGACACAGCCACGGTTCTTAAGACAATGGTTCTCCTGGTTTTTTTTACAAATACTGTGCTAGAACTGGCCCACACTGTCTTCTTTTGCCTGTCACATTTCCCATCACTCTGACATCTTTATTTCTCTCCTCTGAGTCTTCTCCAGTCTGCTTACCTTCTTATTGCAATGTGATAACCAAAACAGGGTATGAGGCTCATTTTGAGCCTCTAACAGTGCCAATCATAGTGTTAAAACCACCCCACCCCCATGACTTGCACATAATGTTTCAGTTACTGAAACCCGTCACACAATTTGCCTTTCCTGCAACAGCACAACTCACTGCTGACTTGTATCCAGTTTGAAAGGATGGAAACAGGCTTGAAGCCAAGTATTGAACACTAACTCATGTTGGCTCAGATATAGCTTATATATGCTGAGGTAGCAATTTGAGAGCAAAAATGGTTCTGGCTCCAAGTAGAAAATTGATATTTATTAAAGCGACATTAATAGAATAGCAGCCATAGCAATAGCTGGAATGGCACCAGCAATAATGAAAGGATGAACGATGAAATAATTATATTTTAAGGCTGAGGTTTTTCCAAATGTAAACCATGAATGACAGACCCACTGGAGGGAACTGAAAACAGTTAATTATAGGGTTGCCAGGTTCTCCCCTGGCCATCGGTAGGGTTGCCAACCTCCAAGTCTCCTGCTATTACAACTGATCTCCAGCCGACAGAGATCAGTTCACCTGGAGAAAATAGCCGCTTTGGCAATTGGACTCTATGGCATTGAAGTCCCTCCCCTTCCCAAGCCCCGCCCTTAACAGGCTCTGCCCCAAAAACCTCCCACCGGTGGCGAAGAGGGACCTGGCAACCCTAGTCATCAGTGAGGGAGGTGTGTGTGTGGGGGAATCTTACAACACAGAATCAAAGATGAAGTAGTTTCTGCCTTCAAATACTGGAATATGTCCCACTGTGGTTTTGGAGAAAATGTAACTTTTATAACACTGAATTGAAGATGAAGTAGTTTCTGCCTTCAAAGATAAATTTGATCGCTCTCCCAACAGATATTTTAGTGTGTGAATTTGATCGCTATAGAGGTACTGTGTATATGTGTGTGTGTGGGGGGGGAGAAAATAAGGCGATTAACCCTTTCCCTGCAGGCTACTTTTGTAATCACATCCCTCTCACCACCAATCTCCCGCCCCCTCATCTATAAGAACACAATACAGAGACCCCTGCCGATTTCTGTATTATTGCCTCTGCAGATAGGAAAAGGGCATAGGGAAGGACAACTGTGATTGCAAAACTAACACAGAGAAAGGGTTAATTATCCCCTTTGCCAGTAAAATGGACTGTGATCAAATTCACAGCTCCCAATCCACAACTTTCATTTCACTAAAAAAAGAAAGAAAAAGAAAAAAGGATGAAGATTAATCATGGGTGTAGTCTGAGTGGATTCCTGTTTAATGACAAATGATGTTCCGTGGAACAAGCTTAATGATTTGCAGTTACTGTATCCCTAATGCTAAGATGATGTTTTAATTAGAAATGAGATCCCATCTCCTTTCAGGTCAACAAAGTATTAATCTGTCAATAACATTCACAAAGGAAGAAGGAAAGATAACACTATTTCTGCCATCATCCTTGAGAAACCCATCACCAGAAATGAAAAAGGCCAGACTTCTAAGGGAAGAAAATAAACAATGTTTGGATTACTCCAAATGAGTTTTCCTATGTCTGCTCACCTCCTTCCAAGAGTTAATTAGGGTCACCAACAACATTAAGAGGAACACTATAATCACATTACCAAATCTGGCTTCACTAATATGGTTACAGAATAATGTACTCATAGTACATTAATGAAGAATTGTGTTTCAGGTTTGGCATGCGGATGCTTCAGTAATACAAAACCTTTCAGGATTTTAGGTTGGATAGAGAAGATGGAGTTTCGCTATGGACTAATTTTAAACAGACTTCGGAGGTTTTGCCTCTTTATCCGCCAAAGATTTAAATAGAAATCTTTCTAAATATTGTCGAAGGCTTTCACGGTCAGAGTTCATTGGTTCTTGTAGGTTATCCGGGCTGTGTAACCGTGGTCTTGGAATTTTCTTTCCTGACGTTTCGCCAGCAACTGTGGCAGGCATCTTCAGAGTAGTAACACTGTCCTTCAGTGTTACTACTCTGAAGATGCCTGCCACAGTTGCTGGCGAAACGTCAGGAAAGAAAATTCCAAGACCACGGTTACACAGCCCGGATAACCTACAAGAACCAAAGAAATCTTTCTAGCTTTTAGAGAAGTGGCACAAAGTTTCTTAAATGATTACTTCAGTCGGGCCTACTTATAATTGTTCTGGAACCATAGGTCATTTGTACTTAAATATCTTAATATCATTTATTTTGTTATTTGTTACTTTTTAATATCTTTATATCATTTGTTATTTTGTGACTATATCCACCAGATACAGGCTTTTGGAATTCTGTATGAAAGACCCTTTTTCTAACAGTGCAAGTGAACTACCTGAAAACTGTATAGGGTGGGGGGCAGCATCCTGCCCCCTCAACCTGGGAGAAAAATTAAAAAGAAAAATAAGGCGTCTACTTACAGGAGGTTCTTACCATAGAGTTCCTGGCCATTCCTAGAACTGCAGCAATGGGACCTGGGGGCTTGGCACCCCTACAAACTGAACATCCAGTGCATTTATCCTTGTGCCCCACCCTTATAATAAGGAATTCTCATTGCCCTCCCCCCCCCCAAAAAAGCATAAGAATTGAATCTTAGAACTCTTTCCGTTTTTGAAGATCAATAGCAGACAGACTTTCCAAACCTGGGGCTAGTATTAAGAATTGCCCTTGATACTTGGGGTAGTAGACTCCTTTGAATTCCAGAAAGGGGGAATCCTTTATATAGCTATCTAATAACTAGCAAGGAATGAAAGAACATTAGCTAAAGTTAGGGTTGCCAGCTCTAGATTGGGAAATACCTGATTTTGTTTTAGATTTGCAAAACTTAAACTGAAAAGGAGTTCACAGAAATTACTATGTGGAGAACTATGTGAATATGTAAATTAGGGTTGCCAACCTCCAGGTATTAGCTGGAGATCTCCTACTATTACAACTGATCTCCAGCCGATAGAGATCAGTTCCCCTGGAGAAAATGGCCAATTTGGCAATTGGATTCTATGGCATTGAATCCCCTCCCCAAACCCCGCCCTCCTCAGGCTCCACCCCAAAAGTCTCCCACCGGGGGCAAAGAGGGACCTGGCAACCCTAATGTAAACGTATAGAAGGTAAAGTGGGCCATCAAGTTGCAACAAACTTGTGGCAACCTCATAAAGTTCCCCCCTTATGGGGGTTCAAGGCAACAGATGAGCAAAGGTGGTTTGCCATCGCCTTCCTCTGCATAGCAGCCCATCTTCCTTGGTGATCTCCTATCCAAGAACCAACCCTGCTTAGCTTCTGAGCTCTGATGGGGCTTGCTTTTTTAAAAAGGTGTCCAAATATACTTCTTATTCTTGTATTATTTTCAGACTATAGCAAATGTAAAGCCGCTACTGGCCAGGGGGGTGGGTGTAATGACTCTGCATAAGAGCATGCCTCTGCTATAACACAAAGGCTTTTTAATGGCAAAATGTCTGAAGGGCCCACTTGGCAAATCCAGATGAGTTACTTCTTCTCCAAATACTGAATGAACAGGGCAATATCATGGGAGGGAATGTGTCAGGCTTTTAAATAGTGATTACCAAATTCATCAATGATACTTAAATATTACAAGAAGGCTGGAAAAGAGCATTCTTAAAGTCAAGCAGAGCAATTTTTAAAAAAGTTTAGTTGGAAGTGATTTAAGTATCAGCCCTAAAAATTTGAGTGTTCGACCATTCTTTCTTTCCTTTTTTACTTTCAAATGATTATACAAATTCCTAATTGCTACAGAGGTGATTCCACCTATGTGGAAATAGCATGTATTGCTCAGAATGGCGTGTGGTAGGATGAAAGTTCAAACGCTTCCAGTATTGATTGCATGTGAATAACTGGGACGGTGAGAAGAAGGGGTTTAGTTTAGGCAACTCCTTGACACGTGAGAAGCATTCAGACAAAAAAAAAATCCCCTCATGTGAAGCCTGAAGTGGTACAGTCTCTGGTGTTTCCACATGCCTTATTCAGCACAGATTAGAATGTGCCCCAAAGCCTGGCCTCCATAGGCAGAGAAGAATTCTAAAATGGAACAATGGATTGTACAATGTCTGTGGGTAGGAAATGACATTTTTGAATGCTCTGTCATATTCAAAAAATATTCAAAAAAAACCCCTGCTAGTTAAACACTAGGGAGAAATGTTCTGGCTCAACCTGCTCTCTGACACCCCAATTTTCTGTTTAAAGGAGCTTTCAAAACATGATTTCCCTGCTTGAACTGTGGAAGTAATAGAGTATACCCAAACACCTTAAAATGTGGCCACCCAATTCTGCCATATGAGTAGTCAAGGCTTGAGTAAGTGGCTAAATCCTAAAATCAGATTCTTTAACCAACCTCAGTGTGAGTCGAAAGGGTCCTTTGAATCTGCTTAAGGGTCAATTAACCTGTTAAGTATTCTTGGATATGCAGCCTAGGTTTCCATCGATAAACTAAGCAATATGGCACTGGAATTGTAGCAGGAGAGGGAAATGCAGGATCCCCCTGCTCTATATTACCCTTTTAACTGACTTTTTAAAACAAATGCAGCCACAGGAACAGGAACAAGAAGGTCTAACCTTTCCCCCCTTTGCCCTGTTTTCTCACTGAAAGTTAGTATGTTCAAGTTTCTTTTCCAGTAGGGGAAAAATACAATTACAACCAAAAACAACTTTCATGTGTGTATGTGTGTCAGTTAAAATATCAGGAAAATATATATAATACATAGTTCATTATTATCAGTATGTAATCTCGTATCTGATTATCCATGTTCGAGAACCTTTCCCTGTATCTCCTGCATGCTAAGAAGAAGAGTTGGTTTTTATATGCCAACTTTCTCTGCCACTTAAGGGAGAATCAAACCGGCTTACAATCACCTTCCCCTCCCCTCCCCACAACCGACACCCTGTGAGGTAGGTGGGGCTGAGAGCTGTGACTGGCCCAAGGTCACCCAGGTGGCTTCATGTGGAGGAGTGGGGAAACCAATCTGGTTCACCAGATTATCATCCGCTGCTCATGTGGAGGAGTGGGGAATCAAACCCGGCTCTCCAGGTCAGATTCCACTGCTCCAAACCACCGCTCTTATCCACTACACCACGCTGGCTCTCCCAATGACCCAACGGGTGGCTTGTATTTAAGAGGCTGGAAACTCTCAGTGTTGATATCCCTTTTACCTATTGTCTCTCTGAAAGATGCATTCCATCCACCAGCTGCTTCCAAGAGATCAGTTGTGAACACCAGGAATAAGTTGTTTGCGGAAGTCCTGATTGTGGGAGGAAGAGCAGCACCACAGAATTTGCCAAGAAGTGGAGCAAGTGTGTCCGGGCCATCGTACACAGTGATGTAGTCTTTGCAACAAGATGAAGAGGCCTCGAGCTGGAAGCTGTTGAATCTGTAAAATGCATTTTGCCATTGATTGTTCAGCTTTCCTTAAAGATGTAAGTTTGTGAAAAGGAATAGCAACAGACAAGACCAGGTAAGACATGTGACTTACCTTTAAGCAGTACTTCTTTTCTAAAATGTTGGGCTGAAGCAAAAACGCTTGACTCTTCATCGCATCAAAGCACATTCTTCTTTAACACTACCAGGCCAGTCTCATGTGAGTTTTGCTCAGTAATAAGTGCTATTGAGTTTAATTGGACTTGAGCTCCCAAATAAGAGTACACAGGATTTCTGTTTAATGTTGCAGTGGTATGTATGCTTACTAAGGAGCATGTTCCAATGAGAAAATGTGCATAGGATTGCTCTGTAAATTACTTGCCTTAAAGTGAAGCCAAGGCATTGAAAACAGCAAGAAGTGTCCATGATCGTAGGACTACCACAATGAAGAAGTGGTTCAGAGGACCCAACCAAAAGGCCGGGCACTAGTGTTGCCAACCTCCAGGTGGTGGCTGGAGATCTCCTGCTATTACATCTTATCTCCAGGTGACAGAGATCAGTTCACCTGAAGAAAATGGCCACTTTGGAAGGTGGATTCTTAGGGTTGCCAGGTCCCTCTTCGCAACCGGCGGGAGATTCTGGGGGCGGAGCCTGAAGAGGGCAGGGTTTGGGGAGGGGAGGGACTTGAGTGCCATAGAGTTCAATTGCCAAAGCAGCCATTTTCTCCAGGTGAACTGATCTCTATTGGCTGGAGATCAGTTGAATTAGCAGATCTCCTGCCGCTACCTGGCAGTTGGCAACCCTATGGATTCTATGGTATTATACCCCATTAAAGTCCCTCCCCTCCTCAAATCCTGTCCTCCTCAAGCTCCACCCATGAAATCTCCAGGTATTTCCCAATGCAGAGCTGGCAACCCTACCGGGTACTAATGCAGCTCATCCTCTCATGCTGGCACTAGGGAGCAACTGCAGCTAGGGTTGCCAACTGCCAGGTAGTAGCAGGAGATCTCCTGCTAATTCAACTGGTCTCCAGCGGATAGAGATCAGATCGCCTGGAGAAAAATGACAGCGTTGGCAATTGAACTCTATGGCACTGAAGTCCCTCCCCTCCCCAAACCACGCTCTCCTCAGGCTCCACCCCAAAAATCTCCCACCGGTGGAGAAGAGGGACCTGGCAACCCTAACTTAATCCCTGATGCCCTTGCAGCAATTGCCTTTGGGACTCCAGTGGTGGTTCTTCCTCCACAGCCCCAACGTTTAGCATAGCTGTGCTACAGAAGAATTGGATATTTGCTTGGCTGTGCAATTTTTTTAAAACGTTGCTTTGGCAGCAGCTACCTCAACAGCACAAGGATCTGCACTGTGTAACTGAAGATAAGCTGTGGTAGCCATTTTGTGGATTTCGCTGCCTTCTGCAGCAGCCATTTTGTGGCTTTCTGTGCCCAC
This sequence comes from Euleptes europaea, assembly GCF_029931775.1. Lineage (NCBI taxonomy): Eukaryota > Metazoa > Chordata > Lepidosauria > Squamata > Sphaerodactylidae > Euleptes > Euleptes europaea. The sequence goes on from NC_079322.1 coordinate 55,391,250, forward strand.
CAAACTGTGAGAATTCCAAAGGTGTCCGCAGGCTGAAAAAAAGCTGGGGATCCCTGTCTTCGGGTCAAGGGGTTTGTTGAAAACCAGCATTTTTCTGACAAACTGGATCACAGATACATGCAGTATCTTATGATGTAGTTTTGGATGAAAGGAGCAGTGAAGCCTGTGCAAATGCAGTTTAACTGAACAGTAATGGAAGGGATAAAGGGCAGGAACAGATGACACACGCTCCAAGACATAGGATCATTCTTCAATTGTCATTGCAAAGATGTTCCCCATAATTATTAGGAATCATAGTTTTACAATTAAGTTACTTATTGGAATGTGTATTGTAATGCCCAGATATAAGGGCTGGTATAAAATACTATGTACTCATATGCACACACATGGAAGCTTTGGGGAAGTTGGCATCCGGGAGCCATGAACTAACAAATCATGCTCTCTGTGCTTGGTACGGCCTTTCACCAGTAGAGCTCTGAATTACCTTCATCCTTAGGAATGTGTTTTCTACTTCCAAGATCACAAGACCTAAAACTTGCTTAGAGATGGCGTCGGGCAATATCTATGGCCATGCTAATTAGAGTGAAGTAGACACTTAATGTGCATTGGTGCTTTTGTGTATCAATCTGCTTGTCAGCAGCCATGGGCCTGCCCCATGCGAATGCATAAATGATCCTAAGCTTCCTTTGTCTCTCGGGTGAGTAACTCTGCATCTTATTTGTGGGTTATTTCACCCCCAGGTCTGTGTTTAGCTAAATAAAGAACTGTTGCTCTTTTTAACCTCCTCCTAGTTGTCTTCATTGGACTCTATAAGACAACCAGGGCACTTCAGTATTGATTACCAAAAAAAGGCTAGCCACTTTCTCACCATTTAATGAAAACTCATTTTGTTTACGTACTTGAGTTCCACAATCTTGTTTCTTCCAACGATGATATGGTATGAACAATTCATATTGTGATGGTAATCAGAAATGGAATGGGCTGGGCTGCTTATTGTGCCCACTGAGTGATTGAAAACACCACCACAAGCTACAATGAAAGGAGAAAAAGAAAAGAAAAGATTGTCGTAACTATTCATGAAATACCTTTAGCATACCATGCAAATTTATCGGTATATACAAGCTGCATGAAGTGAACTTGAAAGTTGTGAACACAGGTCTGTTTTGTTGGAATCTTACTGGAAATCTCTCTTGTTTTACCCAAAAGTAAAAGTGTTGATATGAGATCTAGCAGAATATTCTAAGGTGTTGGGGTGGGGGGGGACAGTCTTTACATGCAAAGCCAATCTACGGAGGGTGAGGAAACAGAATAGAGCATGATACTGTTTCAGTAATGGCCACTTCCTCCATCCCCATTTCTTTGACACATTAGACAGACCTTGTACTCTGTATTTCCCTTAAGGTGGGCACACCTGGGATTCCTCTTCTCCTTATGTATTTTTACATCTAGCTTGATGGTATGTTCAGGGGAGCTCAAACGTTTGTGTTTATTATTCTGTAATATTTTGGTGGGTGCTAATAAAAGGAATTTATTGTTGTTTTCGCATTTTTTCCATGCACCAACATGGCTACTTATAATTTTCAGCTCTTGCAGACTGCAAAGCGGAGTGATCTTGTAACTAATAATTGAAGGCTTCAGGATGAGGGTTTTAGACTCCACTTCAAGGTCTACTTAGCAATTAGGGTTGCCAGGTCCCTCTTCACCACCAGCGGGAGGTTTTGGGGTGGAGCTTGAGGAGGGCAGGGTTTGGGGAGGGGCTTCAATGCCATAGAGTCCAGTTGCCAAAGCAGCCATTTTCTCCAGGTGAACTGATCTCTATCGGCTGGAGATCAGTTGTAATAGCAGGAGATCTCTAGCTACTACCTGGAGGTTGGCAACCCTATTAATGATTCACAGCTGTGGAAACTACAGTACATTCAAGCCCCTTTTCGATTTTTCACAATGTACGCAGCTGAGACATAGAGGCAGCCCAGTCTTTGTTCCCTCTTTGAAGGCATCCAAGTTCCTCTGGAAAAAGCATCTATAAGCACTACTCAATTTTATAGCCTTTGCTCGGAAATAGGCTGCTTTTGGCCTTGTTTACCAAATGCATGAACCCACTCCCGCTGAAGTTCTAAAGGACTAGTCATCGTATTAACCACTCTCATATAACAAGTAACATTTTCTAACGGGTGATGAATATCTATGCTCTCGTTCTTCATTTTCAGCTAAGACGGAGAGGGCACTGTACATTGGACTGATGACAAATAAAAGACAAAAGCCCTGAAGATTTTTTTTTTTTTAAAAAGCAGCATTCATTCTCTGCAAGAAGAGAGAAGCTTTTTTTTTGCCATTGGCAAAGAACAAAGCTAGAAGGAAATAGAATGTTAATTGCTAGAATCTTCTTTGGGTGGGCAAACAACCTAATAAAAAGCTATAGTCATCCTTCACAAATGTCAGAAGTCAAAGGTCAGACAGTAACAGCCAACTGGAGTGAGTTATGAACATCTCTTTCATGAGTAAATGAATACTGTCATCCTTCAATGCTGTTCCATCTAGCCAGTGGCTATCAAGATGATTTATTCTAAACAAAGGTACTTGATTTCATGCTTTTAGGCAATGGCTGTTTGTCAAGGGGACAGTAAGGAGGGAATTTTCAGCATTTTCTAATATTGGTGCAAAATGGGGCCCTCAGATCGGTATCGTTACAAGTGGAGAGAGTCGCATCTGGTTGCCTCTTGTACGCATGCATAGAAAAACATAGTTTTGCCCCTGTGAAATGTTACATTCATGTCTACTCACGGATTATACTGTAGGTCACCAAAAAACCCATGCCAACAGTGTGAGAGTCTGTGTAGAAGTTCAGTAGTGTGGGACCAAAGATGCTGACAGGCTCAGGGATTTCATTACCACAAATGGTTTCCACAGGGTATAAATTAACTCTGTTCCCTTTGAAGATCTTCACTCCATCATAACATATTCCTAACATTCCAGGAGCTGCATGACACACAATTGCAGAATTTTTCAACTTCATGCAGAATTGTTTATCATCCAGTACTGCATACATTAAGCCAGTCTCATTGTTTTCATCCTTCACCTCAGTAGTCAAGCTTGGGCACTCAAATTAATCATGTGGTTACTATGCACAAGATCACTTGACTGAGAAGTAAGAGAAATATGTGTTGCCTATAAAACCAAAGTTAGTCCAAGGTCTCAACTTGTGATTATGTACTAAGTTCCCTTACTAGCTGGACAATATGAGGCAAACAAACATAATGTATCTCTTCTAAAGCAATACTGTATTGGTATACTGACTCTTTCCCAAAGACACAAGAGTATTTTCTAGATATATTTTGCAGGAGGCTCAGACATCCTAGCACTTTGAACATCCAAAATTTCCAGTATATACAATGGCTCTGATTCAGAAACTTAGTCATGACTAAATGCCATTGAAGCTAGTCAAAGAAGTTAGTCACAACTAGCTTTGAGTGCTACTGATTCCATAGGACTGAGACATGGCTGGGGTTGCCAGCCCCCCAGCGGGGGTGGAAGATTCCTCACCCTAACTCCCATCTCTCTCCCATCTGAAGAGATGGGAGAAAAAATAAAAAAGGCCATAGGGCAGTGGATGGGACACCACTTAAGGGAAAATCTGAAAGCTACGTCATGCCTCTCTAGCAATCACCGGAAACTCAGTGGTAAGACAATACTAACTACTTCTATTTTTTTTAAAACTGTGGAGATCAGATTATAGATTTCCCAGCATCTTGCATATTTGTGTGCGCGTGCACACACATACACACACACATTACATCCATGGTTGCAACTAACTTTAAATTACCTCAGATTTTAATAGGACTTTGCTGTAGCAAACTGTTGCTGATTGCACCCATGGGATATACGTATTTTTGACCCCAGTGGCTGCAATCAGTGCTCCACAGATACATCTTCATTTAATTAAGGCAAGAGAACTTTTTTTAAAAAAATACCAGGCTATGACTTTTCAAAAGAAAATGCATAAACATTTAAAGGCTCAGTTCTTGTAGGTTATCCGGGCTGTGTGACAGAAAGAAAATACCAAGACCACGGTCACACAGCCCGGATAACCTACAAGAACTGATGAACTCTGACCGTGAAAGCCTTCGACAATATTTAAAGGCTCCTTTACGCTCCCACCAACAACACAATGAAAAGCAGGTCTTTATAAGCTGCTTAGTTACTTCTGTATTAGTAATAATACTGTTGTATTATTTCTGGTTGATCCTATATCCGATGGGTATCTTGTATGCTGCAAAACTGCAGCTTTATTTCTTGTTTTTGTAATAAATAAGTAGCAAGCCAACAAATGATTATTTGGGGTAGCATGGCAGCACAATACTGTTGTTGTTTCTAAGTTCCCAAAAAAAGACAAATGCCAAGAGGACTGGATCATCTCTTTGGAAGGCTCTCTTGGGCTTGATTGCATCTAAAGATATGTGGTACTTTGACTCCATCAAACCAAACCCTACCGTTAGTATATTAGCCAATTCGCTCCTCTCCTCCCACGTCTTTTCCACTTTTCCTTGCAGTTTCCTAGGTGTGTGAGCCTGTAATTCTGGCTGCTGGGGTGGCTAAGGCTGGTGGATCTCTTTAGCTCAGGGGCTCTGGGCTGCAGTGGGCTATGCTGATCTGGTGTCTGCACCACGTTTGGCACCAGTTTGGAGTTCTAGACATAATATGCAGTCCCACCTTCAACATTCCACCTAGCAAAATCTGCACATCCATTCGTCCATTGGAAATGTTCCACATTCTCAGAAGTGTTGAATTGTCATATTAAATATATTGATATAACAAAAGAACATAAGAAGAGCTCTCCTGGATCAAACCAGTGGTCCATATAGTCCAGCATCCTGTATCATAAAGTGGCCAATTACAACCAGTTGCCCTGGAGGGCCAACAAAAAGGGTGTAGTCAGGGCCTACCCCTGATGTTGCCTCCTAGAATTGGAATTTACAGTGATTAACAAAAAAGGAAGTAATTAACAAAACGTTCTACCACTTACGTTGCAAATCAAAACTTTCAAACTGCAAGAGGACAACAGACTGGGGTTTCACATGTATGATATAGTTGCAATTCAGGTTGTTGTCGTATTGGCGGGGAAAGTTAGGAGAGACAATTTGTCCTGATTGAGCAGTGAAATTTGCTCCGCACCCTTAACATAAATAGAAACAAAGAAATAGTAAGCTTCTACCAAAAAAGAAAAAAGTTCAGAGAGTACAAATTCAATAACCTACAGAAGTCTAGAATGTGATTTCTGGGCATAAAGATATAATTGTGAGGACATGCCAACATTACTTTCCATTTGTACAACTGCTAAAATGGCCCAGTGTAGCATTAAAGGGAAGGTATTATATTCAGGTATAAGATAACACTTTTCAAATTTGTCTGTGCTGCATCACTTCACTCTGATGGAGGGGGCTCACATAATTGCATACAGAAAAAAGAAACTCCATGCACACAGATAATTAAATGTCAGGGAAAAGAAAAGTCTAGACCTTCTTTTCCCTGATATTTATCTTTCCAGTAGTAGTCTGGAGGAGCACTCAATCATGTAAGCCATCTACCAGCAGTCAGAACTGATACAAGTCAGATGCTGGCTTACCAACCAAAAGAGAAAAATATGATATAAATAGACGAACATAAAAAATATCTTTTAAAAGACCTATACACAACCATTTTTAGAGAAGAAAAAACTATTAATTACAAAACAAAATTCTCCACCCTCACAACTGGGAAGTGAGTTCAAAAGCCAAAGGTACTGCCTTTGTGACACCCAATTCAGAGAAATTCGCATTAGGGACACGTAGAACCCTTAGTTCCTTTCCACAAATAAAGCCTACTGGAATATTTTAAGGGACCCCTGTTGTATTTTTTCAGATGCCCAATGGGTCCAAATTATTTCCTGAGCTAGATCTCTCTTGCTAGCCCTTGGTTCAAGCATGCCATGCCAATGTATTGACTATGTTATCAGTTTGCATCAGGCCTGGGAACCACGTTGGCGGTCTAGTACACTGTTCCAAACAGTCCCTAAAGTGAATGAGATGTTCTGTCCTCTGTGGAAGCAGTGGTAGTGATACAGGTCAATGTTAACAGGAGGGGGACATTACCTAGTTTATAAATGCCTTCATCCTAATTTGATACTGATTTGGGTATGATTCTATGCTGTCAACTTCAAACCATACTTTTGTCCTAAATGAATGCCCAAATAATTGTTACTTAAATCTATCTTTATAGCAATCCTTACATTTGTCATTACTTACTGCTTATATAAGATGTGGAAAAGCCTTGTCCAGGGCTGTCTCGTGACTGAAACAATATTGTTATCACATTTCTTGGGGCAATAACAGATGCAGGAGCTGAATTTCCACACCCAGAAGCTAAAACTGCATCTTCTTGTTCTTCATTGCTTCCTCTCAGCACCTGGAGGGGGGGGGGAAAGTGCTACTATTTTGAGTATCTAAATAAGAATGCCTGAAGATCTGCATTCATACCAACTCCAAACACCACTGATTATGGCAAAACTGGTTTTAATGTCCTCAAGCAAAACAAAATTAGTCCATTGTCTATAAAGCAAGTGGCATAGAAATTGATATATATATATATATATATATATATATATATATATATATATATATATATATATATATATATATATATACCAACTTTCTTGTTATTATTAGTAGATCCATGTGAACCTGCCTGTCAGTTGAGATCCACCTCTGAAGCACTGCTCTGTGTGCTTTCTGTTAAGTGGGTGTGCAAAAGAGACAGAGCCTTCTCTGTTGTGGCATCAGTGAAGTTTCCTTACCAAAGATTTGTCAAGCTTGTTGAGTTTTGGTGCTAGATAAAAAAAACTTTCTTTATTCTCTCAGGCTTTTAAATTATTTTCTTCTCCTTCATTTTCCTAAATAGTAATTCTTTTAGTTGTATGCTCCTTTTATTTAATTGGATTTCTAGTTAAATGCTGCTTTCAATGAATTGGATTTTGTGCTGCTTTTTATGCTGCTGTCTGATGTTATTTTTGGCCCTTCTACTGTATATTTTTGTTGTATTTGTAGTTTAATGAGTTTTATTTGATTGTCAGAAGCTGCCTTTGAAATGGAAACTGAGTATGCAATGTACAAAATGTTTTAAATAAATGTGTAATACCCTAACAACCACAGGGCTTTTCTGTATGCTCAGTTTCCTTGGTTGTAAACTGTTTCTTGGGGGAGGGGGTCAGTTCTACATGTGTTTTGCTCCTTCTAGTGGTCGATTCAATATCAAACAAGCTTATATCCAGCACATCTCCCTACAGATTTAAACTGCAGGCTTTTATGCTGCATATAAATTTGTTTCATATCAAATTTACCATTAGAGGGAGTAAAACACATGCAAAATGGAAAATCCCCCCTGAAGAAACAAAAACGTACAAGTGAGGAAACCGAGAATGCAGAAAAGCCCATAGTCTCATGCTCAAAAATTTACACGTTGAAGAAAAAATGTACAGGTCTAAAGTATCTGAGGCAAGCTTTTGCATCTGTAACACACAGACAAATATGCTTGTACAGAAGATAACTCTGTCTGGCCCTTCGATATCTCTCCTGGGTCATTGCATAATGTGGTTTCACGGGATTCATATATTTGGTTTTCATATACTTTATATCCTATCTTGACTTTACTGTTCTACCATAAATCAATAAATGATGCAACAGTTTAAAAATAAATAATAACAAGCAGTAACCAACCAATAGAATAACGCAAAAGGATAAAAAACATCAAAAGGAACCAGCGGAAAAACTAGATCCCAAACACATACAGACTAAATACTGGGGAAAGGGGAAATTGTATTGCCCTTCTGCAAAGACCAGTTGCATTGATATTGTGTGTACCTCCTCATCCAGGAGCCACCGCTGAAAAAATCCAGTGCTTAATATAAGTCACTTGTTTTGGATAGCGGTGGCATCCAAAGAAGGTTCTCAGTTTATAATATCTGCTGGCATTTGTGTGGAACACTTTTGTGGCACATACTGCTGAAAGAAAGCCATTTCAGATTCATTTATAAATTGCAGTTTTGAGAGATGTTCTGAAACACAAGTGGTACCCCTAAATGAAAACACATTTTGCTGGCTTTCTGTATTTACAATACTAATATCATGGAACAGGGCACTGTTCTTGGCACCCTCAACCCAAAACAACTGCTGAGGTAAACACTAGTTTCAGATTGTTAGTATATTTTCTGAAACAGAAGTACAATAATTTGATAAACTATGTACAGTTGAAGATGGAAATGCTTCAGATCTAATGTTTCTGACAAAGCACCAAGAATAATTTTAGGCCCAGGCACAACCTCAGACTTGTTAAAAAAAAAAAAACTACAGCAAAACCCTCTTTAATGACATGCTTAGCTTTCATTCATACTTAAATCTAACCTGCTCAGGAAAGCTTTTCCATCGAATGGGAAGCATATTAAATTCCCCTCGGGTCAACAAGATCAAGTTACTTTGTACTTAAAACTGTGCTTACTTTCATTATTAAACTGGTGCTTGAGACACCTGGAGAAGCTGCCCTCATAATTGTAAATGCATAAATCAAGCTGAATCTTAGCTGTTATGAGTATTTGACAACTTTCCTTTTCGAAGGGAATTACAGCCCATTCCTGAGCTGGCGGTGGCCAGGGATGGCTGGGAGAAGGTGCCGCCACACTGCCTCCTAAGACGTTCCACGGCCACCGAAAGACAAAAAAAGCCTTTTAGAGGCTTTTTTTGGGTCAAACAGGGCCTTTTCGCCCCATTGAGAAAAGCGAGGCTGCGCCAGCAAAAAGCTGCTGCAGCCTTGCCCCTCTCACCGCTGGCGTACCCAGGGTGAACAGGGACAGGAGGCTGCCTAATGGCAGGAACGCTCCAGGAATGCCTCCTGGGACACTGGAGCGCCCCCTGGGACACTGGCGTGGGCCTTTACACCAATGGGACACTCAGCAACAGGCGTCCAGCCCTCCCTGATGGTGTTGGGGCCACTTATGGCAGCCGATGCAGCGCCTTCCTGGCCTCCTAAGGGCTTTTGCCCTTAAAGGCCAGGAATGCACTGTTAACCACAGTCATCTTCTTTAACAGCACATGTAATGCTTTATCCACAGTACCACTGATGATAAATCTTTACTAAGCTCCCTCCTTCATATAGGGTCTTTTGTGTACAAAAGAAAATTCTAGCCAACATGTACACCTTTGACATTCAACAGGGCAGAACATGAACCTCAGTGTATTTTCATAGTTTCTAATACTAAAGTATATGTGGTTCTTTCTGTCAAGAGGAAGAAGGAGCTATCCAGTTGTTTGGGTCTTTCTACAAGATGACAAATAAAGCTTGCCCTTTATTACAAGTGGGAAGTACATGGCTTTGCAGTCTGAGTACAGTAACATGCAACATCTGCCAAATTCCTGAGAAAACAATTAAGCTGCAGAAAATGGAATGCAAAATATTCTCCGCTGTTTTGTTCAAGTGCCTCCCAGACAATGTCTAAGGAAACATACATTAAATTTCCCCCTGATCATTTTATGAGCTTCCAAATAAAGAAACCATACTAATTTGTATAGTAGTATGCATGGATTTTTCTTTGTTCCTTCCAATATTTTTCATAAAAATACCTTATCTGACAAGTTTGGCATATAGGATTAATTTCTAAAATGAATGATCCTAGTCAAATCTTTTGATATAGAAGCACTGTTCCTGAATCCAGATATCTGTGAACTTGCTGTGGTTTCTCAGGATGGCAAGAGATCCATTATGACATCTAAAGATTTTGTTTAATTAATAGCAGCTGCTGACCCCCATTGGGACCAGAGCTATGGTGCTAAGGAAGTTTAACTATTCCCATTATCTGGCCCTCTCCTCTGAGGCTGCTATGTACCCAGTAGGGTACATTTTCCTCTGTGGAACAACTAACAACCCCAAGTTAGTGAATAAATGACAAACTGGTAAATGAGAAAAGGGATAAACTCCCTCACCACACACTGAAACCCATGGCTGCCATTCAGTTTTAAAATAAATGCACACACATAATCCAGCAAGGGGCCTTGGCTCAGTGCTAGAGCATCTGCTACGCATGCAAAAGGTCTTATATCCAATCCCTGACATCTCCGGTCAATAGGATCAGTTAGTAGGAGCTGTGAAAGACCTCTGCCTAAGACTCTAGAGAACTGCTGTTGGTCACAGTAGGCAATGCTGACCTTGATAGACCAGTAGTCTGTCAGGCATCTTAATGTATTCAGTTGCTGATTTTTCACAGCCTAGATAGTTATAACCTCAATGTCAAGGATGAGGCATTGTCTAGATGCTAAATAGATACCCACTTTCTTATTTTTTCACATTCTCCAGGCCTGAGCTTTCTTAATGAAAACATGATCCAGTTAGGGTTGCCAGCCTCCAGGCACTAGCTGGAGATCTGCTATTACAGCTGATAGAGATCATTTCCCCTGGAGAAAATGGCTGCTTTGGCAATTGGTCTCTATGGCACTGAAGTCCCTCCCCAAACCCTGCCCTCCTCAGACTCCACCCCAAAAACCTCCCACTGGTGCCAAAGAGGGACCTGGCAACCCTAGATCCAGTATATATAGGATATACCGTATATAGAGGATATAGAGTATATAGAGGATGGTGCTGGGTTGTTTTCTGTTGCCCCAGAAGGTCAGACCAGAACCAACGAGTTTAAATTAAATCAAAAGAGTTTCCTTCTAGACATTAGGAAGAATTTCCTAACAGTTAGAGCAGTTCCTCGTGGAAGTGGCTTCCCTGGGAGGTGGTAAGCTCTCCTTCCCTGGAGGTTTTTAGGAAGAGGCTAGATGGCCATCTGTCAGCAATGCTGATTCTATGACCTTAGGCAGATCATAAGAGGGAGGGCATCTTGGGCATCTTCTGGGCATGGAGTATGGGTCTCTGCGGATGTGGAGGGAGGTAGCTGTGAATTTCCTGCATTGTGCGGAGGGTTGGTAGATGACCCTGGTGGTACCTTCCAACTCTATGATTCCATGATTCTATTAAATGTAGAAATTAATGACATTACTGGCAGTAAGTTTACTGCTAGCTTTGAGATTCCTTCTTCCTCAACCCCTTAATCATTTAACATTTCCACTATGATACTATCATCATTGTGGCATTTTCAAACACATTTTGTCGTTGCTATTTTAAGATACTATTATTTACTTGCAGCTCCATCTTCTGGCTTGCTTCACTTGTGTAAAAATGCTAGGAATGCAGGCTGTGTGAAAAGCTACAGAAGCCCACAGCATCCATTGTACACGATGTTTACATACCTTCACATAGCTGCTCTGACACTGCCCATTAGTATCTGGAATCTGGAAGTTCTCATCAAACATCATTTCCAGATGTTTGCTTTCATGAGCAATTATTGTCCACGTGCACCTGATGTTGCTAGGGAAGTTACGTGGCCAGTTAGGAGAACGGATGGTACCATTTTCTGAATGAAGGATACCACCACATCCTACAAGAACAAGGAAGGTTTATGCTGACTCAGTCAAATCCCAGTGTCTTATTTTATTACAGTGCAATCATAAGCAGAGTTACACCCCTCTAAGAAGGAAAGTCTATTACATTAAACAAACAACAAGAACAACAAACAGCAAGCAGATTATCTTAAAGACTAGCACATTCACTGAAGCATAAACTTTTGTGGGCTAGAGCCCACTTTGCTAGATACATTAAATGCACCATCAAAGGGTATAGAAGCATCGATAACTGGAACACGGCTGCTTCTGCAATGTGCAATTTTTTCCTTATGGATATTAGGGCATACTGTTATAACCAACTCTGGTGTAGTAGACACTTATTAGGCTACTTACAGAGACATGCCAAAACTCAAAGGGGACACGATAGAGGCATTGTTGCATAAACTCATTACATTTTGATAAACAAACAGTTTCTGGTCCAACTGGATTTTGCAGCCCTACAAAATCCTGCAAAACTTCTTTGACCAGATTAATTAGCAGGACAGGAAAAAAGAGGGAGCACATACCAAATACACTGATGACTCCATCACGCCCCTTTAGCTTTCTGAAAGAAACTATTGTCTGTTTCCAGCCTAAGAATCTATCCAAGTAATCGTACTTCTTCATGCACCAAAGATAAAATAAACTCCAGGAAATCCCTCTCATACTCCCCACCCCCAGTACCAGGGAACATTATACTAACTGCTACAGAGAGAAAACAAAATTACAATATGAAAGGATAAAACAGTAGAAACTTCTGCATCAGGGAAGAGTGAATTATTGCTTATTCCAGAAGTTGAGACACTGGCTTGGATCCAGACTAGTGTTTCTGTAGGCACAACGACTTCTGCCTACAGAGTGCCCCTATGTCATCTACCCACCTATGGCAGCCTGAAATGCCCTCTGAAATCCCCCCTCCAGATTTTCATGAGGAGGGAGCTAAGAAAGTCACTAGGATGGATCCAACCAGCTTTTCCATTCAACCTCCCCGACAACCCTGTTTGCTACAGCTCCCACTCACATGGTGTTTGTCCCCAGCACAACATTTTTTCATCAGCTCAAAAAGCTGGTTAGATCCATCCTACTGTCTATGGACAGAAATCAGGGTGCCTGCGGAAAGCTAGGCCATTTATGCTTGGTAATTAGCAGTGCGCTCCAGACTGAAGTGCCCCGCATATGTTTTGGAGTTTTTCATGCTGAACCATCATTCCAGCCGTCACTGCGAAGCCTGCGCATATCTGCTTCGCATTTCTTAAGAGCCCCTTTAACTCGACCTTTTGTGTTTACTCTGCCCCCGCCATGAAGAATCCTCTCAAGGAAGCATGCACAATTACAGCCGAGCGTTAGCTATTGCTAATGGCTATGCAAACGGAGGAACGAAGGAGCAGGCGAGTGGTGTGTGTGGGGGGAATTTCCCCTTTTGCTTTGGGACCATGAATAGGCATTTTAAAGGTTGCATTTTAAAAAAGCAGCTTTGAGCGAGCATCAGAATTGACCCTGCATAAATGGCCCTAGTCTAGATTCAAACCAAGGTATCCAGAAATCATTGGGAGGGCTCTATTGTGCATAAGACAGATTGAGTTAATATGGCTTTTTCACTTACCTAAAGAATCTGCAGTCCATGTTGCATAGAAACCATCTCCCTGCACAGAGTGGTCTGAATTAAAATTTATTAGTAGTTTATTGGAGCCTGACTGAATGGTGCCAGGTGATGTACTTCCACAATACCGTCCAATGATAGGAGAGCTAAGAGATCCCCCATTCAGGATGGTGACTGAGTCCCAGCGACAGCTGGTGTCCCTTTCGACTTCAAAGGCGACAAAAGTAAGCTGCGGGCAGGGAAGACAACACAGTAAATATATAGGTGCAAAAGCAGATCAGAAACAAACAGAACTAACTGCATCAACTGGAAATTCTAGTTCAGGGGTCCCCAATGTGGTGCCTGTGGGTGTCAGGGCACCTGTTGACACGTTTTTTGGTGTCCGCCAAGTGTTTTTAGAAAGTGGGTATAGCCAGGTGGGGCTACAGCCAAGCGTGGCTTCTGATTAGTATCGAAGATCTGATTGGCTGTGCCGATTAAAATAACAGTGTTTCAGCACAAGATGCCACCATAGTGTTTGCTTTATTTTTTCTCTCCTCTTTCCTAGTTCATTTTTAAAAAAATATTCTTCCTGTTCTCTGCATTTGAGTTTCCTGTGTATGCGTGTTTGCTTCCTCCAATGATTGTTTTGTGGTCAGCTCCGCCTCCTACAGCAGCCGTTTTGTGGTTGCACCTGCCCTCCTGTGTCAGAATTCCCAAGGAGCAAAAAGCCCTGTTCCAAGATTTCTGTGTAATTAGAAAGTTTGCATAAACAACAGAAATTGTGAGAATAAAATAACTTGCGACCCACCAAGTTCAACAGATCCTACAAGCCATGTATAGTAAGCCTCTCTGGTGTTTGACAACCTCTCCATTTTGGTAATTACAGAAATAACCCCACATGAGGCATCATGGTTGATGATGGACTACATTCAGCTGAAGGAGTATGAAGGAGTTCAGACCTGGACATTTACCTATTTGGTATTTCTGAGCTTTTTGCCTAAAATTAGAAGCACCTCGATTTTAAACATCCACACTGCAAAGTCCATAAAGGTTACCTAATCTGCAGATTGATAAGATGCTTTTATTGATTCATTATATATAGCTCAGTGGAGCATTACTCACATTTATGGTATGTCCTTCTGGTGCTACCAAGAGCCAGGAACAATGACTAGAACCGTTGTAAGGCTGTGGGTAATTAGGACTGGATATAATCCCACTTTCAGCTTCCTGTACACCTCCACAGGCTGAAATGAAACCCAAAATACTGAGAGCTGGCTAAAAGATAGGAAGCAGAGAGTAGGAATAAATGATCGGTTCTCACAATGGAGGGATGTGAGCAGCCGGGTTCCTCAGCGATCTGTGTTGGGACCTGAGCTTTTCAACCTGTTCATAAATTACCCTGAGCTGGGGGTGAACAGTGAAGTGGCCAAGTTTGAAGATGATACCAAATTATTTAGGGTGGTTAAAACAAAAATGGATTGTGAAGAGCTTCAAGAGGATCTCTCCAGACTGGAGGAATGAGCATTAAAATGGTAAATGAGATTCAATGTGAGCATGTGTAAAGTGATGCGTATTGAGGCAAAAAATCCCAACATCATATTTACACTGATGGGATCTGTGCTATTAACAACAGATCAAGAAAGGAATCTTGGGGTGGTAATGGATAGCTAGATGAAAATGTCAACCCAGTGTGCAGCTGCTGTGAAAAAGGCAAATTCCATGCTGGCCATAATTAGAGAAGGAATAGAGAATAAAATGGCTGCTGCAGTCATCTTGCTTATGGGTTTCCTAGAGGCATCTGGTTGGCCACTGTATGAATAGACTGCTGGACTTGATGGGCCTTGGTCTGATCCAACATGGCCTTTCTTATGTTCCAAGAGTTAAAGCCAGGGCTTATTTTGTGTGGTGGTGGTATTAACCAGTGTTGAGTGTGTGTGTGTAAAGTGCCTTCAAGTCACAGCCGACTTATGGCGACCCCTTTTTTGGGGGGTTTTCATGGCAAGAGACTAACAGAGGTGGTTTGCCAGTGCCTTCCTTTGCACAGCAACCCTGGTATTCCTTGGAGGTCTCCCATCCAAATACTAACCAGGGCTGACCCTGCTTTGCTTCTGAGATCTGACGAGATCAGGCTAGCCTGGGCCATCCAGGTCAGTGTTGTGTACCAGAACCTTTTGTGTGTGGGGAGGGGGCTCTCCAAAGTCCTGAGGGGGGAATTGATGGGAATTGGTACAATGCTATATACACGTATCGGCACTTTTTCTTTTCTTTTCTGGTTAAAGCTATCATAATTATATTGAAGTTCCAATATCGCTTGTACAACCAACAAACCCTGTCTGAATTGCTCCTCAATGAAGATAATATTCAGCATACCTGCAGATGAATAGCGGATGAAGAATCCTCGGTTTGTGTTTTCAGCATTACTCAAAAACTGCATCCAGATCTGAGGAGCTGCTATCAGTAGAGGCTCGAGACGTACTCTGGAGCCACACAGCCTGTACAAGAGCTCTCCATCAGCATCTCCTACATAAAAAAAAATTATGCTATGAAATAGCTAAAACCAGTATTCCTAAGCCCAAGTCCATAGTTCTTACCTCTTTGAATGCTTGAGCCAAATCTCATATAATTAATTAGGAAGAATGGGTATCATGCTTTAGTTTACATGACAAAAGTTTGACCTGCTAGGCAAAAGAATGCTGGTGGCTAGCTATGGCTTAAAAACAGCCTTTTATTACTTATTTTAAACTTTTATATACAGCCTTGCCAAAGCTGGAGCTGGTTTATGAATATAGCAGGAAAATTTTAAAAAAATCAAAACTGCTGTATTTTTCCTGCCACAACATATCATATTTAATGCAAGGTTAAAACTTGAAGCAAAGCTTGATTAATGGAGTGTAATTGGCATGAAGTCTGGCTTAGACAGAAATGATCCCTGAGATATGTGGAGCATAGACATGAAGGGGTTTTATTTGGTCTAGGTGCCCAACACAGTGGATAAAGAACAAGATTGGTCTGGAGAAGCACAGCGTCACTTTGAATTGCTGAAACTTGCCGGCAATCTTCAAGGGCAGCCCCATGATTCAGTAGTCAATCCAGCAGCCTGTGAAAGCGGTAGAGCAAGATCCACTATGTCCACGATGAAGTGGAGGCAACATAGCAAGTGAATCTGGTAAAAACACATTTCTGGCTATTAAAGCAATGGGCTTTTTTAAAAGCAGCATCAGATGTGGCAAGGTTTTTTCTGTTCTGATGGGAGTTTATCCAATTGATTGGAACCAATATATTTCCTCCCAGAAAAAAGCAGGTGTCTGCAAGCATTATCTGACCACCGCCAGCAGCTCCTGGATGGAGAAATGAAGAGTGGTGACCTACCTAGTCGAATCTCCAAGTAGTCATTCTGGCAATTAATGTGCTCCTCCAAGTTGAAATGTCCAAAGGAAAGGTGAATGGTTGTGACAGATGGATGTGGATTTTGGATGACCCATTCACAGTTCAGATTGTTTGAATAATTGCTGGTACCATCAAAGCCAGGAGAAGTGAGGTTGCCACCCTTTGAACTGAGTAGGAGTCCACCACACACTGAAGAAAGAGCATATCATTGGAAGAGGACAGGGACAGTTTTGGCATACAAGTAATGGTACATACAAATACACCCATGCATAGAGAATGGCTCGTCTCACTATGTTTGTATTGATGTCACTCTACTGGGTGATTGCTAAGCTAATATAATTGGTACCACTGTAACTAGTCTATCACTCTTAATTTAGGCAACTCCTGGTATGGGGGGGGGGTTGTTTAAGACAAAATTTGTTTTCCTCATCTTCTAAAATGCCCAGAACAGTTCACAGCTCAGCTCTTCAGTCAACCAGTGAGGTACTGCTGGATTTGCCTGATTTGTTCTTTTACAGACTGGCAGGATAAAAGAAGCAAAGAGAACACTGCTAAAAGTCTTCACAAACTTTAAACAATCACACTAGAATTTTTAACTCTGAACTAGTGGGCCAACTAGCTCTCTACGTCAGACATTCATCTAGTTGCTCTAGCATTGCAAAGACATTGGCCTTTAGCCATCCATACCCTAGTTTCTTACATACATGTTAAAGACACAAGTGGACAAAGATATATAATACTGTGATGTCTTCTTATAAAAGTTAACGGCAGAGGATATGGAAGAGGAAAGCTAAAAATCATTTATATTTGGGTTTGGGAGGATGCCATTCCTAGCTGCAAAAGCTATCTAGTGAAGAAGCATATCAGATTACCTGCGTCTTCCTCAGAAGCATATGCAATCCTAAAACTTCCCTCTGCTTCATTGTGGCTTGTTACCATAATTACTGTAATCTTGTTTCCTGAAGATTTCACCTGAGTGCCTGGATTCACCACACCACACAGTTTAGATATCATGGGAGTATTTTCTCCCACACCATTGTGAATCTGTTTACCAAGAGAAAAACCAAGCCAAACATTAGAAAAGGGATTTCTACTCGCAATATGTCATATGGCTATCAACTTATTTAGAAGCTTCACTGAAGTCTTCTGCACAAATGTGTGCTTCAGTTTTGATTGAAATGTACAAGAGAACATCTAGGCTATTAAAGTGGGATTACCAAATTATCTCAGCTGAGACTGAAGCTTTCTATGCCTGTAAGAAATTGTTATATTCAGGATCAAACTTGCCCCACTCCAAATCTTTCCCATCATGATGCTGCTTCTGCCTGCCCACCTACCTTTCTTGTTCCCAGTCTGTTGTGAGATGTAGGAGTTTTGTTTGAAAAAAAGGGAAATGAGGGAGGGCAGAGCAGTACTGGATATGTACTGGGCCAGCCCAAGACTGTTGGTGCCCTAGGCAGTGAGGTTTTGCCACCCCCACCCCTTGTGTCCTGGGGAAGTGACTGCTCTTTCTCTCACACACCCCCCACATACACCAAGGCACATCAGTCTTTGATGCTGTGGGCAGGTGGATGACCGGACCGGTTGGTGCCTCTCCACCTCTGGTGCCCTAGGCTGCCTAGTGGATGGGTCAGCCCTGGATATGCACGACAGGACTGAGCAGACCTGTCATTTTGCAAAGGAAAGGTTCCAAAGATATGAGAGTCTAGGTTTAAATCAGGAAAACCTAACTCTGGGTATTTTTAATACTTCCATCATGTAAGTTCTGTGTTCCCCTTACAGTGGAATGACAGGGATAGGCAAAAACTTTCTGTTTTAACTCCCATTGTCCAAGTATTCTAATTTATAGGCCATTTCCATATTGCAGAGCTTCACAAATTTTCAAAAGTTTTATTACCTGCATGTTGACACTTCCCTAGAACCTTTGAATTGAATGTATTCTGTCCCTTACGCAGAGATCCAAGCATCTTCTTGGCTAAATTTGTACTACAGCTGACTGATGAATGTTTCTCATTCATTATATTCTGAGGCTCATGACTTCCCCGCAGAAGGGTCACAGTTCACACAGAGCATGTTGTATCTTAAACTCCTTTCAAGTCAACAGAACTAAATCATCATGTATTGGTACTGGAGGCTCTCAGCTCTTACATTAGAATTTTAGTGCTAAATCAGAAGTATAGGAAGAAGCTACCTCAAAAGTAGAACCACACAGTATGATATGCATCTATTTCAGTGCTGAGCACTGAACTGTAGTTGGTTGTCTTGCCTTTTCCCCTTGCTATGGCCACTGAAGCCAACACTGATATACAGTGATATACAGCCGGATTTACGTATAAGCTAAACAAGCTATAGCTTAGGGCCCCACTCTCTTGGGCCCCCCCCCAAAAATTAAAGGAAATAATAATTATTTCACTATTAATATACTTCTTCTTAATTGTATTTCAGTTCAACAATTACTTTGATAAAATACATATTTTGTTATGTGCAAATGGCTTTAGATACCTATTAGGTCCATAAATTACCATATAGCATATATTCAACACAAAAAACGACAATTTGTTGTTGACAAAGGACAGCTGGACATATAAAGGGCCCCATTACCTTCAATAGCTTAGGGCCTCATCAAACCTAAATCCGGCCCTGATATACTCTTAGCTGTAACCTTTTCTCTCTCAGAAGAAGGTGATAATGCAGGGCGAGTGTTATAATGTAAAACCCTTCCCTCCTCTAGACTTATATTGGAGTAAAGAAAAATAGGATAAGCAGTTAGTGCTGACTCAGCATAGGTTCCATCTCGTTTGTAAGGTCTGAATATTCTAGAAAAGTCAACCAGTTTCTCCCTCACCATTATAGAGATTCAGACTAAGGACAGTCCAATTCAGTGAGATTGCTGTTGCCTTGGAAAAAAACAACAAGTGTTTGATTACAAGGGCTCAAACAGGTAGTATGAAGATCACAAAGAGCAAAACAAAATGAATAATGAAGGACTGAACCTCTTCTTTCTTCTCCACATGGCTCCAAGGCAAATTGAGGATGCAAGAGCCTTCAGTGAATCGAATGAGACATCTCCTCTATTTGAGCCTTATGTAAATGCAGATAGAAATGGGTTTCATGAGTGATATACTTTTGCCTCAAACAGATGCTTTTCATTATCTTTCTGATATCGCTCATTTCATTTCTATTTTATAAAAGATACTATGGATGTCACAGCATATATTTTAATAATGTCTTATTAAGTACCAGTCAGCGGCTCACTTTCTCTTTATTTTTTGTAATTCATTCAAGTGCCTTTTAGCATGAATGAATGAATTCCAACTGTCTCTGAATCATTATTCAGAGACAGTTGGAAATGGCTTCTACATGTTGACATCTCCAATATGGCTGTAATGAGCAGCACTGTTCTCCACTTCCTAGTTCTAGGGTTGAGATGCTCTATGTACTGAATAACTAGGAAGTGGAGACCTATGTTACATGTTAGACCTATACCAGAGGTAAGTCACTGCAAAGAGGTCATTGCCATAGATCTCTGCATTATATTTACCAACACTGTGTGCATTCTCTTAAGTGACAAGTAGATTCCAACTTTAGCCAGTCTTGGAAGGATGCCTTCCCATAAATTCAGGTTAACACTTACAGCCACATAATCTGAACTACAATTCTGGCTGAATCCAAAATTCATGTCACTAATAGTTAGGGTGACCCGTCGTCCCAAAGGTACCACAATTCTCCATTCACACTTGAGTTTATGCAGAGATGGATTCAGATAGTTCGGGGAAGTAAATGTCCCAGCAGTGCCTCGGAGTTCACCTCCACATGCTAGAACAACACAAATAATAAATCAGTCCTCCAAAATTAGTTGATGTTTCCCTGTAGAACATGAAATGCTTATCAATGTCATGTAAATCATGAAAGAAAAGATATAGAGAATACTTAGAAATGTGTAATGGTTACTTTGTTTCAATGCCTCCTCACATTTCAGAATTAAGTGGGAAACTATCAGGATATTTGTGCTGGAGCGTACAGCAGAAGTGACCCATAAATGATCCTATTAAGTTACAAGCCCTCCTGTTATGCAATCAACACCATTTAACGCCATGATTTGAAAGGCAAATAAATGCTGAGCGACATTCAATACTGTATTTATTCAAAAGTAAGACTCATTTTTCCCAGGTTTTCCATCAAGAAAAACAGGGTGTTGTCTTGATTTTGTATACAAGTTACAGTTATGTTCAGTAATAAAACACTGTTTGTATACAACTTTTTAAAAGGGGAGGATCATCTTTTTGAGATATACCCAACCTTTTTGAGCCTGCAAGGATCGTTCTGGAATTCTGACACAGGGTGGTGAGCAAAAGCACAAAATGGCTGGTGCGGGAGGTGGAGCCAAACACAAAATGTCAGGGACTGTGCTTATGCATAACTCTTATAATGACTCTACCATTTCAGTCAGTAATATGTTTAACAGGTTGCCTTTTTAGAAGGACATATTGTTTTAACGTATTTTCCTGCATACACCCAAATTACCTCAGTAATGCAGTGAAGTTGTTTGTGCTTTGGCAGCAGCAGCTACCAAAACATGTTTAAAAATCTGCACAATCAGATCTCCAGTAGCCAATCAGAAGCCCTGCTGGGCAAAAGCCCCATCTGGCCCCACTCAGTCTCTAAAATCACTTAGTGGGCGCCAGGAAAGGTGTTGATGGGTGCCAAGGCACCTATGAGCACCATGTAGGCAACCACTGAAATAGGGTATGTTATTTGCAGCCAGTGGAGATTGGGCATGCTTTCATGTATCAGAAACCGGAAACATTTGGAAAGTAAATTAAAACTCTGCAGCAAACCTTGAAAACTAGCAGCAAAACGCAGCATGAAGCCTGGTGCATTTACAGAGTCATCCGTAACAAACTTGATATAAGCCAGATTGTCAGGTGTGTCCAAGGTACCAGGTATAGTAGCACCACAGTATTTACCTAATAAATCCCCTAGATAAATAGAATAAAAGAGAAACAGGATGATTTTGTGATTTGGTATTAACTGACTAACTTTCATTTGTGCTCCATCCCACACTGAACGGCAAAGAGTGAGCTAGAACGCTTTATATTTATTAATCCGTTTATTAAAATATTTTACCTCATCTTTCCCCCATATCAAATGGGTGTCCATGTGTGGAGAATAATGCCTTTTGAATTTTGGCTGGCTGGTGGTCAGGTATAAACTGAGCTGATTTTAAACATGCAGCTTGAAAACAATAACTATAATTCAAGAGCTTGCAAAACAACCACTTAATTCCTTTTTTGAAAAATGTTTCTTTGAATGCATGCACTGTGATTTGCCCCATGGCCAAATTTATTTCATATTCACACTGAAAGCCCAGACCTACATAGACTCATCCACCCCCTTGGCTTTGATGCTGGGAGCTGGCAATTCTTTGACAGAGATAACAGCAAATGTTGGTCCTGATGGGACCGGGAAAGCCACTATGTAGCTTAGAATTGTTATGCATGGAATTTTTTGCATAGGTGAAAGTATACTAAGGAGGCAGAGCTTCCCCTCCTGATAACATCTTATGGGTTGTAAGAATGGTTTTGTTCCCTTTGAACTGATGTATTGTTTCCTCCCATCAAAAAGATACAACAAAAAAAGTTTGGCGACCAAGTGGAGCATACAAGGGCAACTCTGCCTGACTTGTGCCAAGAGGTGCTGCTATGCTATTGAGGCACAAACCCTTGGTTTGACTGCAGCAATTATAGAAGGAAATGCTATAAAGTTAGTTGGTAAGGGAACAAGAAAAAGAGCAACACAATTGTTTCACAGACCTGACGTATCACGTTCTCGAATTTCCAAATAGTCATTTGCACACTCTGTTGAGTTCTGGATATCTAGTGCTTCAAAGCTAATGGAAAGATAATGACCCATGGGTCCACGGAGGAACCATTCACACAGTAAACTGTCTTGATAATGAAGATCAGGAAATCCAGGACTTTTGATGAGCCCGCTCTGCCCTGTCAGGGTTCCACCACATGCAGCTGCAGAGAAACACAAGGGTATTCACCAGTCCTACCACTGGAACACATTAACTCAGCTATGCTGTCTCTCTTTCCTTCCCATCCACAAGCACAGAAAACAACAACAGGAAATGCACTGTGTTTTCATAGTGATAATATACTAGTTTTCATTCAATGGAACGGAATTATATTGTTCTTCCTCAAGCAAAGAAGAAAAAAGATGGACAGAATCTGTCAAGTGCTGGCATATGTTGGACAATACAGAGTATTCAATAGAAACTCTTGCAACTGAGCTAATCCAAAACAGCCAAATGTTGTGCAACTTTTTGCATGGCAGGTTTAGGGAACATTGTACTGTAGAAATTGTACTATTGCTCAATAGTACAATTATTTTTTATTATTTTAGTAACAGTGAATTATTATTTTAGTAATATTAATTGAGAGACAGAGAGAGAGAGAGAGAGAGAGAGATTTGATCTCTTTTACATTTTGGACTAGTAAAAGTGTCAGGAAGTAACGCATTTCACCTCTTGAATACTTGGCATTGAACCCAGCCCGTGTATCTGTACTGTCAGACCGAAATCTCATATATAGAGTAGCTCCAGAAGATCTCTGAATGGCTGGCAGAGAATTTCCACAGAGTTGCGCAATAAGAGGTGCACTGGAGTCAGCTCCATCTCGTAATTCGAGGTAACTTAATGTGCAGCTAAAAGAAAAGAACACAGATGTACAAATATGCAGGAAAAAAAATGCCTCACAACATTTCAGGAAGCATCCAGA
This sequence comes from Euleptes europaea, assembly GCF_029931775.1. Lineage (NCBI taxonomy): Eukaryota > Metazoa > Chordata > Lepidosauria > Squamata > Sphaerodactylidae > Euleptes > Euleptes europaea. The sequence goes on from NC_079322.1 coordinate 55,414,499, forward strand.
TCATCAGGTAAAAATAACCTAGCGTACTATGCACTAATTCAGTTCTGAGGGAACAGAAATACAAAGATGGAGACAGAGAGGTTAACAATCAATAACACTTAGGGTCATCTGAGATCTGAAATCAATTGCAGAGAAAGAAATCTCTAAAGAGGTCGCAATGCCATGTGGAGCGTTCTTCGCAGTTCTTTGTTCTCTGGCTCAAAACCTGTTTGGATTTAAAAGTGCATGGTTCAGACACCAAATATTAATGCAATAAATGCTGTCAAACATCTTTCACACCTTTACTTAAAATGACTCTAAAGTGTGTGATCAGACCAATCTTGAACCATGATATGAAATGGGCTGTGAGGTAAGGATATGAAATTGGCTGTGAGGTAAGGATGATTTTCTTCCTTATATATATCAAATAGCAAAAGTTTAGGTGTACAACTGCTGCTTTTGGGGTGTTAATCAAAGGGATGATGCTTACACAGGTACACTTTGTATGCATGTAGGCTCTTGTGATCACATGAAGTATGTGGGCAGGCAGGGCCAGCATGCTTGGTTCAGGGCACGAACAGTGGACTTGTGTCTGCTCTCCTTCTGCATACTATTTATTTGTTTAATGATTGATTGATTGATTGATTGATTTGGTCAAGCTTCTGCCCTGCCCTCCCTGGCCAAAGCCAAGCTCAGAGAGGCTCACAAACCAAGCAATCATATAATACAGTTAAATAAGATACAACAATCTTAAAATTACGATCAAAATAGCCCTATAAAGTCATTAAATAAAGGACAACAGTGTCCAATAGTGCCCTTAAATCATAACATTTGAGCTACAGTTGGGTGGACAGATGGATACATCCCCAAAGAATGGCAAAGAAGGGAAGAAAGCAGCAGTGGAAGGTTAGGCAGGCCAGCATCCATAGGAAAAGGAAACCATAGCTGGCCTCAACCATAAGCCTGACAGAATAGCTTGGTCTTGCAGGCCCTGTGGAACTCTTTAAGGTCCTGCTATTACAACTGATCTCCAGCCGATAGAGATCAGTTCACCTGGAGAAAATGGATGCTTTGGCAATTGGACTCTATGGCATTAAAGTCCCTCCCCTTCCCAAACCCCACCCTCCTCAGGCTCCACCCCAAAAACCTCCCACCAGTGGCGAAGAGGGACCTGGCAACCCTAGTGCAAAGTCCAGGGCCCCCACCACCTTGATTCAGCAGGGAAAGTCCCAAATACAGGCCTAAGTAGTGGTAGGTAAGCTTCATCTAGCTCACATCCATCTTTAATCCTCTGCTTTCATCTCCAGTGCATTCTGGAAATTGTATTTCTCAAAATGGGTAACAGTAGTGATGGGGGGTGGGGGAAGGACACTAAGACCAAGAACATTTCTGACAAGGAAAACATTACTAGGTTGCTGAGAAAAGACGAATGCTCTAGAACACCATCCATACTTGCCTTAAGCTGCAAAGGGGCCCTTCCACCATAGCACATCATCAACTAATTGTTTACTGTAATGCATTAAGCCATTATAAAGACAAAATTAAAAACGGGTTGGATCCTGTGAATGCATTCTGCTAGTGGAGGTGCTTTCTTTCACTGGAACGAGCCTTCCCATCCAGGCATCCTGTATCAGACAAAGCTGTCTCATTCAACTCGCTAAAAACACTTCCATTGGTGGAATGGATTCATGGGGTCCAACCCAACTTCAAATATTGCTAAAGAACTTAATTGCACACTGGAAAGTCTGTCGCCTGGGGCTTCACTAAATAAAAAAAGGAGAAGAATAACGTGCACACACTTGGGCGAAGGTTCAATGTCAAACTGATCTTCAAACTTGAGCTCCACAGCCTCTCCAGAGAGAACAGTTACCGTCCAGACACAATCAGCATGTGGTGGATAATTTCCAGGATAGTTGGGTGAAGAGATATATCCAGAGGGGTTGGGCTGACTAACGTAGACAATCCCTCCACAAGCTAGAAGAAAATTCAAGCATGTTAAATAATATAAAGAACACGTGTGGTATCTTTAAAATGTATTCTACTATATAAAAGCCAAAAAGGGTCATCTATAAACCCAATCTTACTTTTCGGTTACATTTATTTAGTTGTTTGTTTACATCTCTTTCTGGCCTTTCTACCATCTTGGAACTCAAGGTGGTGTAGAGGAAGCCACCTATCCAGGCAGTGAGCAGATGCTGAGTGCAATCCTAAATACACTTCCCTGAGAGTAAACCCCACTGGATACAATGGGATTTTCTTCCCATTATACCTGTTAAGGATTGCCCTGTACCTAACTATAGCAGGGTTGCTGATCCACATGCCTTCAGACTATGCATTTGCATTTATGATGCATTTATTTATTAATATCCCATTTTACCCCCCAGTTGGGACACAAACCAACTTAGAACATCTCTCCACAACAACCCTGTGAGGTAAGCCAGGCAGAGAGTTTGCAATTGGCCCAAGGTCACCCAGAGATCTTCCACTGCAGAAGTGGGGATTTGAACCTGTGTTGCCTAGGGTCCTAATCTGCCACTCTTTCCACTACTCCCCACACCTGGACCTTGCAACACTGGTATCATACACTGGTATCATCTGCTGAGGTTTATGTAATGGAGCTGCTCACAGTATTATTTGACTTTGGTTTTATCTGTTCTTCCCTTGTTTTCAAATCTGATGCATAGTTTGTTTTTCTATGGGGCCTTTGGCCATTTTGTAGTTGCATCCCAAACTCCTTAAAAAAACAAAACTGGTTGATAAATATAATGTCAGAAGTAGTCCTTACCCACATTCAAAGGAGGTCAAAGGACACATTTTGACTCACTTGTTGGATATTCCAAAGACGGAAGTTGTATCTCAGCGCTTTTTTACCATACTGTAGTTTATGGCACTGTTTATTGTATTTTCTCGTTTTTGCTGCACTGTTTTCTAATTTCTGTTTTTGCATTTTTTATATGGCATGCCTTATACCAGTTTTATTAAAAGTTTTTTCTTACTTTATAATCCAATCTTATTACACTGCTTATGATGTCTTATACTGTTCCTATTGTTTTAAATGTTGCAATCCACCTTGAGTTTCAGCAAGAAAGGCAGACTGTGAATAAAGTAAATAAATAATTTGTGTTACCAACATATTGACTCATCAACAAGAGGCCCCGATTAATGATTTAGAAATCACTGTATTACGTTTCCATGTTCTGCAAGACCCTCTGTTTGCATTCATTGCCAACACTCACCCAGACCCTTTGCTTCATACTTGAGTTTGAAACCCTGTCCTCCGTTATGGCTGTCAGAAGTGAAGTGGACAAACAGCTGATTATCTGAGGTATGCATGGTAGAAAAGGAACTGCTACCGCAAAACCGCCCATTCCCTCCATTGGGTCCAAGTGGTGGGGCAGAGAGATCTGGTCCGTTTCTAAGCTAATGAATAAATAAATAAAAATACATTGTCACAGAGAACAGCGGTCAAGAAATTGTCCGGAACAGCATTGTGGGGAATATACCATTGCCAATAATTTGCATATCATTGTTAAATGTGAAAGTGCATTGCTGTCCTTACTTTAGCTTCACAACAAACCTGCACGATCAAACTGTTATTCCCACTTTGTGTGTGCGTGTAAAGTGCTGTCAAGTCACCACCAACCAACCTATGGCGACCCCAGCAAGGGACTTTCAAGGCAAATGAATAAGCAGAGGTGGTTTGCTATTGCCTTCCTCTGCAGAGTCTTCCTTGGTGGTCTCCCTTCCAAATATCGCCTCTGTTTCGCTTCCGAGATCTGAAAAGATAGGGCTATACCATACTGCCTTCCCTCACTATTCCCACTTTTCAGATACATAATTGGAAAAAAAAAGATATAGTGACTTGTCCAAGGTCATCCAATGAATTCACCAGTGACCTGGGAATTTATCCCAGCTGTTCCAAATCTAAAGAGTACTTTACATATTAATCCAATGTGTGTATTTATACATTACATAATATTGGGAAAATATAATATATATTATATTATATTTTATACATAATGACTATGGGAACCCATGACCAGTTATGGCACCTAGTGGTATGTACAGATGGTAAAAAAGGTACATATTATTTGTTCCCCATAAAGAGACAGTTTCACTGATCTATTACATTGCCCATGAGACTATTAGTCTATCTATCTTTACTATAACTGGCAAATCAGTAACAGCATATTGTATAAGGACACTGGAATAAGAAAAAAGAATGAGAAATGTTTCCCCACTCTCCCTGGCCTTCATAATGTCTGCAACCCCTTCCTCTAGAGCAGACAAAACCCTTTGTCTAACCAGGGCCATGTCCACACTGAGCGTTTGCAGCTCCAATTTCCGCGGGCTTTCCTTGCATGTTCCCATTTCATCTCACCCGAAGGATTCCGAGGACATCTCCAGAGCACAATTTCTCCGAGTTAAGCGCATCCGCTTATACAGCGAATTAATAAAATAAAACGTCTTCCACACCCGGTGCCTTAAAGTGGGAACATGCAATGTGTGTTCAATCCACTTCCTGCTGCCAGTCCACTTCCTGCTGCCAGCCAACCCCCGCACTCCCCCCGCCTCCCTTACTAACGCTAAACCAATCGCCGTCCTTGCTTGGAGTGCCGATTGGGCATGCGTGGGAGCATGCCGGTCTTCGGGCTTATCAAATGCAGCGGAGAAAGGCGGCGCGGTGGGAACAGAAATTTACAGTCGTTTTGGATACTTGTGTACTGGACGCGTGTAAATTGCGAGGTAAGTTGCTAGTGTGTTCACGGGCCAGGCATGCCTCACCTCAACATAATCTCCATGGCTGCAGAAAGAATCTTCATTCAGCACCTGGAATGGTTCTTCAAAATGTACACCAATGATGAAGCCAGGAGTAACCAAAACATGCCAGGAACAATTAAGGTTAGGAGGATAGGATTGGCCATAGTTTGGTGAAGTGATCACACCTCTGTTTGCATGCAAGTAGCCACCACAACCTGAATAAAGGGGAACAGAGTACTATTTAATGTTATTTAATCCATATTCCATTCCAATCTGTAGATAAATTGTAAAAAAACAACTCACTCTTGTGGAAAGAAGCATTAAACCCAGCACCAGTGACACTTCCATCTGAAGTGAACTGAATGAACATAGAGTCCCCAGTTGATCTTATTGGTCCAGGAATTTCACGGCCACATTCAGTGGACAGAACAGGTGCTAAACTGTTGTCTCCTAGGGAAAAAAAGTAGGACAGCACGACACTGAATTAAACCCAAAGCTACGGCTCCTGTACCAGTTCCTTGTGATATTTTCCAGCCCCCTCTCTTTCAAGGAGCCAAACTTTATACATTATACTGCACAGTCTAGTCTCCAGTTAATGACATTGGAAGCCAGATCTAGTCAGGTAATTATTCCATATATTTCCAACAGAGAGTCAACACAATTGACAGGATGGAACATTCAGTAAACAATGCAATAGGAATTAGGGTTGTAGAACCAACCAGAAGTCTAAAAACAGAACTGATGCAAAGCATAAGTATTAACACAGCACATTAAATGATGTCCAAATTACATAGGATCCTAGTTTCATCAAACTACACACAGTAGTAGAAACCACAGTTCCCAATAATTTATCCAAGCAACTATTACCTGCACAGAAAAGCCCTCTTGAATAATTCAATTTTGCATAATTTGCAGAAAGCCAGGAGAGTGGGAGCCTTCCTGATCTCCTCAAGCAGGCAGTTCCATGAGATGGGGCGCACAATAGAGAAGGCACGTGTATGGGCAGTTGTTGATTTTGCCCATTTGAAGGATTGGCACCTGCAGAAGACCCTGCTCTGATGAGCAAATATGTTTGTTTATTTATTTGTTTGTTTTATTAAGTTTCCACCCTGCCATCCCCAGCCAAGGCCGGGCTCAGGGCCTCCATGTTGTGGTGGAGTGTAGGGGGTAAAGAGCAGAACAGCCCTCCAAAAACAGGAGAGGGGCTCCTCAGAGCATCTCCCATGCATTCAGAAGGTTCCAGGATCAATCCCTGGCATCCCCAATTTAAAAAGGATCAGATAGCAGGAGATATGCAAGACCTTCATCTGAGACCGTGGATAGTCACTTCCAGTTAATACTTTGGGACATCAAAGGACTGGCTCAGTATAAGGCAGCTTCATGTATTCGTGTGGTTTGTCTGAGGGCTCATCATATATTACTGCAGGCACACATGGGGTCTACTGGAATCTCTTGTGACTACTGGTGGCTCCACATGGCTGTAACTTGTGGCAGTCTCATGTCACTGATAGTCCAATGCAGGGCAGGACAAGCCAAGCATCAGATAGTGCATTTTGTTTTAAACTGTGAAGGTAATTATGGGGGGTTTAAAAAAACCCAGTTCCTTCTGTTTGCATCTCACATCATGGGAATGTGCTGACATTTCTCACCGTCTCTGAAAACAAGTTTATCATAGTTGCAGGAGCCGCCATGAGTCTCAATGTCTAGAGCCAGGATGTTGAACTCCACTGTTGAGCTTCGCGATCGGATAACCCAGGTACAGTTTGCCATATTACTGTAGTCTGAGGGCCACCCTGGTGAGAACAGGAACAACGGTGCATTGCTGGCTATTGCTACACCTCCGCAGGCACCTGTGACAAGATAATTTATATGGAAGTTAAACTGGTGGGGTGATGATATTCTAGCATTCTGTTAACTCATACATAATTTAACAGAAGATCCCTTGAATCGTCGGCAGGAGAACACATGGAGATACATTAGGTAATTTTTTAAACTCTCTCCTGTCCCAGCAGTGTTTATGACTTGCGTGACATTTTAGGTGATATTAATACCTTGTGTATCTTCATTAGGGTTGCCAACCTCCAGGTGATGGCTGGAGATCTCCTGCTATTACAAGTGATCTCCAGGCAACAGAGATCAGTTCACTTGGAGAAAATGGCAACTTTGAAAGGTGGATTCTATGGCATTATACACTGTTGAGGTCCCTCCCCAATGCCACCCTCCCCAGGCTCCACCCCCAAAACCTCCAGGTATTTCCCAACCTAGACCTAGCAACCCTAACCTTCATTGAAATTCTATCTCCATTCACTTACGTTCTTAGAATATGTCACTCGTACAGGGCCCAAGTATAATTTCCCTGGGCTCGGTACAAACTTGTAACATGCCCTCTGCACCACATATACACACAATGTCATGAGTCTTTAAAAATATATATGTATATTATTTCTGAAATGACATAAATAGACTTTATCATGGTAATGGTTTGAAGACTGGGCCAGGCCCCATGGGGTCCCAGTAGAGCATACTCATTCCCCTCTTCCCAAGGCTTGGATCCTGCACTTGTACAAGCAAGAGATTGCTTCCACTGTTTCCACTCAATCATCTCAATTTGAGGCAACTTTAACACATCTGCACTGTGGCATCGGCATTAAGTCTGAACTGATGTATCTCTGGATCAACCTCCTCTTGACTACATATGCGATCAGGCTTTGCTTCGCAACATCTGCTGCTCTGTCTGCCTGTATATCCATCCGTGCAACACAAACGGTGTCACAAAAAATAGGGCCTTTACACCTGGAGCCTCAAGACTACGGAATGATCTCCTAGTATAGCTGAGAAATTTTTGCTTTCTTTTAGGAAAAGCTAGTTAGCCTTTCCTTTTCCCTAAACATTGCCTTTTTGCTTCTTTCCCAGAGTTTTTTTGCTTGTTGTTTCTGTTCATAAGGAGATGTTTTATTTCATACAAAGGTTGTTTTATTTTGTATGTTGTAAGTAACATTTGAGCCCTGTGGCCCAGAGTGGTAAGTGGTACTGTAGTCAAAGCTCTGCTCACAACCTGAGTTCAATCTCAACGGAAGTCGGTTTCAGGTAACCGGCTCAAGGTTGACTCAGCCGTTCATCCTTCTGAGGTTGGTAAAAGGAATACTCAGTTTGCTGGGGGTAAAAGGTAGATGACTGAGGAAGGCAATGGCAAACCACTCCATAAACATAGTCAGCCAAGTAAATGTCGTGATGTGACATCACCCCATGGGTCAGTAATAACCCAGTGCTTGCACAGTGGACTGTGTGTGTGTTAAGCGCCATCAAGTCACTTCTGATTCATGGTGACCCTATGAATCAATGTCCTCCAAAATGCCCTATCCTTAACAGCCTTGCTCAGATCTTGCAAACTGAGGGCCACGGCTTCCTTTATAGAGTCAATCCATCTCTTTTCCTGCTGCCTTCACCTTTTCCTAGCATGATTGTCTTTTCCAGTGACTCTTGTCTTCTCATAATGTGACCAAAGTACAACAGCCTGAGTTTAGTCATTTTAGCTACTAGGGTCAGTTCAGGCTTGATTTGATCTATAACCCACTGATTTTGTTTGGCAATCCATGGTACTCCTGACACTCTCCTCCAACACCACATTTCAAAGGAATCTACTTTCTTCCTATCAGCTTTCTTCATTATCCAGCTTTCACACCTATAATAGTAACAGGGAATACTACGGCATGAATTAACTTGATTTTGGTTGCCAGTGACACATCCTTACACTTAAGAATCTTTTCTAGCTCCTTCATGGCTGCCCTTCCCAGTCTCAATCTCCTTCTGATTTCTTGGCTGCAGTCTCCCTTGGCTGCAGTCTCCCTGCAGTCTCCTGAAAAAATCTTTTAAACCAACCAGCCAGCCAAACAATCCCTGATTGTTGCTGCATTTCAGATTCTATCAGACTGAAGAGAGAATCAAATCATACACCAGATCACCCAACTGTTGCCACAAACATTACAGGCAATGGTGGAAGTACTCCTTCACAGAAACAGAGACCTGTGGGCCTGACTATGCAGCAGTTAAGCTTCCATACCTGCCTACCTCTTCTATCCCTGGCTATTGCTTTATCTCTGGTTCCACAATATAAAGGAAAACAATTCCAACTTGGTATATATACTATACTGTGGACTAGAGTGATACTACACCACATGCTTTAGGGGCTTTCTTTCCAAAAGGTGTGTTGTCACAAGGCTATACTGTTCCATTTTGCAGACCAAAAAATCATGAGCCAACAATCTACATGTGTTGATGTGGCCTGTATTAACTACATGATCAAGAGACAAACCTGTAGGAACGGTCTGTCCAATGTCTGTAGGAGCTTCCATGGCATACCAGTCCAAAAGAAAACCCTTTCCATTTATAGAAAAATCAGAGATGAACTGCAGAGTAACAGAGTTTCCAGAGGAAGTGAATGAAGAAAGGGTTACACCACAGTATACTTCAATGAGACGCGAGTGTATGTTGGGGCCATCATAGACCTGTATCAATTAGATAATATATTAGTAAGCGTGTCCTTACTAAAGTGCTTTTTTCTGTAAATGCTGAACGGAAAATACATTAATGGCTGAGTATTTTAACTTCAGAGGGGGTACGGTACTCAGACTTTAGTATTCACAAGTTTGATGGTAGGGTTGCCAAAACCAGAATGGGAAATTGTTGGAGATTTCTGGGTGGAGCCTGGAGAGGGTGGGGTTTGGGGAAGGGAGGGAGCTCATAACCTGCCCAGCAAAGCAGCCATTTTCTCCAGGGGAACTGATCTCTGGAGATAATTTGTAATTCCAGAGATCTTAAGCACATTCATTTCTCTGTAATAACTTCCACTGAATTTAATGGGTTTTTCTTCTGATCAAACATGAATTAGATTTGTCTGCAGTAGTCTATTTAGTATACAAAATCCAAAGTGATGGTTCAGTACTAGACTAACTGGGGGGGGGGGCTGGGTTCAAATCCTCATACTGGTGGTGGCCTCCTTGGGCAGTAACCATCACTCACAGGATTATCATAAAGATAAAACATGGGGAAGGTGACCTTGAACCCTTCCCTGAGCTCACTGAAAGCAGGAAGGATATGTGCTTCCAATTACAAGCACATCTCTAATCTCTGCAACAGCAAGGCTCTTAAAGTTCTGGGGTAAAAAAGTTTTGGACTTATCAAATATAATTATAATAAATTCCTGAATTAAAATTACCCACAAAGGCTTCCAAAAGTACATTTTATCTAGCAAAATGCTTCTGCAGAGATAATGCTTTTTATCAGGGGTAGGAGGTAGGCTAACAAAATAACTTAGAGATTGATTTTCTAGCTCCAGTATAATAGTCAGTCATTTCATTAGTGATCGTTCAGCCTCAATTCTTTATCCTTCAAAGGTGGAGTTTGTGCTGATTGATTTCATAACTCACCATGTGAGCTGAAACTAAATTGAAGACATGAACAACAAGAAGAAGAAGAAGAAGAAGTTTTGTAAGATGGAAGATCACAAGTTTGCCAATGCCTACCTCTGCAGAACAGCTAAATTTGAGACCAGTAGCACCTTAGAGACCAACACAATTTTCGGGGGATGAGCTTTTGAGAGTCAAAGCTCCCTTTGTCAGAGCTGATGAAGGGTGCTTTGACTCTTGAAACCCCACACCCCGAAAATCTTGTTGGTCTCTAAGGTCCTACTGGATTGAAATCCAGTTGTTCTACTGTAGGCCAGCCTGGGAAGCCAGCCTCCACGTGGTGGCTGGAGATCTCCCGGAATTACAAATTATCTCCTGGTGACAGAAATCAGTTCCCCCTGGAGAAAATGACTTATTTGGATGGTAGGGTTTAGGCATTATGAGGTCCCTGCCCTCCCCAAACCCCACCATCCCTGGGCTCTACCCGCCAAATCTCCAAGAATTTCCCAACCCAGAGCTGGCAATCCTAAGACCATCAAGGCTACCTGCTGAAACTATCTTCCTCTGCAGTCTCTCATCCAAGTACCAACCCTGATTAGCTTCCAAGGTCTGATGAGATCAGGCTGTAACATGCCACCTTCCCTCCCATGGCCATATTGCCAGTTACATACAAAACCCCAACAGAACAGTGGGCCAGCCTTATTACCAGGTTACTCTACCTGTTCAGGGAAGTGCTTTGTAAGAATGATATGAACCATTTCGTGTTTCTAAGCTGTCTTCTCTCATTTATTGATGTTGCAAAGTAGCAATAAAAAGAAAGAAAAACAAGAACAGGGATCCTGAAGAGGTTTTAGCCAAGGAAACAAAATGTAATAACTAGGCAATCTCAGCTACAAACTTCGTACAAGAAGTTAAAGAAAAAAGGATGAAGAATAATGGTGGAAGCAGAGGTACAGAAGAGACAGGGAGAACATGAGGAACTGGTAAGTAAAAACAACTGAAACCAGGCAGGATGCTATGTCAATATTTTGCCCCTTAATACCAGAATGCTTAAGCTAATCTATTACTTATTATTGCTGCAGTAAAAAAATACAGATAGAATTGCACTAGAACACATGAAAATATGAAATGGCTTATGAGAAAAAAACACTTCATTGTTTTTCCTCACAGTTTTAATTTGCAACATATGCTTTATATTGAGGCTAATAGCAGCACTGTGATTTTAAAACCCCAGAGAGAAGGAAATGTAATACGAGTTCTCTTTATGTTTCTCAGACCTTTGGTACGAAAGTCACATTTATTTGTTTATTGACTGACTACATGTTCATCCCACATTTCTCTACAACAGGGGCCCAAACATTCTCCCCTTCACCCTTTTATCATCACTACCACCCTGTGGGGTAGGTTCGGCTGCTAATGTGATTGGCCCAGCTTCCATGGCAGAATGGGGATTTGAACCTGGATCTCCCAGCTCCTAGTCTGACACTATCCACAGAAAGACCCAACCTCCTCCCTCAAATAATGCATGATATAAGACACTGGAATGAAACCCAGAACAAATAAGGAGGACAAAAATAGTAACCCTTATGATTCAGGGAGGTGCCTCAAGGAAATAGTATCTGAGTTCTGAAGCAATGTGGAACCCCCAAGAGATCCTGCCTTGCTTATAGCATTTATGTATGTGTGTGTAAAGTGCTGCCAAGTCACAGCCAACGTATGGCAATCCTGTAGGGTTTTCAAGGCAAGAGACTTGCAGAGCTGGTTGGCCATTGACTTCATCTGCATAGCAACCCTGGACTTCCTTGGTGGTCTCCCATCTTAAAACTCCAGGCAGTACAATGGCTGGGATACCAAGCAGAGTTGGCACAGATACAAGGATTTCCACCAGTGGGACACAAATTTCTAGGCTCTCTCCTCCTGCTACAGCCCCAAATGCCAACTGAAAGCCTATTCCTTCTCACTCCTGATAGACTATTGACTTCAAACGTTTAAAGCATGTTTTGAGGTCTTGTGTTTTCCAGGGAATGTCAGGGCAGCATACTTAGTAAATACTATCTTACCTCAGTCTAACTGAGAAGTACAGGAGAAAAAAAATCTACACAAAGAAGGAGGAAGTGGAGTTGGTTTTTATATGCGAACTTTCTCTACTACTTAAGTAAGAATCAAACCGGCTTACAATCACCTTCCCTTCCCCTCCCCACAACAGACACCCTGTGAGGTAGGTGGGCCTGAGAGAGGTCTATAAAAACTGTGACTAGTCCTGATGGCTTTGTAGGAGTGGGGAAACCAACCTGGTTCACCAGATTAGCATCCTCCGCCCATGTGGAGGAGTGGCTGTCTGAGAAAAGAAATTCACACATGAGCAAGTGATGAAAGCCAAGAAGAACAGAGATATAAGACAAGCTGGGACAGGCTGCCAATTCAACCAATAGGAAATTTTTGTGGTGGGCTACTGCCCTGGAGGGCCACTAGAGGGCAGGAGCAAGCAGAGCCAAGCCCCAGCAACTGTCAGGACCTCAGGAGGCTCTTGGATCCTTCAGATGTAAAGATGATCAGCATCAGCCCACCAACTGCCTTTTCCTACACGGCTGCCAGCTTGTGGGAGAAGGCAATGGGTGAACCAGTGCCCACAGTTGCTACTGCTGTGCTGAGAGGTTCTACAGCATTGGCTTGTGGCTAGGGCTGTCGATTCGGTTCGGCCCGAACTGAAAAACAGCCAAATTTCCCCTGATTCGGCGGTTTTTAGTTCAGGACGAACCGAACTCAAAAATGGCGGGAAACCGGGGAGCCGAATTCAGCGAGTTCGGGAGTTCACGAATAAATCCGGCAAATTCAGGGCCATCAGTAAGCAGCATAACCGTCAGTAAGCAGCATTCTCCTCCCCCAGCCAATCGGTGGCCAAGCTGGGTCTTCTTCTGGCCAATCAGTCAGGATTGAGTACTGGAGGAATCAGCTGATGAGCGGCCGGGCCGGGGAGAGAGAGAGAGTGAGAGAAATCCTCGTGTGTGTGTGTGTGTGGGTGCTTGTGCACATTCGCTCCTTTCCGTGGCTGCAGGGGGCGCATTTTTGGGGGTAAAGACCCCAAACTTTCAGTGGAGCTTCAGACAAGCCTTCTTAAGAGACCCCCCAAGTTTTGTAAACATTGGGTCAGGGGGTCCCGAGATATGGGCTCCCCCCTTTTCTCTTTCCGTGGCTGCAGGGGGTGCATTTTTAGGGGTACAGACCCCAAAGTTTCATCGGAGCTTTAGGCGAGCCTTCTTAAGAGATCCCCCAAGTTTTGTAGACTTTGGGTCAGGGGGTCCCGAGATATGGGCTCCACCCCTTTTCCCTCCCCCCTTTTCCATTTCCGTGGCTGCAGGGGGGCGCTTTTTGGGGGGTGCAGCCCCCAAACCTTCAGGATATCTTCAGACGAGCCTTCTTAAGAGACCCCCCAAGTTTTGTAAAGATGGGTTCAGTGGGGGCAGAAATACCGGCTCCTCCCTTTTCTCTTTCCGTGGCTGCAGGGGGGGCATTTTTTGGGGTACAGACCCCAAACATTCGGCGGTTGTGTTGGGTTGTGTTGCTTTGCAGTTGTGTTGCTTTGCAAACTTCTTAGCACCTGCCCCACCCTTTGCATGTTTGCAAAGGTGTTTCTTTGCAGTTGTGTTGAGTTGCAGTGTTGCTTTGCAGTTGTGTTGCTTTGCAAACTTCTTAGCACCTGCCCCGCCCTTTGCATGTTTACAAAGGTGTTGCTTTGCAGTTGTGTTGCTTTGCAGTGTTGCTTTGCAGTTGTGTTGCTTTGCAAACTTCTTTGCACCTTCCCCCCCTTGCTCTCATCAGCTGTTTGTCGGGGATGGGAGCTTTGTGCGTGGGCGGCAAGCTCTGCTCAGAGATGCACATTAAGGGTGGGGGGGAACCCCTTTCGGGGCCCATATCTCAGCCCCCCAACCCAATCTTTACAAAACTTGGGGGGTCTGGCAAGAAGGGTCCTTTGAAGCTCCGCTGAAAGTTTGGGACCTCTACCCCCAAAAATGCCCCCCCCCAGAGCCGCGGAAAGGCGCGGTTGTGTTTTTAATGGCTTTATTCGGCCGAATTTTTTCCCCGAACTTTGAATTCCCGCCGAATTGCACGGACCCGAAGTGGGGGAGTTCGGACTTCGGCATATCCCGAATCTAAACGGGCCGAATTCAGCCGAATCCGAACTATACCAAATTTTTTTTAATTCAACAGCCCTACTTGTGGCATCAGAGGGATCACTTGGTTTGGTTTCCTCCAGGGTCAGTTTAACTTCCCAGGCCCCCTCTATGAGAAGAAATGGTAATGGCAGATGAGAAAGACACAATGGGAAGGAAAGAGTCAGAAACTGGCAGAGACTGTGGACAGAAAGGATACAGGAAGGCAGAGAAATACACGTCAATGTAGAAGACTGCAGAGGAAGTCTACAGATGTTGCAGAACCAACAGCCACCAGAATGGTAGGTACAGAAGTAATCATAAGGATGCCCTTGGGGTTAGCAGAATGATAAGGCTTTTCCTACCACATGAAAGCAACTTCTTAAATGATTATTGAAAAGTTTTACCCTATATACATATGGTATTTCCCTTCTCTTGTTTATTGATGACAAGAATTTTGAAAATCAGATAGTATGTGTACTAAATTCTCCATGAGGATGAGTTGTGTCTTGGATGGACTAACGACTTTGTTTTGTTATTTTTTAAAACCATATTCTACTTCACAGAGGTATTTGCAACTTCAAGCTCACCTTCAGCTTGTCGTAGCGGCAGCTGCTAAACGCCTCAATATCCATCTGTTGGAGCTGCCCGTGAATCAACTGGGTTGCATTCACAGTTATCGTCCACTGGTAGTTGGAATTATGAGGGTAGTTTCTAGGCCAGAGCGGGGAGGCAATTTGTCCACTACTTCCCACAATGCTATTTCCAAACACTGAAAAATGAGAGATGAAAATAAAACACTCTTCAGGTCAATTTATTGTATTAATAGCAACTTTGGAAACACATTCCAAGTGCAAGAAAAGGGGTTTCATCCTGCCCCCACATGCTCATACAAATTACCAGATATTGAGAAAGAAATGCTTCCACTAGCAAATACCATGCTTGCATTCAGCTGTTCACCCAGTGGGATATATCTGTACACTACAGATGTAATTAAATTAAAATATATATTATTCAATTATTATTAGGGTTGCCAACCTCCAGGTAATCAGGAGAAAATAAGTACCAAAACAAAGTGAATGCAAACACAATTTAGTGCGGTTGGAAAAAAGTGCAAACGAACAAACAAACAACAAACAACCAATGAACAAGATAAATACGTAGCTCTCAAGGAGTCTTCAAAGAGTCTTCTTGGGTGTTGTTAAACAAATCCCGGAGGCTTTTTGCAAGCAAAGTTCATGAGGAAGACGGTGAGAAGGAACAGATTGTGAAACACAGTCCGGATTAACTTTGACGTTTTCACCGCCGGGATTTGTTTAACAACACCCAAGAAGACTCTTTGAAGACTCCTTGAGAGCTACGTATTTATCTTGTTCATTGGTTGTTTGTTGTTTGTTTGTTTGTTCGTTTGCACTTTTTTCCAACCGCCCTAAATTGTGTTGCATTCACGTTGTTTTGGTACTTATTTTCTCCTGACTTCCTGTTAGTACCAAGTGCCTTTTTTCTCCAACCTCCAGGTAATAGCTGGAGATCTCCTGCTATTACAACTAATCTGCAGCTGACAGATATCAGTTCACCTGGAGAAAATGGCTGCTTTGGCAATTGGACTCTGTGGCATTGAAGTCCCTCCCCTCTCTAAACACCGCCCTCCTAAGGCTCCACCCCCAAAATCTCCTGCCAGTGGCAAAGAGGGACCTGGCAACCCTAATTATTAAGAAATGAGCAGAGCTATTGTACACCATTCACTGGGTCTCTGAAAGCACAGCTATTTTTGTTATTACATATTTTTTCTACTCCCACCTACCTCCCTTTATTTGAAAATTGATATATTTTTGTGTGTTTTAAGAACAATGATGTTACTTACAGTGAGCAAATGTGGCCCGGAAGCCCAATCCACTGCCTGAGCCATCCGAGACTAATTTAACCCGCAAAAACTGTGAAGCGATGATAGTTGTACGATTCATCAGTAAGGAGTTTCCACAATATCGCCCCATCAGCTGGCTACCTTCCCAAATTTCTAGGTAGTCCTTGGCACAGCTTACACTTTCTTCCAACTGAAATTCCCTGTTTTAAAGACAGATTTGAATGCATTTATTACCACAAATGGAAATCGATGTACTGGATCATTGAAAATATTCCTAAATAGCATGTAGTGATTTTTGCAGTAGGAAAGCTTATTAATGGCCCTCATATCTTGCTATGCTGCTGTGCATATTACGCTTTGTGCCACTATTTCACCTTCTATGTCTTCATAAGGTATTTTATTCTTTGTATTCTATAGCAGGGTTCATTCTACCCAAAACAACAGTTTATCATTCTACCTTCCGGCAATTGCTATTTGTTTAAGATGTTCTTTTCTTTTTTAATTTCCCCTCCAAATGTATATTAATTCATTTAATAACAGCAAATACTAAAGGTTAATAACTCCATACAGGCCTAATATATATTACAATGTACAAAAACAGCAGTAATAAGTATAGAAAGAATAAATATCTGCCTAATTAACAGCAGTGATCCTTTCCCAGTGACTAAGATGTTCCTTGGGACATTCCTATGCCACTTTTCACTTCAAAGGGCCCCAAAGAGCTTTACAGAAATTTCCAAAACGATATAATTTAGATAGACCAGACAAAGAAAGAAAACAAACACGTCCTCATTCACTGGGCTGGCTATTGTGGGCCCCAGTTATTTCTATCACAGGAGCATTGCATCCTGGGAGAATCATGACCATGGATGAACATGTACCCAGTTCTATCTTGGTCCCTCTCCATAGCAAGGAAGTCCGAAGTGGGGCTAGCATAGGCTATCAGAAAATCCTCCCCTTCTCAGGTTATAATTTCTTAACATACAATTGTAGGTACTTTACTTGAACGTCTGGTAGCCTTGGCCATGTTTCCTTCCAATAACCAGGGTTATACCCCAGGGTTTGCACTACCTGCCTCTCCCTCCCTGGGACCATTTCTGGACTTGGGATCAATTTATTCCCCCACCATTCTTGGGCATGTCAGAATCTCCCCCCTTTAAATATCCTAGACTGTAAAACTGTATTTTGGAAAATGTTTTAAATATACAAGAATATTGGCTGAAGATCAGTTGTAATAGCGGGAGATCTCCAGCTACTACCTGGATGTTGGCAATCCTAGCTACCCTAAGTGGGAGGACAACTACGAGGTCACAGCCTCAGTACCACAACTGGTGCATGGCCACTTTGTCAATTGGATTCTATGGCATTGAAGTCCCTTCCCTCCCCAAACCCCACCCTCCTTAGGCTCCACCCCAAAAACCTCCCGCCGGTGGTGAAGAGGGCCCTGGCAACCCTAATGAGGACTATGAAAGAGGTACTTATTGTCCAGCTGCAATACCAAGGGAGACACAAATCAAACCCAGTCATTATGGGACTCAAACGCCCCTTCCCTTCTACTTGGGTTTTTTAAGTGTGGTTGAGTTTGTGGCAAAGGCTGCCCTGCCCTGTGTTGCATCCTTGAGCCGATAGCGCCTCATCCCCACATGGATGAAAAATCTTGAACTAATTGTCCTAACTGTCCCATTCATTAGTCTTTTTAATTCAAATGGATTATCCAAGGAATGAGGATATTAAGTTACACTGAGTAATACTTTTTTATTTTGTTACATTAAACTTTAATTTAATTTTTTAAAAATAATAGTATGATGTTCTGAATGTGAGGTAGGGACTAGAACTACTTTCTCCACTCCCGCTCACCCACTCTCCACATCCATAACAAGCTTGGATGTTTTTTTCCAAGTGGCAAGCAAGAATTTAATTTATGTGTGTGTGTTAAGTGCCGTCAAGTCGCTTCCGACTCATGGCAACCCTATGAATGAAAGTCCTCCAGAATGTCCTATCTTTGACAGCCTTGCTCAGATCTTGCAAATTGAAGGCTGTGGCTTCCTTTATTGAGTTAGTCCACCTCTTGTTGGGTCTGCGTCTTTTCCTGCTGCCCTCAACTTTTCCTAGCATGACTGTCTTTTCCAGTGACTCTTGTCGTCTCATGACGTGACTAAAATACGATAGCCACAGTTTAGTCATTTTAGCTTCTAGGGTCAGTTCAGGCTTGATTTGATCTATTACCCATTAATTTTATACTGCCTGGCTTTTTGTGGGTTTGCTTAAGGAACTATTTATTAGTCAAAATAAAAAATAAAAATGGGAAACCTTAGTTCTGTCTGTTTGTCACACTGACTGACACCTTATGTCCTGCAAATCCAGAAGATGCTCTTCCTAATCCTAGACATATTGCCCAGTTAAAAGAAGTACTCTGCATATGGGCAGGGGTTATTGCTTTCCAAGGATGTGTCACTGAAATTAGGTTCTAATGTTGTGGGTGGCCTTGACACTAGGGTTGCCAGTTCCCTCTTTGCTACCAATGGAAGGTTCTGGGGGCGGAGCCTGAGGAGGGCAGGGTTTGGGGAGGGGAGGGACTTCAATGCCATAGAGTCCAATTGCCAAAGCGGCCATTTTCTCCAGGTGAACTGATCTCTATCAGCTGGAGATCAGCTGTAATAGCAGGAGATCTCAGCTAGTACATGGAGGTTGGCAACCCTACTTGACACAAATTAAACTATTTGGCTAAAATAATCAATGTTTTTGATTTCTGGAGGGAAAAAATAATTATTGGGGGGGCTGAATATGTTCGTTCTTTAAAAAAAATCTGCTTCCAGAAGAAACTTATTTTCTGCCTTTTTAAACTGCTTTGTTATGAATATTGGTTTGAATTTTTGGTAGTGGGTGTGTACATATTGCTTGGAAAATGCATGAATTCCGGAACATATGTCATGTGCTCTTGCTTAATTTATAGATGAAAGGCTCTGTGACTCAGCTGTGGGAGTTGCAGCAAAACCATGACACTCTGCCCATTTCAAAGCACTCTTTCCTGTACAAAGTCCTGGTGTAGGAACAGAAGGCAAGTTTAAAATGCAATCCCTGCCAACCTGAAAAGTCAGAAGCCCCCTGGATTCAAATGATTTGGCTTAGTCATTGCTGTCCTGAATAACAGAAGTTGAGATAACTTTTTCTCTGTTAACAATTTATCCTTTTTTCCCCTTTCTAAAGCTAGTCAGGAATAGAAAAATAAATTAAAACAGAAAGGTTTTCTAGAATTCATTTACAAAATGTTTCTGCTCTCAGATTTCCTTCCAGCTTGAGTGGATCCATATGCTCTCCAGGGTACTCTGAAACAGAAACAAACTCCCATCTGGATACACTTCACACTAAATAAAAGCTAACGCCCAGAACTTGTGGGAGAACCAATTTTGCAAGACCAGAATTCAAAAGACGAATAACTTTGGCACAAGTTTTGGCAAAATGGTTGCAAAACTGGTAACGGATGAGGTGAACATACGCATATACTAAGTGACATCTTACAGATCACTCAAAGACCTTCTATTATTTCTTGAATGTCCCTTTCCGTTATGTAAATAAATATGAAACCCTGGCAAATAATTACGTACATTAAAAAGATGAACTGCTGGACCCATGGTCACTGCTTTGGGTATGTGTGTGTGTTGCCACTAATTTTAACGAGGTCAAGATTATCTAAATTCGCATCCAGTTGCATCTTAGAGACCAACAAGAATTTTGGGGCATAAGCATTTGAGAGTCAAAGCTCCCTTTGTCAGATCCTGACAGCTTTGATTCTCAAAAGCTTATACCCCGAAATTCTTGTTGGTCTCTAATGTGCTCCTGGACTAGAATCTAGCGGTTCTCCTGCAGACCAACACAGCTACCCTCTGAAAAGGCCAAGGTTATTACTAAGGGTGCATTCCGGGGGGGGGGGCAATTGGCTTAGGAGGCAGTGTGACCCATACAGTGGCATCTGTGCCACTTGTGTCGGGCACACTGGCATGGACGCTGTCATAGTGCCACTTGCACCAGCCTCCTTGGACCAGGGCAGCAGCGTGTCCCTTGGACACTGGCGTGGTCTCCTGCCAGCATTCTCCCGACACAAGTGCCCATGCCAACATCCTGGGATGAGGATGCTTCTCAGCTGCACCATCCCGGCTGCTGTGGTTCTCCTCCCCCCTGGAATGTGCTGTTAATGTAGATGTTAACTTTGACAGCTGGATATACTTGCACTCATGACTGGATGTAACTCAGTTTAGGATTGCGCCATAAATTATATTTTCGTACTATCAAATGTATTGTAGTAACTTCCTCTGCTTCATTTTGTATTGTACATTTATTTATCTAATTCCCAATTGTGCCCCCTATCTGTGGATACTTAAATCTGCAGATAGGGGACATCTCAAATACCGATAGAGGTTTCTTCAAATTTATTTAAAAAGAGGGAGCTTTTGTGACTGCGCTGTGCTATACATGGGACTTATAGAAGACCCTGGGTTAGGGTAAAGGCATGTAGAAGCAGAAGACTAGTTCAATTTGAAGTCACTTTGTCATATGATTTACGCTCTGTTAGGCTAATAAAATCTCCTGTATCCCTTCATATCTGCAACAGAGCTAATGAGGACACTGAACTGTTAATTTTGCAAGAAAACCCACAGAAGCAAAAGAAGAACCAGTCATTAATGGGTTTTGTTTGCCTATGATATACTACAAAGGTGGCATCTGTAGCATAGAACATAATAGTCTGAAAATGTGCCATGTGTTTCACGCATTTATACACAACAGAGGAAACTTGATGGCAAGTCCTTTATGGTTGCCACTGTGTTCTCTTTCCAAGTTGTTGTGGGCACTGCTACAGTTTTACATGCTGGTAATTACATTTCCTACTAAATACAGCGTTTCCTTCCTGCAGCTCCATTAAGACACTGAACAATAACCCTTTGGAAATTTGATTTACGTGAAAGACAGCTGGAGCCGGTTGCCAGGGGAGCCTGGAATGTTCCAGACACATTCAATGTTCAGCGGATAGGACTCAGGAAAATTGGGACTGTTGAAGGCTCCTCTCTCCATATGGAAGATACCCCCGCAGGCTGCAGTGAGGAAAAAAAGTCAACAAGGAATGTACGAAGAGTAGATATTTTGCAATAGATGGGAAAACATGGAACCGGCCTTTACTGTAGCTTCTTGGCAAAAGGAAATATCTTCGTTTCAGCTGTATGACTCATAACAGGAAATCCCAGCTACAGGAAATAAGGGATTCTAGCTCTCTAGTCAAACAAGCTGCAGGACAGACAAAGAGCATATCCACAGTTTTAATTCTCTCCATTTGGGACTCTTGCATCAAACCAGTGTGTCGAACATGATAAAATGGTATGGTGCAGAGGGAGGCATTTCAATAGAGCTCTTTGGCCTGCATAGATGGTAAACTTGAGTCTACATTAAATTTGAGTCTACATTTTTACAGTATCAAGAGCCTTTGCTTCCTGAAAATGTATCAGGTCTGGAATACATTCTGACATGCCCCGTGCGCACATGACATAATACACAGTTTTCCCCAAACAAACATGGATTTTGGTGTAAGAAATGACACATTTACCATAACTGAGTGACTTATAGTATTATCAGCAAGTTGCCATGCAAGTGTCTGATGGCGCAGGTCTATACCCCATAATTCTTTGCATCCACTAGGTCAGTATGTAAGATTAGAGACCTGCAATTACAACACCACAACTGATCTCACAGGATGAATAAAGCCAGTCAATCCATCCCACCCACAACCTACCCTCTAGACCAGCTGTCTACTGACACTTGGTTTCAGCCAATAAATCATTTCGTATCTACTGATCACTCTTCCTTTCCCTTACTTGTTAATTGGCTGAGCAACTACCCACAGATCCTAATAGTCTTGCCTGATCTTCACCAATGAGCTCTATTGGATTTCTAATGTCAGAACGTTTACCCTTTTCTTTGGTAGCTGCTGTACAACCCTGAGAGTTTCTGATGCTAAAGAACAAGACAACATTTTAAGGTATCATCATTTTAAATTTGTCATTCTTTTTTTTTAGAAGCACATAAATAAAGGCTTACCAGATGTTGATGCGGCAAAAGTAGCATGAAACCCTTTAGCAGTAGCAGCATTATTAGAGATGAAGCTGAGGGACAAAGCTCTGCCAAAAGAAGTGATGGGATGCGGCATAGTGGTGCCACAGTATCGCCCTGGAAAACAATATAAGAAAACGATAAGAGAGCTTTTCTGTAGTGCTCCTTTCCCATCCTGTTTTTGTGAGGCATGTTTACCATCACCAGACCCTAACCCAGGCTTCTCTGAGTTGCATGACTTCAACATCTCCTGTGAGGCACAACAAGATTCTGGGTTGGATCTAACCAGCTTTTCTGGGGATCATGTCTTCATGGACAAAATAACCATGTGGGACAGCAGCTGTAGTAAGCAGGAGAATGGATGAAAACAGTGGAAAAGCTGGCTGGAGCCAACACCATACAATCTCAGGGTACCAGTGTGTCTATCTGTGAACTTCTGATTGTTAACCATAAATTTTATTTCCATAACTATTATAAAATCTACACAGACCGCAGAGGACAGGGTAAAATCATTGTCACCGTATCTCGATATCTGGTTCTGGTGAACTTGCTATAAATATTTCCAGACCACCCAGGAGCTCTTGCCTCAGCAAAAGATCTCCATCAGTATCCAGATTCCAGGATCTGTGTTCTTCATTCAATAGCTTTGGACATTACTAAAGCAGTGCCAGCCACTGTACATTTCCTCTGTGCAAATTCAGATATTGTTGAAAAGCACTGTCAGCTGAATGCAGAAAAAAAATCCACATTTTACCAGAGGGACTTCAGGCATTGTGCAAAACCTAGAGTGTGAATTTGATTCTTCCTCTTGCTGTATCTTTAACCAACAGCTATAATTGAATTTCATCACTAGTCTTTTACTGACGTCTAGCAAGTGTCACTTTATTAGACCCCCAAATCAGCAAAGACTTACATTGTACACTACCCACTTTTTTTCAGTGTAGACTGAATGGTAGAAGCCATGTTTCAGCTTCTGCAAATAATGAACAGTCTAGAAGACCCCTTTGCTATAGAAAGATAAAAGAAAAAGTGGCTCTAGTAAGTGACAGAGCAGCCGTGTCTACTGATCCCTACATGCAAGGCTAACAGAACTATAATCTGTCACAGTAAGGAACCCTGTTATGATATTTGACATTTACTTAAGGAACTTCAAGTACAGCAGTTTCTGAAATACATACATATCCTTAATATCCTTGAAGGCCAATCATCCCATCACAGTTCCAACTCTACTTTTTCAAAGCTGGTCAGTAAATGCTAGTATACCTTGCAGAGGTGCATCATAATTGTCCCCTTCTCGAATTTCCACATAATCTGTGGTACAATTACGCCTGAGGTCTTCAGTTGCAAAATCAGTGAATGACAATGTGATGTGGTTGACTGTTGATAGAAGAAGTTTGAAAGCACAACTGTTAGTTTTGCTTTTCACACAAATAAATCTGAACTGAATTTTCATGGATTTCATATATTGGTTTGTATCTGTAGGTCACCCCTTCCAGCTAGCAGATGTCTACTCACTTCCCTTTGTGGTTAGTCAATAAAATCTATCACAATTTAATTTATAAGTACAGCAACAGCATCCTTCTAATCAACCCAGATTGTTAAATGTGGGAGCAAGATTCAGTACACAATGAACAGGATTTTCATTCCTTTAAATATTCATACAGAATCAACTTGGCCCATTAAAAAAGAGTAGGACTTGCATCTGAGTCCAAGTTCTGTAACCCCCACAAATGTGTTGTATTGTCTTGGGAAAATAACGTTCCTTAAAACTGGGCATGTAATCTACCTACAATTATATAAAAAAATGAAAATCACACATAAGGGGTATTTGCAATCCTAAATTGTTTTGCATTAAAACCTGTCCCTTTCTAGGAGGCCTTGGCCTGCTGATCTATCAGGATGCAGGACTTCCTACAGAGAAGAAAAGAAGGAATTCTGTATTGTTATTACAGATGAGAAGAGGATGTTAGTCATTCAACTAGAGAGGTGTGTGTATTTTAACTTACATGGCTCCTGGGCCCGCAGAATCCAACTACAGTTCTGATTGTTTGGGTAACTGGCTGGATACAGAGGAGAGGAAATGGCTGAACCAACTGAATCAGCTTCTAAGACACTTCCACATGCTGTTGAATACAACACACAAAGACACTATGTTAAAACTGCTACTGAAATGTAATGAAATTAGACCTAGCATAAAAATACATAGCTTCCTTTGTTTCTGATAAATCTGTGAAGATCACTTGTCATGATGGTCAGGTACCCAGCTGGATTAAAACAAATACATGAAGATATGGAACTGCATTTTACTGGGTCAGATGTAGGGTTACCAACCTCCAGGTGGGGCCTGGAGATCTCCCAGAATTACAACTGACCTACAGAGATCAGAAAAAATGGCTGTTTTGGAGGGTAATATTTGATCCCTCGGAGGTCCCTCCCCAAACCAAACCAAACCTTCCACAGGCTCCACCCACAAATATCCAGGAATTTCTGAATCCAAAGTTGGCTACCCCTGCACTGGTCTTTCACAAGAGTAAGCCTCTTGACTGGCGTAGGATTCTGAGCAGACATATTTTAAGATTACACTGTAAAGCCCTACCAGATCTCTAGAATGAAAAATGTTCAGGCCCAGTAAAAGAACTGGCAAATGATCAGAATTAAAATACGTTCAAGGCAGAGAGGAACTTGCCTTCAGCAAAACGAACACGGAAGCCACTGTGATGGATGCTGCTGTCTGACCGAAAGCGGACAAACATGGTATTTAGGGTGGATGCTACAGGAGAAGGCCGCTGCCCACCACAGACTTTTCGAAGAAGTGGAGCATCACTACTGGGCCCATCAAAGACCTGCATGACAGAACAATATGGGTAGTTATGGTTTAGAACTTCGCCATATTATAAAAAACAACCAAAGGGTCTTGGTGAATGTTAAAGGCTAACACATTTATATTAGAATAAGCGTTTTGGGGCATAAGCCCACTTTGTCAGATGCAGTGAACTGTATTCTCAGACAGTCCTTAGGATCTTTAGATACATTAAGAGAAAAAAAGAAAAAATGGTGAATAATAGGCAAAAAGGCCTGGTTCGTCACATTTTAAAGCAAATTTGGGGAGTATACAGAGAAGGACAGAGTGATGAATCACAACAGCTGTAACTGGTGATGTGTGTGTGTGTGTTAAGTGCCATCAAGTCGCTTCCAACTCACGGCGACTCTATGAAACAATATCCTCCAAAACATCCTATCGTTAACAGCCTTGCTCAGGTCTTACAAACTGAGTGCTGTGGCTTCCTTTGTAGATTCAATCCATCTCATGTTGGGTCTTCCTCTTTTCCTGCTGCCTTCGACTTTTCCTAGTATTATTTTCTTTTCCAGTGACTCTTGTCTTCTCATAATGTGACCACAGTACAATAACCTCAGTTTAATCATTTTGGCTTCTAGGGAGAATAACTTGTGATGTGTGTGTGCGCATGTTTTATGTATAATGCTGACTTGTTCAGTGACTTGTTAGCCACTCTGAGCCTGGTCACAGCTGGGAGGAGAGTGGGTTATAAATCTAATAAAATAAAAAATAAAATAAAGTGCCTTCAAATCGTGGCTGACTTATGGCGACCCAGAAGGGTTTTCAAGGCAAGAGACATTCAGAGGTGGTTTCCCATTGCCTTCTTCTACATAGCAACCCTGGTATTTCTTAGTGGTCTCCCATCTAATTACGGTACTAACCAGGGCCAACCCTGCTTAGTTTCTAAAACCTGATGAGATCAGACTAGCCTGGGCCATCCAGGTCAGGGAAACTGGTGACAGCAGAAATTAATTAATTATCCCAACCAGACATTTCTGTCAATATTTGTGACTGGTCTCCTAATTGTTACAGTTTTTGCTTTTATATGGTGCATCTCTCTCTCTCTCTCTTTGGATCTATCAATTTATTACTAGTAACTCACAATGCAAAGGGCTTATCTGTTTCCATGGATGTTCAGTTGCTGCTGTTTTCATTTTATATTGGTGCTGTCTTTGTTTTATTGTTTTGTTTTATTGTTTATCATCTGTATGCAGTGATGTATGCTGATAAGTGCTTCTCTGCCTCCTCATTATTATTATTTCTTAATAAATTGAGGAATAATTGGATATTCCCTTAGAGCTTGGGTTGGTGGGGGGGAAGTCTGCAAACAGCAAACACCATTTTCTGGCATCCCTGGCTAGCCACATGAGAACAAAATAACCAACACTTTTTTCTGCCAATCTTTTACAAATTTCACCAATCTTTTTCAATTTACATAACAGCACATGAACCTCTCTCAGTATAAAAATCATGAGTAACTGACTCAGTGACAGCTTGTTGAAATCACAGCATTTGCAAAAGCATATGACTCAAGGGAGGTCAGGGGAAAT
Source organism: Euleptes europaea (assembly GCF_029931775.1). Taxonomy (NCBI): domain Eukaryota; kingdom Metazoa; phylum Chordata; class Lepidosauria; order Squamata; family Sphaerodactylidae; genus Euleptes; species Euleptes europaea. Next base: position 55,441,141 of record NC_079322.1, read on the forward strand.
AATTTGTGCTACTCAGCAACATGTTGAATGTCTGCTACAGCTACTGGATCATTATATGTATTAACTGAAGCCTGATGGTCACATACTGTGTATATGGTAATGCTACTGTTTAGAGCAAGTCATGGGACAATTACTTTGTATGTGGCAAGAAGTGACATTTGCCACATCCTGGAAACCCACTGAAAAGTGAATTTCCGCAGGACACAGTAAATTGTAAAGCATGTCAAAAGTGGAAATGATGGGTAAAAGTCACATTGTGGTCAATCTCAGGAGGAGCAACAGTAGGGCCTCTGAAAACACCACTGCCACCTTCTAAATGTCATAATTTTTTCAAGCTTATTTTCATTACTTTATTTTTGAACGTTACAGAGAAATTAGGAAGCCTAAAGCATCACATGCCCTGACCTTGATGGCCCAGGCTAGCCTGATCTCGTCAGATCTTGGAAAGCTAAGCAGGGTCAGCCCTGGTTAGTATTTGGATGGGAGACCACCAAGGAATACCAGGGTTGCTGTGCAGAGGAAGGGCACTGGCAAACCACCTCTGTTAGTCTCTTGCCATGAAAACCCCAAAAAGGGGTGGCCATAAGTCGGCTGTGACTTGATGGCACTTTACACACGCACAAAGCATCACACAGACACAAGCCTTTCTAGAGTGAGCAGATCTGTTTGCTTCCCCCCAACGTGCCTCATTTTCTTTGTGCCCAAATCATCTCCAAATGCTGGGAAGCTGAGCTGAAGATGTAGCCTCAGATTGCTTGGCTGGAAAACACACGGTTGAAATATTTTTTTAACTGTGTTTTCCTTGCAAAAATGAACAGTTTGGCGGGGGGGAGAACAATGGCACAATAGGGAACATGAAGTACTTTATTATGCCCAAAAAGGCTGGAAAAGGTAGTAGCTATGTAACACAAGGCTATGGAAATCATGTGCACTTTCTTTGTGTCTGTCTGTCTCTATCTATCCCTCTCTTTCAGTAGTAATGCTACAGAGAAAGAAAGAAGAGTGTGCTGTTTGACCTAACACTTCTGTGTTTCCATGCTTCTTTTAGGGTGGTTTCCATGGCTGTTTCAAGAAGGATCTGTGAGTGGGGTGCCACATTCCTACCATTTTCTCATGAAAAGCTCAAGAAGATTTTTGATTCTGACATAATGTTTTCCACATGTGTTTCACAAGAATAACCCCCCAAATCACACCAAAGGTTACATCAGAAACGACTTCCAAGGCTTCATCCCGCATTTTTTTTAATTTTAATTTTAATGCACAAAGTACCACTGACTGCAAGAAGGCATACTTTTGGAGGGCTCTGGATGATTTGTGTAGGAACCTTGTTCCTCAGGAGTACATGTACAAGCAACAGTTCTATAATTCCTTCACAAAAGCATGCACCTGAGGATGCATTGATATCTCCTCTCTTATCTTTAAAAAACACCTAAAACAGTAGACTATCTAAGAATGGAGTTTCAACTTTACAGTTCATTTTATTTTATTAAATGCATTGACACCTTCCCTAAAACTGTACCAAAACCAATTTACAATACAAAAATAATCAAAAGCAAACAGATAATGATATAACTCAAAAACCCTAAGAACAGGATTGAGGTGATATAGCAGCAGATGCAGCACAAGCTAGTGCATGTCTACTCAAAAGTAAATCTCACTATATTGAATTGTGTTTACTACCAGGTAAGTGTGCATAGGATTACAGCTTTAGATCAAACTAGGAGTAGGGAAAGCGGAGTTCAAACCCTCTCTCAGCCGTGAAACTCACAGGGTGACCTTGGAGCAGCCATTTTCTATCAGACTAATCCCTCTCACAAGATTGTTGTGAGGATAAAATGGAAGAGGTAAGGAGATCCTTGGAAGAGGGCTGAAGAAAAATGGGAGGGAGGGATAGAGAGGCTTTAGAAGTCATACAAGGAAATTGTTGCTAACAACTGAGAGAGAAAAAAAGATATTTTTTTAATTCCAGGAGATCTCCAGACCCCACCTGGAGGCTAGCCACCCTACTCAGAGCTCACTTACACAGCAGACTTCAGAATAATCTCTGTCTCCTCAGTTTGGGTTTGGGGTTTGTTTGTTTAATTTCCCAAAGTAATATCCAAAAGGTCCAGCAATAGCAACTACAGTAATCCCGTTTTAATTTGAACTTCAGAAATAATACTTCAAAAAAGTGATTCCACTGTAATCCATGGTACCACCCATATGAATAAGTGCTAGAGGAATTAACACCACATGATGATGTAACTTGTCTTTCAGACACTGCATTCATAGTGGTTCATATATACGAGAATACACCAAGATAGACCTTTGGCTCATCAAGCTCACTACAGCTAATGGGTAATGACTCACCAGTAGGGCTGTGCATATTGGTAAACCCAAACCGAAAATAAACCCAAAAAAGACCTTTTCGGCTTTTTTGGGTTTAAATTAAGCTGGATATTAAAACTGGGAATCAAGCCTAAACCGGACAGCTGATCGCCGAAAAGGCCGAATGGGTTTTCGGCTTTTTTCGGCTTCAGCGTTCCCTGGGCTTTACCCTATGGAATTTTTTTAATGAGCTTGAGGTAGAGTCACCAAATTTGCAGTGTAGCTGCAAAGGGACTCTCCTTGCATGAACCCCAATGTCTGTTAAAGTTTGAGACAGGGGGTCCAATTTTATGGGCCTCTGAAAGGGTCACCTCCCTTCTCCATAGAAAAGCATAGTAAACTTTACCATGCTTTTCTATGGAGGAGGGGGGATGACCCCTTCAGGACCCCATAAAATTGGACCCACAGCACCAAACTTTACCAAACTTTACAAAACTTTGGGGTTCATGCAAGGAGAGTCCCTTGCAGCCGCGCTGTGAATTTAGTGACTCTACCTTGAAAAATGCCCCCCCGGGATAATTTTAAAAATACTTACTTTTCATAATCTGTAATGGCTGCTTCTGCACCCAAGAATCGTGGGAAAAATCAGTTTCCCATGAATGCCTGCAGTGGGCCCACACAAAGCTATGGGTCTGCTTTACATATTTATTACTTGATGATAGCAGAACCCAGTGAGGACCTGCTTGTATGAATGAGCCATCATATTTCATGTACTACAGACAGAACTTTAATATCCAACTAAACTCAAACACAATTCTAGAGCAGGGCTTCTTAAACTTTTCCCACTCGCTATCCCTTTTTGCCCAAGAAATTTTTACACAACCTTGGGTATATAGGTATATAAAATAGGTATACAAATCAAACATCTATGGATAATAAATCAAATTTTTCACTACCCCCACATTCAGTTATGCGACCCCATATGGGGTCGTGACCCACAGTTTAAGAAGCTTTGTTCTAGAGGACAGGATATGAGAAGGGAAATCTGAATGGTTCAATATAATCCCACTGGATTTATTACTCACTGAAACATAGTCATAGCTGCATGTGCGATGAGATTCTAGGTCAAAATCTGTGAAGTTCAGCAGAACATGGTGGCCACTCTCGACCTGGATGAGCCAAGAGCAGTCTGTGTTGTTGCTGTAAGCCTGAGGATAGTTGGGAGAATGGATTTCACCATGTGGAAGTTGGAAAATTCCTCCACATCCTGGAAATTAGTTAATGAATATCTGTTAGATGAATATATAGGCAGAAAGACCATTTTTGCATACTTGAAGTTGTAAGGGACCTGTGTGCTGTCATTCTATAGGTGTAGCCAAATATGGACAAAGAGGTACTGCTTCTTCCCGCCAAATATGTGGTGACTTGATGTAAGCTTTACTGCTATAAGGGAATTGTAACGGTGGGGAGAGAATCCGCACAAATGAGGGACATCTTTAGGTCCTTTTGGGCCCACCACAACTTGACAATAGCAAAACGGACATTTTTCAGCATTTAAATCCTGCTCTATACTTTTGCTCTCAAGGAAATCCTACAGTAAATTAAGCAAACACAGAAATGTTTCCAGAAGTGAGGCTCCTGCTGAAGACAGAAGACTCCAAAACTGGCCAGTTCCCACCAATATTCTAGACAAACAAATTAAGATCCATTTCTGCACCTTCAGCAGTTTAACTTCTGTGACGATCAATAAAGAACACTCTCTCTGAATTTAGGGGTCAGGCTCAAAGATATTTTCGAAGGTGAAGAAAAAGCTGCTCTGAAAGAGCTGTGCTTCAAGCTCAATCAGTACACATTCTAGCATTCTTCAGGGCACTGGCCAGCTGTCGTTTTATCGGTTCCCTAGTTTCACTAATCATGAGTAAGTCTTTGAACAAGTAAGCACAGGAGGAATGAGCTGACCTCAAGGAGGACAAAGGTTTGCTCACTTGAGAGCCAGCTTGCAGTAGTAGCTAGAGGATCAGACAAGCTTCTAGGAGACTCACGTTCAAATCCCCTCTGTCACAGATGCTCGCTCGGTAACATGGGATCACCCATGCCAAGCGTGCAAGGCGACCCCAAGCAGAGTCATACCATTCTAAACCCACTGACTGGATTGCACTTAGAAACGTATAACTGTATGTGATTGCATCAATATTGTCTGTCTAGCCTACTTTACAGGGATGCGGTGTGGAGGGGAGAACAAAGTTTGTCACCCTGAGCTCCTTGGAGGAAGGGCAGCATAAGTATGTGCTAAATGAATAACTATTATTATGCGAATGTTTTAGAACTCATATAAGTCTGAGGGCTTTTGTCTTGAATAATGAAGATCATGTTTTACTACAATTTACAGATGGCACAAATGTTCACCCATCATACTAGCACATGCCACAATTCTCACCTCCAGCTCTCTCTTGCCACGTTGCATTGAACCCCTTTCCATTCAAAGATCTGTCTGTTTTGAATCGGACTGCCATGGTATTACCAGTGCTCGAGACATGGAGAGGATTCGAAGGAGATCTTGGGACACAAAGCTGGGCCAGCCTGGGTGAAGAAAAGTCAGGTCCACCATAGATCTGGAAAGAAGTAAGAAACAACCAAAAAGCAGGTAAATGAAGAATGTACTTATTTTTTAATTTTATTTAAAGCATTTCTCCCTTGTAGAATTCAAGGTGACTTACAATATAACGATTATAAAAACACACACATTAAAAACAATGTAAATAAAACAACAGTTATAGAAACCCATAAAAGGTCACAATTTAGGGTTAACTCCAACAAACTAAAAACTCCAATTACGGTAGGTCTGCCAATAAATAAAAACTAAATCAGTGATCAGTAAAACTATCTTTAATAGGGTTGCCAACTTACAGGTAGTAGCTGGAGATCTCCTGCTATTACTACTGATATCCAGCCGATATAGATCAGTTCCCCTGGAGAAAATGGCCGCTTTGGCAATTGGACTCCATGGCACTGAAGTCCCTCCCCTCCCCAAACCCCACCCTCCTCAGGCTCTGCCCCCAAAACCTCCCACTGGTGGGGAAGAGGGACCTGGCAGCCCTAGTCTTCAACTGCTTCCTGAAGACTGACAGTGAGAGGGCTCACCTCCCTGGGGAGATTGTTCCATAATCGCAGGGCTGCCACTGGAAAGGCCCTCTTTTGTATGCCCAACTGTTTGAGCTTCTTTGATTGGTGGGAAAGTCAAGAGGGCCTCTTTAAATAAATTCAGAGAGCCACTTCAGGATATTCACCACAGAAAAGCATTTTTGCTATTATTTTATTTCAGGGACAAAGTACAGGGGATATCTGTGAATCGTTCCCCAATGTGTACTTTCTTATTAAAAAGCAGTTGTGGGGACCCTGATTTTGAATGCGGTAGGGGGACAACCCTTGCCGTATACTATTTTCCCCCACCCCTGATCTTCTATTAGCAATACTGAGTAAGAAAGGACAGTTGTAAGACAAAAGCCTCTTTTTTCCCTATTGGAGTTCGTAATAGCCTAGAGGGCCCAATTTCTACCAGGGAGATGGCGCCGATGGGAAAGAGGAGGTTAACTTCCTTGCAACTGACCATGTTATGTTTTTATATATATATATATGAATATATATATATATATATATGAAGAAAACTAAAACGTTTCCATTTTAAAGGTCATATCTTGGCTTATTCAGACATTTTGAACTGAATTTCTCAGAAAATGCAACCACAGTATTTAAAACACAGCCAGATACAGAGGGATATCACATGACCAGTGATTGGTACCAGGAAATCATGTCTTTTGCTTCAGCTACTCACCTGGGCAATGGGAGAAAAATGTCCTGTGACAACAGAGGGCATCACTGTCACCTGATACCATGGCATCACTCTCAGGTGGTGACCTAGCATTCACTCAAAACTCTGTGGTTAAACTGTAGAGTTGGGGGACACATGCTACAGTGTTGCCGGTGATGCTGTGATGTCTCTTTCAGGTCCTACCAGAAATGACATCACCACATCGCTGGCAATAATTCTGTGCTGCTGGGGAGTCCCTCCCCCAGGTAAGTCTCTATCCTTTGTTATTGTCTAGGAAAGGTTGCAAGCTACTATTTAGGATCATGTCCACTTGGCCAGTCTTGCCATGCATATTGTTCAACTTGTCTACAAACGCCTATACACATAAAGGTGAGTGAACACAGGATCTATAGATGCAATCATGACCTTGCATTTGCAAGGTTCAGTTTACGATTTTAGTACTTTCAGGAACTTTTAATAATATTTTCGTTTTAATTACATAATCATCCTATCCTCCCTCAAAGGAGCTCAGAGCACTATACATAACTCCCCAAATGTTATTCTTACAATAACCCTCTGAAATAAGTTTAGAGAAGAGAAAGAGTGAGCAGCGTAGCACCACCCAGTGAGCTTTGTATTTGTACAATCTTGCAGCAAAATCTGTAAACATAGACTTGTTCACAGGTTATACTGAACACACACAGGTGCAGGGAGTGGGGCCAGCAGAGATGATCCTGTCCCATGCACAAACAGTAATTGTTGGACAGTAATTTGAGAGCAGTGTTCCTATAACAGTTACAATAGTGTATGGGTGTTGGTGGGAATAGATCCTTCTAGATTAGATATCTTTAGTAGAATTCTGCTTGTTTTTAAAAAAGCAATTATTATTTTTAATTTAATTATCACAATAATGTGCTCCACCCCACCATCCCCTTCCTTTTGGGATTTGGAAAAAAATAATAATCCCACACCCCTCTTTTTCCATGGGAAATAGTCAGTGGAAAGAACAATACATCCTTCTAATTTCCCGGCTTTGATTCCTGCCGGGATAAATAAATTAGTAGACACTGAACCATCTTTTTTCAAATGCGTGCTGAAAGATGATGGTATTTTGCTTGGGTTTGGTGGCTGATTATACAGGCTCAAAAGGTCTGAATATCTGTTTTCATTTCAGATTATAGCAACTTTTTTGGCTTCTGGAAGCAACACACATGACTTGCAAGTATAATTGCTCTTCTGTGCTATAAATTCTTGAAATATATTCTGCATATATTACAACGTTTCTGTTCGAAGGAGATCTTAATCAAAGAAACAGAGGAAGTGTTTCGATGTTTGAAGTCCAGGGTTGCTTAATATATGATCTGGTCCTACCTTGAGGGTAGGTTTCAGAAGGCGGTGCTGGGGGATTGCTGCTCAGCCTCTTGGCCTTTGGCCTGGAGGGGGGGGGGGTCGCACAAGGTCTCAATCTTATCCCCTATGGTCTTTAATATCTACACTCAACTGCTGAGTGATGTCCTCTGGAGATCTGGGCTGGGTTGTTATCAGTATGCGGGTGACACTCAGCTCTAGCTTGGGCTTCCAGCTAATCCCAGGGAGGCTGTAGAAACCTTGAAATGGTTTCACTGTGGAAATCATAGTGAAAATGTGAGTTCACTGTTTCACCCATTTTTTCAATATATCTTGATGACTGAATACTGTGAAAGGAATACTTCTAAAGGAGCCTAAGATTATAAAGGCAACTCTGGATGAAACATACATAAACAAATTTTAGACTTTACAATTTCCAAAGGTCATCTTACTCAGTCTAAGGATTGCAATTTTCTTATACATTCATGCACTTTCAAAATGGCATAGAATTGTATTATTCAGACCACTGAAGAAGGCTTCACAGCCGAAACGCATATGGTCTGAGCTGTGATATTGTTTGGGTATATTGTCACACTGTTGTAATTTTGTGTTTTTATGTTTATTTGGCACGTTCAGCACAGCTACGCAGAGGCTAGAACAAGGCTACATACAAGTTGTTTATATTTACATTAATTTGTGTTTGTATTAAATTTATTATCTATTATTCACAAAATCACTTGTATCAACATTAGCCCATGATTTCATGTTGATTCCTTACCTTTTGGGTACCTTATTCAAGTTAGGCTATGAGTAGGGTTGCCAACCTCCAGGTACTAGCTGGAGATCTCCTGCTATTACAACTGATCTCCAGCCGATAGAGATCAGTTCACCTGGAGAAAACGGCTGCTTTGGCAATTGGACTCTATGGCATTGAAGTCCCTCCCTTCCCCAAACCTCGCCCTCCTCAGGCTCCGCCCCAAAAACCTCCCACCGGTGGCAAAGAGGGACCTGGCAACCCTAGCTATGAAACAGACTCACTGAAGTTTGAGCAAAGAGTCTCATTCCCAACATCTCACAGACAGAAGAATAGAGTTCCCAATCTCCAGGTGGTGGCTGGAGATCTCCTGGGATTACAACTGATCTCCAGGCGATAAAAATCAGTTCACCTGGAGAAAATGGCCACCTTGGAAGGTGGGCTGTATGGCATTATACCCCATTTAAGCCCCTCCCCTTACTAAACCCCACCCTCCTCAGGCTCCACCCCCAAAATCTTCAGGTATTTCCCAAGCCGGAGCTGGCAACCCTACAGAAGAACCAGCAATTTGACCACAAAACCGCACTAGGCCTCACATGCTGTAAAAGCGACACTAAAGCAATCTCAACAAATTATGATTCCAAGTCACAAGAGATGTCGTTTATCAAACGCCCTTTTACACTGCCAGTCCATTTCACAATTGTCTTTTGTGCGATTTTAAAATCAAAGGGCTTTTTTCCCCCCCTACAAAAGGAAATTAGGAGTGGTTTTAACTTTTCACTCTATACCAGTTCAGCTAACCAGAAGCTTTCACAAAGGCTGGAGCAGAAACAAGCGAAACAGTTTCCATGAGAGAAAAAAACATTTTGAAAAATAAAACATTACTTTTGGCTATAAAGGGAAAAGCCAATTGTTACCATATGAATCCAGATATATTTAAAAAAAAAACTGAGCAGGGAAGTCTGGAAAGAATGCTGGGGTGTGGTTCGTACAGAAGTAATGTAGAGTGGAAAAAAAGGGACATGTAACCGAGAAAGAGTCCATTCTTCTTGCTGCGTTTTGCACAGGGTGTAGAGCAGCATTATCAAGCCTGTGGTTTTAGCCTGTTTTTGCCATTTGCTTCTGCTCCGTTAGTTCGTTGATTGTGGCCGTCAAGCCAACATTCCAGACTTATGAACAACTGAATGGCCATTTTATATGTGGCTGGCCATCCTCGTGGCTCAGCTCACAGTGAATAAAACGGCCCCTGCTCAGAGATGACCGCTCGCGCCTTTCAGGGAGAAACGGAGGCGTTCAGAAAGGGACGCAAACTCCGAGCTCTGTTGCTTAACAAGATAATGGTTTCATCCGTTGCGCTTTGGATGCAAAGAAAATGGTATACGGAATATAATGGGGCTAGAGTGGAGTGGGGCAACTGTGAAAAGAAAGTCTTTCACTTCCAAATTGCGGTCATCTTGATATTGCATTATTAAAAATTGTGAAAGATGGCTCTTTGCAAAGCTCTCTATGAAGCGATCATTACAAGAAAATTATGACAGCTACTTTCATAGCAATATATTTTTTAAAAAATTAGTTTCTCTTTATAATATTAAAAATGTTCACTTTTTAAAACATTTTCATGTTTGCCACCCTGGGGACCCTATTTGTGTGGAAAGGCAGCATTAAAACAATTTAAATAAATAATATACAAGGACAGTGTTTATCAATCCGTTACCTCTTTGTAAGGCTGAAAGCAGCAGGGGAAAATGTGGTGCAGAGGCAGATTGGCTCTTAAGGCCAGGGGGGGAAGTCGGGGGGGGGCTGTCTTCCCTCCATGTGAAGCAAGCAGCAGCTGCTGCTGTGAGCCTTATCCCATAGAGGGCAGGTGTGAGATGGCAGCACAAGCTACAAGCTGCGCAGGGATGCAAGCTAAGCCATATGTGGCAGGCTGGCTGGTTCTTCCTCCCTCGGGGAGGAAGAAGAAGAGGAGTTGGGTTTTATATGCTGACTTTCTCTACCACTTAAGGAAGAATCAAACTGGCTTACAATCGCCTGCCTTTCCCCTCCTCACAACAGACACCCTGTGAGGTACGTGGGGCTGAGAGAGTTCAGAGAGAACTGTGACTAGCTCAAGGTCACCCAGCTGGCTTCATGTGTAGGAGTGGGGAAATCAACCCGGTTCTCCAGATTAGAGTCCACCACTCCTAATCACTAGTTCTTAGCCTCTATACCACGCTGGCTCGCGGGGGTGGAGTAGTTTCTCAAACAAACTACTGGGATTATATGATATGGTTTAAGTATTTTTATTATTATTTCTTTTTGCAGTAGAGGCTCACAAGTATAGTTCTCACAATGCAATCCTATACAGGCTCAGTCTAAGCCTGGTTTTTGCCTTCTTTCTCTCTTGCTTGCCTAATTTAGATTGCAAAGTGTTCACTTGTATATGAATTTTGGGGCAAAGCCTGAGGAGGGCACAGTTTGGGGAGGGGAGGGACTTCAATGCCATAGGGTCCAATTGCCAAAGTGCCCATTTTTTCCAGGTGAAGTGATCTCTTATCGGTTGGAGATCAGTTGTAAAAGCAGGAGATCTCCAGCTAGTACCTGGAGGTTGGCAACCCTATCGTCCATGGCTCAGGCAGCCAAATCAGGGTTGGCCTCTTGCTACTGCCCTGTTTGGGGCTCAGGCACCCATGTTGGTGGCAGTGGCGGTGTTGAGGTTGGTGGGATGGTGTGGAATGGCAGTGGTTCTGGGGCCCCATCCTGAACTTTTGCCCAAAGGCCCAGAATCACTAAGGTAGGGTTGCCAGCTCCGGGTTGAGCAATACCTAGAGATTTTTTTGGGGGGGTGGAGCCTAAGAAGGGCAGGTTTTGAGGAGCAGAGGGACTTCAGTGGAGTATAATGTCTTGGTCTACCTTACAACAGGAGCCCCGTGGCGCAGAGTGGTAAGCTGCAGTACTGCAGTCAAAAGCTCTACTCACGACCTGAGTTCGATCCCGACGGAAGTTGGTTTCAGGTAGCCAGCTCAACTCAGCCTTCCATCCTTCCGAGATTGAGTACCCAGCTTGCTGGGGGTAAAGGGAAGGTGACTGGGGAAGGCACTGGCAACCCCCCCCCCCCATAAATTTAGTCTGCCTAGTAAACGTCAGGATGTGACGTCATCCCATGGGTCAGGAATGACCCGGTGCCTGCACAGGGGACTACCTTTATCTTTAACCTACCTTCCAAAGTGGCCATTTTCTTCAGGTGAACTGATCTCTGTCACCTGGAGATCAGTTGTAATAGTGGGAGATCTCCAGCCACTACCTGGAGGCTGTCAACCCTAAACTATGGCCATCCCAGTTGGGATGATGACATCAAGGCAGATTTGTATAGGAGCAGGTAGTTCCAGGAAACTGAGATTCCAGAACTTTTAGGCAGGCACTTTGAATTAGAAAATTAAACAAAATGGGAATAATATGCTCCCAGTGGCTTGCCCTTAACTAGTAATCTGGTGTCTCCATTTTGAACCATGATATGTTAGAATACTTCCACAGAACTGCAACAGAGAGAAAACTTTCTTGCAACACTGTGATAATAGTTCATTAACATCCTCTATTTCTGCTAAGATAGAGGGATCTGTAGATTGATCAGCGCTCATTAATCATTTTAAGCACATGTGATTCCTAATCTGGGGAGTGGAAGGAAAGTAATATGAAGTCTTACAGACAAGAGTTTGACCTTTTTGTCACTGGTTTTCAAAGCTCTATGATGAATATCAGAAAAACAATTTCTCGGGTGCGTGCGATTGTACTGCAGATGTGCTCTGGATGCATTTGCAGTCAGCTCAATGCCTGCCCAAGCTCTCTTCTTCTCATTAGGTTCCAGAGAACAGGAAATGATAAGTAGGCAATCCTGTACTGTTCTGGCTCCTGGAAATGCCTTAATAACTACACTACCCAAAGCTGTCACCGCCCACAGACAGAAGTCTATTAAACCCACCACCATTAGATTACACAGTCTCTGTGTGCCCTTTGCTCTCCTTGCAAAGCATTTCACATAAGATCTTGAGAGCTCCAATTCCTACTGTTAAGAATACATATTTTTGAGAGGCCTTAATTCCTTTACCAAGGAAAACACTGCCCAAAATTCAAAGTATTATTCCTTATATTTGTTGTACCAGTTTGACACAGAACATTGTTTCCAAGAAACAATTGTTTCCAAGAAACAATGATGGCACATAAATGCCTTTTTATCGGGCTAATTTCCACAGATGAAAGAAAATGCCCCCATGATCTGCTACGAAAGCGTTTCCCCCTAGAACTCTATAATACTTTGTAAGCATGCTGGAGGGAGATTTTCTGTTAATGCATATGATGCAACAGCTAGAGGAAGAAAAACGCTAGAAAAAGATGAAGATGAAGGCAAAGATGAAGAAGCGTTGGTTTTTATACCCTGCTTTTCTCTACCGTTAAGAGGTCTCAAAGTGGCTAGCCCAAGCTCACCCTGCAGGCTTCATGTGGAGGAGTGGGGAAACCAACCTGGTTCACCAGATTAGAGTCCGCTGCTTGTGTGGTGGAGTGGAGAATTAAACCCGGTTGTCCAGATTAGAGTCCACTTCTCTTAACCACTACACTAGTTACATTGGCATTAAATATATAGTATTCAACTATATGCGTGTGTGTAAAGTGCCATCAAGTTGCAGCCGACTTATGGAAACCCCTCATGGGACAAACAGAGATGGTTTGCCATTGCCTGTCTCTGCATAGCAACCCTGGACTTCCCTGGTGGTCTCCCATCCAAGTACTAACCAAGGCTGACCCTGTTTAGCTGCTGAGATATGGCGAGATTGGGCTAGCCTAGGCCATCGAGGTCAGGGCAGCATTCAACTAGATGAAGCTATTCTTTTCTGATTATTTAAAACAATTTGTGTTTGGGTACAATGAGAAGGAAACATGTTCAATTAAAACAAAGCAACCTACCTCCAGAACATCAAAGTTGCAACTTGGATGGTACTCAATATCAAATTCCACAATGGTGAGTTGGATGCTGCTGCCTGGGGCTGTGTGAATAAACCAATGACATTCCCTATTGTGGGGATACTTGTTAGGGTATCCAGGGCTATGGAAAGATCCAGACGTCCCACTGAGTTCTCCACCACAACCTGGAAAAAGTAGGCAAGACAGTTCAGCCTGACAGAAAGAATAATCTCCATGCAAAGATGTTCAAAATATGAATGCGCTTGAAAACACACAGTTAGGTTTGATTCACACAAACTTTCCAGCATGACAAAAGTTAATGTTATCTGTGTTGCATCCAGCTCATGGTATGCTGGTTGTGTGATGATGGCTTTAATGTGTGGTTCCTGTTCTGGGATATTTTTGATAGCAAGAATACATGCCCTTATTAACTTCATTAAAGAAATAACAGAACCACGAGGCCACCAAGTATATATGTGTGTGTGTGTGTGTGTGTGTTAAGTGCCGTCAAGTCGCTTCCGACTCATGGCAACCCTATGAATGAAAGTCCTCCAAAATGTCCTATCTTTGACAGCCTTGCTCAGATCTTGCAAATTGAAGGCTGTGGCTTCATTTATTGAGTCAATCCATCTCTTGTTGGGTCTTCTTCTTTTCCTGCTGCCCTCAACTTTTCCTAGCATGACTGTCTTTTCCAGTGACTCTAGTCGTCTCATGAAGTGACCAAAATACGATAGCCTCAGTTTAGTCATTTTAGCTTCTAGGGTCAGTTCAGGCTTGATTTGATCTATAACCCACTGATTTGTTTTTTTGGCAGTCCACGGAATCCGTAACCCTCTCCTCCAACACCACATTTCAAAGGAATCTATTTTCTTTGACAACAATTGCAGCTGAATTTCTCATGAAGGAAGAAAAATGATTCATTTCCTTTTCTTGCTATTTACTTTACATGTGGTCTCTTGGGAGTCTAGAGTCTAACATTTTTTAGTTCAGTGTTTGACTGCCCCTCTCTTATCTCCATAAAGATTTATAAGGGTTGGCATGGTCCACAAAAACAAACAACAACATATATTCCCATACTGATTCATTAAGCAGGCTAGAAATGGTGAGTAACGGTAAGAACAATAAAGGTCAGGGGAAACACTACTGGGTGTCCTTGTTAGGATGTGGCTGGTTTCTACACATTTTTATCAGGCAGTTGGGGGAGGCAACAGCTGTTGGTCTCTGAGGCATCTGAGCCAAGTTCCACTTTTTAGTTTATGCTATTTTCACACTACGCATCTGTTCTGAAATTCCCATGGCATTTAGTTAATCTAGTTAATGTTCTGCCACCATGAGCAATACATTTTTTGGAAACCATCTTAGCCACCATTACTACTGACCAGTAAAACCTAGTGCAAGAATGTCAGCATTACTTTTCTGTAGCTAATTTCTAAATACCTTAATTTGTTCGCCATTCACATTTTTCTTGTATTTTCTAACAAATGGAATGGCCTGCAGTAAGTCACAAACAGGAAACCTGATGCCAAGGCTTACCAATTTGTAGAACTGCCATCTTGATCCTAAAATAATTTTTGTGGAACTAAGTCTCATGGTTGTTTCTTCCTTGATGCAATTACAATTGAATATATAGTGTTGGATCCAACTATCTTTTTCGCTGTTATCCAATTCTCCTTCAAAATACAGCCACCATCACACATGGCTTTTGTGAATACAGATCCCAAGATTCCCAGCAGGTCCCATGATTATCATCACAGAAGTTCTGATGATCCCTCCTTCCCTTTTTAACAGCAGAAAAGCTGGTTGGAGCCAACCTATAGTGCTGCTCAGATCAGTAGTACTACATGGATCCCCTTAGCAGCTATTAGTTAAGACTAACACTCACAGAATGCCCAGTTGAGTTATGGTGATCCGTGTTTTGACTGGCCAGAGTTTGCATAGATAGCCCAGCCTAGCCCAATCTCGTCAGCTCTTGGAAGCTAAGCAGAGTCAGCCTTGGTTAGTATTTGGATGGCAAACCACCAAAAAAGTCCAGGGTTGCTATGCAAAGGCAGGCAATAGCAAACCACCTCTGAACATCTCTAGCCTTGAACACCCTATGGGGTCACCACAAGTCAGCAGTGACTTGACAGGGATGGGGGGAAAGGCACAGGACTTCTCCCTGTCTGGGCCATTGACAGTCTTTTTCTACCATACCTTTCTTCTCACAAACAAATTTTTGTTCTATGCTCCTGTTTGTCACCTTTTTTAGGTTTCACTTAAGGGGTGTCTGACAACAATGGACGCTAATGCAAGATTGTGATATGACTATGACCAATGCATCTTGGTACAACCTCACTATTTAAATTATTTTTAAGGTTTGCAGAGTTTCAGTATACATGATACCTGTCAAAGCAATTCGAAAAACAGCTTGATAAAGTCAAAGCAGTGGGAGGGGAAATCAATATGTTCACATCAGCAACAATGTCATCGTCTTTTAAAAAGGGCCACATAAATGCCTGCTTAGATTCTTGGCCCCATCTTTGTTTTCTCCCTCATTTCTCAGCTACAGCTGCGTTTCATATCCTGCTTTCTATAATACATGGATGTATATATCCTGCAGTTTTCCTAAAGCAAGAACCCTCTCACTGATGAGCCAAGCTGACCTTTATTGAGTGAACCTTAGCAAAAAGGTCAGTGCCTAAATCTTTTTGACAGCTTAGTTAACAAGAAAAGGAAGAAAAATCACTAATCAAGAACAATTCTGTTTCTCAGGATTTCAACAACTTCATTGTGGTGGGCATAAACAGATCCCAGCTTCTATGAACTCATACTAACACAGAAAAGCACTGTAAATCTAAACACTGCTTGAGAGGTAGTTGTTTTGGGACAGACCATTTATACCACAAGAAAGTACAGGAAAGGACCTTTTCTTATCATCTGAGCCCTTGCAAAATGAATGTGAGATTCTGTCACTGGTGTCTGTAAAGTTACTTTCCTGTTTATTTTTCATCAGATGAAAGGAAACCTTTACTTATCAAAAGGAAATACCACCAATGCCAGAGTCAGATTTATTCATGTTGTGGTCACAAACCTTAAAAAACCAACTACACCCAAAATAAAATGGAATAAAATAAAATTCAACCCACAGCTGTATTAGTTCAATATCACAACAACATCTACTACTACACATTGAGATAAAGACTCTCCCCCCCCCCATTAAAATCGTTTACCGGGATATTGTGGACTATATCAAGCCATTGCATTACCTGTATCAGACCTATTAAACTTTTTCCTTAATTTAATTGCTATAATGAAAAAAGAGGCCACTCTCTGTGTAATAGATAAATGTACATCAGCCAGCAAGAATCTTACTCGCTCTTCTTCTGAGACCAACATCTGTGGTATGCACTGAACCAATCTAGGTCCTATAGTGGTGTACAGGGCACAGTGAAAAAGAACACGTGGCAGGTCTTCTACCTGGTCAGCAGAGAAGGGGCAAAACCGCTGACCATGCAACCGCTGATGCAATAAACATGCTTACACAGAAAGATTAAAAATGTGTTTGTTACCTTTGCCATCTCATAAAATTATTACAAACGCTTTTACTCACTGCATTTGGCCAGAGAAGCGGCATAGCACTGTAGTGAAGAAGAGACTGGGCTGTAAATCAGGAAAGCTCCAGTTGAATCGTACCTCCCAGAAACCTACTAGGTAGTTTTAGCCAAGCCACTCTCTCTCTCTTTCAGCTTTGTGTTATCACTTCTGTATCGGCAAAACGAAGATCCACCCTACAAGCTTCTTGTGAGGATTACTGCACCATAAAGTGTGAAGTGCTTTGAACACTCAGATACTGCCTGAGACCCTGGAGAGCTGCTGCCGGTCTGAGTAGACAATACTGACTTTGATGGACCAAGGGTCTGATTCAGTATAAGGCAGCTCCATGTGTTCATTGACTGTACAGTTGCTTAGTGTTATTAGGATCATAAATATATTAATTGTCCTAAGATACACAGTGCATGCAGGAAAAAAAAAGATTAAGGGTTTTTCCACACACATGACTTATTCTGGCTTTCCTTAGCAGTAAATTCACGAGCATCAGAATCACACTGAGCATGGAGGTTCTGCACATCTTCCCTCCCTCTGCATCTTCCCAGGTGCTGCATGTGTTTATTCTCTTGCAGATGTGTCTTTAAAAATCAGGATCTTTGAACAAGGGTGCTGTCCTGTCATCAGCAACAGTTTCACATTGTCACCCCCTTTTTCCTCTTGTCATTGTGCATTCACTATATCGAATATTGCTAGAAGAGGGGCCTAGGCATCTGCTTGCGAGAGGATTGCCATATCGTCCCTGTCAAAAATGTGGTGGTGGGGGGGAAGCCCTCAACTCAAAGGTTCACCCCAATATTTGGATGTTCGCAGCTGCAAAGCAGTTTTTAAAGGTTTTGCTGTTGACAAAAAATGAGAGTAGTCAATTGCTCCCCCATGGAATCAATTACTTTCAAGCGCCCAGTACTTTATCTTTAGTCATGAAAATGTCTATGGCAGGCTGAGAACAGTGAAGAGGTCCAGCACAATCCAGCTCTGCAACAGTCAGCACCAGAACTAAAAGTGATAGAATCATAGGGTG
This sequence comes from Euleptes europaea, assembly GCF_029931775.1. Lineage (NCBI taxonomy): Eukaryota > Metazoa > Chordata > Lepidosauria > Squamata > Sphaerodactylidae > Euleptes > Euleptes europaea. The sequence continues at coordinate 55,458,898 of NC_079322.1, forward strand.
GGAAGGGACCACCAGGGCCATCAAGTCCAACCCCCTGCACAATGCAGGAAATTCACAACCACCTCCCCCCTCCACACCCCTAGTGACCAGAAGATGGCCAAGATGCCCTCCCTCTCATCAACTGCCTAAGGTCACAGAATCAGCATTGCTGAAAGATGGCCATCTAACCTCTTCTTAAAAACCTCCAGGGAAGGAGAGCTTACCACCTCCAGAGGAAGCCCGTTCCACTGAGGAACCGCTCTCACTGTTAGAAAATTCTTTCTAATGTCTAGACGGAAACTCTTTTGATTTAATTTCAACCCGTTGGTTCTGGTCCGACCTTCTTGAGCAACAGAAAACAACTCGGCACCCTCCTCTATATGACAGCCCTTCAAGTACTTGAACATGGTTATCATATCCCCTCTCAGTCTTCTCCTCTCCAGGCTAAACATACCCAGCTCCTTCAACCTTTCTTCATAGGACTTGGTCTCCAGACCCCTCACCATCTTTGTTTCCCTTCTGTGGACTCGTTCCAGCTTGTCTACATCTTTCTTTAATTGTGGTGCCCAAAACTGAACACAGTACTCTAGTTGAGGTCTAACCAGAGCAGATAATACTGATAATACCCTTCAAACCCATAGAAAACCCAAATTCCCATAATAAACATAGTTGGGGGGGCTTGGTGCTGCTGGATATCAAGTCACAGGCTCGTCTTATAGCAATATATCACTATCAGGGAGAGTTTTAAAAGTTAAAGACTTAAGCAAGGGGGGAAATCCTTCTTTCTATGGGTGTGTGTGTGTGTGTGTGCACGTGAGTGCATCAGGGCATATCATGAAAGCCAAGCACAACGGCAACAAAGAAGAAGGTTTTTTATACCCTGCTTTTCTCTACCACGAGGAGTCTCAAAGTGATTTACAATCGCCTTCCTCTCCCCACAACTGACACCTTGTGAGGTAGGTGGCACTGAGAGAGTTTGGAAGGAACTGTGACTAGCCCAAGGTCACCCAGCAGGCTGCATGTGTAGAAGTGGGGAAACCTACCCAGTTCTCCAGAATACAGTCCACTGCTCTTAACCACTACATCACACTGGCTCTCAGTGAAGGCCCTCACAGTTCCCCAGTAGATGCCAAACGCACTTCTTCCCTGGTTGCTAAAAGGCTAATCTAGTCAACTAATCAAAGACAGGAAACTGAAAGCAGATGTTAACTGAATCATATTATGACACAGAGAAAGAATATCTGTTTCGGGAGGAAATGATAAAACGCGAAATATAAAAATGATAAAACACATTTTTCTACTCATTTGTAAAATTACAGTTGTGATAGATGCCTAACTGAAGCGTGAAATGAAACGTTGCTTAAACCAGAACACTGAATATCTGAAGAAGAATGTTCAAACATTTAGTGAGAAATCCTCAGTGCAGGACATGTTAAGAATCAGTTTCTTCTGACTGCATTTGACTGCAAATGCCAGGAGTGATCCCTCCCCCAATTAAAAATAGAATGAAATTTAGCCATTTGCTGTAATACAGGAAGGATTTTAGGCAGCAAACAAAGGCACAAGCAATAGGAGAACATGCACACCTCTCCCAGTGGACTTTCTTTATTTCATAGGCTGCAGGAGCAAAAATTCTCCAAGAGGTTCTAAGCCAAAGGAACATTTGGTCCTGAAATATTTGGGGTGGCTGCACAAACAAACAGCTCACTCAAGATGCCTCTCCAGGGACTCCAGGGACATACTCAGTTTGGTCAAAGCTCCTTGTAGTCATTTTTGGAAACGTCTACTATATATTTTTAAAACCATGAGAAAAAAAAAGCAGAGAGATCTCTGGTTTCATTTTTATAGCATATAAAGGTCTTGGAGTTCCCCTGGAAAGTACATACGATGTCTGCCCACCCGAGTCAGAGTTGCTTGGAAACTGTACAACAAATAGAAGGGGCATGTGATCGGTGGCCACATCTTCCTTTGCCTGGAATCCTTGAATGTAACTGTGGATTGTGTAAAATGCTGATTTGCAAAGACTTTTGGCCTATTTCAAGAAATAGCTGCTGAGCTACAGCTGGACTATTCCAAGTCAGTGGCTCCCAAATTCAAAGACAGCTCTGGATAGTGACCAAAGGTGTGGCTTTTCCATCAGAGATGATTACATTCAAAATGTTCTATGCTGTCTCCTCTAGACGGGAAAGAAATTGCAGTGGGCATAAAACACTAGATAAAAAACTGGGTGAATATTTACTCCAAGTTAATACCCAGAATCTGGCATCACGGAACTCTTAAGCAGTGGCCTTAATGTCAATTTCAGTGTATCTTTTATTTACAGAAGGTGTATATTGGTTAGAACAGCAGACCCAGGACAGTGGGAACCCAAGTTCAAATCCTCATTCAGCCACGACATTCTGTTTTATTACGATTCCCCTTTTCCCATTTGTATCCTCGTAATAACCCCCTTAGGTAGATTTTGCTTAGAGAAAGTAACTGGCCCCAAATTACCAAAGCCAAATCTACACAAGGGCACAGAAATGCACCCCTGCCATAGCAGCCGTAGCAAGTGGTGCAAGAACAGGTGAAAACAGGGTCCATACCCCCCGTTCTATCTCTGTTTGCTGCCGTCACCATCCCCATCTACTGCTCTCCCCCCTTTTCGCTGACATGCTTGCTCAAAAGAGCATCAGTGTGCCCCCGAAGCCCATAACTTCATTTTCCCTTTCTCATCTGATCTGTAGTATAGTGGTATAGCGTAGCTCATCAAGGAAACAGGAAAAAACAACCCTTTAAAGGGATGGGGACATAGTACTAGGGAACAAGTTGAAAGCAGAGCTCAGCTCTGCCCCCTAACTACACCAGTGCAAGGAGGTCATGGGTGTGTGTATAAAGTGACGTCAAGTCGCAGCCGACTTATGGCGACCCCTTTTGGGATTTTCATGGCAAGAGACTAACAGAGGTGGTTTGCCAGTGCCTTTCTCTGCACAGCAACCCTGGTATTCCTTGGTGGTCTCCCATCCAAATACTAGCCAGGCATGCCCACATAGAGGTCATTTAAAACCACTATGTTGAAAGTGCAAGTAAAATGTGCCGACCGTGCCCTACCATTTAGAAAAGTCACAAACAAGTCCAAATGAATGCCAGTGAGGTCAAACAACAGAATCAAGAAGACTCGTAAGGAGTCTTCCTTGAAATGGGGAAATAGTTGCAAGCCACCTCCCCAAAAAAACTGTTAATAAAGCAAGCCAGAAAGCAACCCAAGAAGCAAATTTACTGAAGACATACAACTTGCTTTATTCCCCTCACCTCCTGTTTAGCTTCACAGATCCTGCTCAATGGTGGCAGCTGTGAACAAAAGCACAGAATGCAAGATGAACTCAATCATCTGGGAGGTTTCTCAACAGGTAGGAACTGAAAGGGGATATGAATAGTGCCCCAAGGAGCTGAGTGAGGAATTAGTACATTATCCGTTTATTTATTTGTATGTCATGCAGAGTTTGACTTGCTGTCAAGAACTGTAGAGCTGCTTTTACAGCACATTTCAAAATCTAAAACATCCTAGGAGAACTTGCATATTTGATCCCCCAAACAGAGGGCAAGATAGAGATCCAGTTGCTGATTGCTCTAGATTTTTTTTTTAAAAAAAGCATACATTGCAGCAGCACAAATAGAAAAGTGCCCAAGGGAGGGGGTGCTAGTTGAAGAAGGGGGGGGGGAATCCAAGTACTGAGCCTAAAGAATTTAGGAAGGGCAAAGGTTGCGGGAAAGACAGAGAACAGTGTTCCCCCCTTGGGGCAGACCTTAGAAACTATTTAGAAGTGCAGAAAAGAAAGATAAGGTACGACTGCTGAGGGGGATGATGTCATCTGTCTGCACACAGAAAAGGCACTTCTTTTTCTTCTTTTGTGTAGCTCTCCGATGACATCACCTCACAGGCCTGAGATCTTAGCCCTGTTGTGCAGTAACACTTCCCCTGCTGGGCTTCAGCTAAAGAACTCCCTCCCTTCACATAAGTCACTCTCATTTTCTTTCTCTCTCAGCAACACTGCTTGGACCACCACCTCCCCTCCTACCTTCTCTCGGCATTCTAAACTCCTCAAACGTCTAGCCAGAGAGAGAGAGAGAAAGGGAATAATATCCTTTGGGGTTTGCCAAATGATTGCAGGCTGAACGCCGGTGCAGAGGAATTTCCATTCAAACAATGTGCGGCAAGCAGATCAACTTAGCAACCAATGGCAGGGGCCCCGGCGGCAGATTCCAGCTGCTTTGCTGTGCTGTCAAGCATCGAATAGTGGGAACAGCTCGGGCCGCAAGGGCGACGGTGGCTCTTGAATTAGTATTTCCAGGCCTGCACTCTTGCTGGAGAGACGCAAAATGCCACAGGTTTTAATCTCACGGGTGGTTGTTAAGTAGCCCACATGGCACAGCCATATAACATAAGTAACCGAAGCACAGAATTTACATTATTAGTTCCCTGAATGAGTAAGTAGTGGAGCGGCCTCCAGAGGCCCCCTGCGGCCGCAGGGAGGCCGCGCCGCCGGGCCCGCGCCACTTCCCACCACCAGGAGCGGCCTGGGGGGGCCTCCTGCAGCTGCAGGAAGGCCGCCCCCGCCGGATCCGCCGCTTCCCCCCGCCAGGAGCCCTGTCAGGTAAGCCTGCGGGAGGGGGAGGGGTTATAAACCGACCCTCGGCTTATATGCGGGTGCCTAATTTTCCCCATTTTTGGGGAGAAATTAGGCATCTCGGCTTATACGCGGGTCGGCTCATACACGGGTATATACGGTATACCTTTCAGAGAAGCTTCATGTGCAAATATTAGCAATAGTGTTAATCTCCATGCAGTACAACCCTTAATCTCCGATTTTTGGAGAAGATATTTTACTGTGACATATTAATTTGTCAGTCTACTTTATTTTTCCAGGTCATTTGACAACCCTACTAAGCATTCCACAATACTAGAAGCAGCAGTGGAGAATATTTTTAGATGTACTTTTTAATTATTTAATTATTTATTCACCACTTCTGCCAATGCACCAGTTGAGGGTTTTTTTCCTGCTCCATTTGGAATATTGGTGGAAACACCTGTGTATTCTTCTTGGTCCTGACCAGGAAGCCTTAAGTAATTCCCAGGCATGCAGGGGGCCCAATCAGACTCCCAATGTGAAACAGCCCAAGAGAGCCACTATTTCTCCTGCTGGGGAAATTTACATGTAGCTCATTACTACAAGTTGGTTTTCCCAACAAGGCAAATAGTGGCTACCCAGGTCAGGAAAATGACACATGAAAGCTTTATACTTCCTCTCCACACATTCAGCAATCCTGGTTCAAATTCATTTCCAAATGTAGAACTTCTGGAGCAACATTTGGTCAACAGGACCTGAAGTGGACCCAAGAGGGCTTTGTGATAACACCGTTAACTAACCCTACTTTACAACATGCCTGTGAGGTTAGCTTGACAGATAGATTGTAATTGTCCAAGGTTCCAGAACAAATTTTATGGTTTAGCAGGGATTTGAACTGGAACGTCTCCCATGTTCATCTACTGCACCACAAGGACTATTTCAACTGCAGTATAATCCTAACTTTCAGTGAGTTTAATCAGGCCCACTGCCTAATAAACAGATTTAGGATCACAGCCTGCTATGAATGTTTACTCAGAGTAAAGTCTCACTGGCTTCAGTGGAGCGTATTCACAAATTAAGTGCAATTTACTTTCATGAAAATGTGCATCAGATTTAGCTGTCAGCCTCTTATGTCTCCTTTAAATAAATATTTCCAGGATTATCATATCGGTCTAGTCCAGTGGTTCTCAAACTTTTCGGGCCACCGCCCCCTTGGTTCCACAAACTCAACCCCAGCACCCCCTACCCTATCCAACAACACAGTTAAAGAGGCCCACCTCTAGCACCCCCTGCTGCCCCCTTGCCTCTTAGTGCCCCACTAGGTAATCCCATTGCCCCCTAGTGGGTGGTACTGCCCACTTTGGAAACCACTGGTCTAGTCAATTAATTTGTGAAAGGGAAAGTACGAAGAACAATCCTGTATAAGTCATCAGTTCAAGGTAACTTACCATTTACCTGCCACAGCATCTGGAACCCAGAAGATTCAACTACATTGTCAGAAGAGAACACAACATGTAGACGAGAACTTAGGGTGCCTCCAGATGGGAGATCCGTGTTGTCACAGAAAGTGCCTATCAGGTTAGGCCCATCATAAAGCTGAAATCAATCAAAAGAAGACACAATGGTCATTAACTTGATCCATTTGCTTGAATTTATTTGAAATGTTTATCATCTACTCCCTGAGCATTTCGGTACCCAACACTGAATTTTTCAAGCAGCTGTGATTTTATTGTGTCTCTTAGGGGAGGGGCTGTGGCTCAGTGGTAGAGCATCTGCTTGGTCTGCAGAAGGTCCCAGGATCAATCCCCGGCATCTCCAGGTAAAGGGACCAGGCAAGCAGGTGACGTGAAAGACCTCTGCCTGAGACCCTGGAGAGCCGCTGCTGGTCTGAGTAGACAATACTGACTTTGATGGACCAATACTGACTTTGATGGACCACAGCCGCAGCCACAGCAAACCTCTGGCACAGGGGCTTGCACTGGTGTCAAAGTTGGTGTTCCTGAGGGCAGGACTGACATTAGTCAGCTCCCTGAGGCCTTTTGCCCCAGAACACCCACTTTTGCTGTAGCAAACTTACGCCAGCAAAAATGGTGGTGAAGACCATGGAACAGCATAGAGCAGTTTCACAGGTGTTGGGGAGCATTCCTTGTCACCTTGCTGGCCACGGCACAGCAAGCCGCTCAGTAGACGGCATAGCTGCGCTGAGGCTGTGCCCCTTAGGATTGTGCTGCCCATATGCATTTGGTAAAGAGATCTTTGTGACCCCCTCTACCACTTGAAGAGCATAAGAAACTGCCTATTGAATTTGTTTGAAGGTCCATCAGGGTCAGCATTCTGTTGCCAACAGTTCATAATATAAACACTTATTCAGAGCTCTCTCTCCCAAATACCAGAATGTTGCTAATGTAAACACAGCAGGAAAGAAATGCTTGATAAAGCTTGATTTTTAAAATGGGAAAGTTCCAAACATCCTGTCCACATGTTATTTTAACATTTTTAAGCTTAAAAAGTTTAAAACTTACATTGTTTGTTATTATATGTTTGTTATATGGCCATAAAATGGCCGAGTTTAACTCTAGCTATATATGAATTAAAATTTATACCTGATGTCTGCAAAAACCTTTATTCCCTCTGTTCGTTCTGCCCTAGTTTAGCACTCATCTGATTTTCTGACTCATGAAACATGACTGTTGGAGACAGTCCAGCAAATACTTGGCATAGAAATCCTGTCTGAACATCTCTGTCACTAAGTTATTGGAATGTCATTTTTAGAAGTTCAACAGAACCGTCTTTGGTTTGGGGCATATTTGTTAGAAATGTGATGGGGTGAGAGTGTGCATTTCACACACATTTTCTCTCTACTTTCTCCTTCCTTTTAGGCATTCTCTTTTTGCAGCACTGTGCAAAGGCCTTCGAGTGTTCTCAAAGGAGTGGAGATTGGTGGGAAGGGAGAAGGCTTCTCTATTGCCAAGGTAACGGGGCCAGGACTTCCTCACCCTGATCCAGTTGTGCATATTTGTCTAGATATGGCATTCAGACTCATATCTAAACGTTTGCCCACAGTCCATGCCATGCTTGCATGAATAGAGCACACAGTTGCTACAGTTGAAGGGATAGTTAAAGGCTTGCTAAAGTAGAGTACTCCTTCAATGTTGGGATACATTTCTTAATTCATCTGGCTTTGTGGAGGTTAAAGCTGCGTCAGCTTGGGTTTTGTGCAGATTTTGTGTCTTAATCTGATTGTAATTTTATATATCTCTGCAGTTTAAAAAGTATTTCCCCTAGTCTCAAAATCTCAGGATGGTTGAAATTAAATAAAAGTTACATAGATAACATCTTATCAAGCAAAATCTATTTTACCTGCAATGTATTTATTTTGAGTACTCACTTGGGAGTACTATACAGTACTCACATAGTACTCCCTTGGGAATATTTTTTTTTCTGGAATAGCCTTGCGATATAGACATTTTGTAAGTACAGTTTCTGATACAGCTGTTCTGAGACAGAAAAAAAGTTTCCAAAGGAAAAAAATATCAATTGCTAGACAATATTGGTGCATTTCTGAATGAAGGCATTGTATACCTCAAGCTGATTGCATGCTACTGATCTTGTTGGATTCAAGCAGCTTGAGAAAATAACACAGCTGAAATATCTATTGATCTCTTTAGCAAGTTACAAGGCCAGCAATAGCCGGCAGCAGTAATATTCAGCTAATTCTGGAAAGCCAAACAAAACCATATGATTATTTTCCTAAGGACGATTTCATCAAGCAGGAGCTGTTTATACTCAGCCGACAGCAATAATTTCCCATTTCTACGTAATTCCTCTGAAAACAAACAGGCTGTTATTCAAATACACAAATAATGGTTGTCCTAGAAACCACTTCAGCTAATATCATTTTCAATTTGGTTTGAGCAGGACATATTCTCCTCAGGAAATCCAAATGGCTAGACAGCTGGAACTGTTTGAGAAGGGAGGCTACAGCTAGAGCTACAGGCATTGGTCAATTGGTAAGTGTGTAATACAGAAAAAAGAACAGCTGAGTGTTTTCATGAACATCTCAGGCCTTGTTCTGCCCTTAGAAATGCACAGCCAAGAACCTACTCCATTGAATTATGTTCTTCTGGTGTGATATCCATTTCTCAAGTAATTTTTCATATCTTGCATATCTTATATATAGCATTGGCCTGCCTTTTATTTATTTATGACAGCTCACACCTTTAAGTAGGAAAAAATAAAGACTTCTCACTGGAAAGCAAAGCAGGAAGTTGATTGGAACCAGATGGTGATAGTATGTGTGTTGGGGGGGGGGCACATAACTGGTCAGAAATATTTCCTAAGTATAGGAGAAGGGGTCTTTTAGACTGGCCCAACAAAAGGGCTTCCAGACAATGGGAAAAATTTGCCTTAGGAAGCATTTTATTTATTCTCAGTGGTTTATTTTCAGGGTGCCCACAAATTTCCCAATTTCTCAGATTTGAGAGTTGAATTGATTTTTCCTTTGCTTAAGCAGGACTATCTCTTTAGAAGCTTCTTGGTTACTAAGAGATGAAGAATAACATTGCGTGTGGCTACATTTAGCTTAGGCTTCCCTTTTAGTGTGTGATGGCTCGCTGTTCATGACTTTCATTGCAAAAACAGTAATTAAGAATTTTTACACCTATTTTTTTAAAAAAAACACATGATTGAACACCCCCCTTTGTTCTGGTTGTTTTCCCTAGGCCCTCATGTCTGCGCTCTTGTTGGCTTCTGTTTGAATTGCTCAAATGTTCTGATTGAAGAGGACTCCCCAAATTTGCTTTCAACTCCACTTTAAACAAAATCCAGTGATAGCCTATGGATGGGCATGTGCTGTCCCAAGAAACATTTGGCTACTCTTTGATTTCTTCAAGATTCCGAAGAGCTTGAGAGGAGCCCTCAGATTGGCATCAAATTTCATTTTGTGCATAAATTCAGTGACAGCTACTGTTAGTATTCTTCTAGCTGATTCTTTGCTTCCAGTTTGCATCTTGCAACTTATTTTACTCTGCTACAGATGGCAACATGCCAAACAGATACTCCTGAGTAGTTTAAAGGCAGTATATTCCAGGCATTTTTGTCCATTATAATTCAGTATAATCTAGGTGTTTTTGCCAAGTCTATAAATATCTCCTAGTCTAATGAAATGCTAAGGTACAGGAACTGAATATGATGGCTTGTGTCCTAATCAGTATTTGTAACCGTATGGGTATACCCAGTTGGGGAACATGAGATCATACTCAGAGGAAGAGGTTGATTAGAACACATACAATGTGAGATACACCCCCATCGTCTAACTATTGTTAAACCAATGAGGTCATAATAGCCCAGCTGTTTTCAGTATAAGTGGTCTCAGACTGTATCCAAAATCAACTGAAAAGCATCCTGAATCTGGTGCAAATGTTCAAGTGTAAAAATCCACTGCATCTGATTTAGCAGCTAAAACTGTTACATAGAGATACCGCACTGTCCAATAAGAGACATCATGGTGAGGGACTTGGTGATGGAAATTCTTTCACATACCACTAGGAGTTCTAGAAGAAGAAGAGTTTTGCAAGACAGGATTGGGATTCTGTTGGTGTACCAACCCACCCTGCTGCCCAACCATCTCCCTGCCTGAGCTGGTGGAGGTGGTCTTGGAAATGGAGTTGAAGACTCCTAGGCTGGTTGTTTTGGGGGACTAGGAGCAGCTCAGGATTGCGTGGTCTCCATGACTATCATGGGCTTCTCTCAGGAAATAATAGGCCCCACACACTGGGCAGGTCACTCTCTTGATCGGGTGTTCTCTGGGCAGAAAGAAGATAATCTGAAGATGGGGGGTTTGTCATGAATGGATCACTACTTGCTGGGGTTTACACTTGCATGGATACCAAGACTCCACAGGGGGAACTGCTGCTCCATCCCTTGGGATGGAATGCCTTTGGGATTCCATAAAGTTCTATCATCCCCCATGCTTTTCAACATCTATGTAAAGCATCTGGGAGACATCGTCCAAAGATCTAGCCTCAGTTACCACCAATATGTAGATGATAGTTCTCAGATGAGACTTGTGAATCATCCTGAGCTTTTAAAAGCTACATTTCGGGCACCCACAGCCACAATTCAGATAAGAGCCTGGTTGGGAGGTATGTTTAATCTTTCCAAGTCTGCCTGGTTTTATCCATTATTATATTTTCATGTCATTGAAACCACAGCTGTTCATCTTCTGCTCACTATTCAGGTGCAAAAGAACATGGGAATTTTGCCATAAAGGAGGTAACAACATTACCATCTAACAGTGCAATCCTAAGTAGAGTTCCACTTTTCTAGGGATTTCAGTGGATTAAGAAAGGTGGGACTCTGTTTAGGATTGCACTATTAGTCTCCTCCTCTTCTCATTTCCTAGTGCATTTAAATAGACATTGTCCAATCATTTTCTCTCACACTTGCAAAGTTGAACAATGAAATAAAAGTTGTCTTGCATTGCTATGTCTATTACTACTGCTCCAGAGCAGAAGGGATGGATCCCTCCTGAAAATTCTGGGAACTTTATGGATGGGGCGCCAGCAGAGCTGGCTAGGAACTATGAAGCAACAGGCACAAAGGTTCATTCAGTAGCTGTCTGGGAAGAAAAATCAGCTCTTGGGTCCGGCAGCGTTTGCAACAGAACCATTCCTTGATCCAGCCCATTATTTTGGAATGTCTAAAGTCCATTCAGTAATGCATTCCAAACTTTCTACTGGTTTGGCAGGACAAAGGGTACTCTGAGAAAAAAGAGCTAGGGAGTGTTTTGGTGTATACGTGTACGGGATTAAAGGAATTGCATTCTGCAGCTGGTTTGGTATTTGAACTTGAAGCATCAAGGCTCTTATTTTTGAGATTCATCAATACTTATTTCTCAGGTCCTGCTTGTAAACACAAAACGTGGGAGCAACTGAATTAGATGTATTGATACCTGACAGTTGCATAGTTGTATTTAACAGCCTTCTTGGAGCACAAAAAAAGTCACATTGCTCTGAGCTGACAGGGTGTGGCAGCTGAGGAAATATGCAACTAAAAATAAATGATTAGTCATCTGAGGCTCTGCAAATCTAGGAGAAAACCCATTCTATGGTTGCATCTTGAAGCCCTTGAAGCAGTTAGTCATCTGAGGGTTGTTGTAATTAGAGGCCATCTCACTCTTGCACCAGTTTTCATTACCAGTGTGGTTTTTAGTTCTGCTTTCAGCCTGCCTGATCTAAAACATATTAACTATTTCAGGATCTGAAGCACTTCAGGATCTGAAGTACTTCTGCTGTTAGGAGCATTGGGCCTCACAAAGCAGGCCTCAACTTGCAAATTAGTTGGCCATTTTTCCCTCCCACTGAAAATCTTCACAAGGCGAAGGCAGGGATCTGTGGTTAAGCTATGCCCTGGATAAGTAATGTCACCAGCTTCTAGTGATTTAACCAGTTTTTTCACTGAGGCTTCTGAAGAGTTATCAGAGGCAGCCCTACAATGAATGTGGTGCAGTAATTGATGCTTGTAGGCATGTATGACAGTTTCTAGATGTGAGGGACAAGCTGCACGTAGGGCCAAGCTGTACACAAAAATCCCACAACATGTAATTTAGCTGCAAAAAGCACTGTGGGGTAGGGCCATGGATTGGAATAGGGTAGAGTTGCCAGACCCCCACCGGGGGCAAGCCCCCCCCCATGCACTGAGGTTGGGAAGAAGCAGGATGAATTTCCTTACAAGTTGTAATATCTTTGCTGAGCATTTGCTGTTTCTATTCTCTTGCAGGTATAAAGCTTGAGCATGGCCAGAGGTGTAGGCTCTTACCACTTTGGCTGTTAGCCCTTTAGATGAGCCAGACACTGAATCAGGGTTGCCAGGTCCTTCTTCGCTACCAGCGGGAGGTTTTGGGGGCGGACCCTGAGGAGGGCGTGGTTTGGGGAGGGGAGGGACTTCAATGCCATAGAGTCCAATTGCCAAAGCGGCCATTTTCTTCAGGTGATCTCTATAGGCTGGAGATCAGTTGTAAATAGCAGGAGATCTCCAGCTAGTACCTGGAGGTACTAGCTACATTTGTCTGTATCCCTACGTGGAACTTGGCAACTATCCGGAATGTTAGAATGCAGTTATGAATGATTGAAGCTGGAATAATATAGGATTGATTATTTAGGGGACTGAGGAAGAACTGAACAGAATAATTTTGAAATGGCCGTATCCCCTTTCTACTGTGATTTCACATTTTGAAGATACCAGCTGGATATTGCTTTATGCATACTTTGGAAGAAATGTACCAGGATATGGAAGAAATGTACCAGGATATGCCATGAACTATGGATTTTGACTGTTTGATGATAGATTGTCACTATGTATGATGTTATGTGGTAGCTCATAAAACATTTTTGCACTTTGTTATACATAGTTTTGCTCCTGTACTAATTTCCTAACTTTGTAGTATCAGTACAGTGGTGTCTATTTTTTCTACAAGTACCTGGAGGTTGGCAACCCTACACTGAATCCAGGATTCACCAAAGGGGTAGTTTTGTTGTTTGTTTGTTGTGGTTTTATTTGTTGTTGGTTTGTTTATACTGCATTTTTAAAACTTGCTGTAAGCTGTTTTGGGTCCCTATGTATAGAAAAGTGAGGTACAAACATTTTAATAAACACAGACACATACACAATACAGGAAACTATCCTTTTCTTCTCCTGGGTTTAATGTGCGAGGGGCATTTTTGATCATGGAAATAGCATGGGGAAAGATTTACACTCACTTTCTCAGCAGTATGGCATCAGTCCATATAAGCCCTCTTTCCATGACTTGTTTATACCCAAAACCGGGCAACCCTATTTAAGGATTCTTTGCTAAAACGTAGTGATGGAATTAATTTCTGGCCAAACTGCACCTGCTCTTTGAACTTTAATTATTACAGAACATTATGCTGATGGAAAAATTAGTCCCTTTGTAACATCATGTTTTTATTTCATAGCTCAAAAGCTTAAGATACAAAAAAACAATGCATGTACATATAAGATACTCAGTGGCACAATGGCTCCCTAACTTCTTTATTTCTATGTATTTTAAGGCTGGAATAAATATAGAAAGTGCAAAGGGAAACACAAATATCCCTAGATTTGGGGATATGTATTGGAGAACCAAAATGATGCACATTTTGAGATGCACATTTTGTCTTTACACTTTATGTGCTTGCCATGCCATATTATGTCTTTCATGCACCTAAACTGATACGTGCCGATCCTGGGCTTCTGCAAGAAGTGTGAAATTAAATGGCTCATAGCTTACTGGGCTTGTATCAAATGATAATGCTTCCCCTTTTCATGATCCGTAGTGGAACACAGAGTTCCACTTTGACTCACTCTTGTTCACTTTGTGCTGTTCAGCTCCTACATTATGTAACAACAAGGAAATCATTTGTCATACCTTTACATTGTCACGTTCACAGTTGGTGCCTCCCTTCACACTCAGTGCCGGAAAGCTGTAGTTGAGGGTGTTTCCAGATGTCCCTTGGATGGTCCAGTTGCAATAAGCATTTGCAGGATAGTTACTGGGATAGTTTAAACTCTCCAAAATGCCCCAGCTACGGTTAGCTATTACAACTCCCTGGCAAACTTGAGGGGAAAAAAATCCAGTTATAATTCTGATATAGTTTTCCATTCTACATATTCAGTATATCAGTCCGTAGTATCAGTGGGTGTGTGCAAAGTGCCGTCAAGTTACAGCCGATTTATGGCAATTCAGTAGGGTTTTCAAGGCAAGAGATTAATAACCAACACTAATGTTGTTGGGGCCCAGATGTATCACAGTGAATCTGTAATTCCATATTGTACTCAGAGAGCCAATGTGGTGTAGTGGTTAAGAGTGGTGGTTTGGAGTGGTGGACTCTAATCTGGAGAGCCGGGTTTGATTCCCCAGTCCTCCACATGAGCGGGAGGAAAAGGTGATTGTAAGCAAGTTAGATTCTTCCTTAAATGGTAGAGAAAGTCAGCTTATAAAAACCTCCTCCTCCTTCTTCTGCATTTTGGAACTTTACAAAAAAAATGATAGAGAAACATGAATTGAACCTTGAAGGGAGTATAGTTCTAAGAGGGTCTGAAACTGCCTATAAGAAGAGCAACCAAGAATGACTAGAGTTCAGCACATTATTAGGGTTGATTCTCATGTGCATGTTGAGTGCTTGATGACTGTGATCATGTGATCACCAGAATGCCCCCAGCCTTACATTTCCATTATACCTTCCATGAAACCCTGGCATTTATATTTCTGCACACATGTGTCGCAATATCCAGTTCCACCTTAATGTGATATTTCATTTCAGTTAGGAACATGAGGTTTAGAAACCCTTCCTCTTTCTCAACCTTCCTTTCCAGGATAATCGCGTTGAAATCAAAGAAATAATCATACTCCACCTTAAATGAATGGTTATAACGTGACTTCAATCTCTGAATACGCATGAAACCACTTTACAGTTTATTTAATGAATGTGAAATGTAGATTTAAACAAGACTTCATGAAGATTTAGGGAAAGTAGACTCTAAAATATAATTGGTTATATTTTGCTGAAAAGAAACACAAGGAAAACACTTCTGGCTCTGTGGTTTAACATTATCAAAATGAATTACATACAAGAGTTTCCTTTTGCCCATTACTGGGAAGTTCAGATGTAGATATTGAAGAACTTTCCCTCAAAATGTTGGAGTGGGATTTTTATAAGTATTATACTGAGTACTGTGACTTATAGTTCTCCAGCACATTTCCAGTATGCACAGATCACGAGATGCTTCCTTCGCATCCTCTATGTGGTAGGCTAGGGCTGGTTCCATAGCTTTGGTAAGGAGGCAATCATTCATGGTTAGGCAGAGGGACTTCCATGTTTAAGATTCATTGTACATCTTTCTTAATAAAATAGTTAAACAAATTATGCATTGTGTTTGCCTTGTCTTTCTTTAATAGAGCCACATTAATAAATACCTAGCCCAGTGGTCCCCAACATGGTGCCCATGGGAGCCATGGCACCCACCGAGACCCTACATGGTTCCCACCAATTGTTTTTAGAAAGAGGGTGGGGCCAGATGGAGCTTTTGGCCAGCAGGTCTTCTGACTGGCCATTGAAGATCTGATTGGCTGAGCAGATCTTTACAAAATGTTGCTTTGGCAGCAGCTGCCACCACAGCACAAAGGTCTTCACTGTGTGACCGAAGGTAAGCTGTGTATATGCAAGAAAACATTTTTAAACAATATGTTCATTTAAAAAGTAATCTTGCTAAACAAAGCTTCTACTTGAAATGCTGAAGAGCTACTATTAGAATTATGTATGACCTCACTTCCTGACATTTTGTGGTTGGCTCTGCCTCCCGCAGCACCCATTTTGTATCTGGACCCATCACCCTGTGTCAGATTTCCTAAGGTTCTCAAGGGCTCAAAAAGGTTGCGAACCCCTGACCTAGTCTGACACATATTATGTCACTGACCTTCAGCTAGTAAGGCTGGATCCCTATGTGGGTTTTGGAAGTATCCTAGACTGTCGTACCGACTACTGAGTGGCATCAGGGGACTGGTTCTCATCAGAGCGGGGGGAAGAAGAAGAGTTGGTTTTTATACCCTGCTTTTCTCTACCTTTAAGGAGTCTCAAAGCAGCTTACAATCACCTCCCTCTCTCCACAACAGACACCTTGTGAGGTAGGTGGGGCAGAGAGAGTTCGGTGAGAACTATGACTAGCCTGAGCTCACCCAGCAGGCTTCTTGTGGAGGAGCGGGTAAAACAAACCCGGTTCACCAGATTAGAGTCCACCACTCTTAACCACTATAACACGCTGCGAGAACTGGCAGCCCTATGACCCCATTTATGTCATCCTGTGCTCTGTGGAGAGAGGGAAGA
This sequence comes from Euleptes europaea, assembly GCF_029931775.1. NCBI lineage: Eukaryota > Metazoa > Chordata > Lepidosauria > Squamata > Sphaerodactylidae > Euleptes > Euleptes europaea. The sequence continues at coordinate 55,475,366 of NC_079322.1, forward strand.
ACATTAAATTAGTCTGCCTCCCATCCACATGTTACACTGCAACTCATGTTTACATCTGTCTGGTATAAATCTGGATCTTGGTACAATTCCACATACAAAAGTCTACTCATGATTAAATTGGAAGGAACCTTTGAACTTGAGCAGGAAATAGTGTAGTAAGAATATGTGCACAGAGGTTCTATGGTGCATTGTTGGTACTTACTTTGCTTATAATGAGCAAGGAAACCTCCACCTCCTAAAGAAACATCTGACCTTAGTTTTACATACAAACTATCCCCAGTAGAGCGGATTGTGGGTGGAATCAGATTTCCACAAAATTTACCCAGCTTCTTAGCATTGGTACTGTTGCCATCATAGACCTGCAGATACATGCAAATAAAAAGATCCTGATAAAATTTCACTGCTGACTGCTCAATTGACCACACATATCATATTGGAAATGTTGTTATGGAAAAAGTAGACAAATGGGAGTCAATTTGCCATTGCATAACTTCTATGCACAAATGACCACCTGAAGAATACCTCGTTATTCAAGATACTGTCCAATGTCTGCTGGAAGAACCAAGGGCAATCTACAGAAGCCTAGCAGATCCCAGGGCCAATGTGGCAGTCCAAGCCCAACCAAACCAATGTCAGACTAGAGAATCCCAGCAGGATTCTTTTACAACCAAGGGCAATCCACAGAAGCCCAGCACAACAATCTTAAGCACAGGGCAGCCACTTCTGCAAGCCCAGCAGAACCAACCACAGTGTGCAGATGCCCAGAGGAACCCAGGGCCACCGCAGCAGTGCAAGCCCAACAGGACTAATGTCAAACCAGAGAGTCTCTGCAGTAGAAACTGAAGGGAGGGGGGACTTTTGCAAACCCAACAGAACAAATGGCAATGTACAGAATGCCCAGCAGAACCCAGTGCCAATGTGGCAGTGCAAGATCAACAAGACCAATGTGAATCCAGAGAATCATAGATGGCAAAACAAATTGGGGTGTGTGTGTGAGAGAGAGAGTTGCAAGCCCAACAGAACAAATATCAATGTGCAGAATGCCCAGCAGAACCCAGTGCCATTTTGGTAGTGCAAGATCAACTGAACTAATGTGAATCCACAGCAGAACAAATCCAAGCAATGAGCTGTCCTGCAACGGCCCCTTCTTGGGGTCCTGGGGGCCCTCTCCCTGTTCCAAGACCTACCTGGACCTCTGAGGGAGCTGGAAGAGGGGCGGTGGCAGACGCCGCCACATGCACCAGGCACAGCAACTCTGCCATCACACAAGACGGGCCAAGCAATGCCACCCAGAATGAGGAAGTACTGGGGCTTGCCACCACTCCCAGCTCCAAGGGCGGTGGCAACCAACAAACCAGGCAACTGACAAACCAGGCAACCGACAATTCAGGCAGCAACCAACAAACTAGGCTCAGCCGCTCATGCGCAGCCTCCTCTCTTTCCCGCAGAACTGGTCCAATGGAACCCAGACCAGGTCCCTTCCCAGGAGAGAGCCGTCAGGGAAGAGGGCCGAGGGGAGGCTGGCGCCACCGGGCGAGGAGAGTCGCATGACTGGCCACTCTTCCAGGCACCGGATCAGCCCACCGGACAGCTGATTGATGGGCAGGCGCATTCAGGGCGGGGCTGAGGGGGAGGAAAGGAGGTTAACAAGGCAGGCTTGGGGCTGAGGAAAGCCCAGCCAGAACCTTTTGAAACTTCCGGGGAAGAGGGATTGGAGGGAGGAGGGACGGAGTTACAGGGCCCAACCCTACATAAAGCCAGCTGGGGTTGAGGCCAAGGTCAGGCGCACTCTGTAAACCTGAACCCTAGTGGACTCTGAGGGAGAGCTTAGCTCTGCTTCCCCCTCAGAGTGGTCTGAGGCCAAGGAGGCTCTGCTGGCTAGACCTCTCCAGGCTCTGAGGGCCATAAGCGGACCACCACTCAAGCAAGGGGTCCACCGAGTAATGCTGTAAAAACCGTAAAGGGGCACAAAGCAACTCGGGCAAAGAAAAAAAAACCTCTTATAGCTGACATTGACACTTGAAATTGACACAAGCAGCCTGGCAAGCCCATAGAACCCCTGCAGACACAAAAATAAAGCGGGGGGGGGGAGGAAAAAACAGTCCCTGTGAGAGTGCAAATGCTGGCTCTTAATCTTCCCAGAAAATCCCAAATATTTCTGGGATTTTTGGGACCATTTTTTCAGTACCTCCAAAAATTCCCAGTTATATTTGGAATGCCAAATATGCCCCCCAAATACTGATGAAGTATTTTTCTGGTATATTTTCAGCTCGGGGGTATCCAAATGCGCACCCCTAATTTTGATAGCCATGTTTTTGTGGACTTATTCACTAAGGGGTAAAAATGCTAAATTCTGATTATTTAAAAAAAAAAATCCAGGCCATTTATATAACATTTGGAATATGGATGTTTGAACAGTGGAGTTCTTCTCAGGCAACTCACTACTGTTCCTTTGTTCTTCTAATTCATTAAAACATATTACTAGCAGCCTGATGCGCAAATCTCCCATTGACTTCCTTTCATCTCCCCTTAGATCTTAATATCACAATTCTTATACAGAACAGCTCTCTCTCAAAATTAAATTCAAAAGGCAAAGCCTTAGGTCAAAGACACAAAGCAGTATCTGATGAAAGGAACTTTGAACCTTGAAAGCTCATACCCTGAAAATCTTGTTGGTCGCTAAGGTGCTACTGGACTTGAATCTAGCTATTCTAAAGCAGACACAGTGGTTCAATTTCAACCCATTCTCAGATACCTGTGGACGCACATGCATGTAGAGAAATATGTTGTGTACATGAAGCAATGGGGGAGGGTTGCAGCTGCCAGCTGGAGTGCCAGGTGCCCAGCAAGGGAAGTGCCAGGTGCCCAGCAAGGGAAATTAGTAGTTGACATGGTTGGTCCCCCCACACTGACCTGGATAGCCCAGGCTAGCCTGATCTCATCAAATCTTGGAAGCTAAACAGGGTAGGGCCTGGTTAGTATTTGGATGGGAGACCACCAAGGAATTCCAGGATCAATACCCAGTAGGGCTGTGCATTGTTTTCTGGTAAAATTCGGGTTTATTGGTCCCTATTTGTGGGGGTGGGGGGGACTGAAATAAGCCAAATACCCGTAGCAGTAAATAGATATTCGGCTTTATTTACATTTTTCAATTTTTTTGAAGGAGTTCTGGGGGGCATTTTTCAAGGCTGAGTCTCCAAATTCACAGAGTAAAGTAAACTTTACAATGGTTTCCTATGGAGGATGGGGGCAACCCTTTTGGGGGCCCATAAAATTGTACCCCATGACACAAACTTTACCAAACTTCTGTGTCCATCCAAGGAGAGTCCCTTGCAGCCACCATGTGAATTTGGTGAGTCGATCACAAAAAATGCCCCCTAGAGCTCCTTGAAAAAAATCTCCATAGGCTAAAATAGCTGCATCCAAGATTCATGGGAAAACTCACTTTCCCATGATTGCTTGAAGTGACATTTTTCCAACCAAAATGAAAGCAGGGTCCTCCAGATATCTCTGTGTATAAAGTTCATACAGCACACTTCTCCACAGGCATGTCAGCATTGGCTCTACTTGTGTGTAGAAAAAAGGCTTTGAGAAGTGTTCCTTGGATGACCCAACTGTTTTTTATATCTATAGAAGCTCCTTCATGTGACAATACTATGATCACAAGCCTTAAAAGGGTAAAGGTCCCCTGTGCAAGCACCAGGTCATTCCTGACCCATGGGGTGACGTCACATCCTGATGTTTCCTAGGCGGACTTTGTTTACGGGGTGGTTTGCAAGTGCCTTCCCCAGTCATCTTCCCTTTACCCCCAGCAAGCTGGGTACTCATTTTACTGACCTAGGAAGGATGGAAGGCTGAGTCAACCTTGAGCCAGCTACCTGAAACCAACTTCTGTTGGGATTGAACTCAGGTCATGAGCAGAGCTTGGGCCAGAGTACTGCAGCTTACCACTCTGCGTCACGGGGCTTGATCTCAAGCTTTAGTGAGGTAGAATACATTTACTCTACATACCTCAAGGTAATCATATTGACATCTTGTGTGAGACTCTAGATGGAATTGATCAAACTGGATTTCCAAGGGGCTTCCGTGACTTGGCTGCAGCAGCCAGTAGCATTCGGCATTGTGGTGGTAGGGCATAGGGTAGTTGGGAGACATGAAGATTCCAGAAGAAGTTGTAAGCGTTCCTCCACAACCTGAAAAAAAAATGCAAAATCTGTACTGGCCAACATCTGTTTTCCCCCAACAGTTAGTAACTATTGAAACAACTTTTTAATGTAGGAACATTCCTTCATAACAGATTTCATTTTCTATCAGAAATGATTAGAGCATGGATGTTGAACTCATTTGTTATGAGGGCCGGATATAACATGGTTGGGTTGGGTTGGGTGGGGTTGGGTTGGGCCATGACTTGCCAGCCCAGATCGAGAATGGGTGGTGGTGGTGGCTGGCTTGCAGGCTCAATAAGAGCTCTCAAGGGGCTGGATCTGGTTCCCAGGCCGTATGTTTGACATCCCTGGTTTAGAGTTTCTAATTATACTAATTCACCCCAAGGAACATGCATTGTTATATAATTTATATCCATGAGATTATCAGTGCCATTTTACAGATGTAGCCCCCTTTGAGTCCCTGCCCCACATGTGCTGCTACTGCGTGGGCCAGTGGAGACACATGGGAGCAGCCTCACATACACATGCTGCTGCTGAATGGCTCCAAGAAACACCATCTTGGAGTCTGGCAGCAGCAGCATAAGTGGGAAGGGAACATGCCTTCATGGCAGAATATGGATTTGAACCTGGTGTGCCAGATCTTAGCCCAAAATTCTAACCACTATGCATCACTGACTTTTATACTGTTGGGGGGGGGGGGCAAGTTAGGAAAAACCTAATAACCTTCATTCCTACGTCCAATCAGAGTAATGACATTCTATGTTTGGCATGATTTTACCTGTTGACGTTCCATCCCAGTAAGCTGAAAATCCAGTGCGGGTGACAAATACATCACTTACAAACTTTATCCATAGTTTGTTACTATGGGAGATGGTCATTGGAGGCAATGTATTTCCACAGTATTTCCCACGTAAAGGTGAGGTCTCATAACCACCATCTCTGTAATCAGAAAGTACACAGAGATTTAAAACTTAATTATATTTCACAGAAGCAGGCAAAGTAATTGTCTGACTGTTTCACTGTGCACTGAGATCATTCTTCTGCCCATGTCCACCACTGGAGATGCTTCTATGAATCAGCACCAACTACCTTTATTAGTTCCAGAGCGATAGGTATTCAATTCTCTTGGAGTATCAATAAATAGGAATGGTTCAGGCACTTTAAAGACTGACAAATTTTAAGCTAGCATATGCCTTCATGGACATTTTGTCCATAGAATCATAGAGTTGGAAGGGACCACCAGGGTCATCAAGACTAACCCCCTACACAATGCAGGAAATTCACAACTACCTTCCCCCCACACACACACACCCCTAGTGACCAGAAGATGGCCAAGATGCCCTCCGTCTCATCATCTGCCTAAGGTCACAGAATCAGCATTGCTGACAGATGGCCATCTAACCTCTTCTTAAAAACCTCCAGGGAAGGAGAGCTTACCACCTCCCGAGGAAGCCTGTTCCACTGAGGAACCGCTCTAACTGTTAGAAAATTCTTCCTAATATCTAGACGGAAACTCTTTTGATTTAATTTCAACCCGTTGGTTCTGGTCCGACCTTCTTGGGCAACAGAAAACAACTCAGCACCATCCTCTATATGAAAGCCCCTCAAGTATTTGAACATGGTTATCATATCCCCTCTCAGTCTTCTCCTCTTCAGGCTAAACATACCCAGCTCCTTCAACCTTTCCTCATAGGACTTGGTCTCCAGACCCCTCACCAGTGTATACATCAGCTGTTCTGTCCACATCTGTGTGTCATCCTGAGTTTTAGTCTATGCTATGTAAGCAAACAAAGGAGCCCCATGGCGCAGTGTTAAGCTGTAGTACTGCAGTCAAAAGCTCTGCTCACGACCTGAGTTCGATCCCGACGGAAGTCGGTTTCAGGTAGCCGGCTCAAGGTTGACTCAGCCTTCCATCCTTCCGAGGTTGGTAAAATGAGTACCCAGCTTGCTGGGGGTAAAGGGAAGATGACTGGGGAAGGCACTTGCAAACCACCCCGTAAAACAAAAGTCTGCCTAGTAAACGTCGGGATGTGACGTCACCCCATGGGTCAGGAATGACCCGGTGTTTGCGCAGGGGACCTTTACCTTACCTTTATGTAAGCAAACAGGGTAAAAAATGTTTAGATAGATAAAATCCTATCTTCAATTAAGGGGCCTGACCAGATGATATTTCAGGACTGTACTGTAGTGAAATGGCATATATTTTGCCTGCACAAGTTCTTGGGTTCAATATCTGGTATCTCCAATTAAAAGGAACACAGGTAGAAGTTCTGGAAAGGACACCACTGAGTCCCTGGAAAGTCACTGCCAGCCAGAGGAGATAATATTTAACTAAACTGGGGAGAAAATGATGTGGCATTTATTTATTTACTATATTTCTACATTGCTTTTCCTGGACCAAACTGGTTTATGATATTAACTTAAAGCCAGCCAGAAACCTGGCACAGTAAAACATCAACACCATTAAACTCCATTAAAAACAAGTCAGGAAAAAACTCAACCTAAGCAATACAGCCTTACACTACCACCTAAAACGGCTGAGAAAAGAGTCACCCCTTTCTTCAACTGGCTGCCCATTCCATAAAGATGAGGCCACCATAGAAAATATTTCTGCCTGGCAGTCCCTCCCATTAATGAGGGAAAAGAAACTAAACCTTGTTGTGAGAATCTTAAGGTTCACCCAGGCTCATACGGGGAGAGGCAGTCCCAAAAGTATGAGGGACTCAGACAGTAAAGGGTTTTAAAAGTCAAACCCAGCACCTTGACTTGGATCTGAAAGCAAACAGGTAACCAGTTCAGCTTTGGTAAACCTGCTGTCATATATTCTTAGTAAAAGGAAATTTCATGTGTGTTCATACAGTGTGTCTCTCTGCCATACAGTTCTTTTTAAATCTTTCAAATATTACTACAAAGATACAAAGAATAAATACACTTGCCTGATTTCTACATAATCCCCTTTACAACCTGCACTCTCCAAAGAGAAATTGGTGAAGCGCAAAGCAATCTGTTTGTTGTTCCTCACAGTGATCCTGTATATGCACGTCATTCTGTTTGGGTAGTGGTTAGGGTAATTTGGAGATGATATCACACCGGTAGCTTCTGTGTAGTCATGTGAACATACTTGAAAGGGAATAGAACACAGCATTCAGGTGTCATTGGAAATAAAGCCACACTGATAACATCTTCATAGAACACAAAGAAATGGGGAAAAGCTCTGCAATTAACAGCAAACTATTTTTCATTGTCCATTGGGCGAAAAATAATCTTGCTAAAGCTCCCGCATAACACCCAAACCCAGGATCCATGTAAGATTTCTTATATTAATCTTGACATTACTTAGTATACCATTTTACTCTATAGTCTGCACTAAATAGGGTTGCCAGCTCTGGGTTGGGAAAATACCTGGAGATTTTGGGGATGGAATCTGAAGAGGACTCGGTTTGAGTAGGGGAGGGACTTCAATCATAGAATCATAGAGTTGGAAGGGACCACCAGGGTCATCTAGTCCAACCACCTGCACAATGCAGGAAACTCACAACTACTGAATGGGGTATAATGCCATACAGTCTACCTTCCAAAGCCACCATTTTCTCCAGGTGAACTGATTTCTATTGCCTGGAGATCAGATGTAATAGCGGGAGATCTCTAGCCACCTCCTGGAGGTTGGCAACCCCAGCACTAAGGGTTTGTGGAACTGTCCTCTTTCTGACTGCTGCCCTATTGCTCTTGGATGCCCTCCCCTGGGTGGCTCACCTGGTTCCCTCTCTGTAAACATTGTGCAGACTAGGTATGAAAACCTCTTAGTTTAATTTGGCAGCAAATATTGCTAATAATTATGTCTGGCTTTTGTTTTCTTTCCTGCTTAGAACATAAATGCAGCCATGCTGGGTCACACCAAATGTCCATTCTTCTTGTCTCATTAGGGTTGCCAGGTCCCTAGCAGGAGGTTTTTGGGGCAGAGCCTGAAGAAGGCGGGGTTTGGGGAGGGACTTCAATGCCATAGAGTCAAATTGACAAAGCAGCCATTTTCTCCAGGTGAACTGATCGCTATTAGCTGGAGATCAGTTGTAATAGCAGAAGATCTCCAGCTACTACCTGGAGGTTGGCAAGCCTATGTCTCACAGAGTGGCCAATTAGATGTCAGTGGAGGCAAAGCCTTTCATTATTGCCCTCCAATACTGAAGCTTAGAGGGCCCGGCTAGGCCTTGGCCACTCATTAATGGCTAATGACCAGTCAAAGGAATCACAATGGCAGAAGTAATGAGGGTCTGTGACTCTCACATGTCACTTAACTCCTGCTCTTAAAGGGGCAACCTCCTGCTACATTACTAAAAGGCCTTCCAGTGTAGCTACAACACACATTTTTTGAAATTTAATGTTACAAAAAGAGTGCTTAATGCTCCTTATATTGTCCTTTACAAACACTTAATCTAATAATTGGTGTAATGGTTAAGAGCGGTGGACTCAAATCTGAAGAACCGGGTTCAGTTCCCCACTCCTCCACATGAAGCCTGCTGGGTGACTTTGGACTAGTTACAATTCTCTCCGAACTCTCTCATCCCCACCTACCTCATAAGGTGTCTGTTGTGGGGAGGGGAAGGGATGGCGATTTTAAACTGCTTTGAGACTCCTTAAAGGTAGAAAAAAAGCGGGGTATAAAAACCAGCTTTTCTTCTTCTAATTCCTTCCAGTAAAATGTGCAAATAATTGAGAAAAAATATGGTTGAGGCTCCCACTGGACGAAATCAATTAACTACTGATTAAAATGGCCTGTTCAGCCATGATTCTCCTATAGTATTCAATGAGGGACTGAGAAATCTAAAAAGTGATCTGGCTATTGCTTAATACACCCACTTTGGTTAGAACTACACTCTGTCCAGAAGAGATTAAATACAGATGACTAAATACTAAACAGCCTGCTTGGCTAGTTTCCTTTCATGCAAATCCATCCAGCACCATTACAGTAATTGCTCCGTTTTGAACTTTTCCAATTGGCTCTTGCTGGTATCAAGGCATCCAGCAACTGGACTAAATGCTATTTATGTGAATTGGGAGACGTATAAGTTATAAATTATGAGTGGTTTCCTTTGTCGCAAACACGTTGATTAATGTCCTGATTTTTTATTAATTAAAAAATTGGCGAAACTGGTGCTCCAATTCATATTTTTAATATATGAATTTCAGTTGAGAAGAGCACATTTGTACTTAATGGTCATGTACAACTTTTTTGTGTATGCAGACTGCAAGTTCTGATTCAAGTACAAACAGTCTAAAGGAGTATCATATGCTTGGAAGGAGAAGGCAGAAAACAAAACAGAAAGCCTGCAGAGAGGGAACAGAACATGAAAACACCATTTTGCCATCTCTTTTCTCATGCACCCTTGTGCAACTTGGAAAAAAAATTAAGTTGGGACATTTCCCTCCCAAAAAGTATTAGATTTATGCTTTGCCAAAATCTTTCTTTTAAAATCCAAATGAAGAGTCTTTTATCACATGCACTTTCCCCCCTTTTTAATGTGATCCCTCACTGTCAAAAGAGATTTGACATTTTCCTGAGACTACACATGCTCCTTTTGTCCTGATATTTGCCACCTCCTCCAAGCCTCCAACTCACCCTGCATCCCTACCAAACAGATTCTTTTTACAGGCAACAGAAGAAACTATCTGCACTTGAAGCCCTGCTGGTGCTGGCACATGATAACATAATTAACTGACTTAATTTTACTAACTCAGAAAAGAGAAGGAGTGCAAACAAAGATCCTTTGTGAAGGAGTTCAAAAGCAAGCTTGTTTAGAAACAAGACATTCAAATTGAATGTCCTATCCAGCTTCAATGGCTTGAGGTCCACGCCGTTGCCAAGCGGGACATTAATTGCCAGCCTTTGCCCACTCAAAATCCAGGGAGTGAGCAAGATCATATCTGCCCCTGAAGTTATGACTGTTCAGGGTTGCTTAAATTTGCTACTTTTCCTAGGTCACCCCAATGCGCTACTTGTAACCGGACATTTTAAACCAGGGGCTTGCAATCAATGGCTCTAGAGTCACACATGGCTCGGTACAGTATCAAATATGGTTCTTTAAAAAAAGAAACGTAATCTTGATGTTGAGGTATATTGGAGGAAGAGGTTGTATGCTAGAGCAACCAGTACGTGAAGTAAACAGCAGGGGAAAATGTTTATGAGACTGAAGAGCCTCCTAAGGATGCGCTACAGAAAAGGAAGTGACAGAGGTAAAAAGTTGTTGGTTATCCAAGTTCCAACCATGTAGAGATTTGTGCCAGCGCACTAAAACCATGCAGGGTGCCCTGTGTATACATATTGCTTCCTAATCAAGAACTTGCAATAACTAGGGTTTGAACTGCAGAAATTTTATAGATTATTAAAACACATGTAAATTATAAGTAATGTTAAGCTGTATATTTTCAGCTGTGTAAATGGCAGGGCCAGATTTATTGAATTGGGAACCTTGGGCAAAAGTCCAGGATGAGGTCCTGGAATTACTGTCACCTCCCACCAGCCCCCTCCCTCCTGAGCCACCCGAGACTCAAGAATGTGGTGGCCCTCACCCCAGGCAAGACAGGCAGGTGTTTGTGGTGTACGGTACTAGCTTGAGATCTCCTGCTATTGCAACTGATCTCCAGCCGATAGAGATGAGTCCACCTGGAGAAAATGGTCGCTTTGGCCATTGGACTCTATGGCACTGACATCTCTCCCCTTCCCAAACCTTGCCTTCCTCAGGCTTCACTCCAAAAACCTCCTGCCAGTGGCAAAGAGGGACCTGGCAACCCTAATGCCAACTTGTCTAGCTACTGCCCAAATCTCGGGGGCGGGGGAGAGGCACACATGTGGCTCTTCTTCTTTCCCCCTCTGTCGGGGAGGGGTAGGGCCATGGGTGGTCAGAGGCCCTCCCTGGGCCAGGGTCTGGGGCAACTGCCTCAGATAGTCCTGTGACTATGACTTGCCCTGGCAAATGGGCTTTCTTACACTGTCTGTCTGTCTGTCTGTCTGTCTGTCTGTCTGTCTCTGTCTCTCTCTGTCTCTCTCTCTCTCTCTCTCTCTGTCTCTCTCTCTCTCTCTCTCTCTCTCTCTCTCTCTCTCTCTCTCTCCCCCTCTCTCTCTCCCCCCCTCTCTCTCCCCCTCTCTCTCCCCCTCTCTCTCCCCCTCTCTCTTCCCCTCTCTCCAAATTTTGACGTAGTTTGGCTCTTTGATTATAAAAGGCTGCTGGCCCCTGTTATACGATATCCATATTCCTTTAAATGAAGGGCAGTAGCTCTGTGACAGACCACATCTAGAGTTAAAGCATCTCATAGAACATGTTGGGGAATGACTGAGATCCTGGAGAATCTGTGCCAACCAGAGTAGAAAACACCGAGCTAATTGAACCAATAGTTTTGCTCAACATAAAGCACCCTGCATTCCCCTTGTAACAGGATATTCTAAGCAATCCATATGTACCCTGTGGGGATTTATGTTACTCTACGGAATTCACTCATACACCATTAAAAATGCCAAATAAATCTGAAGGAGTGAGAACCATGAGGAATAAGTGGTTTCATGTTAGCTTTCTGAGTACTTGCAAAACAATCTCTGCCTTACAGTAAGCAAAACCCCAGGACAGGGCTGAGAGGGTATCGCTAAATCTAAACTTGTCTCAGCCTAGCCAGTGTCTGGAGTGGAGACTGATTGGGAACCCCATGGGAGGAAGTATGAGTACCGTAAGTTACTAAAGGTTTAAAACTCTGTGCCAAAGTCAAGAGGACAGTCATCACTTCTGACTTCACCTGCTAAAAAGAGCAATAAAGAGGGCTACATGTTTTCAGTTCAATATTTTCTTTAAAAGTTATGATCAGGAAAGAGGCAAACCAATCGTTATGAAGCCATTTTAAGATTGACAGATTGACAATTCTGAAATTGACTTAATGAAATGTGTCATGGGAAAGGGAGACACATGTTCACAGCTGAAGCAGGACAAGGTCTTTTTTAATACAGAAAACGGTATGTGCAAACGAGGAAAGCCCACCACCCCCTTCCTTCACTGCACTCCAGTGTTTAAAGCAGTTTTTCTCCCAGTTCAGCTTCATCCAGTAGTGAAATGGAAGAAAAGTACTTCAAGCAAGAGAGAGCTGTGAGGTAAGGAGGAAAAAAGGAGGGGAAAAGATGGCTTCACAGATGGCTGGGCAGACATGTGAGTAAATTAGGATTGCCAGCTCCGGGTTGGGAAATACCTGGAGATATTGGGGCGGAGCTTGAGGAGGGTGGGGTTTGGGGAGGGGAGGGACTTCAATACCATAGAGACCAATTGTCAAAGTGGCCATTTTCTCCAGGTGAACTGATCTCTATCGGCTGGATATCAGTTGTAATAGCAGATGCTTTCCAGCCACCGCCTTGGACTAGGATATATAAGGGACCTCCTGTGCCTAAATTAATTTGCCCCAAGTTCAAGATACATATGGTGACTTTGCACAAGTTGACACTGGTTGGTCCACAAAAGAGGGTCTTCTCCACGTTGACCCCAAGTTCTGGAGCTCTTCAGAGATCAGTGATTTTTTTTTTCTGGAAGGACTTAATTTCTGGAGTGGAGCTAAATTATTTCTCCAAAGTTGAATTTAGGACTTCTCTTTGGCTTTTACCTGGAAGTGAGGTCACACTGTCGACATGATCACCATTTCTTTAAAAAGTTATCCCATTGCCACTAAGAAGAGGTGGGGGATTCCCTGTCCCCACTGGATATAGCAAATATATTGTTGTACCTCCAGAAGCATTCAGCGAAGCATAGTTGAGCGAAAATCCCTCTGAGGCTGTGTTGCGATTTGTTACAAAATACAACATCAAAGTGTTGCCGCTACTGGTAACAGATGGTGGAATTGACCTCCCACAGTACCTGTACCAAGGCAATGATAAATAACAGATGTGTTATATGGTGACCCCTTATGGGATTTTCAAGACAAGAAACTAACAGAGGTGGTTTGCCAGTGCCTTCCTCTATATAGCAACCCTGGTATTCCTTGGTGGTCTCCCTTCCAAATGCTAACCAGGGCTGACCCTGCTTAGCTTCCAAGATCTGACAAGATCGGGCTATATCTTGATGCTTTCCCTTCCACAACAACAGTACTGCTCATAAATTATATTACACATCAAGGAAGAGAGCATGGAATTGCTATAATAAATTTGGAGATTGGGTGTTGACTGAAGTGGGGCACAGTGTGACATGAAAGGAGGGGCTAAAAAGAACCTTTAAATGGGTCATATTTTATGGAAGCTCCCAGTCTAGGTAGCTCACTGCTTATAGTGAAGGCAGGCAACTCCAATAGATTTTAGGAATCTGCATATTTACCTGCCAAGCTTTGTCATGGTGCTGTTGTCATAAATTTCAAGGTAATCTCTGTTGCAATTGTAATCAAATTCCAACCAAGTAAAAAGACACGATGGTCAGACGGATCAAATAACCAGGCTGGACTAAGACGGTCCATCTACATTTCACTCCATGTGGGTAGGTGACTGGATATCCAGGACTTGAGATGGTTCCATCGGGTTCTGTGAAAGTCCCTCCACATGCTACAACACAGGAACACAGTGCATTGAACAAGGCAGAAAAAAACAACTATAGAGACAGCTCATAAGTCCTCAAAAACCATGACTTTTAAAACTATAATATACCATTTCTTTAAAATTCCTAAATGTATTAATTAGACATTGCATCACTTATTTTAGTCCACTGGTAATCCCAGCATACATTTAAATGTGCCTTCACTGGAAGGCAGAGAGCCAGCATGGTGTAGTGGTTAAGAACGGTGGTTTGGAGCAGTGGAGTCTGATCTGGAGAACTGGGTTTGAATCCCCACTCCTCCACATGAGCGGCGGAGGCTAATCTGGTGAACTAGATTTGTTTCCCCACTCCTGCACACGAAGCCAGCTGGGTGACCTTGGGCAAGTCACTCTCTCTCAGCCCCATGTACCTCACAGGGTGTCTGTTGTGGGGAGGGGAAGGTGATTGTAAGCCGGTTTTATTCTCCCTTAAGTGGCAGAGAAAGTCGGCATATAAAAACCAACTCTTCTTCTTCTTCATTATATGATCTTTGATAACATAGTGACAAAGTAGAGAAAGAGAAAAAAAAACCTCTACCTGCATCCAAAGGCTTGTATTCAGCCATGAAGCCAAGGTTGGTAACAGAGGAAGCTCGGAATTTTACGTAGAGGTAGTTCTGAGTAGACTGAATGATTGATGGTGCAGTGACACCACAGTATTTCCCCAAAGAAGGAGAATTCACATTGTTTCCATCTCTGATCTGAAGGTTGGAAAGGTAAAAATCAGTATCTGTATCAACAGCATGACGGATAATATTTCATTGAAACCATACAGCACATACAAAGCTCATGACTTAAATTAGTTCAATAAACTGGTGCTCCAGAATTGTTCTCTTGTCTGTATCTAGAAACTATGCAGCATGTGTATGCCCAGATAAGTAACTGGGTAGCAGGTGGATGTAAGAGTTCGTTCCAGGCTCTGCAAAACAGCCTTCTATATGTTATCTCCCACAGTGATCTCCATGTTGTCTTGTTTTGGTAATGCACACAGCACAATCACCAGCTCTGGGCTTCCCCATAGGGAACTGATTTAAGGTTACTATTAGCTGTGTGAAAATATCCATACATGTAAGCTGGCTGTGCAAACAACTAAGACACAGCTTATCGATGCCGAAGAATGAGATGTAGAATCCTGAGCTGATATAACGGAATGCACCATTTTAGACGGCAGGGGGAGGATCACATTTTGAATTGTCTTTCTGTGTTAAAAATCTGCACAGCAAGCAGAAAGACGAGATAGCCCCTTTCTATCTAGAGTTTCTGTCTAGACATTAGGAAGAATTTTCTAACAGTTAGGGCAGTTCCTCAGTGGAACAGGTTTCCTCAGGAGGTGGTAAGCTCTCCTTCCCTGGATGATTTTTAAGGTTAGATAGCCATCTGTCAGCAATGCTGATTCTATTACCTTAGGCAGTTCATGAGAGGGACGGCATCTTGGCCATCTTCTGGGCATGGAGTAGGGGTTGCTGGGGGTGTTGGGGGGGAGGTAGTTGTGAATTTCCTGCACTGTGCAGAGGGTTGGACTAGATGACCCTGGTGGTCCCTTCCAACTCTATGATTCGATGATACCATACCTGCTGTGCTATTGTTCTACTTGTTTATAGGCACTTTTATGTGAAAGATCATTCCAAGATGGAATCTACCATCTGCAGTCTGAAGTGGTGCAGTTCATTCCACCACCCAGTGCCGGATTTACGTATAAGCTAAACAAGCTATAGCTTAGGGCCCCACTCTCTTGGGGGCCCCCAAAAATTTAAATTAATATACTTCTTCTTAACTGTATTTCAGTTCAACAATTACTTTGATAAAATACATATTTTGTTATGTGCAAATGGCTTTAGATACCTATTAGGTCCATAAATTACCATATAGCATATATTCAACACAAAAAACAACGACAATTTGTTGTTGACAAAGGACAGCTGGACATATAAAGGGCCCCATTACCTTCAATAGCTTAGGGCCTCATCAAACCTAAATCCGGCCCTGCCACCACCTCAAAACTCTGCTCCCTCATTCTCCTGCATGTGTGAACAAGTCTATACTTAGTAGCATACTCTATACTAGTCTCAAACTGGCTCACTATAACCTTCCCTTCCTCTCCCCACAACAGATGCCTTGTGAGGTAGGTGGGGCCGAGAGAGTTTGGAGAGAACTGTGACTAGCCCAAGGTCACCAAGCAGGCTTCATGTGGAGGAGTGGGGAAAACCCGGTTCTCCAGATTAGAGTCCACCGCTCATGTGGAGAAGTGGGGAATCAAACCTGGTTCTCCAGATTAGAGCCCACCGCTCTTAACCACTACGCCACGCTGGTGTATATATCTCCATATAACAGATGCAATCCCCTTATGATCTACCCTCATATCCATATTTTGAAGTGTGGGACAAGAGCCACCTTGAGACCTTTACTGAATGTATGGAGTGGCTAAAAGCAATCGCTCAACTTTCTGTGTGTTCACTGAAAGGCAGGAACAGAGCTGATACACGTTCACCTGTACGCAAGGCTTTTGGTTTTTCTGTGATCGTGAACTCTGCAAAAGCAGGTTTCCCAAGCATCTGGTGACATTGTACAGCACAGTCTCTCTGCATGAGAATTGTTTGCAAAGGACTTCTTTCACCATCTTTGTAGCGAGCCCAAAGTTTACAGAAACCACATCTACAGAGTTGCAACATAGCTGGAAGGCAATCCGTTTTGAGAAACAGTCTCAGAATATTCAGACCTGCAGCTGTCCTCCTCCAGTATCTCAAAGGAAAAAATCCAAACAAACTATCCGTTTCTACAATAAGCCAGTCCAGATGTACAATGATTCCACATGTCAACCTTAAAATATTTCTTCAAACGAAAGTCCCTCTGGCTTCAAACGGATTTGCTTGCAAGGAAGTATATGTTTAGGATTGTGGGCCAAGTATAAACAATAATTTCATTGGTTGTGTGCAAAGGTTATCTGTGGATTTATAAATGTAATTCATTATAAATAAGTATTTTTTTACCTGAACATAATCTGAGTCACAGGTTGTGATATTATAAATCTGAAAGTCAGTGAAATTAAGAATGATGACATTGCCTTCGGGCTGAGAGATGACCCACTCACAGATCTTGTCATGAGAGATTGCCCTGGGATAATAGGGAGATCTGAGGACACCTTCACCAGACAAGGGACCCCCACAAGCTGCAGAGAGAAATGTATTGGTATTACTTTAAGAACTTAGATGATTTATTGGCCACATTACAAGAACAATAAAAATAATCAATAATGAATCAATAATATCAATTTAGTCGATGAAACAGCTGATACAAATAGGCACAATGAATAACCTCAACTGGGATAGATAACAGAGTTAAACAGCTTCAGTGGTAAAAGTTTCAGCAAGAGTAGTCCAAACAAAAACACAACAAAAATAGGCCCAGACAAAGAAATTTCACCTAGTGCCTAAAGTTTAGAAGGCTGCACACCAAACTAACCTCTGAATGGACAGCACTGCATCACTGAGGTGGCAATTCAGGAACAGCCCTGTTTCTGGTTGCCACCCACCTTACTTCCAAATAGGATTGCAAGGTCCCCCCTGCCACTGGCTGGGGGTGGGGGTAAGGTTGCCAGCTCCAGGTTGGAAAACTCCTGGAGATTTGAGGATGGAGCCTGGGGAGGACAGGGAACTCAGTGGGGTACAATGCCATAGAGTCCACCCTCCAAATCATCCATTTTCTCCAGGGGAATTGATTTATGTAGTCTGGAGATAAGCAGTAATTCTGGGAGATTCCCAGATCCCACCTGGAGGCTGGCATCCGTACTTCCAAAGATGGAGACAATGAAAGCAGATGTCAGATGCCAATCAGAATCAGATAACCTTTATTGGCATAGTATTGATGGTCACAAGGTCAGAGATAAACAGATAATACATATCTAGATTAAAATTGAGCTTGAATCTTAACCTTAACAACTTCTGCCAAAAACTCTGCCACCTTCACCGTAATATCAGTTGTAATGTCGTTCAGCAAGAATTGGTAAGTGGATGTTCTATAAGGGGCCATCCGTTTGCTGATTAAGGGTAATATAATTTTTTTACGGGGTTCTTAATGTAAACAACAATCTAAGATAATGTGATGTAGGGAGATGTCAATCATAATTGATAAGAGAGTCCAGTTTTTATGCAACACAAGTTCGAGGTGAGAAAATAAACAAAGCCAGGTCTGCCCAGCATAAAGGAGGGCACTTTGTTCATCTGGTAAAGGTTAAACACTTGTTCAGTTGGCTCCAAGAAATAAACGAGTTCACTGATCTTCAGATTCTCTTACCGACTTCATAAACAGCCCTGAAGCTGGACCTTTGTACAGATGTGTCTGACTTAAACTTGATCCAGAGGTTGTTACTATTGGAAGTAACAGGGGAGGGCAACACATTTCTACACAACTTGTTGATCAAGGGAGATGTTTCCGTGTCACCATCCCGGATCTAAGCAGCAAAGGAAAAGACTATCAGATAAATAAAAGCAGCCACTTGTCCGAACCATGCCTTAGGTGTAGTGATCCAGCTTGCCTCTGATATTCATGCTAAGAATAGTGAGCCTAGCCACCATGGCTCCCCCCAAAATTGGTCCTAGTCTAGATGATATGATTGCTGAAGCAGGCTAGAAGTTGGGTCTGATGCTCCCGTGAAAGCTGATTCATGTAGGATCTGCCCTCCTCTGATTTCTGTAGACCCTAATCAGAGTCAGTAATACCCGGGGAAGGATGGGCACATTATTCAGAAGCTGTGGTTTCCAGAGGGAGCTCTAGCCCTTCTGCATTAAGGACTGACTGGGAGAAATTGGAGGGGGAGAAAACAGAGGATGCTAACAAACTTTGCTCTCATTAGCACACTCAGATCTCTGACTCTCCCTGCTAGAAAGTCTAGCTAGGACCTCACACCAGCAAAAAAACAAACAAAAGTACTACTCATAAGGAAAACATCAACAACTAGAAAAATAGATTTTAAAAGCAAAGCCTTGCATCATAAATATACTAAACCTCCATCTTGGGTAATATATCCTGCCTGAGGTTGTATTAGACAATCTTGACCTCAGCCTAACTGGCAGCAGACTTCTGCTTTACTTTTAAATGCTTTTGTGTAAAATTCTGCATAGCCACCTACCTACCTACGGGTCTATCCTTCTGCCTATACAGTTCTCTTGCAATGATAAGATGTCTGAGCAGGGATTTCTTCTCTGGATTACAGGCACTAAGGGCTACCTCACATATACCAAGTGAAAGTGTATGCGGTCACGTTTTTTAAATAGCCACCACTGAATGATCATTCAGTGGCAATTGGCCAAAGTTCTCTGAGCATGTATAACACACCCTTCAAGAACAGGGCTGCTTCTAGATTATGAGGGAACCTGGGCAAGATGGCCCCTGGTGGCCCCTGCCATTAAGTGCACCACTACTACTATTGCCTTATCCTTAGGGTTTACAGGTCCTTCTTCACTACTGGTGGGAGGTTTTGGGGGCACAGCCTGAATACGGCAGAGTTTGGGGGAGGGGATGGACTTCAATGCCATAGAGTCCAATTGCCAAAGTAGCCATATTCTCCAGGTGGACTGATCTCTATCGGCTGAAGATCAGTTGTAATAGCAGGAGATCTCCAGCTAGTACAGGGAGGTTGGCAACCCTACTTATCCTCCTCTTGTCTATTTCCCCCTCCACTTTCAGACAGAAGCAGAATACAAACTTGTAAGCTAATGCAACTTGGTGCCACTACTGCTGCTATGAAGCATCCCCATATAAATGAACACATGAAGCTTCCTCCTATTTCGTCAGACCATTCGTCTATCAAGGTCACTTTGGTCCACTTTGACCGGCAGTAGCGTACCAGGGTCTCAGGTGAATACCTTTCACATCACCCACTACCTGCTCCTTTTAACTGCAGATGCTAAGGATTGAATTAGGGACCTTCTGCATGCAAAGCAGATGTTCTACCACTCAGCAGTGGCCCCTCACCATGCAGAAGGTGAATGAGTTGCAGAGGTTGCCATTTTTTCATTGCTGCCATCACTAACATTCACTCAAACAAGTGTGATGCAGGTCAAATTGAAGGAAGGCAACGCTGTCACCTCTACACAACAAGGAGGGAAAGCAGCAATAGCTGTTGCTGCTCTACATGGTAAGTCAAGGCAGTGGGCCTTTCTGAGGCTGTCAGGCCTGGAAGTAATCTGATGCTGCTGCTTCTTAACAGCAACCCAGAATAGGAAAATCAAATGGACAGGTCAGGATATTGTGCACCATCTAGGGCAGGGGTGTCAAACATAAGGCCCGCGGGCTGGATCCAGTCCCTTGAGAGCTCTTATCCAGCCTGTGAGCCAGCCGAGACGGCCACCTTACCCCCACCCCCATCCTGATCTGGGCTGGCAAGGCATGGCCCAGCCGGCCCGACCAAGTGACATTTATGTCATGTCTGGCCTTAATCGTAACAAATGAATTCAACACCCTGATCTAGGGGTTTATGTACATAAGGGTGGGTTCGACGTGCATGTCTGTGTGGGATTCCAGAATGAGGAATACTCATACAAAAAGTGGTATACAAATAGCTATTGTTTACAGTGGTATCTCCTGGCAACAATTCATCATGCACTTGTGTTTTATCATATGCTTGCTATCGCAGATAAATATGCTACTTCTGGCTTCACAACACAATGCTGCAGTCTCAGAGAATCCAGTTAGAAACTAGGCCTCTCCCATTCTTCTGTGCTTTTGATGTGGTCACAGATGTGTGTCTGGATGCTATGGTAACCGTGCTAGAGAGCTCATTTATCTGCAATGTACTTTGTGGCTTTCGGAGCATAAAACTACTTAAAACTTTTCTTGGCCCAGTTCTTTTCTAGTCTTTTTTTTTTTAAACCCACATCATGTAACTATAGGAGAAATGTCACACAGGTAATTTTTTTTCTGAAAGGGAAGATTTCTACATGGTTATAATATGGCATTCCAAGGACCCTATGAAGAAATTGTACTCCATTTTAGTAGAAAACTCTTAAACAACAACAATATTCTGGCTGTAAGCTTTTGTGCAGTATTCCATGCTTTTCTTCCACAATGTGGGAGAGCAGTCTGAGGACAACTGACGCATCTCAGCAAAGCTATCCTTCCTGGAACTGATCCCTACAGTACTAGGTAAACGCTTTACTGAATTAGAGAGCATTGATTGCGTCCAATGAAAAATGGATTTGTTCCTCTTGCTGCTGTGAATTGTGTTGCTGTTGGGCCAGCAATTAAGGAAGGGAATTATGAGCTCCAACAAACAAAAGCTGTCTCTTTTCATTATACAGCAGGCTTCCCTTTGTTTTTAAAAATTAATTACACTTCATTCCAAAGAAAATAGAAGGAAAGAAAAACGAAGCAATGTTATTACAGTAACCAATGTTCTGCAGCTAAGCCTGAACATAATTCAACAGATGCTAAAGAAAATTCACAGGAATATCTCCCAGTTTTCTCAGATGAATCACATGATTCCTAGACAGTGGCTACTTGGGCACATGCAAAGGATTCTGGCAGCCCAGAGGTATGTTTATTGTTCTTTGAATAGTTGACATCCATTCATGCTACATGAAAACTGCATGTAAAACATCCCCAAAGACTACGGGCAAAAACGCATGGTTGTTTAGCCTCCTTTATTCCCTGTTTCAGCCAGAATTCAGCCAGGATCGAACACATGCGTTTTCGCCATGCATTTTTGACCTACATCAGATGAGATGCTGGAAGATCTACCATTAGATCTCCAACACAGATTGAAAAATAGCTGTTGAGTGCCTTAATTTGGATAAGGAATATGGGGAGGGGGGTGATGGTCTTAACCCCTCTTTCTGTTCCTTATTGTAGATCTCAAATGACCCTACACTGGCTATTTTTCGTCATTGCTGGGAGACTTTGGGCCATTTTCAGCCTAACCTATCTTACAGGTTTGTTGTGAGAATGAAACGAAGGAGAGGAAAAGGATGTAATCCTCTTTGGATCCCCATTAGGGAGAAAAGCAGGATATAAATGAAGAAAATAAATTTGGAAAAGCAAACAGGTGGCCTTATGCTGCCTGGATGGTTCCCCCAATGCAGCAAATATCAGCTCAGTGATAGGGTCATTGGAGGTTGGCAAAATTATGCTGTGGCAAGAGTTCAAAGCCCCCCATGCCAGGGTCCAGATCTGAACCAGGGCCTCCTGTATGTACGCAAGTGCTGTCAAGACACAACCAACTTATGGTGACCCCTGGCAAGCAGCTTTCAAGGCAAGTGAGAAGCAGAGGTGGTTTGCCATTGCCTTCCTCTGCACAGTCTTCCTTGGTAGTCTCCTATCCAAGTACCCATACTGCTTAGCTTAGTTCTGAGATCTGACAAGATCAGGCTATGCCAAGCCACTTTCACATGAACACATGAAGCTGCCTTATACTGAATCAGACCCTTGGTCCATCAAAGTCAGTATTGTCTACTCAGACTGGCAGCAGCTCTCCAGGGTCTCAGGCAGAGGTCTTTCACACTTGCCTAGTCCCTTTAACTGGAGATGCCAGGGATTGAACCTGGGACTTTCTGCATGCCAACCTGATGCTCTACCACTGAGCCACTGCCTTATATTGAATCAGACCCTTGGTCCATCAAAGTCAGTATTCACAGGTACTCAACCAACAATAACCAACAAACAGTACAGTATTCACAGTACTCAAACCAACAGCAGCTCTCCATGGTCTCTGGCAGAGGTCTTTCACATCGCCTATTTGCCTAGTCCCTTTAACTGGAGATGCTGGGGATTGACCCTGGGACCTTCCGCATGCCAAGCAGATGCTCTGCCACTGAGCCATGGCCCCTACTGAGCCTCTGGTAGCTGCTGTTTATAAAGGGAAAAAACACATTGGAGATAGATTTGCCAACTCAGGCTTGGGAAATTCCTGGAGATTTGGGGATGGTGGAATCTGGGGAAGGGAAGGAGCTCAGCAGGGATGTAATACTACCCTCCATCATTGCCATTGCCTCCAGGGGAACTGATCTTTGTAGTATGGAGATCAATTGTAATTCCAGGCCTTACCTGGAGGTCCCTGAAACTGTATGGGGTTTTTTGTTTTGTTTTTTGCCAAGGGCTTGCAACGCTAGATGTAGCTTATTTCAAACTTTACAGGGAAAAGCTACACCGGGAGAAATTCTGCCTTCCACGCAATTCGGAAACCTACAGAAACCTTCAAAGGCAGCCCTGTGTAATAATGTTTATCCTCAACTTGGTTTTGGTATCTAATACCCTACAATGCAAATTGAGTCTAATCATATGAAGATCATAAATGCTCAGTCTTATCGTAGTTTCATACCTATCTACCTTTGCCTCTTGTGGATTGCCAATCTATTCTCTGTGCCTTTTGAATCTTAATTACGTGGAATAAATATTCTCTAGTGTCTCAGGGCAGAAATTTGATCATTTCAGTAGGCAGAGAGAAACATAGACATTCCTTTCAAAATAACAAAGTCACCTCTATGAAGTTCCAGGAGCAGCCTGGATGACTTTCCAGTTCCAGGTGTGTGAAGTTGAGAGAGATTTTTTCATGGGCTGGCTGTCGGATAATGTAGATGCACTGCCTGTTGCTGAGGTAAGAATTAGGCCAGTAAGGAGACACAATGACCCCCATGCTGTCTGTGTAATTTCCTCCACAATTGGGATCCGCTGTGTTAATGGAAACAGAAAAGGGTTATTCATGGTGTCAAAAGCAGCCTGTTCACCTGGTTCTTATCCATAAACGGATGTGATTGTAGCCATGATGTGCACAAATACAAATACACTTACCAGGGGATGTAGTGTACGTGACATGGAAGCCTCTGTCAGTGTTGGCCGCATTGGAATGAAAGTGAACCCAGGCATATGGACCAGTGGTTTGAAGAGGAGGGGGTGACCAAGCACTGCAGTATTTTCCAAGGAGGGGATCTTGGGGGAGGAGGCCATCTCGAATCTTAACAAAAGAATTAAGACAGATGCTTGCAGTACATCATGTATGCAGATAGCACCTACATAAGAAGATCAGACCAACAATCTCTCTAGTCCAACATCCTAGTCCCCAAGGTTCTGTTCTTGTAATGGTGTAAGAACAGCACACTGTATTATATGATTGTATTTGAATGTACTTTTGAACAGTATTCAATTGACAACAAAGCTACGCTGTTCACATAATAATCTTTTGGAATCAGCAGTGTTTTCATGCATGCCTAGGTTTGTGAAAAGCAGGTGTGAACCTGTTTGCCAGTGCCAAATTGTTCAGTGCCAAAGTGAACAGACCTGGTGACTGACTTATATGTGATCACCACAGTCAAACATGGTGTGTTTATCTGTCAAACACATTGACCAAGAAATTCCAGCAGCCCTACTTCTAACTCAGTGCCTTTATGCACTTCTCTGCTCTGCTCTATAGTACTACTTTGTGCCCCATTCACAAATAGGGAAGGAAGGTAGACAAAAGTACAGAGAAAGGAAAAGGCCAGGACCATCCAGTCTTGTTGGGATTTTAAAAAGCATATGCAACAAATCTAGACAGTGGCAACCCGAAGTGTCATGTAGCAGTAATTTAATATAGCCATTTATTTAGTATTCTTATCCAGAGTTCTTACCCAGGTCACTGTGGGGAAAAATAAGGAAATATTACACTGGGGTTGAAGGGAGTGGATTTTTTTTTTTATGGCTACATTTCCATTTCCCTAAGTCTTCTTTACACAGATAGCAGCATGTTTCTTTAACCTTTAACTGGACATTGTAATCACAGTTTACCTCCAAGTAGTCTTGGCTGCAATTAACATGGTGCTCAATCCTCAGTGTTCCAAAAGCAAAAGTGATAAGAAGGCCAGGCCTGGTTGAGATATACCAATAACAATTCCTGTTGAGAGGATAATTCCCTGGGTAGCCGGGCGAGTTAATTGAGCCGTAAGTATTTGTTAGTTCACCACCACACTCTAGAAAGATAGAAAGAGACCCCTTCTTAATTAATTTATACTTTCGCTATGTACTGTATGCTATAACTAGACCTATAGCTAGAACTTCTGTTTCATCTACATTTTGACAGATAAAGATAGGGAAAATATGAATGGGCAGCAAATTTAGGCACATAGTCATAGACAGACTAAATCCCACTTAAAGCAATGGGAGTCAGGATATCAGTTAGTCACAGCTAGAGGTGCATACAAATGTACCAGTGGGGGGAAGAAGAAGGAGGACTTGGTTTTTATACGCTGACTTTCTGTACCGCTTAAGGGAGACTCAAACCAGCTTACAATCTCCTTCCCTTCTTCTCCCCACAACAGACACCCTGTGAGGTTAGTGGGTCTGAAAGAGTTGGGAGAGAACTATAACTAGCCCAAGGTCACCCAGCAGGCTTCGTGTGGAGGAGTGGGGAAACCAACCCAGTTCACCAGATCAGCCTCTGCTGCTCATGTGGAGGAGTGGGAAATCAAACCCAGTTCTCCAGATTAGAATCCACTGCTCCAAACCACCGCTCTTAACCACTACACCACTCTGGCTCTCATGCTGGGAGAGTGGTGGAGGGAGCTTTGCTGGTTTGTAAATATATGTGCTTCTGTTTTGAAGCCCTAGAAAAAGATGTGCATGCTTCAGTTTAGTGGTTAGGCTTACTAGGTCTCCTGCTGGCTTTAAACTTCCCATCCCTCACCCACTCCCCCCCCCCACTTAGCAGCAGCAGTAGTAGGTTTATTGTACACAGCCATAGGCCTTTACAATCTAAAACATTATTACAACATTAAACCATCGCATCTGCCGTCAGTGTAAATATTATTCCATTGCTGTCCCTGAAATATAGTTGTATCTAATTTTGTCACACTGTGACCCCCAGCCTTTTAGCCAGCCTTGCATGAAAAGATGTAGAAAATACCCCAGCCTCTTCACTTTTTAGTCATAAACTTCCTTGTGATTCATAAACTGAAAAGGCCAGAACAAATGTTCACAACATCGAAAGGATTTTCCATAGAGGAAATGTGTAACATGAGAGGAATCCCTGGGTGCAGTTTGGGTTTGTGCTTGGAATTATTAACTTGTTCAGCTATGAAATGAGATTAAAAATACAAATTGTCTAGGAACAAACACATTATCAAAATGTGATTAACGCTGCTTTTAACTCCACTGAATTCATGGGTCTAAACTGGCATATTTCATCTTTTGATCCTTTCAAAAATGTCTGAGGAAATTACTGCCCTTCTTATACAATTTAGTCTTACCTGGTTGCCGAGATTCCCAATGAATTGTAAACCCTCCTGAGCTAACCGAGCGGTCAGAGCGAAACCAGATGTACAAAGAATTATGACTGCTGAACAGTTCATCCGGGTGAGATGACCCACAATATTTTCCCAGCATTTGGGCTGACGATGCCTCTCCATCGTGTATCTGGAGATAGTCAGACGTACAGCCGCTACTTTGCTCCAGTTGGAAGAATGGAAAAGTGATACGCAGGATCTAACGGGAAAGAGCAAAGATCCATTGAATGTCCTTGTTTTTCTATCTGTGCCTGAATGTCTCTCAGCTAAACGATGATTAGAGATTGTTAATACAGGTACTCTGTACCGATATGATAACATCTGTCTACACAGTCCTACATTTGCCAGAAAATGTAGAGACACACTATAATTTCCTGAGAAAACCCACAGTGGACAGAGGGATGCACTAACACTAATGGCTAAATGAAAAGAAAACAGAAAAAAACAGATTACCAAATTCCCTCCTAATTATTTCAGTAACATGATAATATTGAATAATGTGTATGTTTTTATAAAGTGACTTAACAGCCATTCACTGTACAATAATTACTTCTGCAGGCTTATAGCCTAAAATAAACTAAAAGAGCCAGTGTGGCTTAGTGGTTAAGAGTATCAGATTAGTATCTGGGAGACCCAAGTTCGAATCCCCACTCATGCCATGGAACTTCACTGGGTAACCTTGGCCAGTCACACACTTTCAGTCTAGCCTACCTCACATGGTTGTTGTGAGGATAAAATGGTGGAGAGGAGAATGATGTAAGATGCTCTGGATCCCCATTGAGGAGAAAGGCAGGATTTCAATGAAGTAAATAAATACATAAAATAAATAAACCATGATCCCCCAGATTCTAGCCTCTCTAACCACTACATTGCTCTGGCTTCATTCTCCCCTCTGGGCTCTCTAAGTGACTTTCGATCAAACATATTCTTTCATATCCAGTTCAGACACTCTGTATATGCTGGCATCCTTGTACAAATTATTGCTCAGAAAAGTAGTCTTACTTACATGGGCAATAAAGCATGAGATAAGAGAATCGGTGGAAGACTCTATAGTGGCAAACTCCCATGATGGGAATGAGGAAATAGCTGCTCATGGAAGATATTTCCTGAGGAAATATGTCATTTCTTTCCATATGGCAAGTTCCCATACTGCTGCAAAGCTTAGGAAAGGGAGCTGAGTGGTAGCAGTGCCAATTTTCTATCTGAGGGGGGGGGGGACAGAATCTAGGGGCATGGGGAAGGAAAGGGTATTCGAGTCTATCCAGTCAATTACTTTCTCGGCTTTTCCAAATATGAGGTGGCCTTTTGTGGCCGACCTAAGACCTGGATCAGATATTTCAGTTTCAGTATAGAAGTTAACAAAAACAGTCAAAGTGAATCCTGAATAAATAAGGTGAATTCAGCCAACATGGTGTAGTGGTTAAGAGTGGTGGTTTGGAGTGGTGGACTCTAATCTGGAGAACCGGGTTGGCTTCCCCACTCCTCCACGTGAGCGGCAGGTGATAATCTGGTGAACTGGATTTGTTTCCCCACGTCTACATATGAAGCCTGCTGGGTGACTTTGGGCTACTCATAGCTCTCTTAGAGCTCTCTCAGCCCCACCTACCTCACAGGGTTTCTGTTGTGGGAAGGTGAAGGGGATTGTAAGCCAGTTTGATTCTTCCTTAAGTGGTAGAGAAAGTGGGCATATAAAAACCAACTCTTCCTCTTCTTCTATTTGTGTCTACTCAAGTGACTTCACCTGCCCCCCCCTCTTCCCAATCCCTGGAAACAATTTCATCCTCTAAATTAATCTTAAAGATGTTGTTTATTAATAACGCTTGTAGTGAAAGCAAGTTGCCACTCAATTCCATAAGAAAACCACGTCGTATTCACAATGTAGACAACTTGTGGTTTTCTTATGGGATCCTTTAGTTATTTGCTTTCATTTCCAGGGCAACCCCTCTTACCTTGTCAGAAGTAGTCCGAATGACCCAAGCACAGCTGACCTGATGATCATATGTCTCATTGCCTGGATTGTTTGGGTAGCTGAATGAGCCTGAGGGGTTGGAAAGAAAACCTCCACACACTGCAGGCATGGAAAAGAAAGAAATGCACTCATTACTTCCTTAGTGGAAGTGAAGAACACAAAACACTAATATAATTGCATTAAAATGAAATTTAAGAGCTGAAAGCGGGACTTATATTTACATGAAAGGGTTTTGGAGATCTCTTTACTGTCTATTCTGCTGCTTTTTAGGAAGTCCTGATTTGAGGCTGGGGGCCTTTAGAAACGCCGCCGCAAATAAGCACCAGCAGGATACAGCAAATGTTTTTTTGGAGAAAATACACAAATTCCTTACTTGCTAGGCAAAACTACCTCTAACCCAGGGGTGGGGAACGTCAGGCCCAGGGTCCGTATAAGGCCCGCGAAATCATTTGGTCTGGCCCTCCATGGGTCCTGGCTTATCTCTAGCTCAGAAGGATGCTGCCCTGCCTGAATCTCTTGGGTCCAGCTGGGGACAGCAGAGCTCAAAAGCAAGTCGCTCTACGTGGCAGACACTTCGAGCCATCTCCGGTCGTGCCTCTTGGCTAAATGTTTGACCAAATATAGCAGGCTAATTTTTAAGTTGATAATTTTGTATGGCCCGCGAATGATGTCATAAATATCCAAATAGCCCTTGGCAGAAAAAAGGTTCCCCACCCCTGCTCTAACCCAACAGATCAGCAACCCAGTAAAAACCTATTGTAATCAAATCACTTAAAAAAATTAAGTGTGCACAATAATCATAAAGCAATCTAAGGTAATAAATGATAAATGGCAATAGGCTAAAGTCATGGAGAATGTGGTATTACAGCCTCTGCTAGACATGGTGAAGCCATGGTTTATTGGTGCAATCAAAGCTGTTCAGGAGGGCATCTGAGTGCAGCAAAGAGCACTCAAATCACATTTGGTTTTGTCTTAACAGGGATATATGATGATGATGTAGAAACCTCATGGAAACCTTTGCCTGCTCTTCCACCACTGGTAAAGCCCACAGGTGATATAAGACCAAGGGACTAGTGTCTGAAAGGTGGATAAGAGAAGCTTGTCCACATTTGGTGTAGGAGTCTAAAACAGGGTAGGAATTTTGCCAGACACTGCACAGAAATGAAACTGTCTTGGCCAAAAGACTGTTGTTCAGTTCATATTTTGCTTTGTGTTGCTCATAGGCTCCCAGATAGAGTCTAATCCTGTGTGAAGGTAGAGTTTGGATTAAACCATCATTGCTAAAATGCACACCAAGAGGCAGTGCATACTCTGGAATGATGGGAATCTGTCACAAAGTGATAGATAGGGCTAGTGATCTGGAGCCAAGCAGGAGATGAAGTGGGCAAGCAGAGATAGGTACTCTAAGAGCAGTTCATTGTGTGACTGTGTAGCTGCAGTACCACAGCAGAGCAGTTTCTTCCATAGACAAGCTGTAATAACTGGTACCTAATGGGGCTCTGTTCAGTTACCTTGTTGAGGCCTCTGACATTCAGGTCCAGTCCAAGTGTTTGTACATTCACAAGAGTATTTGTTCACCCCATCGGTGCAGCTTCCGCCATGTTGACAAGGATTGCTGGAACATTCATTAATATTTTCTGTACAGTTGGCACCATTCCAGCCAGGATTACACAAACAGTGGTAGCCAGAGAGTGTATCCTGTAGACACACAAAAAAACACTCAACAAAAAAACAAACTACAACACAGTCCAGACTTTGATAACATCCAGGTGTTCTAGCCTGGTGAGCTAGTCTTGTATACACATTGCTATGGGCTAAATTCAGGCCAGGTTTGATTTACCAAACACCAAAGCAAAGTAACATAACATGTGGTTTACACAATGGTTTGACACAAGTGAAATCTGCGCTGAAGCCAACAATAAGTTCTTATGATCTTAATGGCATAAATAAATACATCATTTTATCAGACCACAATTCTGCATTTTATTTAACGATTCACACTAAGCCAATCTTTGCATTTTAAACACAGCACCCAACACTTACAAGGCATTGTCCATTTAGACAAGGGTTTTGATTTTGGCAGATATGGCTGAAAGCGACACATCCATTTGAGCCATAGCCACTCCCAGTGTATCCAGCTGGGCAGACACAGTTAGGAATAGGGCCTGCAGAAAAGGAGCCACAATAGACACAGACTTGGTTACGAATGTCATTATTCATGTCATCCTACGCAGCTGCTTAAACAACCGCAGGACAGATCTGCAAGTGAGGTTGCCAACCTCCAGGTGGCAGCTGGAGATCTCCTGCTATTACAACTGATCTCCAGCCGACAGAGATCAGTTAACCTGGAGAAAATGGCCACTTTGGCAATTGGATTCTATGGCACTGAAGTCCCTCCCCTCTCCAAACCCTGCCCTCTTCAGGCTCCAAAGTCTCCAGGTATTTCCCAAACTAGAGCTGGCAACCCTATCTGCAAGGGTTTTAAAGTTCTGCTCTGCAAATCATTTATAACGGAAGCAAAACTCTTAAGAGAGGCTGTTACCGCACTAGGTATTCCCAGCGATGTATTAAGAGTTTGAAACTGTTATAAAAATACTGTTTGCACTTTGTTTGGCCCCTTTAGCTGTGAAGACGTCTCCCAACCATTTATAAGCCATGATATCCAAAAACCCTTTTAAAGCGATGTTTTTTGTAACATTTTCAAACTCTTGATACATCGCTGGGAATACCTAGTGCGGTAACAGCCAATATTGTGGGGGAATGAGTCAAGCAAAACCATCCTCATCATTCAAGGCACCCAAATGCAGCATTTTGAGAAGAAATAATCTTGATCGCTTGCCTGTGTACAACTTGTTTACTACACACGGCGACAAGAACAGAACATTTTATATACGGTATATGTATATATATATATATAGGACAACTTGACATGAAGCCTGATTCAAAGAAAGGCAAGGCTTTTTATTTCGGCCGATATGGCTGAGTGTGACACATTCGTTTGAAAGTTTAGGAAGCACAAGTCCCAGAGGCTAGAGTGGTGGGGACTACAGCAAAAAGGGAGAGAAAAATAAAGCAGCAGGCTGAGCCGGCAGGGAAGACACAGGAGCAGCAGCATGGAAGCAACTGGCTGTTAGCTCTCGCCATCCGCTGATTTCCTTAGCCCTGAGAGAGGCCTCCTCATATACTATAGCCTACTCACTAATAAAGGCCTGCTCAGGCAAGGCAATGGTGCCAGAAAATGGATGTGGCTAGAGGGACAAAGAGCTTCAGAGCTCTCCATGTCGAGAGAGGAAACTAGAAGTCTTAGAACTCAGCAGAAATAACTCTTTTCCCCCTTAGCTAAGGCCAAAGGGGCCTGAGTAGGCTTGCCAGGTCCCTCTTTGCCACCGGCGGAAGGTTTTTGGGGTGGAGCCTGAAGAGGGCGGGGTTTGGGGAGGGGAGGGACTTCAATGCCATAGAGTTCAATTGCCAAAGCGGCCATTTTTCTCCAGGTGATCTCTATCGGCTGGAGATCAGTTGAATTAGCAGGAGATCTCCTGCTACTACCTGGCAGTTGGCAACCCTAGGCCTGAGGTGTACCCACTTCCATTCTCACACGTATATTGCATGTAAAAGTGCTATCAAGTGAAGGCACAGGAACACCTCAGCCTCGGTCTTCTGAACAATTCCTTTGAGGGGGCTTGTGATCCCATAACTGAGGGCTCCCTGAGAACCATGCTCAAACAAAGCAAGCTTCTAACTGTTTTGAAGTATAGCATTACCTGATCTACTGGTACAGGCAGCAAGTGGATGACAACCTCCATTGTTTACTGAGCAGATATCAGCCTGGGTGCACACTTTCCCATCACCTTGGTAACCTAGTTAAAGTAAAAGTTAGGGGTGACATCTGACAGTGAAGCAAGTATGAAGGGCTCTTTTGTTGTTGTTACCATGCAGTGAAAAGACTACAGAGAACAGTGCCGATGGAAGCCCTCCCCTTTGCCAGAAGCAAATTTCTTTGCTCTTTTATCATCTAAGGAAGCTTCATACTAATCTTGCTGTAATCAGAATAGGCCATTTATATTAACTGGGTATATAAATTAGTGTGAACTTTGGAGATGAGAACCACGTCATATGACTATACTGATGGTTGCACTTTGTTCTTCCACAGCTTCCTTGGATTTCTGCCACATGATTGCAAGATTCATTCCTGAGACAACCCAAGATGCAAAAAAACAACAAAAAGTTTGTTGTGCCTACAGAAGTTGATGCAAACACCAGTCTACCAGCACTCATGAAGATCGAGGTCTAGGGTTACCAACCTCCAGGTACTAGCTGGAGATTTCCTGCTATTACAACTGATCTCCAGTCACCAGAGATCAGTTCCCCTTGGAAAAATGGCCGCTTTGGCAATTGGGCTCTATGGCATTGAAGTCCCTCTCCTCCCCAAACCCCATTCTCCTCAGGCGCCACCCCAAAAACCTCCCGCCGGTGGCAAAGAGGGACCTGGCAACCCTATCGAGGTCTGATTAACAGAGAAATAAAGTATAAAGTGAAACACTGATATTCTCCTTCAACACTGTATGGTTGCCATCTCTCAACTGGGAAATTCCTGGCAATTTGAGGGTGGAGCTTGGGAAGGATGGGGTATAATTGGTTCTTGTAGGTTATCCGGGCTGTGTAACCGTGGTCTTGGAATTTTCTTTCCTGACGTTTCGCCAGCAACTGTGGCAGGCATCTTCAGAGTAGTAACACTCAGTGTTACTACTCTGAAGATGCCTGCCACAGTTGCTGGCGAAACGTCAGGAAAGAAAATTCCAAGACCACGGTTACACAGCCCGGATAATCTACAAGAACCAATGAACTCTGACCGTGAAAGCCTTCGACAATATTATGGGGTATAATGTCATAGAGTCCTCCATCCAAAGCAGCCATTTCCTCCAGGGGAACTGATGACAGTAGCATGGAGATCAGTTATAATTCCAGGAGACCTCCAGTGTCCACCTGGAGCTTGGCAGACCAGCTGACACATACTTTGGTTTATTCAAATTAGCATCTGAAAGATCTAAGCAGGTCCACTTGAAACCAAGAGTTCCAAAGTAAGAAAAGAGCAAAATGGTCACAGCTGTTAGAAAACTTAACTGGCTTCCATCAAGGATCTAGTGGCTGGAAAAGCCTGTTAGAGAGGAAATCATTCTGTGTAGTCTATTACTAGGCATATAGATTAACAGCATTGGAGACTTGGGGGGAAGGAACCAAGGGAGACATCAGCCTAGCTGATAAGGCCCTGAATGTAACAGCAGATAAAGTAATACACATTCCACAGCACCAGTAAAGCTATCAGATTAGAAGAGGTCCTTAAAAGCAGTTTAGACAAATCCTTGCCCTTCTTCTGCAGCCAGATTCTATATCATCCAAATTAAATGTTCCATAAACTGCCAATAACCATGAAATGCCTTAACCAATTTCTAAACCATGAGCAAATATCAAAGTGCACCATCACATCAGTACTATTTGTTAGACAAATGCTAAATAAACTGACAGCTCAGGCACATGCATTTTTTTATAAAGTCTCATGTAGTCGAATGGGAATTATTTCCCAATATGTGTGCATAGGATTGTAATCATGCCCTCCTGTAATCCCAGGTGGCTAAAGGAAGTGTGCTGTGCTACACACTGTTAATGAAGGTGAAAAGTTCACCATATGATGGGGTGGATTCAACCATCCTCCAAGGAATCCTCCACCAGCTTAAGGAGCCTTCCTCCAACTTAAGTGGCTCTTTCTCCTGTGGAAGATCCATTTACACTAGAGGGAAGGCCTTAGGCTGGAGGAGGGCTTCAAACTTTGCTCAGTGGAGTGGTAGGGTAGGGCAAAGATCCACCCCACTCTAAACTGGAAGAAAATTCCTTCCCATTGTCAAGTATGACAGTTGGATACACCTGAATTTAATACATGACCTTGAGCTATATTAGAATTTGCTTTATTTATATTCTAACTATATAAAGCCAACCAGGTTTTACAACCAGGTTAAAAAAAATCTATTGCACTGGTCCCTTGGCCACCATCCAGTGGAGAATGGAATCATATATCTACAAAAATATAAGCTGCACCTGATCATGGCAATGCAGAGTTAGCCCACTGTTTACCTGGTGGACAGTGACTGCAATAGAAGGACCCCATTGTGTTGATACACTGAACCAAGGGGGTGGTTGAACAGCCTCCATTATCAGCCACACATTCATCAATATCTTGGCAGCTGTAGCCATTTCCTTGCCAGCCTGTGGAAAGATGGATGACAAAAGAAAACAAGACAAGAAAACAGGAGGAGGATGTAACTAAACTAGACATGAAATATGCCACTAATATTCCTTCCCATCCTTAAGTGTTAACTCATGTAATGCACTATCACAGAATGTGGCTTAAATGGCTTTAAAAAGAGATTAGAAAAACTCATAGAGAACTATTATTGGCTATTAGACAAGTTGAGCATCCAGGTTTGGGGGAGATTGCCAGTTGATGGGGGAAAGTGGTAAGGGACAAAGGTTGGCTTTATGTCCTGGTTATGGGAATCCTATATCATCAGGCTATCCACTGAGGGAAACTGTATGCTTGGCTAGATGGACCTCAACTATATTCTGGTTATATTGGTGAAGAACTAACATTGGAAAGGGTAGATGCTATAAATTCATGTGCAAGCCCAGCTGCTCTAGTAACAATCCTAAACTTCAAGGGAATCCTATTTAGAGATTTCTCAATTGATCTGAACACTCCCATTTCAGTTTTAATCTCTGCATAATGGTGTAAAAATGGCATCAAATGGTGCAAAAGAAACAAACGTCAGGCTCAACAGCAACAAAAAGGGAAGAATGAAAATAAATTTAAAAGGGCAGTTGGAATATTCCTATTTCCAGATCTGCAGCCCAAATGAGGGATGCTTAAACACCTGCTAGTTTGACATGTAGTCTTTTCACCACATCCAATCAGGGAAGTGATTAAATGACAAGCTCTTCAGGTGTTTGCAGTTTGTTTGTGCCATTTGGCAATAACAGGGTTGTTGTAGCAGGGTATCAGAAGTTGACTCCCAGCTAATCCCTATCAGCTGGGAGTCAGCTTCAAATGTCTTGCTGGGGAAACTTCACTGGGTTCCAGTGATGCTGCAACCCAGTAAAGTTGGGAGAGGAGAAAGCTGAAGCCAGCTCACATCTGATTTCAAGAGTCAACAGAGAGTCAGCTTCTGATGTCCCCGCCCTGGAAACTTTGTTGCTTATATGCCTGCTGCTGGGACACAGTAGAGTGGGGTTTTTGAGGGGGGCGGGGGTAGAAGCTGATACTCAGCTGATCATGATCAGCAGTCTGCTTCTGACCTTCCATCTAGTAGTGGGATGGGGGAGTTGTCTACTGCTAGGGGAGTGGGGCACAGGAAACTGGTGAAACCTGTCATGTAGACAGAGATTGGGAGGGAGGAAGAGGCAGGTTGGTTCAGAAGCACATTCCTACTTGATCTCCTGATCAGCTGTAGGGTTGTAAGCTTCGGGTTGGGAAATACTGGAGATTTGGGGGATGGAGCCTGAGGAGAACAGGATTTGGGGAGGGGAGGGACTTCAGTGGAGGTATAATGCCATATAGTCCATCTTTCAAAGGGGCCATTTTCTCCAGGTGAACCTGGAGATCAGCTGTAATCCCAGGAGATCTCCAGCCACCACCTGGAGTTTGGCAACCCTAGATCAGCTGGAAGTTGGCTTCTGATCCTACCCCCCAAAGCTTTGCTGTATCCCTGAAAGTTTTGCAAGCAGCAAAGCTTCCAGGGCCAGGAGAATAGAAGCTGACAGCAGATGAAGGGATCAGCTGGCAATCAGTTTCTGATCTGCACCAAACAAAACACTGCTGTTTCCTAGAAAGTCTGGGATTTAGCAAAGTTTCACAGGAACAAGATTGGAAGCAGACTCCCAGTTGATCGCCTAATCAGCTGGGCCAGCTTCTAAACAATCCCATTCAACAGCTGTTCCATTTTCTGCCTGAGCTGGATAAACCTATGCTGGCTTATGCTTTGATCATGAATGTCAAACACAGTATGTTGGGTTGCTAAACAGGTTTGATGCAAAATTCACAGTATCCCTAAAACAAATTAGAGGTTCATAAAGAAGCCTTAGATCACAGAATGGATATTTCTGAAATCTTACTCACCAGCTGGACAAGGACCACAGAAATAAGATCCTGGGGTATTCTGGCACTGTACAGGAGGATTCAGTGAGCATGGAGGCGTAGGGAGGCTACATTCATCAATGTCGACACTGCAGGCAGGATTCTCAGGTGCAGACTTCCAGCCAGCATCACAAATACAGCTGTACTTTGGCTGTTGGGTTAAAGACACTGGGAATTAGGGCAATCATGAAAATGACTATGAATGAAACCGAAGAAGGTGTTCCTAATAAACCCTTTTGAATGAGTGATAATTTCAAGCTGGTCTTGAACACACAGTGATCTGTATAGTCCCCTTTTCAATTATTGCTTCCACAATTTAACCCTGATTTTTCCTCCACTAGCAATGAAGATTTAATGTGCACTAACAGCAGGACATATTGTTAGCATGCTGCGCAAAGGAAGCGTGTAACTGAATAAGAGAGAAAATGACCAGTAATCACACAAATCAACCCCAGTCAAAAGCAACCAGCATCATCTCCTCTTCAGCAAAAATTTAATCTGCAAATATACCAAGGCTGTTTTCTCTCTTTTTAATCTGGGAAAGTTTAATGAACAAAGATAACACATTCAAATACAAACCAGAGTAATTTATGTTCTGTACTAGAACATTGCAAAATTCTGCAGTCAGGATACCCGAAATTGCCTTCTCAGAATATAGTACCTCATGCACAATAAGAGCATCAGTCTATATAAATGATTTCACATACATTATGCTACTTCCAAACATTGGGTTGTCAAAATTTTGGTATTTTTCTTCCGAAGATTAAGAGTAGTAGAGGGCAGAAATGAAAGGGAAACTGAGGCTAGGGTGGAGGGGAAGTAGAATAGAAGACATAGGAGAGAGAGAGGATTAGGGGGAATTGCCAGATGGCTATGGACATAACTTTGGCCAGTACCTAACTGCCTGAATCTCTTCATAACACTCCTTGACCTTTGCTTTCAGGCAGGGTTTGAATGCAAGGTCCTTGTCCTGTGTCTCTTGTTATCAAGGGGGAAATTTATCTAGCTAACTTTCACCATGACTGTCCCAGGCCAGAAAACCAGTAAGACTGGGGCCAGTGTCACTTTGGGCAGCTCCTCCTCCTTACCTGATTATGTTGCTCTCTGATTTCATCCATACAACGGCCATGCCCACACAGAGCTGTAGATCCCTGCTGGCAGTCGTCAAATTTTGATGCGCATTGGGATCCATACGTTTCTGGCAAACAGGTGCAGCTTGGAAATGAAGAATAAAGTGACAGTGCGACTTTGTCTGTTCATTTGTCCAAAGTTGTTCAGTGAGCTGCCCAACATGGGCTATCTGCATTATTTATGTATTACTTAAATCAATCAGGGGCTGGATTGGCCTATACTACAAAGATTCTGAAGTGCCACTGACAGCCAGGAGCAAGCTGAGATGAGCCCCATTGCATTGGCTTCTCAGCTCCGACCTGACCAGTAGTCGGCCTGGGAACAGTGATGCACTAGTTCCTCACCACTTACTGATTAGGTCTGACTCTGAACCAAGTAGCTCCTACAAGTCTTCCACTATCTCAACAGCTATCCAGCTCAGCTTGTTCCTTAGCCTTTTTAACACCCTGTTGTACCCTGCAATCTGTCAGTCAATCAGATAACCTTCAGTATCCCTAAAGACTTAGAACATGTAACTGCCTTTAAAAGGTAAACTCCCCCTGTGCAAACACGGTTCATTCCTGACCCATGGGGTGATGTCACATCCCGACGTTTTCTAGGCAGACTTTGTTCACGGGGTGGTTTGCCAGTGCCTTCCCCAGTCATCTTCCCTTTACCCCCAGCAAGCTGGGTACTCATTTTACCAACCTCGGAAGGATGGAAGGCTGAGTCAACCTTGACCCAGCTACCTGAAACCGACTTCTGTCAGGATCGAACTCAGGTCGTGAGCAGAGCTTGGACTGTAGTACTGTAGCTTACCACTCTGTGCCATTGGGCTCCTTAAACTACTTTTACCAAACAAATATTTATTTATTTATTATTTCCACTTATTAGCCTGCTCTCCCTGGCCAAAACCGGGCTCAGAGCAGCTTACAAAAATAAATATCCCATTAGATCAGTAAAAACTTTAAAACATTTTAAAATAGCTCTAAAAAATCATATAAATGCCATCCTAATTTACCTAAGACGCCTCTAAAGTGTAGTCCAAAACACAAACTTCAGTAAGGCGAGCAGATGGAATAAATACAGATTGGATAAAAAGATATTACCACAGCAGGGAGGTTAGGGAGGCCAACATTAATATCAAGGGAACCATAGCTGGCCTCAACCACAGGCCTGGCGGAATAGCTCTGTTTTACTGGCCCTGTGGAACTCTCTAAGGTCCTGCAGGGCCCTGTTTTTACTAGAGAGGCTATTCCACCAACAACAGTAGAAACAGACCAGGTAGTATCCAAGTCCTGCCCAAGGTGTATGGAGTGTCTGTTGCAGAGGCTCTCGTGCACTCATAAACATGACCTAGGAAGTCCAGATCCAGCACTTGGGTAAAGCCCCTTCACCCTGTTCCATAGCATGAGTGGCCAGACAGAACAAGGCAAGTACTCCCTGCACACCACTTGGACGTTCAGTTGGTCACATACAGTCTATTCCTGCTCTGAGTTTATGAAAGCTGTACTTAGCCACTGCCTAGAAATTCTGAGGACGTGGTCTTCATAAAGGGAAGGACTACAAAGCCCCCATTGCTAGCTGGAAACCAAAGAAAGCCTGGGTGTCCTCGGTCAATTATCAGAAGCCACAGAGTAATAGTGGGAGGTGTTTGGGCTTCCTGCAGAGTCCATGGCCCCCACCACAGCTGTGGAATAATGATATTGGGTGCATACTGAAATCTAAAGAAACCAGCACAATTGTTTACTTCAGTATGCTTAAGCTAGGATTTCCAGATACTTGAGATTTCCTAGTGGCCAAGGAAAAAGCCACACAGGTCCATCTTAATTCTGAAAACAGAGTGCCTAAGAATAAAAGTGTGTGCGATGCTGCCCCTTATGAGAACTGAATTTACTTTGGGCCAGTTCATTCAACGCAGCTAGCCACTCATTTCATATTTAGGCTGACTGTTTATGAATTATGGTTGGTGATCATGATGTGGTTTAAACACAGGACAGACCACAAATTCCATATGCCGGTGTTGTTAGAAGACTTTGTGTTTGGCATGGAACAAGGAGTCTAGCCCTGCTCTCCTTCCCAATCAGAGGAATCCCTTGCTGAAAGCATGGCTATTTGGATATGATGGATAGTGTATAATCAATCTAAGTATAGCCATATGGCTTACTATTTGCCCTCTCACATCTTCAAGTACGGCAGCCTGAAGTGAGATGTAGGTGGGAGATGCACAAAGCCAGAAAAAAACTTTAGCACATATGATCTAGCAATACCCTTCTTTTCAACCTGGCATTACAATTAAAAAAAACTTACTATGAATAAAC
Organism: Euleptes europaea; assembly: GCF_029931775.1. NCBI lineage: Eukaryota > Metazoa > Chordata > Lepidosauria > Squamata > Sphaerodactylidae > Euleptes > Euleptes europaea. The sequence goes on from NC_079322.1 coordinate 55,514,942, forward strand.
AGTAACATTCAATAAATTCAGCACAACAGCAGCCTAAAATTAAAACTAAGACGGTTAGCAAATGATTTTTGTACGGTAACAATTTCAGGAGTAGCCAGAATGATGGATTATTAACTTTTCTTTGTGCCTTTTATTCCATTAGCTGGTTGACTTGATAAATTAAATGAAAGGTAACGGGTTACTGTGTGCTGCCTCCACTGAAGTGGTGCTGATTAACTCAGCTTTCAAAGCTTTAATGCTCCACTACCCCAAACTGTAACAAAGGAATGGCTTGCATTTTAACAGATTGTTGCTTTCGGACAGTGGGATTTATTTGCTGGTAAATGACATTTCAGTTGTTAGTCTCTGTAAGCACATTAATGTTTTCCATTCTCCTTCCTCCCACGCTTCAATCTCATGAAAAATGAACAAAGCAAAAGGGCCCAGTTTTTTAAAAAAGGGCAGCAGGTTGGCACTTCAAAAGAGGGACCACAAGGCTCAAATAGTTTGCCAAGCAGATTTTGGAACTCCACGTCCTGTTATGATTGAACTCTTTGAGGAGGAATAAACTGCTATTGTATTTTATATGCTCTAGTAAAATTTTAATGTATTACTGCTTTCAAGATGCCAAGATCAAACCTTTCCAAAGCAGCAGATTCTACAGGACTAGTTTGGTAGCATTCCCAGCTGGGCTGTAAATGAATGAATGATTTGTTGAATGACAACCGTTTCCCATCCTTCATCCTTACTTTTCTAAATGAGGGATGAAACATATGACACTGTTTTCTTAACTAGTAGTATTTTTTCAGAGTAAGAAGTAGCATATAGCTCCCTCATTTATTCTCAGACAAAGCCTGAGACCAGATGACATAAGCTGACATCTATATAAACATGTGAAGCTGCAGTACACCACGTCATGTCAGTGGTAAATCAAAACCACCTTGTCTCCTCGTGCTGGCTCTCCAGGTGCTACCTAAGATCCTTTATCTGGAAGCATCAGAGACCTGGGATCATCTGCATGCAAAGTATGTGCTTCACCATGGAACTATGGCCACCATCTAAAGTCCGTGTCATGTCATAGGACTCCTCTGCTTATTGTTATTGCTAAAGGTGGGCCAACATGCTTACTCTGGCTTCTGCAGTCTTTTAGGCGCTGCTCCTCTTTTTCCTACTGGTCTTATATATCTGACTACAGTAGAAGAGTGAAGCATCTGTTGTTCTGGAGCTACTACTGGTGAATGTGCTGGAATCCCAAATCCTCGCACTGCATCCCCATCATGATGTGACCCAGTTGTCCTATGCATACACATCGGTGGGGTGAGGGGTAAAACCCTTTATCTTTTTGTTCTCATGTAATGGCCTTTGAGATCCCCTATAGTCATCTTCTTCAATGCACTCAACATTGAAAATAAAACTCCTGATTAGTTGGTAAAGCAAATATAGACTATACGTTGGACAGCATGCTAATTTTCATTACAAATGCCTCTTTTCTTTAGATACTAAGAAGGCCAATGCAATTCTGGGCTGCATCAATAGGAGTATTGTGTCTAGATCAAGGGAAGTAATACTACCACTATATTCTGCATTGGTCAGACCTCACTTGGAATACTGTGTCCAGTTTTGGGCTCCACAATTTAAGAAGGATGTTGACAAGTTGGAGCGTGTCCAGAGGAGAGCAACCAGAATGGTCAAAGGTCTGGAATCCATGCCCTTTGAGGAGAGACTTAGGGAGTTGAGTTTGTTTAGTTTGGAGAAGAAAAGGTTGAGGGGAGACATGATAGCCATGTTTAAATATTTGAAGGGATGTCATGTTGGTGAGGGAACTAGCTTGTTCTCTGTTGCTCCAGAGACTAAGACATGGAGTAATGGATTTAAAGTAATAGAAAAGCGATTCCACCTAAACATTAGGAAGAACTTTCTGACGGTGAGGGCTGTTTGACGGTGGAATGTGCTGCCTCGGAGGGTGGTGGAGTCCCCGTCTTTGGAGGTCTTTAAGCAGAGGCTAGATGGCCATCTGTCGGGGTGCTTTGATTGCGGGATCCTGCATGGCGGGGGGAGGGTTGGGGTCACTGGGGATGTGGGGGGAGGTAGTTGTTAATTTCCTGCATTGTGCAGGGGGTTGGACTAGATGACCCTGGTGGTCCCTTCCAACTCTATGATTCTACATTAACAGCTATCAGAAGCAAACAGCAATAGCACAGCAGTGGCTCAAAGGCAATATCACATTTTTATTCTACCCTTCCTCTGAGGAGGTTAAGGCAGATTGCTTCATTCTCCTCTCCTCCATTTTATCCTCACAACAACACTTTGAGGCAGGTTGGGCCAAGAAAGAGGGACTCACTCAAGTAAGATTCATTGCTCAGAGTACATTTGAATCTGGATCTCCTGCATCCTAGTCCAACACTCTAACCACTACGCCACACTGGTTCTCAATGCATATATCATATAAGAAATTGATCTCTCATTTATGGTTTAGATACTGGACTGGGAAGGGCCACAAAGACCATTTGAAAACAATCCAAATTCTCTAAGAAAAGTCCCTCTGGGTTACACTTGAGCAACTGAATAGAATTAGTGCTGCTCTCCAATAATTTGTCTGAGAGCTTGCAGGTGATGACAAAGCTTTGCAAAACCAGAAGCATGCCAAGCCAATGTTTGCAAAGGAAAGGATTTTTTTTTAATTCCAAAGCCAGAAACAAAACACTTTACAAAGAACTCTGGCATGCAATGTTATCTCATGGGAAGAGCTTTGTCAGGAAATTATGTTTTGGCCAGTTTGCCACTTCATAATAAAACAAGCAAATCTTTCAAGCATGATCATTCACTGTAAGCAAAGAGAGCTTATGGAGCGCTATACACATGGAGGACAAATCTTTGGCCTCAAAAAAGAAAGAAAAAGTATGAGCCAGGGTTAATGTATTTTTACAAGCCTCCACATAAAGTAGTCACCTGACACACTGCAAAATGTGTCTATTGGTATTGTCTTCTCATACTGGCAGTGGCTGTCCGGGTCTCTGGTGAAGGTTTCTCACATAAACTGTTAGCTGAATCTTTTAACTGGAAATTCAAGGGACTGAACTCGGGACCTTCTGCATGCAAAGTAGATGCTCTGCTACTGAGCCACAGCTCCTGCTAACCTCTAATGTATTCCTTATAGCATTTAGCGATACTACAATGGCCTTCCATATAAAGGCATTATACAGTTACCTGTAACTGCCTGGGTTGTTTACACATGTAGCTCCATTCTGGCAACCCAGAGGTGTCCCAGAATAAATCTGGCATTCATTTACATCGGCAGAACAGAATGGTCCCTGAGAAGAGACAGAAACACGGTTTATTTCCCAAGAAAAACAGGAACACAATAGGGCTTCAAGAGCCTGTGGACCACTATAACATTTCAAAAGGTGGACAGCATCTGACTCACTCCCAGCGGTGTTTCCCTTCCTAAACACTAAAACAAATCCCAGCTGTTCAGCTCCCCCAGCATATCCCCATATGTGGAAGTATAAACTGATTTCGCTTAATTTAAAGCAAAGAGTAACGGCAATTATGGTGGAAGCAGAGCTCTCCTCTGGGACTAAGATCATGTACCATTAGCACGCAAGCTATTGATACCAGATATGCAAAGGGGGAAAAAAATGTTCTGCAGCAGTGCACCAGGAAATATTATATGGGGGCCCTTTTGTGTTCTTTCTCAAATACTCCACTCAACTTCTATGGAAAATTCAAAAAAACACACAAGGTTCACATCGATCGCCATGCTTACTACAACTTCTGGTTGGGGTTTTTTCCCCCTCTCTGTATGGACTGCATTGCATTTTTGTAGTTACAGGCCACCAATAATCAATAAAACTTACCATTTCAGTCTACTGTTCTGTATCTATCAATTGACACTTACACAGCAACAGAAATTTTATGAAATGAAGAATTCCACTGGGTGTGCTTTTAAGTAGAGTATCTGATCCACAGGGCAGAAGTAGAATTTCTCTGGCTCCAGTGCAAATATGTAAGAATGCCTCCCCCTTCTCAATCCTATTCCAAATAAACAATTTAACAAACTATTACCAACCCCCCCATTTTACTTCTGAGATATTCTGAACAGGCACATCTTGGCAAACGCTACCATAAGGAGCTACACACTTTGGAGAAACACATCCTGTGCAAATGCCCTAAAGACTGAATTAATACATTACGTCCCTTCTGAGTACTCACCCACATTGTTCTGATCCTGAGGTGGAAGTGTAAGACCATGTATTCATGCGTGCAGAGGAAACACACAATTAAGTTTTTCCTGGACTGCGCAAAATTACATTGCAAGTGGGAAAATCACGTTTCAAAGCTTGTACGTAGAAAACTGGGGCATGAGGGGTATGGTTGCCAGGTCCCTCTTTGCCACCGGTGGGAGGTTTTGGGGGTGGAGCCTGAGGAGCAGGGTTTGGGGAGGGGAGGGACTTCAATGCCATAGAGTCCAATTGCCAAAGTGGCCATTTTCTCCAGGTGAACTGATCTCTACCGGCTGGAGATCAAATGTAATAGCAGGAGATCTCCAGCTAGTACCTGGAGGTTGGCAACCCTAAGGAAAGGCTGGTTGTAGATCACTTGCCCTTAACATGTTAGGGTTTGTTTGTTTGTTTGTTTGTTTAGGAAGGGTGAATATTCAAATGTACAACTCCCCATTTGCAGTTCAAATGATATGGTCTCTGAAAGACTGTACCGCATTATTCTGTTGAATGCATACGTTAGCTGAAAACTAGATATTTTCTGACTTCCTTCTTTATTTTCTTTATTTGTATCACACCCTTAAGCCTTGGCCTGGATGGCCAGATCTTAGAAGCTAAGCAGGGTCGGCCCTGGTTAGTATTTGGATGGGACCACCAAGGAAGTCCAGGGTTACCATGCAGAGGCAGGCAATGGCCAACCACCTCTGTTTGTCTCTTGCCTTGAGAAACCTATGAAAACTCTACAGGGGTCACCATAAGTTGGCTGCAACTTGACAGCACTTTACACACACACATATCCATCACATCCTTTCCCCAAGGATCTCAGCGCTGCATACATCAGTCCTACTCTGCATTTTGGTTTGGATCCTTGACTTCTGTTTCTGCAGACACAAGGTCTTCCATTCACAGAATAGGATTTCCCCCTTTCTTGGCAGCCCAAAATTCCCAGAAACAGGAGGGGGGATATTTTGGGCTGCCACCAAGTGGGGATCACACTCTCAGAATGAAAATCCTTATAGCTGTGCAAATGCTAAGGGGATCCAAGCCTTTGTCCTAACAACTCTTTGAGGCTGGTTAAGAGAAACTGACTGACCCAAGGTCACTTAATGAGCTTCAGGGCAGACTGGGGATCTGAACTCTGCTCTCAGACTAAGACTCTGACCACTGTACCTCACTGTCTTCAGGGAACAGCTTGCCATTGGTTCTACTGGTATAACTGAATGTGCCGGTATCAGCTCCCTTGTAGATGATTATGCTGCTAATAACAATTGCACTTATGCATATTGTGTAATTGAAAGATACTTCATAACTTCTTTACCTGCCAGTTGTTAGGGCAGAGACAAAAGAAAGCATCCAACAAATTGATGCAGGTACCAGAATTCTGACAAGGATTGCTACTACAGGCTTTTCTCAGGAAGCTCTGAAACAAGGACGAACATTAATATATTAAGTTAGCATTTATTATTTCACTGGCTTGGTCTTTTCTAAACAACCACAGGAATACATAAAGGATCCTTTTGGGTACTAAATTACTTGACCCCCAACACGCTGGGAACTCATTTTACCGACCTCGGAAGAGTGGAAGGCTGAGTCAACCTTGAGCCGGCTACCTGAAACCAACTTCCATTGGTATCAAACTCAGGTCGTGAGCAGAGCTTTGACTGCAGTACTGCAGCTTACCGCTCTGCGTCACGGGGCTCCTATGCACCACAGGAGAAAGATCTTTTCTGTCCAGGAAGGGCCGCAACCAGCTCACCACCCAAAGCTAGTGAAAGGCACCCCTGGCCACCTATTCATCTAACCGGAGGCCCAGGTCCAGGAGCACCCCCAAGCTACAAACCTGCTCATTTAGCAGGAACGCAACCCCATCCAGAACAGGGAATAACTAATTTCCTGAGTCAATCTCCCTCCCCCACAGTAGCACCTCCATTTTGTCAGGATTCAGTCTCAGCATGTTAGCCCTCATCCATTTCAAAACTAACTCCAGGCACCTGTTCACAGTTTCCACAGCCTCCCCGGGATCTGATGGTAGCTCAAGACAGAGCTGAGTGTCATCTGCGCATTGGTGGCAGCTCAGCCCAAACCTCCAAATTCAAAATGCATAATATGATTTCTTGTGCCTCAAAATTGTTTACCTGTTCAAGGTTTTGAAGTCTGCCTTCAATATTCACAATCTGCAACAGAAATAAAAAGACAGGCCTTTGAGAATTATATATGTAGATGATATTTAGGATCACTGGACAGACTAAAAATAAAGGGCATTTAAAATAAAATGACCTCATCATGAAAAACAAATAGTACTTTTACACAACCAATGTCTTTGCAAGTAAAAGTTTATAAAACAAAAATCCTGCCATTTTACCGTCCTTTAGTCCTAAAAGGTCCTTTGGGGGTCTACTGAAATGCAATGGCTCATTTCAGATATCATTAACAAACAGATATTTATTTGTGACCAGTGCAAACTTAGCTTGTTACTTACTGGTTTAGAGTGCAATCCTAAACCCTTCAATGGGTTTAGAAGGAGATAACTCTGTTTGGGATTGGACTGTTAATTGTGGTTTATTTCAGGGTTAAAATCCCACTTAATTAGCAAGAAACAAACTCCAATTTACTGAAGTGCTTGTAGAGGTTATTACTTACCTTGGAATGAAGATAGGTGATCTGACTGGAAACATTTTGAGGGATGTTGGTGACTCTTTTTAATTCAAGAATCTCATCTTTATTCTTTCTGATCTAAATGTTTAAAGAAAAAGATAGTTCCACTGTTCTTTATAAAGTATAAAGAATGAGCACATATCTCACAGAGACTTAAGCAGTTACTGATAAGAACCATAAACACAAAAAGCTGCTGCTGTATGCCAAACAAGCAAATTCTCCTGGAACGGACTTTCTATTTTGTGTACAATAAGTGCTGCAATTGCATTTAATCTTCGGGGTGATATTTCTGCAAGTCTTCCTTCCCTGCCAACGGTACTGTTTATTCTAAGCAGTTTTTCTGATGGCACAAACAGCCAATGCAACACCTACGACCCCCGACTTCACACCCCCTCCTCCCTGGCTAGCTAACTGACTGAAGTCCGGTCAGGAGTTTCTGCTCTATGTGTGGACAAGCAGCCAGGAGCCCTGGATGAAATTTTTTTGAACACAGCCTGAGACCTCTGGAAGGGGTGGTGGTTATTTTAATGGTTTTATAATGTCATTTATCATGTATGTTTTAAATGGTTAGCTGCCTTCGCTAGGGTTGCCAGGTCCCTCTTCACCACTGGTGGGAGGTTTTGGGGGTGGAGCCTGAAGAGGGCGGGGTTTGGGGAGGGACTTCAATGCCATAGAGTCCAATTGCCAAAGTGCCCATTTTCTCCAGGTGAAGTGATCTCTTATCGGTTGGAGATCAGTTGTAAAAGCAGGAGATCTCCAGCTTGTATCTGGCAACCCTAGCCTTGGCGACCTTTGCGAGGGCAGAAAGATGGGGTATAGATTTTATTGTTGTTGCTGTTATTGTTATTAATCATCATCTTTATTGACTAAAATACAATCTCAATTAACTAGAGCTCAAAAGCACTAGGAACAATATATCAAAACACTACCGGGTGTTACAGAACTAAGAAAAGAAACAAAAACATGAGGCTAACTATGTTGTACAAGGCGCTGGTGTTACCTTGGCATTCCTTCTCATAGGGTGGGCATGAGGCTGCTGGAACTTCAAGACAGAGCCTGGTCAAGGCAGACTTTACCACATTTGTCCTCTGTGCCCCAGTTTGTGGCTCGCCTACTTTCTCACAGTGTGTCAGATTTTTTGACCCTTCTTCTCCCAGCTGGGAGGGTTTTACTTTGACCTATCCTATAATTGCCCTGACCTGGATGGCCCAGGCTAGCCTGATCTCGTCGGATGATCTCAGAAGCTAAGCAGGGTCAGCCCTGGTTAGTATTTGGATGGGAGACCACCAGTCCAGGGTTGCTGTGCAGAGGAAGGCACTGGCAAACCACCTCTGTTAGTCTCTTGCCATTAAAACCCCAAAAGGGGTCGCCATAAGTCAGCTGTGACTCAATGGCACTTTACACACACACATCCTGTAATTGGGGTTGAGTCTGATGTGTGCTGCCTTGCATTTTTCTCCAATCATTTTCTCCAATCAGCACATCTCCAGATGTTTATGGCCCGACTCAGGATATCCAAACAGCCATCTGTCTTGCCCATCCCCAGCAAGGGGGCAAATCCTTCAGTCTGTCCATTTGTCGTTATAAAGGAAAACTCATCTTCTCTCGGCCTGGAATCTTTCTGAGGAGTTTATTACTGTTCCCCCCAGGAAAGAATGTTTTCTCTGAATTCAGGGCTTCCTGGAGTGTTAAATCAAGGAAACCTTCATTCTCTCATCACCATAAAGACAACAACTACAATATTTACAAAATGACCATGGTGGAAGGAGGGACGTCATGGCAGAGGGAGGGTGTCATTAATTCTCAAGTAATATCTTATAGGTGAGCATATGAAGCTGCCTTGTTACCAGATCAGAACACTGATAGCGCTCTGTTTACTCTGACTTACATGGGGTTGCCAACTGTGGCTTGGGAAATTCCAGGAGATTGTGGGAGGGCCTGGAGAGGGGAGGGAGCTTGCCATAGAATCTACCCTCTGAATATTCTCAAGTATTCTTATAGGTGAGCATATGAAGCTGCTTTGTTACCAGATCAGAACACTGATAGCGCTCTGTTTACTCTGACTTACATGGGGTTGCCAGCTGTGGCTTGGGAAATTCCAGGAGATTGTGGGAGGGCCTGGAGAGGGGAGGGAGCTTGATGGGGATGGGATGCCATAGAATCTACCCTCTGAAGCTGTCATTTCCTCTAAGGGAACTGATCTCTGATCAGCTGTAATTTCAGGAGAATGTTCTATTTCCCCAGCTTTTAGACCATACTTTATAATATACAATAGGGATGCCAGCCTCCAGGTGGGACCTGGAATTACAACTCATCTCCAGACTACAGAGAGCAGTTTCTCTGGAGAAAATGAATGCTTTGGAGGGAGGGCTGTATGGTATCGTACCCCAATGAGGTCCCTGTCCTTTCCAGGCTCCACTCCCAAATCTCTAGGAATTTCCCAACCTGGATCTGGCAACCCTACCCCCCATCCCTGCCAGTGGCCAGACGGACCTGGCAACCCTAATATAGGACAATGCAGTTGTTCTCCCAGACAGAACAACAACTGCAACCATTGTGGAGAAGAGCCGTAGCTCAGGGAGATGGCACATGCTTTCCACGCAGATGGTCCCAGGTTCACTCCCTGGTATATCCACTTAGCGTTTACTAGATGTTGCAGAAAGACATTCTCTTCCTGAGACCGTGGAGAGCTGTTCTAGGGTTGCCAAACTCCAGGTGAGGGTCTGTAATTCCCACAACAGAAATATGTCTTCAAGAGAAGACGTGTCACTCCACATGCAAAGTCTGAAGGGGCCACAATACCTGTCATGTTTGTTTTGCCACAGAGTAACTTGGCATCTCTGCTTAATTATGATGTTGTTAAAGTTCAGAGAGATAAAGTGTAACCGTAGACGTTATCTGTTCATCTTTACATAAATTTTATGGCACTGCAATCACTTCATAAAATAGACAGTAGCTATCAAAACAGCCATTAAAAAAACCTCCTTGATACTTTAGACAGAAGGGAGGAAGGTGAAAGAAGATTCAGAATAAACTTTAAGGTGGGGTAGATTCTGGGTTTACCTACATGAACACTGTAAAGAACCCTGATGCCAAAGAAGTAGACTCCAGCTTGCATCTGCAGAGGCCAGCAGCACAACAGAAGCACAACAAACTTCTTCAGGCAAAGAAGTTTGGCCCATCTCTTCCCACCAGGAATAAAAGTCTGTCCCAGAAGCTCCTGTGATGTCCTCATTTGCTGCTGGGAGTAATGCCTGGATGAGGTATGGAGCATGCTTGTTTAACATAGCTTGAAGTCCCCACTGGCTTATTTGGAAAGTAAAGGAGCAAGAGGATTGTTCTCCTCTCCTTCTTCTAGGAAGGTATATGCATGTGTGCACAAACCAGGGAGTAGCACACAACTTAGTGGAGGGAGGGCATCTCCCTCAAGAAGAACCTGAAATTAGCCAGGACTGCACTTCATGCTCTCTATGTCTTCCTCTTAAGTTCCACCACTTTGTGAGCTACAAGGTGTATGTAGAAGGAAGAAAACCAGTGGAGCAGGGGTTTGTCCTTGGCCTTTTCCTCTTGGGCAGAATCAAAGACAGGGTTGCAGCTACTTCCCACCTTCTCCTTCATAACCCTATAGAACGGGCTCTGGTTTTCCAAAATGCGGATGTCATGCAGTTCCACAGTCAGACACAATCAGGATGGGAAAGGGCTGAGGACCAAAACAACTGGAGTGCTCTGCACTGATCTTTACAAGTTTCTGGAAAGTAAATTGCCGGAACTAGGGTTGCCAGCCTCCTGGTAGGACCTGGGGATTCCCTCAAATTACAGCTGATCTCCAGACTAGAGATCAGTTCCCCTGGAGAAAATGGATGCTTTGGAGGGTGGACTCTATGACATTATACCCTACTGAGGTCCCTCTTGGAAGAGTTACAGATAGAAGCTAAAATGACTAAACTGAGGCTATCATACTTTGGTCACATTATGAGAAGAGTATAGTCACTGGAAAAGACAATAATGCTAGGAAAAGTTGAAGGCAGCAGGACAAGAGGAAGACCCAACAAGAGATGGATTGACTCTATAAAGAAGCCACGGCCCTCAGTTTGCAAGACCTGAGCAAGGCTGTTAACAATAGGATGTTTTGGAGGACATTGATTCATAGGATCGCCATGAGTAGGAACTGACTTGATGGCACTTAACACACACACATAATTACTTTTTGCAGTTGTGACAAGGAAGTGAGTAAGGAAGTCCAGTCCAGAACATTTGAAAGCCTCTAACCTGTGACAAACTCCAATACCAACAACACTTCCAGTGGATACATTTAATTTAAATGCAATTTAACAAACAAATGAATCATGATAGCACCAGAGGATACAGCTCTGGTCTAAGCATTTGGATGACATTTTCTGAATCCAATTTAAGATCCATTAAAATGTAATTTTTTAAAAAACACAAACCATTACCTGGCTAAAGGTCTCAGCAAGGTCTTCTTCATTAATTCTTATTCTGCCCTGCGATCCAGTTCTGAATTCAATATTTTTGGCAGACCCAGTATGGAAAATTAAATTGCCACTTTCAGATGACATGCGAGGTCTGGTGAGTCGAAAGGAAGAATATGACACACAATGTCAAACCTACCAGTCACTATAGCCCTTCTCATTTGTTTCATTTTGCCACATGTATGGGACAATGCATGACATCTGATCCTCCTTATATGTACAAACACTGTTTTTTTCTGAAAGAGGAAACCCATTTATTTTCATACTTGGTACACATGTACCAGCACTGATTTTTTAGACAAAAATGGTGATAATGTGGATTAAGAAGACTGTGTGTAGCATATTCTTCCCATTTTTACAGTAGAATGTAATGAAATGGCTTATGGATCTATCACAGTGTAGCTTGCCCTTCACCAAGGAACTCAGGGCAAAATGCATGGTTTTTCTCTGTTTTTCCCCCTTGAGATTGATTAGCCTAGGAAGGAGTGACTGTCCTAAGGGTCAATTTGTGGGCTTCATGAAAGAGTGGGGATTTGAACCTGAGTCTCTCCCTTTTCTAGTCTTGCACTCTAACCACTACCACCCACTGGCCCTCAAGTCAAATTACATGAAGTCACCTAACGTATTCTTTATTTATGTCAGGTTTTTGCATCTCCTACTTAGAAAGTCTATCTGCAAGTTACACCACCAGAATGGTACTCACTGTTCCTGATGGAGGGTCCGTTTCGGTCTGTTTTTCTCAATAGATTCAGATCCATAGCTTAATCCAGAAATAATCAGTAGTGTCACCAAAACCCAAGGAATGGAACCCGGACACACCATTGCTCACTTCTAGTCTTCCTGGACTGTGCAGTGAGTTAAAGTGAAATCTCCAACTACCTTCAAGGATTAACCCTGGATGAGGTGTACTTTGCTCTTGCAGGAATCTTTGCATATTCAGAGATGTGCCTGTTCAGCTATCTTGCTGAAATGGAACCGAAGGTTCCTGGGGGGTCAGGAAAATGTGATTTGGGGGTCAATCTAAAGCAGGCTTCTAGTGGTCACTGCAGAGGGTATGCCTGGGATGATTTCTTTTTCACTGGGATGCTTCCTGTACTTGGTTGTGGGAAACATCCTTTGACCCATGAGAATGCAAAAGCTGAAATGGTGCATTGTTCAGTCTGGTCAGGTGCCTATTAAGATTCATTTAGACAACATGGTCTTACATTGAAAGGACGATCCCTTATATTTCCCCAGAACTAGATCCCCATACAAATGTGTTGTGTAAATGGTTCATGTAATGAAACTCTTCACTGATGATTCTGAGCAGGGAAACAGATTTTCAAGAATGGCTTCTTCTGTGAATTGTATCGCTGGTTATTCCATCGCTAGACAACATGTTGTGCAAATAGGCACTTAGATGTATGAGTAATTGCACTGATAAGACAAAAAAAAGCATTGTATTGTTTATAGGAAGGGAAAACCAGGACGCTAGGTTTGAAAAGTATTCAGAAGTAACAGGTCAGGAGACACAGATGGCAGGATAGCTAAAGGAAAATACAGTAGAATGATTGAGAAAAGGAGTCAAGGAACTATTTGTTTGAAGTAAAGAAATGTATTGAGTCAGGGATGCTGAGAGCTGGAAAGCTGAATCAGAAGTAGCAGAATGTGGAAAGGCAAGGATAAAGTGGATTGAGAAGCACAGGCTTGAGGGGACAGTAAGTGGAAGGACACAAAGCACTTAAGGAACAGTTACAGTGAAAGTGGAGACTACATCTTGAGTTGAGCAAAATGGGGAAGGTATTTTCACAAACATTTCTCCACCCCCCATGAAAAGTATCTTTTTGGTAATTTGGTGGGGGCTACCAAAAAGGGCAAAAATATTCTTAGCACTTCCTGCTTCCACACTCACACCAAGGTTGTTTCTACACTGGGTTTTTGGTGCAGCTTTGGTGCAATTGGGAAACAGGGATTCATCCTGCCACTTCTACATAGCATTGCGGTGCTCTTGTGCACCTTCTGACTTTCCAGCAAAAGGGAGGCAGCGTCCCTGTGGACAGGGAAGGCTGGATCATGCCCAGGTTCACCCATATCAGCACTATTCTTGCTTATGTTTCAGCAATTCAGAAATGATGTAAGCATTGTACTGATATCAGTGACTCCATACAGCTGATCAGATGCTGTGCAGATAATGTCACAAAGCCAAGTCAGAGAGAGGCCAATACTTCCTGCCCTGGCTTGGGTTGCTTCCACATGACACCAGGTCTCTCATTGCTGTTACAAATTGCCTTGTATTTTTGTAGCCCCGCTCCCCCGGGGCCTCCACTACCACCCCCACCCACCACACTTAAAAAAATTGAAATGGAAAAAGGAAAAAGCCCACCAGTGGTGAAGGGGTGGGGGAATACAGGTCACAGTGCTGGGAAAATGCAGGATATCTGTTGTCCCTTTGAATATTTCTGTATTTGCAGAGCAGCTAGAGACCCAGCACCATGCAGGGAACGACCCGCATGATTGCAAAAACCATTGGCCTCTCTCTGATATGGCTTTGTGACATTTCATGCAGCAAAATCTGGGTGGCTGTGTAGAGTCAGTGCGAGGCTGGCACACTAGCTACAGTCTCCCCCAAACTGCTGAAGCATAATGCAGCAAGAAGAAAAACAAAAAAGGGCGGGGGGCAAAAACCCCAGAACACCCATCTGGAAAGGCGACAAACAGCGTTGAACAGGGACCCAAAAGGCAAACACTGAGGGACTCAAGGGAACATTGCAGGCCTGTGAAAGCCCCCTTTGCGTCCCAATGTTGACTTTATGAATGTTTGGCATAGCTCAAGATTTGAGAGAAGCAGCAGCCAAGGACAAAGCAGAAGGGAGGCTGCATTACTCCGACGGAGCCTAATTAGACAAAGGTCAGCAAATTGTGAGGGGAAGGAGCTTAACAGGCAAGGGAGCCTGGGGGGCAGGAAACTGTGGGCCATGGAACAGATTTGCCAGCTGACCAGAAGAGGAAAAAAAACACCACCACCATCTTTGGAAACTTTTCACATCACGGAGATAAATATTATCACCTGTCCTGAGGTGCTGTTAAAGACACAGCTGACAAACAGTGGAAGGGATGGGATGCAGGTTTATACAGAGCTGAAATATTTAACCCCAATGGATCTCTTGCAACAATATGGTTCTTTTCAGGGGCAGAAGCTGAAGTTGACACATGAGTGAATTCTTCCTACCACTAGCTAAAGAGACCTGAGGGATATTTCCCCCCCAGCCAGTTTAAAATTGCTCTGCCACTGAACATGTCATTGTTTAACCATTTTCTCTTTGACCTTTGCAGCAATGAAACATGATGGTATGCCAGAGCAGTTTGATAAATACAGCTGACTCAGCAGAGGAATCAGAACCATGTCGTATGCAATGGCTGCCTTTTCCACAGTCCGAAGTGCCGGCATTAGTGGGAAGACCTGACCACTACCACTGGCCAGTTCCAAGATAGATGGCCCTCACCTTAGATGAGCCACCGTTTGGATGATGAAGCCTCCAGCTCTCCCCAAAACCACACTGAACAGCAAAACCAAGCTTTATCTATTACTAGATAAGTGCACATTCTTTGCATGTATAATAATTATACTTATCTAGTAGAAGCAAATCCTGTTGCAACCATGAACATTTTCTGAATTTGCTTTACCTTTTAATCATATCCCACTGAAGTGCATTCTACTTCAGCAGTTGCAAGAGGATACAAAATTTTATCTGTGGGGATAAATCTGTACAAACTCATTCAGACATGTTTTTGATGAAGTCATTAATATACCTGTACAAATGAGCCGTAAATCCACCACTCCCATGAATTTTGGTTTCTCTTCATTAAATGAGCCAACATGGTACTGTCATTAATAGAGTGTTGGATCTGGGAAACAGATTAGGTAAAGGTAGTCTCCCGTGCAAGCACCGGGTCATTCCTGACCCATGGGGTGAAGTCACATCCTTTCGTTTACTAGGTAGACTGTGTTTACGGAGTGGTTTGCCATTGCTTTCCCCAGTCATCTACACTTTACCCCCAGCAAGCTGGGTACTTGTTTTATCGACCTTGGAAGGATGGAAGGCTGAGTCAACCTTGAGCCGGCTACCTGAAACTGAGTTCCGTCAGGATCAGACTCAGGTCGTGAGCAGAACTTTTGACTGCAATACTTCAGCTTACAACTCTGTGCCACGGGGCTCCTAGGGAAACAGATTATCTTTGGCAAATAATTCGTTCTCTCAGTCCAGCCTATTTTGCTGAGTTTTGTGAAGGCAGAGAAACTTTATGAGTGATGAGCCTTGGAGGGCAGATGGGATACAGTTATGCTAAATAAATACATAGAGGTTTATTTTTTTTTATTTTTTTTTTATTTATTGTTCTCTGGCCAATTTTAAACTGATTTAGATGGGGCTTTTAAAAGCTAGTGAAAACTTGCATTTAATTAATGACTCTTGAACAATTTTTCTTAACAACAATACTAACCAGATTTTAAATCTGCCCATACAATGTATAACTGACGTGGAAAACTATAAAGAGATACAATTATTCTAGTCAAAAAGCAGAACATGCTGTATTGCTTTCATACTTAGGATCTCAACACTGTTTGGGGTGGAATAGTAGCCAAATGATTTTTAGTTTGTAACAAACAAATAATGGTTGGCAAACTGCTTTTTCCTGAGCCTCATCGACATGGTAAAGCAAACAGATTGTCCAAAGATCTGAAAGTATAATAATGTGACTACATAGGTCTGAGGTAGGGTTGCCAGATCCCCCCTGGCCATCAGCGATGGATGGGGGGTAGGGTTGCCAGATCCAGGTGGGAATGGACTCTGGGGAAGACAGGGACCTCAGTGGGGTATAATGCCATAGAGTCCACCCTCCAAAGCATCAATTTTTTTCAGGGGAACTGATCTCTGTAGTCTGGAGATGAGCTGTAGTTCCAGGAATCCCCAGGTACCACCTGGAGGCTGGTCTGAGGCACGTTCTGAAGGCACTTTAGAGCTAATTACTTCGATAAATAGGAGAGCCAACATGGTGTAGTGGTTAAGAGCAGCAGACTCTACTCTAGAGAACCGGGCCTGATTCCCCACTCCTCCACATTAAGCCTGCTGGGTGACCTTGGGCCAGTCACAGTTCTCTCAGCCCACCTGGAGGCAGGCAATGTCAAACCAGCTCTGAACGTCTCTTGCCTTGAAACCTCTATAGGGTCGCCAAAAATCAGCTGAGACTTGACAGCACACAGACACACACACTTCTATAAATATGCTTGGTTCTAGGAACCATGCAATTATTGGCAACAAGCACTTTAATAGGGTAGAGAGGGAAGCTTCACCCAATGAAGGGCTGAAATTATAAGTGGGTTTAAGGGTAAGTCCCAAACGAGGCATTTTGTGGCTTCCAGTTAATTAGCACAATTTAATGGGTTCTTCCTAGCACAATCAGTTCTAACGAAAGCCTGCCTTTGGCTCCAACTTCCACAATTCCCATTGACAGGCATTACAGCTTCTCACAGGCCTGCTCCTGAGCGGCCGTAGTTGGATTTCAGACTGCCTGTTTTCCCTCTTTTTTTTCTAGCTACTCCCTTGCCCCTCATGAAAAGGCAATTGGTTCTCAGGTCAGAGACAACCTCGAATGCTGGATAAAGCCTGACGGAATAAATGAAAATGGTCAAAATCATGATACTCTCCTCACGCTGAGTGCCCCTCATCCACAATTGTGTGATTATTTCTCACTCTTTTGGCATATGGGTAAAGATTGCTTTGTGTCCTGAACAAAACAGAACATCCGGTCTAATTCTGCACCCCTACCGAATTATGAAACCAGATTTCTCTTAACGGCTCCCTCTCTAGAAATACTTTCCTCAACACAAGAGCAGAGGCTTGAGGCATTTGGTGGTATTAAGCGAGTGGGTGCCTCACTGCAATGTTTGCCTTTGGAAATAGGATGCTGTGGAATGGATTCTTTGGACTGATCAACAGAAATGGACTAGCAAACCGATGGCCCATCATTTCATTGCAGTACAAAGGTATTGACTTCGAGGGTCCCATCAGGAGAATTTCATGTTTAAGCACTAAATCTACTCAAAATTACCAACAAAATATTCTTATCTGATTTGTATGTTTCCTCTTCATCCCAACAAGCCAGTACATTTGTTGTATAATTTTCTGTTTATAGAAAACTTGAACTTTTATGTGCTGTAAAGGAGTGGGAGATGGAGCATTCCAGCTCCTAACTTATCTCAGGTAAATATGTTACTTCCTGTTACTTATCACTAGGATTCCCACTTTAACTCCATGTAAGCAAATCACCTCTTGATATTCTCAGGCAACCATTTTTTTTCCTTTTAAGTACTGTGATGTTTCAACTGTTTGCAAATACTCTTGCAGAAACAGCCAATGCAGAGACCCCCACAAAAGCCTGTGATTATACTAAGCCTCAACCAATTAAATGCTGTAAGAGCGTACTTCTGTCTATTATAAACACTCAGCATGGGTATGGGGAGAATTGATCCCTTGTGGTATTACATTGAATTAGCCACATAAAGAATGTAAGCGGAAATGGCAAGTGGGATGGTATCCAGGCACAGCTGACCTGAGTTTACTTCCTTGATGACACAGCTGTATCAGAGATGGTTGTGGATGAGCTTCCCACACCACATATAATGCTTGCCAGTAGTGCTCCTGCGTGTCCAAGTAGCATCTGTAATAGTTGCTACGCCATAGTTAATAAGCCTTCAGGTCTTTAAGAGGCTTTTTGTTATCTGAATTAGTGACTTTGTATTAATACAGATTATAGAAACTTTGTCATCCTGTTGTTTTTTTTAAAGCCAGTGTGGTGTGGTACTTAGAGTGTCAGACTAGGATCTGGGAGACCCAGGTTGAAATCCCCACTCTGCCATGAAAGCTTGCTGGATGACCCTGGGCCAGTCATACACTCTCAACCTAACCTACCTTATAGGGTAGTTGTGAAGAGAAAACAGAGGAGGAAAACCATATAAGTTACTTTGGGTCCCCACTAGGGAGAAAGGTAGGTCAGAAATGAATGAAACAAACAAACAGGTGGTTTCAAGGTAGGTAATCTTTAAACCTACAACACCATTTTAAACTGTTCTAGTAGCTAAAGAATAATCATAACTATACTAACTTATGAACACATTTATGCAAAATGCATTGTGCCAAATCCAGAGGTAATGGGGCAAAACCAAGGGCACAACTTGGCACAATTATCACCTTTATATCTTTGCATTCCAGTATTCATTATCTTGTTAGCAATTTCTGCACCTATTGGACTTTAAATTTAGTGTCTAAAATATACGATTTGTCTAAGTATACCCCGCAGGGCATGGTGCATCTTGTCAATGACAAAAGATGGTATCTTCATTGATTGAGAGCTTATAAAGCACAGAAACCACAAGAGCGCTTAAGTGATCTCATATATCTAGGAAGCACGATATATCGGACATCTAATGGGCTTTGAACTTAAATAAACTTGCACAGGAAATTGAGCTGAATTGGATATTTAAGAACCAAGTCTCCTACAAGGGGAAAAAACTAAGTTGAGGGTAAGTATTAAAGGAAATGGGTGGTGCATATAAGCAAAGTACAGCTGATAGCAATTAATTGTTGGATATATTAGATTGCTAATAGGGAAAAAAGGATATATAAGCACAAGGTGATATAGCCTTGGGCCAAATATAATATACCAGACTCAAGAACAACTCTTACATTACTAATTTGATTCATAAAAGGTTAAAACTTTAGGTAGGGTTGCCAACCTCCAGGTGTGGCCTGGAGATCTCCTGTATTACATTACAACTGATCTCCAAACAACAGAGATCACTTCCCCTGGAGGACACAGTTGCTTTAGAGGAAGGACTCTATCATATTATACACCACTGAAGTCCCTCCCCTCACCAAACTTTGCCCTTCCCAGGTTCCACTCCAAATCTCCAGGAATTTTCCAACCCAGAGTTGGCCCTAGCTTTAGGGAATATTTACACTACAGAAAAATTGGTTTAACAGTAACACCTTCTTCCTTATAGGGGAGCCTGGGAATTGTACTTGGATGGGGGCAGATTGAAAATCACTACCAAAGAATGGCAGCTCAGCAAACAATCTCTATGGTTTGGGACCAATGTACCTGAAGGACTGCCCAATGCCTTATGAACCCACCCAATCATTACGGTTATCTTCAGAGGCCCTGCTTTGAGTGCCATCTTCTGAGATTAGGTGGGTGGCAACCCGAGAAAGGGCCTTCTCAGTCATGGCACCAAAGCTCTGGTACTCTTTCCAAGGAGATGTTTCTGTCCCCTTCTGATACCATCTTCTGCCAGAGGGTAAAGACTTTTTTCTTTCTTTTGGCATTCCCTCAATGATCCCTTATTCCTAACCAATGTTCTTATTTTTGTATGTATTTTTTGTATATTTTAATCTCTCTTTTAAAAATTGTCTTGATGTATGTTTGGAAGGAGGATGGATTTTAATGGTTCTACAATGAAATTTTATAATGTACATTTTAAATTGTTAGTCACCGTGGTGGCCCTTGTCAGGGCAGAAAGGCAGGATACAAATTTTGTAAATAAAGACATAAATACCCATGATTCTTTTGGAGAAGCAATGCCAATTAAAGTGATAGAAAACCAACACATATTTTAAAGACATACAAAGGAATTACAGATTGCTACTAATTTTCTTATAAAACAGTTTATTGCGACATTATTACGAAAACCGTTAACCACAATTTCTTAAAGACAGTCTATTTTTCATGAACCCATGGTTTCAGCATTCACAAACTATAACAAAACTGAATTTCCATTTTTAATAATCTTTATTTCCACAATTCATAAGACAGCCACAAACAGTGAGATGAGATTTAATCTTGAGATAGGTATTTGTAATGAAAGTTAAACCTGAGCAGCCTTACAAAATCGTCCATGATGATCAGTTTTACTCAGCTTCCAAATAAGAAATCCACAGCAGAATGCTCACTGGGCGGACCCGGACCATGCTGCATTTCAAGGTCATCCAACCAAAATTGAGATTAATTTTGCAACCACGTGTACGTTGAGACTGTTTCCCAGCAGACGGTAACATTGTTTCATGGTTACTTTGCCAGGAAAATCTAAAACAAACACAGTTCATAGTAAATCTAAAACAATCACAGCTCATAGTAAAAAAAATTTTTTTAAAAAGCAGCCTACTCTTCATGGACTTGATCATAGGAACTTGGTCAAGTTATTCTAAATGCAATTACTGGTAGTTATTTACATAGATGTAAGGGTTTGGTTTTCTCAGTCTGCTCCAGAACATATTGGAGTGATTAGAAAATACTCACCTGAGTTGCAATGAACTTTGAATTAGACCTAGTCTGTATCCACATGCAACCACTCTTGTATTCTATCACTCTGTTCAGCTTACTGTAGATCCCTCCTCCAACACAATGAGCATCCTTCCCACAGAGGAAGGCTCTACTTCCTGAGGGAGGTGGTACAATCCATTATCTCTACAATGCCTGTCCCACAAAGTATGAAAAACCAGTGTGCACTCAAATTAAGCCCATTTTAGTTCATGGTTTCCAATCTAACACTTAGCACTGGCCTTGCTACACTAAAATGTAGAATCCTCCTTGTGCTGTCCACCATTCTTCTCTGTGGTTTGGCAAACAACGCCCCTATCTTTATTTAAATATAATAAAATATAAAATTATTATGTGTCCTGAGGGCTGTGGATGGATTACACCCAAGCAATTCCAATGTTAGCTGCAATGCTCCAAAAGACTTCTTGTCTGCATACAGAATCTGTACAGTGAATATCTTTCCTTGTGGTTTTTAACTATGCCTCTGAGCCAGCCACCTTAGCCCTTCCCTCCTTTCCCGTGCTCTCTGACCAGTGGAAAAAAAGCTTTCTAAATAATCTGATGTCATTCTTTTGAAAGCAAGCCACAGGTGCAAGGGCATCTTGGTCAATCATAACGATGTTGTTTCAGCAATCTTAGGAGACCTATTAACATTGACTATGATAAAACAATTAGGGTAGTTTATTGCTCCATATAATAACTGCATCTGCCGCATCCAAAAGGAGGAAGCACTAATAAATCCATTCCTAATACCCAAAGAGAATATGAACTGTGATTATAGGCCACTTACATGCATTTTAAAATGTATTGTACAGTGGCCAGAAATGTACAGCTGCATCGACTATCGTTGCCATTTTTCCCATTCTGAATAACAAGAGTAATCAGCAAACACACTAAACCTGGAGACCACCAGAAATAAGGGAAACGCACCAGCCTTGGTTTGTAGAGTGGTGGGAAATAAATGCTTTAAATACATAAAGGTTTTATGATCTCTTTTTTCACAGACACTAGAAAACCTTTTAAGCTTTTCCAACTATGTCTTAAAACTAGGATACATACCAAATTGAGGAGGAAACCCATGAAGATTTGCTATTTCCCTTGGAGTAAAGTACCGCAGTTTAAGGGCTGACAGCTTCATAAGCTTCTCTTCTTCAGACAAAGCCTCAAAGGATTTAAATACTGATTCAAGCTGTGGAAAATGTACAAGATTACTGTTCAAGTTGTATAACTATCACTCCTTCCAGGAAACATGATGGGAGAGCATCTGTTAGTAACTGAGAAAATGGGGTGGCCTGCCCACAAGGCCTGAGCTTCAGAATATTCAGGGGATACTCCCAAGGTAAGCAGAAAAGATGAGTTTTGTATACTCCTGCCCCCCTCCCCAGCAGTGTGGTGGTGGAAAGTGTCGTCAAGTCACAGATGACTTACGACGACCCCCTAGGGTTTTTAAGGCAAGAGATGTTTGGAGGTAGCTTGCCACTGCCTGCCTCTGTGTGGGCTGGGAGAGTTCTGAGAGAACTGTGACTGGCCCAAGGTCACCCAGCAGGCTTCATGTGGAAGAGTGGGAAATCAAACCCGGTTCTCCAAATCAGAGTCCACCACTCTTTACCATGCTGGCTCCTCCACCAATAGCCTGTTGAAAACTGAGCATGGTTTAAGGAACATGTAAGGCTGACAGCAGTCAAATGTTCATTAAAAGGAAATGAAAAAGGGGAAGGGGTAGAATTGACTTGCTCAAGCCTCTAAGAGGTTTAGAGAGGCAGTTTTGGCTGAGAAAGAAATTTCCCAATGACTTATTCTACCATGATTCCCTGTGAAATGCCAATGTGTTCCATAATTTTCTTATCCGAATATGCTACTTCAGCAAATGATATGGGCTATGACCCCTGAAATACACACTAGAACTGAGCTGAAGCTACCTGAAGTTACAAGTCCATCTTGTTATAATCTGCGGCAGGACACCAGTGACATCATAGCCTTAAAAGCATATAAATGAAGATTAGCTAAGCTTTTGTTCAGTTGGCTAAGGGAGTTTCCAAGTGCAACCTTGTGATCTAGCCAAGGGTTACAAAACTTCCCCAACTCTTAAAACAATTACCCTTCAAGGCTTTTGCACAGCTCCTTGTGAGCAATGTGTTATGCCTAAGATTTAGGATGGGCAAAGAGAAAAGGGTTTCACAAAATAGATACCCGTTCAACAAAAAGTTATTTTGTCAAACATGCAAATTCCAATACTTAAATCAAAACTTGCAGACAAATCAGTTGATCTGTGTTCTTTTTGCAGTTGATCTAGCACTAAGATACAGAAATCAAGAAGAACATAGATTTGGGTCATAGAAACAATTCAGAAGCGTACTGACCTCTTCAGCCTCTGTGGTAAGCATGGTCACCTTGCTGCATGGCTCTAGTCTGGGGCCTGTTTGGCTATGAAACTTTCAAATTAGGGTTGCCAGGCATGGAAGTGCCAGGCAACCAGCGGGAGATGGGGGAGGTGGGGACTTACAGTTGAGGGGGGCAAATAGTATGACCCAGAAGTGGCACTTGTAACTTTCGCCCCATAGAGGTTGGGGCGAAAGCTAGAGCCTCACTCAACATGATTACATCACTTCCCAGTTGCACTAGAAGCAACATCATCATGCTGGGAAGATCAAGTAGGCCCACCCCCTTTTTGCTATGGAATTTATTCCGCTGCCCAGTTGAGCAGTAGCGAGCAACAGCAGGGGCGGGTGGGAGGTCTCCCGCCTCCAGCAGGCAGCCCTATTTTGAATACAGTTATACTGAATTGAGATATCAGACAGGAACACATCCAAACTTGGTCTAAGAGCCCTAATTTCATAGTAAAGGTCATAACCATCTCTTTTTTTAAGATACAAGAAATCTAGCCCTTAATAAACAGACCTGATTTTTAAAAAGGTTGTTATGAACAGGCACAAGAGGAATTTAATAAAAAGTAAGTGGTTCCTGAAAATACTACCAGCAAGTCAGAGGATTCCATTTCAAAATTAATAGGCCATGAAGAGGAGTAGCATATTATTCCGTGTCCCTGAAGGTTCAGATTTAAAACAGTTATATAAAAGCCCTGACTGGATCAATATTAGGCCTGTCAAGACAGTCTAGACAAAAAAATGTTCTTTGAATTCAGTCTTTGATCCTGAAAAAAATGACAACTGGACAGTCTTACAAGACTAGGATAATGCCCTTAAAATGACTGCAACAGGCAATATGATAAAAGCTGGGAATTATCATCAATCTGGCCCATGTACAACCGCTGTCAGACCTTTCACCCAAGATATTAGGAAGATAGCACTCGCTGAAATTAGTAACCTCTTTTTACAACTGTGGAAGATTAACTATCAGTGGGTGGTTCTCCTTAAGTTAATAATTTTTCATGAAGGACAAACAATGTGTCTTTCTGATGAGGACTGGTTGTTTGTTCAACAATTTCAATCTGCTAAAAATAACAGTGTGGATTCCACAGTTTAACTGATCACCAGTTTTCTTTGACTGTATTGCACTGCAATGCTAAAACAACTTTCCTGAGAGTAAGCCCCACAGACTAGACCCGAACAGAATTCTGAGTAGAAGTACTTGGGACAGCACTGCTGGTTATGCTTATATGGGCTTGGTGTGATTCTTTTCATATTTCTTTTAGAAGTGCATTTCCCCCCTGTAAAATATAATAATGGTTCGTATCAGTCAGGGGAAACACAATCCTGGGTAATATGAGCCAGCATTATATTTAGAAGGGAAAATGCAGTTCTAAAAGAAACAGAAAAAAAATCACACCAAGCCCCATAATATGCTATTATTACATTGTACATTAACATGCACCTGAATGGTGGGTATATATGGCTGCATTTCTCTCTTTTGATTCTTTGCGCCACTGTTCAAAGAAATACAACAGCAATTTTATTTTTCAGAATACATAAGTAATAAATAAAAAACATGCATAGCCCCATTATAATTTGACATCCTGAATCT
This sequence comes from Euleptes europaea, assembly GCF_029931775.1. Lineage (NCBI taxonomy): Eukaryota > Metazoa > Chordata > Lepidosauria > Squamata > Sphaerodactylidae > Euleptes > Euleptes europaea. Next base: position 55,539,618 of record NC_079322.1, read on the forward strand.
GTTTCATTCTGCATTTTAAAAAGTCATTGGTTGGGGCAGAGAAATCAGAAGCAGCATCTAGAAGTATTTATGTTACGGCTTTAACATGACTATCAGCAAAAACTGAAAGAACAAATAAAGTTTGTTAAGATTTGATAGGCTCATTTGCAAGGTCAGGTGTGAAAAAAAGGCTGTTTTTTCCTTTCCAAATGGCCCAGTTCTTGAATCACTTCTGCAAGAAGTCATATTGATCTAGTTGGTTCCTACGTGGGTTTTTTTAACTACATGGGAATACTCTGCACAATATTTGCACCCACAAAAACAAATATATCTCGATTCGATGTTGAACATCTAGAGAGTTTGCACTAAAACCAAAGAATATATTTAAAGACTTGGGGCTAGGATAGGCTTCCGGCACTTTTCTTCCATCTAGGTTTGCTTCAATCTAGAGCCAGGCCAGGACACACCATCAGATATAGATGGATCCTAAGTTTAGCTATGAAAGCTTATTTCTGGAAAGGATTTTCTCTTTATATATCCCAGCTAACCAAAGTTTTACTATTTAGTACACAGCACTAGAAATGAAATCATTGAACTTAGGGCCCCTAAAGTGAACACACAGAGATATGCTCAGGCTGTTAAAAAAGATATGCATTGAAAGGTAACGTGCATTGAAAGCACATACAAGGCCATTGTACCTGAATATCCTCTGCTGTCTGCAACACTGAGCCAGTTCCTTCTACATAGTGCCCATACCTTTAAAAAAAAATCAATGAAGAGCCATACATCAAGATTCTTTTGAGATTTCCTGCATCAATGAGTGCAGAGGTTAAAATGACAGTGCTCACAAATGGCATACTAAAAGGCTTTACAGAGAACATTCTTATTTAATGAAACCAATCAGGGGACGGCAAGATTATCCAGTGTGACCCATTTTTTCCCCTCTTTGAAAGAGGAACAAAACCAGTCTGGAACCTGATAAATTGTTCAAGTCTACACAGAGAGCCAGGAATTGCTGCAGCTGTTGCTTTCTTTACTTTCAGAGTTTTTTCGTCAACCCAAGTGCCCAAAATGCTTTGAAAAGAGACTTCTAAACTGAAACCAGTGTTTGTGTGTGTGTGTGTGTGGGGGGGAGGAGTATGGATTATATCTTGTGAATTCCCATTTCTGAATCCCAACCACATCTCACTCGCATTAGAATTTCCACTGATTCTGCATCCAGGGCACCAGCTCACAGAAGTGCCACAAAAAGTCCCCATCACATACAACAGCAGGAGAAAGGCCACTGCAGAAGACCAGATTCACCAATATACAGAAACAACCATTAATCAAAAGCCCCATGCTTTCATTTCAAAGCACAGAGTCCATGAATTCAACCGGATTTTTATATATGTTGAGAAAGTATTTTCAACTTAGTTGAATGTGTTCATTTTAAAAAGGACAAAAGGAAAAAATATATCCACCATAAATAATAAGAAACCAGTATTTTTTAAAACAACAGGATCCTTCTTCTGGTGCCAATGTGAGTCATTGTGTAAACACGTTTACTCAGCAGTCTCTTGCAGGCGGTCATTTCACGCTAATTATAGGGGAATCAGAATCTAATTACTATTGTACAAACTACTAGCTGGAGAGAGATACTTTGTGGGTAGAGATAGAGGAATGTGGTGTCTAAAAGCAAAAGTGTGCAACACAGTAACATTTCAAGGAAGGGAAAAGAAAGGAAGAAAATAGTTTGGTGGGCTAAAAGACTTGCTCTGCAGTGAACAGTTAGTATGTTTCCTTGGTAACAAGGAGGAACAAAACGCTCACATCCCAAGTACAGAAGGCTAACAGGGTGGCCAAGGTCAGCTAGAGAGAGACAAAGAGGAACAAAACCCACTGAATTCCAGGCAGATTTGGAGATGGGGATAAAAGGAACAAGGAAGAAGGTGGCTGGAAGTGACTGAGTCATGCGGATTGAAAATGGATTAACCAGAGCCTGCATATCTAAACCAGAACTTTGTTCTAAGGGACTGGGGACTAGAATATGCGAAAAGGATGGACTAATACTGAAAGACTAAACTGCGTGGCAGAACTTTTCTTCAAGCAGAAGTGCACTGGAAGACAAAATGAGACTGTAACTCTGAAGTTTTACTAAGGCAATTTCCTAGGATTCAGGTGAACAATCTGATGCTTTACACACGTTTAGATGTGATGATGCAAAGTAGCTTGTGACAGAGCTATTAGATCCATAGCTAAGCATGAATATATGATACTGTTTTGATTTCTACAATCTAATGACTTGCTTTAGTAGAACTGGTGGTTAGGACTAAATGAAAAATATGAAAGCAACCCACAGAAAGTATACTTCTGCTCGGGGTACGTGTGCTTCTTTGCAAGCCATTCAACAACATGCTGTGGTAGTCCTGTCTCAGACCCTTCTTCCAGGCTAGTATTCTATTAAGTCAGCCCTGACCTGGATACCTCCAGGCTAGCCTGATCTCGTCAGATCTCAAAAGCTAAGCAGCCCTGGTAAGTATATGGATGGGCAACCTCCAAGAAATACCAGTGTGGTGACACACAGAGGCAGGCAATGGCAAACCACCTCCTAACGTCTCTTGCTTTGAAAACCCTATGGGGTGGTCATAAGTCAGCTGTGATTTGAGGGCACCCAAAAAAAATTCTATTAAGTCAGAAAGCTAGCAGTTAATATGTTCCAGAAAACTTTGGCTTACTGATTTTTAAATGTTTCCTGCAACAAAAAAGCTCGTATCCGGCTAACACTCCCCTGACATGTTCTCTCAGAGAGGCTTACCCTTTTGTGAAGCATGTCGATCTCCTGCAAGTGGGCGTCACAATGTCTAGAAGGAAAGCGTAACGCAATAAGGACTTTGGGGGTAGGAAATATTGACACAGTCCTTCTCCATCTTCCTGGAGGAAATCTTTTAACATTTGCACAGAGACATCCTTGTCCCTTTCCTGCTTCCTTTCTAGTTCTTCAGCTGTTTCAAGCTTAAAGAGGAAGTTCTCCTTCCGCCGGTACTGCTGCCTGTTATCTTTGGAACTAGAGGCTGCCCCTTTTGTTGAGACTTGGGAGCTGCCTTCTTCCAGCCCGGTAGCATCTCTGGATATCTCTGAAGTCACTGGCTCCAAGCTTGGGAAAACAGTCAGTATCTAACATTAAACAAACATGTGCAAACAAGATTTAGATAAACCCAGTAGTTCAACTGTCATATAGAACTGTTTCGTGCAAAGAGTTATTTCATCCCACCCACCCCAAAATTAGCAGCATATATTACCCCCTGAAATAAGTCGCATATATTATTTATATATTTAAATAGGATGCTGTTCTAGAATCATTAATTACTTTCAGATACAATTGATGGGATCCAAAGTCCAGTCCACTAATAGTGCAGCCTTCTTCCAACACAAGAAGCCTTCCTCCAATGGAACACATACCCACACCTCTTCCACTAGAAGAAGACTCCACTGTTATCAGAAAAGAACCTTTTCACCCAAATCATATATCTTATGAGCCAGTCAAGGTCATTATTTCAATTGTGATCGATCTAAGTTATGTGACTGCCAATATGAAAGAAGGGTGCGTATTCTGGAAAACCTACTGTGAGGTAATCTGCATTGGTGTGAGTAACAACCCATATACATGTATAAAGTTCAGAACAGGCCAATGAATTATTTATGTATCTCACATTTCATTTCACCTTCTGACACCCAAGAAGGTTTTGTCTCCTCGATAGTTTCTGAAGGCTTGCAGGAATTTGCATTGGCCAACAGGGGTCCAAATCAAATCATGTGAATTCTAACAAACATTTCCAAGAAGTGGCACAGTGTGAAACGAGGAAGTACAATGTCTGAAAACAATTTACTATAATGGCGGCCCCAATCACCTGAAAACAGTCTACAGAAACACGGCACACTGGGAACACTTTGGGAGACTTTGTGCAATCACTGCCAACTTTATCCAATTGTTATGTGATTCGATATTGCAGTTTATCTTTGGTTGGTTTTGGATATGCTGCTTAATTTTTGTTATACACGCTGCTTTGATCCTTCTGCAAAAGTGGCCTGGAAATGCTTTAAAGAAAAAAATAAAAAACAAATGCTGTGGTCATTACAGAAAGGGAGCCTCACCTTATCCAGTGCTTGAAAGGCAAAGGGTTCTGACTGAGGCCGCGCAATCAAGAAGTACCGCAGCCTGGAGTTTGGAATGCCAAGCTGGAAGCAAAGCCCCAGAGAATAATGAATGCATGAAGGAAAATACCTACTTTGTCTAAACACGCACTTTTTTATTAAAATTAAATGCTAACAGTGCCCATCTGAGGAGGGCATGCTCCTGTGCCACTGCTGTCAATTTTTAACATAGATTGCATGGAAACTGAATGCAAAAGAAAAGACCTATGGGATGAAACAATTGTCAATGTACTCATAGCACAAATTCAAACCAGGGTAGTCGGAATATAAACAGGCCATCCTCAGCACCCACACAACCAGGGTTCTTCTAAGAATTAGGTTTCTTCAGTGAAACTGGAGAAGAGAGGAGAGGTATTTGGGCTCCAGAAAAGCCCAGGTATTCAGAGTTAAATGGAATTTGTACCCATATCACAAATGTGTTACAGCTATAAGTTCACAAGTAGTTTTGGAAATACCAGAGTGTTTCACAGTATAGTCCTAATTATTCCAATTTAAGCCAATTGACTTTAATGGACTTAGACCAGAGTAACTCTGCATAAGACTGCGCTTAAGACTCTGCATAAGACTGTATTGGGGATCGATACAAAGTATGAAATTCTTATTTTGTGAGTTGTGGATATACCTTAATTTGATGCCAACACAGACCCACTCTGCATTAGTACTGAAGCAGGGGGAAGCACAAGTGCTTCTTGATTCCCCATATCTCTGTCTTTTTCATCTCCAGGGAAAGAAATGAAACAGCTCTATTTCAGATGAGCAAACCATGCTCAAATAAACTTTGGCTAGATCAGCTTTAACTGCAAGAAGCAACAAGAGACACAACACAATCTACTCCTCCCAAAACGTGTGCATTTACAAGACAAGTTTTGGTTTCACTGGTTGTTAACCCCCACCCCCCAAAACACTGCCATTACTCACACAAGTTGGAGACAAGAGAAATTCTTGATATGTAAATCCACACTTTCCCAATGTTTGTATGAGTTCATCTCTGGGAAGACAAAAACAAGTTGGAACTGTGGACTTCCACAGGGCAGGTGGTTGTCTGAAACAATCTTGAACATTTTCACTAGAAAACTCTTACACGGTCATGTTTAATTTACAAATAATATACCTCAAGGGGGTTGGCTCAACCTTACTATTTCTGATATGCGAATTCTATGACCTCAGGCAGATCATGAGAGGGAGGGCATCTTGGCCATCTTCTGGGCATGGAGTAGGGGTCACTGGGGGTGTGGGGGGGGAGGTAGTTTGGAATTTCCTGCATTGTGCAGGGGGTTGGACTAGATGACCCTGGAGGCCCCTTCCAACTCTATGATTCTATGATTCTAACTTGATTCTCTTTATGTTCCAGTTACATCCATAGTGACATACTGGCTACTATTTTTACATGATAAAAACAAACTAGGAGATCTCAGGCTCAATTGCCCCATGCATGGCAAGGAGATTTCTAGTTTGGAATGAATTTCTGTTCTCTGTGATAGCCAAATTGGGCAAAATGATAAATTGCATTCCCCCACCCCACCCCCTTGCTACAAACCAAGATTCCAAATGACGGTCAATCTCTACATATGAGTGGAATGTGGAAGCCTGAAGATTTCCTGGGTCATTGCCTCACCACTTGTAAAGATAGGGAAACAGTGGATGAAATCCTTGCTGCACATCAGTGACAAGAATTTAGAAATTTATTCTAAAATTAAATATGGCCCTCCCTATAAATCCATATTTTAGAATAAAACTTTCCTTGTAGCTATTATGAGTCTCAAATGAGAATTCGTTCATTCATTACTAAAGCCCAAAAACACTTTGGCTTGGATCCTAAGCAGCATGAATGGAGTTGCACCAAGAGGACAACTCCCCCCCTCACTGCAGCCCTCTGGGACCCCCTTCTCCCCCATACTGTGCTCCTGCAGGCCAGTAGACAGCATGGGAAGAAAGTAGGATTCTGTAGCAGGAGGGGTGACAGGCAAAAATCTCCCTCCTCTCCTTCACAGATGGGAAAACCTTTCTGCCAGAGGTGCTGCTATTGCACCAATGGAACGGCACCTTCGAAACCAAGACTTTCAATTCCACAGTTGTTCTAATGAAGTATGGGCCTCATCCTTCTATTCTATTATATGGCAACATACACGATTTAAAGCCAGTATTCCCATGCCAATTTTTTTCACTGCAAACCTCTTTTTTCCCCCAGCCTTAAAGTGACTTCTTGCATTATTCTTCTGCCAATTCCACCATACCTGGCTGTAGATGTTTCAAAGCCTTTGACGTTTTCTAAGAGTACATATTTTGGTAGTCTTGTAAGCCTGCAAATCAATTTGTTTAGACTATAGTTAGAAAGTAAGAACTACTGGATCAAAATAAATCACTCCATTTAGTCATCCAACCATACTATAAGTACACATGGTTCTATTCCCATTTAACGGGGACCCCCCCCCCCAAAAAAAACCTCTCAGCAATCCTAGAACCAAGAGATTCAAGTAAGCTACTATGAAGAATTCAGCCTTGTGATAAGTGTATAGAACTAAAGAACATAAGGATTGTCATTATGTGTCTTCAGGTGATGTCTAGACCCTGAAATTCTCTCAGGTGCATGCAAATCTCACAGATCCTCTTGCATTCTTTCTATCAGAGCTCAAATGCCTTGTCCTCAGGGAATTCTTTCTATATCAGTCGACCTTTTGTCAGATCACTTTTTGTAGCAGAAGATTCTGGGGTGTATAGATAAGACACCGACTGCAAACTTGCACGACACATTACATAAATCATCACTAATGTTATTGCAGGTTAAATGGAATAGTATTTACTTCTCTGAATCATACAGCTCACATTCCTTCATGTCTCAGTAGCTTCTACAGCCAAGTTTAGTTATTTACAGACATGCGAAAGAACTCAGTGGCGTTATCTCAGCCAAACACAACCCCGCTGGAGTTGGGGTAGCCTAGAAGCAGCTCTTCAGAATGTGAGAAGTCAAAGTCATTACAGAGGTCCTGCTTCCGTCCGGCATGCGACCAAGAAAGATTAGACATGTCTTATGGTACTTTCAGATAAAAGCCACTAAGCCAGACTGTTCTCAGAGTGAAGGAAGAAAAAATTCTCATTGGTGCCTTGTGCTGTTCTGGAGAAAGATATAACATTACACCCACCATCCAAGATTGCATGCTTCAGATCCAGACAGTTTCAGAACAAGAAATATTTCCTCTCTGAATACCTTTGTTACCTTATTTGTAAAGCACAGATTATGATGTTATAAAGATAGATAGAGTAGAGAGAGGGTGACAGAGATGGGGAGAGAGGGGGGGGAAGAGAGAGGAGAGAGAGAAAACTCCATGTGTTCTGGAAATTTGCTAAATCTGTAATTCTATACATGCTTATTTTGGAATAAGATTCACTAAAATAATGCCAGAACCAAACAAGTTCCCTAAATGGGCTTAATCTGCCTTGTCCCAGTCAGGAAGGTGGACTATAAAATAATGTAATTGAATAGATTCAATCTCATGAGTTTCTATGCCAGTAAATCAGGGCCTATTCAGTTGGCTATCTGGGTGCTTGGTAAAGGCAGAAAGACTGTGCATAAAAAGTCCCAACTGAAGATGAACCAGTTGTGTGCATCTGTACATACATTCGTTAGGTGACTTTTGATGTATTTACTACAAGCATCACTTTTCAATCCAGTTTATTTACTGAAAACCATTACAAAACAATATTTATAAAATTCTGCATGTCAAAGTTGTATCATGTTATAGTGATGACCTATGCCAGGGGTCCCCAGCATGGTGCCCCTGGCCACCATGGCACCCACTGATGCCTTTTCTGGCATCTTCCAAGTGTTTTAGGAAGTTATTAGAGCCAGGTAGGGCTTTTGCCCAGCACGGCTTCTGATTGGCTGTGCAGATTTTTAAAAATGCTGCTTTGTCAGCAGCTGCCATCATAGCAGAAAGATCTACATTGTGTCACTGAAGTGAAGCTGTGGCAATAATGCTGTGATTGGTTCCACCTCCTGCAGCAGCCATTTTGTGGCAGCCATTTTGTTACTGAGTCTACAGTGCCGTGTAAGAATTCCAAATGTGCCTGCAGGATCAAAAAGGTTGGAGACCCCTGATCTATGCTAAGGGAATTAGCGATTAAGTGGCTTGTGGAAATCATTATTTGTATTTAGATCAGTTTATTAGTCAACCAAAAAGGTTTTATCCACATAAAAATATTAACATAATGCTGAGTGCAGTATAAAACAATACTAAAACCCAGCAGGAAACGACTGCCGACTTGTTGATTTGTATGAGTTTTTATTATCAACTCTAAAACACAACAGAATTTTTATGGGTGCAGAATGTTACATCTAACTGTTAAGCACGGGGAATTTTCAAGAATGTACAGTGGTACACCAAGGCCTAAACCCTGTGGTGGATGTTCACAATAATAAGAAAGGAGTCAACAGTCAAGAGGCTTTTTCCTGAAAATGCCCCATCTTTTGGGTCAAGTAAATAGGCCTTAAATGTTTACTGATGGAATTCACTGATTACTGAACATGCAGCATCGCAACTCCATCACCCTCTAATCTGGGATTTTTTTTAATGGAACACCAGAATGGGCCAGAGATAAAAACAGCTCCTTCTTGCTAAATCCTTGTACGTGTTAGTGTACAAACTGCCATCTTTGCTAGTAGTTTTGCCTCTCTTTGACACACCCATGACAGACTAGAACAGTGGTGCTCACTCTGCAGATCATGGAGAGTCACATTTGCAATTCCCATTAACCAAAAGAGCACATGACAACTGAATGCCCTCCACACCACCCCATGCACAAACAAAAATATGTAATATAATCTTTTTAATTACCAAAGTATAGAGTTATCTTCCCTAGGGTTGCCAACCTCCAGATACTAGCTGGGGATCTCCCGCTATTACAACTTATCTCCAGCTGATAGAGATCAGTTCACCTGGAGAAAATGGCTACTTTGACAACTAGACTCTATGGCATTGAAGTCCCTCCCCTCCCCTCCCCAAACTTCACCCTCCTCAGGCTCTGTCCCCAAAATCTCCAGGTATTTCCCAACCTGGAGTTGGCAACCCTAATCTTCACCCAATACTGGAAGTTTGCTATCATTCAACAGTGGTATGCTCCATTCTCATTAAGCTGCCCAGCCTCAAACACAAAACCCCTTCATGTGCCCAACCTTGATATGATCATCATAGGCAAGTTATGTTGTGTTTTAAAATCAAAACAGTTTTACCTCGGGCCTATAGTAATGATGAAAATATTCAAATTTCTAAAGAAATCACCCACTTTCCTTGAGCACGAGGCAGGTGCCATAAGGAACAGTGATTGGAATAGCCACATGTGGCTCCTGTACCACTGCCCTACAGACATTCAGCTATTATTGGAGTGGCATCCACCCAATCTGATTCAGCTTTTGTGTAGTACAAGTATCTTATAATGGGACACACCTCTTTTTGCCTGTTAATCAGAACAACTGCCAGCATTGCACAAACAGTTCGCTGGGACTGGCTATTTTGATACGCTATAAATACCTCATCCCCCCCCCCAATATATTAAAGAATTATTCTAGAAGTTTCAGTTGTTACCTTGGAAGAATATCAAGAATATAGAGGAAACTTCGAGTCCTGGGATCAGAAGTATCACCCTGTCGGCCAATTCTGACACAGAGAGAGCAAAGAATTAGAGCAATAAGTGAATGTCAGTGTAATGTTCATTACACTGAGATCCTTGATTCAAACCTATAAAAGGCTTCACACAAAGGCTTGGATCCCACCTGAAATTTCTGTGGAAGGAAGAACTTTCATTCATGGAGTGTGACTTCCCCACCTCCCAATGCAGCCCAAAATGCTGCTCCTGGAAGACAGGGGACCCCAGCTAACAGCTGGGAAAGGAGAGAAAAACTGTTGGCTGTAGAAGTAGCGAATTGGTAAAAATGGAACTGTTAAGGTGATCCAAGCCAAATATTAGTCATAAATCAAGGGTTGGTCACACGTACTACCTCAGGATTATAGTTCATATGAGGGTGGGAGGAGAGAAATCCATTCATGGGTCTTCCTATTCATATGTGAAGCAAGGGATTGGGTTCCATTTTTTAACCGAAAATTGAGAATGCGGGTAAGGGGAGCTAAACTCTATCCTCTCCTGCCTTAGCTCTTTGTATTGCATTGCTTTAAGCATTTTTCCAGCCATTGCTGCATCTAGAATTGGAGCCAGTCAGACTTGGAGAAAACAGGCTGTAGGCAGTGGAACCAAGTAGGGTAAGGCACAAGAGGGGCAGGGCTTAGCTCATCCTCTCCGAAACACTCCATTATCTGTTAAAAATATACTCCAAATCCCTACTTTATGCATGAAAGGTAGGATACGAGAATTAAAATATAGAACCTCCCTCACATTGGCTGTTTCCCATGTTACAATTTTCATTCATATGAGGGCTCCTACAGCCAAGGCAGCAGTGAATTTAGCTTCATTTTGCCTTTCAACAGTCCTTTTCCAATTTAAACAAAACATAGGTTTTATTAAAGATAATAAGTCTAACACAATGGATGGGAAGGGTCAGAGATCCTTAAGCTGTTCCAGTATGTGAACTCTCTTTTTTCCTTTCTTTTAAAACAAAGAAGGACATTTGAAACCAGTACCTTGTAAAAGGTTGACAAGGGGGGCTCATCAAAATCATATCACATGATAATCTGTCAAACTCGTTCAGTGATATGCCCTGAATAAGAAAGAGACCAATGAGACATTTTCTTTTATGAACAGGACAGTGTTCATCCTTGTTTCAGAGTTGTAAATCATTTTGTTCACATATTCCCTTGTATGCATCAACTTAGCTTTAAAAGCCTTCGGATTCCAGGTATTTGTCACAATAACCATCATTTTTTAACACCCACAATGTCCTTTGCAGACTTGCACTCATGCTTCAATCTTGCCCAAGGGTCAGGCACCATACTGATGCCAGCAGGAATGTGCCTCTTTTGGGGTTTTATTCACTGATCACTTTAAACAGAAAACAGAAACGGTTCCCAGTACTTTCAATGGGATTAACAGGGGAAGCCGCCAAAAAAATTGGAAAATACTTCAGGGCATCATGAGATGGACTGACTCTATAAAGGAAGCCATGGCCCTCAGTTTGCAAGACCTTGAGCAAGACGATAGGACATTTTGGAGGACATTGATTCATAGGGTCGCCATGAGTTGGAAGCAACTTGATGGCACTTAACACACAAACACACACACACACACACTAGAAGATTCCTAATTTGATCTGTACAGTTAGTTTAAAAATGGCAGATAACAAGAAATGGCCACATCCAGATGTCACGACAAACCTCTGCCTTGGTAGGCACCAATATGTTTTCTCTCATGTGACTACATTTCTTCCTGCCCCCCCCCCCCGCCCCCCGCCCCCCGGTCACTCATGTACTGATCATGGTTAAAACCCTTCATACTTTAGGAAACTTCGATCAAACTCTCATTTGATGTGGATGTCTGAATACAGGCATCTGGGCAAACTAAACACAGGCAGGATGGTACTGCTGCAGTCATCTTGTTTGGGGGCTTCCTAAAGGCACCTGGTTGGCCACTGTGTGAACAGACTGCTGGACTTGATGGGCCTTGGTCTGATCCAGCAGGGCCTTTCTTATGTTCTTATTTTTGTTTCCTCCCCAGAAACTGGAATTCCAAGCCATGGTTTAATCCCAGTGTAGAATCCTCCAATTTGCCCAGGCACCTGCACTTGAACAAAACAAATTGCCACATTGCCAAAGTGCCACATGCCAAAGTGCTCTGAAGGGAGGGAAGGCGGCATGGTAAGGCACGATCTCGTCAGATCTCAGAAGCTAAGGGTGTTTTTTTTTTTTTTTTACTTTGTCTTTTTGAGCAGTGGGTATCACAAACCCCCTTCTGAAGCTTTCAGACACAATAAAGTTACTGAAATCCAAACAGAAGGGGGAAATTCAGCCTGCTTTCTCACTAAGGCTACACCTATACACCCACACACCCAGACAAAAACATTTTGCAGGATGGTTACTCACCTCAATTGTCTTGGACCACAGCAGGGTGGTGGGAAAATTGTGCTTGTAAACTTCATTTGCCACTGTATTCACATCGACCGCTACAACAACTTCTGCAGGTACACCACTTGCTATAATTCCAAAGGAAAAGTTTTGCTTTAAAAGTCCACTGTAAAACAATATGTCTGCTATTTTTGTAAAAATAATAATAATAATAATCTGGTTTACAAGAAAGCCCTTAAAATCAATTGCAATAATCTAGCTCTTGAAATAAAATCGCCCAATATCTGTTTTAGTTAACCTGTCACTTGAAAACAGCAATATTCTTGAATTTGTTACAACTGCAAAATTCAAATAAACTCCATTCCTACCTAGTTCCACACTATTCTAGTCATCTGCTTAAGCACGAGGGCCTCGGGGCTTTTGAGGTCGCTGCAACACAAGTCAGAACTACTGTAGTTTCATTACCAATGACAGACTTTATTCCCTTGAAATCAAACGTGACTCTTTGGAAGCTAGGCCCGTTTATCAGTTGCCTCCGCAGAATCAGCAACATTGTCCTTGAACCAGAGTCGCTTACATTGCAATTCTAAGTCAAGTTACCCCCTTGACTTGAAAGGGGGTAACTATGTTTAGGACAGCACTGTTACGCAGGGGTGTGGGGTGACCGCTGGAAGGTCGGCGGAAAGGTCAGCACAGTAACCTCATATCTGAATAAGTTTTGTCTCCAACTTCCAGCTCACTTGCAGGGACAGAATGATACCCAGAAATAATAAGAAGAATCCAGCACTTCTACAGTATACTCTTCAAAGGTTAAATGTACTTCACAGATATTATCTTGATATCCTTAGAGCAAACTTGCAAGGTAAATTAATATGGGGGAGGGGGCTGAGAGAAAGTGGCTTGCTTATACATCATCTATTGAGTCTATGGTAGAGGAAAGATTTGAACTAGAGACTTGGATCTGTCTAGCATATTCTTATCCTACCCTTCTTCCAAGGTGCGCCAAACAGTGTACCTAGTTATTTCCCGTCTCCATTTTATCCTCCTCACACAGCTTAGAGACGTACGCCAGGCTGAGAAAGAGCCCAAGGCCCACCCAGCAAGAGTGTTCCGGTGACTTTTCTAATATAGAAAAGTGTTCTAATATAGAACACTTATTGAATTACTTACAGGATGTAAGCAGGTGATCCAATTTAATAAACGTTTCTTATGAAATGTCTGCTTTAATAATATTGCAAAATAAATTAATTGCCTCACCTTCTTAAGATTCTGACAACCGTACTTTGCACCCCTATTAATCACATCTATACACCTTGCTCTGCTACAAGGTTGACCAACACCTGAGATAAGAAGTCAGGTAAGTTAATACTGACATCTAGTGTGGGGTAATAAAGCAGCTTCAGCAGCTCACAACTAAGGCTTGCCACAGATGCAAGACATTGGGAAATCCACTACAGGACCTTCCAGCATCCTTTAAAAACAAATTGCAGTTTCATGAAGCTTCAATCTATGTCAGGACCAGGCAAGGAAGAAAGAGAGAGTTTCAACAATGCCCTCCCCTGCAAGTTTTGCAAACTGAAACCAGGACCGTATAGCTGTTACAGGCATTTATAGAGGGGGGAAAGGGGAAAGATCCTTTTTTTTCTTGTAAAGGGTTAACATCAGAGGGGGAGGGGGGCTAGTAAAACAAAGTATAGGCAGAAGAGTTCATTCCCATCTCCTCTCTCCAGTTTTACCTTCAGAAGCAAAGGCAGTTTCACAAATGATGTCTAACAGCAGCTATGAGTGTGTTGTGGCATAACATTCATACCAGGGAGGGGACAGATATTTGTAACTATCCTGCTCAGGCTTTAATGGCTATTGTTCGACTGGCAGCCAGCTGATCCTGACCATCTCCCCTACACGTGCTTTTAAAAACACTTAGATTTGCCATGTTGCTTTTCTCCAAACAAGCCAGTTAACAGCTCAATGTCACATGATTTAGTTATCATATGGGATATGTTGGCTGCCTGTAATGAACATCACGTGGTGTTTTGGTGGCAGGGATTACAATGTGATCATTCTGCTCAGCCAGGGCATTTTTAAAAATTAAATTCCAGGCTCTAGCAAATTCCAGTGGAGTGAAGAAACTGACTGGACCAGGTTCAACTAGCTTCTGTCAATTCATTCCAAAATAATAACTTCACTTGCACACATAGGCCTTTCTGTCCCTGTCAAAAGTAAATATAAAGAGAATGGTTTGTTTTAATTGGGAAAGGGCATTTAAGTGGTTTATTAAACCACACTGCAAATAAGGGACAGTTTTGCAGGTTTAAATTTTAAAAAAGATCTATTTTAATATAACAATATTATAATATGGAGGTTCATGCTTCCTTCACATACCATTGTGAGCATTCCCTTCCTCTCTAATGTTTCCTCTGGTTCGCTTCACACACAGCTTCAACACAGGTTCAAAGGTAGCTCTCACCACGCTGAGAGCCAGTGTGGTGTAGTGGTTAAGAGAAGGACTCTAATCTGGAGAACCAGGCTTGATTCCCCACTCCTCCACGAGCGGCGGACTCTAATCTGGTGAACTGGGTTGGTTTCCCCCACTCCTAAACATAAAGCCAGCTGGGTGACCTTGGGCTAGTCACAGTTCTCTCTGAACTCTCTCAGCCCCACCTACTTCACAGGGTGTCTATTGTGGAGAGAGGAAGGGAAGGTGATTGTAAGCCGGTTTGATTCTTCTTAAAAAGTAGAGAAAGTTGGCATATAAAAACCAACTCTTCTTCTTCAAACAGGGCAAGGGAGGGAGCCTTGGACACACAGCCCTTCTACCGCTAGTAGCACCTCCAGCGCGAGCTGTTCTTTTCACTACCAGAGGGCAAAGTGGATGACATGAGCAGGATCCACTTGCATTAAGTCCCAATTCACATCAAAGGTTCTTTGGATGGGAAGAGCCTGCAAGTCCAAATTTTACCCATTGGGTGCAAAACAATCTTGGTAGGGTTATGTGTGGACTCAAGGGCATGAAATGTGTCACAAGTGAAGCACCTTACTACATTTTAAAGGATTCTAGAGGAATAAATGATGGTTTTCCTAAGATAGTCATCATATTGATTTTTTTTTTTTTTGCACGTGGGAAAATTTAAAGGATAGAACTGTCAAAAACATTGTTAGAAGAAAAGACAGTGGGCGAAAACGCATGGTCACTTTAGCCTCCTTTATTCCATGTTTCAGCCAGGATTCAGCCAGGATCGAATGCATGCGTTTCGCCGAACGTGCGTTCGATCCTGGCTGAATCCTGGCTGAAACAGGGAATAAAGGAGGCTAAAGCGACCATGTGTTTTCGCCCCGTATCTTTGAAATTCAGAATACAAAGAAATGCTTGTAATTATTTTCAGATTTCTAGAGGACTGATAATAGCATAAGTTCAAAAATGCATAACTCAATCATCTACCAAACTTGTCACTGTATTTAACAAATGATGTTTTCGGAAGAGAATTCACAAGGACTTGCCACTGGCACCCCTCAGTAAGCATTTATTTCTAGTTTTCTTTACTTTCTAAAGCAAACCAAGGAAACCAGACCCAGATGGTTATCAGGAGAAGGAGGATTCAGCAATTACTGCAGACTGAGGAGGAAAAAAAAACTAAACATGGGAACAAATACTTGTGTATGCCCTGACCTGCAAGCTTCAACCTTTCCTACAATAGCAGCAAAACATAAGAGATATTTCATGCTTCTGAGAAAGAGATATAAAGGCCGTGAAAAAATTTGAGGAAGATTTTTTTTTCTGGATGACTCCCCACCCCTCCAGTATTTATCATGGAAAAATTGGAAACTGAACAAAAACGGGGGGGGAAACTCTCATAAATATTTTGTCTTCTGGAATAAGGGAAATACTTTGCTATTTTATTTTTGGTTTTAGAAAAAAATGTTTTGAACTATTATTGTAAGCTGCCTTGAACCACGAAGACAGGTGAGATGTAAATGTTTTGATAAATAGAATCTTTTACAGTCAAGGTTTTACTCACTTAAAATGTACAGCATGCTATTTGGATGCACAACAATCTACCACATTAGATAATAATTCCTATGTATTCTGTAGATATATTCTTTAAATGTGAATAATGCTAACATTTAATATGTTAGCATGTGTTTAATGTTAATACATTATTGACAAGTTCAGTGTTTTCAACGTTACTCAGTATCCAAATATGCTGGTGGTCCTGCTGTGACTATACAACATTATTTCTGTCCAAATAATACACTTTGTTTTTTAATACAAAATTGGTTTTCTTATTTCATTTTTTTCCCGGTCTCTCAAATGAAAGAAATACATTTCCGAAAATGGCATAAAGTGCAATAGTTTGCAGCTCTGTCTCAAGTATTTTGTACAGCTGACATTTTTGCTTGTAGGAAGCTACAGTATTTTATATTTTTTAAGTTATATAAATATAGCACAATTTTATAGTCTGTTACAAAAGATGCATTTTATGTTGTTAAAGTAGTAAAATAAATTTAGATTTGATAAGGAATGAAAGCATTACTTATATTTCAATCCCGCTCCAAACAAAAACATGAGGAGGAAATGTTTTTACTCCTCGTTCCAGGGCTTCAAACTTTTCAGAAAATTTACCTCTCTATGCTCAGATACTAGAAGTTCTATGATAACAAAACACCCAAATGCCTCTATTCTCCTTCTTAGTTTAACATAATTCACAGTGGGTAGCCGTGTTAGTCTGTTTGCAGTAGTCATGTACCTCCCAGTTTAGTTTAACATTTACCTCCCACGGAGACAAGTATTCAAATGATGCTAGTATTATTTGATATGTAAATTTCAATTGGCATTTAACTCTCCAAGTGTCCCTGGAATTAACCAACAAAAATAAGTAAGGACACAGATCTTTCCACCCTCTCCAGTTAGTATGAATACAAAAAGACCCCAGCCTTTGTTTTTGGGTTTATTGTAACCAATTTGTTTGATGCGAAAGGAAAAGAGGAGAAATGTAAATTATGGCTTTCACAAGCACAGCAGCAATTGTTCAGCAATTATTCTCCATCCAAGTTTTGGAAACGAACAGCATTTTATCCCTGTATTCTGGGGAGCTGTAGCAGCTCAGACACAAAGGTACAGAACTGAGAATTAAACTTCTGCTCTCTTTAGGAGTCAGTTCCTTTAGAGATAGGGTTGCCAGCTTTTGGGGTGGGGTTTGGAGAGGGGAGGGACTTCAATGCCATGGAGTCCAATTGCCAAAGTGGCCATTTTCTCCAGGAGAACTGATTTCTGTCACCTGGAAATCAGTTGTAATAGCAAGAGATCTCCAGCCACCACCTGGAGACTGGCAAACCTATTGAGACAGCTACTTGTTCAATATATTAGATATATTCTGCACATTAAGACTGCAATCCCATGAAAGTCATTCCCACATAATTCTGTAGTCCATCCTTCCAGTAAACATATATTGGATCAGGCTATTATTAATAGTTACAGGAAGCAAGAGAAGAAAAGTGGAAGTTCACTTTTCCTTTTATTTGCTTGGAACAACCTCCTCATTGCTTGCATTTTATGGTTTTCATGAGACAAGAGGTAACTGACAGATTTTTCACTTGCTTCAAAATAATCAGGTTAAGAACTATTGCCCTCATACTGGAAATATTTCCATTAGGCCTTTAAACACTTTTGCTGTATGAATGAAGACATTGAAAAATTGGAAAACACACAGCGCAATCCTAAACACAGTCACATCCTTCTAAACCCACTGACTTCAATGGATTCAGAAGGATCTCTTTGCCCTGACCTGGATGGCCCAGGCTATCCTGATCTTATCTTGGAAGCTTAAACAGGGTTAACCCTGGTTAGTACTTGGATGGGAGACCACCAAGGGAGTTCAGGGTCGCTATGCAGAAGCAGGCACTGGCAAACCATCTCTGTTGGTCTCTTGCCTTGAAAACCCTACAGGGTCACAATAAGTTGGCTGCAACTTGTCAGCCCTTTCCACCACCAACTCTGTTTATAATTATATTTTCAGTTCTATCTTCCTTCAAGCTTTTGTGTGTGATGTAAAGTGCCGTCAAGTAGCAGCCGACTTATGGCGACCCCTTTTGGGGGGTTTTCATGGCAAGGGACTAACAGAGAGGTGGTTTGCCAGTGCCTTCCTCTGCACAGCAACCCTGGTCTTCCTGGGTGGTCTCCCATCCAAATACTAACCAGGGCTGACCCTGCTTAGCTTCTGAGATCTGACGAGATCAGGGAACCAGTGATCTAAAGAGTGGCAAATCCAAGGCAAAACCTCCCCCATGCATCAATGGCCTGGGTCTCCCTGCTCCCAGTTCAAATCTCTTTAACAACTACAGTGCGCTGGAGGGTCCATCCAGGAAAGCGCAGCGTCGGGCGCTCGCGGCCCAGACCAGGAGACACCCTCCGTCTCCGTGGCAACGGCGGCGTCCCCTCCCCTTTCCCGGAAGCGGCGGAGCGTCCCGTTGGCAGAGGGCGGAGGCGTACCTTGCAGCGCCTGGTGCATCCCCCCGATGCCGCTGTACAGCTCCAGCGCTCGCAGCCGCTCCATTCCTTCCCCCCCCCTCCTGCCTCGGCCACAGTCGCAAGCGGGGCCACCGGGCCAACTCCTCCGGCAGCCGCGCTTCGCGAGCCACACTTGGTTCCGGCCTTCTTCGGTTCCCACTTGCCTGCCCAGGACTCTGCGCTCTGGCCGCCGCGGTGGGTCCGGAAACAAACGCCGCGCGCTGCCTGGCCTTGGGACCCACCCGAAGGACACCAAACCGCGCGCGAGTTCTCGGGTTTCCCAGGACTTCTCGCCGGGTCGGATTGAAACAAAGCATTGCCAAAGGGGCCATGTCACCCGACCTTTGGGGTCCGCCTCAAGGCACAATGCAAAACAACAGAGGCGCGTTAGCTATGCTACCAGCTAGGCAAACGGATTTAAACAAAGCATTGCCAAAGAGCCCATTTAAATCGACCTTTGGTGTCCGCCAGGAAGAATCACCCTCAAGGCACAATGCAAAACAACAGAGGAGCGTTAGCTATGCTACCAGCTATGCAAACGGACTTAAACAAAGCACTGCCAAAGAGCCCATTTAACTCGACCTTTGGTGTCCGCCTCGAAGAATGACCCTCAAGGAACAATGCAAAACAACAGAGGCGCGTTAGCTATGCTACCAGCTATGCAAACGGATTTAAACAAAGCACTGCCAAAGAGCCTATTTAACTCGACCTTTGGTGCCCGCCTCGAAGAATCACCCTCAAGGAACAATGCAAAACAACAGAGGTGCATTAGCTGTGCATATGCAACCAGCTATGCAAACAGGAACACAGGAGCAGGCGAGTGGGGTGGGGAGTGGAACGTCTCCTTTTGCTTCAGGACCGTAAAAAGGCATTTTTAAAGTCGCATTTTAAAGAAAGAGCTTTGAGCGAGCATCAAAATTGACCATGCAAAAATGGCCAAACAGAAGTTTGCATTCTCCCTGGTTTTATTTTCAACAAGAGGCAATGCTGACCCCGATAGACCAATATTCTGAGTCAGTATAAGGCAGCTTCATGTGCACTATTGCACAATGTTGGTTTTCCTCCCGGCGCTTTCTCCGAGCTCTGCTTCTTCGTCGCCTGCTAGAGCTTTGGCACTCTTACCCCCCCCACACACGGCGTGGGTCCATTACACGCATTTAGAAATCCTACATCCCCCCCCTCCCCCAGTTGCTGTGGCTGGAACAGCTGCATGACAGACATTCACGCAACAAGCGAAGCGTTCTCCTTCCTGCAGGCTGGCCTGGGAGGCCGTTTTTTTCCATCATGCCCTGAAACAGCTTTTTTCTTCCCTTCCCCCATTGTGAATGTTTTTGCTAACGTTTATCCAGAAGATGAGTTCTAAGTCGGGCTTGACAGCTAGCTCACTACATCATACAAACTGCACCTTCTCAACAGGACTGGGATGTCGGCTCCGTACATATTTATAGAATTTGGAAATATTGGCCATCATAAACTCCACATTAGTTACAGAGTCAGTTGTCTGCTGGCCCTGGGACCTTACTGCCTTTTTTGTTTGTTTGTTTGCCTTAAAAAGGGGCCTCAAAGGGTCCATTTTATTTGTTGAAGTGTTCTTAAGTTGCCTGACTTGTACACTTGGTCATCTACCGATTTGCGTTGTTAGATCTCCTGCTCTTAAGAACTGTATTATCTGTTAATTTGTTTTATTGAAAAGTATTAAGGAAATATCTTGGAAGTGGAACTTACTTTCAGAATACTTTATTGGAAAATGTGTCAGACGTCCTGTAACAAGCAAATAAATTTAATAACCGATATGACACTTTTGGATGTTGTTTCTAAATGGACCAGTTTGGCTATCTGCCAGGTTGTCATTTTCCATTTCTCTCTGAGAGTGCTGGGAAATGCTGCCTTTTGCTAAACTTCTCTACCTGTCAGGCAATATTAAATACTCTAAGAACAATATGGTAACAATACATACAACTGAAATTAGCAGTTTATTTTTACTGGCCCTGCAGGCCCCCCCCCCCCCCCGCATCCCAAAATATCCCCTCCTGCTCGGCCATTTGTCAATTTATGGTGAATAACAACAACTAGAGCCACACAATGATTTCTACAATCTGATCCCATGTATGATTACACAAAAATCAGCACCACTGTATTGTATTCAAGAAGGCATGCTCGAAAATAAACTGCATAACGGTGCAGCTCTTTACAAAGCTGAATTATTAGAGCAGCCATTGTCTTCCTGGCAGCATTGTAGCAAAATGTTGTGCTGCACTCCAACAAGATAATTAGCGAAATCAGTTGTTCTTAACCTTAAACCCAATACCACACACCAAATATTCAGCATAATACCCGCACTACGATAAAAAAATAAATATATAGGTATATTTATGATATATGCATATGATGCACAAATTTTAGTCATACGTTCAATGAGACCTTGGTTTCTAATGACCACCAGGGGACTTCTTAATTGCCAAGGTTTATTCCTGTTCATTTCTTATTCCTGGTATCTTATCCTCAGGGTGGTGCAAACAGTATTGAACTACTCTACTCCACTGACTGACAGAAGCCCTTGCAAGTTGGGAGAAGGGGCAGCCTAAAATCCTGAATGTTTTCCACTTGCTGCCCAAAGTTCTGTATGCCCCGCAAGATTTGTAGATCACCCCTGGAGGTTGTATGGCCAACAGATGAAATCTTTCTGGTATAATGCTTTTTCCATAGCAACATTGTTTCTTAAAAGTTTTTTTTTTTTTTGTAGAATGCAAATTCTTAACAGCGAGAGGAGGAAGGAAGTTAGTGGTGAAACAGTTTTCATTTCCTCTAGTTTTCACCCCAGTAAAGTTACCAAATAATTTACCAAAGAGGATGGGCACACTAGGTAACAGATTGTATTAAAAAGGGAATTATTTTAACTGAAAACATCAGGTAAATACCTCCAATCCTACTAGCTATGGGGCATGGATTTTCTTTCCAGTGGATTTCTTATGTTCCCCGTAATGAATCTGCTTGTAGATAACTTGATAATTTGTGGAACACATGACTTTAACATTTCTGAGAGCACATGACTCAAATATTTCCCCCTGATGTTTTTACAGAGGAGTGATGGCTTCTTAGAGAAGAATTCAAATCTATTTTGGCATTTGAGACATTTGGTAATGCACAGAACTAATTTGTCAACTGCTTTTCAAAGGGTTCTGCTTTGGAATTCTAGATTTGATGGATTTGTGGTTGAGTCAGACCCATATTTAATGTTCAAAAGCGGTTCCTCTTTACACATTCAGATAAGATCTCCAGAACGGCATTTTACTGCAATATTGAATATATTTGGATCTGTACATGTATGCATCTTATTTATTCCTTACTTTATTGGGGTGGGGTGGGAGCAATAATTAAATTATGCCAAATGCACACCATTCTATCTATGTAGAATCTATCATCACTTCCTCCTGTCACTGTGGGCTAGATTTGAAATCTCCCATTGACACTGCACAATTAACAGGCAAAATAGGATTTATAATGTTAAGGGGAACAGCGTTCAGAAGCTAAATGTGCTGAAAATGAAAAGGACCATACCTGGGCTCCATTTGTTACCCTAAATAGGCAGTCTCCACTTTAGCTGAGGGAATTAACTGGACACGGAGAGTGAGAAGGGGTAACTGGGATCCATAACCTATGTATACCAGGATAGCCTTGGGTGAAAACTCTCAAATGAGCAGGCGGTTGTATAATTAAAATACGGTTTTATTAAAGAATAAAAATAGTAAAACAAAAAAGATATTTTAAGCAACAAGCACACACACACACAAAGCATACAAGAGCTAACTAAGAGAAAAGGGTGGAAGTTGGATAGGGTATCAGGGTGGGAGATAGTTACCAGTCTTGAAGGGACATCCAGGGAAAGCAGTGCTGAAGAGGAAAACGACCAGCGTTTCCAGGAACCCACACACAAGTAGGGGTGCATACACAGATCCGGTGCATACACAGATCCAGAGCAGGCACACACACTATGGATGGCCAAAGGACCAATATTTATACCCCAAAAGGGGTCCTGAGGCAGTATGGCAGGAAAGCCAGAGACAAAGAATTGACTGCTTTTTGAACAAAAGATAGGAAGGCTTGATGAGTCGTCAGGACCCAAGAGAATGCCTGGGGTATTCTCCCGAATACTTATTGATTGCTGGGATGGGTGCAGACAGGGTAAGTAGTGGTCTGCTCAGAGCACTGGTTAAATCACCTTAGGGTGACACAATGGAAACTAGCTAGCCCCATTGTCCAGCCAGGCACCCCTTAGGGCCAGGGGAAAACATCAGCAGCCAACTGCCTTCCTGCCAAGCTTGACACACAAGATGGATCCCAAAACTCTCTAAGAGGCATCCATTTTGTGGGGAACAATGTCTTGCTCTTATGCCAGTCTTTGGCCCCCATGCCCTCGTAGTACCCTTTAGCGGGAGAAGAGGTCCGACTACTTATACCCTTTTCTTTTCAAAGAGGGACCATCCCATTTTCATAATAAAATCCAGTTTGTGTATGAAAATACAGGCCAAGAATACATAATTTCAAGATGTACCACAGCAATATCCCTTTTGTTTCACCAAACCCACAGCAGCCCCAAGAACAGGAAAATGTTATACCAAACGGTTCCTCTCTTTTAAAGTTTTGTGGTTAGATGAGACAAATGTTTTCAGCCTGTCAGCTCAGTAGTGAATTAAGTTGTAGCATGTTACAGGGATTCATCAGAGGGTTGACTTTTCTGTGTTTGTTTGCATGAGCACCGAGCACAAACGCAAAACCTCTCCAATGTGGTAAAGACACATCCGTAACTCTCATTATTAGGTGCCCACTTCTTCTAAGAATTCTGTAGAGAGGAACCTTTAGAAATGACTAGCAAGACAAACTAAAGTATTCTTGTAGGAAAGTTCAAGACAAAAGTAAACACCCTTTTGACTTACCCAGGAGACGCCTTATTTCACATCAAGAACCACATTTGATATCATTATCTAAAGATCTGAAGCTCATAGCAACATAGTTCATGTATACCTTTTATGATTCCTTCGTGGGAACATGGTGGAATCCGGCTACTGAAGTGAAATTACTTCAAGTGGTAGGCTAATTAAAACAGAGAGGTTTCTGGGACTGTAATGCTGGGAAATGTATCAACAAGATTTCCATAGCTGGATTTCCCATTCCCAGCCAAATAAATGACTGACAGTGCAATCATAAGCAGAATTATACCCTTCTGGATTCATTTAAACCAAAGGGCATAGAAGTGTGCAATTCTCTTTAGGATTGTATTGCAGAATAAGAATGATAAAGATGAGTACTATGGCTCGTACCTTTTCCAAGGCCATTTTCTCATCCCAGAATCTAGCTCAGTGCTTAACCATTCTATCTTTCTCTCTGTAACTGTACATCCTTATGCATGTGGGGGAAGAAAAACATATCTTCTCCTGTAACATGTTCTTTATCTACATTAGGGCTCCCCATAGCTATTCTTTTACAGCCAAATGGCACATTGGGAGTTCTGCCACAAAATTTCAACGTCACATATCATTTGGCCCTAAGTATGTAATACTGATATTTCTAGGGCTGCCAGCTTTGGGTTGGGAAACACCTGGAGATTTTAGGGGTGGAGCCTGAGGAGGGCAAGATTTGGGGAGGGGGGGACTTCAATGGGGTATAATGCCATAGAGTCCACCTTCCAAAGTGGCATTTTCTCCAGGTGAAATGATCTCTGTCGCCTGTAGTTCAGTTGTAGTACCACCTGGAGGCTGGCAACCCTAGATATATGCTCAGAAGATTTCTGAAAAAATGAAAGCAATGCAGCCTCTACAGAGATTGGAAGGGTAGGTTGGGAGGGCAACTTACTCATAAGCTTTTTTTTCAGGCCCAGGTTTTCATCCCAGAATATAGGCAGATCAAGAACAAGCTTCCTTTGGCAGCTGTGAGCACTTCTTGAACAAGGTGAGATGAATTCCAAGACCTTCTTTCAGCCTGGCATTCTGTTCCTGGCAACAACTGCTGGCATTTGTCTGCAGTTTGGCTCTGTTGGGTTCCTTTTCAGACTGTCCTGAGGCCCTTCCCTCCTGCTAAGAATCTGTATGTGCTTTTTCAAGGACATTGTCAAGGAATATTACAGGATGTCAAGGCTGGGCCTGATTATCCTCTGTCACACATTTGTAGTTTGGAAACGCTGTTAATTTTCCAGAACTGCTTTCTACATGACATAAGCTTTCAACAGAGTGACAAACAAACCCTGATCTTACTACAGGGTGTTTGATTATACTAAAGGCTGACTGGGCCCAGTGAGAACCAGTGTAATGTAGTGATTAAAGTGTCATATTAAGAGCTGGAAAATCCAGCCTCAAATCCCCACTCTGCCATGAAACCTGCCAGCCACGTCCCAGCCTCTCTCTCGCAACGCTTGATGTGAGGATAAAACTAAGAAGGGAGAACTGTGTTTGATAGGGTTGCCAACCTCCAGGTAGTAGCTGGAGATCTCCTGCTATTACAACTGATCTCCAGCCGATAGAGATCAGTTCCCCTGGAGAAAATGGCCGCTTTGGCAATTGGACTCGATGGCATTGAAGTCCCTCCCCTCCCCAAACCCTGCCTTCAGGCTCTGCCCCAAAAACCTCCCACCGGTGGCAAAGAGGGACTTGGCAACCCTAGTGTTTGAACTCCTTGGAGGAAGGGTGGAATGAAAATATACAACGCAGCATTGATTTGTTTTAGTGTATTTACATCCGGGGAGGAAATGCAATATGGTATCGCCCAATCTCAGATGATCTCGGAAGCTAAGCAGGGTCAGCCCTGGTTAGTATTTGGTTGGGAGACCACCAAGGAATACCAGGGTTGCTATGCAGAGGAAGGCACTGGCAAACCACCTCTGTTAGTCTCTCGTCTTGAAAACCCCATAAGGGGTTGCCATAAGTCGGCTACGACGGCAGTTCACACACACATTTACATCTGTGTGCATTTCTAATACATTTTTTTTTTAAAGTATCAGCTGCTCACAAAAAAATTGCACAAAACACTTTAAGTTATAGGTTTCCAGTTTCCACGTGTAATTTAGAAAACAATCCAGACTGAATTTCTATACCAGCAATATTTGATTTTTTAAAAAGGGATGATCCACTTGTTCTGAGGCTGATAACTACTAGGACACAACTGGTCCTTGGACTAAATCCATTCAAATATCTGTGCAGGTCTAAGGATACTTAAATAGCCCACTGCACTATGCTTTGGATGCAATACTGTTACAAATCCTGCTTCCCTTCCAGTGTCAAAGCACCCGGAGGACCACCAGGAAGGGAAAAATGAAGTTTACACAAATGAGTTAGTACTATTTTCTCAAGCGGGGGGTGGGGGTGGTGCAAGCCTGGGGGTAGGGATGGGAAGTTAAGTATAGCTTTTTTGTGTGTGGGATCCCACAGATCCTGTAACCAGACCCCTATGTTGGTGGCTTAATGGCTTCCACACCACAAGCTATTTGTGTAAAATGACTCTTCAAATGATTCCAGCAATCTCAGTGAAGCCAACCACTAATCAGACTAAAAAAAAATTGAACTAAGTTTCCATAGTAAGCCGAATGGTTGTTGTGACCATAGCGAAACTGGAAAGCCACGCTTCTAACATTTCGATGACTGTTACCATATTTAACCCAGAGAAAGGTAACTGCATCCTAAAAATACTACACACAAGAAATTGCATGCAAATATAAAACAATCCCATCGTTTTCTTGATGGCACACCTAGGAGGAAAAAATACAGTACTTGTTCTTAGAATGAGCTTGTTGGTTACACGTTTCTTAGCAAGCAAATATCAGCTTTGGATAAAAGCAGAGGTGGGGCAGCAGAAATGTAAATCAAAACACAGAAACCCTTGCTGTATAAAAGGATCCTTCAGACCTATGAAGCATGCAATCCGGAGGTTTGCTCTCTGCCAGCAATTAGAATAGAAACATAACACCTCAGTGCAGACATGGATCCTGCTGGTATGGCGGCACTTACATATCCTACCTATTAAGCTACCCTGCTTACTTCAGCTGCCGAACTTCAGAGGCATCAGTTAATGTACACCTTGACAGTACTGCAGCCCTAGGTAGTAGTTACAGTAATTATATGCAAGCAAGGGGGACAGAATGGTTGGGGAAATCTTTTGCTGTTACAACCACTCTAGGAGTGACCCTTGGTATCATTCCTTTTTATTAGTAAAGTAGTCAGTTCCTGTTAGGATCATGAACAGAGTAAAAGTTAAAGTTGGGGCTTCTTCATACTCTTGGGGAGAAAAACTATGACTTTTTACATTAATTAACTAAAAGACCTATCAGGGTTAACACTATTGAGCTACATGTATCTGTAATGGTCTGAACTACTCAAGGCAGCTCAGCTCCTACCTCCTTGGTACGTTTGTGGCTGATGTAGTAGAGCCATAGCCCCAGGCTACCTGATCCTGTCAGCTCTCAGAAGCTAAACAGGGTCGGCCCTGGTCAGTATTTGGATGGGAGACCTCCAAGGAATACCAGGGGCATGATGTGGAGGCAGGCAATGGCAAACCACCTCTGAAGTCTCTAGCCTTGAAAACCCCACTAGAGGCTGCCATAAGTCAGCTGTGACTTGATGGCAAAACAAAACAAAAAAGGGACCTTCCTGACAAGGGCAGTTTCTTGTATCATTTCCTAAGAGCTCAAATTAACTTTTTGGATGGAAGACGGTTCTCCTGTTTTCTATATGGTTTCAATGGATTATTTGTCAAAGATGTTAAAAATCTAAGTATACATTAAACATCATAAGAGGACTCTAATTAAGTTAGTGGAATAAAATTCCTATTTATATGCTGCCAGCTGGGAATCCATTTATGCCAATGCAAATGTATGTTTGTTTTATTGAACTACGTGCAGATAGCTATTGTAAGATCAATAAAGAGCAGAGAATCTGCACAGTCAGTATCAATCTGTTTATTCTTTGTAGGGCTCCTTCCTATTTAAAAAGGCATATATCCCCCTTCAATACTAATCTCTTCCTTCCTCTCATCTAATATCTCCTCCCTTTCCTGTTCCAGCAAATGACACAAGTAAAGTGTCCATTTTTGGCTTTTTTAAAAAGGTTGAGTTTGATTCACTCTCAGATTTTCTACAGTTAGAATTTTAGTAGGAATACCCATATAGGTGGCCGCATTGAATAGACTGCAGCAAACAAAGCAATAAACTCCTGGCCAGGATACATGACAGCTGCATCAGTTCCTTGTACGCTGAGCAGATTTACTGGCATGCCTGTTATTGTGGGATGTATGCACATCCACACCTCTTTTTGTCTCCCAAGCCAAACACCTCTAAAATAGGCAAATCAGCATGTAAGTTTACTAATCCTCCAGGCATAGAGAGTTTGGCTTGGAAACTTGGCATTAGAAATTGACTGGAAGAGTTGGCCATTGTTGGCTTTGGGCATCTCAAAGGAAGAGGTAGTCAGTGCCAGATAAGCAGTCACACTGCTGGGCTCTGCTTCGGAATAGCATCACTGTTTCCTACCTCTTAACACGAACATTCTAGTCACACAGGTGACAGAGGGAGGCACCGTCTAAAAACCTTTTCTTGAAAATCTATTGGGTTGCTCTTTAACCACCCCCTTGAAGTAGCTTTCTTTGTCCCGTCCAAACTGGAATTAAACAGGCGTCGACTGCCAATGCTTCATGGATGGAGCATATGATTCTACAACTGCTGTACATGGGGCCACTGAAAAGGTTTGCCAAGACAAATATGAGTTAGAATTCCAAGTTTTTCTAAAGGCCTTGCCTGACTCAGAATGGTAAAGCAATAGGAAGAGGAAGGCCTGATACTTCTAAAACTTTGGGGGGAAGGATTAAGAAAATGGGTCCTGTCTTGCTAATTCAGTTCCTGTCAAACCCTTTAGTAGTCTATGCAGCTTGAGCAGCTATCAAAGCCCTAGGCCAGGAGCAGCTACAGATTTTCATTGACATTTGTGGGCAAGATATTCATGCAATTCCTTTGCATTTCCTTTCCCTCCCCATTGCCAGCTGCAGTTCTCGTCTGTACCTAGGGTTACCAGCTCTGGGTTGGGAAATACCTGGAGATTTTGGGGATGGAGACAGAGGAGGGTAGGGACTTCAGTGGGGTATATTGCCATACAGTCCAACTTCCAAAGCGGCCATTTTCTCCAGGTGAACTAATCTCTGTCATCTGGAGATCAGTTGTAATTCCAGGAGATCTCCAGCCTAGTAAGCACTGTGATGTGATGTCACCCCATGGGTCAGGAATGACCTGGTGCTTGCACAGGAGACTACCTTTACCTTTAATGTCCCATTGAAGGGTCAGGACACTTTTTCTCCAGGCAACTGAAGGTCTCTGGACCAATTAGAAGGGGTGCCTGGAGGAAGAAGCTGAGTACATAAACATTACGCAGTACTCCCACTCAGAAATGCAATATCAGTCCAGCCATGGTGATCCCTGCCCTGAACTAATAAGTCCTGCCTCTCACTTGGGCATAGAAAGATAAAGCATAATGCTTGCAACTCTGGTGTGCAAATGCATTCAATCATCTCGTTTGAATTGACAGGAAACAGACTAGCCACCATATAGGAGCTTCAGGCTGTATTGCGCTGAACATGCCTCTGACATTTCTTTTCTTTGGAAAGCAGCCTCAGGAGACTGTAATCAGGACTGGAAGAGCAGCAGAGAAGAGGGATCGCTCTCTTTCCTCCCTGGATGTTTTAGCCACTTTAAATCTCACATTACATAGCGGTTTCCCCTATACGGGAGGAAAGATTTTTCCCATCGATGCTTGAATCGTTTCCTCTGCAGGGGAAAGATTCCAGCTGGAACAGGCCAATTTTGAGCAGAACAGCTGGTTAGGAAAGAGTTAATGACCTCCTTCCCTCCTGCTGTCCCTGACTGCAGCCTCTTCAGGCTTTTGTTCTGCTTTTGTTTAAGTTAAAAACTGGGAACCGATACACACATCTGCATGCAATATGCAGCTTGACCATTAGCAATTGTCCCCAAATGCTGAAGATTTCCATTTTTACTCCACTGAAGACTGCAGGAAAGTGGAATCAGGTGTGCCACATAAGGGACACAAACAGCTGCAAGCCTTAAATCATTTGCTTTGAAGTCCTATTGATTTCAGGAACGATGATGCAAAGGGAGTCATCTGGGGGTTGTAGCCATAGAAACAGGAGAGCGATTGACCTAGCCTTCAAGGGGCCTATGGCTACGCATAGCTGTGACAAAACACCCATGGTGCCTTGAGTCACTGCAGCTCCAGCCATTCCACTACGCAGTTAGTGGCAATAACACCCAACCAAACAACCATGTCAGGGAAAATACAGACTGGCCAGCCAGGGGCTCTGGGGCAGCTAAAAGGTCTTAGAATAGCTTGTAGTTGAGTCATCTGCATTGCAGTTCCTGTTCAGCCATAGCAGGGCATCTGGCAATAGTAATCGGCAGTGATAAATTACTCCCTTGCTTCCCTTATGCCTGGAACGCCCTCCATGAACCACATCTGGGATTCTACCTCTCCCAAATGCAATCTTACAATCTCACCTTTTCTATGAAGGATTAAACTCTTTTTTAACAAAATGATGTTTTCATATGTGTTTACTTTACTTCCCTGGGTACTCTTGCTTCTCGTTACAATTATATCCTGCACCCCCATTAGAAACACAAGCATACGTAGGGATCTCAGGAAGTCTCTTATCTAGGCCCAGACCTGCTTAGCTTCAGCCAGTGTGTGTAGTGGCTACAGCATCAATACTAGAACAGGAGAGACCGGAGTTCAAATCTCTGCTCAGTCAGGTAGCTTGCTGGGTGACTTTGGGCCAGTCACTCAGCCATCTACCTTCAAGGGTTCTTGCAAGCAGGGCCTTCCCTGTTGGGGCTCAGAAGTGGGGCAGCCAAAGTAGAGCCTCAGAAGATGACCGTAGTTGGTAGGAAGGTTTGTAAGGGAGTATCGAGTTCTTTTGCCTAGAGGTTTGGGAAAATCTGGATCTGGCAAACGCTGTCTGGCCAACCAAAATGGTAATGACAACACCAACGTCTTCAAAACAGTTTATTTACTAACTCCATTTAACAGGGACCCAGAGACTTACATTATTCTCTTTCCTCCATTTTATCCTCACAACAACCCTGTGAAGCAGGTTAGGCTGAGAGTGTGTGACTAGCCCAAGGTCATCCAGCAAGCTTCCACTGAAGAGTGAAGATTAAAACCCGGGTCTCCCAGATCCCAGTCTGACACTCTAACTGCTACACCACACTGCACTTACCGTCTATATATTGACTTATTTGTCTTCTTCCTACTGTCTTCCCATCACCACCACTGTTATTAGATGGTAAGATCTTTGGGGCAGGGTCCTGCATTTTTTCTCTTGCAAAGGCATATGCTTTGTAAAACAGCGTGGATACTTATGGTACTGGACAAAGAATAAAATGAATCTGTAGCAATAACTGCTTCAAAGAGATGTCCGTTAACATACCCCACAGCACTGAGACAGTGTATAGGTCATCTCATATTATGCCACAGTTTGCACTGATGGTGAAATCCTTGCTCTGGAGCCTCTATATTAACTTGCCCTTTCATAATGCATAAGATTGAGCCATGGTCTGGATTTTATAATGGATTTTACAAGGATTCCAGCATTGTCACAGCAAGCCTATGCAGAATTGCATCAAGAGCACTGTACTTGAATTTTGCTAAATTTTGATGATTGTTACACACTGATGATGAAATCCTTGCCCCTGGGCCTATATCTTTACTTGCTCATTCATAATGATGCGCAGGATTAGGCCATGGTCTGGACTGTTGACTAAACTGGTTTAGGTTGGGTAATTTGACTGGGCTTGGGGAAAGCAAGGGTTGCTGCATTATCAGTGCAATCCTGTGCAGAATTACACCCCTCTAAATTTGTGGATTATACTGTACCTGAATTTGCTAAATGTTGACTCCCTGCTTCATCTCCCCTGCCTATGGTTGCCAGGTCTCTCTTCGCCACCAGTGAAGTGCCTATAAACTTCATTTATGGGAAAACATATATTCTTTCATATGTATAAACATTCATAGGTTCATGAGGTGCTATGCTCAAGAATAGAGCATAGCATCAGGCAGATATATTCTGCCCACACATGGAAACTTTGGGAACGTTGGCATCCATAACTATAAGAGGCTAACAGAACACATTGCCTGGTACAGGCTTTCCCCTGTAGAGAAAAACAGTGTCTTACCTTCACTGTTAGGAATGTGAATCACAAGATCAAGTGCTTGCTTAGAGACAGCTTCGACCAATCTCTATATACTATGTTAATTAAAGTAAGGTAGACAGTCAATGTCTAGTGAGTCAATGTAATTGGAACATCCCTAACCAGAAGTTATAATTGGGGTTGCAATCCTTTGTTTGGGTGTGAAAACTGTCCTGCGCATTAGGGCAGTTTTATCCGGTATGTATATTGGGCTCAATAAACAACTGCTTTGTACTATCAACCTCCCACTGTGTTATATTGATTTGAAATTAATATCATAACACAGGCATTTCACTAGTGGGAGGTTTTTGGGGCGGAGCCTGAGGAGGGCGGGGTTTGGGGAAGGGAGGGACTTCAATGCCATAGAGTCCAATTGCCCAAGCAGCCATTTTCTCCAGGTGAACTGATCTCTATTGGCTGAAGATCAGTTGTAATAGCAGGAGATCTCCAGCTACTACCTGGAGGTTGGCAACCCTACCCCTGCCATATTATGTCTATTAGATCATTTCATTTGTTTAAACTGTAAACCAGCATGGTGTAGTGGTTAACAGCGGTGGTTTAGAGCAGTGGACTCTAATCTGGAGAAGTGGGTTTGATTCCCCACTCCTTCACATGAGTGGCGGTTGCTAATCTGGTGAACCAGGTTGGTTTCCCCACTCCTACACATGAAGCCAGCTGGGTGACCTTGGGCTAGTCACAGCTCTTAGAGCTCTCTCAGCCCCCACCTACTTCACAGGGTGTCTATTGTGGGGAGGGGAAGGGAAGGTGATTTTAAGTCGGTTTGATCCTTCCTTAAGTGGTAGAGAAAGTCGGAATATAAAAAACAACTCTTCTTCTTCCTCTTCCTAACTGCCTTGAGCACAGTGGCAGAAAAGTGATATATTATCAGTGCAATCCTATGCAGAGTTACTTCAGTCTTACCTGTGTATTTCGATGGACTTGGCGTAACTCTGAATATGACTGCTCTGTAAGTATAACAAGTAGGTAACACTGGCTGCAACTGTAAACATATTAAGGTAGAAGCCTCACTGAACCCACTGGGACTAGTTTCTAAGTAGATCTGTTTAGGATTATTCCCTAAGGCTGCACTTCTAAGAACACCTTCCTGGGATTAAGCTTCATTGAATA
Organism: Euleptes europaea; assembly: GCF_029931775.1. Classification (NCBI taxonomy): domain Eukaryota; kingdom Metazoa; phylum Chordata; class Lepidosauria; order Squamata; family Sphaerodactylidae; genus Euleptes; species Euleptes europaea. The sequence continues at coordinate 55,572,658 of NC_079322.1, forward strand.
AATGGCAGTTACTTCCAAGCAGACCTGTTTAGGATCGCTCCCTAACAGAACAACCTATGCAGAGTTACTCCAGTCTAAGCAGAGAAATCAACTGTGCGGGAGTGCATTGACTTATCAACAGAAGAACCTTGAATAATGCAGCTATGAAAGTTTTGTGGCAAGCCTTTCTTGAATTTTCAACATCACTACCTGGCTGGGTAAAATAAGATAAGAGGGGTGTTGCTTGTCAATGTTCCTTTTCTTTAAGATTAATTTTAAACAACTCTCAGAAGAACAGAGGAAGCAAAAGCAACAAAACCCAGCTCACTTATAATGGAAATACAGTTTCATATGGTTCATATAGTATGAATCATCTGGACAGCACATCCTCTCTGATTAAGATGGGGGAAAGAAACCCTTCAAGTGCAATGGACTTATAGTAAAAAAAAAATCTTGCCTAGTTGCATGGTTTCTAAAAAACACACCACCATTTCCTCTCAAAACCACTTGTTCATTTAGTCAGCTCAGTTGTCTGTGTGTTTAGTAAGTTCACATGGCAACAGAAAGAAAATAGTGCATCATTTTTTATATATTTTACTGTAGAAATTCTTTCCAGAGAAAGACCACGCAAACCACCATTAAGTACTTAAGGTTGAATGCAATCAAAACTGCTCATTGTTTTTCTAGATTTTCACATTTGGCTTCTCCAACGTCTACTTTGGGAATTCACCTTGGCAACTTTATGGCCTCCTCGCCACGAACAACAGACATTGCTGCTACTTTCACCACCATTTATGTACGACTTCAGCCCCAAAAATGTTCCTGAAGAGAGGAAGAGGAGGGGGGAAACATGCTGATTACTAGGCAACAAGATCTGGATTCAGGACCTCACAACCACACCATTCATTCTACCTTCCTCCAGTGCCAAACCAGGCATACAGGACAGAGGTATACAACATTCCCTTCAGACTTTTTAAAACCTGGAAGCAGCTTGAACAGAGCAGCAATGAGGAGGGATACTTAATATGAAATCTCTGATATGCGTATGGGTACAGATACATAATTCTGGATCTATTGCTTGACCAGCATGGTGAAGAGTTTCCTTTATCACAGGAAAAGTGATAAAGCTCCCCCCCACAGATTTGATGCTCTAGATTGCCCTATCTCAAGAGGCTGTCATAAGAATGTTATCAGCCATCGGCAAGTATTTTATTTATTTAATTCATTTGTGCCCTGCCTTTCTCCTCAATGGGGACCCAAATCAGCTTACGTCATTCTCCTCTCCTCCATTTTTATCCTCAGAACGACCCTGTGAGGTAGGTTAGAGCTGAGAGAGAGTGACTGGCCCAGTGAGCTTCCATGACACAAGTGGGGATTTGAACCCCAGTCTCCCAGATACTAGTCCAAGACTCTTAACTACTACACCACACTGGATCTCTAATGTCTATTTAGCTCCTAGGTTCTCTTTCTCTTCTGTGAATAGTTGCGGCAATTTTGGTTTGGAGGTATTTCTGGCCTGTTGAAAGACAAGAGCTCACCTCAGCCTGTAGGAAACAAGAGTTTAACCAGGAATGAATCTTATGAAATCTGCCTATACCTCCCTTACCCCAGTGAATGAGCCTCCTTGTACCTCAGTCATCAGTCTAAAATCCTACAAACCACTGGCTATATATATGTCCATCATGTTAAACATAATTCCGTCCATTTCTGGTGCCAGCTTTAAAAAACAGCCCCCTACTTGTGAGCTGGTCGCTAAAACGTCTTGAAGGTATTTGAGTATTTCCCCTCATATTTATTTGCTAAAGGTAAAGGATGCCCGAACCTTTGGAAAAATAAATGCTCCAAGCTGGAAGCAAGCTCTGTATGTGTGTAGTGGGGAAAAAACTGTTGGATAAACAGTGTTCTGTTAGTAACACTGCCAATTTATAAGCACTCACCAAACACACTACCTTTACTGTAAGTGCCTGTTCCAACTGTATTACCCTCACCTCCTTAGAAATGATGGGGCGTTTTTGTCTGTAAAAACACCAAAAAAAGGGGGAGGGAATCCTGATGGAACTCAGCCAAAATGCTGATTACAAACCAAAGAGGTTGAGCTGAAAAATGCTAAAATTACAAATATTTAATTTTAATAAGGTGCACATATAGATTAAAAACATAAAACTCCTAGTAAAGACAAAAACTAACACATTCAATATATACAAACATGAACAACTGCGATGTACAATCTTTCATTGACCAATATGAGATCCAAAAAGGACCAGTCGTGTTTTGGCCTGGAAAGGCCTTCCTCAGTGGTCAGTATAAAATTATAACTTATCACACATCCTAATACAATCATATCATAATGGGCAATAAGAAATATCAGTCTTGTCAATCTCCTTTTTCTTGACTATGCTGCATGAATAAAACAGAATAAGCCCTAATGTAGGTTAGGTTCCAAACAAATCCATTCATTTAGTTCCAAACAACATGGCTTCACTTGTGTGTCCTGTCAGGACTTAAATGATAGCACTTCACATTAACAAAGCCATTTGGAAACAAAATCTGTCTGCATAAGAGATCAGAGCTTCTCCCTGCTTTCATTCAGAATTCAGAATCTGGCAGTTCCTGTTAAATGGTGCCTTACTGTTGGCCCTTGTAAGATCTGGCACAATTTCCTTTGTGCAAATGCAAGACTGCAGCTCAGAAAGGCACCTTGCATTGGGTGCCAGGGCAAGATCATCTGTTCATAGTCTTAGACAAGGCAGAGATTCCATGCCATATACCAATGTATAGCACAAACAGGATGTGAAAGTAACTATGACGGCAACAGTATTGGATTAGACCAATGGTCCATCTAGTCTAGCATCCTGGCTCACACATCCTGGCATACCGGATGACCCCAGAAGGCGTGCAAGCAAGGAATGGAGGCTGTTCCTACCTCTCAGCACTGAAACTCAGAAGGTTACTGCCTCTAAAAGCAGGGGTTCCCTTTAGTTATCACGGCTTATAGTTCTTGAAGAACTTATCCTCAACGAATTTAATTCCATTTTGAAGCCAACTAAATTAGTGGACATCATTTCACCCTGTGGCAGTGAATTTCACAAGTGAATTGCTTTTTGTGTAGTTTATTTCATCTGTTCTGAATCTACTGACCAATTTCATTGGGTGCCCATGAGTTCTAGCAAGACAGGTGGCGGATAAACAGTTTTCTGTCCACTTTCTCTACCCTATGCATAATCCTGAAGTCAGCAAAAAAAAAGGGATTTAATGGAAAAAATAAGGGCCTCTTTCTTTTTTAACTATCAGGAAGCAAGGGGAGATTGTTCTTCTTAAAGAGAAGCTGTTTACAATAAAGTAAATTAAAGCCAACCATAAAGTTAGGTGATTTTACAAATACTAAAAATATAGTAACTTATTAGCAGAACACCACCCTTCTGAGTTGATTGACTTAAATGGGCTTAGAAGGGTGAAACTCTGCTTAGGGTTACACCATGAATCATAAACACCCGTCTCACAGAGTTAAATACTATCAAACAGTATTTAATATTAAATAATAGTTGGGCAGAAATATTAACAACGTAGGGGGTCACTTTTTAATATATATTTTTAAATGTCAGATAACATCCATTCACACTTATAATGAGAGCCAGTTCATTACTGAACAAATTCGGTCTACTAAAAATGACAATTCAGAATCTGGAGTTTTGAATGCATCTAAATGATGTTTTATTTATTTCAGAGTTGTTGTACTGACAAAACCTACATTGGACTCAGTATGATTATTTTTTAATCTATGTCAGAAACATGCATTTCCCCTCTCTGAACGAAATAATAGCTCATATTACCCAGGGTGGTGACTGATTTGTCTTTTGACTTTCATTGTATGATATCCGATCACTTTAAAAAAATCGATGATAAGAACCATGCAATCAAAGTATAATACAAATTTAGAAGTTTTTGGAAATCTTTTGGCTAAAAAGACTCTGAGGAGCTGCTTCCAGTCTGAATAGACAATACTGACCTTGCTGGATCAATGGTATGATTCTGTATAAGGCAGTGCAAGTGTTCAAGAAACAACTTGAAGAATGCAGTGTGAAAATAGTTGACAAAAGCAATTCTAATCAGCTGGAATAGCCAGGAATGTCTCTCAAGGATGTCTGCAAAATTGTTTAGGAATTGTTCAGACTGCGTGGAATGTGACGCACTAAAAATCTGCCTCAGTATTGCTATGAATCAGCCAGCTTCAGAAGTGATGAATTAATGGAACAATGTATAGAACTGGAGATTGGTTTACTGTACTATAACTCCAATCATATGGTAATCATGATGAAAATGCTTATTTGACTATAATGTGTTATTCTCTGTCCCCACTACACCATAAGAAGATATCCATCTTGGCATTATGTGTGGCAAAGCCATTGGACGAGGAGCCCAGCTACTCAGCCAAGAAGCTCACTGCACAACCTTAGGCTAGTTACTCTCAGCTTAACCCTTCTCACAGGGCTACTGTGAGAATTGACCCATGGCAAACGATCCCCTGCTTAGAAGCATTTCTGCTTCAGTGTTCTCAGCCGCCCTGCTTGGGAGGGGATGCATCAGTCAACAAAATTCTCTGAATCATAGAATCATAGAGTTGGAAGGGACCACCAGGGTCATCAAGTCCAACCCCCTGCACAATGCAGGAAATTCACAACTACCTCCCCCCCACACACACACACCTAGTTACCAGAAGATGGCCAAGATGCCCTCCCTCTCATCATCTGCCTAAGGTCACAGAATCAGCATTGCTGACAGATGGCCATCTAACCTCTTCTTAAAAACCTCCAGGGAAGGAGAGCTTACCACCTCCCGAGGAAGCCTGTTCCACTGAGGAACCACTCTAACTGTTAGAAAATTCTTCCTAATGTCTAGATGGAAACTCTTTTGATTTAATTTCAACCCATTGGTTCTGGTCCAACCTTCTTGGGCAACAGAAAACAACTCGGCACCATCCTCAATATGACAGCCCCTCAAGTACTTGAACATGGTTATCATATCCCCTCTCAGTCTTCTCCTCTTCAGGCTAAACATACCCAGCTCCTTCAACCTTTCCTCATAGGACTTGGTCTCCAGACCCCTCACCATCTTTGTTGCCCTCCTCTGGACACGTTCAAGCTTGTCTACATCTTTTTTAAATTGTGGTGCCCAAAACTGAATACAGTACTCTAGTTGAGGTCTAACCAGAGCGGAGTAAAGTGATACCATCACTTCGCGTGATCTGGACACTATACTTCTGTTGATGCAGCCCAAGACTGCATTTGCCTTTTTAGCTACCGCATCACACTGCTGACTCATGTTCAGTGTTTGGTCTACTAAGACCCCAAGATCCTTTTCACACACACTACTGCTCAGACAAGTCTCCCCCATCCTATAATTATGCATTTGATTTTTCCTACCTAAATGCAGAACTTTACATTTGTCTATGTTAAAGTGCATTTTATTAGTTCTAGCCCACTTCCTCAGCCTGTCAAGATCATCCTGCATCTTGGCTCTGTCTTCTACTGTATTTGCTACCCCTCCCAATTTAGTATCATCTGCAAATTTAATAAGCATTCCCTCTATTCCTTAATCCAAACATTTATAAAGATGTTGAACAACACAGGGCACAGCACAGATCTCTGAGGAACTCCACTAGTCACTTCTCTCCAAGTGGATGAGGAACCATTAACTCTTTGGGTACGATCTGTCAACCAATTGCAGATTCACCTAACAATAATAGGATCTGCTACAGATCTAAATCCTAATTTAATACCCAGGTGTGGATTCATCCTTCCTTCAGCTTAAGGACCATTCCTCTAAGTCAAGTGGTTTTCTATTGGAGGAAGAGCCACTTAGTTTGGAAGGCTTCAAACTTCTCAGCAGAGAAGCACTTCCCATGGTGTGCTAAATTGAGAACTGTATTCCGAAACACTCACGATGATCATTTCACCACCTCATCATCCATGTTAAATCCAACAGAACAAGGTGGTCATAAGATCTAGCCAGGTATATACAATCTGGTACAATAACATTATTTTTACTTTCCCCATAAATGTTACACTACATCATTTAATTATACCAATTAATAATCAAAATAAACCAAAGCATCTAGCTGCTACTATAGGCCTGTTACTAAGAAACGTCTGCTGCACCTAGTTCCAAACCTGAGATTTCCGATCCATCTTTGACTGCTTATTCCATTATACCTCTTCAAACTCTTTGCTTTCTTTCCTATTTTCACTAAGGACAGCATATGATTCTGAAGGCCAGGCTACATGTCATCCTTTCCTCAGCACCTCCACCAGTGTGCATGATCAAATGTGAATTGTGAGTTCTGCACTGGGAATATAACCCCAGGCATGTGCAGGCCAAATCTGGACTGGGACCATAGTGTGCAAGGATGGTTTAAGGTTCCCCCCATCATTCTGTTTTCCTGCCCTGAAATGGCACTGGGGAGTGCCATTTGACCCACTAGTGAAAGTTAATGCCCCCCTTTAATGTATGTAGGGCAAAACAGAGTCCCCAATAGGGCAAAACAGTGCAGGGAAAAGGCTGACGCTTTCCCTGCATGCCATAGTCCCAATCCAAATTGAGCCTGCATGTGGCAAGGATTAAGTTCTCAGCACAGAACTCACAGCGCTGACTTGGGAAGGATCCCAGGGTTAGATCCAGACTAGACTGGCAATTTCCACCAATTCCTCTTTCCCACTACAGATCTCCCTTTACATTGTTCCCCAGAGTCCCCTATCTCCCTGGAGAAACAGTTCACAGAAATGAGAGAGGGGAGGCAGGAAAGCTCTATCCTGTCCTTGGAAATTTTACTCTGGATCCAGCCCAAACTCTTTCACTAGTTATACGATACTAAACACATGAAGTTGCCTTTTATTGAAATCAGTATGCATTAATTTAAATATTGTCCATTCTGACCAGCAGTGGCTCTCCAGGGTCTCAGGTAGGGGTCTTTCACAAAGTTAAATTTGTACACAGTAAAAAAAAAAAAAAAAAAAAAAAAGCAAAAAGAGCACATTAAGATTAGTAAATATCTTGGGGTGGATCGGGTCATAGAGCTTTGCACGCAGAATTTCCCAGGCTCAATTCCCAACATCGGCAGTGAAAAGGATGATAGTAGGTATACCTCTGCCTAAGAGGAGGGGCTGTGGCTCAGTGGTAGAGCCTCTGCTTTGCATGTAAAAGGTCCCAGGTTCAATCCCCAGCATCTCCAGTTAAAGGGACTAGGCCAGTAGGTGACATGAAAGACCTTTCTCTGCCTAAAACCCTGGAGAGCCATTGCCGGTCTAAATAGACAGTACTGACTTTGGTAAACCAAGGGTCTGATTCAGTATAAGGCATCTTCATGGGAGACCTTGAGTGGCAGTGGCTCTCTAGATGGGACAATATTTACCTTGATAGACCAATGGTCTGACTCAGTATAAGGAAACTTCATATTACAGTAAAAGCTTTCTGTAGCTCAGAAAGCAAGAAGCTGAACCTCTCGGAAAGCAATACTTTAGCTAAAAGTCATTATTACAAATTTCAGGGCAAAGTTGATGTTGCTGTGTTTTAGCTACAGATGGGATGCGTGTGTGTTAAGTGCCATCAAGTCACTTCCGACTCATGGCGACCCTATGAACGAAAGCCCTCCAAAATGTCCTATCTTTGACAGCCTTGATCAGAGCTTGCAAATTGAAGGCTGTGGCTTCCTTTATTGAGTCCATCCATCTCTTGTTGGATCTTCCTCTTTTCCTGCTGCCCTCAACTTTTCCTAGCATGACTGACTTTTCCAGTGACTCTTGTCGTCTCATGACGTGACCAAAATACGATAGCCTCAGTTTAGTCATTTTAGCTTCTAGGGTCAGTTCAGGCCTGATTTGATCTATAACCCACTGATTTGTTTTTTTGGCAGTCCACGGAATCCGTAACCCTCTCCTCCAACACCACATTTCAAAGGAATCTATTTTCTTCCTATCACCTTTCTTCACTGTCCAGCTTTCACACCCATACATAGCAATAGGGAATACGATGGCATGAATTAATCTAGTCTTGGTAGCCAGGGACACATCCTTACACTTTAAAATCTTTTCTAGCGCCTTCCTGGCTGCCCTTCCCAGTCTCAATCTCCTTGATTTCTTGGCTGCAGCCTCCCTTTTGGTTGATGGTGGAGCCAAGGAATAGAAAGTCTTGAACAATTTCAATGTCCCCATTGTCAACTTCACTGCTTATCTTGCTTTCCCAAGTGATTATTACTTTTACTCAGGCGGGCTCGGAAGCCCAGCAGAGTCCGAAAAAGGGTTTGTGGAGGGCCGAGGCTCCCACAATCTCTACTTAAGCCGCTGGCCGCAGTTCCCGGAGCCCCAGCCGATCCGGCCGCAAAGAGGCCCGGCAGCCAGCTAACGGGAACTCGACGGCGCCTCCCGCCCATCAGATAGCTCCGCGGCTGCTGCCATGTGGAGGCGACTGATACCCTCCCGCCTCGCTGGGCGGGGGAGCTCGGCTGGCCCAAGATGACTCACTTCTCCAGCTGGTGGGCATCGGGGACTCCCCTCGAGGCCAAGGGAAATGCCTCTGTGACGAGAGGCGCCATGCACGCACGCAGCCTGTCCCTTCTCCTGGCTTCTCCTACTACCTGGAGGTTGGCAACCCTAGAAGTTGGGGGGGGGGTTGCGAGTAAACTGAAGGGCAGGCGGGCGGGGGGATCCCAAGCAGAAGTGAAGGCCGATGGAGGGCGGGGTCGGTCGCTCTCTCGGTCCGTCCCGTCCCCCGGGACGGACCGAGAGAGCGACCGACCCCGCCCTCCATCGGCCTTCACTTCTGCTTGGGATCCCCCCGCCCGCCCTTCAGTTTACTCGCAACCCCCCCAACTTCTAGGGTTGCCAACCTCCAGGTAGTAGGTGGCGATCTCCCGCTATTACAACTGGTCTCCAGTCAACACAACTCCGTTCCCCGGGAGAAAAATGGCCGCTTTGCTAATTGGACTCTATGGCACCGAAGTCCCTACCCTGCCCTCCTCAGGCTCGGCCCCCCAAAATCTCCAGGTATTTCCCAACTCGGAGCTGGCAACCCTACAAACTTCGGAGGCTGCCATTCCACCCTCCTTCCCCCATTTGGGACCCCCCCCGTCTTTCTCCCCCGCCCTCAACTCTGCAGCCACGTTTTCGACGTGTTCGGTTTCCCCTCCTGGTCCCGCTCCCCTCTCCTCCTCCTCCTCCTCCTCCTCCAGCTCCATCCATCCCCACTCCCCTCCCCTCGAAGCGGCGGGATGCCCACAAAGCAGCACTCCCCCCCGCGTGGGAGACCGCCCCCTCCCCACTGGGCGGCTTCTGTCCCCCATGACTCATCCCCCCCCCCGTCCTGGCTCGCCGCCCTGGCCCCCTTTCTGTTTTGTAACCCGACTGGGCCGGGGCTGACGGGAAGGCCGCCGCCCCCTCCCCCCTCGCCCACCTCTCCCCGCCCCGTCTGTCCCTGCGGACCCCGCCAAGCCGAGCCCGGCCGCGTCGCGGCCTCTGGTTGGCCGCCGTCGGGATTGGCGGGCCGAGCCTCGGCCCGAGGGCGGGTCCGGCCTATAAAGGCGAGCGGGGCGGCGGCGCAAACCCTCCCGCGCCCCTTTGCTCCAGCCGCGCGCGCCCCGGCCGAAGTCTCCCCGGTCGCCGCCCGCCCGCCCGTCCCGTCGGGTTCCCGCCATGAGCACCACCACCAGCAGCCGGAGCTCCTCTTACCGCCGCATGTTCGGGGGCGGCAGCCGGCCCAGCGCGTCGGGCGGCGGCGGCGGCCGCTATGTCACCTCGTCCAGCCGCTACTCGCTGGGCAGCGCCCTCCGGCCCAGCAGCGTCCGCCTGGTGGCCTCGGCGCCCGGCGGCGGCTACCAGACCCGCTCGTCGTCGGTGCGGCTTCGCAGCAGCTTCCCTCAGCAGCAGCAGGTGCGCCTCTTCTCGGACGCGGGCGTGGACTTCTCCCTGGCCGACGCCATCAACACGGAGTTCAAGGCGAACCGCACCAACGAGAAGGCCGAGCTGCAGGAGCTCAACGACCGCTTCGCCAACTACATCGACAAGGTGCGCTTCCTCGAGCAGCAGAACAAGATCCTGAGCGCCGAGCTCGACCAGCTGCGGGGCAAGGGCACCTCCCGCCTGGCCGACCTCTACGACGAGGAGATGCGCGAGCTGCGCCGGCAGGTGGACCAGCTCACCAGCGACAAGGCGCGCGTCGAGGTCGAGAGGGACAACCTGGGCGACGACATCCTGCGCCTGCGAGAGAAGTAAGAGGCTGCAGGGGCCGGCGGGCGGGACGGCGGGAGCGAGCGGAGCCTCCCTGCAGCGTCCGGCGGGCGGGCGGCCGCCGGTCACGTCGGGGCTCCGTCGAGCGTGATTTCTGGCGAAGGCCCTCGAGTTCAGCTTGGACGGGTGTTGCCGTTTGTGCGCCGGAGGTTTTGCCTTGGGTGGGCCGCTCTCTAGAGGCACGTTTCCCCCGTCCGGATTCTCCAAACTCAACAATCAGCCCCCGCCTGTGCCATTTATGCCTGCGAGGTTCTGCCTTGGATCGGCCACGCTTTCGATGCGCTTCCCCCCCCCCCAATCCATCTTCTGCAAACTCAACAATGAGCCCCCAGGCAGAGTTTTGAGAATCCGGATGGGGGAAATGTGCATCTAGAGAGTGGCAAATTCAAGGCGCAACCTTCCACAAATAAATGGATGTAGAGTTCTGAGAATTCAGATGGGGAAAACGTGCATCTACAGCAGTGGTTCCCAACCTTTTTTTGATCAGGGACCACTAGGACTTTTTTGTTCGGTGCAGGGACCCCAAGGTTCAAAATAAAAATTCCGAGAATTTGAAAATAAACTTTAATCATAACTTATGTTTATAATAGAAAACCTTTAATTGAAAATATTAATTTATTATGGGTTTATAACTTTGTTTCGCGGACCTTAATTTAGTTCTCGTGGACCCCTGGGGGTCCATGGACCCCCGGTTGGGAACCAGTGATCTAGAGAGAGGCAAAACCTCCCATGCATAACTAGCCTATAACTCAGCATAGGGTTGTACTGTACGTTTCCCCAAAGTGGATATTATTGCTTTCGTTTAAATCCCAAACGTAGCTGTCCGTCTATGAACCAGGATTGCTTGAGCTGTGAATCAGGGTTAGCAATAAATAGGATGTCTCCCCCGCCCCCCATGGAACTGATGCAGCAGCCCTGGATGCTTACTGGGGGGTCTCTTGCTGGCATTCAGGAGCCTGGTGATGATGTGGCCCCGAGGCAGATTCTGAATGAGTTTTTCTTATGTGGTGCCTTTAGCAGAAAAGTTTGCAGAACTTTTTCTAGAGGTGAGCCTTGGAAGATCTTAATTCTTGCTGGTGGCTCAAAGAGAGAACATTTTTTAAAAAAGACCTCTGTGCAGCCTGCTGTAGTTTTTCCCTTGCTCTGATGCACAAAGCTCAAACGGTATTTTATTCTCCTTCTGTCATTGTTGCATCCGTTTATTCTCTTAATGTTATTCAGTGAGCTTTCTGGAAAGTTTGTGGTTTGCAAACTCCTGAAACTTGCCACGTCAATACCAAGTTTACAGTGTCTGGAACAAGGCGGCCTGAATTAACTGCTTGGTAGAAAAAACCCAGTTTTAACTGAAAGTGAATTTGCAGGATTAGGAAAATAACCCGCAATGTAGGTCAGCATCTTATAACTTAATGCAATCACTGGGTAACATTTCTAGCAGGGGTTTTCTGAAAGGTTTATCGGATTTGATGCTGCTGTTATAACAAATCTACTCCAAATCTCATCATTCACCAATAAAAATGAAGCCCCGGCCACCCCAATGAAGTGTGGGGGTACTTTTGTCTAAAGTCCCCTCCTTCCCATTCCCACCCACTTTACTCATGGCTCTCATGGGTGTGGCTGATTGTCCATCACATTGTGCTGAGAGTAGCTTGGCTCTTGGTTAACTTCCTCTTTCCGCTCTCATTTTCCAGACTTCAAGATGAGATGATACAGAGAGAAGAAGCTGAAAGCAACTTGCAGTCTTTCAGACAGGTTTGTAATCTCCCCCCCCCCCCCACGCTGAACTTTGAGAAGTTATATGGATTGTAGAGAGAACTCCTTCAAAGCAGAATTTGAAAGGCCTCCTAGTGGCTGGGAACATTGTGATTCTTTACTAGGAACGAAAGAACCATGCTCTTTCTTTATTGCAGCTTTAATTTTCTTGGGAGTCTGATAAAATTTTGTACATTTGCTGAGCAATCCTAAAGTCTTGTGTTTGCAGGCATGTAACTAGACATGTAAATCTGGCACAGTGAAGTGTGACATGGCTCAGGTTTGTGGTTGCTGCAACAAATTAACACAAACTCCAGTGGGATAGCCATCATTTCGGTTACCCTGACAGCATTATATGTGTTGTGACACATATGAAGTGCAGTGAAGCTGAGAAACCAGGTCCTCCTGGGAGGTAGTGAGTGGTGGCTAAGGTGAGACCTAACATTTTAAGTGTTGAGCTCCTGTTTTACGGCTGCTTATTCAGCTTTCTGCTCTCTGCCTAGATGTAGCAATGCTAGTTTACCCATGCAGGCCTTAGTCTCTAGCAGACCCCGGAGCCGAGTTTAAGGGCCCAGCGTTGTCTCAGTTTTATCCAAGTCTGGCCAGTTGAAGAGATCAGCTCTGTGCAACCAGTTCTGATTGGCAAAGGGTGAAAGGGAGCCAGCCATCTGTTCACTTGGCTGAAAGGTATTAATGGTTTCTATGGGATTCACTATGGAATGCAGATGCAGGCATTATGGCATGCGTGGTGGCAGCAGACTGAAATAATAGAAGCCTTTGTATCATGGGGTTCTTGTAGCAAGCTGCATTCTTACTGAATGTGTCATGGTGCAAGCATCTTTTAGAAAATCCAGGAATTCAAGCATTGGTCACTTTTTTTTGGTCCAAACTCTAAAGTAGGTGTTGAACAAGATTTATAGCTTGCTGATACAAAGACTTAAGTTAAAACGGATCTTTTGACGATGATTCAGACACTTTCTTCTCTCTCATGGTAGACTTCTAAGGGAGGGCGCGCTAATGCCATTGTTCTGTAGTCTTTGTAAGCTGACTTGGTGACTGAGGGAAGGCAGCAGAAATAGAAGTAGCTTACATTTTATTGCATGTATAAGCTACTTGGTGTAATCTTTGTTTTGTGAAAAAGACTTTTTTTTCCTGGTATGGTTGGCCCAATTTGCTGGAGGGGAGGGGAAGAGCATTTGGTTTGGGCTCAACTCTATAGTAGGCAAGTTCATTTTCAGTAATGATCTCTAACACTTCAAGGCTTCTGAGCTTAATAGGGGTATGAATAAATTTTCTCGATGCACGGTGATCTCATCAAGAATCTGAAGTGGGAGCAAGATTCTAGGATCCCAAAATTTGTATGTACGTGCCCATAGCTGTATTTTATTTATAACCCTTTTGCAAAATAGTTTTGTGTCCTTTATTGAAAAGGAGGGGGGGATGATGTTCCATTATAAGGAATATAGAGACTAGATGGAGATCAAGGGGTAAGGAAGGAAGAGGGTATGATTCTGCAAACACCTGCAATAACAGAGGATTGAAGCTTCTGGTCAGAATAGACTGCAATGCAAATGGACCTCAAAGTACTGGCATATATTGTCAGGAAACATTGTTTCTTCCCTACTTAAAGCTAGCAGTGATGTCCTGCTGTACATTTTGTGATGGATAACTTGAACTTTGATCTTGCTCCATTTAAGTGACTTAGTGCTGGAATTGAACAGCTCCGACAAGTCAATTGTTGGTTTTAAAAGTCAAATTTGTGCAAGGTAGTTGCCTGTTTAAGGAAACTTTCAGTTTTTTATCTAAAATAATGCAATTTAATGTGGGAGGAATGTGTTTTTAGCTGGTATGACTCTCAGTTGTTAGGGAGTGGCAGCTGAAACTAAAGCGGGAGTGGCACAGTGTCAAGAAGTCCACAAGTCAAATATGTCCCTTTTTTTCTTGCTGCTGGCTCCCGTAAGGCTCAAACTTCGCTAATTTGTATACCACCTTTGGTTTTCGTGCCAACGTTCCTGATGTACAGACAGTTTTAACCTGAATGGCTGAGAATCTCTGTGGGCCTGGTCAGGTTTTTTTCTATTACCCAAGGTAGCTTCTGCAGTCCTGATTGAGTTGCCTTGGCCCCCTTTTGGAAGAAGAGGGTAATGCAGGGCACAACCATCATGGCGAGCCCTTTGTTAGACACGAGTGTGTTACCCCATGTTACCCCTCAGACAAAAAAGACCATTGAGTTCTCTGAGTCTGTTTGGCACATAAAGCTGTATAATCAGTTTTCCTAGCTGGTCCTGCAAGCAGCTTGGACAATACAGGGAACAGGACATGACGTGCATCTGTGCCAGTTTGTTTATGTTGGCTGATGGTTATATTCCCCAGGCAGTTTTGTGGGCTGCTATAAATTACATTTAACGTTACTGATGTACAGTAAATTAAAAGCATATTGTGGGTATCCAGGATTTCTTGGACATATGGGGGATTTGGTGTATCAATGAAACTTATACATTTGTGGGAGAAGACCATGATTCAGTGACTCGTATATTGCAGCTGTTCTTCATAGTAAATATAAAGCCTGTCTTTAATGACTTCCTGCAACTTGGGCTGTAGAAATAAAGCTGGCATGGGCCTGAACCTACCCTGCCTAACTTCCCCATTTCCTCCCATTTGTGTTCTAAAGCTGTTGAGGATGAGACTGTAACCAGGAAGGGCTATAGCTTAGTGAAAGAGTGTGTGTACAAGGATCTCAGTATCCCAAGTCTGGGGGTGGGGGAAGGCTTTGGGTAGCAGGCTTGGGAGACGTGTGCCAAACAGCTGTCAAAGCAGAAAGTGCTAGCCTGCCAGCAAGATTTTCTTCACCTGTGTAAGGTTTTAAAAGCAAAATCCTAAATTGATTCATAAGCCTAAATGCTGTTTCTCTATGGAGCAGTGAAAACTGTCAATATAGTTTCAGGTTGTGATTTAATAGCAAGCCACTGCTTGTGACCCCCTAAACAGGGATTTAAGACTAAATAGAACTAAACACTCCCCTCCCACAGTGTAAGAGGTGTCAAACTGGAATGGATGGTGTAACACCCACAGGAAGCAGCTACCACCAATTACTAACTGCCTGAAATGTCTTTGTAAAGTGCTGTTTGAAAAGCTTGATTGTATGAGCCCCATTGGAAATGATGGTAAACCTTGACCTGTGGGGCAGCTGGAACACTGGAAAGCCAAATGCGCAACAGGTGTTAAGTCCCTGTAGACAGGGAAAGTTTAAACTCCTTCTGTCTAGTCTGTGTGAATTGTCCTTAGCTAATCCTTTTCCATTAAACTGTGAGCTTTGGCACAAAATCCCATTTCTGAACTGCGCTGTTCAGTTTCTTTGTTGAAACGACTAGCAGATTTGCCCAACACAAACAAAAGCAGCCACTGATGAGAGCTCAAATCTCTTTTACGTGCTGCCAAATACATACAAAACAACATTTTTGTTGTAGCTGTAATTCCATTTTGTTTCCAGCCCTTTGTCCAAAGTCCTAGTTCCTTAATGAAGCCAATAATCTCTTCCTGCCAAACTTTGCCTTTTGTCCTAAGCAGGTAACTAAGGACCACTTGACCTGTCGTTTCCTTTAGCTGCATAAAGAGAGGTACCGGCCTTTGTGGCAAAGTATCCTTAAGTCACTAAGGCAGCAATCCTGTGCACCGTGAGGACTACAGCCCATTGAATAAGCAGGAATCTGCTTCCCTGTATGCATGTGTAGGATTACCTATATAAAGCACCTGGAACATACTTGATTCACATAACTGTGTAAATTGTAGACAAACATACTGCTGCATCCCCTTCATTAAAGAAAGTGTACAGTATGCAGCTGGAAAGAAGCCTGCACAAAACCCTTTTTTAATTATTTGGTATGTTTAATGAGCATGTGGAGAGGAGGTGTTACCTCATTGCCATTTAGACTGTAACAGTGACAATGAATAGGTGTAAATTTATCAAATTAGAGTTGCCACATGATTGTTACAACACTATCTTATTTTTTTTCAGGATGTTGACAATGCCTCTCTGGCACGTCTGGATCTAGAACGCAAAGTTGAGTCATTACAAGAAGAGATTGTCTTCTTGAAGAAGCTTCATGATGAGGTAGGGGGTTGGGTGTCAGTGTCGAAATTTGGGATTCAGAGTTAATGACTTTTGTATCCAGAATGTATGAATATTCAGAGTTCTGTTGAATCAGGTAGAAAACTGCTATATCCCACAAGGCAAACCAGGTTTTCCTCTGATCTTTTCCTGATGTTAGCGGCAATCCAAAAGGACTGAGCAGATATGGCAAGTAGATTTAGAGGCACGGCAGTAGTGGTCTAACAAACCTTATTGCTACATATCTGAATAAGGGAGCCTAAGCAACATTATAAAATTTCTGTATGAATCTACTACTTGAGAGCCAGCATGGTGTAGTGGTTAAAAGCGGTGGACTCTAATCTGGAGAACCGGATTGGTTTCCCCACTCCTACACATGAAGCCAGCTGGGCAACCTTGAGCTAGTCGCTGCTCTATTAGAGCTCTCTCAGCCTCACCTACCTCACAGGGTGTTTGTTGTGGGGAGGGGAAGGTGATTGTAAGCCAGTTTGATTCTTCCTTAAGTGGTAGAGAAAGTCGGCATATAAAAACCAACTCTTCTAATCTAAAATACAAAGTAAATGTATGCACTAAGGAGTACAGTGGAAGCAAATGTGGGATGAAGTTCTCTGAAATGGACACAGGAAGGATTTTTTTAAAGTATGGAACACTGCATCAACAATAAATAGTCAGGAAACCACTGAGGGGGATATAAAGCAGCTCTGCCCACTTTTCAGTGGAAGGGAACCCTTGTGAAAGTGCTTTCTGTTGTCACCACCTCTTCAGGAGTCCTAAAATGAAGACAACTACTAATTAGAGACTTTGCTTTCACCGCAGTCTCTCCCCTCCAAAAAAACCCATGGCAGTTCCAACAGGGGATGCCCTTGGTCCCTGTTCCCACTACTGGGTGCCAGACTGTCTGGTGTAATATGCTTCACTTTAAGTTCCCAGGCAGCACATACTCCCATTGGAGTCAGTAAAATTCCAGATATCCAAAATAATAGGCTTTGGAAAGGTTCTGAATGTTTCCAACTCAGGATTGTGCACCCCCAAGATGGAGGTAAATGGAACTTGGTCAGACTTTGCGTGCTGATCTCTGTGTGATGGATGGTGTTGATAAAGAACCACCTGTGTGTTTCTTGAAGGAAATCCGTGAGTTACAGGTCCAGATCCAGGAACAACATATCCAGGTTGATATGGATGTTGCTAAGCCCGATCTGACTGCTGCCCTACGTGATGTGCGTCAACAATATGAAAGTGTTGCTGCTAAGAACCTTCAGGAAGCTGAAGAGTGGTACAAATCCAAAGTAAGTGATCAATCTATTAAAGTGTGTGTAGATAAGGGAACGTGTTCTGTAATTCTTTGTTACAACTTCATCACTCCAACCATTAACAAAGCTTGAAGGTGGAAGATATTAATCTACACTAGGCCTTAATACCACAGAATGCTGCCTTAAACTGTCATATATCCTTCGTTTTCACTCAAGAATACTGAGTTTTTATCATGCTGTTTGAGTTGATGAGTATTTTGCATGACCCATAGATAGTAAAAGGGGCCACTTAGCAAGCTATGAACTCTCATTACAAGCCAAACTTTTCTTTAAAGACAAATAGCCATCTCTCTCCACTTAAAGTGCTTGAAAACAAGCTATCCACAATAGATGTGATTAAACTATTACACTGACTTAAGCATGCCGAGAAGCTTATCTGAGGTTTCTTGATATACGGACTATTAAAGTGCTAGGGGATAATGGGAAATGTGTGTACAGCATTAATAGTTCAGTACTTGCTCATATATCCCCATCACAGAATGTATACTATATTCAAAGATAAGATGCAGTCTTCTGGCACCCTAAAGACTACTTATTCTGCCTGCTTATTCTGCCTTTTGCTAGAATAAAAACTTGTCAGCCTTTGAGGTGCCAGAAACTCCTTTTGCCGCAGAAAGTAAACAAACATGATTACCCTTCTGGAATTATCACTATATTCAACTTTATTTGCTATCACAATCTAAGCAGCACTGTCTTATCAGTCCTGAAGGTACAGGGTAGTAACATGCCAGAAAGTTAAACAGCTTGTGTCTTGATGCAGGGCACATATTATTAATATGTTTGCACTCAAAGTGGCATGATTTTTTCATTGAGACTTCTGTAGGAGTACAGATTGCAGTATTCACTTGTGGTTTTCTGTACACAAGGCCCATGTTATTGATTTTGCACAGATTGGCCTATTTAAAACTGGCTTGACTATAGGGCAGGGGTGGGGAATGTCAGGCCCGGGGGCTGTATAAGGCCCGCGAAATCATTTGGTCTGGCCCTTAGTGGGTCCTGGTAGATCTCTAGCTCAGAAGGATCTAAGACTAGCGATCTGCCCTCTCCCGCGGACAGGAATAGCCTCTATTCAAGGCGGATGTGAGTTTGTTTTGCCGAGAAAAGGAACCTTTTTTCCCCCTTGAAGAAGAGTTGTTAGCTATGGAGCTTCTAGGACTGCCCAAGAATATAGCAGGCTAATTTTTAAGTTGATAATTTTGTATGGCCCACGAATGATATTATAAATATCCAAATGGCCCTTGGCAGAAAAAATGTTCCCCACCCCTGCTATAGGGGCATGAATGTGCAATAGAGCTCTCCAGCTAAATTGCACAAATGAACGGTTGTGCTGGTTTTTATTCCTTTAGCCCGGTAATGGTGTGATGGAATCTCTTGTTCCTAAAGTACTGCTCAAATTCTAACCTACTGTGTTAATAGTTTGCAGATCTGTCTGAAGCAGCTAGCAGGAACAATGATGCCTTGCGCCAGGCCAAACAAGAAGCAAGTGATTACCGCAGGCAAATTCAGTCTCTCACCTGCGAAGTGGATGCACTTAAAGGAACTGTAAGTGAGAGACTCTGCTTGAATTGAAAGGCTTTGGCTGACCCGCTCCTCTTTCTCCCTCTCTCTCTTTTCCCAAAAATCAAATAGTTGTAGTACTAGCGCTGTTCTGCTGTGTGGTTGAAAATTATATTCACTGATATTTGCCATACCAAACAAAAAAACCCTCAAAACTGAATGTAGGCGAAATAGATTTGCAAAGGTTGCCTTGTATGGAGTGAGATAATTGGTGAGCCAGCATGGTGTAGTGGTTAAGAGCAGCAGACTCTAATCCTGGTGAACCGAGTTTGTTTCCCCACTCCTCCATGTGAAGCCTGCTGGGTGACCTTAGGCTAGTCACAGTTCTCTCAGAACTCTCTCAGCCCCACCTACCTCACAAGGTGCCTGTTGTGTGTGTGGGGTGGGGGGAGAGGGAATGCGATTGTAAGCCATTTTGAGACTCTTTAAAGGTAGAGAAAGCAGGGTATAAAAACCAACTCTTCTTCTGGTTCAGCTCAGGCTAGTTTCATCTACTTGTATTGGCTTGCCATGGTTTCAGGCAGGACTCTTTCCCGGTCCTGTCTTTAACTGGAGTCACCAAGGATTGAACCTAGAATCTTGTGACATGTATGTTCTGCCACTGAGTTCTGGCTGCTGTAGGTAGCTGATGTGTAGTGTTTAGACTATCAGATGATCTGGGAGACCCATGTTCATTTCCCTTTTTGCCATGAAGTTTCCTGAGTGATGTTGGGCCAGTCACACAGTGTTGTGGTGAGATAGAATAGGGGTTAATGATTACTGGTTAATGATGGGCAGTTCTAACTGAACAGCAGGGTACAAGAAATGTACTGAACAAATGAGACTTCATTATGTACTCCGTCAAAATCTCTACAGAATGAATCCATGGAACGCCAGATGCGTGAGATGGAAGAGAACTTCTCTCTTGAAGCTGCTAACTACCAAGACAATATTGCCCGTCTCCAAGAAGAAATCCAAAACATGAAGGAAGAAATGGCTCGCCACCTTCGCGAGTACCAAGAACTGCTGAATGTAAAGATGGCTCTTGATATTGAGATTGCCACCTACAGGAAACTGCTGGAAGGAGAGGAGAGCAGGTATTAGCTCAGTCTGAGAACTGTGTACGCACACTGAAAGGCACCACAAAACTGCATCTAAATCTTTATGCTTTTTGTTTTACAGAATTAGTATGCCTCTTCCTACCTTTGCTTCCCTGAATCTGAGGGGTGAGTAGCTTTTCTACTATCCAGGAAATAGTCCTCATTTTTCATGTAGAAGTAATCTAGTATTTGAGGGTGAACTTGACACTAGTATGGCTTCTATATCTAAATGGTTCAGATGGGGCTGGAACTGGTACAGTTCTAAAACTGTGCCTGTGATTGCTTTGTATCGTTTGTATCCAAATTTAGAACAGGGTACAGTCATTGCAGTGTTTACACTTTGTGGATTTATTTACTAAAACAATTGCATCTTGGTCTTCCTAGTGGCTCAAGGTAGCTAACAAAATCACAATTTAAAACATACAGGAAAAAATAACTTCCTCTGAAGTATAGCTACAGTCTATATTCCATTTAAAGCCCTAGCAAATAAAATGGCCATGGAGCACCTCCTGCATGACGGTACCGCCCTTCACCACCACTGGGAGCTACATCAGAAAAGGCACAGGCTGTAGTTGATACTAGGTGGCCTACCCTAAGCATGGGAACAACCAGCAGGTGAACTTAGGAAGATCTTGAGAGGGAGGGCAGGAAGGGATGAGCCGGTGCTCAGCTCTTATGGCCCTTTCTTACATGCCCAGGGTAATTCCGAATACTACTTTTGGGTCAGGAAGGAATTTTCCTCCAGGCCAGATTGGCCATGGATCCTGGAGGTTATTTTGCCTTCCTCTGGGCATAGAGCAGGGGTCACTAGGGGAGTGGGGGGGGAGGGGGGAGTTGTGAATTTCCTACGTTGTGCGGAGGTTCGACTAGTTGACCCTTGAGATCCCTTCCAGCTCTGTTTCTGTGTAACCTGAGGACTGTAACTGGTGGGTGGGGTTGTATGAGAACAGTTGATGGGGCAGGAAGTTAATTTGCAATAGGACTCCTTCCAACTTAAAAATCTATAGATGGTATGGTGCTTTGATGGATTACACAGAATATGGCTTTTCGGTATGGCATCGTTATTGATACAGAATGTCTAACATGAATGAGTGAACCTTCTCTAAAGTGGTCTAATGAAATGCCCTTCTACTTGCAGAAACAAACCTTGAGTCTATCCCAATTGTGGATACCCATTCAAAGAGAACGCTCCTGATCAAGACTGTTGAAACTAGAGATGGACAGGTGAGGGCAAGGAATGAGTTCCTAAGCTTTAGTTTCTATTGACATTTTTGAACCAATATAGTGAATAGGTTTTTTAAAAATTAATTTCTTTCCTCCCTGAATTTTGCATTAGTCTCCTGCTGGAAATTATGGTGTCTGTAATCAAGCTCTGTAGGTGTCCCCCCCACCCCAAGCTTTGACCTCCTCATTTCAAAGCTTCCCCTGCCATGTGAACAGAAGTCTCACATTGAATGTTATGTTTATATGGTATAGCAATTTCAAAGTCGAGTCAGAGCAGTTGGGTGAGCAGTGTGGGCAGATTGAAGGGTGTTGCCAAGGAAGGCAATCTGGCACCGCAGAATTGCATAGCCTCCCTGTCCACCTTATGGTCAGAGCAACAAATCTGTTGCAGGTAGTGGTAATGTTGGTGAACATCTAGTGCTTGGGCTTGAGATTCTTTTGAGTCCAGCATAAGTTGGGCTTGCCAGGCATGGGAGGAGGCAAAATGAGACAGAACTGAGCTTCCTTTCCTCTTGACTATCAATCTAATGTGTAGAATCTCTGCTAAATTGTGTACTGTCCATGAGAGCTTTCTAGTTGTAATCCCATGTATTTCTCTCCATTGACTGTTGAAGAATGGGAGGGCCAGTGGACACCTAACATCAGTGCTTATACAGTCTGCCAATTGTTTCCCTAGGTTATCAATGAAACTTCCCACCATGATGACCTGGAGTAAAGGAAATACAGCACAACATTCTTGTGCAGAAATGAAGCCTTACCAGCAAGACTTAAAAAGACAAACAGCTTTCAAGTGCCTTTCTGCAGTTTTCTCCAAGAGCGCAAGATGGTTATGCTAGAAGAGATAGGTCTTAGATCTTGCAAGCGTGCTCTCTTGGTGGTTTAGAAGAGCTTACAAAAAGGAGTCTAGTTCACTGATAGCAATATCTTGTGCTGCAATACTGTTTTAAAGTTTCTGAATTGAATAAAACTTCTTTTTTCCAGCACAGTATGAGCAACCTATCACTGCTTCAATAAACACTTGGGAAACAGCTTTCTAATGTGTTCTTATTTGTGGCATGGTATTAAACAACTGTTGGGAAATGCTCTTCACAATTTTTTAAAGTACACACATCTGCTTCCCGAAAGCTGGTGCCCTTCTCTATGAGTTTGAGTATTATGTACGCCCTTGTAGGGATGAAATTATTCCTTGACATAATATTGAATTGTGGGGATATTGGGGCTTTCCAACGCTTAAATCCCAATTTTTTTTTAAACAAGGGGGAAAATGGTTTTTAATCCCTCATCAGCGAAACCTCAGTTGCAATTGTGATTTCCACACTAAATATTCTTATTGGGCAGTGCTTCTAATATAATCCGCAATGTTGCTGATGTCTGTATCGATAAGATCCTTTGGAGATAACTGCTCTTCCACAGCATCTTTCAAATGGAGAAAGCAGCCTGTTGGAAGTGGTGAAAACCAGTCAAGTGGTCCCCATCTCCCTTAGTTTCTGTTCATTTTGTACATTTCTTTGGTTCAGTCTTTTCTCCAGTGCATGACCTTTTCTATAGTTTCTTGTGTAAGCTTAGTACTTTGTCAACAGGTAAAATAACCAGGACTGAGACCCTGCTGCTTATCATTTAAGTACCCATAATACTTGCCTGTGTGAGCCCCATGGCGCAGAGTGTTAATCTGCAGTACTGCAGTCAAAAGCTCTGCTCACGACCTGAGTTCGATCCTGACGAAAGTTGGTTTCAGGTAGCCGGCTCAAGGTTGACTCAGCCTTTCATCCTTCCGAGGTTGGTGAAATGATGATCCAGCTTGCTGGGGGTAAAGGTAAGATGACTGGGGAAGGCACTGGCAAACCACCCTGCAAACCAAGTCTGCCTTGGAAACGTTGGGATGTGATGTTACCCCATGGGTCAGGAATGACCCGGTGCTTGCACAGGGGACCTTTACCTTTTTAATACTTGTGCCCTGTGAATGCTGGGATTCTCAGGAACCTGTAGGCTCCAGGCATACTATTCAAAGAAATGCCCCATTTTTAATTAATCCACTCGTTTTCCTTTTGCAGTTTTCCAGAGTTTATTCCTCTTGACTTGTGCTTGAAACAAAAATGGTCTAAGGTCCACAGCCAGAAATAACCTCATAACTGTCTTAGCACAAATCTGATATCAAGAGGTCTTTCTAACCGTCAGACTGTGGAGAGCTCTCTAATGCTTAAGTTAACACTACCAGGCTCTTTCTGACAATTTTGGGAGAGCTCAGATTGCTATGCCACACAAGGCTGATTTGAAAGGGCTCCAAGAAGTCTAGGAAAAGAGAAAACAAGTTCCAGTGGGAGTGTTGGTTGTAATTAAATGCCTCACCATGGCCGCTGTAGAGGGACACAAATGAGTAGTTCCATGTGTAGTTGGAAATCCTAGATAATAGAATCTTGGATAATGAAATAAGGTAACTCCTTGATAGGTGACATCACATTTTATAGCAGATTTCTGTTGATATTCCTTTTGCTACTAACATTGCCTTTGGGGTGATTATAACAATTCTCTTCACATCAGTGCTAAACAGGCTAGCTCAACAAAAATGACTTCATGGTTGGGTTAGCTTCTGTTAATTTATTTTTGTAGCTGAGTGCTTGTTTTTCTGAGAACGGCTTTGCCTGTGAAGCACAGGTTACTCCTCAGAGGCTGTGGTGCTTGCATGACTGGAGATGGTTTATTGTCCCTCATTCCTTCCCCACAGACTTAGATACTGTAGAGAGCACAGTCAATTATTATGGCTCCTGTAAGTTAACTATAATATGCAGTCGTGTCAGTATTGTATGTTGATATGAGAGCTGAAATCCACAGTAAACTGACTTCAAATAATAAACTCCAGTATTTACTGTGGAATAGGCTCCAAGAGGGTTTGAGAATGAGAACATTTGATGAAATCTGAGGTAAAAAAAATCATGTCCTGTGAAAGGAGGCAAAATATATGCTAGAGGTTTTTAGGACAGGTAGTGAGAATAGGGTTGTACAGCTCTTGTCATCTGTTTCAAGAAAGGCCACTAGAGCTAGAAAAGGGTAACATGATCAGGGGCTCAGATCACCTTCCTGGTGAAGAAAGGCTAATGACATGGATTCACTGGAAAATTTCTACTGGCACAAGGGACTGACTTCTGCCTTTTCCAGTTGCAAACCTGACTCCTATTCCCCAGGATCAGTACTTCAGGGGCCATTTTGAGCTGCAGTGGGAAGGGGGTAAGTTGTGCTCTGCTGATGGAAGCCTACAATGGGCCAAAGCCAGAATATTTGGGGCTGTGGGAGTATATAATAGAGGTTTATAAAATAGTGTTGAGTGGCGAAAGTGGAGTGTTGCCCATTCTTTCCCATGCTACAAGGATTTGAGAGCCGGTTGAACATTCAGGACTGGCTAATGGAAGTGCTTGTTCATGTTATTAATTTATGGAATTCACTGCTAATTGATATAGCGGTGGCCACTAGCTTAAATTACTTGAAAATGGATTGGTCTGTCAATGGCCTGTCAATGGCAATTACTTATGGTAGCTGAATGGAACCTCATTGTCCAGAGGTAGTACACAAGCCATCCTCTTCATGCCCTGCTTGTGGGCTTCTTGGATGCATCTGGCTGGCCACTATGACAAAAAGAAGGCTGGACTAAATGTCCCTTTGGTCTGATCCAACAGGGCTGTTCTGACGCTTTTATGATGCAATGATTTTTTTCACATTTTTAATCTCAGTTTTTTTTAATGCTTGAGAAAAAAAATCATTCTTCCATTGTTGAAAGGAACTGCTTTTTCATCTTTTAAGTAGTTCTTTTCAGACAATTCAGTCTGAAGAAATGGTAGGATCCTTGGAGGTTTTGAGGCCTACCACCTGTTTTGTATGACCCTTGCCCTTCCTGGTTTCTTAAATCTACCAGAGGGGCTAGCTGGCTTGGTCTGAGAGGTAGTTAATGCCTTCTTGAGAGAAGGTGATCCCAACCATGAAATAATGCATCCACTGCTAAAGAAGATGACCCTGGATCCAGGAGATTTCAATAACAATCTCAAATGTTCCAGTCTTGAGCAAGATAGTGGCTTGAGCAATGGGTAGTGGCTGGACAACTTCAAGCATTCCTGGATGAAACCGATTGAGTGGATCTTTTCCAGTCTGGTTTCTGGCATGGTTATGGGACTGGGTTGGGACTGGCAGGTTCAGTTTCATGTTCATGGAGGAAAGGGGTATTCATGGCTACTAGTTAAAATGGATACTAGTCATGATGCATACCTATTCTCTCCAGGATCAGAGGAGCATGTCTATTATCTTAGGTGCTGTGGAACACAGGCAGGATGGTGCTGCTGCAGTCGTCTTGTTTGTGGGCTTCCTAGAGGCACCTGGTTGGCCACTGTGTTAACAGAACTGCTGGACTTGATGGACCTTGGTCTGATCCAGCAGGGCTGTTCTTATGTTTTGTCATGATTCCAGTCCTAACTTTAGGACAGGCTTCAGAAGGTGGTCTGGGGCACTGCTGTTCAGTCTCTTGGGCATCTCAAGCCACCATCTTGTCTCCTATGGTTTTCAACATCCCCATGAAATCACTGGGTGAAGGCATCTGGTGACTTGGGCTGGGTTGTCACCAATTTGCAGAAATGCCTGGAGGCAATTTTGGAAGGAATGTAGGCTAACTGATGCTTAATTCAACAAGATGGGGGTGCTACTGGTGAACTGAAGGTCTGACTTGGGACTTCAGGTGTTCCGTGTTCTGGATGGGGTGGCACTCCTCTTGAAAGAATAGGCCCATAGATTGGGGTGATGTTGGGCCCAGGCCTACTGCTGGTTAAGCTAGAGGCAGCCATGTACAGAAGTACCTTTTACCAGCTTCGACTGGTCAGACAGCTGTGGCAGAAGATATCTGGTTGCTGTGGTACAATGGCCTGGTTACACTAACATAAGATTACTACAGTGTACTCTACATGGGTCTACCCTTGAAAAGTGTTTGGACAGTTCTATTGGCGCAGAATGCTGCAATGGGGGTTGACTAGAGTTGAGTTGTAGGGACCATATCACTCCAGTCTTTGGCCATCTACAATGGTTCCCAATCTGGCTCTGGTCACAATTCAAGGTGCTGCTGGTGTTGAGCTTTAAAGCTTTACATAGCTTGGGAGCAACATACCTGAAGGACCACTTGCTAACCTACCCAACCACTATGGTTATCTTCTGAGGCCCTGTTTCAGGTGCCCCTACCTTCTGAGATTAGGCAAGTGGCAACTTTGGAAGGTTTCTTAATCAGGGTACCAAACTTTGGAACTCTCCCCGCAGGGTGATTCATCTTCACCCTTCTGTTTCCATCTTCCACAAGCAGGACTTTCCCATTTCATCTGGCTTTCCCTTAGTGATCCCTCCTTACTGGTCTAAGTTTTAATTGTTGTTGTTATAGGGTTTTTTTTAAGACTTTGGTTTTAATGATGCATTTTTTGTTTGGTTTTAAAGACATGTTTCAATTATGTATGTTTTTAAATCTGTTAGTCTCACTGGCCTTGATGAGGGCAGGAAAGGCAGGGTATAAATTTTGTAAAATAAAATGTAGGAGTATGTTTTTTCTTGACAGAGGCTATGTGCCTTCAAAAGCTATGGGTCAGGCAGAAGTCCACCAACTGTATTTCTTTTCTAATAGTTCCTGTTGTTGCATATCTATCAGACAATAGGTAGCAATGGTACCTTGAATGAGCAGTACAAGAAAAGAATACTGCAGCTACTGTCTAGTGAAAGCTATGAGGAAGGGTGGGGGCTAACAGAGACAAAAGATATTTGTTTATTTCTATGGGCACTTTGTGCATCAAGCCTAAGTATTTCCACACAGATGTACAATCTGCATTTGACAATGCAGTGTTTGAGGAGCATGAATAAGGCGCCGCCTTTAAAAGACCTACCTTAGTTGTACAATTCTGAATTTCCCTGGTTCCAAAACTGATGGATTTGGCTTGTAATTTCCAGTATCTAACACTAGGTGTTACTGTTCTTACATACACAGGGCTGTGGGAGGGAGGCTCATATTCCACAATAAAAAACAGATGTTACTCACTACCAACTTTGTGAATCAGCCTTTAGAAGAAGAAGAGTTGGTTTTTATATGCTGAATATTGTCGAAGGCAATATTATATGCTGACTTTCTCTGCCACTTAAGGCAGAATCAAACCGGCTTACAATCCCCTTCCCCTCCCCACAACAGACACCCTGTGAGGTAGGTGGGGCTGAGAGAGAATGACTTGCCCAAGGTCACCCAACAAATCCAGTTCACCAGATTAGCTTCTGCCACTCATGTGGAGAAGTGGGGAATCAAACCTGGTTCTCCAGATCAGACTCCACCGCTCTAAACCACCGTTCTTAACCACTACACCACGCTGGCTTTAATATACACCGTGCTGGCTTTAACATTTAACATGTTTCTAAGTGCAAGTGACTATAACTAAAGCACATTAGAGGCATTTGATGTTCTTAGTAAAATGAAAAGCTGTGCACTTAGACTTGCACCAGAAAAATAATAACAATTGCACAGTGCTGAGAGAAAAGGAGTTGTTAATAAAAGGTGGGTTTTGAGTGAGGGTACACATGTCTTCAAGATGTAGTAGGCCTACAACACACCTACCTTATGATGGAAACAAGCTTCCCCTGAAGAACAGGGTTCTGTTCAAGCCATAATCGGCTTAGGTGGGAGTGGGCTCATTTACTCAGTGTGGTGTAGTGGTTAAGAGAGGTAATTTGGAGCGGTGGATGCTAATCTGGTGAACTGGGTTGCTTTCCCCACTCCTACACATGAAACCAGCTGGGCGACCTTGGGCTAGTCACAGCTCTCTTAGAGCTCTCTCAGCCCCACCTACCTCACAGGGTGTCTGTAGGGAGGGGAAGGGAAGGTGATTGTAAGCCGATTTGATTCTTAAGTGGTAGAGAAAGTCGGCATATAAAAACCAACTCTTCTTTACCTGGAAGCAGACAATAACACTTTCTAGTTGCAGGGGTTCTTGCCTTTTTTTTAAACTGCTGCTGTAAAGTTGCAGCCAACTCATGGTGACCCAGTAGGGTTTTCAAGGCAAAAGGCAAACAGAAGTGATTTGCTATTGCTTGCCTCTGCACAGCAACCCTGGACTTCCTTGGTGGTCTTTCATCTGAGGGCCCACCTTGCTTAGCTTCCAAGATCTGATGAGATTGGACTAGCCTGGACCATTCAGGCCTTACAAATAAAAGTAGGCCTTAATCTGAACCGGCAAAACACTTCTTCCGATATTAAATTAGGTAGTCAGGTTCACTTAACACTGATTAATTGTCCCTAAATGCTTACAAGATTCTGTGTATTTTTGTTTTGAAAATTTACAACACTTTGCAAACTACCTCTGATTTACGTGTGCAGAAGAAGTGGTTCATGGCTGTCCTGTTTAATAGCCAGGGTGCAAAGAACAGCATCAGCCCACCTAAGGGTGTTGAGATTGTATTTCTCAAAAAGTGCGCGCACACACACCAATTCCACATGGCATATCAGATTTCAAGTTAAGGCTTCAGTTTCTGATAATAAGGTGTATGGACAGAACTGGATTTAAGCAGAAGTAGGGATTTGAACTCAGGTTGCCCAGGGTCTTAAGTCCGTAGGGTTGCCAGATCCCTCTTTGCCACCGGTGGGAGGTTTTTGGGGTGGAGCCTGAGGAGGGCGGGGTTTGGGGAGGGGAGAAACGTCAATGCCATAGAGTCCAATTGCCAAAGTGGCCATTTTCTCCAGGTGAACTGATCTCTATTGGCTGGAAATCAGTTGTAATAGCAGGATATCTCTAGCTAATACCTGGAGGTTGGCAACCATAATTATGAGGGGCCTCTAAAGTAAATAAAAACACTGAAAATATTGAATTACCATTTAGGGGGCTTAATGCTATGGGGCCTTGACTTGGTGAGGGCTTATGCAGGGCACTTAAAATAGTTCTTTGGGTCCCAGTCAGTCTCTCTAGTTTTGCTTCAACTGCCAGAAGACCAAAAGACATACTGTACTGGTATCTCACACCCAACCTCTACCACACAAAAAAAAGTCTAAGAGTTTGGCAGTAGATGTCCAGTAAAATGTCCGTGTGCATTGAGAAACGAGGTCGGGCCCATTCACTGATGCCACAGAGCAACTGCTTCACAGGTACAGACCAAACCTACCTTTCATCGGCAGTTCTGGATCATGTGACTTGGCTAGTACCAAAACAGAGTGAGTGACTTTGTCAGTGGCTACTTAGCTCATGACAATAGGTTGGGTCCAGATGACAGACAGCAGACTTATAGGGTTGCCAACCTCCAGGTACTAGCTGGCAATATCCTGCTATTACAACTGATCTCCAGCCAATAGAGATCAGTTCACCTGGAGAAAATGGCCACTTTGGCAATTGGACTCTATGGCATTGAAGTCCCTCCCATCCCCAAACCCTGCTCCTCAGGCTCCACCCCCAAAACCTCCCACCGGTGGCAAAGAGGGATCTGGCAACCCTATGGACTTAAGACCCTGGGCAACCTGGGTTCAAATCCCCACTTCTGCCATGGAAGCTCGCTGGGTGACCTTGGGCCTGCCACAAATGCTCAGCCTGGCCTACCTCACGGGGCTGTTGTGAGAAACCAGAGGAGGGGAGAAGGATGTTCTAAAAGCTGCTTTGAGTCCAACCTGGGGAGAAAAGTGGGATATAGATAAATGGAAAATAAAGGAAAATGCATCAACATTTTGCATTGCAGTAGTCTAGTCTCAATGTTACCATGGCATGGATCCAGGTCGCCTGATTGGCCAAGTCAAATCTTGTGACCTAGAGTGAGTCGGAAGAAAACATTTTTGTAGCTGCATTAACTTGCTTCTCCAGCAGTAATGCTGGATCCATTAACTGAGTCAGCAAGTGTTAGCTGAACCCCATAAAAAGTCCTCCATGATATGCTGCCTTCCCAACTAGCATTCTTTCTGTCTTGTCTGGGTTTAGTTTCAATTTATTTGCTTTCAACAGTTTCACCACAGCAGTCAGGAAGTGGCTCAGGACTTCTACCGCATCGCCAGGGCATTTTGATAGATGTAAAGCTGGGTGTTGTCTCCATATTGATGATATCCAGTTCCAAAGCTATGAATGATTTCTCCTAAAAGCTTTACATAGAGGTTGAATAACATGGGGGATATGATTGCACCCTGAGAAACTGCACAAGGTAAGTCCCAAAATGAAAATAGCTGGTCTCCAACCGCAGCCCTCTGAGTACAATTCATGAGGACTGCCTCCAGACTCCTCCATAGGATAGTATCATCTACTTCGTCAAAGGCTGAAGAGAGATCCAGGAGGGCCAACAGAGAAACATGACCTTGGTCTACATTCAGGTGAAGGTCATCAACTCATATGTCTGTCCTGTAGCCCAGCCTGAAACCAGACAAGAAAGGGTCCAGAGCCATAATGTATTCATTCTGAGCATCTGCTTCTCAGGCTGTCGTTGAACTTTAATCAATCATTTGTAGAAAAAGGTTTCAGGCAAAGGGAGCAGCAGCATTAACATAAAGCGAGGGGAGAAACAGAATATCGAATTGCCTTCCCAACTAGCAAATTCACTCTCTTAAGTCATCTTTCTGGCTCTATTTGTTTGCTCCCCCACATCTTAAGTCAGATGCACGCTCTCCCCACATTCTTTCCAGTGCCATGAGCTTGCCTTTCAGAATTCCAGGTATAGTTGGGTAATAGCCAGCTTATTCCAGCCCCCCCCCCTCTCACACACAAAAATCAATCATGAAAAGGTAGTTGCAATACTTCCTGCCAAAGCCAAGAGTCAAAGTAGAGTCAATTAAATGTCTCCCCTGCCCAGTCAGAAGAGAAATGAGACATGACAAAGGAATGGGAACGGTCTGTTGAGCTCTCAATCACCTTGTCAAGTCTAGATGGATGTGACTCTGATCAATGCCTGGAAGAGAGAGCAGGGAGAAGCCCTCTGTGCATTCACAACCTGGAAAAGCCAGATCAAATTACAAATAAACTTGGAGGCTGTTAATTTCCAAGGGAACCAAGAGACCTGGAACCTTTGTTGTTCTTTAGAAATTGGTGTATACTGCACTCAGAAGCCCGGAAGAGGGGGAAACATGCTGATGTAATAAAGAAATAACTCTGTGCTCATAAGCTTAGAAGCTTTGCATCCTTTCCCTCCAGTAAAGAGAGATGCACAGAGACCAAATCCACATAATGATTGCCCAGCTGCATTAGCAACGGAGGCTGCAGACAGGAGGTAAAGGCGCATTACATACATGTTCCTTTCAGAAGCATGTTTATACAGGAAATATCCAACCTATGGGAGTATTAGATATATCAGCCTAAGGGCCGCTAGGTGGTGCTGGGCAAGGAGGCTTGACCAAGCAGCAAAATGTTTCACTTCAGCACAGAATATCAAAGCTGAGAGTAACTACAGCCTCTCTAAAGCAGAACGTAGATCAAAGCTCCTGCTGGAGAGCTTCTGTGCCCCGATCTGCATATCATTATCAATACAGTTGCAACATATATGGAAGGGCTCAGTCCCATGGCTCAGAAACAGGATGCAGAACCGTCCCAATTCCATCCCTACCATCTCTAGGTAACTCGGGAGGTTCTCAAAGTTTTTAAAGTGGAACCCACTGATAAACTAACTTGTACTTTCCAGGAACCACTTGCAAAGTAGTTTTCCTTTAAAAATACTTTTATTGTTATATATTAATTGCATACAACCCCCCTACAAGCAAATTACATAGCTTGCCTTTGAGCAATCGTATCATTCCAAATTTTCACTTGACTATTAATATCTTGCCCTGACCTGGATAGCCTAGGCTAGCCTCATCTTGTCAGATCTCAGAACCTAAGCAGGGTTGGCCCTGGCAAGTATTTGGATAAGAGACCTCCAAGGAATACCAGGGTTGTGACTAGAGTTGCCAGGTTCTTTTTTGCCACCGGCGGGAGGTTTTTGGGGTGGAGCCTGAGCAAGGCGGGTTTTGGGGAGGGGAGGGACTTCAATGCCATAGAGTCTAATTGCCAAAGCGGCCATTTTCTCCAGGTGAACTGATCTCTATCGGCTGGAGTTCAGTTGTAATAGCAGGACATCTCCAGCTAGTACCTGGAGGTTGGCAACTCTACTTTAACATGGAGTTCTTAGTTAGATTCTCACAATCCTGGGTGTGAATGGGGTTACACGTTTCCATCTGCATTGCAGTGTGAATAGGAATGTATTTCCTTGTTGTGAATAACTATATTTGGATTGGGTGTGTCTACGTGTATGCTGCATCTGCAAAAAACAACTGTGCAAAGTAAGCACATGTCGGTGTAAGAAATGCAGTACAGAGGTCACAATCCAATATTGAGTTAGCAGCACTCAGTCCTGTGCCTGTGATCTAAATAGAGATATAGTTAAGTGGAACAGGATGGGATTAATTAGGAAGGGCTGTCACAATGAACTGACTCACTGCCAATTTTTGTTGAAAGATTTCTTTAAAAATGCATAGTCCTGCCTTTGGGAAAGGCGGTCAGAGACTCACATGTTCTTTGCAGAAAAGATATATTGACAGCCCCAGGCTATGGATTAACAAAGCATCAAATGGAGTGCCCAGGAGGAGTTTGCCAAGACAGGAATTTGTTAGAAAGGGAAATTGCTTTTAAAAATAAAGGGCAAAGATACAGGCCTCAAAGCAGTTGATATCAGAGTCTCCAAACAGTTATTTCTCACAGCATCTATTTGGTCACATAGGAACCAGCAAACCAAGGTTTAGGCTTGCCCTTGAATTGCAAGCCAGATTCAGAGCAAAAGTAGTTGCAATGCTAAAAGATCAGTCAATGGATCTCTCCAGCATTTTGAAACAACCACTGCACGGGAAACAATGACTGTATGGAGCCCTGATTCAAACCAGGGCTACTTAGGGTTGCCAGGTCCCTCTTTGCCACTGTCGGGAGGTTTTTTGGGCAGAGCCTGAGGAGGATGGGGTTTGGGGGCTGCCATAGAGTCCAATGGCCAAAGCAGCCAGTTTCTCCTGGTGAACTGATCTTTATCGACTGGAGATCAGCTGTAATAGCAGAGATCTCAAGCTGTTACCTGGAGGTTGGCAACCCTAGGGCCACTCCATGAGAGACGTAAGATTTAACTTGTCCACCTGTGTGGTTTTGCATATTGAAACTGACCCCTTCCCTCCCTGCATGCTGTTATTAACCATGACTGAGAAGAAGACTGCTCACCCCGCCCAGCAGCCCTGCTCCTTTCCACCTTTTGAATCCTCCTGGTTCAACTATTCTAAGGAAATACTTCTCATAGGGCTGCCAACCTCCAGGTACCAGCTGGAGATCTCCTGCTATTACAACTGATCTCCAGTCGATAGAGATCAATCTACCTGGAGAAACTGGCCGCTTTGGCAATTTGGTATTGAAGTTCCTCCCCTCCCCAAACCCTGCCCTCCTCAGCTCCACCCCCAAAACCTCCCGCCGTTGGTGAAGAGGGACCTGGCAACCCTAACTCCTCAGCAAACTAGTGTAATCCAGCTTAGTTTAACATTGGTAAAGAAACAAACGTTTGCACTTCTGAATATCTAGCAATTTTTTCATGTCAACACAATGGCAAACTCCTTGTGGCGTTCTTATATTTGCAAATGAGCATCTGAGTCAAATATCACCTCATCAAATAAACATTTTGAATAATTGAAACTATTCCAAAGAGCTTATTTTGATGAAAAAAAGGCAATATAATGTAGCAGTGCTAAAGAATGTAGTCACCCACCGCTGTGCATTTTCTGTCTACATAACTTCAGCGTTGCACATAGCCAATAGGAATTCTCTCTTGTTCCTGTCTTATCTTTTCTTTTGCAGGTTGTTCCACAAGAATGAAATTCATTTATTAGTTCTTAATGAGAAAAACCAATTATGTCCTGAATGCGCACTTCAATGCTGCGACCTGGGACTCCCCGTTAATTTAAATGGAAGGAATAGCTCCATGTCGTGTCCGGGAAGCTACCACCTCTGTTGAAATTTAGCTCTCACATCCACAACAAATGGTTGATCATGTGTCACAGGAAGGCTTTGGGCTTAGCCTTTTTCATCTGTAATCCTTAGGGTTGTCAGCTCTGGAGAGGGGAGGGACTTCAATGCCATAGAGTCCAATTGCCAAAGTGGCCATTTTCTCCAGGGCAACTGATCTCCAGGGGAGATTTCCAGCCACCACCTGGAGGTCCGCAACCCTAGTAATCCTGTGCCCTGACAGAAATAAAATTCCACAACTTGAATTCATTCTCAAGGAGGGGTTGTATCATGAAATCAATGACTGGACTTGAAGGATCCAAGAACCACTTTTTGGAAGTGGGTTGCTGTTGGCATTGCATTGAACCGAAGCTTATTATTTATTAATCTGAAAAAAGTCATTTGCTGTGCAGGATAGAGAGGTGGGAATGGATGGTGTTTGGGTGGTGTTTCTGGACAGCAGAATCCATCCCTAATTTCTAATTTATAGCTTCTGCCTTCCAAGTTTCCTTATCACCAAAAACAGTTTTATTAAAGAACCCAAACTACTGCTTCATAGAGTTAAAACAAATAAGCAGATGCTCCCATCACTTTTATTTCACTAACACTAGGGCTAAGTGCATCAATTAATTAAGCCATGCAAATGAGGACTTTCCAGGAGATTTTAATCAAAGCCATCCCCTGTAAGAAGGGCATCCAGTGGTAAACTATTGATTTGCGTATCTTGATTCAGGATGTACTTAGGAGAATTTTCTCACAAATATTTAACATTTCCGTGCTATTTGAACACAGGAAACAACGATATTAAATCAAATATCTTCAAAATACCACCTACTATGAGACAATGTAAAATTTATTTTAGCCTTGTTAGTTCTTCAATTAAATAAACGCAGGATGATTAATTGACTCGCCACCTGTACCTGCTGATCCCTTCAATATTTGCTTAGAGCGGAGTATACTAGTAATAATAATGAGATCCAATGTGGTGTGGTGGTTATATTGTTGGACTATGATGAGGAACCCAGCTTCCAGTCCCCACTTTGCAATGAAGGTGACTTGGTGACTTGGGTCCAGTTACCCTCTCAGCTTAACCTTTCTCACAGGATTGTTTTCAGGATAGTATAGGGGAAAGAGGATCATGCACTCTGCCCTAAGCTCCTTGGAAGAAAGGCAGAATAAAAATAGGATGGATCTTAGAGCCAGCATGTTGTAGTGGTTAACAGCGGTGATTAGGAGCGGTGGACTCTAATCTGGTGAACCAGGTTTGATACCCTACTCCTACACATGAAGCCAGCTGGGTGACCTTGGGCTAGTAATGGTTCTCTCTGAACTCTCTCAGCCCTACCTAGTGTCTGTTGTGGGGAGAGGAAGGGAAGGTGATTGTAAGCTGGTTTGATTCTTCCTTAAGTGGTAGAGAAAATCGGCATATAAAAACTAACTCTTCTTCTCCTCCTCTTCCTCCTCCTCATTTGTAGAACACATAAGAACATAAGAAAAGCCATGCTGGATCAGATCAAGGCCCAATAAGACCAGCAGTCTGTTCGCACAGTGGCCAACCAGGTGCCTCTAGGATTGCCTTCCTTACTCTGTGAGGCTGGTAACCATCATTAATCTGTGATTTAGATTCTTTTAGCTTCCTGTGTATGTGTATTCTATACAAGTCTTTGTGTGGATGGGTCCACTTCCCTATCTGGATCCCAATTTCAAACAAAATATTTAATCATAGGGAAGAGAACTTTCCTCCACCACCTAATTCCTATGGCTTGCTACCCAGCTAGAGAAACATGTGCAAATCTCTCTCTCTCTCTCACACACACACACACACACACAACATATTTCAGCTGATATTGTTACCAAAAGGAAAAGGAAAGGAGAGATAAGTGTTTTATTGGGTACATTTTTTTATTATGATGTATAGAATGATCTTTAAAATAACATGATACACTTTGTTATGTCAACTGCTGTTAGTATAGAAGGTGGGTTTTGTATAGAGTAAAAACATATATATTGCAGGGTACTTGCAGGATCACACACTTCAAAAAGGTTCCTGTCAATGAGCCATGTCTGAGGCTTGGATTTATCCTTGCCACATCAGTATTCCGAAGTACAAATTCCCAAGTACAAATTCTTCATTGTTCCTCATATGATTGAATGGCAGGCATTACTAACGAGTATTTTTAACCCATTGGGCTTGAATTGGCCACATGATTATTTCTGTATTTGCAAGCTGAATCTGAAAAGAAGCCAAGTTGCCTAAGGCTAGCCAACCAATGATTTTCAATTTGAACTTGATTTTCCCACATCCCGACCTAACATCCGACACACTCTAACACATAACGGTCTTCAAAAATTAGGTACCTTTCGGGGAGTTGATTCCATATGTCCCAGTCTGCCAACTGCACGGCCCATATTGGTCCCATAGTTGCTGCTGTTTGTGTACGGATTGGCAGAAATAGAAGGGGAAACAGTGTTGGATGCATTTACTATCTCAGGAATTGCAGGAACTAGATATGCACCAGATACTCATAAGCTCCATATCAAAACATCTGGTTGGTATAACTTGTGGCCTAGCAAGCTGAATGTAATCCCCCAGCCAGGTATTATGGTCTGCTAGATGACCACATCCCATTTTTGTAGTCCTATGTTGACAGAAAAAGAGATTATTGACCTCTTGGTGGGCTATCATAAATGGTTGGTAAACTGCATTTTACCTGGTAGCAGAAATGTAGCTTAGCAGATTCATATTCATAAATACTCTCCCCTCAACATCCACACCAATATCCATGCAAAGCAACTTTGTACCATGTTTTAATCCTATGATTCATCCAAAGAGCTCAGGCTGACCTATACCTTTACCCTCTCCTCTGTTTTAAACTCCCAATAACCCTGTGAGGAAGGTTAGAGACCGATGGGCCCAAGGTCACTTAGTACCTCATGGTGAAGTGGGAATATGAACCTAGCCACCCCTACTGTGACACTCTTAAGCACTGTGCTACACTGACTCCTTGGTCCTCTGCTTTCATGTTTGTGAGGGAAAATCTGTCCAGAAAATGGTGTTCCAATTTTGAGGAGCAGAATCTTTGTTAGATTAATAGAATTCCACAAATGGTCTCAAAATGGTGCCCAAGAGACACACCACAGTCTTTATTAGATAACGATTATGTAGTGCATTTCCCCCTTGCCTTGTGTTAATAGAAGAAATTTTTATCAAGGCTTTTCAATAATTTAATCTTAATAGATATTCTAATGAAATGGGCATTAAGAATTTAAACTCATGGACCCAAATGTGAAGCTCTTCAATGAAATATGCATAATATATACCTTAAAAATATACCTCAGTTCACAGGAGTATAAGATTGAACCTGGGGCCATGGTCCCCACCCTGTTATGGGTTTAGACTTTTTGTAGCACATATGTTGCTTGGGAAATTATAGCCATACCCGTTGATGCCATATTTCCATTTTTTGTAAAGACAGTGGTGTAGTGGTTAAGAGTGATGGACTCAAATCTGAAGAACCAGGCTTGATTCCTCACTCCTCCACATGAGCAGCGGACTTTAATCTGGTAATCAGGTTGGTTTCCCCACTCCTACACATGAAGCCTGCTGGGTGATCTTGGGCTAGTCACAGTTTTCTCTGAACTCCCTCAGCTCCACCTGCCTCACAAGGTATCTGTTGTGAGGAGGAGAAGGGAAGGTAATTGTAAGCTGCTTTGAGACTCCTTAAAGGTAGAGAAAAGCAGGGTATAAAAACCAACTCCTTCTTCTTCATAAAGAATAGAAGGACCAAAGCTCAATATTAGAGTACTTATCACTTTAATGATCCCAGGTTCAGCCTCTGATATCTTTAGTTAAAGGACTCACACAGCACATGTAGGGAAAGACCCTAGAAAGATGCAGGCAATATCAAGCTAGATGGACCAATGCTCAATATAAGCGAGCTTCATGTTTCCAGCCCAAGCACTTCTTGTATCTGAGGCTCAAGGGTCACATAGCATCAGATTTGTGTATTTAAAACCCAACACACTTCCCCAATTATGTAGGCCTCTAAAGAGCACAAGGGGACTTACTTGGGTAAAGAGGGCAAAAGCCCTACTCCTGCCTGGGGCATGGTTTCAATCAAATCTTCATTTCTGTTGACCTTTCTCTTTCCCGCTCCATCTTAGTTCAGTGACCAGTTCATCTCTGCTATTCATGTGGGGCCCACGAAATGTGGTTTCAGGCTACTAGCAGTACTAAGGGTGAGACACGACAAAGGGAGCAGGACTGGGGTACACCCACTGTGATTCTGCCACAAATGATGCCCAGCCAAGAGTGATAGAGACCCATGTGGCACCAGAACTTTTAAACCATTAATCAGATTGGCTCAGCCATTAATCAAGGTACCTTTTTGGCACAAAGATTCTGATTGCCCTGACATTCCTTCCCAACAGTAAGACTCCAGTTACCTCAATATTTTAACTAATTATGTTTTCTCCTCACATGACTCAAGATTGGAATCTACTTCACATACTCCACTTTTTAGTTATGTAACCAGGACCTCAGGACCTCCTTTAAGACATTTCCTCTGCATCCCAAGACCCACCCTCCTTTCCTTATTTGAAAATGTTCCAAGGGCCCAGAAACTCCTTCTGACACCCCCAGCCCAACCAGGAAACTCCTCTCGAAGCTCACTTGTATTCTCCTCCCCTTCTCAGGACTAGGAAGACTGAATCTTTTGTATCCTTTTCAATTCCAAGTCCTATAGCTGGATCCAGGAGCCTGTACCAATGGTGCACAATACCTGGATTTTGCTGCAGTCTGCTCTGCTTTGTGCCCTGAGTTTCATCTGCTGCTATGCTTAGTTCTACCTTGTGTGGCAGATTCTAAATCTGTTTTAAATGTAGATCTCTACCTTGACTTGTTGTTGGGGTCTATACCCATGATTGCACCCCTTGGATGACTCCAAACTCTCTCAGGATGTGTAATTTTGAGGTACGATTTGGATTATCAGTTGCGTAGACCCTTAGGAATCTTCCCAAACATATCCCCACTCGGGTTTTTACCAGAATAGGTCATAAAACATTTGTTTACCCTTCTGTTTTTCCTCTCCAGCTCCCCTCCTTTCTTCTTGAGAAATACACATTTCACAAGCATGTGGCATTTGGAATAGTTGCTTTTCATTGTGGTGTCCTAGTATTCAGTGCTATTTGTTTGCTTGATGTTATTCTGATGGCTTGAGTGTATTTTATATTCCACTCAATAAATTATCTCAGGGAGCGAAGGTGGCATGATACTGCCCAATCTCGTCAGATTTTGGAAGCTATGCAAGGTTGGTACTTAGATGTGAGACTACCAAGGAAGACAGCAGAGGAAGGCAATGGCAAACCACCCGTGCTTCTCACTTGCCTTGAAAGCTTCTTTCTGGGGTGCCATAAGTCGGTTGCGACTTGATGGCACATATGTACATATGTAAAGTATCTCTGTATCACTATGTATACAAATTTCAGCATTTCCCCCCAAACTGAGTAGTTCTGTCATTTGTTATAGATCCCTAAATTTGGGTATGGTTGCCTGAGCCAAGATTTGCACATGTTTCTCTCGCTGGGTAGCAAGCCATAGGAATGAGGCGCTGGAGGAAAGTTCTCTTCCCTATGATTAAATATTTTGTTTGAAATTGGGATCCAGATAGGGAAGTGTACCCATCCACACAAAGACATGTAAAGAATACACATACACAGATTACTCACAATGACCTCTTTCAGAGGGGTAATTTCCTCCTAGTTCACTTTTGATAATGGACCTTAGCCAGGGAAAAAAATCACACTGGGGCATTTACAAGTTTCTAAACTTGTCATGTGTAGTTCTCATTCTCAGATATCAGATGGACCAAATATCAGTTCAGACCATATCTTTACTTCCAAAGAAAGATTTTGTACAATATACCAAAGAAAGTATTTAGAATACAGTCTAGTTCACACAATGGTAATAAGTTGCTAAAATTGTTCCTAAAGAGTTTCAGAAGAGGTTGATGAAGACAGTCAGGGATCTGAAAGAAAAAGACCTTTGAGGAAAGGCTGAAGGAACTGGGTGTGTTTAGCCTGAATAATAGAAGACTGAGGGGGAGGACATGATTGCACTCTTCATATACTTGAATGCCTATCACATAAGAGATGGCAAAGACTTAGAAGGCTGCTCCAGAGGGCAATACTAGATCTAATGGGTTTAATCTACAGGAGGCTAGATCTCAGATGAACTTTAGGAGACGTTTCCCAATGGTAAGAGCTGTTCAACAGTGGAGAGTGGGTTCTTCATTGCCGGAGGCTGGATAGTCAACTGTTAGGAATGCTCTGACTTTGGATTTCCTGCACTGATCAGGGTATTGGACTAGATTGACTATATGGTCCTTTCCCATTTCTATGATTCTAAGTACAACGTAAGTCTGCCAGTAAGGAAAGCCATGGTTGAATCAGGTATGTATTTCACAGTTTAGCAAAAAAGTACAGTCATACAGTATGATGAAGTTATTAAGGTAGACATCTTTCAACCATTCTAGATGGTATTAACAAAACAAAAGCACTTTAAAAATTATAACTACTTAGCAAGCCAAATCCTTACAAACTTTACTGACAGTTATCATCCTGAGATTGTGCTTTGTTAACTATAGTGAGTACTCTGGGATTTTTAAATCTTGTTTATGTCAGAAGTCAGATGACGGGAATCTAAAATCACACAGGCCACTATGTAATTAAAAAACTGCCGTTATTAAATGGAAAATATTTTTGAACTATAATATCACAGTTTTATGCTCACAAGTGGACATTTGATCAAATCCAACATTGAACTGCATTGGGTGCATACCAATGCTTTCCTTGGCAATCATCACTTTGAAACAAGAAAGCATGTCACTGTGTTTCATGCACAAGCACATTAGGTAACATATACAAGATACAGTTCAATGGGAATTATGTGCCTTTGGCTTGGGGGGAGTGGGTTTAACAAGTCAAAATGAGAAAAGCGGCAGGCATTGGCCCACTGATGAAAGAAAAATTAGTCTTGTTGCTTCCATTTTGTCTCACTTTGAAATCCACTGATGTTTCTTTGACATTTGGTAGCTAAAAAGATAATACAATTTCATCCATTTGTACTACTGGTATTTACATACTCATCTTTGTTACAGAAAAATATTAATATTGCCTTCTTGAAGCAACTCAGCAATTTATGAGGCAGACAAAATTACTGCAGGTAATACTGGTTTCCACAGCAAACACATAATGTGTAATTTACTAAGTTTTGTAGAAACATCTCCACTTGTGCATAAGTTCTCTGCTTGGACCAGGGCTTTCTGATGCATGTGCATGGCTGTTCATGCATTTATGTCATCCACACACTTCATACATCCACTGCAGGAAATGCCACTTATGCTGCTGTGCACCTCACTTATGGAACACTCTCCCCACATCCACAAATCCGATGCGGAATCATTTGTTTTCCCTGGCATTTTTCAGTTCAGCATTTTCCTGTCCCAATTGACAGCAGCCTTGAATCCTTTTGTCACTTGTTTTTTATGCTCCTGCCTGTGTGGATATATACATCCACGCAGTGGGTCCAGGTATAGGAAAGGGAGATATTTCTACAAACCTGGGGGAACTCCCAAGATTGCAGGAAAATACCCAAAGTAAATATATATATATATACATTGAGGGAGTTTACCTCCCACAAACTGGAGAAAAAATGTGTGCAATTTTGAGGGAGGAGGTGCAGTTTCCAAATTATCTATTCCTCATGATACCTCGTGAACTTGTATTTGTGTTTGTGTGTGTTTGTGTGTGTATAGAAGTGAAGGATATAAATATTTTAGATATATAAAATTAAATAAAACGTCCTGTAAAGAGACCTACCTTGTATTAGTCAGGTAGACATTTGCCAAATTGCAACTTGAGGATACCCCTTCCATGCAGCTGAAGAATCTGGTTATACTCTTTGGGCATTGCATGGAATCCAGGCTTGGGTAGTTGGTTATCATAGTAGTGGTGGCTGATTGGAGAACCTGCTACATTTTTGGAGAAAGGCCAGAAGCCGTAAAGCTTTACAT
Organism: Euleptes europaea; assembly: GCF_029931775.1. Classification (NCBI taxonomy): domain Eukaryota; kingdom Metazoa; phylum Chordata; class Lepidosauria; order Squamata; family Sphaerodactylidae; genus Euleptes; species Euleptes europaea. Next base: position 55,614,966 of record NC_079322.1, read on the forward strand.
TCTCACACAGTTCCAAAGCAGCACTGGTGATCATAAAGCCTGAAGACAGCCGATAGGCCTTGACTCCCTTAGTCCTCCAGAACTGGGCAAGACTTCTGAGGTATCGGGGATAGAAAAAGATGGCTTTCTGTTTTGCACTGAACTCCTTCAGAGTGTGATGTACTTTGAAAGAAGCAGCAGTGTTGCTCCTGAAGGAAAAAGCTGGTAACAAAAGGAAAGCGTCTCCGTAGCTTGCAATATTTTCCAGGAAGGTGGCCTTCTTTTCATTCAGCTTGTTATATCTGCAAACATACAAATCTGAATGAAATTTTTAAATGGTTTGGATACACTAGGTGAATTCAGATTGAGTCTAACGCTCGGCTTTATGAGGATCAAACCAGATGAGATGCTGGGAGACCTATCAATGGCTCTCAGATGCATTTTTAAAAAACTGGCTAATAGCAACTGCAGGACAATTCAGAAAAGCACAAGGGAGGTGGGCTTAACTATTTTCCCCAACACAGCGATTGGAAGAAATAAACAAGTTCCCTTTATGTACTTCTTTACTCAATGAGTAGTTACATAGTGGAATTCGCTAACAGTGGACATAGAAATGGCCACGAACACATATAGCTTTCAAAGAGGATTAGAGAGGTATATGGAGGATAGCTCTATCAATGGCTACTATCCATGGTGACTGTTTAGTGGCCCTCCAGGGCAACTGGCTGGCCCCTAGGTGAAGCAGGATGCGGGACTAAAATGGACCATGGGTCTGATCCAGCTCATCTTATGTTCTTGTTAGTGGGGCAAATAGCTGATTGGGATCAGGTTAAACTAAGTAGCTTCCCTTCAACTAAAGTGGCTCTTTCTCCAACGAAAGACCTCAAACTTGAGTCAAAATGAACAGTGGGGTACAAATATTTTAATATATGAATGAATAAATGAATAAACGTTGCTCTGTGAAGCAATAGGATCCATCCCATTGTCACAGGAATAAAACTGACTCACAGCCGGGCATAAATTAAATAGTCCCACGGCAGACTTCATTTTGCAAGTGTTCAAAAAGCACTCAATAAACTTTCATAAAGCAACAACCAGGCGCTTTCCCTTCCATAAGAAGACAATTTTCCCCTTTCCGCTTGTTTGGCACATGTTTGCTAAACCCACATGGTGTTAAACTAGCTCTGGAGACAGTGCTGTGCTGTGAAAGAACCTTGAAATTAGGCTTGAAATGAAGCAAAACCTTGAATAATATTTGAAAGACGTCAAATGTCTGGAATTCAGCCCCACAGACATTGTTTAGGCAGCGACTATGATTTGAAAAGCGCTACCTTTGCCTGATAGTTAAGAGCTTGCTGGAGCAGAGAGAAAAAGAGGCCTGTTCTCCTCATTTCACAGAAGGTTCCGCTCTTTCCAAAAGAATGAATAGCTTAAGGAGATTTAATTTTCATTAAAAGGGAGCTAGGGACCACTAATGAAGCAATTGGAATGCAGCGGCCAATGTGGAGACACACCAACCAAACCATTTCCAATACGGAGAGTCGAGCCATCAAACACGAGTTGCAAACAAACCTGCCGTTATACTCACTTCTGGGATATAATGCTTGGGTTGATGGTCACAAGATTTGTTTTACTGCCAACATCTTGTCTGATGCTTCCCACAGTGGGGGGAAGGTTACACCTGGAATTTTAGAAGAGCTGTTGAAGAGCTACTATAAATAGTCCATCATTAAAACATCCCAGTCATTATCAAGCAATAATTTATGTCACTTGCAGTGCAATCCTAAACAGAGTTACATGCTTCAAAAGTCATTGAAGTCAAAAGACTTAGGCACAACTCTTCTTAGGATTGTACTGTAGATGTCTTATGGACATTTGTTTCTCTCCCAGGCCCCTGACACAGGTAGATAGTAGATCCAGGTGGGCAAAATAAACAAACTTCTATTTTCAGTGTCATCGAATGAAAAACCAGCTCTTATTTACTGGTTTACTTAGGATGTTTTTCCAATCCATACAATCATACCTGAGGTAATCCAAAGCATAGAACTAGACAAGTAATAAATGAAAAATGCAAAAATACAATAAATTCTCATTGATAGCATCAAAGAGCATTGATAAAATTAAAATAGTGAAATCTGAAACCAGTCAAGCAGCGAGATAAAAATCACCAGTTTGGTGGGGAAATTGCAGGATGGAAAGCACAGCAGAGCCAAATAAAGCATAAATAAAATCCTAGCTAAAACTGTTATCTGGTCTTCTGGCCAAATGTGTGAGTAAATAAAAAATGTTTTCACTTGGGTGCTTAAAAATATACAGATTAGGCACCAGGCAAATCTCAGTGGGGATGGTGTATTTCACAATGAAGTCAACATCCCTGAGAAGGACACGTCTCTGGTCACCAGCAACCTAACCAGAAGGCAACAGTGCTGGGCCTCAGATGTTGATCACTGACTAACATCATCTTAGCCTTGTTTGGATTGAGCTTCAGCTCGTTGGCCATGATTCAGCCATTACTATCACAAAACACTGATTCAGGATTCCACTTGGTTTCAATGTAAGGAAGAAGCAGAGCTGGGTGTCATCTACACATCGATAGCACTTCGCTCCAAATCCTTGGACGGCCACTCCCACAAATTTCAGGTAGCTTAAGGAGATGTCCAGAAAAAGTTCCAATTCCCATCAGCTTCAAAGGGATGGGGTGGGGACAAAGCTAGGTAGAATTTAACATGAACAGATGTAGAGGGTTAGGGAACCCCATTTACATTTAGTTTTGCAAAAAAGAGAATTTTGGGTAAGCAAAGCCCAAAAGGTACAATTCTCTGTCCTGCAAACTATAGAGAGTACAGGACATTAACCCTTTTCTGCATCCTGTCTCTTTACATGTCTACATGGATCACTAAAAAGGGGGACTGTATGGGCACAGAACATGTCACATGATGCTATAAGCGTACTTGGTTAAGCCTCACATATTTTTCTTCACATCTTGTACTTTTGCTAGTGTGTTCATGAATCATGGAAAGAGGCAGACTTGACTGAGGGAAGGAGTAGAGTAACACGAGAAAACATGCCTCTTTACTTGTGAACTTGCCACTTGTAGCATAGAAGCAAATTACTTACCTGGCATTTCTGATACCTTGGCTTGTATGTCTAATGAATTTGAATGACGTTGTGGTTTACAATTTCTCACCTGAAAACAAAGTCAGATTGATCAATTTCTGCTCCACAGTTGGAGTTCTTCAGGATCCCTCCATTTCCAACCACTGCACAGTTCTTGAAGGGGTGCTCCAGAGGCTGAGACTGAAAACAAAAATAATGAATAGATCCTGTGTGTGTAAAGTGTCTTCAAGACGCAGCCAACTTAAAGTGACCCCTTTTTGGGGTTTTCATGGCAAGAGACTAACAGACTGGTTTGCCAGTGCCTTCCTCTGCACAGCAACGCTGGTATTCCTTGGTGGTCTCCCATCCAAATACTAACCAAGGCTGACCCTGCTTAGCTTCTGAGATCTGACAAGATCAGGCTAGCCTGGGCCATCCAGGCCAGGGTGAATAGATCCTAGGCTTGTAATAATTCAACAATGGGAACACTTCACAAAGATGTTTCCCTTGTCAAATTTGGTTTTATCTGGGCCAGTACTATGTACTCTGTCTGTTGACAGCTCTCCCTGGGAAGGTATAATTCATAATCCACGTGTGCCTAACTTGATATACTGTACTAAGCAGAATTTTTTTTTTTGGGCCATCAAGTCACAGCTGACTTATGGTGACCCTCTTGGGTTTTCAAAGCAAGACATGTTCAGAGGTGGTTTGCCATTGCTTGTCTCTGCGTAGCAATCTTGTGGTCTCCAATCAAAACACTGACCAGGACCAACCCTGCTTAGTTTCCAAGATCTGATGAGACTGGGCTAGCCTGGGCTATCCAGGTCAGGGCACTAAGCAGGATAACATTTTTTTAAAAGTCTAGGACTCTGCTTGTCCTCAAACTTGGGCAAGGTGAAATAATAGTGGTTTAACCCACTGTGGGTGCACTGCTAGCGCACTAGGTAAGCACCACCAACTCTGCTAAACAAGAAAACTCATATTTTTTTAAAAAAAAGATCAAGCTGAAAGTTATCTTGGAAAAACACTCAGTGGCATGCAAATCACAGAATACTGAAGGCATTGATGGCATATAAGAGGGACCAGTTTGCTCTCTCTGAATCTTTGCACAGCTGTGCCTTTCAAATTGGTTACTTCTTGCCATTTCTCAGCTCAGGGTGGTCTTTTCTTCTACTGCCAGGGCCCATCCCTTTTTTTTTTTGTCACAGCACCTACTCTGTGGAATGGATTATCATAGAAGGTCAGATGGGCTCCTTCTTGACAGCGGTTCAGGAAAAGGGACACATTTGGTCAGTTTCCTGGGGCTCATTTTCTTGGAGCTTTCTATGATGTTTGAGTTTCCTCAATTGTATCGCTGGTACATTATTATGGGTGTATTTTTTTCTTTACTGTTGCTGATTTTATTTTTGACATTGTTGACAGATGCCATAAGGTTCCTCCTTGAATCCACCCTGGGAGAAAGTGTGGTATAAACATGCTAAACAAATACATCTTAAAATATTACATATCTCTGGCCCTAGAACGTATCAAAGGAGCTCTCCATACTTCAGGCAGCATCCTGAATATTTCCTCTGTGATGTGGATGGTTTTTTTATTGTCCACCTCATAGCTCATGTTGCTTCCCAGCGGGGTGTTGTTTTGAGAAGTGATAAAGTTGTGAGCAGCATCACAGCACGAGGCAAGCTCTGACCTGCAAAAGAATAAAGATCAGCGTAATGAATGCTGTCAAGGTGGCAAGGAAAATGAGAAATAAAATCAGCTTCTTATTAATGTTTGTAATGACAACACAATGTGTGAATCCTTCATCAGGTTTGTTTTTCATTCATAACTGGCTGAAAGAAATAATCTCTGCTGCTTCGAGCTAACTCACAGCATGTCAGGGATGGTGGTATTTGGCAAGGTATAGATTTGCAATGTCTTTAATTCTGGCAAGCAAAAAAATAGTTTTGAAAATCTATGACATCCCTGCCAACATGCCATGTGTGTGCACATGTGTGTGCACATTTACATATAATGAAGAACAAGAATATTACCGACTGAACATGGGTAGAATATTCTAGCATAGAACCTTGGGGAGTAGGGTATTGCTTTGCAAAAGACTAGTTTTGTGGTACCACATCAAACCACTGTGTGGGAGTTTCCCTTAGCAGATGTTCCATTTGAAAAAAAATTATCACTTATGTTGCAACTGTCCTGTTTACTAGACAGTCCCTATTTTTTGGTTCTAGTCACTGTCAAATAAGTGTCCCTAAAAAACCCTTAATATTTTTTTAAAGTGTCCTTTAGGGTTCCCAATTGCCCACCAATTACTTCTGCTGCCCATTAACTCTCAGCTGGTCCGAGGGCAGAAGCAGGCTGGGGAAGGGAGAGGTAGCAATCAGCGTCATCTGTGCAATGACATCACTTTCGGTTTACGCAGAAGTTTATGCAGAAGTTCTGGCATCGCACTGGGAAAATGCTCTAGCACTCGCAGAAAGAAAAAAAACCTCTATAAAAATCATAGGCGTAAGTGGGAGATCACTTGCAATAGTGGGTGAGTTGGCAAGCCTAATTACAGGAAAATCCCCATTTTCATCTGTGAAATGTTATCGCTCCCTGCTTTCCTGACTGACAAATGCTCTTTATTTTGATGTTGCTACTTGCTGCAGAAAGCAGGCAAGAGCAATTTTTTTCTGGCACTTTAACACATAGCTAAGATACAAAAAGAGGTCACATGTTTATAAATATACAGTTACAAAGAACCGATTTTTAAAGAGTTAAGGAGTCTGGTATTCAGAAATGCAGCATGGACACAGAAGTCTTTATCACCTGTTATGTCTTTAATTTTAAAGCAATTTTCAGCATTTATGGAGATTCAAACCACTGTAGCATATAGGTCGTAATATTTAACAAGCTAATTTAATAAGAGCAGTTATACTCAACTATAAAAAGTCTACATTTTTAGATGGCTTTAAAAACAATAAATTCGTATACAAATTTTACTGGTTGTTTACACCTAATTATCAGAGAGATTTGATACATAATAGGGTCTACCAGTGCCCAGGTAGCAGCATTTGCTTGAAGTTCTTAAGTATGGCAGCCGAGAACTGCACAACATGTAATGTAAATCCACAAACAGGTACTGCAAAATTTTATCTGGGAATCATGTAAAGTCTGAGAATGTCCAAATTCATCCAAAAAGGAGAGGAGACAGAAATTAGCACAGGACCGATAATTTTGACAATGACAAGGAAAGTCTAACTGCCTGCAAAGAATAGTAAACACATGTGGTTTTTTTACCTGTCCAGTTACTACCTGTAGAGGGTTTACTAGGGTTCCCAACTGCCCAGTTGTGGCAGGCAATTACCTGCCAATCAACTGGGCTGCCCACTGCCCGGCTGATGGTCAGCGGGCGGAAGCAGGAAGGGGAGAGTGATTCCTCCCATGCTTGTGCACTCCCAGCACGATACTGCTACTTCTGGGTTTACTGTTACTTCCGGTTTTAGAGAGGAATGCTCTAGCAGTAGCCTCCAAAAACTAGAGCGTCTAAACCCAGAAGTAACGGTATCATGCTGGGAGTGTGTGTGCGCTGCTGCGCATGCACAAATTGCTCCCCTTATCCACACACAAAAGAAGCTCCCACCAAAGGTAAGAGGGGACCGGGCAACCCGAGGGTTTACACATGGAAGACCATTGTATGGCCAAGAGAGCACGAATCTTTACAAAACCCCATAAATGATCTCTAGTTGTCCTCTTGCATTCTATCCCAGGCTTCGGGCTTGCACTGCCAGTTCCCAGCTGATCAGTGCATAGTTGGAGATAACACACTGAAGGCAGTGAACAACCTGCCTGTGGGAAAGCATCCCACGAGCAGCTGGTGATGCTTGCATGAAATTAGACTGCAGCGACTTTTTAAAAGCTAGGTAAGACCTAAAGCCATTGGGCTTCACTAGTTGATGGGGAATTGCACAGATGGGTGACCAAAAATTAGTCTCACAGGGTGACCTCTCATGAGGCCTGCCACAGATCCCAACTCTTCACAAGAGGGGTCTTCACAAGCCTATCTGAGCTTGCTTTTACTATGGTAAACCACCACCCTTCTTATAACACTTTGTTAAGCCTTAATAAACATCAGTTTTATCACAAGCAATCCATTCTCTTCTTGGTAGGGCTGTCAAGCTCCAGTAGGGGCAGGGAATCCCCCATTCATCCACTTCTATTGCCTGCTGTTGCTCCTGCTGGGGGTGGGGGAATTTTTTTTTTTAAATGACAGAATTGCATGTGGTGATACGTCACTTCCAGTAAAAACCCAGAAGTGACAAAGAGTTGTTCTAGGAATCGCTGGGACTTCCAGCAATTCCTAGAGCTACCCGATGTCACTTCTGGGTTTTTACCGGAAGTGATGTATCACCGCACCCTGCAAAGCAATCCCCCCATGCCCCCCTCCAAACCCTACTTCTTTAGTATCCTACAAATCTAAAAGCAGGGTCTGGCAGTAAGACACTACCTGGATGAAGAACATGATCCCAAATGGCCAATATTAACACAGAACAGCAGCCCACAAAGGTCAACTTATTGCATTACCAGTTCAGATGCTTTTCTGAACAAAATCCCCACTTTTCAACCTTCCCTTGGTAATGTTTCCATAAAAATAACTGTAAAGCATTTTATTCTAGTCGAGAGCTGTCCTGCTATCCAGCATAAGATCCTGATTTCTACAAAGATCTGAACATCAAAGAAATGCATTTGTGATGGATAATATTCATTAGTGGAGATGGTCCACACTTCCTTTTTATTACTTGCAACATAAAACAATTGCGTCTATATAACCAGAAATAGTCTGGCATAAAGGAAAAGATTTCTCAACTAATAAGAAAAGAATAGCTTCTAATTAGCATTATGGTTCAGTAGTAATATGCAACCAGGCAAGTACTATATTAATACAGAGCAGTATTTTGAACGTTTTCTTTCCTTGGAGATCAGTGAACACATGTCAAAATAAATACACTTTCTGCGCTTCAAGAAAAGTAGTGTACACGTTTTCCTAAACACTGATCATCTCGAACAAGCAGAAACATTAACTCGGATCTTTCCAATCAACTCTAACACCCTATCCACTATCACAAAGACATTATTTATAAACATTATTTATAAAACATCTGAGTGGCTTTTCTATTAATTACCATGCTCAAAGTGCTATATAATAAAATAGAAATCCAGTTCATATAAACACCCACGTAAGGCCAAGGACAGTGAGGTTTCCATTAAAACAGATGAAAACCTAAAACAGCACCCGTCCTTTTGGCAAACCATCTGGCCTACACAGGCTCTATAAGGCAGCTTCATGGCATCTCTGATGTTTACCGAAATACAGCGTTATCTAATCAGCATAGTCCTAGCACCATTCCCCACTCATTCTGGCAGCAAGCACAGAAAGTGAGCAGGAACTCAGCTATGTTCTATTAACATATGATGCAGACCCCTTGTTGAAGGCAAGACAGTGGCTTCCCCATGGGAAGCTCATGTTCAACACCTTGAATTCTGTGATGGAAACAAGATGGGATAGAAATGTAATAAATAATGTCTCTCAGAGAACAGAATCATATGTGTTGGCTTTGGATGTCACAGAACAAGCTGTGACTGCGTTCAGTGCAACCCACATGTCATTTTATGGCATTCAGGGCAGAGTTACCAGTTCTGTCCTGTGAGGCCCAGCTATAGCCATTATACTTTTTTTGTTGGCACTGGCCCAGTCTGGAGCAGCACGGGTAGGGTTGCCAACCTCCAGGTACTAGCTGGAGATCTCCTGCTATTACAACTGATCTCCAGCCGATAAAGACAAGTTCGCCTGGAGAAAATGGATGCTTAGGCAATTGGACCCTATGGCATTGAAGTCCCTCCCCTCCCCAAACCCCGCTCTCCTCAGGCTCTGCCCCAAAAACCTCCCGCCAATGGCAAAGAGGGACCTGGCAACCCTAAGCATTGGAACATTATCTCATAAAATCAGGCCATTAGATCAGTTTGGTTTTCCCCAAGCTTATATCACCAGTGCCCACAATGTTCTTCCTATCTGAGACTGCCTTCACCATCTTTACTGCTGTCTTGAAAAGGTATGCTGAAAGGTCATAACCAATACTATTTGAAAAAAATTGCCTAAGTCTTTTCCTGCCATTTTTAATAAAATGGAAGTCAAACAACAGCAGTAAGCCAAAATACAATGGTTAAATGCAAAAGTGTGAAATTGCTTGGAAAGACACATGAGAACAGGCTACATAGCAGTCCATGTTGTTCCTGAGGAAGAGTTTCCAAAATCGAAACAGGAGAATACTGGATCCCTGTAGAGGCTGGACTCACAGGAACCACAGTCACTTTGATATACAAGAACCATGAGTTCCTATAGTTCTAAAAATCATGGACATTTGAAGGTCTAATATTAACCTCGTTATTGCAGTGTGCATTATACCCATGTTTTAGACCTCGTGGTCCTCCTCTTCAACTCCCGTTGTTGGAATCTTGCTGTACGTCTTTGTGTTTCATTCTTGTTTATTGTGCGATTGTGCATACTTGGTAAATGAACTTCACACTTTTGCATTTAATCATTGTATTTTGGCTTACTGCTGCCGTTTGACTTCCACTATCGTGTACAGCAGGCTAACTTCTTTTCCTACTATTTTTAATAAAATGGCAGGAAAAGGCTTAGGCAATTTTGTCAAACAGTATTGGTCACTTGGTACGCCATTTGATGGCTTATATTGTGTCACATTGTGGTCATTAATTCCAAAGACTTTCCTCACTGTACCATGGGTTTGTGACTAGCAGGATTAATTGAGGCACTTTCCAGGGTCACGCATATTTGGCTTATGGCTTAAATGTTCTGCAATTGTGCAGGAAAGAGTGGTGGAAATTGCCATCTTTTATGTCCTCCCTTACTATAGGGCAAATAGCTTCATTTAAGCTCTGGCTTCAGTTTATTCAACTGCGAGTTCTAAGCATGCCTGTTGAGGGGAGAGACAGCAACACCAAGAATGCTGCTATCAGTTGTCTCCCACTGTTCACAGCCAAAGCTAGTCGACAAGAAAAACATTAAGGAAGCTTCTAAACAAGGTAATTCTACAAGGCTGCTGTGAGAGTGAATAGCCAAAGATGGATGAAAGAGAAGAAAAAATTACCCATGGCATGTTCATAGCACTCCAAGACCACCGTCAAATTAGAACAGTCAGACATAGCCACTAAAATCAATAGCTGGTTGAAGCTGTTAAATTGTTTCTCTAGCTATTGGCCTGGAGGGGGAGGACAAGGCATCCAAATAGCGCCTGCCCTTTCCTCCTCCACACATGCCTACATGAAGCTGCCTTATACTAGCCTTATTCATAAGCTACAGTGAACACACATACAATGTAGGGTTACCAACTTTGGGCTGAGAAATTCCTGGAGATTTACGGGTGGAGCCTGAGAAGGGGAGGGCTCTCAGCTGGGTATCATGCCATAGAGTCCACCCTCCAAAGTAGCCATCCTCTTCTGGGGAACTGCTCTTTGTAGTCTGCAATTCCTGGTGATCACCACCTAGAGGTTGGCAATCCTAATTTACAATCCGCGTTCCCTGCACACTTGGTTTTTATTTACACGTGTGTGCAGTAACTCTTATGTTACATTCAGCACACATAGAGCTGCATGTGTGATATAAACCCCACATTTATCCAGGTACTGGTAAAGTGAACACACGCTGGCTCTGTCCTACAAACTGATGCATGCTCATGAATGCAGGATGTATGTGCATTCTTGCAAACTGAGTTACTGAGTCAAGCCGCTGGTTTATCAAGGTTAGTCCTGCATACAGGATCTCAGGTTTGGGGGCTTTCACATCACTAACTATCCAATCAGCTGCCATCCCATGCAATATGAACCTCCAGATCCCTGGATGGAGCTGCCTGTAATGTGATTGCCTGTAAAAAAATCTGAGTGGCTCTTTTTCCTAAGGAAAGCAGCTTGGGGGAGATGATTTGGAGTATAGAAGTGCAGAGGGAGTAGCATGCTTTCCTTGCATGTCACAACCACTCTAAATTACCCCCCAAGCTACTTTTCCCTAGTTAAACAATGTATTTGTAAGGGTAAACATGAGGCTGTAACTCTGCAGAGTTGGTTGGGGGAGGGGAGAAAGTCAGAAGCAATACAGAATGAAGGAGAGGCTGTGGCTGAGTGGTACAGCAACTGCATGGCTTGCGGAAGGTCCCAGGTTCAATCCCCGGCATCTCCAGTTTAAGGGGCTAGGCAAATAGGTGATGTGAAAGACCGCTGCCTGAGACCCTGGAGAGCTGCTGCCGGTCTGAGTAGACAATACTGACTTTGATGGACCAAGGGTCTGATTCAGTAGATGGCAGCTTCATGTGTTCAATGAAAAAACGGCAAGCAAGGGAAGGATAAACACCCCCTACTGTTTCACTTTAAAATCCTCCCCTCTCAAAGCTGCTTTCAGGTAACGTGGTTCTGCACTTGAAAACTTTCCCTCTTTTATTTCAACAGTAAAATGTAAGTTAATTAGTATGTCTGCATGGTTCACTGAACAGTCGAAGAGAATTGATTTGTGACTCGCATCTGTGATTGACGTTTCCCCGTTTCCAACTTTCAGCTTTAAATGATGTGTCAGTGAACATTTGCTGATGATGGATGTTGAGTGCTCTGTGAGTGCTTACCTCTTCGAGCAACTCATTAATTAATGGTGGTCTTTTTAGATATTAGGCCCAGTACCAAATGATAGACAGGAATGCACAATAGAAATGACTTTAAAAGAGCAACTCCATAACAATTATCAAGACTTAGCCAGGATACTATTTTCTGATTTTCAATTTTAATGCTGGTCACTTCTTTAATTATCCACCCTTTGAATTAGACCCAGCAGGTGGAACTCAGCAGGCTCTTAATGGTGTCCCAGGATACAGCTGCTTATGTGTGTGACCTTTCATCAGCAGCCTTTTCTCCTATACACTTACAAAGATAAGAGACATCCCCTGGAATGTTGGCATCCCAAGCAGTTGCCTATTTTGCCTCTATGAATTGCCAGCCTCCAGGTAGGAACTGGAGATCTCCCAGAATTACAGCTGGTCTCTAAACTACAGAGACCCCAGGAGTAAATGGCATTGGACTCTATGGCATTATACCCCACTGAAACCCAGAGTGGTGTAGTGGGTTAAGAGCAGTGGTTTGGAGTGGTGGGGTCTGATCTGGAGAACCGGGTTTGATTCCCCACTCCTCCACATGAGCAGCAGACCCCATCTGGTGAAGTGGATTTGTTTCCCCACTCCTACACACAAAGCCAGCTGGGTGACCTTGAGCAAGTCACATTCTCTCAGCTTCACCTACCTCACAGGGTGTCTTCTTCTTCTTCTTCCCTTCCCCAAACTCTGCCCTCCCCAGGATCCATCCCCAAATCCCCAGGAATTTCCCAAACCAGAGTTGGCAAGCCTACCTGGACTGATGCATGAGAACACACAATATATATACTGTGCCCTCATGCTTGTTTGGAAAATATTGGAGTGGGGCAGGAAATCTAGCAAGAAAAGCCTGTTTATCAGATGGAATTCTTGAAAGCTTGTGACGCGTTCTGAAAAAAACACAGGATGCCTGTAAAATTTTAGTATCCTGTTTCTGAAAAGTGCAAAAATAGGAATTGAGAGGTTACATGAAAACCTGTGCTTGCTATAAAAACATTTCTCCCAAAGAACTACCAGCAACTCAGTGGCCTATGCATGCAGAAAGAAAAGCAGTTATCTCATTCCATTAATCCAGTCTCTGACTGAGAACAAAAACTTTGGATTTGGAACAGCCTACTTTTCTTCCAAGTGGTCCTGTCTATGTGTTCCCATCACAGAAACTAGAGTCTGAGAAAGGCAGAGTTTTGGAACCACTAATTGTTTTAGGAAAAAAGAAGCAACAATTTAGAAACCTCTTCAAAGATGATGTCGTTCCTGCTGTGAGTTATGATGAAATGTGTCTTAAAGTTTCATATCTGGTTTTGTTTAATATTGACTCTGTTCTTCATTGTCACACATCTGCATCAGTGAGCATAGAGGAGTGATCTGAAGACCAAAATACTCAGTGGAAACATTCCCAGTGACTTCAGATGTCAACTGAGGGCTTAGAGCAAATTGCAGAACTTCTGATGTTATAATATGTCAAAAGGATTAGAATTATGACCATGTGTGTCTCCACATTTCTAAATGGGACTTCTGAGAACTTCTACAAGGGCAAAGATGTGAATGATCAAGTCAAAGAAAATGTACTGCAACATCTGTTTAACTTCTCTCTCTCTCTCTCTCTCTCTCTCTCTCTCTCACACACACACACACACACACACACACACACACAATTAGATTTAAAACTGCAGAACTTTGGCTAGACCATGACCAATATGTATTGTCATTATTTCTTCATGCACCAGACAGATTTACTCAGATTTGTTATACCTCACACAATGATGTCTAGGTTAGGTCACTAATCTTGCATGGGGCAAACCTTGGTATGAATATACCTGATATTAGGACAAAGATGAATTTAGGACAAAGATTGTGTGGGTACACATGTTGGTCCATAGAAAAATTCCAGACACAAAATGCAATACATGCAATACATCTGATTAACTCTTACCTTTGACATTCTTACCATTTTTGGTGCAACAAAAAACTTATTTTGTACCTAGTACCAAAATATCCAGTTAGGGCAATCCTAAAATGAGTTATGTCCTTCTAAGTCCACTGAAGTCAATGGGTTTAGAAGGGTAGAACTATGTTTATCATTGCAGTATTAGTCTCCAGCACATCCTACAGTCCATTATAAAACTCCACAAGCTGCATAAGACCCCTCTATCATGGTCTGATACGTCTTTTTCTCCTTCCCTCTTTTTCCCTTATTGAACACATCACTTGGTCAAAAGTTTTGGGGGACTTCAATGTATGCACATTTTTTGTGATACTGTCACAAACTGTAAATGAACACATGAAAGATATTGTGTGTTGAAAAAGTGGGATCTGGCCCACAAAAGCTTATTATTCAATAAAACTGTTAGTCTTTAAGACACCATGAGATGTCACGTTGTTGCAGCAGACAAACACAGATCAGAGATCTGCAGCTGATTGAACCAACTGAGCTATTTTGGGTTAATTCCACTATTAACCTATCAATGCAGACTGAACATAGATAAAGTGATATGACTAATAATAGCCCTTTTTGGATGTTATGTTCCTGACACTGTGAAGTGAACATACATATGGGACAAACACGCTATGCACAATCCTCCCAATATGTGAGATCAATGTTTCGTCAGAAAGGGGCAACACATGGATTTTCTGCCTTAATGTACATGTACCTGACCCCAGATTAATTGTGTGTTCTAAAACTGGAATATATATGCATTGCCACTTTCAGAAGAACAACAATTGTGCCTATCAGGAGGATTGCATATAGCATGTTTGTCCCATATGTGCAGTCAAATATAATGACTGAACAGAGCTAACGCCTTTAGGTTTCACAATATAGCGTTGTGTCCCCCATAACAGTCATACACAGAGACAACAGAATGCTTTGCACAGCAGAAGTTTTGTTTTAAAAAAATCATTTTCATGGCTCCCCTGCAGACTATATTACGAAGCTAAGAAAACAAAACTTACTTGAACTTGGCATATTCTTGTGGCCTCTTGTTCCATGTGCAGTTCTGTAGTTTTCCAACAACCTGCAAATAATAGTCTTCTGCATACCTAAAAGGATTAAAATAAAAGCATTTGACATTAACAGATTGCAGCCTGCAGGGTAGGTTTTGTTGACCCCCAGAAGTGGGGATTGGGATGCATGAAAACATGGACCTGCCTTATACTGAAATGGACAAGTTGTCTAACAAGGTTAGTACTGTATACACTGGTAAAGGCTCTCCAGGGTCTCGGGTAGAGGCCATTCACATCACCAAATATCCTGTCCTTTTAACTAGAGATACCAAGGATGGAACCTGAGACCTTCTGCATGTCAGATAGAGCTATGCCCCTCACCAGCCACATATCTGTGAGATAAATAGGGTTGCCAGGTCCCTCCTCGCCACCGGGGGGGGGGAGATTTTTGGGGCGGAGCCTGAGGAGGGCGGTGTTTGGGGAGGGGAGGGACTTCAATGCCATAGAGTTCAATTGCCCAAGCAGCCATTTTTCTCCAGGTGATCTGATCTCTATCGGCTGAAGATCAGATGAATTAGCAGGAGATCTCCTGCTACTACCTGGCAGTTGGAAACCCTAGAGATAAACATAAATGAAAGTCTTCAAAGACCAGTCACTCTTGACAACAGATAGCAGGCCTAGATGAATACAGCAAAGCAACTGTAATGTTGTCAGATGGGTTTCAACTAAGAACTTCATAGTGCAGAAAACCCTTCTCATGATTGACCTGAAAGTTCTACCACACACAAACAACCATATCACAAAACCTTTGTGTTCTACCTTCCATCTTTATTTCTCCTATATGTTGTATGGAGCTACGAACACATAAGCAAATGAGTGGGGAGGGTCTGTGGCTCAATGGTAGAGCATCTGCTTGACATACAGAAGATACCAAGTTCAGTCCCCAGCATCTCCACTGAAAAGGCTCAGATAGTAGGTAATTTGAAAGACCTCTATTTGAGGCCCTGCACAGCCACTGCCAGCCTGAGTAGAAAATACTGATCTTGGTGGACCAATAGTTTAATTCAGTATAAGGCAGTTTTATGATTAATTGGAAACGGCCTTATTCTGAGTGAGACAATTGGTCTATCAAGGTCAGTACTGTCTGCTCTGACTGGCGGTGGCTTTTCAGGGTCTCAGGCAGAGGTCTTTTGCATTGCTTACTGTGTGTGTCATCAAGTCACTTCTGACCTCCAGAGCATCCTGCCTTGCTCAGGTCTTGCAAACTGAGGGCCATGATTTCCTTGACTGAGTCAATCCACCTCATTAGGGCTGTTGAAAAAAAAAATCGGTATAGTTCGGATTCAGCCGAATTCGGCCCGTCTGGATTCGGGATATGCCGAAGTCCGAACTCCCCCACTTCGGGTCCGTGCAATTCGGCGCGAATTCAAAGTTCGGAAAAAAATTCGGCTGAATAAAGCCATTAAAAACACAACTGCGCCTTTCCGCGGCTCTGGGGGGGCATTTTTGGGGGTAGAGGTCCCAAACTTTCAGTGGAGCTTCAAAGGTCCCTTCTTGCCAGACCCCCCAAGTTTTGTAAAGATTGGGTCAGGGGGGGCTGTGATATGGGCCCCGAAAGGGGTCCCCCCACCCTTAATGTGCATCTCTGAGCAGAGCTTGCCGCCCACGCACAAAGCTCCCAGCCCCGACAAACAGCTGAGTTGCGGGGAGCAAGTGCGGGGCAGGTGCGAAGAAGTTTGCAAAGCAACACAACTGCAAAGCAACACAACTGCAAAGCAACACAACCATGCAAAGCAACACGTTTGCAACCATGCAAAGCAACACCTGACACCTGGGAGTTTGCAAACCATGGAAAGGGACAGAGGCAGCTAGCTATGCATAATGAGCAGGAGGGGGTGGAATTTCCCCTTTTGCATTGGACTCGAGTCAGGACCAGGAAAATACATTCTTTAAGTCACCATTTGAAAACCAGTTTTGAGCAAGCATCAAAATAGAGACTGAGGGGGCACACGCACCTCAGGCAGAACAGGCGAAAGCTCCCTTTGGCTTCCCCCCCACCCACAGAAACTACTCCCTCTCCACACACACAGACTCTGCTCCCCCCCACACACACACAGGAGAAAAATTATAGATTAAAGCCCCCAAAGGGGTCTTACTGTAGCTGTCTTCTGTTCCATCAGGAGGGGCTGGGAGGAATGGGTAATCCAATACGATTCTATTTAAGCACGGCAGGTTTTGCCTTGGATTTGCCGCTCTGGAGATGCATACAGGATCAGGTGATCCATTCATCCCAATAGGGAAAAGAGGAAAGCCCATATCTCGGGACCCCCTGACCCAATGTTTACAAAACTTGGGGGGTCTCTTAAAAAGGCTCGTCTGAAGCTATGCTGAATGTTTGGGGGTTGCACCCCCAAAAATGCGCTCCCTGCAGCCACGGAAAGAGAAAAGGGGGGAGCCTATATTTCTGCCCCCACTGAACCCATCTTTACAAAACTTGGGGGGTCTCTTAAGAAGGCTTGTCTGAAGTTATGCTGAAAGTTTGGTGGCTGCACCCCCAAAAAAGCGCCCCCTGCAGCCACGGAAATGGAAAAGGGGGAGGGAAAAGGGGTGGAGCTCATATCTCGGGACCCCCTGACCCAATGTTTACAAAACTTGGGGGGTCTCTTAAGAAGGCTTGTCTGAAGCTCTGCTGAAAGTTTGGGGTTTCTACCTCCCAAAATGCACCCCCTGCAGCCATGGAAAGGAGCGAATGTGCACACACACCCCACGAGGATTTCTCTCTCTTTCTCTCCCCGGCCGGGCCGCACAGCAGCTGATTCTTCCAGTACTCAATCCTGACTGATTGGCCAGAAGAAGACCCAGCTTGGCCCCCGATTGGCCGGGGGAGAATGCTGCTTACTGATGGTTATGCTGCTGTGCCCCGAATTTGCCGAATTTATTCGTGAACTCCCAAACTCGCTGAATTCGGCTCCCCCGTTTTCCCGCCATTTTTGAGTTTGGTTTGTCCCAAACCGCCAAATCAGGGGAAATTCGGCTGTTTTTCGGTGTTGTACTCCATCCCAGGACCCCTTATGGGGGTCCCCACAAATGGGAAGGAAAGGCACCTCTTCCCATCTTGGATCAGACCCCATGCAAAAACCGCCCCAAAGCTGTGACGGAAAAGAAATACAACATCAGAAAATAGGGATGGTGGGCAGGACTCGCCGCTGTCCCGCATGGAAAGAGGACAGTGGCTGGCCATGTGCCACTTTTTAAAGGTGCAGGGAGATGCGCGGGGGTCAGGCAGTCGCCTGACGTCACTCCCCCACACACCCCCGATTGCCAGGAAGACCGTGGGGCCGGAGGGGTCTCGCGGGACGAGCGGCGCAAGCGGTCCCCCCCCCGCCTCGAGGGCACCCCCTCTTCTCCCCAGAGCCCCCCGGGTAAGTCCACAATGCCCGACCTGTTTATTCAGGTCGGGTTTCTTGTCCAACTTTCACATGCATACATCTAATTTCCGATATTAAGAGTTCATTTTTTATATTAACAATTGCCTACTACCTCACCCACTTTAAACAGAAGAGGCTGGAGATTGAATTTGGGGCTTTCTGCATTCAAAACAGATGGTCCACCACTGAGCCACAGCCCCACCCTCTATGGCTGTCATCTACAGCAGGCAGAGAAAAATGGGCGATGAATGAAAGCCCTTCCAACTAGAGGCATTTCCTGCTCAGCAGGGCAGGCATTGCTATGCATCACAGAAAGAACACTAGACTGTCTTCTGAAGAAATAAAAGCATCATCTGCCTATGACACATAGACCTCTTCCTGCATTTGCGCCAGAGATAATCTCTTTCTTGTTGAACCAGCTTTTGAAACATTCATGATGTTTTGAGAGAGAATTTTTTTTGCAAAGCAAGATACAAAACAGCACCACCTTGAATTTTTCATTTATTTATTTCTTAGAGTCTTTCACCAGCTTCACTTCAAGACTGTTCAATATTTTAAAAATGAATATTTATCTGCCAAAACAAAAAAAGCATTTAAGCAGAGCATCAAATTCACATGCAGTGAGCCACAGCAACAAAGATGCCCC
Source organism: Euleptes europaea (assembly GCF_029931775.1). Lineage (NCBI taxonomy): Eukaryota > Metazoa > Chordata > Lepidosauria > Squamata > Sphaerodactylidae > Euleptes > Euleptes europaea. The sequence goes on from NC_079322.1 coordinate 55,633,745, forward strand.
CTTCGACAAAGAGTCTTTCAAAGAGATGTATTAAGCTTTGGAACGAGAATACAAAAATCATGTATTTGTGACCAGTATTAATTTCCTTCTTTGTTTCATATATAATTTAAAATGTCATGTACAGACCTTCCCTACACTTCCGTAAGTAATTTAAGGTGCTTCCATAATTTGGCTCCTATCGTCAAAAATGTAAAGCTACAAATAAAGTAGAGATAAGCTGAAATGGCCATGTTCATTTCTTTTCGATTAGGTGCATTGGGGTGGATTCTACAGATAGTTCCATTAGTGGAAGTGATTTCCTCTGAAGGAAACAGCTTTGCCCAGATGCAAGATGCCAAGCCTCTTGTATCAGGGGGATGCTCCTTCTGCCTCAGGAAATCCCCTTCACTAGCAGAGTTCATCTGCTGGATCCTCCCTATTTTTAGCTCCAAAGGAGGACTGAAATGTTGTCATCTCCCGGGCACAGGCTGCTGCTAACTGGGTCCAAAACAAACTCCAGAAGCACTGCCAGGTTGCGTTAAACAACAAAACACCTTGGGGCAGTTGGGGCAGCTAAATGCTTTCAACTAGCTCTGTGTTTCAGGAGAGGAAATGGCAGAGGAGAGGCTAAAAATCTCCCCATCTCACATAGGGTGGAGAGAGGCCCCACTTCAAAAAGGGTGTGGACAGAATGGAGCGGGTGCAGAGGAGAGCAACGAGGATGATCAGGGGCCTGGAGAACAAGCCCGACAAGGAAAGGCTGAGGGAGTTGGGAATGTTTAGTCTGGAGAAGAGGAGGTTGAAGGGGAACATGATTACTCATGTTCAAGTATTTGAAGGGTTGCCACTTAGAGGAGGGCAGGGAGCTGTTCCTGTTGGCAGCAGAGGATAGGACTTGCAATAATGGGTTTAAATTGCAGGCGGAGAGGTACCAGCTGGATATTAGGGGAAAGTGTTTTAGTTTTTACAGTAAGAGTTGTTCGACAGTGGAATCAGCTACCTAGGGAGGTGTGGTGAGCTCCCCCTCACTGGTAGTCTTTAAGCAGAGGTTGGACAATCACTTGTCAGGGATGCTCTAGGTCTAGGCTGATTCTGCACTGAACAGGGGGTTGGATTAGATGGCCTGTATGGCCCTTTCCAACTCTATGATTCTATGAAATTCCTGGAGATGTGCTGATAGAACATGGGGAGGAACGTCAGTGGGCTAGAATGCCATTTTAGAGTCCACCTTCTAAAATAACTGTTTTTTCCAGGGGAACTGATCTTTGTAGTCTGGAGATCAGTTATAATTCTGGGAGATATCCAGGCCCCACCTGAATGCTGGCAACCCTACACCCACAGCATGGTTCCAATTCAAGGTCCCACATACTAGCTATTTAAAAGAGAGATAAAAGCATGGGAATTCTAGACATGTAACTTACAGGAATTCTAGACATGTAACTTACAGAACCTCATCCAAGTAGACCCTTAGCAGAAGAGCTGGAATCTGGTTCCAGCTTCCTTTATAAGTTTATGAAAGCTGAGATACCCAGCAATCTGAGAATTCTGCACTAAATAACAATGGAATAGATTCAGCTGTGAATATGACAAAGTTTAAGAACTCCTGCAATAACTGGTGGCCTACTTTTATTCTTCCTTTGCCACCCTAACATTATTATTGGTTTCAAAATGGGGAAAAAATGGAGTTCTTTAAAGCCAGACCTAATGTCTTCTTCAAATTTATCTTCAGTGGGACTTCGGACCCATGGCTGAGAATTTTCCATAACAAAGGGACAGCCCTATTTTTTTCAGGGGGCTCTCTAGTTAGTACAATGCTTTTTGGTCATGGGTTGCCCCTGGACCGAGTCTTTAAATATGCAAACAGCATAAGATATCTTGGTCTTAAATAAACATGTCACGGTAATCAACCTTGACACATCATAGCTTATATACACATTATACGAAGAAGATTGAAAAATTCAATCGTTTCAACTCAGCCGCTTTTACTAAGCAACCGCTTACATGAAACGTATGGTAATAATGTTAGTGTCAGAATAGAGTTCAGTCAAGCAGAGGGGGAAAAATCGGTGGCTGTGGGGGAAACAGCTTGCCAGTTCAGTTCTTTGGTGCTGAATATCATTATATGCCACAAAATAATTTTGCTTAGAAGACTGAGGCCTGCAGGGGGAAATCTATGAATTAAGGGAAGAGTAGAAAGCAGAGAGCACAGAAAGTAAAAGGTGACCCGGGGAGATTCTGTTGTCTAGGGACAATTCCTGTAAGCTTCTCAAAGCTAACTCCCTCCTGAGGACATATGCTCAGTGAAGATCAGAAAATGAGAACAATCGTCAAATTCTGGAAGGGATGTCATTGGACTGGCAACATATTAGAAAGCCACAAAGCCCGTAGGCTTCAAAGAACATCAATCCACTCTTCTTCAGCACTTGCTCCACGGTCACATAAAGATGCAGTGCGTTGGTGCATGGTCTAGAACTCACAATGCATATATAATCCTGAAAATTAAAGCACAAAGAAACTGGCAGTCACAGATTCTTGAATCCCATGCTTTTGGGACGACACTTTCTCCGTTTTACCAATGAGGCCAATAACCTGATATGGAAATTGGTACTGACAGGACAAAAAAGCAGGCATTTGTTCCTGAGCCCTTGCTCTGCCATTTTTTCCAGAAGCACATGTCAAACCTCAACCCACAAATAAGGTGCTGCAGGCTTATGTGACGCCTTTGAACATTATAGCTCAGTTAAATACATAAACACAGAGATACTTCATCTGCATTCACTTCCCCATGAAGGCAGGGCATGTGAACCAGTGTATGTCATTACTGGGTCAAAGGAATTTCCATCTACGGTAATCCATGTAATGCAGGAGACTCAACACTCCACCACCTGTGTCTACTATCAGCCCTGAAGATCACTTTTCCATCCGAAGCTTTTGGCTTTATTAGAATATGCTTACTGCTTCCTCCCTTCTCCATTTTACCCCTGCAACACTCCTGCAAGGAAGACTAGGTTAAGAGAAAGTCCCTGGCCTAAGGTCATCCTGTGAGCATCATGGTAGATTGGACATTTGGATCTATGTCTCCCATTCCTGATTCAACACCTTAACATTCATCTTTAACTGTCTTCTTCCACACAACCTTTGGAACTATGGTTGCCAGCTTCCAAGTGATGGCTGGAGATTTCCGGCTATTACAACTGATCTCCAGGCGACAAAGATCAGTTCACCTGGAGAAAATGGTCACTTTGGAAGGTGGGCTTCAGGCATTATACCCGATTGAAGCCCCTCCCCTCCCCAAACCATGCCCTCCTCATGATTCACCCCCCCCAAAAAAAAAATCTCCAGGTATTTCCAAACCTGGAGCTGGCAACCCTATTTGGAACAAAGGAACTTGCATGTGGACCTATGAATCTACCTACTGGTCCATCTAGCTCAGTTATTTATCTAACTGGCAGAGGGCCTCAGGCAGAGAAAGGTCTTTCCTAATACCGGCAGTCTTTAACTGGAAATGCTAAGGACTGAATCTGAGACCACGTGCTCTGACACTGGGCCTCAGCCTCACCTGGCTGTGAGTCACAGGCTGTGAATCACAGTCAGCTGTGCAGTCCCCTCTTGGTGTCCAAAGGGAAGACAGGCAGAAAGGGAAAGAATGGGACACGTAGGGCTTAACCTGGCCACAGGCATATACCTTGTTTAACGATCAAATTTACAATTTAGAGACATTCCCTTATATTTGACAATGTTAACGAATTGGTAATTTGTGGACTTGCCTTAAGATCACAAGATCTGAGCTGATTCTAGAATAAGGCTTAGAGACTGCGGTACCAGATGGTTTACAGTCATGGTTTCTGTTAAAGTTGTTTTAAGCCATTCTCATTGTGTTAGTGTATCTATGGACCCAGAAATATTACATCTTGGCTCCCTCTTATCCTCTTAAATTCTTGATGTTTTTCATTCTGTTCCATATGTGTCCCGCACAAATGAACAAATGAACGTGCTGGGGCTTACATGGGAGGATACATAGCATTTTTATAATTTCCACATACCATCATCATCCCCGGCAATACTATTCCAAGGAAATCTTTAACAGCTTTGTCATGGCCAAGCTAGAAATTCAAACTACTTGCAACAACAAATGAGGCACAAACCTGCAGCATTAAAAATTATGTGGGTGTAAATGAAAGATATTTATGTTTTACCCCCATATGAACCCAACAGAGGCCATTTTTTCTGCACATGGTGGCAGTAAAGGAGAATTTAAAAGATCTTGGAATACTACACAGTGTTGTTTGGGTTAGATTCCAAATGTAGAAAACCTTCCAAGAGAAAGTGTAGTGGAGAAGACACAGGTTTGCAAGATTTTACTGACAGCATCTTAGAACAAAACATTAACTGCAGGATGTGCTGAATGACATACATTCAGTACCCAGGTTTCTGCAGTTTAATGAAGCTCTTCAGTTTGCTCCTTTTGGTTTTTGAGCACGAACTAGCTTTGTTTGGATCTCTAAATGTCTATTTGCTTCTTAAAGAGACCCAAGAGCCTTTCTGTTTAGATGGGATGAATCCAAGGAGGAGGAGGAGATTTCCTTTTATAGACCTATTTGAAACTTTGTCATTGCGCTGTCCAATGATTTATTTTGAAGCCAAGACATTTATTTCTTTATAAGTTTTTGATATTTTTTTTCTGCCAGTTGGCTTTCCAGTGCCCTAAGGCAGCTTCTTCTTCTTTTTTAACAGACTAAGAATCATTCATTCCCTTCAGCATCTAAGAAATTACAAATGTATTCAATATCCAACCCACACCCAACTGGGTAAATCAAAGCAAATGTTTTTCCTTAGTCTGGGTAAATGGTATAGCCATGGCACCAGTTATCATACTTATTCTGCTTCCCTGTGGTCATGCCTACTGCCTAATCACCTTAAAGATATACTCACCTAGTTAAAAGGGCATGAGCAATTAAATACTACTTGGCTATACCAGTACCCTCTTCCCAGCCTTTGCTTAAACCAAATGCTACTCAAAGGAAAACATGCAATAATGGATTACAGTTTTAAACCAGGTAGCCAGCTAGCTTGGAGGCAATTGAAACTGACTGGATAATCAGAAATTTAAAGCAACTTAAGAGGAAGGGGCTGTGGTTTTGCGTTGCATGCAATTAAGGTTGCCATCCTCAAGTGGGGGTCTGGGAATCTCCTGGAATTACAACTGATCTCTAGACTACAGAGATTCATTCCCTCTGGAGAAAAGAGCAGCTTTCATGGGCAGACTCTATGGCCACTCTCCTCCCTAAATCCCACCCTCCCCTGGTTCCACCCCTAAATCTCCAGGAAGAGTTGGCAACCCTAGGTGCAATCTCTGATATCCCCGTTTAAAAGGATCAGGTAGTCGGTGATGTGTAAGAGCCCTACCAGAGACCCCAGAGAGCTATGACCAAATGGCAGTAGACAATACTGACTTTGATAGACCAATGGTTTGATTCGGTCTAAGGCAATTCATGTGTGTGTGCACCCATGGGCCTGCACGAAGAATGCAGTGTTCAGATAATAAGCAGATCTGGGTGAACAAAGGGCTGGTAAAGACCTTTCTCCTGAAATACGGGAGATCTGCTGATAAGAATATACAATGCTAAACTAGATGTTCAGTGAACTTGTTAAGTATGAGGTGGTTGTGATAAAATTCAAATTAATGAAATTAGTGAAGGTATGAGGTGACCTCTATTGTATCATAAGCTTAATAGTTCTTTTTTTAGCTCCCTGCAGCTTATATCCTATATGGAACATAAGGAAAAATACCTTGTATATCTGGGCTAGTGTCTATCAATCTTCTTAGCCTTCATAAACGTGCCTAGTTTTGTAAGTATGTGGCTGTCATGCCCATAGGTCAAGGCGGGGGCAAAACATTGTCAGAGTTGGGTACTGCCACAAGCACCCATCGATTTTTCAGCCAGGCATTCATAATATTGCATTCTCTTTTTCCACTTCTTACCACTGCAGCCGACAGGAGCCAAGGCCAGCCTTAAGCAGGCTCATTTCTTATTCAGAAATGATTTTCTTTTGTGCAGCACTTCCCCATCTTTCACAGAGAGCTCTCATAACAACTTGCCCAACTAGAGCCACTTTCTGCAAATTGGATTGCTTTAGGTAGCCATGCAGGTCATCAATGAGGGACTGAATCAATAGTTCTAAGGGCTGATCAGGGCAAAAACGAAGCCAGCGCTAGGATTGCCATGTCCCCCCTGGCCACTAGCAGGGAATGAGGGCCTAGGGTTGCCAGACTCGCGTTAGGAAACTCCTGGACATTTGGGACTGGAGCCTGGGGAGGACAGAGATCTCAGTGGGGTACAATGCCAAAACATCCATTTTCTCCAGGGGAGCTGAGCTCTGTAGTCTGGAGATGAGCTGTAATTCTGGGGGGTCCCACCCCAGGTCCCACCTGGAGGCTGGCATCCCTAGCCAGCATGGATGTTCCCATCATGACCTGCCTATGAACCATTTATGAAGCATGTGTCTGGTCAGTGTTCTTAGAATGGGGCAACAGATCACTGGTCTAATGCAGCATTGCAGTTTTTACTTCTTCTTTTTTTGCCTCGCTGAATGCTCTGCATAGATCAGGAAAGTGCCTCCAGCATTATAGCATTACTTGCTCTGGATATCTGATCTGCTCCCACCCTTGTGTAATAGAACAGCAACCACAGATGTTGCTGCTCTGGCCTCTATATGAAGCAGGAATCTCCTGAGGACAAAGAAGTGGAAGGGAAGAGAGCCAGCATGGTGTAGTGGTTAAGAGTGGTGGATTGGAGCGGTGGAGTCTGATCTGGAGAACCGGGTTTGATTCCCAACTCCTCCACATGAGTGGCGAAGGCTAATCTGGTGAACTGGATTTGTTTCCCCACTCCTACACACAAAGCCAGCTGGGTGACCTTGGGCAAGTCATTCTCTCTCATCCTCACCCACCTCACAGGGTGTCTGTTGTGGGGAGGGGAAGGGAAGGCGATTGTAAGCCAGTTTGATTCTGCCTTGAGTGGTAGAGAAAGTCGGCATATAAAAACCAGCTCTTCTTCTTCTTTATGGATGGCCTGATAGGGCCATTGCCCATTCCTTTTGATTTTGTAAGCAGTCTTTCTCTCCCGCTTCAGTTCATCTCATTTTCATTGCATTTTTTCCTTTTACAGAACTGATATTTATTTACTTCATTTATACCTCGACTTTCTCCCCAAAAGGGACCCTAAATGGCTTATGTCATTCTCCTTTCCTCTATTTTGTGCTCACAACAGCCCTGTGGGTTAGGTTAGGCTGAGTGTGGGTGACTAGTCCAGCAAGCTTTCACAGCAGAGTGGGGATTGAAAGCTGGGTCTCCCTGATCCTAGTCCAACACTTTAACCACGACGCCACACTGGCTCAGTCAACATGGTTATGCAGTGGTGTAGTGGTTAAGAGTGGTGGTTTGGAATGGTGGAGTTGATTCCCCACTCCTCCACATGAGTGGGGAAGGCTAATCTGGTGAACTAGATTTGTTTCCCCACTCCTACACATGAAGCCAGTTGGGCTAGTCACACTCTCAGCCCCACCTACCTCACAGGGTGTCTGCTGTGGGGAGAGGAAGGAAGGTGATTGTAAGCCGGTTTGATTCTTCCTTAAGTGGTAGAGAAATTCGGCATATAAAAACCAACTCTTCTTTTTTTACTGCCTTGGTAAGAAAAAAGGTCAGAATATTGTGATAGGGAGGGTGGAATTTTGGAGTAGAATACCAGTTTATCTTGGACAGCAATTTGGATTCAGCCATCTACTTACAGGGCACACAACAGCAAACTCTGTTACAGCACCAGGCTTTTATTTGCAAAATGATAGATATGGAACAAGAGAGTTGTAGGAGACAAACAATGTCAAATGCTTTGCACAGCAGCAGGGCTGCTACATGCTGGTCATGAAGATAGCCACGTTGCCAGGCAGTAATAGATGGGGAAAATTGCAACATAACATTGACTGTTCAGCGGAAAAAGAAAAACCCAACTGGAAGCGCTATACATGGAACACCATCCTCTCAGCTGAACAACCCAAATTGCAGCATTAAGTTCCCTCTCTCCTGTTGATCCAGGGCCAGAGATTTTTTGCTGCACTCCTAATTCACCTCTCTTGAGAAGCTCAGCACTTCGGCCACCTTTGGCCACAAGAACAGGAAGATTACGATTGGGGGAAACAGCAAAATTATTAGGACTGTTACTTGTACCTGCCTCTGCAAACATGCTGAAAACGTGGTTTTTTGGCTTTTTTCCATTGCTTTTGTCTACACTGGAAATAGGACAAGGCTGACACTCCATTTAGTGGCTCTTGGGGAGAACGGATCCAAGAAAAAGGGACTAGAACTCACAATCCAACCACTACTAGGTGAAGAAGACTAGTTCAAAGTATCTGACCTGAAAAAGCATGGAGGGAAATCTGTTAAGTTTAATGATTGGTTTTTCTTGTTTTGCAAAGCTATTTTATCTTTTTAAATGGCTGTGGTAAATCTGTGGTAAAACCCATACTGACACACAGCAGATTGATCCACTATGCTGTGTCAGTAACAGTAAAAAAAATTTTTTTACAAGCTTGGTCAATATATTTTTATTTATGTTATTCGTATTTTATTTATCGGAACTTTTAAAGATTGCTTTTTTTAGGTTATTGAAAACACATCTGTAAAGGAATATTGGCTCCGCATAGTTCAAGATATTTAACATTGCTTTAACATCTTAGCAGTGAGGGTTTTGGGTGAATGCAAATAGCAAAGACTGAGTCTATAAGACTCCTGTTTATAGTTTTCACCTGTTTTCGACATAGAGGCGAGTTTTATGTTAAACATTTTGTATGCTGGACCACTGATGAAGGCAGCATGTTGAAGCACGTTTGCCTTTCTGTTTTGTGGTTGATAACAGTAGCATTCTGTACATTTTGATTATTTGTGACACTTTCTGTTCATTCACAAAAAGATATTTGTTTTGTTTACATCTTATTCGTTTTCTAATAGCAGATGTGTTCCCCCCCCCCCATATATATACTCTTTTCCCTCAACCTTGCTGGCTTTTCTCTGGTTTGGAGGTTGGTTGCAGGTTTAGTTTCCCCTCCTGTTCTGTGCTTACACATGGCAAGACAATAATTATCACTATAAGGTTTATATAAACACATACACAGCAAGATCCTAAGTAGGATTACACCCTTCTAAGCCCATTGACTTCAAATGGATTTAGAAGATTGTCTCTCTGCTTAGGACTGCACTGGGCTGCATTTAAATGGATTTCAGCATCGGCTCTACAGGTGCCAGTTCTGATAGCTCTAAGCCATTGGTGTGCCACAGCTGAGCTCATGTGTTAATCCCATGCTATGAACTGTTATCATGATAACCAAAAGATAGGAAACTGCTACGATTAGTCACCAGAGATCATCCCCTCTTACAGCTCATGCAATAGTTATTACCTCCAAATGGGACGTCTCTGGCAGGGACCCATACAGCAATGTGTGATGTAACTCCCATCTGTCACTAATGAATGCACACTGATGACATTGTTGGCCTATGTGGGCTGCTAGAGGATTTTGCACAGCTTATTTATTTTATTTTCCCACTTAAGCTGGAAGAAGGCTCTCTAGGCTGTAGGACAGGATTCATCCCTTCCATGTGGAGTGGTTGGATACAGGTAGGGTTGGCAACCTCCAGGTACTAGCTGGAGATCTCCAGCTAGCACAACTGATCTCCAGCTGATAGAAATCAGTTCACCTGGAGAAAATGGCCACTTTGGCAATTGAAATCTATGGCATTGAAGTTCCTCCCCTCCCCAAACCCCGCCCTCCTCAGGCTCCGCCCCCAAAACCTCCCACCGGTGGTGAAGAGGGACCTGGCAACCCTAGATACAGGCCACTATAATAAAAACATCCTGCACAATGAAAAGTGTCCACAATATATGTCAGGGTCAACCAAGGTGAGGTTCACAGTGGAGTGAGACTTTGAATCCAGGTGTTCCCATTCCTAGGCCAAAATGCTAGTTAGTACACTGGCTCTCAGCTGAGGGTGAAATGGGTTTGCCACCCAAACATTGCAGCCCTCTGTTGATTTAGAACGTATGAACATAAGAAAAGCCATGCTGGATCAGACCAAGGCCCATCAAGTCCAGCAGTCTATTCACACAATGGCCAACCAGATGCCTCCAGGAAGCTCACAAACAAGATGGCTGCAACAGCATCCTGCCTTTGCTCCATCCCTCATCCATAATATCAAGTCCAGCTTATCTCATGTCCTGATGTTATTGTACTGTACTCCCCACCCCCACAGCATTGACTCCATTGAGAGGGTAGAGAAATGTCCCACATAATGATGTCAGTTTGTAAATTTGACTAAAGGATGCGTAAGGGGAGGGGCTACTGGTCTGATGTCAGGCTATGCTTGCTTTAGCAGCACCTAAACTGTGGGAGCCAGAATTTTACCCTTCTCATTCACTAATTGGTCAGTGGCAATAGTCTCGATGAAGGTGGAGTGAAAATCGGAGGGAGGAACATTAATAATATGAGATATGCCGATGACACTACATTATTGGCAGAAAATAGTGAAGATTTGACACGACTACTGCTGAAAGTTAAAAGAGAAAGTGCCAAAGCAGGACTACAACTGAACATCAAGAAAACAAAAGTAACGACTACAGGAGAATTACACAACTTTAAGGTTGACAATTAGGAAATTGAAATTGTTCAAGCCTTTCTATTCCTTGGCTCCACCATCAACCAAAAGGGAGACTGCAGCCAAGAAATCAGAATGAGATTGAGACTAGGAAGGGCAATCATGAAGGAGTTAGAAAAGATTTTGAAGTGTAAGGATGAGTCACTGGCCACCAAGACTAGATTAATTTATGCCATCGTATTCCCTATTACTGTGTATGGGTGTGAAAGCTGGACAGTGAAGAAAGCTGATAGGAAGAAAATAGATTCCTTTGAAATGTGGTTTTGGGAGGAGAGTGTTATGGATTCTGTGGACTGCCAAAAAAACAAATCAGTGGGTTATAGATCAAATCAAGCCTGAACTGACCCTAGAAGCTAAAATGACTAAACTGAGGCTATTTTGGTCACGTCATGAGACGACAAGAGTCACTGGAAAAGACAGTCATGCTAGGAAAAGTTGAGAGCAGCAGGAAAAGAGGAAGACCCAACAAGAGGTGGACTGCCTCAATAAAGGAAGCCACAAATCTCAATTTGCAAGATCTGAGCAAGGCTGTCAAAGATAGGACATTTTGGAGGACTTTCATTCATAGGGTCGCCATGAGTCGGAAGCGACTTAACGGCACGTAAA